>NC_052156.1:37149276-38444027 GCF_902713615.1 Scyliorhinus canicula | reverse complement strand
ATATCACAGTTGGTACTATGGGAGGACACCTCAGAGGGCAGCGAGGCTATAATGGGTAGAGATCATGAGTAAGAAGGATGCAGTCACAATGTTGGGGCTTTACTACAGGCCTCCCAACAGCCAGCGGGAGATAGAGGAGCAGATGGTAGACAGATTTTGAAATGGTAAAAACAACAGGGTTGTTGTGATGGGAGACTTCAACTTCCCCATATTGACAGGGGACTCACTTAGTGCTAGGGGGCTGAGACGGGTAGAGTTTGTAAGGAGCATCCAGGAGAGCTGCTTAAAAACAATATGTAGGTAATCCAACTAGGGAAGGGGCTGTACTGGACCTGGTATTGGGGAATGAGCCCGGCCAGGTGGTAGAAGTTTCAGTAGGGGAGCATTTCGGGAACAATGACCACAACTCAGTAAGTTTTAAAGTGCTGGTGGACTAGGATAAAAGTGGTCCTAGGGTGCTAACTTGGGGGAAGGCTAATTATAACAATATTAGGCGAGAACTGAAGAACCTAGATTGGGGGCAGGTGTTTGAGGGTAAATCAAAATCTGACATGTGGGATGCTTTCTAATGTCAGTTGAAAGGAATTCAGGACCGGCATGTTCCTGTGCGGAAGAAGGATAAACACGGCAAATTTCGGGAACCTTGGATAACGAAAGATATTGTAGGCCTCGTCAAAAAGAAAAAGGAGGCATTTGTCAGGGCTAGAAGTCTGGGAACAGACAAAGCCTGTGTGGAATATATGGAAAGTAGGAAGGAACTTAAGCAAGGAGTCAGGAGGGCTAGTATGGGTCACGAAAAGTCATTGGCAAATAGGGTTAAGGAAAATCCCAAGGCTTTCTACATAAAAAGCAAGAGGGTAGCCAGGGAAAGGGTTGGCCCACTGAAGGATAGGCAAGGGAATCTATGTGTGGAGCCAGAGGAAATGGGCGAGGTACTAAATGAATATTTTGCATCAGTACTCACCAAAGAGAAGGAATTGGTGGATGTTGAGTCTGGAGAAGGGTGTGTAGATAGCCTGGGTCACATTGAGATCCAAAAAGACGAGGTTTAGGCGTCTTGAAAAATATTAAGGTAGATAAGTCCCCAGGGCCTGATGGGATCTACCCCAGAATATTAAAAGGAGGCTCGAGAGGAAATTGCTGAGGCCTTGACAGAAATCTTTGGATCCTCACTGTCTTCAGGTGATGTCCCGGAGGACAAGAGAATAGCCAATGTTGTTCCTTTGTTTAAGAAGGGTCGCAAACTACAGGCCAGTGACCCTTGCGTCAGTGGTCAGGAAATTACTAGAGAGAATTCTTCAAGACAGGATCTACTCCCATTTGGAAGAAAATGGACATATTAGCGCGAGGCAGCATGGTTTTGTCAAGGGGACGTCGTGTCTCACTAACTTGATAGAGTTTTTCGAAGAGGTCACAAAGATGATTGATGCAGGTAGGGCAGTGGATGTTGTCTATATGGACTTCAGTAAGGCCTTTGACAAGGTTCCTCATGGTAGGCTGGTACAAAAGGTGAAGTCACACAGGATCAGGGGTGAGCTGGCAAGATGGATACAGAACTGGCTAGGTCATAGAAGGCAGAGAGTAGCAATGGAAAGGTACTTTTCTAATTGGAGGGCTGTGACAAGTGGTGTTCCACAGGGATCAGTGCTGGGACCTTTGCTGTTCGTAGTATATATAAATGATTTGGAGGAAAATGTAACTGGTCTGATTAGTAAGTTTGCAGATGACAGGAAGGTTGGTAGAATTGCAGGTAGCGATGAAGACTGTCAGAGGATACAGCAGGATTTAGACCGTTTGAGACTTGGGTGGAGAGATGGCAGATGGAGTTTAATCCAGACAAAATGTGAGGTAATGCATTTTGGAAGGTATAATGCAGGTAGGGAATATACAGTGAATGGTAGAACCCTCAAGAGTATTGAAAGTCAGAGAGATCTAGGTGTACAGATCCACAGGTCACTGAAAGGGGCAACACAGGTGGAGAAGGTAGACAAGAAGGCATACGGCATGCTTCCCTTCATTGGTCAGGGCATTGAGTATAAGAATTGGAAGTCACGTTGCAGCTGCATAGGACCTTAGTTCGGCCACACTTGGAGTATAGTGTTCAATTCTGGTCGCCACACTACCAGAAGGATGTGGAGGCTTTAGAGTGGGTGCAGAAGAGATTTACCAGGATGTTGCCTGGTATGGAGGGCATTAGCTATGAGGAGCGGTTGAATAAACTCGGTTTATTCTCACTGGAACGACGGAGGTTGAGGGTCGACCTGATAGAGGTCTACAAAATTATGAGGGGCATAGACAGAGTGGATAGTCAGAGACTTTTTTCCCAGGGTAGAGGGGTCAATTACTAGAGGGCATAGGTTTAAGGTGTGAGGGGCAAGATTTAGAGATGTATGAAGCAGGTTTTTTACACAGAGGGTAGTGGGTGCCTGAAACTCGCTGCCGGAGGAGGTGGTGGAAGCAGGGACAATAGTGGCATTTCTGGGGCATCTTGACAAATACATGAGTAGGATGGGAATAGAGGGATACGGGACCCAGGAAGTGTAGAATATTTTAGTTGAGACGGGCAGCATGGTCGGTGCAGGCTTGGAGGGCCGGAGGGCCTGTTCCTGTGCTGTTCTTTTCTTTGTTCATTGTTCTTTGTCATCAGTTATGAGTTGGAGGTTCATTACATGCCATTCGGAAATAAGACCCAAAAAGGATCATTTTCAGCTTCACCCCATGGGAGGTGATCTGCTCGTTAGCGAACTTGCCCGTTTGCACTGTCATTAATTTCAACAGAAATAGGAATCCGCAGATTTGTATAGTGCAGGCCATCCATTCTGCTTGCTGACTGCCCAATGGTGAAGATGAAAAACTGAGCCCCAGGGTTTTTAGACACGAATATTGTATTGTATTGAGTGTTTCACCTCGGGAATTCATGTAACTACAACATGAATGTGCACTCATTAAAATAAGTAATTAGTTCTCATTAGAATCTTGAGTGCTATTCAAGTTAGAGTTATAAATCTATTTTCAAATGTTGACGTCTCTCTTAAGCACACGGCAGAGGAGCTACAACACATACTTCATAGGCACTGTATTTATATTAATCAGATTAAACAATGTGTTTAAAAATTCCTCCAAATCACATGCCGGTTGTTTTAGTGCTTGTACAATGAAATCAAATCGAAAGCATTTGCTGACAGATACTTCTAGCGTTGAATTCATGGATGGCTTAACCATGTGCAGGTTTCCACTTATAGCAAGGACATGAGATGGACAGCTGCAAGCTCGAGAGAGAGAGGGAGAGAGAGAGACGGCCATACAAGAAGCCTGGAGCTTAGCGTGCTGAAAACAGCAACGCAGCTTTGATGACAGCTGACGAAAAAATAATGAGCTGCCACCAAGGAATTGTTAAAGATCAGGCAAAGTGCCCTCCTGCTGAGTGCGGTGATAAATCAGTGCATCGAAACTTGGAAGTAACATTTCATTATTATAGATGAAATAAAATATAACAAGGTAGACTTGTATTTCAAGTTATGTTCTCTAATAGATGAAAGTGCAGAAATGTGCCTTTATAACATGAATTGATTAATAATTGCCATGATATGATATTCAAAACCAAAGGCCAGGATTTTGAGGTGCAGACATGGCATTGTTTAGGGGGGTTGGGGGGGGGAACAGCTGTGAAATTGATTGGGGCGATATCAGGTCAGGACCCCGACTGCATCATGTCGGGCGACAATTTTACGAGTTCGGATTTTTACTTTCCCAGAAAGGAGTAAGGTAGCCATTACCCTGGGTTGAGGCCCCCTTGAAGATATTGTGTTCCTGGCAGTGTGCTCACGAGAGAAAGGTGTGGGTGGGGATTGGCGCTGGCTCCCGGCCGCTGTTGGGGGCAGTCGGCGGCTGGATTCCTGCTGGTCTCTCTTGGGATCAGGCCTCAGATGCTGGCTGCCCTTTAGATCTGGCACCAGCACTTCCACATCAGGTGACAACATGGTCTCCACCTTAAGGCCCGCCTCTGGCAGTTGAGTGGTCAGCGGGCCCCATCTTCCGGGCTTCAATTGGCCAGCTGGCATAAGACTGCACTGTGAACGGGTTTTGGAGCAGGACTGCTTTCGCTGCCCACTTTCTGTTCCGACTCCACCTCCCCACCGGACCCCCCCCAACCAAAGAAAATCCCAGCCAATAAGTTACGTGAGTGGATCAATTGAACAAAGTTGCTTTTGTCATTTAAGAACAAGGAGGGGCATAACTGGAAGGAAATGACACAATAGGGAAGAGGGCCCTGTACCACTGAGCCCTGAGGTAATTCAGTCAGGCTGAATAGGCAATCATTGGCTTGAAGTGGAGTGCACTTACAATCAACTGTCCCTGGAGGAAAATACACAAACAATGTACAATACCACAGAGTATATTTAAAAAAGGAATATTTGAAAGGGTGCAATGAAAACATAATCCAAACAGATACTTTTATTCTTTTAACAGTGGCCAGGAGTTTCTGCTCCTGTTTGCGTCGGATGGGTTCGGCACCGGAAGTGGAAAATATCACGAGAAGGCCAGAGTCGCGTTTTACGTCAGTGGGAAAGCTTTACCCGATTGTCTCCTACCACCATCAGTGACTTTGGAAACCTAATTTGAATACATTTATCAGGCCCATATGTCGGAATCATATCGCTCCCATCAGAAAATCCATCATGGTGGGACGCTGTCAGAAGGGTGTGAATCATGTCTGGCTTCAGGAGACATGCACCAGGAGCTCAGAGGTAAGCACAGGGCTTGCGGAGTGGCTCCCAATGTTAATAGACCTGATTCTGGGCTGCCAGCCTCTGATGAGGTTGATCGTCCTTTGAGTCAGTGGTGACCAGGCTGCACCCGAGGGAGACCGAGGCAACATTGGAGCAAGACCGGAAAAACACATGAAGGTTACCAGGGGCCTTGTTGGAGGGTACCAGGGATAGATCAATGCTATTGGGGGAGGACTCCGGGTTACCAGCGACCTAGTTGGTTGGTACTCGTTGGAAATCTCCAGGAGGGGAAAAATAAGTGTGGGTGGGGTGGGGTGGGGTGGGGGGTGGGGGGAGGTACTGGGGACCTAATCGATGGGTACCGGGGGGAAGAGTGCAGGCCACCGGGTGAAGACTCCAGGTTACATGGGGAAGACTCCAGGGACTGGGGGCAAGTCTCCACACTACAGGAAGAAGACTCCAGAATACCGGGAGAGTTGGTAAGACACCAGGGTATGGAGGGCCTAGTCGATGGGTACCAGGGAGAAGAGTCAGCTTAGGGGGGGTAAGATTCCAGGGTACTAGGGGCCTAGTTGGTGGGTACCTGGTGGAAGTATAGAGTTCCAGGTACACAGGGGGAAGACTCCAGGTGCCGAGGACCAACAGGTGGATATCGGGGGTTAAACGCAATCTACTGGGTGAAGACTCTAGATTACAGGGGTGAACACTCCACCGTCCTGGGGGGGAAGCCTCCAGGGTATGACAGGCTTAGTCGATGAGTTCAGGCTCCCGGCGGCAAGACTACAGGGTACTGGGGGCCTAATCGGTCAGTAGCAAGGTTTAAATATGGGAGAGATTTGGTGCTTGGCTCGGGGAGAAAGGGTGGTTAATTCGGGAGAATTGGTGCTTGACTCAGGGGAGACCAGGGGCAAAATTCTCCCCTACCCGGCGGCGCGGGGGACCGCACCTTTAGGGGCTAGACCCGTGCCGGAGTGGCTCCCGCTCCGCCGATGGCGCCAAAACTGGCGGCAACGGCCTTTGGCGCTACGCCGCCCGGCATTGGGGCTGCCCGAAAGGCCTTCACCGGTCCGCGCATGCGCCGGAGCGTCAGCGGCCGCTGACGTCACCACCAGCGCATGCGCGGTAGGGGGGGGTCTGTTCCGCCTCCGGCATGGTGGTGGCCATGGCGGCGGCGGAAGAACAAGAGTGTCCTCACGGCACTGGCCCGCCCGCCCGCCGATCGGTGGGCCCCGATCGCGGGCCAGGCCACCGTGGGGGCACCCCTCCGGGGTCCGATCACTGCATGGCTCCCCCTCCCCCTCAGGACGGCGGGGGCCCGCTCGCGCATCAATCCCGCCGGCATAGAGGTGGTTTAAACCATGTTGCCGGGATTGGCCTGTCAGCGGCAGGACTTCGGCCCATCGCGGGCCGGAGAATCGCCGTGGGGGGCCCGCTGATTGGAGCGGGGGCACGCCGACCGGCGGAGCGTGATTCCCGGTCCCGCCGATTCCCGGGTGGCGGAGAACTCCGGCTATGGCAGGGGCGGGATTTACGCCGGCCCCGGGTGATTCCCCGACCCTGCGGGGGGTCGGAGAATTCCGCCCCTGGTGAGAGAGGGGGGGGGGGGGGGGATTGAATCCAAGGATATTAGGGGGTTGAATGAGGTAGACCAGGGTTTGACTCAGGGAGATGATGGGGTTGACTCATGATAGACTGGGGGGAAGACTGTCAATTGTGAAAGGCATCGTGCCTGAAGTTGCATTCTGTTGACGGGCCACCGGCATCTTAAAATGGCCCAACAGAGGGAAGGGAAGCCTGGGGCAGTCTATGGGTGGGTGGGTAATCATCACAGACTGACAATTCTAGTAAAATCTGAAAAAGGGGAAACTTTAGACAGGGTATGTTGACAACGGCAATGGAAACAGTCTAACTCGTCATTCAATTATGTCCACTCAAGCACCACTTATGTGTGTAAACGCAACTGATTATTGCTCAGTATTTAACTCTCTGATTGCCGTGAGGAGAACGTATGAAACATGGAGCCTGGTGTGCGCGCTGTCATTCTTCTTGCTCATAGGGTGGCATGGTGGCACAGTGGTTAGCACTGCTGCCTCAAAGCTCCAGGGACCAGGGTTCCATTCTGACTATCTGTGTGGAGTTTGCACTTTCTCCCTGTGTCTGCGTGGGTTTCCTCCGGGTGCTCCAGTTTCCTCCCACAGTCCAAAGATGTGCAGATTAGGTGGATTGGCGATGATAAATTGACACTTAGGGTGATGTTGCAGGAATAGTGCGGGGGATTGGGCCTAATTAAGGTGGCCTTTCGAAGGGTTAGTGTAAACTCAAAGGGCCAAATGGCCTCCTGCTGCACTGTAGTGATTATTCTATTCTCAGACATTAGTGTGGTGCCTGGGTCACCAAAGGCAGGAGCAGAAGAGGAAGGAGTGGTCGGGTCTGCCCTGTACACAGAGAATGAACCCCACAGAGCCGTCGCTCGGAGGTGCCTCGCAAGACCCAGGCTGTACAGACGGCACCTACATAGCCGCAGATGTCCGAGAACTAGCGTTGCTGACTGGTTGGTCAGATCTGCCGCCTGCTGCAGGGTTTGGTGCCATGACGACATGGAGGACAGCCACTGCCAGTGTCACTGAAAGTTACAGCGGCGCGCAATTCTTACACCAGCAGCTGCTCACAGGATTCCACAGGTGGGCTCTGGGACTTTGCAAGTCTCCACACACAAGTGCATCCAGGAGATGGATGTAATCTTCGCGAGGGCACACAACATTGTCCATTTCTACTGGGATCAGGCAAGCCAGAATGAAAGAGCGAGGACTTTTGCGCAAATCACTGGCTTTCCACATGTGCAGGGTGCCATTGACTGTACTCGCGTGACACTCAGATCTCCATGGCATCAGGCAGTGAACTATATGAACCGCAAGGGTTCCCACTCACTGAATATTCAGCTGGTCTGCCACCACACCAAAGGCATCCTCCAGCCGTATGCTCGATTCCCAGGGAGTGAGCATGACTCCTACATTCTGAACTGCTCTACGATCCCGGGCATGTTTCAAACTCCACCGAGGCAGCATGGGTTGGCTTCTGGCGGACAAGAGCTACCCACTGAGGAGGTGGCTGCTGATATCTGTGCGAGGCCACAGAGGGAAGCTGACTCCCGTTACGAGGATCATGCTGCAAGTCTGGCTTTGGAGCAGACCAAGGATACTGAAGATGAGGTTCTGGTATCTGAGCCAGGCTGGTGGAGCCCTGCAGTACAATCCCCAGAGGGTGGCATGCACTTGCTGCACTGCGACGGGGAGAGAAACTGCCTGGAGGGGGGATGGAGGGGCTGCACGTTTCCTCCGAAGAGGAGGATGTCGAAGGAGATGAGGCTGAGAAGGTCTTTGAGGGAGAGGATGTTAGCCATGAGCAATGGCAATGTCCAGACGAGGCAGAGGAGCTTGGGACACATTCATTGCCACTAGATTCATGGAGGGTGATGAGGAGATCATTGAGGACATCCTATTATCTTGACATGGTTTCTGTGAGCATTACTGTCTTACTTGACCGATGGCATCGCATACCCTCTGTGATAAAACGCCTGTCATGGGGACGCAGTGGTTGCCCATAGTCCCTACATTGCAGGAGGATGCTGATCACTTGCAGTGGGAACAGCGCTTGGATCCTCATGGAGTTTCTGTGAATATCTGACTCCTACCTGGCTGAAATCCTGTGAGTGCAGTATCCTTGGACATCCCATCTGTGCTTCAGTCAGCTGTGACTCTGAGTCACCACACCCCGAGGCTAGGTCCCATCTAAGGGTGTGTCTCTGTGCTTGTGGAGGCTCTGGGTGAGTGCTGTGATAGTCCTTCTATATTGGGGTCTGTGCATCCCGCCTCTGTGCTACTGTTGGGGTTGGAGTCGAGGACCAGCTGGTGGATTCCCTGGGCTGTTTCCCAGATGTGTCTGTGACAGAAAGGAGAGGTCATTAGTGCACGGCTGGGGCCTACAGAAACAGGCCTGACTTGCAGCATCGTTGTTTGATGGATGATGCAGTGCTGGATCCTCACTTGCTTTATCACCGCCGACATCAGCATCAGCACAGGAGTCGTCAACATCCTTCCCGGTCAGCCGGAATGGATCTGTTCTTGATATCCGTGAAGATCTTGAATTCTGGCTTCCCTCCGCCCACCTGGGATCTCTCCCTCTTGTTGTGTACCAGCTTGTCCTGCATGAATACAGATGAAGAGAGTATAAGCAGGACCCGTGCCAGGGAAGGTGGTAAAGATGTGTGGGTGGTGAGTGCAAGCAGCGCAGTGATGAGAACACAACCTGCAGAGGAGATAAAGATGTGTGTGGGAGAGAGATTCAGCTGGCAGTGAGTGAGATCCCTATGGACGTATGATGGGTGAGTGATTGAGTTGGGAATGATGAGAAAAGTGACTTATCTTGGTAGAACAGAGGAGATCATTCATCATTTTCCTGCACTGGGTGGCTGTCCTCTTCTGCAGGGTGTTCGCATTGACCACGGCTGCTGGGTTGGTAACTTTGCCCAGTGTCTCACAAGAAACAGTGATAACTTTCAGGGCCTCCCAAGCGGCCAGTTACTCTCAAATCCTACATCTCAGTCACCCAATCCTTCCGAAGCACCAGGTCTGATAATTCCATCCATGAAGCTATCAATAATCCATCTAAAATGGGTGCACTGGATGACACAATCGGCTGGATGTTCACAGACTCAAGCTGACCTCAGTGATATTTGTTATGGGCCAGGGCTTAGAAACTCCAAAGTGTATTATAAAGTTCACCTGACCTACAACCTTTATGTTGAATTTGGCTAGGATGAGCACTTCAGGTGTGACTCATCAGTCTTCCTAGATACTTTAATCAAAACAAGGTTTATTCTGAGAATGTAGTTAACATACATATATATAAACACAGCAAGAATTTTTATCAATTATAAACATAACGATACCACACAGCTACAGTAATCTATGTATAACACTTCATGAATTCCCCCTTAGCTGTTCCAATTCAATAACAAAATCCAATTAAACAAAACCCCATTTCAAGGGCGTGGCCCAGCACACTGAATCCTCACTTGAATGGGACTGATCCTTATCCTGAAATTCTGATCCAGTTCCAAACAGAAGATTAAAACTCATTCCGGAAAACAACTTTGGGCTGGATCCTCCGACCCCCTGTCGGGGCGGAGAATTGCCGGGGGGGAGGCGTGAATCCCGACCCCGCCGGCTGCCGAATTCTCCAGCGCTGGGGATTTGGTGGGGGTGGGAATCGCGCCGCACCGGTCGGGGGACGTTGACAGCGGTTCCCCGGTGATTCTCCAGCCCGTGATGGGCCGAGTGGCTGCATGTTTTTTTATGCCAGTCCCGCTGGCGTAAATTGGAGTAGGTCGTTACCGGTGGGACCTGGCAGCGTGGACGGCCTCCGGGGTTCTTGGGTGGCGCGGGGAGATTTGGCCCCGGGAGGTGCCCCCAGGGTGGCCTGGCCCGCGATCAGGGCCCACCAATCCGCAGGTGGGCCTGTGCCGTGGGGGCACTCTATTCTTCCGCACCGGCGGCTGTAGTGGTCCGCCATTGCCAGTGCTGAAACAAATCCCTCTGTGCATGCACGGCGAAGACGTCAGCACACGCTGGCGCTCCCGCACATGTGCCAACTCACACCGGCTGGCGGAGACCCTTTCGGCGCCAGTTGGCGTGGCGCCAAGCCCCTTCCGCGCCGGCCGGCAGAGCCTAGCCCCTGAAGGTGCAGAGGGTTCTGCACGTTTGGGGCGGTTCATCATCGGAGTGGTTCACGCCACTCCGCCCCGCCGAGTAGGGGAGAATCCCACGCTATATCTTTAAAGTTACCAAGGCGGTTAGCCACAACCAATGTGCTTTTTACTGGAACTGCTTTTTAAAATGATAACAGATTCTTTCTCCTTAAATCCAAAGCAGTCAAACTGAAACTGAAAACCCCTCTCACAGCCGCAGCCCAATGTGCTATAAGTCACATGATAAGAGACTAAACCTTTCTTAAAGAGACACTCACATCTTTTTTTAATATAAATTTAGAGTTCCCAATTCATTTTTTCCAATTAAGGGGCAATTTAGTGTGTTCAGTCCACCTACCCTGCACATCTCTGGGCTGGGGCGCGAAACCCACGCAAACACGGGGAGAATGTGCAAACTCCACACAGACAGTGACCCAGAGCCGGGATTGAACCTGGGACCTCGGCGCCGTGAGACTACAGCGCTACCCCTGTGCCACCATGCTGCCCTCACTCACATCTTTAAGAATGGTCCACCAGATCCCATTTTTGCCAAGGGAAGGAAGTGAATGGGTTGTGAATTACACTGGTGGGAAATAATACTGAAGACTTGTGCTCCAGAACCTGCTGCGGCCCAAGCCAAGCTGTTCCAGTACAACTACAACACAGGCAATGTGGAAAATAGCCCAGGTATGTCCTTTACACAAAAGGCAGGACAAACCTAATCCAGCCAATTACCACACCATCATTCCACTCTCAATCATCAGTAAGATGATTGAAGGGGGTCATCAACACTGTAATCAAACGGCAATATCCTGCTTACTGAATCTCTGTGTGGGTTCCGCTAGGGCTACTCAGCTCTTGACCTCATTAGAGCCTTGGTTCAAACTTGGACAAAAGAGCTAAACTCCAGAGGTGAAGTGAAAGTCACAGTCCTTGGCATCATTTGACTGAATGTGGCATCGGGAGCCCTTGTAAAACTGGTGTCAATGGGAGTCAGGGAGAAACTCTACATTGGCTAGAGTCTTACCTGACACAAAGGAAGGTCATTATGGTTGCTGGAGATCAATCATCTCAGCTCCAGGACGTCACTGCAGGAGTTCCTCAGGGTAGTGTCCTAGGTCCAGCCATCTTCAGCTGCTTCATTAATGACCTTCCTTCCATCGTAAGGTCAGAAGTGGGGATGTTTGCAGATGTTTGCAGATGACTGCACAATGTTCAGCAACATTCATGACTCCTTAGATACTGAAGTAGTCCATTTCAAAATGCAACAAGACCTGGATAATATCCAGGCCTGGTCTGACAAGTGGTAATTAATATTCACGCCACACAATGGCAATGATATCTCCAACAAGAGCTACCCACTGTTACCAACAACCGTTACCCCCTGACATTCAATGGTATTACCATCACTGAATGTCCCACTATCAATATCCTAGGGGTTACCATTGACCAGAAACTCAACTGGACTAGCAATATAAATACTGTGGTTACAAGAGCAGGTAAGGGGGTTATAAATCCTGCAGTTAGGAACTCATCTCCTGGCTCCCCGAAGCCTCTTCACAATCTACCTGGTTTACAGGAGTCTGATGGAATACTCTCCACTTGCTTGGGTGAGTCCAGGTCCAAGTACACCAAAGAAGCTCAATACCATTCAGGGCAAAACAGTCAGCTTGATTGGCATCCTTTCCACAAACATTCACTCCCTCCACCACTGATGCACAGTAGCAGCAGTGTGTATCACCTACAAGGCACTGCAGGAACTCACCAAGGCGCCTTAGGCAGCACCTTCCAAACCCACGACCACTATCACCTGGACAAGGGCAGTAGATACATGGGAATATCCCCACCTCGAAGTTCTCACCAACCTGGCTTGTAACCTATCGTTCCTTCACCATTGCTGGGTCAAAATACTGGAACTTCCTCCCTAACAGCACTGTGGGTGTACCTACACCACATGGACTGCAGCAGTTCAAGATGGCAAATCACAAACCATTTTCTCACGGCCAATTAAGGATGGACAATAAATGCTGGGGTAGCCAGTGAAGCCCATATCCGTTGAACGAATAAAAAAGAACATACTCAGCAGTTCCCTTTGTAATTACTGCTGAGTTCAAACAGATCCCATGTTCATTGTTTAAGGGCCTTAATACGTAGTCTTGATATTATGGAGTAGACATAAATGCTCTTGAAGGGTGGATATGGTCCATTTAAGTGTCATGGTCTGAAGTTATTTAAATACCCTATTCTTAATACATGAATAAACAGGCTGAAGATGTCAGTTGGAGTTGAAGAAACACACTCTACTGGACTGTTTTGATTGACAGGCCGTCTGATGTTGGTTATAAAAAATGTCCCATCTGTTCCTGTAGTTTCAACAGAGATCTTTGTGGAAATTTCCCAAAACCATCTTAATAGCTCAGGTGATATATCAGGTGATATGCTTTTGACTTTCAAATGACTACCAAGACAGAGGAGTTAGATTGGTCACGTTAAATTGCCCCTTAATTGGAAAAAAAATATTGAATAGATGTTTAGTTTTTATGACAGATTGAGTAGTTGAGGGGATTCAAAATATTTGTATGGGTTTCACAAGTGGGAGTATATTTTCAGTATCAAATGTGTATGAGTGGAAGCCTTATTACATGGTTCCTGAAGCCTGCCCATGTACTGAGTGAGTGGTCATGGAGGTGGCACGGGAGTATGAGTGGGCATGGGAAGATGGGTGGCAGCCCTGAGGGTGGGTAGTTGGAGAGGGAATGGGGAGTGGGCAGGGGTGAGTGAGTGAGCGGTAAGGCTAGTAGAGACTAACAGCTTCTAAAACAACTGGGAAGAAGTCCCAGAGAACTGAGGCGGGCCATCTAATCAGCTTGCTTTCCCACTCCTGGGGCTGCCAACAATCTGCTTGCTGAGTCGGTGGACATGGCTCTATCCCGCCCCAGCCTCCTGGACGCAAAATGGATACAGTGAGGCCCTTTAAACAAGGCATGTCTATTCGGGTGGGAAATTTCCTGACTGGAGCAACCTGCCTCGGATGTGAAAATCTGGTCCACAGTGTTAGAGGGAGCAGGAGCAGAAGGAGGAAAGGTACCTGCAGACCAGAGGACCTTCTTCTGTCATTGGCCTGTGGGATTTGGACCTCAAAGAGTCTACATCTAAAAGAGGGATGCTACCTGAGCACCAACATTGCATCTAATCATTAGAGGGTGTGCCAAGCACTTTTCAGTTGTGAACGATAACTTTTGCAGGAGCTTTTCTCCACTGGACAAAAAGAGGGCGACTTTGGCTTCATTGCCATCCAGACTTTGCGCCCCTCAAGCCTTCTCTGCCTTTTGATGAATCATAGCTGATTTGATTGTGACCTCTACTTTCCTATCTATCCCCTTTGACTCCCTTATCAGTCAAGGGTCTTTCCAACTCAGCCGTAAGAATATTCAATTGCTCTGACTGCATTACTCTCTGGAAAAGAGAGTTCCGCAGACAAACAACCCTCTGAGCGAAAACAATTTTACTCATCCCCATCTTAACTCGGAGACCCGGTTGGGACTCTCCATCCAGAATCACAAAACACGATTGGGCGGAGAATCGCAAGTAGCCAACACCGAGCGCCCTTTGGAATGCCATACTCTGGCGCCTCGACAACGGCGTAAATGTATTCTACTCCACATGTACAGTAAACACCGTTGGCGTATCAATAACGGGCCTTCCTCGGTATTCTCCAGAGCTTCCACAATGCTCTGCCTCTGCCAGGATGAATTACTGATGGTGAGTTTCACTTGTGGTTTTAAAAACTGGGAAACAGGCGCCGTGGCTGCTGAGGAAGAGAGAGGTGGTTGAACATGCACGGTAGCATTGTGGATAGCACAATCGCTTCACAGCTCCAGGGTCCCAGGTTCGATTCCGGCTTGGGTCACTGTCTGTGCGGAGTCTGCACATCCTCCCCGTGTGTGCGTGGGTTTCCTCCGGGTGCTCCGGTTTCCTCCCACAATCCAAAGATGTGCAAGATAGGTGGATTGGACATGATAAATTGCCCTTAGTGTCCAAAATTGCCCTTAGTGTTGGGTGGGGTTACTGGGTTATGGGGATAGGGTGGCGGTGTTAACCTTGGGTAGGGTGCTATTTCCAGGAGCCGGTGCAGACTTGATGGGCCAAATGGCCTCCTTCTGCACTGTAAATTCTATGATCTATGTTCCCTAACATGCGACCGTGGGCTGCCGGTCCTGCCACTGGCATGGCTGGCTGGGGGGAGGAGGGGCTGGAGAGCCTTCCTGCACACCCCGCTGACCCCACTGGTTACACAGAGTAACACCGGCTGTATGGATTCACTCACCCCACCCCCCACTCCCAACCCCTGCCTCACCCAACCTCTACCCCACCAACCACCCCTCCCCCACCCACAATCAGACGACGCCCGCCAGCGGGACATCACACGGCATCCCAAGGGGAACACCCATGCTAACCCCTATAGGAGGGCATCAGATGAGGCTGCAGATCATACCACTGGCGTGGGTAGGGGCAGCTACCGATACCCCTGTCGGCATGGATGGGTGCTGTGACCAGAGGCCCTTGTGGTGCCAGGCACCAATGAGACCAGGTAGCGGTATGGAGAGCAGAGTGCAAGGGGGTGGGTGTAAGGATGGGAGAGGGGAGGGGGGGAGAGGGACATGCGGGGGCAGGGACTGCAGCCTGTTGGACCTGGTTCAGCACGGAGGTACGTACCATACTAACATGCCTGCCGTTCACCCCCTGCAGACAATGGACTTCGGAATTCAACCAGATTAGTTGCCATCATCCTAGCCACCGCAGCCCTGGGGGATGCACTGAGGTTGTACGAGCAGAAGTTGCTCAGGGAGGCCCCTGCAGCAATGAGCCTACCCCAGAGGAACAGGCATGTAAGTGCATTCCTAGCACTGAGTGCATTCCAATCACTCAAGTGTGTGATTTCACTGCAACTTACATCTCTTTGATATGTTCAACCTTTACAAACATTGGTGTTTCACTACTTAGGCCACTGAATCGTGAAGGGATATTAATGGACTAAAGCTGCAGATGGTTTGTAGAAGTTGTCAATCACAGACCACTAGTGGAAAGCTATGAAGGGCCTGCAACTAATGGATCTGTGGGAACCTGACGCAGGCGCAGCTGCTCTCTTCCAGGAATCGACACATAGATCTGCAAGATTTCTATTACAGCAATAATGCTCCAACTGCCCGTCTGGACTGCTCTCAAGCTTCCACACAGGGTTCTCTTTTCTGGGGGATGGGGGGGATGGGGGGGGGGGAGCAGTGTCTGTGTGTGAGGGGCGGTCTGTGTGCAGAGTAGTCTGCAGAGGGGGTCCTCTATTACAGGGGGCCCTGTGGAGGTCCCCATTGCAGTGGTCCATGTGTGAGGTCCCCCTATAACAGGCGTCCCGGGTGCGGGTCCCCCATTACTGAGAATCCGGGGGTCCCCCTATTACAGGTGTCCCGGGGGGTCCCCCATTACAGAGGCTCCGGGGGGGGTCCCCGTATAAAAGATGTCCCGGGGGGGGGGTCCCCCATTATAGAGGCTCCGGGGGGGTCCTCGTATTACAGGTGTCCCGGGGGAGGGTCCCCCATTACAGAGGCTCCGGGGGGTCCCCGTATAACAGGGGTCCTGGGGTGGGGGGTCCCCCATTATAGAGGCTCCGGCGGGGTACACGTATTACAGGTGTCCCGGGGGAGGGTCCCCCATTACAGGGGTCCCGGAAAGGGGGAGAGGGCAGGTCGGGTCACCCCCGTACTTGGGGTAGGGGGCACCCAGGGAATCCAGGGGTGGGGATCCGTGCAGGGCACTCTCGGCCAGATCGCTGTCGCGTGAAAAATGTCAGCTTGACACTGCCAACCTGGTACGCTAGTTGTGCCCCTTCCAGTTTGCAGTTCCACCTGGGCACCTTGGCAGTACCAGGCTGACACACAGGTGGCACTGCCAGGATGCCAGGCTGGCAGTGACAGTGTGCCTGAGTGGCAACTGCAATGCCAGGGTACCCAAAGGGCAGACGCCTGGGGTTCTCCAATCTCCTGCGAGATCCCCACGAGCACTGTTCCACCTGTTCCCCGTTTGTGGAGACGAGTACTGAACGGCGCTCTGATGACAGACATTGGGGTGGTCTTGGTTCTGAACTGCAGGCATCAGAGGTTGAACAGTTTCCCACTTGTCCTATAAGTTTGCCCCACTCTGGCGGGGAGCTTCATGATGATTGGAGGGGGGGGGGGGGGGACATAGTGCTGCAGTGAGGAAGATGGAGAAGAGAGTTGGTGCAATGATGCAGCCTTGCTTGACCCCAGTTTGCACTCATATTGGGTCTGTGGTGAATCTGTTGGTGAGGCTTACGGCTTCCATGTCATCATGGTGCGGGCAGAGAACGGTGACAAATTCCTGTGAGGAGCTGAATTTGAGGAGCATGTTCCATGATCCCTTGACATGGCTGAAGGACTTTGCGAGGTTGATGGTGGCTACGTACGGGGGTTGGTGTTGCTCCCTGCACTTTTCCTGGATTTGTTGCACGCTGAAGGTCATGCCTGTTGTGCCTCTTGACAGGCAGAAGGCGCATTGAGATTCAGGGAGGAACGTTTCAGCCACTGGGAGGAGGCAGTTGAGGAGGATTCTCGCAATGATCTGTCCCGTGCTGGGCAGTGGGGCAATCCCTCTGTAATTCCCGCAGTCGGATCTGTATCCTTTCTTGAAGATGGTCACATCTACAGTGTCTGGGATCTCCCAGCATATTCTCTTCCTTCCAGACAAGGGTAATGAGGTCTTGCATTTGTGTCAAGAGTGCCTATCCACCGTATTTGATTGGACGTATTTCAGTACTTCAGCAGATTCCATTTGCGCCAGAGGACTTGTTGTTTTTCAGCTGTTGGCTGGCTTTTCCGACCACCCGGCGGGCTGGAGCTGTGCTGAGATGGTGGGAGGTAGTGTGCTGCTGGATAGCATCAAGGGCACATGGCGTCATGGTTGAAGAGATCCGTGAAGTGCCTTCTACAGTGGACATTGACTGCCTCTCTGTCTTTGATATGCGCCTGATAGAAACTCACTTTATTATAGGTAATAAAGGTTTAAGGGAAAAAATGATTTAGTAACATTATTACTATTAAAAATCATATATTAAGCCATGACAGCAGAAAATGCTGAGAGCATGGAAAACGATCTGATAAAATAGTCACTATTCAAACTGACTATCCATCTTGCAGAATAGGCTCATTGTTATCATTACTGGGAAAACATCCCAGTTTTGGAGAATATGATGGAAACAGGTGATCTGATCACACCATATTATAGAAACATAGAGAAGTTGTCCCATGCCATATTATCGCCCTGCCTGCAACAGTAGTAGACTCGCCAAATTTAAGGGCATTTAAGTGGTCACTGGATAGACATATGGATGAAAATGGTCAGATAGGCTTCAGATGGTTTCACGGGTTGGTGCAACATCGAGGGCCGAAGGGCCCGTACTGCGCTGTAATGTTCTATGTTCTATCTCTTAAAACTTGATAGACAGACATTTTGGTCAATTAGATGAATAATAGCACGGTAGCACAAGTGGCTAGCACTGTGGCTTCACAGCTCCAGTGTCCCAGGTTCGATTCCCTGCTGGGTCACTGTCTGTGCGGAGTCTGCACGTTCTCCCCGTGTCTGCGTGGGTTTCCTCCGTGTGCTCCGGTTTCCTCCATATTTATGTGTTGCCGCACTATATCTCAATCTTACAGAACTCAAGACTGAGCTTCTTAGGTGAAATCAAGTGTAGCTTTATTTATGTCAGTTTCAAAGACTACTGATCAAGTCAAATTTTATGCAAATATAGAATTTAAAAAGTTGTTTGGCCAATGCAAATACAGATGGTTGAGTTGAATTCAAAATGCAATTCAGTTCGTGGTAATTTATTCAGATCAAAATAAACAATACAAAAATGAAACAAAATAAATAGCTGTTTGCAAAGCAAAGTAGAAATAAGTTTCAAAGGTTAGGTTGAAGATGGATTCAGAGAGAGAGAGAGTAAAGATGATTTCACAGAGAGAGACAACAAGGTTCTGTCTCTGTCTCAAAAGGAAATCATAATTTTTTTAGGTTCTGACCCCTTTCTGACTGTGATTGGGTTAAAATAATTATTACATAGAACATGCAGTGCAGAAGAAGGCCATTTGGCCCATCGAGTCTGCGCTGACCCACTTAAGCCCTCACTTCCACCCTATCCCCGTAACCCAATAGCCCCTACTAACCTTTTTGGTCACTAAGGGACAATTTACCATGGCCAATCCACCTAACCTGCACGTCTTTGGACTTATGGGAGGAAATCGGAGCACCCGTAAGAAACCCACGCAGACACGGGGAGGATGTGCAGACTCCGCACAGACAGTGACCCAGCGGGGAATCAAACCTGGGACCCTGGAGCTGTGAAGCCACAGTGCTATCCACTTGCGCTACCGTGCTGCCCTTAATTTCCCAGTTCACTTTATTGAACTTTGTCTTTATACCCTTATAATTCACTTTATTTAAGTTTAAAGACATTCCTCTCTCCCAACACAGGTTCAACAGATTAATTCCTGGTTTGGTGAGATTATCCTTTGGAGAGATATTGTGGAGACTTAGCATGTGTGCTCTACAGTTTAAAGGAATGAAAGGTGATCCATAGACTCTCTACAGTGCAGAAGGATCCCATTGAGTCTGGATCGACCCTGCAAAACAGCACCCTACCGAGGCCCACTTCCCTGCCCTATCAAAGAACAAAGAACAAAGAAAAGTGCAGCACAGGAACAGGCCCTTCGGCCCACCAAGCCCATGCCGACCATGCTGCCCGCCTAAACTAAAATCTTCTACACTTCCTGGGTTGGTATCCCTCTATTCCCATCCTATTCATGTGTTTGTCAAGATGCCCCTTAAATGTCACTATCGTCCCTGCTTCCACCACCTCCTCCGGCAGCGAGTTCCAGGCACCCACTACCCTCTGTGTAAAAAACCTTGCCTCGTACATCTCCTCTAAACCTCGCCCCTTAAACCCATGCCCCCTAGTAATTGATCCCTCTACCCTGGGGAAAAGCCTCTGATTATCCACTCTGTCTATGCACCTCATAATTTTGTAGACCTCTAACAGGTCGTCCCTCAACCTCTGTCTATCCAGTGAGAACAATCCGAGTTTATTCAACTGTTCCTCATAGCTAATGCCCTCCATACCAGGCAACATCCTGGTAAATCTCTTCTGCACCCTCTCGAAAGCCTCCACATCCTTCTGGTAATGTGGCGACCAGAATTGAACACTACACTCCAAGTGTGGCCTAACTAAGGTTCTATACAGCTGCAACATGACTTGCCAATTCTTATACTCAATGCCCCGGCCAATGAAGGCAAGCATGCCGTATGCCTTCTTGACTACCTTCTCCACCTGTGTTGCCCCTTTCAGCGACCTGTGGACCTGTACACCTAGATCTCTCTGACTTTCAATATTCTTGAAGGTTCTACCATTCACTGTATATTCCCTACCTGCATTAGACCTTCCAAAATGCATTACCTCACATTTGTCCGGATTAAACTCCATCTGCCATCTCTCCACCCAAGTCTCCAAACAATCTAAATCCCGCTGTATCCTCTGACAGTTCTCATCGCTATCCGCAATTCACAGTCCTCAGCGCTACCTGCAATTCACAGTCCTCATCGCTATCCGCAATTCAACATTCCTCATCGCTATCCGCAATTCAACAGTCCTCGTCGCTATCCGCAATTCACAGTCTTCATCGCTATCCGCAATTCAACAGTCCTCGTCGCTATCCGCAATTCACAGTCTTCATCGCTATCCGCAATTCAACAGTCCTCATCGCTATCCGCAATTCAACAGTCCTCATCGCTATCCGCAATTCAACAGTCCTCGTCGCTATCCGCAATTCACAGTCTTCATCGCTATCCGTAATTCACACAGTCCTCATCGCTATCCGCAATTCACACAGTCCTCATCGCTATCCGCAATTCACAGTCCTCATCGCTATCCGCAATTCACAGTCCTCATCGCTATCCGCAATTCACAGTCCTCATCGCTATCCGCAATTCACAGTCCTCATCGCTATCCGCAATTCACAGTCCTCATCGCTATCCGCAATTCACAGTGCTCATCGCTATCCGCAATTCACACAGTCCTCATCGCTATCCGCAATTCACACAGTCCTCATCGCTATCCGCAATTCACAGTCCTCATCGCTATCCGCAATTCACACAGTCCTCATCGCTATCCGCAATTCACAGTGCTCATCGCTATCCGCAATTCACAGTCCTCATTGCTATCCGCAATTCACACAGTCCTCATCGCTATCCGCAATTCACAGTGCTCATCGCTATCCGCAATTCACAGTGCTCATCGCTATCCGCAGTATCCCCGTAACCTCACCTAACCTGCACATCTTTGGACCCCAAGGAGCAATTTAGCATGGCCTATCCACCTAACCAGCACTTCTTTGGACTGTGGGAGGAAACCGGAGCACCCAGAGGAAACCTATGCAGACACGGGGAGAATGTGCAAACTCCACACAGTCACCCAAGGCCGGAATTAAACCCAGGTCCCTGGTACAATGAGGCAGCAGTGCTAACCACTGTGCCAAAGTGCCTCTTCATTGTAACATACAGAGTTCTCACAGGACGTGACAGAGTAGATGCCTGACAGATGTTTTCTAGCCGAGGTAAGGGGATGGATGCTTAGAAAACTGTCTCAAAATAAAGGGTAGGTTGTTTAGGATTGAGATTTGGGAAATCAGTCAGAGGGTGGTGAATCATTGGAATTTTCCTGTACAGATGCGCATGGAGGCTCAGTGATTAAGTACATTTTCGATAGAAATCAATGGATTGCTAGATATTAAAGACATCAATGGATATGGGTTTTTTAGGGTCGAAGATCAGCCATGATCTAGTTGAGCGGCAGAGAAAGCACAAGGGGCTATATGGCCGACTCTAATGGGAGGTGTGGAAGTAAGTCGCCTGTAATATGATTGGGCAATGCGGCTATCACGGTGGAATAGCTGTCAATTTTGTGTGAGCTGTGAGGTGTTGAAGCAAGGTTTGCAACAAGTTGAGTGTGTGAGGGTGAGGTACAGCATATGCACTGAATCATTGTGTCCTGAGACTTTAAGAGAGATCGTTGGTAGTTTGGTTACACAATCTAGTGAATGGAGCAGTGAATCATGGTAGAGGTACAGGGCATAGGATAGGCTATTTGAAAATGAACTCATTGACTTTGACAACTTGTGTCAGATTGTTAAGTTTCTTCCTGATCTGCATGCATGTTTTCCCAGCATGAGCTCTGCTGCTATTTCTTCCCCCTGACTTTTGAGCACTTTTGAGGGCCTATTGCAGATACATGACTCCTCTCTTTCTTTCCACTTCTTCCATCAAGATAAACAAACATGTAAAGCAGAAGGCAGCATGAATTTACCACAATGAACAAACATGGATAAATTGAATACCATGGCCCCAAAACCCATTTTTCGGGTTGGGCCAACAATTCCACCTTTTTGTTTGTTGAACTTTGGAGATGTGTTCATCGCAGTGAGTTTCGTTTTAACATTCAAAACAAATATTCAAGCAACATCTATAACAACAGAAACATTTCCTCCATGTTCTGCTCTGGTGACTCGGAGGCACAGTGGTTAGCACTGCTGCCTCACAGCACCAGGGACCTGGGTTCAATTCCAAGCTCGGGTGACTGTCTATGTGGAGTTTGTATGTTCTCCCTGTGTCTGCACGGGATTCCTCCGGGTGCTCCGGTTTCCTCCCAAGGATGTGCAGGTTAGGTGGAATGGCCATGCTAAATTGCGCCTAGGTGGGGTTACGGGGATAGGGTGGGTGATTGGGCCGAGGCAGGGTGCTCTTTCAGAGGATCGGTGCAAACTTGATGGGTCGAATGGCCTCCTTTTGCACTTTAGGGATTCTATGATTCTATGATCTGCAAAACTACACAAAATCCATGCAATATAGGCAAAAATAAAAAAACACTACAACCCTTTACTGTCTATCTCAACAAAGCAGATTACCTTAAACTACCGTTCTGCATCAGGTCAATTAACTTCGGACAGAATGGATGTAAGGCCTACTGCCTCTCACTTGGAATAAAGGATCAGGACTGGACCATTTTGTCCCTCAAACCTGCTTGTGATTCAGTGAGATCATGGTTGATCTGTGACCTACTTTCATCAAGTTACCTTTGCCCCAAATTCCTTAATACCTTCAGTTAACAAAAATCAATCCATCTGACATTTAAAATTAACAACTATCTCACATCAATTGTTGTTTGCAGAAGAGAGTTCCGAACTTCGACCACCCTTTTTGTGTTGAGGTATTTACTAATCTCGCTTCTGAAAAGCCTCGCACTAATTTTTAGATTAGCTTTGCACGGGGCTTGCTGGCTAAATTAAGCTCACATGCAAAAAGAGTGGGGATAAATTACTTGGGCAGACAGCCAAAAGAGAAGATGAAACTGGAATGCTTCAAGGGCAGCATGAGTGAGCGACGGTACTTTCAGCTTCCAAATCCTCATGTACCTGAATCCAGCCCACCCTACTAATATCCCCAGCTGGTAAAACTATGGCAAAAATATTTGATAAACCGCCTAATATTGTTGTCGCTCAGCGATGTTGAATAAGAATTAAAAATTTCTATATATTGATAAATCTTGCCAAGGCCAGTCTTCTGACACCACACCCCTTTATTTACATAACGGAAAAGGTCGCAGCCGCACAGGATCCAAGCCCGGGGATCGACGGAATACCGGCCCAGGTTAAAACAACGGGTTTAAACTCCCGCTGCTCATTTTCCATTGGGTGAGATCCCGCCCTCTCAATAGATACGTTCATACTCCACGAAGCCCACAGGGAGATCTACTGATGATCCCCCATGTCCTTCTTGGCTACCATAACATAAATTGTCGCAGAATTTGGTCTGTATATCATTGGCAAATTCATCCAAAGTCCTTGGGCCAATCGCAACCAAACTTGCTGGATGATAGCCAAACCCAAGGGGCCTGACTTTGGTGAGTTGCCCTCTAACCACACCCACTAAGCAGGGAATCCTGCAGCCCTGCCTACACTGTGGCCCCACTGACGCTGTAAATCAGACCCAAACTAACCAACCATTACGATGCAGTTCCGGAGAGAATGTGATAAATTCATGTCAAAAATCCCTGACTTTCTTTCATATTTCATTTATTATTTGTTTCAATTAAGTTATGTTCTGAGGCACCACCCATTATTACTTGGTCAGGGAACACGACAGAGCCAGGGGAGATGAGGATATTAGAGCAAAAGACACAACGTTGATAGGGAGTCACACAATGCAAGAAGAACCAGTGCTGCAAGTAAAAGACCAAGGACTCTTTAAGGAAGCTTTCATTTATTTTCCTTGTCATAATTATGAGTTAGACTCAGAATTGGCAGTAGATCAGAGATATGAATATTGTTGTGGAACAAAGAGCTGAAAAGAGTCATTTCAATGTGTTGCACACATGGTAAAGTACGATTGCCATCCTTCAGTCAATCACCTGACCTATTGAATGTTCTTCTGGATATAACAACGACACCAAAACAATCCTTGAAACAAAAATGAGAAAATATACCAGGTTGAGTCAGATCACCAGGGAATTTATTTTGTTTGGTTCAAGATAGAAGAGCTAATGTGGTCTGTCATGAAATATTGAGGGTGGGATTTTCCTGCTCCCCCCCACCACCCCCCTCCCTCCCCACACCCCGCCACCGGTGGAGGCGGCTCACAATGGCCGCCATCGGGATCTACTGCTCCCGCGATGTCTACAGCATTTTGCATGGCTCACCCGTTCCGCTACCGTGAAACCCGTCACGGCAGGCCGCCTTTGGCGAGACCGGAGAATGCTGCTGGTGGGAACGCCCGGAAAATCCAGACATTTTGGGCGGGATTCTACGTTAGTAAATGCCAAAATTTGGAAAGGTGATTGGGCGGAGAATCGGTTCCGATGCCAAAATCGCGGCAGGCGCTGATTTGATGCCAAATCGCAATGCTCCAGCACAGCGGCGTCAATGTGGTCTGGAACACACATACAGTAGACATCATTTGCATATCATTAGCAGGCCCGACCCGGTATTCCCCGGGGTCTCTGTGATTCTCCACCTCTGATGGGCCGCGTTTATTTGTTCTTTTAAAAATCATAAAACCGGCGTGGCGGCTGCAGAGGAAGAGAGAGGGGGGTAGGAAAGTGTCCAACATCGCCATAGTTTGCTGACAGTTGTGCTGCTGGCGGGGGGCTTCTGCCAGGGCTGCGGGGAGTTGCGGGGGTTGGCCAAGAGATGGGCTGTGGGGTCGGGGTGGACGGGCACGGAGCACCATTGCTACAGCCGGCAAGGCAGCCATGCAGCTGCGCTTGCCGTTAACAGCCCACTTTGAACTTAGTGCCACGGTGGTATAGGTGGCCACCAGTTCACCTTCCTGGGATGCCCTCTTGCCCCAGCTCACCCATCAGCTATACGGGCACACTCTGGCACAACCAGTGCCATCTTTTTGGATGGGTAAGTGTTTGTGGGGAGTGTAATGTGTATGTGCAGCTCCAACCAGTCAGCCTTCCGAATGTCAATCACAGACCTGGCGAATCCTGCATTGTTTTTCATTGGAATCGATTGTGTTCCATGCGGCACCGGTGCTAGCCCCTCCACAGTAGCGGAATCAGTCCAGGTGCGGCACCGTTCTTTCTGTCATAAAAGTCCAGGGATTCTGCGTTGGCGTCAACGCTGGATTCTCCGCCGGCCGGTGCTCCATTTTTCCGGCGGCCCAGGGGTTTCCCGACGGGGTGGGGCAGCCCCAAAATGGGAAACCCCAATGACCCCAATGACCAGCCAGCGTAACGGAGCATCCCGCCGGCAGGGTGAAACAGAAATGTGGCGTGGCAGGGCGGAGAATCCAGCACTTAGTCTCAGAAACGGAGAATCCCATCCATGTTTCAACAAAACTTTAAAAATACAGGCAATGATACTGAAAATGCAGAGAGTGATACTATAGACGTCATCTTTGACATTGGTGATAAAATATCCAGTGTTAACACACATTGAGCAAATACGTCTCAGAGGGGATTTTGATTCTGAGAATTTTGAGAGTGGCACTTTCAATGTAGAGAATGATTAGTATAAATCATATGGTGAAAATTGTAAATCTAATTAAATTAGAGTGAAACCAAGTAAAGCAAATTAAAGAAAATTTATTTTGAAAAGAAATATTTTTTGTCAAATAATGTTTTAAAGTACAATAATTTTGTATGCAATTAGGCATTCATGTTTCATTTTTGTGTGATTAAAACTGTTCATTAAAATTATCATGAGGAAAAAAAGTAACTAAGGAAATTGTCAAGTGAAATTTGTTGAATATTAGAATTGCATCAGCCAAATTACTTCACAGAAGCATTTTTGTGGTCAGATAATACCTCTCTCATTCAGTCAATTTGCCCGCAGGCAAATATCCCAGCTTATTTTACTATTTAAATAATTTCTTCAACTTACATTTCAAATCTTATTTTTAACTTTCATCCGTTTATTTCCTGGATGTAGATGGGAAGCCCAACTTCTACCTAATACCAGCAAAAATTATTACAATATCACCAGATCCCTTTTTACAGCAGGAAGGTGTGGACAGTGTGTCCCAGGCCCGACAAGGCCAGCAACCTGGAGGCCCCGCTGATTGTAATATGCTGCAGTCTCCTACCCAAAGCTGGCTCGATTGACAGTCTGGTTTATGGGCAAGAGGATAAGCAAGAGACAAGAGGACATTTTGCCAGGCTCTTTTGGGTACAGGTCCTGGCAGTTTGGTTGGTGGAGA
Organism: Scyliorhinus canicula; assembly: GCF_902713615.1. Classification (NCBI taxonomy): domain Eukaryota; kingdom Metazoa; phylum Chordata; class Chondrichthyes; order Carcharhiniformes; family Scyliorhinidae; genus Scyliorhinus; species Scyliorhinus canicula. The sequence goes on along the minus strand of NC_052156.1, from coordinate 38,417,732 downwards.
GGGGCAGAGGGGCGAATGTGAATTTTTGGGGTAAAAATAGTGAGGGAAGGGAGGCAGGCTGAAAGATCAAAACTGTGATCACGGGGGGTAGGGGAAGCTGAGAGGTTGGGACTGTGATTGTGAGGTGGGGTTCCAGTCACGATTAGGGTGAATGGAGTGGTTCATTGCAAGGGAGGCCCAGGACCGCTCGATTAGGGCTGCTCCACAAGAAAACCTGAAAATACATTTTTGAATTCATCCTCTTAACATCCTCCATCCCAGGATCTGGTTTCTGGCAGCTTTGCCTGACAAGGAAGACATGGTGGCACAGTGGTTAGCACTGCCCACTCACCGCATCAGAGACCTGGGTTGGATTCTGGCCTTGGGTGACTGTCTGTATAGAGTTTGCACATTCTCCCCGTGTCTGCGTGGGTTTCTTCTGGGAGCTCCAGTTTCCTCCCACAATCAAAAGAATGCAGGTTCGATGGACTGGCCATGATCAATGCACGGACTTACTGGGATAAGGTGGGGGCGTGGGACTATTTTCAGAGGGTCAGTGCATACTCAAAGTGCTGAATGGCCTGCTTCTGAACTGTAGGAATTCTGTAGATTCCAAGAGTGGATGCTACCTTCATCTCACAGGTCTCCGGCTGATATTGTCGATTGAACTCTGTTGATACCATTGGGCCTGATCTGCATAGATAGAACACGCCCCACGTTCTTTCTGCGGGTCTTCTGTGTTATGGTGGCCAGGGAGGACAAGGGGGATCATCACTGGATATGCCTGGGGGCTTTGGGTGATTGCCCAACTTAGATTTATGTGCTGTAAGCCACGGCTGAGGCTTTTTCCGTTATGTGAATAAAAAGTTATGGTGTTGGAAGACTGGCCTTGGTGAGATTATTACATTGGCGGCGAGGAGTAAACAAACTTTTTCCTTTGAGCAACTTTAATTGTTGAGAACAAACGGCTTCTTGAACCCTATGATGTAAGTGGAGAAGTCTGGGCCCAATACACAAAGCATATGTGTTACTTCTCAGAGGCTAATAATATTGAGGGAGATGAAAAACAGAAAATAATCTTACTGACAGCGTGCAGGGCCCCGACATTCAGGGTGATAAAAGTCTGTCCTAACCAGATGCCTCTGACTCAAAGACTTTTAACTAGTCAGTAGACTTGCTAAAAACCCACTATGATCCTAAACCCTCTGTTATACTCCAGAAACACCACTTTAACACAGCAGGGAGAACGCCAGGGGAACCACCAAATGTTTGGCCTGATTATGAAAATTGACAGAACAATTGACAGAACAGGCCTCACGGTAGCATGGTGGTTAGCATCAATGCTTCACAGCGCCAGGGTCCCAGGTTCGATTCCCGGCTGGGTCACTGTCTGTGTGGAGTCTGCATGTCCTCCCTGTGTGTGCGTGGGTTTCCTCCGGGTGCTCCGGTTTCCTCCCACAGTCCAAAGATGTGCGGGTTAGGTGGATTGGCCATGCTAAATTGCCCGTAGTGTAAGGTTAATGGGGGGATTGTTGGGTTACGGGTATACAGGTTACGTGGGTTTAAGTAGGGTGATCATTGCTCGGCACAACATCGAGGGCCGAAGGGCCTGTTCTGTGCTGTACTGTTCTATGTTCTATGTTCTATTGTAAATTTGGACCATCCCCGTCGAAATATTGCGATACAGATTGGGACGTGGAATAAACAACTTGACAACCCCGAAAAGCCTATTAGTGGAACACAACCTGGATTTTAAAACACCATCGAAACAACTATCACTGGAAAATGCAGAAAATGGGGCTTGGGAGCTACAAGGGGCGTCAAACAGCAATGTCCTCCAGTTAGGGGGAAGGGTCTTGTGCAACAATGACTGTTCGTCAACTGAGGGGGCTTGTGTAAGTAAGATATCAGATAGCCCATTACAATATCGGAGCTCATCTCACATCACCCGGCAGTCAAGGAAATGCAATAAAGGCCCCAAGAATGCAAGAAAACATGTTACGGAAGGTTGTAGATGCCAGACGGTGGACAATTGCAAGGACTGCCAAAGGACACAAAGTTATAGAAATAGGCAAAACTCGCGCTGTTTAGGGAAGAAGCCAAGGTCAGTACGGCCTGTGCCATTCAGGTATACTCACTCCCAGAAATAGGGACAATGAAATTAAACCGCATCATCACGACCAAAGCCGCACCAATAATGGTGGAACGTCAGGTAATTGAGAAAGAGTGCTTGGCGGATGTGTTTGGCGTAAAATAGTTCCGCGAATACGTCTGCAGTAGGCATTTCATAATAGTGACTGACCACAAGGCCTTCTTGGTACTTTGTAAACAGGATAAGGAAATTCCCCTATTGCCTCTGCCTTGATACAGGTTGGGCTCTGTTACTTACAGCTTATGAATACCTTTTAGAGCACCACCCCGGCAGCCTGATAGCTAACACCAATGTGTTCAGTCGCCTCCCACTGTCCACAAGCCCGACTTCTTTACCAGCATTGGAAGAGGTCACGATGACCCTCAATCTTTTAAAGACTTTGCCGGTGTCTGCAAAGCAAATTAAGACCCGGATGCAAAAAGATCCAACACTGTCTAAACTAAAGTACATGGGCCGAGATTCTCCCGAAATTGGCGGGGCGGCCTGCACCGGCGCCAAGACCAGCGTGAACCACTCCGGCGTCGGGCCACCTGGAAGTTGCGGAATCCTCCGCACTTCCGAGGGCTAGGCTGGCGCTGGAGGGGTTGGCGCCGCGCCAATCGGCGCCGAAGGGCCTCCGCCGGCCGGCGCGGGTTGGTGCATGCGCAGGACTGCCAGCATGTTCTGGCGCATGGGCAGAACCTTTGGCATGTTTCATGCGCATGCGCAGGGGAGTTTCTCATCCTCACCAGCCATGGCGGAGCCCTACAGAGGCCGGCGCGGAGGGAGAGAGTGCCCCCACGGCACAGGCCCGCCCGCAGATCGGTGGGCCCCGATCGCGGGCTAGGCCACGGTGGGGGCCCCCCTGGGGCCGGATCCCCCGCGCCCCACCGAGCACCCCACTAACTGCCCTTCAAGCAAGGTCCCGCCGGGATGGACCATGTCCATTCCACGACGGCGGGAATGGCCAAAAACGGGTGGCCGCTTGGCCCTTCGGCCCCGGAGAATTGCTGGGAGGGGCCGCTGCCAACGACCCCCGACTGGTGAGGCGCGATCTCCCGAAAACTGCTGCTGGAGAATTCGGCAGCCGGCTTCGGAACAGCGGGGTGGGATTCACGCCACCTCCCAATGATTCTCCGACCTGGCGGGGGGTCGGAGAATCCTGCCGTGATCCTGAATGGTGGATTTGGGGGAAACCCTGAGAAGAAATGAAACACCATCAGACTAAGAAATATGAGCTCAGTGTTGTGGATGGTATCATTCTCCGGGGGTCCCAAGTAATTGTTCCTCGCCCTGCGTTTGTACCCATGGCTTGCCAGGTCATTCCCACGGATGTTGGGAGGCTGAGGGAGGGAGTTTCTGACTATCCTGGCATAGATTGCACTGTAGTTCTAAAAGTATCGGATACTTTTGGAACGACATAATGTCCACCCTGGAGTATCGAAAATGAAAATGGTCGCCAGGAGCTGTGTCTGGTAGTCCGGCCTCGACTCGGACATCATTGACTTGGTGAGACAGTGCGATCTATGCCAGGATAATCAGAAACTCCCTCCCTCAGCCTCCCAACAGCCATGAGAATGGTCTGGCAAGCCATGGGTAGGAACGCACACAGATGCTTTTGGGTCTTTTATGGATTCAATGGTTCTGATCCTGGTAGATGAAAACTCCAAATGGTTGGAGGATAGACCTCATGATCTCCATTACCTCCCACGCTACAAGCAAGTAATAGACAGAGCTAAGTGATTCCACAACGGATGCATCAGATCTAAGCTCTGCAGTCCTGGCACATCCAGCTGTGAATGGTGGTGGACAATTAAACAACTCACTGGAGGAGGAGCAGGCTCCAGAAACATCCCCATCTTCAATGATGGAGGAGCCCAGCACATCTGTGCAAAAGACAAGGCTGAGGCATTCACATCAACTTTCAGCCAGAAGTGCTGAGTGTATGATCCATCCCGGGTTCCTCCAGAGGTCCCCAGCAACACAGATATCAGTCTTCAGTCAATATGATTCAGTCTATGTGATATTAAGAAAAGGCTGAAGGCACTGGATACTGCAAAGGTGATGGGCCTTGGTAATATTCTGGGAGCAGTACTGAAGACTTGTGCTCCAGAACTTGCCGCACCCCTCACCCAGCGCCGGCCCTAGGGTTGCTGGCGCCCCGGGCAAGCTGAACTTCGGCGCCCTTGGGGGGGGGGGGGGGCCGAGGGGGGGCCGAGGGGGGGGGGGGCCGAGGGGGGGGGGGGGCTGAGGGGGGGGAGCGAGGGGGGGCGGGGCCGAGGGGGGGGCCAAGGGGGGGGGGCCGAGGGGGGGGACCCGAGGCCGGGGGGGACGACCCGAGGGCGGGGGGGGGGGGGACCCAAGGGCGGGGGGGGGGGCGGACTCGAGGGGGTGGGGACCGGAGGGGGGGGGGGGGACCGGGGGGGGGGGGGGGACCGAGGGGAGGGCGGCCCTGGGGGCGGGCGGCCACCGCGCATGCGCTGGTTGGCACCTGCCCAACTGCGCATGCGCGGGACCCAAGTCTCTGGCGCCCCCTAGCACATGGCGCCCCGGGCGACTGCCCGAGTTGCCGGTGCCTTGAGCCGGCCCTGCCCTCGCCAAGCTGTTTCAGTACAGATACAACACTGGCATCTATCTTGCAATGTGGAAAATTGCCCAGGTATGTCCTGTACACAAGAAACAGGACAAATGCAACCCAGCCAATTATTGCCCTATCAGTCTACTCCTGCGGCATGGTAGCACAGTGGTTAGCACAGTTTCTTCACAGCTCAAGGTCCCAGGTTCGATTCCCGCTAGGGCCACCATCTACAAGGCACAAGTCAAGTGTGTAATGGAATACTTTCCGCTTGCCTGGATGAGTGCAGTTCCAAAAACACTTGAGAAGCTCGACACTATCCAGGACAAAGTAGCCGCTTGATTGCTCCTCCTTCCACAAAAATTTAAACCCTCCACCAGTGTCAAACAGTGGCAGCCATGTGTACCATCTATAGGATGCACTGCAGTAACTCACCAACTTCCTTCGACAGCATCTCTCAAACCCACGACCACTCCCATCTAGAAGGACAAGAGCAGCAGGTATCTGGGAATGCCACCACCTAGAGGTTCCCCTCCAAGTCACTCACCACCCTGACTTGGAAATATATCGCCGTTCCTTCACTGTCGCTGGGGCAACATCCTGGAACTCCCTCCCCAACAGCACAGTGGGTATACCTAAACCCCAAGGACTGCAGCGGTTCAAGAAGGCAACTCATCACCTCCTTCTGAAGGGCAACTAGGGATGGGCAATAAATGCTGGCCTAACCAGTGACGCCCACATCCCATAAATGAATAGTAAAAAAATATGAGATATTACAACAGAGTTCCTGCACACACAGAATACCAGTAGCGAGTTTCAAAACCTCATACTATCTAATTGGATCAAACACATCAGAACATCACCTTAATAATAATAATAATAATAATCGCATATTGTCACAAGAAGGCTTCAATGAAGTTACTGTGAAAAGTCCCTAGTTGCCACATTCTGGCGCCTGTTTGGGGAGGCCGGTACGGGAATTGAACCCGCGCTGCTGGCCTTGTTCTGCATTACAAGCCAGCTGTTTCAGCCCACTGTGTTAAACCAGCCCCATACTATCATCAAATGGCTGGAGGGGGCAGCATGGTGGCACAGTGGTTAGCATTGCTGCCTCACGGTGCCGTGGTCCCGGGCTTGATCCCGGCCCTTGGTCACTGTCCGGGTGGAGTTTTCACATTCTCCCTGCGTTTGCATGGGTTTCGCCCCCACCACCCAAAGATGTGCAGGGTAGGTGGATTGGCCACGCTAAATAGCCCCTTAATTAGAAGAAAATGAATTGAATAATCTAAATTTATTTAAAAAAAGAAAGAAAATGGGCTGGAGGAACGAGCAGTACAGACTTTTAAAACTGACATAAAAAAAACAACCGGCAGCATCCATTGACATCAAATTGGCACGATTTGTTTCGAATATAGGATCACTCCTCACACATCAACCAGAATTGCCCCAGCGGAAATGTTAATGGTACAACGGCTTCGTATGAGACTAAGCCTATTATTCCCAAACATTGTGGGGAGGGTGGTGGCCCCACAAGAGAATCAGAAAAGAAATGATGACTCTGCAAGAACAGAAAGACCATTTGAAACAGGCAATCAGGTTACGTGAGGAACTTCAGAGATGATCCCAGCTGTATCCCTGGAATCATCATGGGGAAAACTGGGCCAGCGTCATACAAAGTGAAGGTGCAGGGTAAGGTCATAAAGAAACACCTGATCCACCTCAGGAGCAGGGAATCTTCATCTGAGCGAGCCTCAATACCGGCTATGGAGGTGGCCGCCACCAGTACCGACAACAGCTCGAAGCCAACCCAGCGCCCATCCCTCCAGATAACAGGAACATGGACTCTGAGATGGAAACAGTGAAAGCTGGTTCCCTGACTGAAGCGGACCCCATAGAAGAACCCTCCACCACTGACGAACAGTGGCAGCCGTGTGCGTCATCTATAAGATACACTGTAGTAACTCACCAAGGTTCTTTTGACAGCACCTTACAAACCCATGACCACTACCATCTAGAAGGACAAGAGCAGCAGATACCTGAGAACCCCACCACCTGGAGGTTCCAGTGTACTTCTGAGGAACCCTTCGGCACTCCCTCTAGAAACGAAGGCAATTCGGTTCACACTACCAGATCCAATCCCACTCTCGACTGACCTCAGACCCATCGCCAAGTAGTAGAAGGGACTTTCTTGCAGTGAGGGTACTAGGGATGTAAGGAGGAAGGGATGTTATGGTGGCCAAGAAGGAAATGCAGGATCATCAATAGATCTCCCGTGGGCTTTGTGGAGTATGAGCTTCCCTATTGAGTGAGCGGGAGCTTGCCCAATGGGAAACAAGTAGCGGGAGTTTAAAACCCACTGCTTCAACCGTTCAATAACAAATACATATTTTATAAAGTATTCTGTAGTTCTCCAGGTTGGGCTTGTGCACTGTAAGCTGCTGCTGCAATCTTTTCTGTTATGTGAATAAAAGGGCACAGTTGGAAGATTGATCTTGGCAAGATTATTACAAGATTATTACATTCTGCATTTTTGTTCAGAAAAACAGATTATATGGGGGGCTCAACAGGAAGGAAACCAGATTGGTGACGGGGGGGGGGGTTGGGTTAATTACTATCAGTATTTTAACTGCACCCCTCCTCTCCAACCTAATTTGGGCAGCACAGTTGCACACATGACTAGCACTGTGGCTTCATAGCACCAGGGTCCCAGGTTCGATTCCCTGCTGGGTCACTGTCTATGCGGAGTCTGCACGTTCTCCCCGTGTCTGCGTGGGTTTCCTCCGGGTACTCCGGTTTCCTCCCACAGACCAAAGACGTGCAGGTTAGGTGGATTGGCCATGCTAAATTACCCTTAGTGACCAAAAAGGTGAGGAGGGGTTATTGGGTTATGGGGATAGGGTGGAAGTGAGGGCTTAAGTGGATCGGTGCAGACTCGATGGGTCGAATGGCCTCCTTCTGTACTGTATGTTCTATGTTCTATATACTTTATGCCAAGTGGGGCAGTTACAATCAGGATCAATATGTTGGAATTCTGCAAGCTATATTCACCCCAGAAAATAAACAAGAGCATGAAAAAACTCTTGCAACAAAAGGCTAGGTATTAGATATCCCGATATTATAAAGGTCATTCCCTCAAATCGGGATCCAGGCACATCGATAGTCAAGTGTGGTCTTATCTAACACAAGTCGGTTTGTGAGCAGCACTATCGTACAAGGAATTTAACATTCACCCTGGATTTCAGCAGGCAGGTTTATTTTTATCCACTGAACTTCAGGCAGATTTAAAAAAAACATTCAAAACCTGAGCTATAAAATCTTGATTTGTGAGGCACAGCTGTCTTCTCTTCGCTGACAGCCACTGCTCATGTGGCATGTTCAGAGGAGATTTAGAAAACAAGGCCTCACTTTGTGGAAAGAAAAACTCTGGGAACACTGCAGTAAAAGTTAGGGACCCCTACAGAGGTCACTCTTAATACTGGCTGCCTGGCTCCACCTGAGGTAACAAAATCCTCTTCGGTTTGTATTCAAATGGAACAATAGATTGTGAATTTTGGAAATATAAATCAGTATTAACGTCTGTGTGCAACTTCTATGTGGTAATAATCTCTGGATTAGCTCAATTCTATCTGAAAGGAAAAGGGAATACCAGGTACGAACAATGAGAGGTAAGACTGTGTATTAAATGCCTGATCTATTGTGCTTGTATAAGTGAGGATTGGGAAATGGTTATTTGGAATTTTTCCATTGATGCAGCTTCTGACGCCATTTATTTCATTTGAAGCGTTGACTCTAATTTTGCAGGAGTAGGACATTTTGTGGTGCACCCACTTTGTTACTTTCCTTGACTCTTCAGATTAAAAGTTTTTTTTGACGCATATTGCTGGAAGTGTGAACGGATTCCAGAGTAGCAAAGTGAAAAAGGTCACCTGGGCTCCTGGTGAATCTGGAGGGCCTGCAATCTAGCTTATTCACCAATGAGATTTAAGGATTGAGAGGGAAGCAACTCAGCAGGAAGTAGAGCGATAAGGTGACAAATCGGAGCAAACAGAGAAATAAAGAGGGGGAAGAAGAGACTGGGTTTGCAGGGAGAGAAAAAAAATCGACTAAAAGTTAAATTAAGACAAAGATTACAAATTTCTAGATTTAAAAAGTTTGACGCATCAGTTTACAACAGCAGGTCTGAATTTTCACAGTTTCAATTATTGGCTCTCTGGCCTTTGAGAGGTTGAGTCGCATCGCAAGGATATGAAAGAGTGTTAAAGTGACGCGTAAACTAACTTTAAGCTTGGGGGAAATTCAATTTAGTAAATTCATAACTAAGATGATAGTATTACAGGCAACACAAAAAGTAAAGTATATCAAGCTTACCAATAACAAATACACATTTTATAAAGTCTATTTACAGTAAAGGCGCTGAATAAAAGGGTACATTAAGTGTTACCCTGCATTCCAGATGGAACTTACAGACAGCTTGTGCCAATCAGATATTTTTGGATGCGTTGTCCACAATTTTCTGTCCATTGAAGTTAATGGATGGAAAATTACCAACAGCGTGCCACAATGTATTGGCAGCATATGAAAGGCTTATTTGTGATCTAATCTTAACATGATCTTTTGTGTAAGAATCTAATGAGAAAAAGTCTGGGCTCCAAAAGCCTGTTAAACATCCTCCTAATTATATGTTTTTGATTCGGCCATATATTTATTAGTTATGACAAAGCAGTGACTGTACATTTGTCACTTCTTTCCCAATCAGTAATAAATACAGGAACATTCTTAATGCCCTTCTGCACTAGAAAGTTATGATGAAGGTTCTTTAAACCTGAGAAGTAGACTGGATAGGATAGGATTGGCTGTTCATTTTACACCACATCTAATTTTTCATTTCCAATTGAGTTGTAATTTGCTGTAAACTTGTGTCACAGTAAATGTGATACTGGAGGAGAGGGAAAAGTGTTCTCATTTATGCTGTTAATTACCAATACTGCAATTATAGAGGAATTTGTGTCATGATTGTGCCCTACAAAGAAAATATTGTCATGTTCACGCAGTGCAAATAACTTAACAGGCAATTTAACTTATAGCTTTCTGTTTTCATTGGATCCAGGTAAAATCACCTTGGAAATTTTTGGTCTCTTATTCGTACACTCAGTTATTGGATGTCCTGAAAGATGTCTCTGCAACATTACTCTGAAAGAAGTGAGTTGCACAGGTAATGGACTGTCAGAGATTCCAAATGATGTCCCCCCTGACACCGAAATTCTGTACTTACAGAACAACCATATTCACACAATATCAAACGCTGCTTTCACTGATATGCCTCAGCTGCAGGTTTTAGACTTGTCAAATAACATTATTTCAAGTTTATCATCAAATACATTTGATGGACTGCACAATCTTCTCAACTTGAATCTTGCAAATAACTCCATCACCTATATGGACAACAAAATACTTCATTCAACTGAGAATCTCAAACAACTGGATTTATCATTTAACAATCTTACAAGTTTGCCTGAGGGCTTGTTCGAGAACCAAAAGAAACTGATCTGGCTTGGAATGCATCAAAACCAACTTCACCAACTGGACACAGCCCTTCTGGATTCATTGTCAAATCTACAGGTACTTTTGTTCCAGAAAAACCATTGGAAATGTGACTGTCACGTGGCTGGACTGAAACTCTGGCTAGAAAGTTTCCTGTACAAAGGTTAGTAGGCAAATATGGTTTTACTTTTCATGATTAATTTGTGCTGTTTTTTCTCATGCACCGCACGGAATGGTCCTTTAAGAGAACCCAGAAGTTGCAACCTTTACCCCTGTTGTCAATTTTACGATGACTCTGCCTCACATTCAGAAATCATAGCAGCGTAACAAATGTATTCCTTTCATAGCATTACTCAAAGTTGCCTCTGCTTTTCATCAGCTCTCTCTTGCACACGTGGGTTTATATCTTATTTTGCCTTCTAGCATTAGAAGTTCTTTTTTATCTAAGCCAATAATTGCATGTGCATTCTGTGTAAATCATGCTCTCAATAATACCATTGTCAGGGCAGGTTGTGCTGTGCAAAGTGGGGTAGACACAGGTTATGATAATCAAATAATTTTTTGTAAATATGAATACTTCATTAGAGTGGCTCCTTCCTAGACACAACATAAAACAACAGACTGATTAACACAAAAAAATTATAGAGGATGCATTGAACATCTGAACTTTTTTTGATAGTTGTTGAAGTGAAGGAATTGGACATTGACAATGGTTTATGTGGTGAAGTGAAAAATCAGTTTGATCTTAAAACGAAAATAACAGCAATAAAAAACAGATAGAATACTCCATGTTAAACAGTACTCCTCACACAAATTCTAGGATTCACTGAGTGAAAATGACAATTGAAGTGAAATTTTGAGTATTGGAATCAGTTGTGCAACTAAATTCAGAAAGAGCGTGTTGTATGACTTAACAGGTTTAACTGTTTACTGAGAGTGGTTGCATATGTATGTGCCAATGGCAGAGCACAAAAGCTGCGTTTTGTCTCTTGCTGTTATTTTATTACTGCATCCTCGCTCCTCTTTTTCATGATGATCATGCTTAAATCTCAAAGCCTGCAGCTGCAGCTCTGACTCCAGTTGCAATGTCCTTGATACTGGTGGGCATGTTCTTACAAGTAGCTCATTGCTGACGTTTTTGGAGCAGATAGTTAGAAAGGGACATAGAAAGACAATGGGCGCAATCTTCCAGCTTCGTTACGCTCGTGCTCAAGTGTAACAAGGCCAGTGAATAGTGGGAGATGCCAAAAACAAGAACCGCGGCAGGCGGCAAACTGTTTGTGATGCAGTTGGCCTACTCCTGCAGGTGAATTCAGAATCGCCACTTAAGCCCCATTTCCATACAATTAATGAGAGCCATCCATCATCCAATGGCCTCCTGTCCTTCACCAGCCTCCCCAGCAAGTTCTCACGCTGGCGCTGATTAGTACTCCTTTTGACAAATGTGAACCTGGTGGAAGAGCTTCCATGGGAGCCGAGGAGGTGAGAAGCCATCTTTGCCCACAGGCAAAGGGTAGGGGGGGCAGTCGCTTGCGGCACCTCCATGCCAACCCCTGGATCCCAACCCCACTCCGAGGGCAACCCCTGTCCATGCCTGTCCTCCACACCGATCACCCATAACCACCATCAACTGCTGAGGCTTCTGGCTGCGTGGCTGAAGGCAATCACTAATAGGGAATTAGCAATCCTGGTTAAGTGAGCATTTGACACATACCAAATGGATTTGTGTGGGTAGGCGGGCCATGTAGCATGTGGGAGTCATTGCCTAGCATTCCGATCGCAACTTGATGCCTGGACACTGTGTGGTAGTCAGCACCAGACATGCAGCAGTCAAGATTCAAACACCCAGGGGGTGGGGCACAGCTCCCGGGTCATGATCATGGCCGGAGGGTGGGTGGGTGCCACGGGACAGGGGATTGCAAAGGGTCTGGTGGTCAGCACGCATTGCGGATGAAAGTGACATGTTTGTGCTAAAAGTTGTTTAATGTGCTGTACAATACCCCATTCCCAATAGTGCCGTCCCCCCAAACTCCCCCTGGCTCCCAACCCCACCCCACTCTCACCCCTACCTAACTCCTCCTCCCTTCCTCGGTGCCCTCAGTGATGCTCAACATGCCTGTCCCTCCTAGCTCTACCACTATGTCTTATTGTCTTCCCAGGATGCACATCTGAGGTGGAGGCAGCCAGCTGCTTACCTCGTCCCATGGCCTTCTTGCCCCTGGTGGGTGTACCCTGGGGCCGGAGAGCCCCAGCTCACTTGTCGACGGCACATGCACAGCCGTGGCACCCTATCCCGTGTGCTGACCCCGAGACGCGGCCTCATCAGGGGGGTGGTACTCAGGTCTGTTAGTGGCCACCATCATCGCCCCATGGGACGGGCCCAGGTTGGTACTCAGCGCCCCCTCCTCTTGGTTGGTGCCCAAAGGGCCCTGGGGTTCACCTTGGGATGGAGGGGCAGCTGCTTTGAGCCCCAGCCACCCCTGTATCGTCTGGTTCTGCCATCCCTAGTGATTTCCCTATAGTCCACACCATCATGTCGACGACCTCGTCACTTAGTGACTGGGACATACTCTGCAGTGCCTCAGCCATGGCCACCTGCGACTGGGACAAGCTCCCCAGCACCTCAGTCATTCCCATCTGAGAGCAGGACATTAATGGCACAGTAGCACAGCGGTTAGCACTGTTGCTTCAGAGCTCCAGGGTCCCTGGTTCGATTCCCGGCTTGGGTCATCGACTGTGCGGAGTCTGCATGTTCTTCCCGTGTCTGCGTGGGTTTTCTCCGGGTGCTCCAGTTTCCTCCCACAATCCAAAGATGTGCAGATCAGGTGGATGGACCATGATAAATTGCCTTAGTCTCCAAAAGAAGGTTAGGGGGGACTACGGGGATAGGGTGGAGGTGCTCTTTCCAAGAGCGGTTCATACTCAGTAGGCAGAATGGCCTCCTGCTGCACTGTAAATTCTATGATACTATGATTCTATATTCTGTAGAACCCCATCAAAGTCAGCCTGACACTGCTGAGACCCTCAGCCACGGCCGTCATCGACTGCGTGACACCTTGAGCACCTTCAAGCATGGTGATAACGTCGTGCACCAGGCTCTCCACTGCTTTCACCACCCGAGCAGTGTTGGCCTCAGTGTCATTCATTGCCGGCCCCATCTCCTGCGCCCGTAGCCTCTGGGTCTCCTCCGATCTGGAGTGACACTGACATCACCCTCTGAATGTCCAGGTTGCTGCCTATCATCTCCATCAGCTCCGGGTAACTCTGTTCAACAGACTCAGCATCAGGCTGGGAACCAGCTGGGTCCAGGGATCCAGCAGGCCTCCAATGCTGCCTCGTCTGGAGATTCCTGCCTCGACCTGATGTACATCAGCAGCAGTGTGGTGCTCACCAGATTGTGCCCCAGAAGCCTGACCACTAACATCTTCCACCGAGGTGTGTGTATCTGCACTGGTGGAGGATGGGGATGACAGCTGTGCTGCGAATATAACAGTTGCATCCTTGGAGCTCTCCTTTGAGATGTTCTCCTTAGAGTCAGGAGAGGGTGCCGCCCAGGATGGGTCAGTGCCGTCAGCTGGAGAAACTGCAGGAGAATGGACATGTGGTCCGTGGGAGGGATGGGTCAGTCAGTAAGGCAATCACTACGCATGTTTGACTGGTCCTTCGGGTGGAGCCTGGTGGTCCCTCACCTCTGCGGCGTCCGCCCTCTGCGTTGGTGGCTGCCCTGTCCTTGGCCACCCCAGTCACCTCCAGGGCCTACCCCTCAAAAAAGCTTTTCCTGAGGGGACACAGAGAGGGCAACGTTAGCCACACACTAACATTTATGTGAAGAGAAGGTTGAAGGTGTGGGTGGAGGGAGTGCTGAAGGGCGGGGGGGGGGGGAAGGAGGTTTGGGGGTCACCTGGAGGAATGCTCCCTTGGGAGGGGTTGGGGTGGTGGGGGGATGGTGTCTACTCACTCGTGCGTTGACCTTCTACTGACACTGGAGGTCAGTCCTCCTGGTCGCCCTGCCTTGTGGTTCACCCTCCGGGACCCTCGTGGGAACATGATATCCCTCCTGGCCTCCACCGCATCCAGGAGCCTCCCCAGGTCAGCATCCCCGAATCTTGGGGCCGGTCTCCTCGGTGCCATTGTTACTAGCTGGTTGGGATTGGTTGAGCAAGTGCAGCTTAAGTGCTGCTCGATGTTGTTAGTGGGGGGCTGGCAAGCGGAGTCCAGGCGAATCAGCCGCCGAGCCGGCATTTGGGGCAGGAAGACATGAGGCCTAAGTGGACCAATTAAAGTTGAATAGTATTGCCCGCCTTGCTGGACCGCGCGCGGGAAACTCGCGGCAATTCACGCTCCCTAAAGCACTTGGAATGTTTCCGGAGAATCGCGCCCTAAGGGCCGGATTCTCAGGTCCCTCAGCCACCTGTTTCACGGTAGCGGCAGGATTATTTATTCCCGTCGCTGTCAATGGGAATTCCCATTGTAACAGCTTGCCAAGGTTTCCAAATCGAACAACCACTATCACCTAGAAGGACAGGGAAGCAGGCACATAAAAACATAACATCTGCAAGACCCCATCAAGTTATACATCATCCTAATTGAAAATGTACTGTTCTTTCATCATCACAGGGTCAAACTGATGGAACTCCCTCCCTACACTACATGGACTGCAGCGGTTTAAGAAGAGCCGCACCACCACCTTCTTAATGACAAGTAGAGATGGGCGACAAATGCTGGCCTTGTCCAAATCACATGAACTAATGAAATAATGCGGTAGTTTAGGGTTCTGGATATTTGAAACTTACCCAAGATATCAGGGAATTTTGGTTATAAACACAAGGGGGTGATTCTCCGAGCCCCGCGCCGGTCTGGAGAATTGCCGCGACGGCGCCACGACGCCCCGATGCCGGCACGCGATTCTCCGAGGTGTGGAGAATCGGTGCCATTTGCGACGGTGCATTTGGTACGTCGCCGGCCGCTGGAATCAGCGGGGCCTCCGATTCTCCAGCCTGGATGGGCCGAGTGGCTGTGCCGATACAACAAAGTCCTGCCGGCGCCGTTCACCCCTGGTCGCTGCCGGCGGGAACTCTGTGGGAACGGTCGGGGGGCAGCCTGGGTGGTGGGGGGGGGGGAGGCGGCGAGGGGGCTCCTTCACCGGGGGGGGGCCTCCGATGGGGTCTGGCCCGCGATAGGGGCCCACCGATCGGCGGGCCGGCCTCTCCCCCCCACTGGGTCTATGTCCTGGTGCAGCCGGCCCCTGAACACCGACTCCATATTGAGTCGGGGCTGGAACACAGAAGAAGTCCCCCGCGCATGCGTAGGTTGGCGCGGCCCAACTGCACATGCACGGGTTGGCGCGGTGGTAAGGAGGCTGTAGCGGCATGAACCGCTCAAGCGCAGTGCTGGCCCCCTGTGGGGCCAGAATCACTCGTACCAGGGCCCCATTTGCGCCGGCGTGAAACGCGATGGCGATCACGACGGCGCGAACACTCGGGCTCCAGATCGGAGAATCGCCCCCAAGACCTCAAAATGATGAATGTATCCATCCATAAATGCCTCATGATTTGCCCCACTTTAAAGCACCATCAAATTGTTTTTCAAATGCAGGTAGGATTTTCACTTTCTGACTCCATCTGGAACTTGATTCCAAGTGTTCATTACTTCATCAAACAAAATGTCCTGCTACAAGTGCTAAATTTAACTTTTACTCTTTTGAATGCAAGTCTTCTTGTCTTAATCCTACAATTTAAGTGAAAGTAATATTATGGGTTTATCTTTTCCATGTCATTTTATTTGATATATAATGACCCAGACTTTTCACTCAGTGACAAATTGATCGCGTTCACTGCTCACCCAGAGAAAAGTGGATCCAAAGCATCTACTGAGCTCTGCGGTGTCGATTTCATCCTACCCCCGCCATTAATTTTATTCACTTTGCCGAAGCAAAGGGACATTTCAAAGCTTTTCGTTTTGCATTCATCAGGACCTACAGCACATGGACTGCACTGGTTCAAGGACAGTAAGAAGTCTTACAACACCAGGTTAAAGTCCAACAGGTTTGTTTCAAACACGAGCTTTCGGAGCACGGCTCCTTCTTCAGGTGAAGAAGGAGCCGTGCTCCGAAAGCTCGTGTTTGAAACAAACCTGTTGGACTTTAACCTGGTGTTGTAAGACTTCTTACTGTGCTCACCCCAGTCCAACGCCGGCATCTCCACATCCTGGTTCAAGGAGACAGCTCACCACCACCTTTTCCAGGGAAATTAGGCAAATGCTGGCCCAGCCATCAATGCCCACACCCCATAAAAATGAATTTTAAAAACGGCACTTTGCAGAATATCAGTGCAAGGAGAAAAACAATAATTTATACTGTATGAGAACAAAGTGTTAATTTTCAGCAAGTGGACTCTGATTCGCAGAAGAGTTATGATAGAGAAATATAGCACAGAACAGGCCCTTCGGCCCACAATGTTGTGCCGAACTTTTGTCCTAGGTTAATCATAGATCATAGAATTTTGGACACTAAGGGCGATTTATCATGGCCAATCCACCCAACCTGCACATCTTTGGACTGTGGAGGAAACCGGAGCACCCGGAGGAAACCCACGCACACACGGGGAGGATGTGCAGACTCCACACAGACAGTGACCCAAGCCGAAATCGAATCAGGGACCCTGGAGCTGTGAAGCAATTGTGCTATCCACAATGCTACCGTGCTGCCAAGTTCACAAGGAGAATGCACCAGTTGAGGTAACTAATAGTTAACTGCCAAGCACTATTTCGAATTTAAAGCAGGCAACCTGACCCTGATTAGCCAAGGAATTGCCCTGAGGCGTGAGTCAACAAATAGCTGTCACTTATTTTGCTCAACTGAAACTGGTTCAATGTGTGCGCATGTTCTTTCTGTCAGCAAAGAACAGAGGCAAGTTATTTTAAACTTCAAACAGTGCTTGGCAGTTAATTGTCAGTCACTGTTGACTGATGCATTTTCCATGGCATCACCTCTACCATGCTGAGTCCACTTGCCAGCCAATCAGCACTCCCTTTTCCCAAATAGATAAATTGTTGTTTTTCTCTTATACTGTTATTTGTGCGACATGTCCTGATGAGTACAAGATGAAAAGCTTCGACATGTCTCTTTTTCCAGCAATACTCAAGCTCCGAAATAACAAAGGACTGTTTATTCACTTTGCTGCAATAGCTGCAGTGATGCCATCAACCATCACATTGAAGAATTAAGGTAGAAGTTGAAATATCTCAAACATATTTTAACAAAAACTATGGAATGTTTCTATCATAGTGGAGAAACTTCACGTTCCATAAATATAAAATTATTTTTAAGCCAGAGTAATTAGCTATAATGATAAAATTAGTATAATATTAAAAATCTAGTTACAACTTATTCAATAACTTTTCTTTTTTTTGTTCCTTTATCAGAGTTACAGAGCCTGAGCTCAGAGTGTGGACAGGGGCAAACCCCTAATCCAGCTCCTTGCCTGCTCCAAAAAACCAATTCAAATTGTATCCAATTCATGGTCCCCACAAGAGAGACATACCAGATCCAGGCATTACACCTAACCTCACGCTCATCTTAGCCAAAGGGCCGAGAAGCGATAAGGTGTAACATTTTAAAGAGTTTTTACAGCGAGACTTAAAGTGCGAAAGGATATAATCACATTAATTCAGATTATTTCTAGAGAATTTCCATCTGCAGGGGCTTCAACTGCGCCCTCTCTGGAGGAGTGGGGAATCACTGACTGCAACTTCTGGGTTCCCATGATTGACTGTGGACATCAGAAGTTGGCGGTTTCTCAGTTGCAAGACAGTTTCATGGTAAATACAACCACAAAATCTGGGCCAATCGCTATGAGATCACCTCGTAGACATTACATACCAGGTTGAAAAGTTTGAGTTGCTCTGATCTACGCTCAGATTTTACAACTCTGACTCGAGACTTTGCTTCAAATTATAAAGAATACACAGCACAGAAACTGACCATTCTGCCCATTGAGTTCATACTAGCATTTACACTCCACGTGTGCTTCCTCTCATCTACTCTATCTGCATAACCCTCTATTCCTTTAAATGTTTACCCAGCTTCCCCTTAAATTCCTCAACTACTCCCATGTGGTAGCAAGTTCCACATTCCCACCACTTTCTGGGTACCTTGTCTTCTTTCTTTACACTGACTCCAGTGTTTGAATGTGTGACCTGGTGACCAAAACCAGACACAATGTTCAAGGTCTGGTTTGATCAGGTCTCTGAAGAGGTTCATCATGACTTCCATGTTCTGCACAGCTTTACTTTTTCACCTAGATTGGGGCAGAGAGCTGGAAGACTCAAAGCTTAATCTCACTTGCCTTATATGGCTGACACTTATCATGACCAGTTGACATCTGTGTCAGTGAAACATGCATTGCTGATTGCTTCAGAAGTTGTCAGTTTCACAGTTGTAAAAAAAGATGGGAGGAGGCTTGCATGGAGCAAAAACACCAGATTAGATCTGTTAGGATGAATGGCCTGTCTCTGTGCCATATATCCTATGTAATTCCCTTTTGAAAATTATTATTGATGCTGCTTACTGTCAAACATCCAGGCAGTGCATTTTGGACCTTAACCACTTGCTGCGTAAAAAGGTTTTCCCTCATATCACCTTTGTTTCCTTTGCTGATCACCTTAAATCTGTGTCCTCTGGTTCTTGACTCTTCCATAAGACATTCGCTATTTTGTGTGTCTAGCAGCCCCTTCATGATTTTGAACACTGATAACAACTCTCCTCTCAACCTCCTCTACCCTAAGGTGGACAGCCCCATCTTCTCCAATCTATCTACATAACTGAAGCCCCCAAATCCCTGGAACCATTCTGGGAAATGTTCCTGAACCCTCTTTGAGGCCTTCACATCCATCTTAAAGGGCAGCAGGCAGAACTGGACACAGTACTCTAGTTTTAACTGAACCAATATTTATCATAGCTTCCTTGACTTTGCATACAATGCCTTGATGTATAATATCCAGAATGCTGTCTGCTTTTTAAACTTTTTTCTCAACCTGCCCTGCCACGTCTATTGATTTACAAACAAATTACACCAAGGTGGCTTCACAGCGCCAGGATCCCAGGTTCGATTCCCTGCTGGGTCACTGTCTGTGCGGAGTCTGCACGTACTCCCCGTGTCTGCGTGGGTTTCCTCCGGGTGCTCCGGTTTCCTCCCACAGTCCAAAGATGTGCAGGTTAGGTGGATTGGCCATGCTAAATTGCCCTTAGTGACCAAAGGGGTTGGGAGGGGTTGTTGGGTTATGGGGGTGGGGTGGGAGTGAGGGCTTAAGTGGGTCGATGCAGACTCGATGGGCCGGATGGCCTCCTTCTGCACTGTATGTTCTATGTAAATCTATGTTTTTCTGTTGCTGCATTCATTGTAGAATTGTACCCTTTATTTTATATTCCCAATATTTTCTATTGGCTATGTGTAATATTATTTGGACAATTGTGATCGATTCATCGCAATCTTACGCAAAAGTGAGGAGGGATCGAGTGGATTCTCTCTGTTCCCTCTCCTTGTTTGACTGCAACAGGTTTTTTAAATTTCAAAACAGATATACTTGCCAATTTAGTGAGTACTTAATTGTTTACAGACTGTGATCATTAAATAATCCATCAGACGGGTGTTTTTGAGTTTGACAAAGAGGTTAGCTTTATTGTACTTAAACCAATCTAAGTAAAAGATTTTATTTGTTCACGGGGTGTGGACATTGTTGGCTGTGCCAGCATTTATTGCCCATTTCTAATTGCTCTTGAAAAGGTGCTGATGATCTTCCTTCTTGAACCAGTGCAGTTCATGTCATGTAGGTAGACCCAAAGTGCTTTTAGGAAGGGAGTTCCAGGAGTTTGACCCAGCAACAGTGAAGGAATGGTGATAGATTTACAAGTTACAAAGGCGTGTGGCTTGGAGGGCAAGTTGCATGGTGTTCCCAACTATCTGCTGCCGTAGTGCTATCAAAGATGTTTTTGTGAGGTGCTGCAGTGAATCATGTTAATTGTCACACAATTTTGCCACTGTGAGTCAGCGATGAAGTCAGTGAAATGGTGGTGAACATGGTGCCAATCAAGCAGGCTTCTTTTTCCTGGATGGTGTCAAACTTCTTGAGTATTAGTAGGACTGGACTCATCCAGCAGCTGGAGAGTATTCCATCACACTCCTTGTGACTTGCCCCTTGTAGATAGTGGACAGGTGAGCTAGGAGGTGAGTTACACAATTCCCACAATTCCCAGCCTCTGACCAGCTCTTGTAGTCACAGGGTGGAATTTTCTGGAATCTTCATGCTGGCAAGATCCCACTCCCGACAACTGGTGAGCCGTCCTCTATCGCTGCAGAATACGCCGTGGAAGGGCAGGAAAATCCTGCCCACATTATTGATATGACTTGTCCAAGTCTGGTCAACCCACAGGATGTTGTTCGTAGGATATTCAGTGATAGTAATGCTACTGAATGTCAAGGGGTGATGATTAAATTCTTTCTTGTTGGAAATGTCACTTACCACTTACCTGACCAAGCCTAACTGTTGTCCAAGTTTTGCCGTTATATAGACACAGACTGCTTCAGTATCTCAGTATCTGAGGAGTCATGAATGGTGCTGAACATTGTGCAAACATCAGCGAACATCCCCCTTTCTGACCTTATGATGTAAGAAAGGTCATTGATGAAGCAGCTGAAGACGGTTAGGCCTAAGACACTACCCTAAGGAACTCTTGCAGTGATATCCCAGGACTGAAAGGACTGACCTACAATAACCACAGCCACCTTACTCTGTGCCAGGTTTGGCTCCAACCATTGAAGAGTTCTTCCCCTGGTTCCCAATGACTTCAGTTTTGTTGGAACTCCGTGATGCCAGATTCGATCAGATGCTGCCTTGGTGTCAAGAGCACTCACCCTCTCCTCGCCACTCGAGTTCAGTTCTTTGATCCAGATTTAGATGAAGGCTATATTCAGATCAGGAGCTGAGTGCCCTGGGGGAACCTAAAGTGAGCATCAGTCAGCTGAGTTACTACTGAGTAACTGCTACTCAATAGCACTATCAATTACACCTTCCAGCACTTTGCTGATAACTGAGACCATTCATACCTTCCTTTCTGCTCTGCCATGCAATGAGATCATGGCTCATCAGTGGCCTAGCTCCATATACCTGAAATCATGTTTCCAGCCAAT
Organism: Scyliorhinus canicula; assembly: GCF_902713615.1. Classification (NCBI taxonomy): domain Eukaryota; kingdom Metazoa; phylum Chordata; class Chondrichthyes; order Carcharhiniformes; family Scyliorhinidae; genus Scyliorhinus; species Scyliorhinus canicula. Next base: position 38,396,320 of record NC_052156.1, on the reverse strand, counting down.
GGATTTAAATCATTATTTGACATTAGCATGTCTTCATGACACTATTCACTAAACATCTTTACTATTTGTTATCAGGATGCAAGTGACACTGGCAAATTTATATTCATTGTCCATTCCTAGTTGCTGAAAATACAACTGAGTAACCGACTAGACCTATCAAATTGGCATCAACCACAGACATAAGTAAGTGAGATTGAGTAAACAGAGTGAACTTTACAAGTTAATGACCTTTCATGAGGGTTCTGATGAAAGGCTACTAACCTGAAACATTAACTCACATGAACATATATACAAGGAGCAGGAAAAGGCTATTCAGTGTCTCAAGCCTGCTCTGCTATTTAATAAGATCATGGTTGATCTCTTTGGAACCTCAAATCTGCATCCCACCTACCCCGGATAACCTGTCACCACCTTGCTTACCAAGAATCTATTCAGCTTTACCTTAAAAATATTCACAGGCTCTGCTTCCACTGCTTCTTGAGGAAGAGAATTCCAAAGACTCATGACCATCTGAGTGAAAAATGCTCGCCTCATCTCCATTTTAAATGGGAAACGCTTTTGTCCCCTAATTCTCCCATAAGTGGAAACATCCTCTCACATCCACCCTGTCAAGACCCCTCAGGGTCTAATCTGTTTCAATCAAGTCACCTCTGACTCTTCTAAACTCCAGCGGATGCAAGCCTAACCTGTCTAACCTTCCCTCATAAGACAGCCCACCCATTCCAGGTATTAGTCTGGTAAACCTTCTCTGAACTTCTTTTATTGCATTTGCATCATTATTTAAATAACGCGATGAAAACTGTACATCGTACTCCAAATGTGATCTCACTAGTGCCCTGTACACCTGAAGTACAACCTCCCTATTTTTGGATTCAATTCCCCTTGCGATAAATGACAGCATTCTATTAGCTTCCCTAATTATTTTCTGTACCTGCATACTAACCTTGTGCGATTCATACACTAGGCCACCCAGATCCCTCTGCACCTCCGAGCTCTGCAATCTCTCAGTGTTTCGATAATATGCTTCTTTTTTATTCTTCCTGCCATAATGGACAATTTCACATTTTCCCACATTATACTCCATGTGCCAGATCTTTGTCCACTCATTTAACCTATCTATATCTTTTTGTAGCTTCCTTAAGTCCTCTTTGCAACTTGCTTTCTCATCTATTTAAATATAAATTGTAAGCTGTTGAGGTCCCAGCACTGATCCCTGTGGCACACCACTCGTTAAATTTTGCCATCCTGAAAAAGACCCAAATCTGCCTCCTCTCTGCTTCCTGTTGGCCAGCTAAACTTCTTTGTGGGCGAAGGTCTGCTTCTCTCTCCACAGATGCTGCCTGACCTGCTGAATATTTCCAGCATTTTCCGTTTTTAGTTGCCTTCTTCGCATGAGTCCTAGGCCTGGATTTTCTCAAATGTCTGCCTCGCTAATACTGTAACTGTTATTCGGGCCAGGATGGGGTTCCAGAGGTCCCGTTCCTAGGAGGTGCTGTTCATTTCAATGGGGGCATCCTACACTGTTTACCTCCATCCCTCACATCTGCTGGAGTTTTTGGACTCCCTTGTTTATGCTTTCCCGTGAAAGGAAGATCTCAGTGACCTATTTGAGATCTAGCTCGGCCAGCAATTTTCGCTGGGTTGCCACATTATTTACTCTGCATATAAGGTGGTTTTGCAACATTAGGGATTGCCAGTTTGTGCAACCATGCCAAAAAACCCGGTAGGGAACACCCCTAGGGTTCTCTTGGCCTTATTAAATCAGTACCTCTGTACGATGACCCAATAGCTTGGGATCGTAGTAGTTTGTCACAAGCGCCCCAAGCTTTTCGAACGTCTTGGAGTCTGGGGCCATGGGGTAGGTTAGGCTCTTTATTTTTTCTTTATTCGTTTATGATATGTGGGCGTCGCTGGCTGGGCCAGCATTCATTGCCCAAGAGTCAACCACATTGCTGTGGGTCTGGAGTCACATGTAGGCCAGACCAGGTAAGGATGACATATTTCCTTCCCCTAAAGGACAGTGGTGAACCAGATGGATTTTTATGACAATTGACAATGGTTTCATGGGCTCCATTAGACTTTTAATTCCTGATTTTTTTTATTGCACTCAAGTTCCACCATCTGCCCTGGTGGGATTCGAACCCAGGTCCCTAAAGCATTAACCTGGGTCTCTGGATTACTAGTCTAGTGACAATCCCACTATGCCATTGCCTCCTCTTTTTGATGCTGAAGGTGGGGGCCCCATAGGCAGTCAGAAGAATTAACGTCTGGCGATCATCCCTTTCACCTTAACAAAAAGCGCGCACACTTTCCAGTCCAGTCCTCTGCGCCCGCTTTGAATGCATCGAGTCTGACCAAGAGCAGCATTTTCAAAATTATGCAAACCCTATTCTTTTGTGAAGAGAGGTGCCTGTTCTCAAAACGGCTAGCAGTGCTGACTGTAGTCGTTTTATCTTTGTCGCCTTTTTAGTTGTCTAGGAGGAGGCCGGAAAGGAGAGTCAAACAATGGTTTATTTCCACAAGGAAAGTATTTCTATGCAACAGTCCAAGTCCCAGACTGGACGAGTCTGCAGCTCGGCTGCTACCTGGGTCGGCTTTTACGGCAATGAATTAATGAGCCTGCTGATGGGCCTCCAACCTCAGCAGGGGAGCTCGTACTCCACGAGCCTCATGGGGACATTAATCGAGTTGTCCCCGTAGGTTTCGTCGGAGTTATAACAATAAAAATGTATTCCACAATAGGGAGCTGGAGTGGCTCAGTGGGTAACTCCCCTGTGTCCGAGCTGGAAGGCTCTGGGTTTAAGTCTCACTGTCGAAACTGCACGCTACAAATGAACACAGCATGAATGCAGGTGTACTAGCGCCCCCAGTCTGAATAAATGGGGAGGTTTGGTGGCAAGAAAGGCATCTGGCTGTAAAAACACCCACCAAATTTTAAACAATGATGGTAAACATGAAGACAATCAACCAGCATTGCAGCCACCCCATGTAACTTGGGGAAGGCTGAAAGAGAGAGGAAAAGAAAGGAGGAAAAATGTATTGTAACAAAACATCTGTGTGTTGAAATTCTGAAAATTCAACAAATGTTCTTTCATTTGTAATCTTATTGGCTGGTGTCCACTTATTATAAAAATACTCATAAGAAGTTCCAAAAATGTGAGGAACAAGAAAAAATGGAACATGGAGTTCCCTAGTTTGTCCTAATTTCCTTTTAAGTACCTACAGCCAGCCTTCCAGATGTAATAACTGTATTGTGCACAGTAAGATATATTTGCATTCTATTTTTCTTTACTAAAATCATTAACAAATTTCATGCCATAACTAATTCTGTTTTCTATAGGAGGTCAGATTGATGAGATTCTCTGTATGGAACCTGAAGATTTGAGGAGTAAAGATCTTATGAAAATTCCTCATGAGAAATTCCAGCCCTGTCCCTCTGTTAAACACAAGCCATCTAATGCTCACTCTGAACATGGAAGTTCCACCACACAGAACCATCACGGCAAAAATGAACACGACCATCATTCAGAATGCAAGACAAAATCCAAGCAACGAGCGGGCAGTTTACGTCATGCCATTGCCACAATTGTGATAACCGGTGTTGTCTGTGGCATTGTCTGTCTGATGATGTTGGCAGCTGCAATTTACGGCTGTTCTTACGCAGCTCTTATGGCGAAATATCACCGGGAACTAAAGAAACTGGAACATCTTGGTCCAGAGGTTGAGCAGGGAAGTGCTGAAGAGAAGGAGCCACTAGATGGTTCACAGGCGTGAATTTCAATTTCCTGATTGCTTTCCAAGAATTATGCGAGAAAAAAACATGTTGATAATGGTGGCAATCTATGATCAATAGCTCTTTCATAAGTAAGCAGGTACATATCATCCCTGACTGTTTTAATTTGTTAGAGCACTCCGAATTTTGCATGTAAATCATTTATTGTGTATATTAGTCTAGATTAACTTTAAACAGTGTCAATTATTAAAAAGGTGAAGAATCGAGCAAAGAGAAACATACATAATTATTAAATATATTACAAGGAATGTCATGCATTCCACGTTATAGTGTAAAAATGTCTTTTTCATTTGAACATTAATTGTAAGCTATGGTTCATTCTAGATTCAATATTAGTTCAATATACAGGATTGTGACTGGGAACACATTAGTACTAAAGATACATCTCAGCAATTTATTTTGTATTACTTTGTTGGGATTAAATTATTCCGCCCAGATAAGCCACAAAGTCGATGGCCTTGAAGTAATACAGTGGAACAGTAGTTTACCGTTGGTTAATGTAGCCATAGAATGCTTAAAATGAAATAAATAATAAATCGTACAAATGTGTTAAGTGCTCATAAGCTATTATACCGCAGTACAATTTTAAAGTCACTGAAAACCCAAAACTACTTCAGGAAAAACTTTGGAAAAATATTTACAAATTAATACGACCAAGAACTATACCTCTCCATTGTTTTCCAATAGATAAAATCTAATGAAGTTCAAGATTCCGAATAGAATGCAGTATCATTTTTAATTCTTACAAAAAGGTAGATACAAATGTAAAATTAGTTATTTACAATATATGCTTTGTGAAAAATACCATCTGTAATCAATCACAAAAACATTTGAATTTTCAAATTAAAGAGTTGACAAAGCTATCTGTTTTATTTCTTCACTTACATCAATCCATTAACAATGCCTCAAGAAAATATAGAATTTAAACGCTTTTCAAAGTCCTGAAGGTATGTGTTGTAAATTTTATTTTTTAATTCTCTTCATTAAAAAATTTTTTTTTACAATAAAAATAATTCCCGGCAGGTTTTGCGATGTGTCCGCCATGGTTTCTAAGCTGGAGTAAATCATTCAGAAAAAATAAAGGCTGTGAAACATGTTCATGAAGTACCAAGTCAGCTATTATCGTGAGCCAGAGATGTCAGTGAATATACTCTCTTTGTTAGCAAACTACACCACTGTGCTTAAATAAATTACGTTTAGACTATGTTTGCTGCACATTCATTTTTTAAAGAAAAGATCTGAATGAAAACCTTCCAAAAGAAGAACCTACCAGCAAAATACTGTGAAAAAATTACTTTAACTTGATCATCTTCAGGACACAACAGTTTTAAGAATCCATATGTATATGTACGACACCGGTTATGACAATATGTATATGAATATGTACACAGTATCATAGACATTTAGGGCAAGAAGGTCACTGGTCATATTGTTCTGCTGCAAGAGACCCAACCATTTTAAGGGTCAGGTCTGCGAGCTGGGAATGGGTGGTTCGGGTGGGGGGGGGGGGGGGGGGGGGAGAGGCAGGGACGGGGGGAATCCTTTGAGGGTTGGGGTGGTGGGGTAGTCAGTGGTGGTGGTGGTGGTGGGGTGGTGAGACCCCGGGGCGTTAGGGTGTGCAGATTGAGTCCCATGGGGGGGGGGGGGGGGGGGGGGCTCAGTCTGGGTGTTTACAATCATTACCCATAATTTGAAGAGATTTTCATTTTTCTAACTTTTCCGGAGTAACTATTGGTGTAACCCTGGCAGAACCATCGAAGTTTACGATTAAAATCGCATTTTTGGATGGTTCCCAGCACAGTGCAATTACCCAGAGGAAGTTAGCACTTACTGTAAAACTCCGAGAGGAATTCCCTACCGCATCTTTGGGGTAACCTCCAAATCTATGGTGGAGAATTCGGAAGTTACGGCCTAACAGCCCAATCTGCTTTTTGAGGGGCTTGTTATTCTGTCTGTCAGTACTTGTTTCGTGTATAAAATGTAGAGGCCCCAATACACTAGGTGAAGAATATAATTTGCATACCCATTACATCTACTTAGCTACAGAGATGATCATACCAATGTAAATAGATACTGAATGGTTAAAGTGCAGATTATACACACCACATTTTGGGACACGGTACCAGTATTCTCAGCCGGGGAAGGCCGAGCATAGTTCTACCTTGTGAGTGGGTATCAATTGTGACATATTTACATAGATATCTGCAACCGACACATGCCAATCGCTTCATTAGACTGCAGATCCTAATTAAATTTTAACACTGTTTTGTCACTTTATTCAGGCTCTTGTTTAAACTATTTCTGTTGCATTATCAGTGCTCACTTTCATGCATTGAGAAGCATACAGCAGTACCAGTGTTTACCACTGTCATAACCAGCTACCCTGGATGAAAGATACTTGCACTATTCTGTACCATTAAACTACAGTTTTTGTGTTTATCATAGAATTTACAGTGCAGAAGGAGGCCATTCAGCCCATCGAGTCTGCACCGGCTCTTGGAAAGAGCACCCTAACCGAGGTCAACACCTCCACCCTATCCCCATAACCCAGTAACCCCACCCAACACTAAGTGTGTGTTTTGGACACTAAGGGCAATTTATCATGGCCAATCCACCTAACCTGCACATCTTTGGACTGTTGGAGGAAACCGGAGCACCCGGAGGAAACCCACGCACACACAGGGAGGATGTGCAGACTCCACACAGACAGTGACCCAAGCCAGAATCAAACCTGGGACCCTGGAGCTGTGAAGCAATTGTGCTATCCACAATGCTACCGTGCTGCCCTTGTGTGAAAGTGTTTTGGACGATCATCGATTAAAAAGTTCAAATATAATATTGGCGTTCAGCCACCAACCTGTCTCACAAACATAATGATGTAAATACATGAAGCACCTTATAAAATTGTTTTTGAAATTGTTCAGCTTCAAGACAAAGTAGAATTCACTACCTGTGTTTTTCGAAGATTAGGAATGAACTGACCAGAATATGGATCACCATGCATGTTAGAGTTTCATTGTCATTGAGTTTATTGTGAAATGCTGATGACTTTTTGTGTAAATGAATGATACTGGAGGTGGTGGAGGAGCTGATGGCGGTGGAGGACAAAGGGAAAGATACCTGGAAAATGTCCTGAAGAAAAGTCACATGGACTTGAAATTTTAACTCTGCTTCTCTCAGACCCTCTGAGTTCTTCCAGCACTTTCTTTTCTCTTTCTTGATTTCGAGCATTCAATGTATTTTGCTTTTACTTGGAAAATGTTGGTTTGTTCAAATTTAATTTATATTGTGCAAACGAGATGAAATTGTCCCAACCACATTTTTACACTTTCATTCAGGGTTCTTCAACGAATGTGGTAAGTCGGGAATGTTGTCCAATTTGGTTTTCAACTAATATTCCAACGAATGGCACTGAATTCTGGATGCTATTATTATGGCAGGGAATCAGTTCTTAGCCATCAGAAATCGTGTTAATATTCCTTGCCATTCAAAGAACTCAAAGGGCTTGCACTGAGTGAAATATAATGGGCAGGATTCTTCACACAGCGACGCTGAAATCGCGATCAGGCGGAGAATCGCACGTCAGCCGAAAATCAAGGTTGCGCCAGACGCCCAACAGAATGCCAGGCTCCAGTGCCTCGAAAGCAGTGTGAATGCTTCCCACAGCACCCGCCAGGGTGGGCCAGCAAATTGTATGGCCATTAGCCTATCATTTAACAGGCCCGACCGGTTTTCTCTGGCCTCCCAGGGCGCTCTACCTCTGCTAGGCGGAAGTGACGCTGACATATTTAAAATTGGGAAAAAGGCGCCGATGCCGATGAGGGAGCGGAAGTAAGCCAAGTTACCAAAGGTGCAATGGTGGGCTGCCAATTGTGCTGCTGGCCAGGGGAGGCATCTGCCAGGGCCGAGTGGGTGGCAGGAGGCAACCAGGAGATGGGCTGTGGGATTGGGATGTCCTGCCGGAACTGAATTGGCCAGGCATGGACCACCATTGCCGTGGCCTGTAAAGCAGCCATCTGGCTGCACACCCCACTGACTGCCCACTGTGGCCCTGAGATGTGCAGAGCGCCACCGGCCATATGGATGCCCCCCACTCCCAGGCCACCCACACTAGGAGCCCAGAGACCCCAGCTGACCCATCAATGGGATAGGCCTGACCCAACACAACTTGTGGCCCACCAGGTGTTGGCACACCCCAGTGCACCCATCCGAGACGTTGCCCCATGGCAGGGGCAGCAGGGCAGCCGCAGAGCACACCTCGACTGCAGAGCACCCCTCGCAGGGCAGGCATCCCACCAGTGACACCCTCAGCTAGCCCACCACACATGACCACCGGCTGTCACCAAGCCCTGTCTGCCCATTGCACCCCTGCCCACATCCATCCTGCTCCCAGACACTTAGGCACTACCGGTACACCACACAAAAGACCCAAAGCATACTGCAGCTACAGTCGCAACAGGTGCCCACCCGTGCGCCCTGCTACACTACCCCACCCTCCCACAACCTAGCGCCATGCTGCTGGCAGGGTATCACACAGCCCACCCAGAGTAGACCCCAAAGGAGGGTGCAGTTCAGGGGCTGCAAAGTGTTATGCTGGCATAGGTAAAACCAGCCACCGGTACCCCTGACGGCAGTGTTGGGTGGCAGGGTCAGAGGCCCCTCAGTCACTGGTGAGGCCAGGGGTGTGGTGCTGACAGCAAAGTATCAGGGGGAACGGGTGGGAATGGGGCGAAGGGGGGCGGGGGGAGGGGGGTCATGGGGGGACATGTAGGGGCATGGGCTGCAGTGCACCCAACACAACTCAGGGGCTGCAGTTCATGCCAGGGTCACTGTTTAGCCCATTGGACCTGGACTCACCATGCTAACATGTCTGTCCTTTACCCCCTGCAGAGAATAGATATTGATATCGAACCCAGTGGTTGGCATCTAAGCAGCAGCCACAGTGCGAACGGATGTACTGGGCTGTATGAACTGGAACTGCTCAGGGAGGACACTGCAGAACAGGAGCCTGCCCCAAAGGAGTAGGGACCAGCCAGTGATGATGGCGATCCGACCATCCAACCGGCTGAGGAGGCAGTTGGATGGATACGTCACATCAAACCTTGCGTGCCTGTCATACGAGGACCTGTCAGACCAAGCGTGTCGCCAATGACTGGGGCTGGTAGGGAGACCCTGAGACATCTGTGCTGGATCATGGTGCATCTGGAGCCATGGTGGTAGGGAGGAGGACACTCACTCCTGGTGACCGTCAAGTGACGGACGCCCTGAACCTTTTCCCGGCACTGACTGGGGACCTGTCTGGGATCTCCATGATCTCTGTGCACAGGTGCATCCGTACCATTACGGAGGCCCTGTGTGCCCGGGCGCCACAATATATCACTGGATATGGACCGGGCCCACCAGGTAGCCTGGGCAGTTGGATTTGCGGCCATCGCCAAGATGTCCCAGATCCAGGGGGTGATCGGCTGGATTCATGTCCCCCACGAGCACCACTGCATAAAGGGATTCCCTTCACAAACCGACCGTTGTGAGTTGTGAGTGGGCCAAGCTCTGGAGCACCAGTGGAATGTCCATGTCGCTCTGGTATATGGCTGCCCAGTCCTGTGCCTCGACCACCACCTGTACCAGGCCTGGGACATCTTGACCCATGGTCGCTAACTTTGCACAAATGTCTGGCGGGCCCCTCCGTTCTTCTCTCTCTCCCTGCGGTTGTGGGCCGCCTTCTCCCGGGGCGACAGAAAATGCAGAGTTTGAGACACTCGGATGGGGGCAGCAGAGTAGGATCTGCGGCCAGTGGCCTGTGTGTGCAGGCGGTATGGTGTCGGCATGTGGTGCAGGGTGGTTTGAGAGCAGCCTGCTGGCGTGTGGAGTTCAATCACTCTCTCGGGGGGGGGGGGGGGGGGGGGGGGGGCTATGGGTCTGTGGGGCGGGGGTTGGTGCCAGGGACACAGTGGTGGTGATTCACTCTGGCTGGCATGGGGAGTTACCCATCCTCACCCTGTGCGGCTTGCAGGTCTGCCTTGTGGGGCTGCATAGAGGGGTGGGAGGTTGATGGGCATGGGGGATATGAGACGGCGGTTGGTGCCAGGGGCACGGTAGTGGTGATGACTCATCCTGAGAAGGTCGCGGAGCTTCTTCCTGCACTGCTGCTTGGACCTGGCGGTGTGGCCCGTGACGCTCAGGGTCTATGCCACCTGCGCCCAGGCCCAGTTGACATCTGCAGGTGGCAGCCGCCTTCTCACCCGGGGAACAGGGTGTCCTGCCTCTCCTCAACGGCATCCAGCAGTGTTTCCAGTTTTGCTTCGGTGAGCCTCAGGGACGCTCTCCATGGTGGCATCTTCTTGGCTGGAATGAGACTGTGTGGGGAGTGGAGTGCTTCGAGGCAGCTCCAGCTTGTCAGGCTCCCCAGTGCCAATCCCAAACTCAGCTAATCCTACACCAGTGTTAGTTGGAATTGCAGTAGCTCCCAATGGCGCCGGTGCTGGCTCATTAGCATGTCCTGAATTGCTCCAGGTCTGGCGCCTCTATCGGGGTAGTAGAACACCCGCGATTCAGTCCCGGCATCAGCACTTAGTCTCTGAAATAGAGAATCCAGCCCAATTGTCCTGAACTATAATATGATGCTTCACTGGATTAAGCCTTCAGGAGAACAGCGACCACAACACCATACACCACTTCCATGGCAACCTCTACAAGACATGCCGGGTCATCAATGTGGACACTACCATCACACGTAAGAATACCACCCACCAGGCACACGGTACATACTCATGCAACTTGGCCAACATTGTCTACCTCTTCAATGCTGTATTCTGAATATTGGCTGTCCAATAATAAAACAATAAATTGGATAGAGCCATGCCCTCTGATTGCCTATCTCTTTGGGGCAAAGCCCATGGCTCCTCGGAGTCTTACCCACCCAATAAAGGAGGGTATTAATTTGGTGACTTCAGGAGACAAATAGGAAGACATTGAAAAATAAATAAAAATCTTGGGAGTACATTCAATTTAATAGTCTAAACCTTGCCTGCCAAGGACAGCAACAGGTTATCCCACTTTTGTATGTTTGACTTAACACTCTCACCCAGGCTAGTGTAATTTAATTTATGAACTGAGGCCCAATAGTGGGCCATCAGACCCTGGATAACGAAAGCTAGTCTTGGCTCGGTGAAAAGGTAGCATCCCCAAATGGGCTCTCCTCCCCGACAAACATTCACTCTGTTAGAAGTTCAACTTGTAACCAGAAAAGAAGCCAAAAATGATTAAGCAGCTTCATTTTCTTGTCCATGGAGGGTACCGGGTCTATAATATAAAGAAGTAGGTCATCCACGTAAAGGGCAGGCGAAGTATAGTGGCCCACAGTTTTCGACCCTTAAAGAAGTGTGGCTGATTGTACTAGATTATCTCTGGGAGGCATGGCTCCAGGCACACATCAGCACTGATCCAGATTAGGGTTCAGGACACAGTTTAGGTCCCCACCCAAAATGTGCTGATACAAATCTAAATCGGGGAGGAAGGGCGGCAGATTAATAAAATTCATATCATTCCAGTTTGGGACATATATATTAAGCAGAATCACCAGAGTGCCCATCAGAGAGCCACGGCCAATAAAATGTCTGCCATTGAGGTCGGCCAAGAGCTTCGAGGCAGAAAACTGAACCATTTTATTGATTAATATTGCTGCACTCCTGGCCCTACCACTGAAACCCGAATGAAAGGCTTGTCCTGCCCACCCCTTTCGCAGTCTGTCTGGTCCTTGACCTGTAATTGGGTCTCTTGCAAAGACACCACATCAGAATTTAAACTCTTAAGGTGAGCAAATACTCTCAACCTTTCCACTGGGCCATTCAACCCCCTGATGCTCCAGGTGACCAAAAGAATTGGGGGTCTTCCACCCCCCCCTCTCCTCTGGCATCAGCCATTTCCACCACGAGAGATTACCTAAAAGAGACGACAAAGGTACAGTAATCGGGCGCACCCAAGATGGCTGCCAAATCAAGTCACAAGACTTAACAAATAAAGATCTGAAGGCACCGTCAGCAAACTACCCCCACAGCCCCCCTCCTTTGCCCTCGCCCCGAATACTACTGCGCCCAAATACACACAAATAGAGGATAGGCAAACACAAACAACTAAAATCAACTCTAACAAACCTAAACTTAAACAAAACAAGAACTCTCAGCTCTAAACAATTACTATAATGAGCTGCAGCCAACTCTTCAAAACTTCTCTCGTTGGCTAACTCTTAGGTTAACATGAGGGAAATACTAAAACCCCATAAACCATTGCGCTCCCACAGGGAGCTATACATTTTCATAACAAACAGAACAGAACCCACTTTAAACTGAACCCAAAACTGTGAAAATTCAACCCCAGCAAGAACAGGAAAGGCAGAAATAACCAAGGAACCCCAACAAGGCAACAATTCAACATGCCTGTCCCCAACACAATAAAAAGAAATTACACCACACATGCCCAACCCATCTTTCTTCACAAAGGAGTCTTCCTCTCTGGGCGGATCAAATAAGTAGTCCTTTCCATCGAACGTCACTCTAAGTTGAGCCAGGTTCACCACACCAAACTGGACTCCCCTTTTGTACAAGTCGGCCGTGGCTTTGTTGAATGCAGCCCTCTTCTTCACCAGCTCTGCTCCCATGTCTTGGTAAAAGCTGGTGGCATGGCCTTCCCATTTGAAGTCTCGATGCTCCTTTGTCCATCTCAGAACCCGCTCTTTCTCTTTGAAGCTACGGAACTTCACGTTTACCACACGTGGTGGATTTCAGGCCAAGGCCTCTGCCGGAGTGTATGATGGGTTCAGTCGAACTCAGGAAAGGACGTAAATCCACCCTCACCACCATCTTACCAAACATCTCTGCAAAGTACTACGTTGGGCCTTCCACATTTGGAATGTTTTACCTCCTGGACCGATTCTGATCATTTAACTCGGCCTTCAATGATTTAGTCGCTTCGGCCAAAGACACCTCTGCTTCCTGTGAGGCAATCTGATCACTGTGCCTAGAAAGGGCCACTTCTATTCTTTTATCTATGGGCTTTCACCGTTTCATTGGTCTTCTCCAGAGGAGCTCGGACAGGGGCCAAAGGCTCCACAATTGATTCCCGGAGGTCATCCGATACTACCCACCAGTGTTTATCAAGTTGCTTCGCCAAGGCACTCTGAAGCACCTCAGCCATTAGTTTGCTGGCCGGAGCCCCAGAGGCTGCCTCCGCCATTTTATCTGCCGACAAATGCTGAGAGACCTCAGATTCCGTCGACAAGAATCTTCTGTCCATCATCTTTCCTGACATTTCTGGGCACTTCAATCATATAGGATCCTTATCCCATTAATTATGTGAGTTTTCAAAAGAAAATACCCCCTGAAACTACGAGAAATGGGGAAAAAGAGCAGTACTCCGGCAGGAGCCTCTTCGAGCATGTTTTTCCTTTACATAACACCACCACCAATCATGAATCAACCCTTATATCAGGAGAATTATAATTATTTCAGATCACACAAGTAAGCAAATATTATATTATGCTGCTTAAATAAGAATTTAAACACCGCTTACCTGCAACCACTGGTGATTTTCTGTTGTCCAAAAGCTGCACGGTTGTGCTCGCTGTCACAACATTACTTTTATTTGCAGCCCCTATCAAAATGAATTGTTCTTTATTAGTATCAAAGGAAGTTGAATGTATGATAAATAATTATTATTTCTCCAATTCCATCTGTTTTTGTGGAAATCATCCCATCATTGATGCTTCTACAACAATAACACATGAAGAGCATAAATTTTATCAAGCCTCTTTCATTCAGAGTCCATGCCTGATCATTTGATCATGGGCTTCTTTACTACATCATTTGTATCTCTCCTGCATGAGGAAACCTCCAATCCTTCCTTCGCCTCCTCGGGAAAATAAATAATAAAAATAAAGTGCAAGAATTATTGCGCAATAACACTCCAACCCTCAATCCTGTGTTCCAACAGATAACTGTAAGGTTTTATTCCAGGATTTTACAATGGCAGCTGTATTAATTTAATTTTCAACTGGCATCAAAATGTGTTTCAGGTATTTTGTAGTAACTAATTTGTCTTGGTGTCAGCCCCATTATCTTTCAACTCCAGCTGAACAAATCATTGATCTGTTGAGGAATAATGGATACTTTAGAAGTTAATTCCAGTTCACAATGAGATGCACGGTTATCTTCCTTATACTTTCCATTGTCAAAATAATGGTCAGTGTCATACCTTATTTGCAAAGCATTAAGTATGGTTAACATTTTAACTTCATTACCATTTAGAAGAAATACAAAATTTATCAACAAATGCTTAAACATCAAATAACAAGGGATTAGATTCTCCATTTGGGAGACTAAGGGCTGGATTCTCCGATTTTGAGGCTATGTCCGGAGCATGTGTCTAGTCTTACCTCCATAAAATCAGCGGCGCCCCTGCACCGACACTCCGACCCGGTGGAGGGCTAGCAGCCGCACCGCATGAAGCCCCTGCAGATACAGATGGAGAATTGCTGGGTCCCTGGCCGCACATGCGCACGGCGGCAACCTGCAGCCGTCGCGCCGTACAACATGGCACTGGCCACGCGCGCGGACCCGGCCTGCCAGCTAGTTCCCCCCTATAACTCCCCTTGCCACCCTGGATCACCCTCCACCAGTCCTTCCCAGTGCCCGCCGAAGCCCCCCCCCAACCAGCAGAACAGTCCGCCCCCCCCCCCCCCCCCGCCGACTGTGGCGGCGCTGGAAACAGCCCGCAGCCATTACGCGAGATCCCCGACAACTGTGAGCGCACGTGTCCCACGCCAATTGGGAAGTCGGCCCATCGAGGGCGGAGCATCGGTAGAGGGCCTCTGGTGATGTCCTGAGGCCTTCGACACGGCGAGCAGCGTACTCAGCGATGACGCCATTTTTGAGGGGGTGGAGCATCTAAAAAACGGCACTGCCCCTGATTTCAGCGTCAAAACAGGATTCTCCAACCAATCGCCGAATGCGATTTTGGCGTTGACAATTGCAGAATCCAGTACTAAGTTCTCCCACCAGAGCAGAATCACTCCACGTCTGTGATGGTGCTAGGAGCAGTGCCCAGGAGTGATTCGCTCTCCCATGCCATGTACGGTGGAGAGGTTCCAGAATTCCATTCCGAATTCCATTATGAGCGGGGCTGCCTGATTCCGAGGTCCAGCGTCTGGCCCTCCCCCCCCCCCGACACATTCCAAATCTTGCCCCCCACTCCCGCTAAAAAGTAGCGGCATCCTGCTCCCTCACACCACCACCACGAGAGTTGCTGGGTCACCCCTGCCTGGAAGCTAAAGAGCAGTCCAGGCAGAAATAGTGAAAAATCACTGCTTTTTCACTCACCTGTCCCTTATACCTACTGCCTCGGACAGAAGTGTAGAAAGCCACAGCTGTTGCTTCATTGAAAATCAAAATACATCAATCCTTTAATCTGTGAGGCTTCTATTCACTTTCAAAGAGAAATAGCTTCTGGTCGGCTGCAATTGACAGGGTAATAGCTTCCAGGCAGCCAGGTGTCTGGATTGTTTATTTTCAACTCCCTTCATGCTTGAGTGGAAGTGGCGATGTGTAACACTGTATTTACAAGTAGGGCACTGGGTCGTTATGTGTTCCATGGTCTGTTATGTGTGACCACAGTTGCACAAAGGAGACTGTTAATACTCCATTTGAGCATCAGGTGTCCACATGCCTGCATCTGCCATGGTTTGTACAGATGTCCTTGAGCTTTGTGGGAGTTGAAACCAGGAACCTACTGTATTGGGTCATTCACCAGGATTTTGTTTGTGACTTCTTCTGAGGATCATTCATTTTTCCAAGATTCCTCAAGATTGAAATTGCATTGCCTGAGGTTATATGCACAGGTCCAAAAGGGCTTAAGTGACATTAAACGGAGATGAGGGACATAGGTGAGGTCCTGGTGGAGGGGGTGGCATTTGTTTTCCTCAATTCACTGAATTTCATGGAGGGTTGCTGTGCCACGTTGGATCAGTGGGAGGGGAAGGGGGGTGGTAGTTTGGGTGACCAGAGTGTTGGAGTCAACTTTTTAAAAAAGATTTAGTGTACCCAATTCATTTTTTCCAATTAAGGGGCAATTTAGCATGGCCAATCCACCTACCCTGCACATCTTTGGGTTGTGGGGGCGAAACACATGCAAACACGGGGAGAATATGCAAACTCTAGACGGACAGTGACCCAGAGCCGGGATCGAACCTGGGACCTCAGCGCCGTGAGGCAGCAATGCGAACCACTGTACCACCGTGCTGTCCCCTGGAGTCAACTTGAGGGTTCCATGATGCATCCCATTCCAGTGGTCAGTTGAACATCATCCAGTTGAGTGTGGCTACTTGAGGTCCATACCAGTGCACAATACTCAGCTGTGGAGTACATAAGGGTCATCACTTGAATCCATAGTACTGATGCTGAGGCTCCTCAATTCTTTACCAGTTTCTGGATCAAGCTGACTCTTGACCTTGTCTTGGTGGCTACCTTTTTCATGTGGTCGCAAAGTATGGTCCAACTTCACTCTGAGGTAAGTCATGTCATACAAGGCTGTCGCAGAAGGTCACATCCAGGGTGCATTTAGCTTTCTTATTATCATGCTGAAATTCAGTGACTGTTGTTTTGTGGGGTTTGGTTTGAACCTCCATATCTGTAAGTACTCAGACACAATGTTGAGGTCTTTGTTCAAAGTGGGCTCAATGTTGTTGAGGGCAGTTTCTTGCGTTCCCAGAACAAGATCATCCACATATGCAAATTTTCTCAACCTTGTTGGTGGCATGCTGCTCATGCACGTGTTGAAAATTGTCGGTGCAGTACTGAGCGTTGTGACAGTCCATTGTTGAGCGATCAAGGTTTGTTGATTTTGTTGCCAAGAGAGACACATGCTCATTATTGCCCAAAGCAGGCAAAGTGTTTTGGGGCAAGGGGCACCCCATTTGGGTTTCAGCATCAAACCTTTAATCCAGACCATGTTATAATGTTATAAGGGCAGCACGATAGCATAGTGGTTAGCACAATTGCTTCACAGCTCCAGGGTCCCAGGTTCGATTCCCGGCTTGGGTCACTGTCTGTGCGGAGTCTGCACGTTCTCCCCATGTGTGCGTGGGTTTCCTCCAAGTGCTCCGGTTTCTTCTCACAGTCCAAAGATGTGCAGGTTAGGTGGATTGGCCATGCTAAATTTCCCTTAGTTTTGGGTGGGGTTACTGGGTTCCGGGGATAGGGTGGAGTTGTGGGCTTGGGTTGGATGCTCTTTCCAAGAGCCGGTGCAGATTCGATGGGCCGAATGGCCTCCTTCTGCACTGTAAATTCGATGATTATATGATTCTATGATTAAGCCAATGACAAGTCTGTAAGGGATACGCTGCTCCTGAGTTTCCTCTGAAAACCGGCTTCAATGTGCTTGTGAGGGCAAGAGCTTCATCGCAGCAACTATGTTTAGGCCAGAAGCCCCCTTGTTCTGCAGGGATCCCGACATTGATGAGAATAATATGTTTAGGAGTTTGTAAATTGTGTACTGAAGTGATATTGGCCTATAGCTTGCTGGATTATTGGTCAGCTTGGCAGGTTTTATTATGGCACAGACCGGCCTCTCTCACCATGCTTTTGGGATGCATCCTGATTCCATGTTTTTGCTGTACAGTTTCCCAAACCACTGGAGTTCCTTCAGGCCCAGTTATTGGAATTCCAGGGAATACCATCTCTGCCAGCTGCCTTCCCTTTCTTCAGCTCAACTATGCCCAATGGGGCTGGGGGGTTGAAGAGGGATCAAGATCATTCTCCAGGATAGTTGATGATGGACCTCTCTCACTGTATTCTTGTCAGAAGGTTCTTTTGTATTCTGCACTAATTGGAGGCCATGGAATTGGGGTAGACCTTTGATGCCTGTTATTCCATATGAATAAAAGCTCCAAGATGATGTAAGAGGGCCAGGCACAGTGACTAAAATGTCTGAAGTCCAAACCTTTAATGCACTCAATCCATTGCTGGCATGTGGTGAATCTAGAGACTCGAACAAGGCCTTTGTAACCTGTGGGCTGCCAGACTGATTGTATTTCCAGATCAGGTCCTGGGTCTCCTTTGTCCAGCAGGGAGTATATCCTTCCCTGAATCCTCAGGTATGCTCCTTTTGGCAGCAGGGATCAAGAGACCAACAAACTAATGTCAACATTCCGGGATCGCGGAGATTCAGGTCACCACTTTTTTGATGGCTTCCCTAATGCAGGCTCAGTCAGCTTTTGCCAAGTTCCATCGCGCGATTCAGTTTGATGAGATCAGAGGGATTTCAATACCGACATGGTGATGATGGGCCTATGTTGGCTGTTGAGGGAGTCATAGAGTGTTTTGCGGGGTGCGTGTTCCCACTTTGGCCTTTGAACACGATGGGGAGGGCTGGGTTGTAGCTGCGTTGCCAACAGGCAAAGTGTAAAGTTGCTCATTGTTTGTGATCAAAGGCCAGTTGCAGGTCTTCTACAGACATCCAGTCTGTTCGGACTTTGCCGTTAGCTTAATTTATCTCATAACCTCACGTAGAGTGGTGACTGTTCAAATCACCAACATTTACAGCCCTGTTTGCAAGAGCTGGTTTCTGGTCATTTCAAGTTAGGGACTTTACATGTTAGTGATTGCAGCTCCCTTATCTCAGATATCAGGTACAGTTAGGAAGACAACTAGTATGTTGAGTATTCTAGTATTCATTGCAAGGAGTTGGAGTATAAGGGCAAGAAAGTCTTCATGCATTGTCCAGGGTTCTGGTCATACCTCACCTGGAGTACTGTTTGCAATTTGATCTCTGTGCCAAAGGAAAACTATACTTGCCTTAAATGGGATGCAATGAAAGTTCAGTAGATTGACTTGTTCAATATAAGGGTTGTCCTATAAGCGGAAGGGTTCAGCTATTTTGGACTGAGATGTGGAGGAATGTATTGATTCAGAATCTTTGTGAATCTTTGAAAATTCTTAATGCCAGATAGCTGTAGGCTGCCAGTGGTTGAGTATGTTCAAGGCTGAGATCAAAAGATTATTGGACTCTATGGAAATCAAGAGAAATGGGGAACAAACAGCAAAGTTGAACTGACACCGAGGCTCAGCCATCATCTTATTAAATGATGGAGCAAGTTCGAGGGGCCTTGTGACATACTCTTGCTGTTCTTTCATATGTGCGTAAATCTATTATTTTTGGCAAAATGACAAGATTATACAGTGTGTTGGTGCAACAGGAAATGTGGGGACATTTCACACAATCTCTATGGTCTGGATTTTCTCCAAGTCATAATGAACTGGGAGCCCTCTAAAAATGGTTCCCACTTCCGGGATTTCAAGCCCGCTCCTGATGTTTCTGATTTTCAGGAGTTCCTTTTCAGGCTGCAAACTGGTTTGGGACTGTAGCCGGCACTCTGCACTTCACACCTAGCCAGATCCATTGTGGGGATTGGCATATCCCAATCCTTCGCAATTTTCATGAAGTCAGGACAGACTTTCAACAGGTTAATGTATTTCTGGACCCTCAGCCAAGTCATTTCTTGGCTGAGAGCTAAGACATCCATTAGAGTATTAAAACATCTGAGCCCCAGAGAAAACATTGCCTGACAGACAGATTTGGCTCTCTGATCAATGCTGTCAACTGTGCAAAATTTATTTACTCAAGACAAAGAGGTTTTAAGTGCTTGCACTATCGACTGTATTTTAAAGATCTGGCTGATTGACATTTTTATTGGGCTGTAGTAAAATGAATGTTTATAAGGAAGTGGAAATTTATTAATAATAGACTTTCTTTAAAAGCTTTTTTGAAACACATCCTCTTGTCACAACAGGGTCCTTTTGCAGAGTGGGTGAATGGGAATGGAAGTGCCATAGCTTTTCATGAGGAGCATAAGGCACCATAGGGGTTGGTTGGGGACAAGTCTTGTCATGGGGTCGTGAGAAACATATGGTTTGTTTGGGGGACATACCTTTGCATGGTGGGCCATGGGGCACCATAAGAGGTGAGTGGGGGACATGTGGTGGTATAGGTGGGGCATGGAGAGTGTATGTGTATGTGTGTGTGTGTGTGGGTGTGTGTGTGTGTGGTGAGGGGGTGTGAGGGGTGAGGGCTGGAAGACCTATCGGTTTTTATTAAAACTGGGGATGAAGGCCGACAGCATCAGAAAAGGCCTCATAAACAGCTCACATCCACACCCGGCAACCTCTGTGGCTGCCTCTGAACCTTTTCATGTGTCAGCTGGCCCAACTGCACTCAACAACCACTCCACCTCACCCTCCCCAATGCATGCGCATGGATGCACGTGCACACGGACACACATGCACCAATGAAAATCCTGTCCAGCTGAGCCGGGTATTTTCTCACTCTGCTACCCACTTTGAGAATGGAAATCCAGCCCAGGGGCTTATCACAGTAACTTCACTGTAGTGTTAATGTAAGCCTACTTGTGACAATAAAGATTATTATTATGCGGTTTACAGACTGGTATTAATGTTTTGTCATTCATGGCACATAGAAGGGTACAGGCTTCAGCTCTTTGGAAGATCAGTTTGCAGAAACTGCCTTTCTGGCAAGAACACAAATTAAAATTGTTGCAAAAAAAACCAAACTGGAATAGCTGAGAGAATTAGATCGTAGAGAATCATAGATTTAGATCTCATACCTAACCCTTTCTGTTACTAACTGTTGAATATCCTGTAATTTTCTCTGTTGCATAAATACTGAAACTCATAAACAACTGAAAGCAAACATGCAGGTTCAGCAAGTAGTTAGGAAGGCAAATGGCATGGGCGGCACGGTAGCGCAGTAGTTAGCACTGCTGCCTCATGGCGCTGAGGACCTAGTTTCGAGCCCGGTCCCGGGTCACTGTCTGTGTGGAGTTTGCACATTCTCCCAGTGTCTGCGTGCCCTCACCCCACCACCCAAAGATATGCAGGGTAGGGGGATTAGCCACAACAAAACTGCCATTTATTTGGTAAAAAAAATTGGGGACTTACATTTTTTTTTAAAAGCAAGGCAAATAGTGTGTTGACGTTCTTTGCAAGAGGACTTTAATACAGGAGCAAGGATGTCTTATAGCAGACGTACAGAGCCTTGGTGAGACCACGCCCAGAATATTGTGTGCAGTTTTGGTCTCCATAGCTAAGGAAGGATATACTTGCCATGGAGGAAGTGCAGCAAATGTTCAGCTGACTGATTCCTGGGATGGCAGGAGAAGAGAGTGGGTCGACTGTATTCACTGGAGTTTAGAAAAACGGGAGGTGATCTCTTTGAAACATGTAAAAATCTGACATTGCTGGGCAGATTGGGGGGGGGGGGGGCTCAAGAACAAGGGGTTACCGACTCAGGATAGGGTGTATGCCTTTTGGGACTGAAATTAGGAGAGATTTCTTCACTTGGAGGGTGATGTGGAATTGTCTGCCACCCAAGGCTGTGGAGGCCAAGACACTGAATATGTTTAAGAAGGAAATAGATAGATTTCCAGACAAGGGGATTGGGGAGAGTGCTGGTATATGGTGTTGGGATAGAGGATCAGCCATGATCATCTGGGGGAATAGGCTCGAGGAGCCGAATGGCCTATTCATGCTCCTATGTTCTATGTTTCTGAAGAACAGTAAATCATGTTTTGCATTTTATAGCTGCGTACCTAAGCACCAACCTCAAATAACCAAATGTGTCTTTATGTTATTCATCCTGTTTTGAGTTTAGATTTGTTAAAACACCACACATGAATATTCAGACATTGTCACTTCCATATTTTCATATTTGAGCCTTTGCTCTGCCGAGAATTTTTCTGGCTTTTGCTTTTAATGCTTCAGCGAAATACTCAACCAAGCAGTGAAGAGGATTAAAGTTCCAGGTTTTGATATCGTATTACAGAGCTCTTTGCAGCTAAATATTTTCTCTGGAGTGGCCATGGTTATTTCCTGAAAAATGTAGAACTCGGAATAAGGTGGCAGGTGACAGGATTTAAAATGAACATTGGTCTGGGTGAACATTGTGAGGGTAGAGGGAAGAATTCCAAAGGTTTTGGAGAGAAGTAACAAATTCAAAACTATGGAGAGTACCAGAATCTCAAACCCATTTAAAATGTAAGGGGATAACAGCGATAGAGGTAATGGGCTGCATCTGACGGGGAGTCGAGGGTGGGGTGGGGAGGTGGTGCACAGCTGCCAGTACCCCCAGAGGGAAATTTGGATGGAAGCCAACTCTCTCCAAATCTTTCTGTCCTGCAGCCATAACACGTTGTGGGTGGGCTAAACTGGTGGAGAGTGGGACTTCTGCCCCTCACTGGCAGGGGTTGGAGAGTATCGGGATCTCCTTACCCCATTGTGCGATACATCAGTGTCTATCTAGGCAGTACCTTTCTGTGGGACTCATGCAGCCACTACAACAAAGGGTAGGTGTAGGGGTGGAGTGTGACATGAGGTGGAGGAGTGGTTGTGGTTCTGGGGGCGGGGGGGGGCGGGGGGGCGGGAAACATTTGGTTTAGGGCTCACGATGGCGAGCGGAGGTACAAGCATGCGGATGATGAAGACGAACAATGGCAGGAAGAGGGAAGGCTGAGCGAAGGGATGCTCAACCCTGATAAGCCTGCATGAAAAGCTCAAAATCAAGGGGCTCATAAGGATGGATGAAGACTCCAGAGACAAATGGGGCAAGGATGCCTCGCAGGCAATGGGCTCAGGAGAAAGATGGTTAAATGGAGGGATATAAGTCTTTTTGAGGCCGCCCACCTTTTGCCTTAGTTATGAGTAGAAGATGGATTATTTGAAACATGAGAAGTAACAGAAAAGGCAAGCCTTAAACACGAGGGAAAGGGGAATGGATTGGGTTGTTTTGCTAACTCTGTTTATGGTATGTTGCATCGCATCATCTTGTCTGATTTCCCCCTCTTTATCACAATTAAATGATCCAAAATATCCTGGCATAAGGGCAGTTAACATGTACTATTCATGGTTTAGGTCAGAGATTAACTGGGGATTAGTTTATTTTGTATGGCGTGTGAAATTGGGTTGGTCATTTTGTATAGGTGCAGCAAATTAGCCAGCAGGAACTTATATTTTTAACTTTTTATTGTGAGGTGATTTTAGGATTTTAGATAGAAAATAAATAAAGTTTTCTAACGTTCAATTTGATCATCACTTTCAGGGCATCGGCACTCAGCTCAATCGCGTATGTGCTGTTTTCAATCTAGTATGAACAAAATTTCATAATAAATGCTTCGATCTTTTTCTGGAATAAAATTTCATCCTTCCAGCCTTGATGTACCACCAGAGGATCCACTAGGGCAAATCCGGCCCTGGCCTGAAGCCAGCCTCAGCCTTTGATCTTCATTTTATATCTCCATGAAACACTGGATGCCTGTGCGATGACTAGATAAAGTCACATTGCTGTCATTGTTCTTCTCCTCGGCCTCTAGATTTACACGGTTATGAAATATATTTATAGACAATCATTATATTCTTATTTATAGACATAACCTTCTATTATTTTAGTCCCTTTACATGGAGTGCAGCTGTAGAATAACAGACTTCTTTCAGATAGTTGGCATATTATTCAATGGTACAATTGCAGAATTTCTTTATCAAAAGGAAAAAATAACTGACTTTATTTCATACCATAACAATTTTAACTTCACCAGGCGAATTACTACATTATGTCCTGTAACTCATTTAAAGGTTACCCTGCATGTAAAGGTGTGCAAGTGTATGTGAGATGGGCGCAGGGGGGGGCGTTTGGCGGATGCAGGAACTAATTTCAAAGAAAGTTATTCTCTTGTCTAAGTAATAGCGAAAAAGTCTTTGGAGAAGAGAGTTCCTGTTAAGTATTCATAGTTCACCGATTACAATGCCTCACATACAACAGCATCATCACCACACTTTGGAAAGGTTGTGACGGTCCTTGAGATAGCACTATGAAAATTTACCAGAATGGCCCCAAGATTGAGAGATGTAGTTACAGGGTTATGTTGGAGAAGTTGAAAGCAGAGACTGGGGAGATTTGATAGAGGGGTACCCATGATTAAGACAGGTTTCGATCAGCTAGACAAAGGAAAGATGTTCCCATTAGCTGATGATACAAGAACAGGGGAACACGTATGAACATATGCGAGGCCTGGATAGAGTGGACGTGGAGAGGATGTATCCACTTATAAGAAAAACTAGAACCAGAGGACACCATCTTAGATTAAAGGGACGATCCTTCAAAACAGAGATGAGGAGGAATTTCTTCAGCCAGAGGGTGGTGAATCTGTGGAACTCTTTCCCGCAGAAGGCTGTGGAGGACAAATCACTGAGTGTCTTTAAGACAGAGATAGAAAGGTTCTTGATTAATAAGGGCATCAGGGGTTAAGGGGAGAAGGCAGGAGAATGGGATTGAGAAAAATATCAGCCATGATTGAATGACGGAGCAGACTCGATGGGCCGAGTGGCCTAATTCTGCTCCTCTGTCTTTTTGATCTTACATGCACAGAGGAGTGTATAAATTAGGAGTAGGAGTAGTGGGCCATTTGGCCCTTCGAATCTGCTCTGTCATTCAATAAGATCATGGCTGATCTGACTGAGTCAATACCACTTACCCTCCTAACCCCCAGATACCCTTTGACTCCCTTAGTCAAGAGTCTGTCTATATCTACCTTGAAAATATTCAATGTGTCTCCAGAATTCCACAGACTTGCGACCCTCTGATAGAAAAAGTTCTCATCATCCCTGTTTTAAATGAGAGCCCGCTTATATTTAAACTATGCCCTCTGGTTCTGGTCTGTCCCACAAGGGAATATATCCTTTCAGCATCCACTCTGTCAAGCACCCCTAACGATCTTAAATGTTTCAATAAGATCACTTCTAATTCCTCTAAACTCCAATGGATACAGGCCCAGCCTGTCCAACTTTTCCTCATAAAATAACACCCTCAATGTCAGAATCAGCCGAGCGAATCTTCTCTGAACTATTTCGAACGCACTTAGATCATTTCTAGATGTGGTCTCACCAATGTCCTCACCAATATCCTCTGCAACTGTGGCAAAAATCCTTACTTTTATATTTTATATATCCTAGGTCCAAACATGTTTGGCTGCTTCATCAATGATCTTCCTTCCATCATAAGCTGAGAAGTGAGGATGTTAGCTGATGATTGCATAATGTTCAACACCACCACCACTGACACATTGTGTACCATCCACAAGATGTACTGCAGGAACTCACCAAAGCTCCTTAGACAGCACCTTCCAAACCCATAAACACTACCCTCTAAAAGGACAAGGACAGCAGACATTTTGAATGGGATTTTCCTCCCCCTCCGTGGCGTGTTCTGCCAGTGGCTGGCGGCGGGATCTTCTGGCCCTGTTAATATCAATGGGATTTCCTGTTGAATACACCCCTCACCGCTGGAAAAGCACCATAACCTCCAACCGGTGTGAACGGCCAGAAAATCCCACCCATGGAAAACCTCTACTTGGAAGTTCCCCTTCAAGTCACTTACCATCCTGGCTTGGAAATATATCACTGTTCCTTGACTATGGCTGGGAGTCCTTATTTAACAGCATAATGCATGTACCTACATCACACGGATTGCTCCTTCTCGAGGGCAATTAAGGATGGGCAATAAATGCTGGTCCAGCCAGTGATGCCCACATCCCTTGAATGACTACAACATTTTCCATTCCCCTTGCAATAAATGACATTACATTTGCCTCCAAATCACTTGTTTTATCTGCATATTATTTTTGTGTGATTCATGCGCCAGAACACCCAGATCTCTCTGTACCTCAGACTTCTGAAATCTTTCTCCATTTATTCAATATTCTGCTTTTTTATTCTTCCTGTCAAAGTGGACAATTTCACATTTTTCCACATTATACTCCATCCACAAAATTTTTGCCCACTCATTTAATCTATCTATATCCCTTTTCTTTGCACACCTTACTTTCCTGCCTACCTTTGTGCCATAAGCAAATTTAGCAAATATATATTTGGTCCGTTCATCCGAATCATTAACATAGATTGTAGATAGTTGAGGCCCCACCACTGACGCCTCTGGCACTCCATTTAATACATCTTGCCAATTTGTGCCTACTCTCTCATATGTTAACCCCTATCCAATAACTTTTGATATGGCTCCTTGTCAAAAACTTTCAAGAATCTAAGTACAGCATAGCCACACTGCTTGTCACTTCCTCAAAGAAGCTGATAATTTCGCCAAATACAATTTCCTTTTCACAAAATCATGTTGACCCTGCCTGATTGCATTGAGGTTTTCTGAGTGCTCAGCTATAGTGTGGGATCTACCAGCCATGTTGTGCCCAAAAAGCAGTGTGGCGTGGCCGGTAGATGCCAGGAGATCCCACTTCTTGGATTTACCCGGCTCGTCCCACCTCGCTAGATGTAACCCAATCTCCTGAGACATTGCAATGTGAATCCTGCCCATTGTGAGCGGGATCACTTTCTGGAAGATCTGCATATTAGAGTGAGACAGCTAGTCTCACTCTAATATGCGTTTCTGAAATCTAACCAAAGTGTGGGATCTAAGCCCCTCGCCTTGGCGATCTTGGGCGAGAGCATTTGAGTTCTGGTCTCCACTAATGGGGACCAGATGGAATGGCACTAATGGGTTCTCACAGAGGATTGGAGGCACTCAGGTGCGTGTCCTCTGGGCAGGATTGTACTGTGGCACTGCTGGTGCCAGCTGGGCACCCTCACACTGGCAGTGCCATCTAGGTGCCAGCCTGGCACTGCCAAGGTGCCCAGGTGGTACTGACAGCTGGAAGTGGCACTTAGTGTGCCAGGCTGGCACTGCCAAGGTGCCCAGGTGGTACTGACAGCTGGAAGTGACACTTACAGTGTGCCAGGCTGGCTCCCACCAACAAAACACCACACAGCAGCCACTCACCTGCATGCCTCAGGACTTCAATTATGCACAGAATTCTCAAGGACAGTTCAGAAGCTTATATTTTCCATGTGGCAGGAATCCTGCACGGGTGTGGATTTTACGGGGTGGGGGGGGAGGCAGCCTGAGGACCCCTTTATAGTGAGTGATGGAACCATCAATTCACCAGACACGTATTTCCGATGTGAATCTAGGCTTTAATCGACTTACTTCAGAGCCAGCCTGTTACCTGTCGATGAACTCGTAGTGACCCAGGCTGACTCTGGACACGGGTACTTATACAGCTGCACTATGGGGAGGAGTCGTGAGCGGAACCAAGGGTGGAGCCCAGTACAAGTTCCTAAGTGCTCCCAGCACTACTCCCCCTAGTGGTAGGACAGCGCTACTGCGCTTACAACAACAGTGTGAATTAACATATATATATTAACATATATCACATTCACCACAGTGAGTTGGAGCTTGGGGGGGGGAGGGGGTTACGGACTTGCATCGGGGCTCGAGAGATTGGACGGCATTTAAAAATGACATCCTGATCTCTCCCTGCACTGAAGGTTTCTGGCGAGTGGAACTCCGCAGTGCAGGGAATGGGGCTAAGTGCAGCCTTGGCCACACCTTCCCTGCTGAGGCCACAGATCTACCCGGATAGTCATTATTTGGGGAGTGTTTCTCGGCGTCTCAGGGCCAGGAAACACCCGGCCAATCGTGCACGCTACGAGACTCTGACCCCATTCAGGTAGATTGTGTCCATGATCTCCTTTACAATAGATTCCAGCATTTTCCCTCTGGCAGATGTTAAGCTAACTGTCCTGTAGTTTTCTGCTTTCTGTCTCCCTCCTTTCTTGAAAAGAGGAGTTACGTTCCTTGTTTTCCAATCTAATGGAGCCTTTTTAGAATATAGGGGATTTCAGATAATCAAAACTAATACTCTATCTCCAGAACCTTTTAAGGTGCTGGGGTGAAGTCCGTCATGACCTGGGGACTTGTCAGCTTTTAGTTCTAATAAATTTCTATCCTTAACAGCATTTAGCCTCGGATGGTGCACCCTTCCCCTAGATTAGTCCTATCTCACTGGAATGTATCTTTGCTGGATTGTGAAATATCGCCCTAAATGTCTGCCATTCCATCTCTACCAGCCTATCCCTTAAACCAATTTTCCAGTTCACTTCAGCCAGCTTTGACTTCATGCCCTCATAATTGTCTTTAGTTATGTTTAAAACACAAGTCTTAAATCCATTCTTCCCTCTCTCGAACTGAATGTCATGTATCCTTGAATATTCAGGTACCAGCACTGTTATCTTGCAAAATTGTTTTTGCAATGACTATCAGATCACACATATTTATTTCTATTTGTGCTCTCAATTCATCTGTTTTGTTGTGAATGCTACATGCATTTTGATACAGAACCTTTAGTTCTGTCCTTTTTATGATTTTCACAACCTATGATGTTATTTGCACTCTGAAGTTTGTATGCTCTGTCCCTTCCTGGCATGCTCGGGTTCTCATTTCCCTCATTGCTGCTTAGCTCTCTTCCTTGTCTTTGATCGCTAATTTATCACATCTTATCATACTTGACCCCTTTCCCCCACTATTTAGTTTCAAGCCCTCTCTACTACCCTAGTTATATGATTCACCACAGCACTGGTCCCAGCATTGTTTAGGTGAGGATCATCCCAAAAGTTCAGCTCCCACTTTTCCTGAGTAAACTATGCGTTTAACGGTCTAATCTTATTTACCCTATGCCAAATTGCTTGTGGCTCAGGTAATAACTCAATGAACCTTTGAGGTTCCGCTTTTTAATTTAGCCACTAGCTACTCATACTCCCCAAGCAGAACTTATTTCCTTGTCCTGTCTATGTCATTGGTACCAGTATGGATCATGACCACTGGATCCTCCCCCTTCCACTGCAAGCTCCTCTCCAGCCATTACTTGATGTCCTGGAATCTACCACCAGACAGGCAACACAGCCATTTGGACTCTCGTTCTCAGTTGCAGAAAACTCTATTCCTCTGACGAATGCTGTCCCCCCTTGACCACTACATTCTTATTTACGCCCGCTGTTTACCTGGCTCCCTGGACCTTGGTGCCATGTTTAGTTTGCTCACCACCCCACCGTCCTCGCTTTGTCCATTCAGGCTGCAAGCGCCTGTTGGACATTAGCAACTGCTGAGGCCACTCCACTTCTACTTTCTCAATACCGTTAGCTGCCTCACTCGCAGTCGCACCCTCCTGTCCACGACCGCTGACTAAATTAGAAGCCCTTAGCCTAACGGGTGTAACTACCTCCTGGAATAAAATGTCCAGGTAACTTTCTCCCTCCTTAATGCACAGCAGTGCCACATCTTCCAGCTCAATAACTCTGAGCGAAAGTTCCTCAAGCTGTATTTACAGGAGACATGTTTGCCTTGGACCCCACATGCGTCCACAAGTTCCCACATTCTGTCACAGCACATCACATGCTCTGCCGTCTTTATTACATGTTAATTAATTTATTATTTTCCTTAATTAATTTTTATTTAATAAACCATATTACTCCCAATCGGCTTTTCTCTGCAAATGAAAACTTATAATTACTAATAAATAACACTAGTTTTCATAGATAAATGAGCAAAATATTCACCAACCAATCACTTACCTGTCTCCCTGTGACATTATACTTTGATTTAATTTCATAACGTGGTCAGTCCACAGGCTTGGTCCCTTCTGTTTGACTCTTGCTGGGTCTCTCCCGCTTGAGCTGCTGTTAAACTCTCACCGGGGGTGCGATTAAACGCCCAAAAAACAGATTCTTGTTTTCGGCGCGAAGAGCAGGTTTCTTCTCAGTGCCTGCAGCGCTAAGAACAACTCCGCTGTCAAGCGGGACTCTGTTTTTGTTTGGCCTCCGCGAGAAACGCCCTGCTGAGGCCAGACTTACCTTAATTTCCTGCACTGTTGTGCTCAGTGCAGGAAGAGATCGCGGTGCCGCCCCGATCTTGCGACCACCTTCGGGCTTCCCATCGCGGCCTCTGGACCCCCCTCCCAACTTACCTCTTAGGTCATTCTCGAGGCTCCCCCTCACCACACCTCATCAGGGCAGAGCACCCCAGGCCGGATTCCTGGCCTGGGCACCCTGGTACCCGGGCACCTTGTGAGTTGTGGAAGTGAAGACAATGAATGATTTCAAAGGACAATTTGTGGGCACTTGAGGGAGATAAAATTACAGGGCTATGGCGATAGAGTGGGGGAATGGGACTGATTGGGTAGTTCTACAAGAGCTGACCTGGACTCAATTTTCCAAATGGCCCCTTTATGTGTCAATATAACACTATGACATTGCTCTGCAACTCCACGTATGTAAAGGTTTACGGGGTGATTAAGTGTGGAGGAACCAGGCAGCAATTTGTCCAGAGCTGCTTTCTCTAAATCCTAGACATCTACTAGCTGTAACAACTATGCATCAATTTGGTTGCCACCTTTATTTGGAAGCCAAAATGCACAGGAAATGTGAAGCAATCTGGTTTTTTTGTTTGAATATAACAAGGGGACCATTCCTCTGCCAGCACACTCTATGCTTGCTTGCTTTGTCTGAACATCTGTGTTGCCATGACTCCTGTCCTAAATAACATGACAATAGCTTATACACTCAAAATAAAATTGAGAGAGGCACGGATACCAAACTACAGCTTTCATGGAAAAGGGAATAGGATCACAGAATGTGATCTGTGAAACACCAGTAAAACACCATGTAACAAAAAATGCAATTTAAATGCAATCACTCAGGGGTATAATTAGAAATAAGGTAGAAATCTCGGAATGAGATCTCTAAAAGGAGACAGTGGCATTCTTAATGATATTTTCTTTGTATAATTATATTTGCTTTATGCACTTTCATTCAGGCATTGCAAGCCTACAGGTAAGTATCTGAAATCTCATGTGATTATAATGGAATTTAACCTTAGTTAGCCACTGCACATAAAAGACCATGCACAGGAACTGAATCTCTGCTGTATCATGTTTAAGAAGCAAAATAAAATTTCATGGCAGAATATGTGGCCAAATAAAGCATAGACACATAGAAAATAGCTAATAAATATTCCTAGTAATTAATTAGAGAAAGGATGAGTTACACGGCACAATAAATAATTGTTGGAGATTTAAACATACTTCAAGAAACTATTTTTTATTGCTGAAAAGAGAGACATTGAAATTTGCCATTCTTGCGTTTCATCTGATGAGCGCAGGGCAAAAAGCTTTGGCAACACGTTTGTCTTTTCAAAAATATTCAAGTTCTGTACTACCAAGTTGTGCTATTTTTAATAAAATAGATCACTTACGAAATGCAGGAAGGTGATTTCAAAATGAACAATAAAAACAGTCTTAGGAAGTTCTGTTAAAATAAAATCTACTAACCTGTACTAAATGGGATGGAGTAGACAAAAGTGCCTGGAAGTTGTTCCGCTGATTTCCTGTACCACAGAGGGAAATGATCGGCAGTGAAAATACTTTCCCTGTCCTTTGCAGTCAAGAAATCTCTTGAAATAGAGGAAACAAATATGGTTATTTTGTTTTGTTTTAACATTTCCAAAAGAAGGCTAGATGCAATATTTTTACTGTTAACAAATCATAGTGAGAACTAATTGCATCCCTTCTCATTGCTTATTTACTCCGCAAACCGTCTAGTGACTTGTTCTCTGGTATTTACTCAGGACACATTCACACAAACTAAGCATTTTCATTGACCATTTAAAATTACAAGTATTATCTTTTGGAAACACCATTTATAATTTTAATTCAGCTGGCTACTGATCTGATGGTGATGCCCATGGTGTTCTTTGCGTTGTTTATTGAAGATGGATTGCGTAGTGTTCCACAAAGACTGTTAAGCTGTTACTTAAACAAAGCTATGATTTTATTTCCATACTAAACTGGGTTTCGACACTTAGTGCTTTTGCAATACAGAATTGATCAATAACACCTAACTACACTCGCCTACTGCTAATCTCACTCACTGGTGTAACTATAATCTAACCTTCTCACACTAACTGTTCTGATGACCTTCACTAGCTGTCTCCTGCTTACTTCTCCCCCAAGGTCTAGCATCGCTGCTTTATATAGTGGTATCTGCAGCTCCCTCTAGTGGCTATTTATGGTACTACATTAACCCTTGTAATGCCGATAGTTATGATAATTCAACACGGGATAGTTATAATGGTTTGAAGTTTGCAGTTAGCGATGAAGGACATGCCATTCATTGCGCTTCCAGCTGCCCATAAACCTTTTTCTGGGCTTTTGAGCAGCAACCTGGCATAGGCAACAGGAGATCTAGGGCTTGCATGAACTGGGAAAACAACAATCTGCCTCTTCAACAAATCAAAATGTAGAATCTTTACTGAGACATGCATTGTCTAAATTAGGAAATGTAAGTTGGGATAAGATAGAAAGAAAAAGAAAGAAATAATTTAACCTTTTTTCGCATTTAAGGAACTAAAATCTGACAAATTCCCAGGACCCGATGGCCTATGTCAGTGGTGGGCAATCTGCAGCCTGTGAGCCGCATGTGGGGCGGTCAAGGTTCTGGGCGTGGCCCATTGAGTCTTGCCCACAGTGCAGATGGGCAGGGGAATGACACTGCAACAGAGTTGACTCCGGGTCCAGAATCCCACTGCTACGAGGTGCCAACAGGATGCGCTGCTGAGGTTCCCACTTGGGCCCTTTACTACATTTCCCGCCAGGATCGCCTTCTTACAGTTGATGTCAGCATTGCAGTGCTGCAGTTCCCATCATTCAAACAGCATGTTTAGGGCATTGTGGGTACGCAAGCGCAGGGAGACCGTTGGTTTAGTGCCAGAGCACATATAGGAGGCTGTGCTTCTTGCTCTTAATTTTTTGGCTGTTATCTGCTTTGATTATGCCTAATGGAATATTTTGTGTTGAAGTGGCGAGGTGTGTAAGGATAATCAAGCGTAAAACCAAAAAACATAAAGGAAGAAGTAGTAGCCAAAAAGAGAAAAATTGGTGATGAGGGCAGAATGGTAAAAGGGAGTTGGGATCTGGATTATTTTGTTACTCAAAAGAAAGGGAGACCATTATGCTAAATTTGCAATGAGGTGATAGAAGTTCCAAAAAAATACAATAGGCACAATTTAACAGAAAGGTTTCAAAGTGTCATTTTGGGTGCGTGTGGCAGGTGTTTCTTGACGGCCGCATTGGAGAGATCGCGGCCTGTATTCAACGGCACTTAGTGTTGGACCAGCTGCAGAGACAGCAATGCCGCCTTGAAAGCAGTAGCAATGGATTCGAGTCCTCACCCCCAATGAGGAAAGAGTCCTGGAAATCGCAGGGATGTCTGAGGAGAGAGCCATCACCGACAGTGAGGTTGGCCTTTGCTGCAAAGGTGAGAATCCACTGGCCCTTCACCCAGATGACCTGTCTCAAGTGAGTTGTTCATGACAGACAAAATGATCCTTTCCTCTCACAGACCAATGTCCATTGTTGCGCAGGATCTCCATCTGATGAGGCCGGACCATCTGGAGTCATTCCTCCCCCGGCCACCAAAGAGATGGCCTCGGAGGACAGCTCTGAGGAGACCACCACTGAGGCGTCACAACTATCATCCCACCTTCCAGCAGTGCAGAGACACATATCTTGGTGGGCAACCTTAGTGGACAGACCTCTGAGGCACAATCTGGTGAGTACCACACAGTTGCTGAAGTACATCAGGTGGAGGCAGGAACATCCAAGGGAGGCAGCAGTCAGATGTACACTGGATCCCAGGACTCAGCTGGGTCCCAGTCAGACGCCATACCTCTGGACAAGGTTCTCTCAGAGCTTATGCAGATGATAGGACTCAGTGACATTCCAGCAACTGCAAAGACTTCAGGCACAGGAAATGGCCCAAGATCAAAAGACCATGATGCAGATCTCGTTCAGAGGATGAGTGTGAGTGCGCTGTCAGCAGAAAGACAGGAGTCAGACTTTTACAGAAACTGAGGAGCACCAAAGACTTCCTCAAAGTAAGTTATCATATTATATATTGACCCACTGACAATGCAAACACGGGCCCGTCATCCTGAAGCGATGTTACACAGACCCTTGGAGGGTGGATGGGGAGGGTGCAGTGTGATAGGGATGAGGGGGACTCTGGTGTAAGGAGGGAAATAGGGTGGATTTAGGGGGAAGGAGGAAAATGGGGGCAGAAGGAAATGGCGGTGGAATGAAATGATTAATGCAGTCTCGTCCTGTGAGAATCTGGAGACGATGAGGGGCTCCCTGCTCCTCCTGGCATGGTGGACTTTTTCCACCATTTGTACTCCATCCTCCAGCTTCCCCTTGGGCTCGTCCTCCAGCCCCCGTGGTCTGCCTGCTCCTCCTTCTCAGATGAGGCCGCACGTGCAGTGCAGCAACCATCCTCTGAGACATAGTGCGTGTGCCTTCGAGGAGAAGCTTGAGAATTGAGTGTGGAGTGCTATCACGGCTAACAAAGCTAATTCTTCATTTGAAATAGCCTTCAGCTGTGAAGCTACAGGCTGCTCATAGCCAAAGGGGGTTAAATTATCCTTGCAGAAGAGAAGCTGCAGCAGGACTCTGTCCTGGAAGTGTTTGGTCGGACAAATAGGCTTCAGCTGTGGTTGCCGCTGTTATGGGTCTCCGCAATAATTGAGGATGGCCTGAAGGCCTCACTGAAGCAAAGTCCCGCCCCCCCGACCTATGGGTGACCCCCGACCTAGAAAACTTCAGCCCCCTGACTAAGCCCAAACCCCTGAGGGTGCCAGCCATCACTCCAGCTTTACGTTTTTGAAAAGGAGTACTAAACGACGCCCCAGTATTTTCCGGGGAAGTTACTGATTATTTTAAAGAGCACGAGTTACCTTTGGGAAAAAACAGATGGGTGCCCCTCCAAGGCAGGAATACACCATGGATTTGCAGCTTTGTTGAAAGCTTGTGTATCTAACATATTTGTTGTGCATTATATTAGACACCAAGAAGTGCTCTGCATGAAACTTGACAAGGAGACAGACTAAAGCCGTGATGGACAAAGTAGTACAGATTGTTAACTATTAATATATTGTTAATATATACTCGCCCTCTGCATTGCCAGCAGCTGATGAAACTTGTGAACCAAGTTGAAACAGAATATGGAGACATTGTCATGCACACTGAAGTGTGCTGGTTAAGCCGTGCTAAAGTACTGGACCACTTCTTGGTACTTCTACCAGAAACCCAGCAGTTTCCACAGAACAGAATCCCTACAGTGCAGAAAGAGGCTATTTGGCCCATCGAGTCTGCACCGACCCTCTGTAAGAGTACCCTACGAAGGCCCACTCCCTGCGCTATTCCAGTAACCCCACACATTGATAATGGCCAGTGCACCTAACCTGCACATGTTTGGCCATTTCTTGCCCAGAAATCTCAAGTATATCCAAAGTTAGATGATGTAATCTGGGTTTTGGATGTGATTTTTCTCACCAACATCACTGGTCACCTGAACTGAAGACCATAAGAATTAGGAACAGCGGTTCTTAGTGCTGGTGAGTTCAATAAGTTCAATAAGTTCATGGCTGATCCGACATTCCTCATGTCCACTCTCCTGCCCTGTCCCCGGAACCCTTGATTCCCTTTCTGACAATGAATCTGCCTATCTCAGCCTTGGGGCTGTTTAGCATAGTGGGCTAAATCGCAGACTTTGAAAGCAGACCAAGCAGGCCAGCAGCACGGTTCAATTCCCGTAACAGCCTCCCCGAACAGGCGCCGGAATGTGGCGACTAGGGGCTTTTCACAGTAACTTCATTTGAAGCCTACTTGTGACAATAAGCGATTTTCATTTCATTTCATTTCATTTTCATAAATATACACAAGGACCCTGCCCCCATTAGCTCTCTGTGGTAAGGAGTTCCAAAGACTCACAACCCTCTGAGAGAAGAAATTCCTCCTCTTTACTCTGAGACTATGCCCTCCAATCCTAGACTACCCCATGAGGGGCAACATCCTCTCAGCATTTACCCTTAAGAATCCTATATGTTTCAATGAAGCGTGGAATTCAGTGACCCAGCTGCGCACAGTGGGATTTGGGCGCAACAGGTTAATCATGCATGAGCCCCAAATCGGGCTCAGTACCGACATAAAACTTCACGCGAGTTATTTGACTTGCTCTGCTCGCCGCAATCTGGATCTCGCCCTCATTGGATTAGAGCAAGGTCTGAATATTTAAATGAGCCTTACAGCTCATTTAAATAGCCAGGCACCGGATATACCTGACGACCGGGACTAACTGGCCACACCTGAGAGACCTCGTCAGCGCGCCGATTAGTGCTGAGCCACGCGAACAAAGACTCCATTTGCAAACTTTTTACCCACTAAAATATTGTCATTAATATATATTGAAAACAGTTGCAGTGCCAGCTCTGATCTCTGTCAAACCCCACTGATTACAATTTGCCAACTTGAAACAGAACCCCTTAACCCCACTCGCTGTTTCCTGCCCACTAGCCAATTTTTTGTATCTATGCCAGCCTACTATCTACAACACCATGTGCTGTCATCTTATGAATGCTGTTAGTTTCACAGCTTCCCACTTCAAAGTGTTTCAACTGTGAAGGGAGATGAATGGGAAGCACTTAACTGTTGGAATTGACCCAGGAGCTGTCAATCAAAGCTTGAAGTTTATAAACATTACGGTTAATTTCCAGCTGACCATTTTAAAGTTACTCAACAGCAAACGGACTTGAACAATGCTGACAGCTGCGTGTATGTGGAAACTGTCAGTCACAGTTTGGTAAAATCAATATCAAAGAGAAATGAATGAATGACTCGCAGATCAAAGATCTGAAAGGGTTTAAAGCCAGTTGACTGTTTTACTCTTTCCAGGAATTGACATATGCTGCTTCCTCTGCCTGAGCTAGCAGTTGTATTGCCCAGGTGAGTTTTAAGGCAGTGATTTTTTTTCACTGCCTCTGACTGGACTGCTCTCTAGTTTCCAGGCAGGAGTCTCTCTCTGGGGGGGAGGGAGGTGACTTCCTGACAGGAGTCTCTCTTCTTTAGGGTGTTTCCAGATAGGGTCTCTCTTCTGGAGGTGGGGGGAGGGGGGGATTTCCCGACAGAGAGATCTCTTCTGGGGCGTCTGTGGGGGTGAGGGGGTCTCTCTATTTAGCAGTCTCTGTGGGGATCTCTTTATTTATGGGATGTCTGTGGGGAGTCTCTGGAGGTGGGGCCTCCTTATTTAGGGGGTTTCTGTGAGGGGGTCACCTTATTTAAGGGGCCTCTGTGGGGAGTCTATTTATGGGGAGGGTAGGTAAAGGAGAACCAGTAGATGTAGTATAGCATTTGATAAGGTGCCACATAAAAAGTTACCATGCAAGATAAGAGCTCATGGACTTGAAGAAAATACATTAATATGGACAGAGGATTGGTGAACAGAAAAGAAGCAAGGAGTAGGGATAAACAGGGCACTTTCAAGTTGGTAGGCTGTAACTTGTGGAGTGCCAAAACGATTAACTATTTACGATCTAGATGAATAATTGAGGCAAAGGGACTGAGTAATGTATCTAGGTTTTCTGACAACGCAAAGCTAGGTCCAAAGATGTGCCGGTTAGGTGGATTGGCTATGCTAATTTGCCCCTTAATGTCCAAAGGTTAGGTGAGGTTACGGTGATCGGGTGGGGAGACAGTGATAGGGTGGGGTGTGCACGTGGGTGGAGTGCTCTTTCAGAGGGTCCTTCTATGTCCAGGTAGAAATCTAAGCTATATGGACAGCACGGTGGCACAGTGGTTAGCATTTCTGCCTTACGGCGCCAAGGTCCCAGGTTCGATCCCGGCCCTGGGTCTGTGTGGACTTTGCACATTCTCCCCGTGTTTGCATGGGTTTCACCCCTACAACCCAGCGTATGCGGATTGGCCATGTTAATTTGCTCCTTAATTGTAAAAAATGAATTGAGTACTACTCTAAAATTAAAAAAAAAGAAATGTAAGCTGTGAGGAAGACACCGAGAAGCTGTAAAAAGATATAGACAGGTTAAGTAAGTGGGCAATGTGGTAGGGTGGCACCTTTAAGAGGTGATACTTTGCAGGCCACGTGGCAGGCCCTGAGCCCATGGAGCATGCCAACATTAGCCTGTCAGGTGTTTAGGCATGGATCTGGTTGTTGGGGAATGATCAGGGAGCCTGGGAGTCATGGGAACAAGACCTGTGCAGTAGTTGTAGTGTTCTGTGTATATAGTTCTTCTTAGTTAAATAAATCACTTGTGATTAAACATTATCCCATCATCTACCTCTCAATATAACGTTGGTGATGAGAATAAATCAAACCAATCATAGGACACTCGTCAAAAATATGAAGCAGTGTGTGGGGGGGGGGGGGGGGGGGGGGGGGGGGCAGTGACCTTTCAGAGTCCTGAAAAGATACAAGTTCATCAGCAGTCGAATAGCTGTGCCACTATTCGGGAAAATTGATCCGTTTGATCCAGAAGTTTAAAGTTGGCCCAATATGTCGAAAGGCTTCAAAATCCTTTCACTGTCAATGAAATCATGGCAGAAGAGATACAGAAAGTAATATTACTTACAGTTTACGGCCCTCAAACCTATAAATTTATGTGAAGCTTAACATCCCCGGAAGCTCCGGACTCCAAGGGTGGGATTCTCCTGCAATTGGTGGGATGGCCCGACCCTGGCGCCAAGAACGGCGCAAACCACTCCGGCGTCAGGCTAACCGGAAGTTACGGAATCCTCCGCACTTCCGAGGGCTAGGCTGGCGTCGGAGGGGTTGGCGCTGTGCCAACTGGCGCCGTAGGGCCGGCATGAATTGGCGCATGTGCAGAACTGTTGACATGGCTCCGCGCATGCGCAGACCAGCCGGCACTTTTTGCACATGCGCAGGGGGGGTGTCTTCTCCATGCCGGCTAGGGCGGAGCCCTACAGAGGCCGGCGTGGAAGGAAGGAGTGCCCCCCACGGCACAGGCCCGCCCGCAGGTCGGTGGGCCCTGATCACGGGCCAGGCTACCATGGGGGATCCCCCTGGGGCCGGATCCGCCCCCCCCCCCCCGAGGACCACACCAGCCAGCCTACCAGCCAGGTCCTGCCATGTGGGACCATGTCCAATCCACGCTGGAGGGACAGGCCAGAAACTGACAACCGCTCGGCCCATCGGGGCCCGGAGAATTGCCGGGGGTCCGCTGCCAACAGTCCCCGACTGGCGCGTCGTGATCCCCGCTCCTGCCCGAAAACTAGCGCCGGAGAATACGGTAGCCAGCGACTCCAATGAACAAGCTTGTAATGATCCCTCACTAGTTACACCAATTGATCGACAGACTTGGGGCAGGATTCTCTGACCCGGCGGGGGGTCGGAGAATCCCGCCCCAAGTCTTTCGATCAATCGGTGTAACTAGTGAGAGACCATTACAAGCTTGTTCACTGGAGTCACCGTCGATTTTTTCGGGAACTTCCAGTCGACTGTCTGACTCTGATTCTGGCTTGTAGATGATCTTTCTTATTACATCTGAAACAGCAACCCTCCATAATTACACTGTGCTTTAAATTTCAAACAGCCATTAGATGGCCTGGAGAAATAGTATCCAGTCTTGTAGCCAGACTTATTGGAACATTTTGAATTTGGTGCTTCTCTAAATGACATGCTGCATGACCGGTTAGTTTGTGGGATCAACAACTTAAATAAACAGAAGAAGTTGCTGGCAGAAATCAAGAGGTTGAGTTTGCTCAAGCGACTAAGAGCGCTGAACAAACCGGTTTTGAATTACAAAGCGTGCAGACCGAGGTGAACCAGTTATGGCGAGAAGCGGGGGCTCTCATGGTTCCCGAAGCGTGGGAGCAGCAGAACCAGAAAAGAAGAAAATGATGACCAGCAGTCATGAGGGTTAGAGGCTTGTTACTGTTGTGGGGGAAAGAATTCCCAAGACAGCAAGTAGAAGGATTTCAGCTATTTCAGATGTTATAAGAAGGGACATAGATAAGCCAGATGCAGAGTCAGACAGCTTACTACAAGCTCCCAAAAAATCGATGGTGACTCCAGTGAACAAGCTTGAGAAAGACCTGGAAGAGAAATGCGAAGTATACAAGGTTAACATGGTGAGATTAAGTAAAACACCCCATTGAGATTGTCCTTGTCGTCAACGGCTGTCCACTTAAAATGGAGGTTGATACAGGGGCGGCTGCCACAGTAATGAGTGAGCAGGCATGCAAGTATCTGCAGGGAGGACTGCAACCTGTGAATCTCAGCAGTACATCAGCGAGTACAAGCTCATATCAAAGCTCCAAAATCTAGGACTTGACTCCTCACTCTGCAACTGGATCCTCGACTTTCTGGCCAATAGACCACAATCTGTAAGAATAAACAACACCTCCTCCACGATAGTCCTCAATACCGGGCCCCGCAAGGCTGCGTACTTAGCCCCCTCCTATACTCCCTATACACACACAGCTGCAAAGCAAAATTTGGCTCCAACTCCACGTTTGTTGACGACACGAGAGTAGTGGGTCGGATCTCAAACAACGATGAGTCAGAATACATGAAGGAGATAGAGAACCTAGTGGAGTGGTGTAACAATCTCTCCCTCAATGCCAGCAAAACTGAAGAGCTGGTCATTGACTTCAGGAAGGAAAACATTGTGCACCATGAAAGCACAAGAACCCCAATACTTCAAAGAGTCGTGAGCACAGCCCAGTCCATCACACAAACATCCATCCCATACATTGACTCTGTCAATTGACTCAAGGCGGGTCCCTGGAGCAGTGAGGCAGCAGTACTACCCACTGTGCCACTGTGCCGAGAGAGGTAGATTTGCATTTATATAGCAACTCAGGATATCCCAAAGTCAAATAGTTACTTTTGAAGTTTATTTGCTGTTGTAATGTAGGAAATGTGGCAATCAATTTATGTACAGCAAGTTCCCACAATGAACGATGTAATATCAACGTGATACTCTGGTCATATGCAATAGTTGAGGAATAAATATTAGCCAGGACACCAGGAGGAATTCTTGGGGCTCTTCTTTGAACTAATTTCATGGTTGCTTTTGCATCCAAATAAGACTTTGTTTTAACTTCTCGACCAAAAGGTGGCATTTCTGACCGTGCAGCGCTCCCTCAGTGATGTATGTTGAGCATCAAACGATATGGTGTGCTCATGTCCCTGAAGACTACATTATGATTTCACTAGAAACTCCTCCATCAGATTAAACCTGACCTTGATACTGTCTGCACATACTGTGGCCCATCCCTGCATTCTGAGACTAGAACCATTGCTTCTAAATGCGGGTCTGTTAAATCATCTAATATTGCTCTGGTCTGTGTCAGACCCTGGTACCTTCGATTTGAAACAGACATTAACTATGCTTCCCCCAGTCCAGGGTTATACAGGGTATACTAATTACTTTTCCAGCAAATTGCGGCATGAATTCACCACTGAAAGATCAAGGAGCACAATGGCCCACCTCACGATGTTGGTCACCAC
Source organism: Scyliorhinus canicula (assembly GCF_902713615.1). NCBI lineage: Eukaryota > Metazoa > Chordata > Chondrichthyes > Carcharhiniformes > Scyliorhinidae > Scyliorhinus > Scyliorhinus canicula. Next base: position 38,355,199 of record NC_052156.1, on the reverse strand, counting down.
TGTCGCCATTTCTGTGAATTCCAGTCCATTGTAACATAAACAGGACAATTTTAACAGCATCAGTGCTGGAATTTATATCAACAGAACTACTTCCTCTTTTCATTTTGCAACGTAAACAGTCCATTACCTACACTCAGTCAGTGTGAAAGTGTCACCTATTGTCCCAAGTCCTGTAACACCTGGGTTTAGTTAATTGAATTTCCAAAGCAGGGTGTGCCCCCAGATGGTTGCTGTTAACCTCAATTAAGTTAACTGGATGCCCAATTAGGTTGACGAGGAGTTGTGGAAAATCTTTGTTTTCTGTTTCAACAAGGAAGTGGTTGCTATATTGCACCTGGAAATTCGTATTTTTTTAAGAGGACAAAGCACAAGGACCTTTTAAAAGTTCACATTGGGAGCTCCCCTCCCTTCTCCAATCTGTTCTGAGTGCAAGCATAGTGGCCTTTTCAGGTTGTGGTACAAGTGGCCCAGTGTCTGTAACACTCAAACTATACCAATTTCTGGATAGAATGGCCTTTCTACATGAGCATAAACTTTATAACCAGAGCATACACATTAATTTCCACAGTGTCAGCTGTAATTTTGAAAAGTTCACAGTATTTTGGAATCTAATGCTTAATGCCTTCTTAATCCACTTTTAAGATGCATTTGCCATTTACAGTTTCAAAAGGCACCAATGAAATTCAAGCTGAAATGGAATCATTAAGCTTAATGTATAAAATATACCCCTTAAGTTTTGAAAAGAATAAGCAGAACTATTTATTAGAACTGTCTTTTTAATCCTACAATTGTAATTCAAATCTATCTTAAACTGATGACATTAAATCCTGTTTGCTGGCGATAAGGTTAAATGAATTTGGCAATCTCAAGCCTAGAACGTGTAATGACTGAAGGGGAAAGAGAGAACAAAAATAACAGTACAACATCACCCTGTCTGCTCTAATGCAGTGGTTTGAAGTGGATTTGTTTCAACGCCAGAAGTATAGCAAGTAAGGCAGATGAACTTAGAGCACTTATTAATACTTGGAATTATGATGTTGTGGCTATCACAGAAATGTGGTTAAAGGAAGGGCAGGATTGGCAGCTGAAAGTTGGAGGATATAGATGCTTCAGGAGAATATTATAGCCATACTGAGGGAGGACATCTCGGAGGGCTCATACAATGAGGCAATCTGGGTAGAGCTCAGGATCAGGAAGGGGGCAATCACAATGTTGGGGATTTATTACAGGCCCCTCCAACTGCCAGGAAGAGATAGAGGCGCAGATAGGTAGAGAGATTTTGGATAGGTGCAAAAGGGATTGTTGTGGTAGAGGATTTTAATTTCCACTAAATTGACTGGGACTCACTTAGGGGCTTGGATGGGGTAGAGTTTGTGAGGTGTATCTAGGAAGGCTTCTTGATGCAATATATAGATAGTCCAACTAGGCAAGGGGGCAGTACTGGACCTGGTATTGGGGAATGAGCCTGGACAGGTGGTTGAGGTTTCAGTAGTGGGACATTTTGAGAGTAGTGACCATAATTCCACATGTTTTAGTGTACTTTTGGATAGGGATGAGGGTAACCCTCGCATTAAGGTGCTGAACTGGTGAAAGGCAAATTACAACAACATTAGACAGGAATTAAAGAATTTGGATTGGGTGCAGCTGTTAATAGTAAATCAACATCGGACATGTGGGAGTCTTTCAAGCGACAGTTGATTAGGATTCAGGAATGACACCTTCCTGAGAGATCGGAGGATAAGTTTGGGAAGTTTAGGGAGCCTTGGATAACGAGGGATAATGTGAACCTCGTCAAAAAGAAAAAGGTTTTTATATGGTCTGGAAGGGTGGGGACAGTCAAAACTCTTGAGCAGTATAAAGAAAGTAGGAAGGTACTTAAGCAGGAAATTAGGAGGGTTAGGAGGGGTCATGAAAAGTCCTGGGCAAGTAGGATTAAGGTGAATCCCAAAGCTTTTTATTCATATGCAAAAAGCAAGAGGGTGGCCAGGGAAAGGACTGGACAACTTAAGGACAGCGTGGTGAATCTATATGTTGAGCCAGAGGAAATGGCGAGGTACTAAATGAGTACTTTGCATCAATGTTCACCAAAGAAAGGGACTTTGTGGAAGATAATTCTTAGGTAGGGTGTGTGGACAGTCTGGATCATGTTAATATTGAGAAGGAAGTGGTATTGGGTCATCCAATCCTCGGCCGGATGGGATTTACCCCAGAATACTGAGGGAAGCAAGGGAGGAAATTGCTGGGGCCTCGACTGACATCTTTGTATCCTCATTGGCTACTGGTGAGATCCCAGAGGACTGGAGACTAGCTAATGTGCTACTACTGTTCAAGAAAGGTAGCAGGGATAATTCTGGAAATAGGCGAGTGAGCCTCATGTCAGTAGTAGGAAATTATTGAAGAAAATTCTCAGAGACAGGATTTATACCCATTTAGAAACTAATGGACTCATTAGTGATAGGCATGGTTTTGTAAAGGGGAGGGCGTGCCTCACTAGCTTGATCGAGTGTTTTGAGGAGGTGATAAAAATGATTCATGAGGGGAGGATGGTGGATGTTGTTTACATGGACCTCAGTAAAGCCTTTGTCAAGGCGTCTCATGGCAGACTGGTACAAAAAGTGAAGTCACACGGGATCAGAGGTGAGGTGGTAACATGGATACAGAACTGGTTCGGTCACAAAAGGCAAAGGGTAGCAGTAGAAGGATGTTTTTCTGAATGGAAGGTTGTGACTAGTGGTGTTCCACAGGGATCTGTGCTAGGACCTCTGTTGTTTGTAGTGTACATAAACGATTTGGAGGAAAATGTAGCTGGTCTGATTAGTAAGTTCGCGGGTGGCACCAAGGTTGGTGGAATGGCAGATAGTGTTGAGGATTGTCAGAGGATACAGCAGGCCATAGATAGGTTGGAGACTTGGGCAGAGAAATGGTAAATGGAGTTCAATCCGGGCAAATTGGATTGGATTGGATTTGTTTATTGTCACGTGTACCGAGGTACAGTGAAAAGTATTTTTCTGCAAGCAGCTCAACAGATCATTCAGTACATGGAAGAAAAGGGAATTAAACAAAATTCAAGAAAATACATGAGAATACATAAATAATAGGGCAACACAAGATATACAATGTAACTACATAAGCATTGGCATCGGTTGAAGCATACAGGGTGTAGTGTTAATGAGGTCAGTCAATAAGAGGATCATTTAGGAGTCTGGTGACAGTGGGGAAGAAGCTGTTTTTGAGTCTGTTTGTTCGTGTTCTCAGACTTCTGAATCTCCTGCCCGATGGAAGAAGTTGGAAAAGTGAGTAAGCCGGGTGGGAGGGATCCTTGATTATGTTGCCCGCTTTCCCCTGGCAGCGGGAGGTGTAGATGGAATCAATGGATGGGAGGCAGGTTTGTGTGATGGACTGGGCGGTATTCACGACTCTCTGAAGTTCCTTGCGGTCCTGGTCCTGGGCCGAGCAGTTGCCATACCAGGCTGTGATGCAGCCCGATAGGATGCTTTCTATGGTGCATCTGTAAAAGTTGGTCAGGGTTAATGTGGACATGCCAAATTTCGTTAGTTTCCTGAGGAAGTATAGGCGCTGTTGTGCTTTCTTGGTGATAGCGTCGACTTGAGTGGACCAGGATAGATTTTATATGTGAGGTAATGCATTTTGGTAGGTCTAACATAGAGGGGAAATATACCATAAATTGCAAAGCTCTTGGAAATATAGAAAGTCAGAGAGATCTGGGCGTGCCGGTATACAGATCTTTGAAGGTGGCAACACAAGTGGACAAGTAGTCAGGAAAGCATACGGAATGCTTGCCTTCATTGGACGGGGAATCGAGTATAAAATCTGGCAAGTCATAGAACCTTGGTAAGGCCGCACTTGGAACATTGCGCACAATTCTGCGCACAATTCTGGTCACCACAATACCAGAAAGATGTGGAGGCCTTGGAGAGGGTGCAGAGGAGGTTTACCAGGATGTTGCCTGGTCTGGAGGATGTTAGCTATATGGAGAGCAAGAATACACTCAGAGTATTTTCATCAGAAAGACAGAGGTTCAGGTGACCTGATAGAGGCCTACAAGATTATGAGGGGCATGTATAGAGTGGATCGGCAGACACACTTTCCGAGGGTGGAGTGGTCAGTCAGCACGGGGCACAGGTTTAAGGTCCGTGGGACACGTTTAGAGGAGATGTGCAAGGCCGTTTTTTTATGCAGAGGGTGATGAGTGCCTGGAACACGTTGTCAGGGGAGGTTGTGGAAGCAGATACATTAACGCCATTCAAAAGGCATCATGACAAACACATGGATAGGATGGATAGGATGGGTATAGAGCAGTGGTTCTCAACCGGGGTCCACATGGCAGCGGGAGGTGTAGATGGAATCAATGGATGGGAGGCAGGCTTGTGTGATGGACTGGGCGGTATTCACGACTCTCTGAAGTTCCCTGGGGTCCATGTAACATTACTGGGGGTCCACACAAAAAAAATACCGAATTGGGGGTCCACGGTGATATTTTAGTGGTCCATAGAGCAATTCTACTTCAGAACAATTGTTATTACTGAGAATCAAGTAGAAGAAAAAAATGTTTGTTTTCATGATGAATATTCACCTTTCTCTCTCTCTCTCTCTTTAACACAGTATTCACTAGAAACTGTATATATTTGATATGAATTGGTTATTTTTACAGTAATTTAATTCAATTTAGTCAGTAAAAAGTTTTTTTCATTACTTCTCATATTAGAATAAGTTTGGCAACGTACGAAAATACCGCTAATCCGTTTCCAACCCTCACAGTAAGGTAGATGGACTTTAGGATTAGTTTACCACGCATATAAGAAGCTTTTCTTTCTGTGGAATGGCTATGGGGTTCCACAAAAACAATTAAGAGGAAAAGGGGTCCATGGGTTAAAGAAGGTTGAGAACTCCTGGTATAGAGGGATATAGCTCAAGGAAGTGCTGAGGGTTTTGGCAAAGGTTGGTATCATGACCGATACAGGCTTGGAGGGCCGAAGGGCCTGTTCCTGTGCTGTACTCCACTTTGTTCTTTGTTCAATAGATTCCTATTGGGCGCATTTGCAGGCGGCCATATTTCCCAACATTCCAACACTGGTGACACTTCAGAAATACAAATTGGTTGAGAAGCATTTTGTGTCATTCTTTAATCTTTCTTTCCTTGCATCAACTATGTTCTGCGCAATTAACAGGCAAAACTGTTGGTGCAGCAGAATGCAACACTTTCACATTAAGTTGAGGAGCGGCAAGGTGGCACAGTGGATAGCACTGCTGCCTCATCACGCCAGGGTCCCGGGTTCAATTCCAGCCTCAGGTGACTGTCTGTATGGCGTTTGCACTTTCTCCCCGTGTCGGCGTGGGTTTCCTCTGGGTGCTCCAGTTTCCTCCCACTGTCCAAAGATGTGCAGGTTAGGTGACTTGGCCGTGCTAAATTGTCCCTTCGTGTCCAAAAGGTTAGGTCATATACTGGGCTATGGGGATAGGGTGAGGGGCCTAGGTAGAGTGCTCTTTCAAAAGGCCAGTGCAGACTTGATGGGCCGAATGGCCTCCTTTTGCACTGCAGGAATTCTATGAGACCAACACAGATTATGTAATGTTGGATGATTGAAAAAAACAGCTACTTAACGACTGCAGTTGAAGGGAACTCATGCTGGTTGCATCAATTCTGCAGATAAATTGGCTCTCATTCTCAAGGCTGCAAAATCTCACCATGTATTTAGGTTCAAGAGAAAACAATTGCTTCAGTAATATCTCAATATCTTAAATACTTTATTTTTCAATATTTCTAGGACGATTTTCATATCTGATGGTTGCTGGAGCTATAATTCACAAACAATCCACCAACAATTTAAGTTTACGACTTCCGGTGGCGGCGATGACGGAGGAAGCCGCACATTTGGGAGTCCCCGTTTCAAACGGACTTTTCGGCTCTTTTTAGAGCCCAAAACGGAAAATTTTCGACTTTCCCCGCAGTTCATGACTCGAACTCGGAGTGGAAAAGGGGAAAAAAAGGCAGCAGCTCACCAGAAAAAACGGGGGAAGGAATCCAAGATGGCGGCCGGCGGAGCTCCAGAGGAGTGGAAGCAGTGGGCCCTGGAGCAACAAGCTGCTCTCCTGCGCTGTTTTGCAGATTTCAAGGCTGAGGTACTGAGCTCTCTGCAGGAAACGAACAAAAGGCTCTCGGAGATTCAGACAACCCAGGGTGCTGCCATCAAGGAGTTGCAGACGCAGGCCACTGAACGAGAGGAGGAGGCCGGGATCCTCGTGAGTAAGGTGGAGGGACACGAGGCACTCCACAAGAAGTGGCAGGACCGCTTCGAGGAGCTTGATCACCGCATGAGGCGGAAAAATCTGCGGATCTTGGGCCTTGCGGAGGGGCTGGAGGGGTCGGACCTGACAACCTACGTGGCTACGATGCTGAACTCGCTAGTGGGGGCCGGGTCTTTCCATCTGCCTGTGGAGCTGGAGGGAGCACACAGAATACTGGCCAGGAGGCCTAAGGAGAATGAACCCCCGCGTGGGGTGCTGGTGAGGTTCCACCGGTTCAGTGATCGGGAGTGTGTGCTGCGCTGGGCCAAGAAGGTGAAGAGCAGCAATTGGGAGAATGGGGTAGTACGGATCTACCAGGAGTGGAGTGCAGAGGTGGCTAAGCGGCGGTCCGGGTTTAATCGGACGAAAGAGGTGCTTTACAAGAAGAAGATTAAGTTCGGAATTTTCCAGCCTGCGCGCCTGTGGGTAACTTATTCGGACCGGCATTATTATTTTGATTCCCCGGAGGAGGCATGGGCCTTCATGCGGACGGAGAAACTGGACTTGAACTAGGGGTTGGGGGTTGCGGGGTCGGTTGTAATACTTTATTGCTGGATTCTGCTGTTGATGTGTTCTCTTTTTCTGTACTTCTGCAATTTTGATATAGTTATTTATGGGGGTGTTGTTCTGTTATGTTTTTTGCTGTTGGCATTGTTTGAGTTTTGTATCTTGCGGGGAGGGTTGGGGGGGTTTGTTGTATTCAATGTCGGGTTGGGGGTATGGAGTGGGGCTGGTATTTGGGAGCTGCGTCAGAAGGGTGTGGTGGGGCAGTGCGAAAGCGTGGGCTTTCCTCTGGCTTCCCGCGCTGCGGGGCTGGGGGGTGGAGATGATGACGGGGGAGGCGGGGCCTTAACTGGTTCTTCCCCGCGCTGGAGCGGTGCCTGGAGGAGGGATAGATTGGGGGATGATCCCACTTCGGGAGGGGTCGGGCTATTGGCGGGGGTTTCCGGGGTCAGCAGAAGTTAGCTGACCCACGGAAGTACAATGGAGGACGGTTCGCGGCTAGGAGGGTTCCTAGCCTGGGGGGGACGGAGGGGGGGGGGGAAAGCGGAATACCGGATTGCTGCTGGTAGGGTCAGGAAGGAGCTGGTGGGGGCCGGGGGGACAGAGGCGAGGTGTTGTCGCTGTGGGGACTGGGTTGGGCAGGGGATGCTGGTCTGGGGTGGACAGTCGACGGGCTATGGCTAGTCGACGGGGGAGGGGGGCGGGACGCCCTCTGATCCGGTTGGTCACCTGGAATGCGAGAGGATTGAATGGGCCGGTGAAGCGGTCGAGGGTACTTGCTCATCTGAGGGGGCTAAAGGCAGATGTGGCAATGCTTCAGGAGACCCACCTGAAGATGGCGGACCAGGTCCGTCTGAGGAAGGGATGGGTGGGGCAGGTTTTCCACTCTGGGTTGGATGTGAAGAACCGGGGAGTGGCGATTCTGGTGGGGAAAAATGTGTCGTTTGAGACATCGGAGGTGGTGGCGGATAAGTGGGGTAGGTATGTTATGGTTAGGGGCAGGCTACAAGGAGAAAAGGTGGTACTTGCTAGTGTGTATGCCCCAAATTGGGACGATGTGGGCTTTATGAGGCGTATGTTGGGACGGGTCCCGGATCTAGAGGCGGGAGGTCTGATCATGGGGGGGTACTTCAATACAGTGTTGGATCCTTCACTGGATCGGTCCAGCTCTAGGACGGGTAGGAGGCCGGCGGCGGCCAAGGTACTGAGAGGGTTTATGGACCAGATGGGTGGGGTAGATCCATGGAGGTTTGTGAGGCCGAGGGCACGCGAGTACTCTTTCTTCTCCCACGTACATAGGGTCTACTCTCGGATAGACTTCTTCGTGGTGAGTAGGGGACTGATTCCAAGAGTGGAGGAGGCTGAGTATTCGGCCATTGCAATCTCCGACCACGCTCCGCATTGGATAGAGTTGGAGATGGGGGAGGTGTGGGACCAGCGACCGTTGTGGCGGTTGGATGTGGGATTGTTGGCGGAGGAGGAGGTGTGTAGGATGGTCCGGGCAAGTATTGAGGGGTACCTCGAGGTGAATGATACGGGGGAGGTTCAGGTGGGGGTGGTCTGGGAAGCCCTGAAGGCAGTGATTCGTGGGGAGCTAATATCCATCCGGGCACACAGGGAGAGGAGCGAGAGGAGTGAGAGGGATAGACTGGTGGGAAAGATGCTGGAGGTAGACAGGAGGTACGCAGAGGCACCAGAGGAGGGACTGTTGGGGGAGAGGCGCAGCCTGCAGACTAAATTTGATCTGCTGACCACTAGAAAGGCGGAGGCACAGTGGAGGAAGGCATAAGGGGCAGTGTACGAACATGGTGAAAAGGCGAGTAGGATGCTGGCTCATCAGCTCCGCAAGCGGGATGCGGCAAAGGAAATTGCTGGAGTGAGAGACAAGAGTGGGAATGTGGTGCGGAAGGGGGTAGAGGTGAATGAGGTCTTCAAGGACTTTTACGGGGAACTGTACCGGTCGGAGCCAACGGGGGAGAGGAGGGGAATGAAGAGGTTCCTCGACGGGCTTTCTTTCCCAAAGGTGCAGGAGGAGCAGGTGGAGGGGTTGGGTGCGCCGATTGAGCTGGAGGAGCTAGTAAAGGGGATCGGGCAGATGCAGTCAGGGAAGGCACCGGGGCCGGATGGGTTCCCGGTGGAATTTTATAAAAAGTTTGTGGACCTAGTGGGCCCCTTGCTGGTGCGGACACTCAATGAAGCGTGGGAAGGGGGGACTTTGCCCCCGACGATGTCGCGGGCACTGATCTCATTAATCTTAAAGAGGGACAAGGACCCCCAGCAGCGTGGTTCATACAGGCCCATATCTCTCCTCAACGTGGATGCTAAGGTCCTGGCAAAAATCCTGGCCACCAGGATAGAGGACTGTGTGCCAGGGGTTGTACACGAGGACCAGACAGGGTTTGTGAAGGGAAGGCAACTGAACACGAATGTGCGGAGATTGTTGAATGTCATCATGATGCCGGCGATTGAGGGGGAGGCAGAGAAAATGGTGGCGCTGGATGCAGAGAAGGCCTTCGATAGAGTGGAGTGGGGGTACCTATGGGAGGTGTTGGGGAGGTTTGGATTTGGTGAAGGGTTTATTAGATGGGTAAGGCTGCTATATGAGGCCCCGATGGCGTGCGTGGCCACGAATGGGAGGAGGTCGGAGTACTTCCGGCTTTACCGAGGGACCAGGCAGGGTTCCCCCTGTGCCCCTTGTTGTTTGCACTGGCAATCGAGCCGCTGGCGATGGCGCTGAGGGATTCAGAGAGGTGGAGAGGTTTGGTGCGAGGTGGGGAGGAACATAGGGTGTCGTTGTATGCCGATGACCTGTTACTGTATGTGGCGGACCCGGTGGGAGGGATGCCGGGGGTGATGGAGCTGCTAGCTGAGTTTGGGACCTTTTCAGGTTATAAACTAAATTTAGGCAAGAGTGAGGTGTTTGTGGTGCACCCTGGAGACCAGGAGGAAGGAATTGGTAGGCTCCCACTTAGGCGGGCAGGGGAGAGTTTTAGGTACCTGGGGGTGCAGGTGGCCAGGGAGTGGGGGACTCTTCACAAACATAATTTCACCAGACTTGTAGATCAGATGGAGGAGGAGTTCAAGAGGTGGGACATGCTGCCATTGTCGTTGGCGGGGAGGGTGCAGTCCGTCAAAATGACGGTGCTTCGGAGGTTCTTGTTCCTCTTTCAGTGCCTGCCCATCTTTATCCCCAGGGCCTTCTTTAGGAGAGTGACTAGCAGTATCTTGAGCTTTGTGTGGGCACATGGGACTCCGAGAGTGAAGAGGGTTTTCCTGGAGCGAGGGAGGGATAGAGGCGGGCTGGCACTGCCCAACCTTTTGGGGTACTATTGGGCGGCCAATGTGTCAATGGTGCGGAAATGGGTGATGGAAGGGGGAGGGGCGGCATGGAAAAGAATGGAGATGGCGTCATGTAGAGGTACGAGCCTGGGTGCCATGGCAACGGCGCCGTTGCCGCTCTCCCCTAAGGGGTTTACCACGAGCCCGGTGGTGACGGCGACCCTAAGAATCTGGGGACAGTGGAGACGGCATAGGGGGTAAATAGGGGGCTCGATGGAGGCTCCACTGTGTGGCAATCATCGGTTCATCCCGGGGAACAAGGATGGGGGATTTAGGGGGTGGCAAAGGGTGGGCATCAGTAAATTGAGGGACCTGTTTATTGGCGGGAGGTTTGCGGGCCTGGGGGAACTGGAAGATAAATTTGGGCTTCCCCAAGGGAACATGTTCAGATACTTGCAGGTAAAGGCGTTTGCTAGGCGACAGGTAGAGGGATTCCCTTTGCTGCCCTCGCGGGGGGCAATGGACAGAGTGCTTTCGGGGGTGTGGGTCGGAGAGGGGAAGGTGTCTGACATCTATAAGGTAATGCAGGAGGTGGAGGAGTCGTCAGTGGAGGAGCTGAAGGCTAAATGGGAGGGGGAACTTGGGGAGCAGATAGAGGACGGGACTTGGCCGGATGCCTTGGAGAGAGTCAACTCTTCCTCTTCATGTGCGAGGCTTAGTCTCATCCAATTTAAGGTGCTGCATCGGGCCCATATGTCTGTGACTCGGATGAGTAGGTTCTTTGGGGGTGAGGACAGGTGCACCAGATGTTCGGGGAGTCCAGCGAATCATGCCCATATGTTCTGGGCATGCCTGGCACTGGAAGAATTCTGGAAGGGGGTAGCGGGGACGGTGTCGAGGGTGGTTGGATCCAGGGTCAAACCAGGGTGGGGGCTCGCGATTTTCGGAGTTGCGGTGGAGCCGGGAATGCAGGAGGCGAAAGAGGCCGGTGTCCTGGCCTTTGCGTCCCTAGTAGCCTGGCGGAGGATCTTGCTGCAGTGGAAGGATGCGAGGCCCCCAAGTGTGGAGACCTGAGTCAATGACATGGCGGGATTTATAAAGTTGGAAAGGGTCAAATTTGCCCTGAGAGGATCAGTACAAGGGTTCTATAAATGGTGGCGCCTTTTCTGGACTTCCTGGCTCAAAGATATCTTGGTCAATAGCAACAGCAACCCGGGGGGGGGGTGTTCCTTACTATAGTTTCTATATTTTATTTCGCTACGGCAATGTAGCTTAACACTGGGTTAACTTAAGTTGTTGTTAATATGTTGGGTTGTTCATTGAGGAGGGGCGAAGGTTCATGATTGTTGTCATTACTATTATCGTTGGTATTTTAGTACGGTTTGATGTTGTATAAATTCAAAATTTTTCAATAAAAATTATTTAAAAAAAAACAATTTAAGTTTACTCAGAATCCTTACAATATGACGTATCTTGCAAAAAATACAAATGCTTGCATAAAGCTGCCTGAATTCAACCTAGTCAACAACAGTGCTCCATGTCCCCCCCCCCCCCCCACCTCACCACTTACAGCACCTAAGAAACATTGATGTAATAACCACCAATGGAAAATATGAGTTGTTTTAAGTGTGTCCAGTATCCTTTATTAAATAATGCTCAAGCTTCTGTAATGGTTTTTCTAAAGCTATTATAATCTTTTCTCTTGGCATCACTGTAGCATATCCACCATCATTATGTGTCATTAAATAAATATAAAAAGATTTGTAGAACCTTTCAACGGTGACATTCCTCCTTTACCTTCTAAGCAAAACAAAAAGCTATGTTAACTCTGGAAGTACCGAAGACTTTAAAACACAAAACATGGTTGAAAGTTCACATCACAAATCAAGACATTTGAATCTTTACATTCCAATGGTGCTCAGTCATTTAATCAATACCAGGGTCAGCAGTTTTGGCTCAATTAAAATGGAGAGTAAATCAAATTCTACGTAGACTTCATATCAACTCTTTCACCATGAATAATTACTAAGTGATTACCACTTAATGGAAACGAAAAGCCTTTTCCTGACCAACCTCAATTTTTAGGCTAGCAGGTACTGGAAAACACAGGGGCAAAATAGAAATATTTTCAATCCTCGATCTTGGGCAGGAAGATGGAAGTGATGGGGCAGTCTCCATCAGAAGCCTCCTCCTCACCTGGAAGGCAGGGTGGTGCACCGGGTACACTGACAGCTGACAGGTTCGCATTGCCAAGGTGCCGAGGTGGCACTGCCAAGCTGGCATTCTTTGCGCACGCGCAATTGTGCCGGGGTTGTCTGGTATGAGTGTTGGCGAGGAGTTGGGAGGGTTGCCGGGAACCCTCCCATATTGCGTTTGGGCTGGGGGGGGGGGGGGGGGGGGGGGGGGGGGGGAGTTTTGCGGGCCCCAGAAATCAGGACGCCATTTAAGAATGGCATCCTAACCACCTGCTAAAAAAGGGAGTTTCAGCGAGCGGAGCTCCCCACTGTACAAAACAGCTCTGTGCGGCCTTGGTCATGCGCTCCACGTTCAGGCCCCATGTTCAACATGAGGAACTGCGAGTGCCGGGAAACACATGGCTAAACGTGCTCACTCGGGACTTTATTCCCTTTTGGGAGAATCATGCCCATAATCTAAATAGACAGAAGAGCTATACAATGAAGTGAGAATGATTTACTGGTTCCGAATCAGGCTAACTGATGGGGGAAGCAGGAGTTTGCTGATCTTCCTGGCTGACAGGTTACTGGTTTTGGATCAGACAAACGGATGGATGAAGCTGATTTCCAAAGCTGAAAGTGACAGTCTCTTGTCTGTTTGCTAACACCAGTCTTTGTTCTTTGCCTCCTTGAGGAAGCTCTTCATCTTCTCCTAGGCGAGTGTTGCCAGTGCTGTTTTTTCCTCTTTTCTTCAATCTTCTTGAGCTAACCAAGATGTTTAGGCTGAAGTCAGCAACGATCCTCTGTCTTGAGAAGTTCTCATCCATCCAAAGTGTGTTTTATCTCTCTGGAGAGTCTGTGTATATATTGGGGTTTGTTATTTATCATTTATTCAATTTTCCATTGGCAAAGGGCAAGGTAAGCCCTCTTATTTCTGTCAGAAGTCCATTAAGTCACTTTGTGACTCATCACTTCCTAGGACACCCTATTTAATGTGGGGAAGGGGAGGGTGTTGTAGGCATGAAAGTGAATGGCGGAGTAGGCGCAAGGGGTCAAATGGCCCCTTATGTTGCTTATGTTCTTATGTTGCTATAATCGTGTGGAAAGTCCAAGCCTCAATATTTTAAATAATAGTGAAGCAGGACCTCATAAGCTACAAATTGCTCAGCTGCTTCTGCTGCTCCATTAGCCATGCAAAAACAGAAACCTATCTCAAGTTCCCAGTACGTTGCGAGAAATTGCTGCATGTGTGCATTAATAACCAGTGAAGCTCACTGATGTACCATCAATTCGACTCAAGACACATTTAGAATCCGAACTGTGGCTTTAATCAGCTAGTTGTTAGCCCGGTGGTCGACTACAGAGAATGACCGACCGCCGGGAGCTCTGGGTACTTATACCCCGCCTCGGAGGCTGGGCCTACTTGCCTCTCGACCAATTGGAGAGCAGTCACATGACTAGTCCCAACCAATCGGACGAGAGGCACATGACCAGCCAGAGCCAATGGGAAGCCAGTGGCTCTGCACCAATGGCAGTGCTCATATCCATACCACCACATTCACCCCTTGTGGAGAAAGAAGGGGGCAGCTGGCTCTGGAAATGCACCCGGCTCTGGTGAGAGCGCAGCCGGCCATCTGCCCCTCGGCGCCCCGAAATCTTCTGACAGCTCTCCACACGGATCAGGCTGGGTCTAAAGTCAGAAGACCAGAAGACAGTATTCTGTGCCGCTGATGTGATGTGTGAGGTGTGCCCGAGAAGCGCTCGCACACACACGCACAGACCAGAGAGGGGGAAAAAGAGGAAGGGGCGGGGGGGAAAGAAAAGGACAAAAAAATCTAATCCTTGCTATCAACGCCAAAAACCTGTCCAACGGATCCCACCCTGAGAGAGGGGTTTCTGCCAAATCATTACTTATCTCTCTGCTGCTCACAAGCGTTGCAACCACAAAGAGCTCTGATCTTGGGACATTTTGGGGGGGGGGGGGAGGGCTGGGGTGGGGGGGGCAAAATTTTTGAGTGACTTCGCCAGGCTGGTCGGCGGCTCGTTGGAAGATACCAGCGAAACCCATCTAGGAGAGACGTAGAAAGTTTCATCGACTAAAAAGCAACTGATTACTGACGCCCTTTACTAATGCAGCAGAATCTTCCAGCTGTTCTGTCATGTTTTAAATAGAAGACTGGTTTGGGCCAGGGAAGTGTGGATTCGCCGCTTTTTTTATATAAAAAAAAAGAAACCAATCTTTTAAAAAGTCACATTGTAAAGAAATAACAAACGCGGGATGGGCGGCGAATCTTAACCTGCTGTACATATTCAAGATATTCTTTTTGAGTGTACGTGGAAATGTATACTTTAATAGACCATTGTAATTATAAGATATTTTTTATTAAAAAAAAAGAAGAAAAAAAAAGGGGCAGCAGGGTAGCATGGTGGTTAGCATAAATGCTTCACAGCTCCAGGGTCCCAGGTTCGATTCCCGGCTGGGTCACTGTCTGTGTGGAGTCTGCACGTCCTCCCTGTGTGCGTGGGTTTCCTCCGGGTGCTCCGGTTTCCTCCCACAGTCCAAAGATGTGCGGGTTAGGTGGATTGGCCATGCTAAATTGCCCGTAGTGTCCTAATAAAAGTAAGGTTAAGGGGGGGGGTTGTTGGGTTACGGGTATAGGGTGGATACGTGGGTTTGAGTAGGGTGATCATGGCTCGGCACAACATTGAGGGCCGAAGGGCCTGTTCTGTGCTGTACTGTTCTATGTTCTATGTTCTATGGGGGGGGGTAAGTGGGGGGGGGGGTAAGTGGGAGAGGGGGGGGGTCCGAGGACTGGTGGTATGAGCAGTGAAAATCGATAGTGGTGAGCTGCCCACTGGCTCATGGCGAAACAATACTACTACTGCTAACAACAGAATAACCACAAAAATGTCCAAGAAAAGAAAATGGCAAAACAATACTACTAATAACAACAGAATAAAACGAAATTCCCAAAAAAAAGTCCCATGGCCGCGTCAGATGGAGACAATCAGCCTGTCGGGTGCCCGTGTTGTTCTGGAGGACCTTCGCAGTGGAGCAGGTGACGTCGGGCCGCTGGTCGTCCTTGCCTCCGGGAGCGTCGGTCGTAGATGTGTCTCCGTACCCTGGGCCGGTGGTGGAGACGCTGTAATCGGGGGAGAGGGGGCATGTGCGCTGGGTCGTGGGGGCGTGGGAGGATTGGGGTTGGAGGGGGAGTGTTGGTGTAGGGGAAGAAGGCCGCACGCTGGCGGGTGCCAGGTCCCGAAGCGAGACCGTGTCCTGCCGACCGTCGGGATACTCCACGTACGCATACTGCGGGTTGGCGTGGAGTAACTGGACTCGCTCAACCAACGGGTCGGACTTGTGCACACGCACATGCTTCCGGAGCCGATTGGGCCCGGGGATGGCCAGCCAGGTCGGGAGAGGGGATCCTGAGGATGACTTCCTGGGGAAAACAAGAAGACGTTCATGAGGTGTTTGATTAGTGGTAGTACAGAGGAGAGACCGGATTGAATGGAGGGCGTCAGGGATAACCTCTTGCCAACGGGGAATAGGGAGATCTCTGGACCGTAGGGCCAGCAGAATGGTCTTCCACATGGTGCCATTCTCCCGCTCGACCTGACCGTTACCCCGGGGGTTATAACTGGTCGTCCTGCTAGAGGCTATGCCCCTGCTGAGCAGGAACTGACGCAGTTTGTCACTCATAAAGGAGGACCCCCGGTCGCTGTGGATGTACGCGGGGTAACCGAACAGGGAGAAGATGGATAGGAGGGCCTTTATGACGGTTGTTGTGGTCATGTTGGGAAAGGGAATGGCGAAAGGGAAGCAGGAGTATCCGTCGATAACACACAAGAAATACGTGTTACCGTTGTTGGAGGGGAGGGGACCCTTGAAGTCTATACTGAGATGTTTAAAAGGGCGGGATGCCTTGATCAGATGCGCTCGTTCGGGATGGTAAAAGTGCGGTTTGCACTCGGCGCAGATGTGGCAGTCTCTCGTGACCGTCCTGACTTCCTCGACGGAGTAGGGCACGTTGCGGGTCTTAATAAAATGGTAGAAACGAATGACCCCTGGATGGCAGAGGTCTGTGTGGAGGGAGCGGAGGCGGTCAATCTGCACGCTGGCGCAGGTACCACGGGATAGGGCATCGGAAGGCTCGTTGAGTTTCCCAGGACGATACAAGATATCGTAGTTGTGCGTGGACAACTCGATCCGCCACCGCAAGATCTTGTCGTTCTTGATCTTGCCCCTCTGTGCATTGTCGAACATGAAAGCTACTGACCGTTGGTTTGTGAGGTGGGTAAACCTCCTGCCGGCCAGGTATTGCCTCCAGTATCGCACAGCTTCGACTATGGCCTGTGCCTCCTTTTCCACCGAGGAATGGCGGATTTCGGAAGCGTGGAGGGTTCGTGAAAAGAAGGCCACGGGTCTGCCCGCTTGGTTCAGGGTGGCCACCAGAGCTACGTCGGACGCGTCGCTCTCGACCTGGAATGGGAGGGACTCGTCGATAGCACGCATCGTGGCCTTTGCGATATCCGCTTTGATGCGGCTAAAGGCCTGGCGGGCCTCCATCGACAGGGGAAAGGAGGTGGACTGGATGAGGAGGTGGGCTTTGTCGGCATAGTTGGGGACCCACTGGGCGTAGTATGAGAAGAAGCCCAGGCAGCGTTTGAGGGATTTGAGGGAGTTGGGGAGAGAGAGTTCCCCAGGGGGTGCATACGTTCGGGAACGGGGCCTATCACTCCATTACGCACTACGTAGCCAAGGATGGCTAGACGGTCGGTGCTAAACATGCACTTATCCTTATTGTAGGTTAAATTAAGGAGTTTTGCGGTTCGGAGGAATTTTTGGAGGTTGATGTCGTGGTCCTGCTAGTCGTGGCCGCAGATGGTGACGTTATCGAGATACGGGAAGGTGGCCCGTAAACCGTGCTTGTCGACCATTCGGTCCATCTCCTGTTGGAAGACCGAGACTCCATTTGTGACA
The DNA here is from genome assembly GCF_902713615.1 of Scyliorhinus canicula. Taxonomy (NCBI): domain Eukaryota; kingdom Metazoa; phylum Chordata; class Chondrichthyes; order Carcharhiniformes; family Scyliorhinidae; genus Scyliorhinus; species Scyliorhinus canicula. Next base: position 38,337,952 of record NC_052156.1, on the reverse strand, counting down.
CCGAAGGGGACCCTGAGGAAGTGGTAGAGGCGCCCATCTACCTCAAACGCAGTGTACTTTCGGTCACTCGCGCGGATGGGGAGCTGGTGGTAGGCGGACTTAAGGTCCACTGTGGAGAAGACTTTGTACTTCGCGATCCTGTTAACCAGGTCGGAAATACGGGGGAGAGGATACGCGTCCAGCTGCGTAAACCTGTTGATGGTCTGACTGTAATCAATGACCATCCGGTTTTTCTCCCCAGCCCGAACTACCAGCACTTGGGCTCACCAGGGACTGTTGCTGGCCTCGATAACTCCTTCCTTAAGGGGCCTCTGGACCTCGGACCCGATGAAGGTCCGGTCCTGGCCACTGTAGCGTCTGCTCCGAGTGGCGACAAGTTTACAATCTGGGGTGAGATTAGCAAACAAGGAGGGGGGGTCCACTTTGAGGGACGTGAGGCTGCAAACAGTAAGGGGAGGAATAGGGCCGCCGAATTGAAAGGTCAAGCTCTGCAGGTTGCACTGGAAGTCCAGTCCCAGGAGTGCCGGAGCGCATAGACGGGGGAGAATGAGGAGTTTGAAGTTTTTGAAAACCCTCCCCTGGACTGTGAGGTCCGCTATGCAGCACCCGGTGATTTGGACGGAATGCGAACCTGAGGCCGGCCAATTCAATTTTATGTTTAACTGGGTGGATGGGGACCGCGCAGTGTCTTACCGTGTCGGGGTGGACAAAGCTTTCCGTGCTCCCGGAGTCCAGCAGGCACCTCATTTTGTGTCCGTTGAACTGCACCGTCGTTGTAGTCTTGGCGAGCGAGCGTGGTTGCGACTGATCGAACTTGATGGAAGCCAGTCGTGGTGAGAGTTCCAGATCCTCCTCAGTGGCAGAGTAATCGCTTGCAGGGCCTTCCGAGTTGATCCAAGATGGCGGCGCCCAGGACTCGCACGTGGAGCCAGGGCCCCAAGGTGGGGGCGCCCATGGCCCGCACATGACGTCTGAGGCCCAAGATTGCGGTGCCCGTGGGAGCCTCGTGGCGGCTGGGGGCCCAAGATGGCGGCGCCCGTGGGAACCTCGTGGCGGTTGGGGGCCCAAGATTGCGGCGCCCGTGGGAGCCTCGTGGCGGCTGGGGGCCCAAGATGGCGGCGCCTGTGGGAACCTCGTGGCGGCTGGGTGCAGAGTCAGCGGCGTCCGCGAGCCGGTCAGGGCAGCTGGGGGCGCCGGTCGGGAGGACCGTGGGACCGTTGCGGGAGCCAGGAGGGGGGGGGGGCGATCCGCAGTCGCTGCACGGGACAGCAGCGACCGACTTGGTTTGGCAGACAACCGCGTAGTGGCCCTTCTTCCCGCAGCTCTTACACAGAGCGGAGCGGGCCGGGCAGCGCGGGCGGGGGTGCTTGTAGAGGCCACAGAAATAGCAACGGGGCCCCGCTGGTTTATTGGAGCGACCCACAGCGCAGGCTTGGGGGGGGTCGGGGTCCACGGATGATGGGGGTGGCGCGTGCCATGACGTCCAGGGGGTTGCTGCGCGGCCGGGGTATATGCGCGGGCGTTCAGGTCAGCAACCTCCAGGGAGGTTGCCAGAGTCCGTGCCTCAGCTAGGCTGAGGGCATTCTTTTCTAACAATCGTTGGCGGATAGAAGGAGACTGCATGCCAGCAACGTAAGCGTCTCTGATTAAAAGTTCCATGTGCTCAGTTGCCGAAACCTGGAGACATGCGCACGTTCTCCCTAGAGCTGCGAGAGCCTGGTAAAACTCGTCGAGGGACTCACCAGGGAACTATTGTCTAGTCGTCAGGAAATGCCGTGCGTAAACTTCGTTGACCGGCCGGAGAAAGTGTCATTTGAGAATCTCCATGGCCGCATCAAAGTCGTCTTCGTCTTCGATCATTGCGTAGACCGATGTGCCCATGCATGAGTGGAGGATGTGGAGTTTCTGCTCCTTGGTGGCCTTGCCGGCTGCAGTCGTCAGGTAGCTATTAAAACGCGCCTGCCAGTGTTTAAAGATTGCAGACGCATTTGCAGCATGCGGGCTGGTGCGGAGGCAGTCAGGCTTGATGCGAAGCTCCATTTCAAAATTCTAGCTGATTAAATTGATGTACCATCAATTCGACTCAAGACACATTTAGAATCCGAACTGTGGCTTTAATCAGCTAGTTGTTAGCCCGGTGGTCGACTACAGAGAATGACCGACCGCCAGGAACTCTGGGTACTTCCCGGAGGCGGGGCCTACTTGCCTCTCGAACAATTGGAGAGCAGTCACATAACTAGTCCCAACCAATCGGACGAGAGGCACATGACCAGCCAGAGCCAATGGGAAGCCAGTGCTCTGCACCAATGCCAGTGCTCATACTCATACCACCACACTCACCATAGAAAGTTAACAACTTAAGGGCCTTGTTAATGATGAATTTTATGCTTCTACAATGTGACTCAATTTCTCCATCCCAGAAAGGAAACAATTGAAACTGTGAAGTCTCATTCTTGCAGGTAGTAAGTTGTTCTTAAAGATTTCCACCCGGGGATAAGGTGGAAATGAGGACTTAAGTGGGTCAGTGCAGACTCGATGGGCTGAATGGCCTCCTTCTGCACTGAATGTTCCATTTTCTATTTTTAAATGTTATCTATTTTTACATTTTTCTTAGATTTCCTGCTCATTTCATGTCTATGTTGGTCTTAACTTAATCCAATCTTTCTTTCCCTCGCTTTATTGCTCTTTCTGAATCAAATTTTACCCAATTTACCCTATTCCCTTCTCCGGCCTTCCTCTACTACATTCTTTATCTTTAAATCTCATTGGTTAAAGAGATAGATGTTGGTCCTATCATGCACCACGGTCCCAGATACCCTGTTACCTAGCTGTGTGATTATTAATTTGCACAACTTGAGACAAGAAAATAATTCAGCTGAGTGGCGAGATGCTCTGCTCCAGTGAATTTTGGCTATTATCATAATTTTCATTGTATATTTAATTAAGGGGCCAGCACGGTGGCACAGTGGTTAGCATTGCTGCCTACGGCGCTGAGGACCCAGGTTCGAATCCCGGCCCTGGGTCACTGTCCGTGTGGAGTTTACACATTCTCCCCGTGTCTGCGTGGGTTTCACCCCCACAACCCAAAGATGTGCAGGATTGGTGGATTGGCCACGCTAAATTACCCCTTAATTGGAAAAAATAATTGGGTACTCTAAATTTATTAAAAATATATATATACATTTAATTAAGCAAATATGGGATAATTAACAATATTTTAAAAGCATCACATTATGAATTATACAATCTTTTAGCCAGAGAATGACATCTGACATGTTTGGGACAGAAGTTTAAAGAACACTATTTAAAGTAAGGCCAAGAAAGACTGGTACAATTAAATTGAGTAATTGCAGTGAAAAACATTGACAGATGATTTGGGAATCCATGTCCAGGATCTTGGTTCTAATTATCAGTTTTTAACCAAATATGATCTTTCACTGATTGCAAAATGCAAAACAAAATACTAGAAGGGCAATTAGTAAAGATGCTTCATAAAACTTTCATTGATCAAGATAAAAATTACTTTCGTAACAGATCTGTTTAAATGTAACCATTAGGCAATTTTACTTGCTGAAAACTTCAGGAGTTTATAGTTATTTCTTTCTGAAATATAACAGAATCAACTGAAGCATTTTCTCAGCTGTTAAATAAATGTTGTTAATTGACAATGAAGCTTACTGATTAGTACGTTGTTCTTGTCCGACAAACAAATTGATACGACTGAGGCCCGTGCGTGTTCCCAGGAAAGAAACTTCAACACCCTTGTCAGCGTTTCTGGAAGGAGATATCCAACAGGATAAGTATGCTTCAAACACAAGAATCAACTTACAATAAGATCCATGTTTTAGCTGCAAATATGAAAAACTTGCAGTGCAATGCACTCACATCTGTGTCTAATCATTGAATATTTAGCATGACAGTACTGCAGAAAGAACGATCTCAAATAAAACAAATGAAATGCGGAACAGACAAAAATGAGACGGAAAAACTGATCTGATTTTGATATGAGAATATTTTTGGTAGCTGGAATATTTATTAATGTGTTTTAAGATTGTTGAATGTTGCCTGCTATTCAGTAGATGTCTGTTTGAACGGTAATCTGAGATTCATATTCAGCTACATTTTACAGCCAAGATCAATTGGTCATGCCGTGGACAACTGAATTGAGTAAACTTGAAAATGTAAGAAATAGGAATGGAAGTAGACAATATGTTCCCTGGAGCCTATTCTGCCATTCAAGTTCATGGCTCAACTTTTACATCACTCAAATTTCCACCCTATCTCCATATTCCTCAGTGCTAAGAATCCATCGATCTCGGTCTTGAATTAATTTTTATTCTTTCATGGGATGTAAGTGTTGCTGGCAAGGCCATATACTCAGCGATTCACAGCCCTCCAGCGTAGAGAACTCCAAAGGTTCACAACTCTGAGTGAAGAAATTTCAGGAAGGAACTTAGAACAACTATGATCATTGGAGAAAAAGTATTAGGAAAGCTAATGGGACTCAGGGCTGACAAGTCCCCTGCACCTGATAGCCCGCATCATAAAAGAAGTTTCTGCAGAAATTATGAATACATTGGTTGTATTCTTCCAAAATTACCTGGATTCTGGAAAGGTCCCAGCAGATTGGAAAACTGCAAATTTAACATCAATATTCAGGGAAGGAAGGAGACAAAGAGAAGGTAGCAATAGGCCAGTTAGTCTAACATGTGCCTTTGGGAAAACGCTAGAATCTATTCAGGAGGTAGTAGAAAATCATCATACAATCAGACAGAGTCAACATGGTGGGTGGCATGGTAACACAGTGGTTAGCACTGTTCTTCACAGCACCAGGGTCCCAGGTTCGATTCCCGGCTTGAGTCACTGTTTGTGACAGAAAAGATTATTATTATTATTATGGTTTTGTGAAAGGGAAATGTTTGACAAATTTAATGAGTTCTTTGAGGATGTAGCAAGCAGCCTGGATCAAAGCAAACCAGTATGGGTAGTGTATATGGATTTCCAAAAAACATTCGATAACATGCCATATAAAAAGGTGACTGCATAAGATAAGCACACATTGGGTGTATTTGCGGACATCTTCAAACTCTCCCGACTCCATTCCGAGGCTACAACCTGCTTCAAGAAGACCACCAGCATACTGGTACCAAATAAGAACCATGCAACGTGCCTCAATGGCTACTGTCCAGTGGCCTTGACATCTATCATTATGAAGTGCTTCGAGAGATTGGCCATGTGTTACAACATCTCCATACTCCCAAAATGCCTTTATCCACTGCATTTTGCATACGGCCACAACAGGTCCACTGTAAACGCCATCTCCCTGGCCGTACGCTCATCTCTGGAGCATCTCGACAACAAGGCCTCTTACGTCAGACTCCTATTCATTGACTACAGCTCCGCCGTCAACACCATAATCCTAGACAAACTCGTATCAAAACTCCAAAACCTAGGATTGGCTCCTCCCTCTGCAGCTGGATCCTCGATTACCTGACCCATAGACCACAATCAATAAGGGTAAACAAAAACAACACCTCCTCCATGATAGTCCTCAATACCAGGGCCCCACAAGGCTGGGTACTTAGCCCCCTACTGTATTCCCCACACACACAACTGTGTGGCAAAATTTGGCTCCAACTTCATCTACAGGTCTGCTGATGACAGGAACGTAGTGGGTCAGATCTCGAACAACAGAGTACAGGAGGGAGATAGAGAACCTAGCGGTGTGGTGTAACAACAACAATCTCTCCCTCAATGTCAGCAAAAGTAAGGGGCTGGTCATTGACTTCAGGATGAAGTGTTGTACACACTCATGTCTGCATCAATGGTGCCGAGGTAGAGATGGTCGACAGCTTCAAATTCCTAGGTGGCACATGACCAACCATCTGTCTGAGTCCACCCATGTCGCCACTACAACCAAGAAAGCACAACAGAGCCTACACTTCCTCAGGAAACTAAGGAAATTCAACGTGTCCACATTGACTCTTACCAATTTTTACAGATGTACCATAGAAAACATTCTATCTGGCTGTATCACAGCCTGTTATGGAAACTGCTTGGCCCAAGTCCATAAGAAACTACAGAGAATCGTGAACACAGCCCAGTTCATCAAGCAAAACCGCTCCCAGCCACTGAGTCTGTCTACACCCCCCGCTGCCTTGGGAACCCGGGCAGCATAATCACAGACCTCTCCCACCCGCCAGAGGAGGTGGTGGAAGTAGGGATGACAGTGACATTTAAGGGGCATCTTGACAAATACATGAATAGGATGGGAATAGAGGGATACGGACCCTGGAAGTGTAGAAGATTTTAGTTTAGATGGGCAGCATAGTCGACGCAGGCTTGGAGGGCCGAAGGGCCTGTTCCTGCGCTGTACTTTTCTTTGTTCTTTGTTCACCTGGGTTATTCTCTTTTCCAACCCCTTCCTTTTGGCAGTAGATACAAAAATCTGAGAACGCACTAACAGGTTCAAAAACAGCTTCTTCCCCACTTCTGGACTGAACTGATCTCTCCGCACAGCTTCTCTACTGAGTAATACTACACTCCACATGCTTCACCCGATACCTGTGTCTACGTACTTACATTGTGTAATTATCTATGTCCTCGTGTGTGGAATGATCTGTCTGGACTGTATGCAGAACAATACTTTTCACTGTACCTCAGTACATGTGGCAATAAATCAAATCAAATCAAATCATGGTATTGGGGATGGTGTATGTCAGCATTGACAAAGGATTGCCTAACTAAAAGGAAACACAGAATTGGGATAAATGGGTAATTTTCAATTCAGTAAACTGTAACCAGTGGAGTGCTGCAGGGATCAGTGCTGGGACCTCAACTATATACAATCTACATTAATGACTTGGATGAATGACAGACTGCATTGTAGCCAAATTTGCTGATGATACAAAGGCAAGTAGGACAGCAAATTGTGAAGGAAGATAGAAAGAGTTTGCAAAGGGATATGCATATATTAAGTAAATGGGTAAAATAATTGGCACATGTAGTATAATGCGGGCAAATGTGAACATGTCCACTTTGGCAAGAAGAATAGAAAAGCTGAATATTATTTAAGTCATGAAAGACTGCAGAATTCTGCAGCGCAGAGGAATCCGGTTGTCCTGACACGGATCACAAAAAGCAAGCATGCAGGTGCAGCAAGTAATTTGGAAGGCAAAAAGAATGTTGCTATTTGTTGTAAGGGAGGTGGGGTATCAAAGTAGAGAAGTCTTGCTACAACAATACAAGGTGTTGGTAAGACCACAATTGGAGTGTTGTGTACAGTTTTGATCTTACTTAAGGATGGATACACTGGCACCGGAAGCAGTTCAGAGAAGGTTCACTATGCTGATTGCTGGATGAAGGGGTTGTCTCTTGAGGAAAGGTTGAGCAGGTTACGACTATGTTCATTGGAATTTAGAAGAATTGGAGTATTGTGTACAGTTTTGATCTCCTTACTTAAGGATGGATAAACTTGTACCGGAAGCAGTTCAGAGAAGGTTCACGATGCTGATTGCTGGATGAAGGGGTTTTCTCTTGAGGAAAGGTTGAGCAGGTTAGGACTATGTTCATTGGAATTTAGAAGAATGAGAGTTTACCTTATTGAAACATATGTAATTCTGAGAAGGCTTGACTGGGTAGATGCTGAGAGGATGTTTCCTCTTGTGGGAGAATATAGAACAAGGAGACGGTTTAAAAATAAGGGGTTTCTAATTTAAGGCGGAGAGGGGATGGAATATATTTTCTCAGAGGGTTGTTAGTATTTGGAATTTCTTTCCAAAGAAAACAATGGAAGCTGGGTCATTGAATATATTCAAAGCTGAGTTAAACAGATTTTTTCTCATCAAGGGAGTTGAGAGTTACAACAGACAGGCAGGAAAATTGAATTAAGGGGACAGTCAGATCAGATAGGAAATGATCACATGTTGGAACAGGCCCGATGGGCCAAATGGCCTCGTCCTCCTTCTTACTCATCTTATTTTGTGATCTCTGTCCTAAATGACCAATGGCTTATCTTGAAACCATAGACTAAATTCTTGCTCATGGATCAATGTCAGGCCAATTTCTGGTCTGCAAATCCAATTTAGGAAAAAATGCCCCGACCTTCAGATTTTCACTCTAGGGGTGGGGGGAAATCAGGTTTATTGGGGTCAAGGGAAACAGTATAGAGGCTGCTGGGTGCTGAGGTGGACAGGTGGATATATGGCTATCTCCACCTTGTCAAACCAATGAAAGAAACAAAAATGCAGTGAACAGCCTACCAGTCCTCACCGCTCCAGCCCCCTCACACACTCACAATGTCCCATCCGTGCCAACCCATAAAACCTCATTCCCCCTCCCCCATTCATCCCAATAATCACTCACACCCTCCAGGCCAACCAATGCCCCTCTCTTCATCCTCCATGGCCCCGCATGCTCTCCATGCTAACCAATGCCCCTTTACTCACCCCACCTGGCCCCCATAGCCTCCATGCCAACCTATACCTACCTCCCTGGATCTCATGCACTCCACGGCAACTTATGCCTTTCTACCCATGCCATGTCTCCGCATGCCCTTCATGCCAACCTACAACCCTTTACCCAACTCATGTCCCCTCACAGTATCCTTGTCAGCCTATGCCCCTATGTCTATCCACCGTAGCCTTTCATAACAATAATAATAATAATCTTTATTGTCACAAGTAGGCTTATATTAACACTGCAATTAAGTTACTGTGAACTTACTAGTTGCCACATTCCGGCATCCGTTCGGATACACAGAGGGAGAATTCAGAATGTCCAAATTACCTAACAGCGCGTCTCTCGGGACTTGTGGGAAGAAACTGGAGCGCCCAGAGGAAACTCACGCAGACACGGGGAGAACGTACAGACAATTTCCCAAACCGGGAATCGAACCTGGGATCCTGGCGCTGTGAAACAACAGTGCTAACCACTGTGCTACCATGCCACCCCATTCCTATATCAAATTAGTCCCAACTCATGATCCCACCCACTACCCTTTTCCTCTACTCCTACCATGCCAACTCACCCGGTATCAATCTTGGGAGCAGATTTCAGGATCCATGCTGAGAATAAATAAAGTTTGGTCATATAGAACTTGAGTATCACTAAAAGGAGACATGTATTTTGCCTTACAATCATCAGGATATTCACAAGAATATCAAATGTAAAGGGACTAGCAATTTATACTTCATGAGAAGAGAATGCTGATTGGTTGAGAAAGTGGACTCTAATTGGTGGCGGCCTTTCCATAGAGAATGGACTCGTTAACTGATGACTGACAGATCGAGGAATCCAGCATCAGGATGGAGACCTGCTGAGAGCCACCACCCAGCCTTTACCGCTGCCCGCCTTCCTGCAGCCTCTACCCATGGCCCTCGTTCTGCTCTCACTTGCCTGCAGCCTGGGTCCCTTATCCTAGGCCGGAGAGGCTTTGCGAGCAGCAACACCATTCCCACTAGTGCTGCCAACATGCAAGCTTCTTATTCGGCAGTCACTCTTGAAGAGGTGGGGTTCTCTCTCCCCCTCCCCCCCACTGGTGTCCTTGAACCTCAGTCAGTCCAGCTGCTGCCCAGTTCAGTTCCTGAGAAGGTAGCCTGGGCGGAATTCTCCGACTCCCTGCCGGGTCGGAGAATCGACACGGCACCGCGTGAATTGTGGCATGCCACCCCGATGTTGCGACACAATTCTCCGCAGAGCGGAGAATTGGCGCCATCGCCACAGTTTCAGTCGAGTATGCGCCGACTCTCCGGCCCGGGCTGGCACGGGCTGGCGTGCCGATTCTCTGGCCTAAATGAGCCGAGCAGCCGTCACAAACAAATCCGAGTCCTGCCGAGTCTAACATCCCCTGAGCCGGCGGGACCTCGGCGTTGAAGGGTCGGGAACCGGCCTGTGGGGGAGAGGGAGGGGTCTGACCCCAGGGAGGGCCTCCGTAGTGGCCTGGCCCGCGATCGGGGCCCACAGATCGGTGGGCTGGCCTCTCTGGCTGGGGGCCTCCTTTCCTCCGCGCCGGCTCCTGTAGCCCTGTGCTATTTGGCGTCGGGGCCGGCGCGGGGAAGAAGGCCACTGCGCATGCACTAGTTGCCGCTGGCCGAACTGCGCACGTCGGGATCGGCAGCTGGAGCGGTGTGGGCCACTTCAGTGCTCTGCTAGCCCCCTGTGGGCTGGAGAATGGGGTCCTGGAACGGGCGCCAATGCCGGAGTAAAACACTCCCGTTTTTACGCCGGCGTCGACACTTAGCCACCTAATGGGAGAATCCCACCCCCTGACTCTGGGCTCTCCTGGTTCTCCAGCCAGCAGGCAAGACCCCCTTTGCCTCCATTCAATATTGCTGTGTGTGTGTATTTCTTCCAAGCATACAGGTTATACATAACCTCAACTATCTGCACATAGGGGCTTTGTTAAACTGTTCACAGCAGAGTATTCAAACTGTTGTCAGTAATAGCAGTGTAATGGCAGAATGAACAAAGGAAAAGATCACTCCACTCAATCTGATTGGAGGTAAATGACGTGGAATGTAATGCTGTGAAAGCAGGGATAAAAGTTGAGGACATTTGAAATAGTAACTAACAAAATGATTAAAATATCAACAAATAATAGCAGTGCTTGTTCTTCTTATTATTTTCAATGTTACCAGAATGTTACATACTTACTCTGATCTGTTTAGAGCTAAACTGGTCCAGTAAGCTTCTAGTGGTGCTGTCACCACAGCATCAAAAAGTACTTCTTGGATCAATTCTTTGTCACCTGTAGGTTTAGAATGAAAGCAATTAAAAAAATAAACCACAGTTATGTTCTTTTTGTAGAATAAAGTAATAAAACAATAAAAATGTTGCACTTACACTGTATAAATGGCTCTTTTCCCGTGAGAAATAGTTTGACAGCTTCGAGCTGAAAGAGGTTTCGATATTGAGGATGTTTGTCAGTATTACAGTAGTTCCTGTAATCAGATGAGAAATGAATTTCATCAGTTTAGCGACAAGTCTATATATCTGAATTTGCCCATGCATAAATTACAAACATACAAGCGTACGAACAAGGAGCAAGAGTAGGCGATTCGGCCCCTCCAGACTGGTCCACCATTTAATTAAACCATGTTTGATCTGACAGTAACCTCAAATCTGCATCCTGTCTACCCCCACCGGCTCCATAACCTATCACCCTCTTGCTACCCCCAAGAATCTGTCCACCTGTGCCTTCAAAATATTCAAAGACTGCGCCACTGCGTTTTCTGGAAGGGAGGTCTAAAGACTCGTGGCCCTCTCTATCAAAGTAAAGCCAAACTGTGCTTAGGTCTGAATATTCTCCACCTTGCTTTGTGTCCAGTGATATCTTGCCCTGCAAATTAGTTCATGTCAGTTTTAAAGAACCAAATGGGTCTCAGAGCAAGGCACTTGATCTGGTGTCATAGATTACGGCAAGCTTTTACTTTGCATTGTACTCAGGAAGAGAATGTGCATAAGATGTAATGCAGAGGAATCATTCTTTTTATTAAGTTTGCATATGTCAGGTATACTTTTGGACACCTAGCTCACTGGAATTCATCCATCAAGCCCATGATTCCCATGAACTGGTATGTGTCAATGTGCACAACAGCCCAGATTTTACCAAAGTAATGGTGAAGCTATTGTATCTGTTATTAAAGTGATTTCTGGCAACTGCTCATGCACAGGAAGTTGCTGTCTGAATTGTCCAACTCCTTCAGAAGCTTTGCCATACCTTTTCCTTGTCAGGTATGTCAGCATTAAAACATATCGACGGGCATAAAGTTGTGTGTTAGATACCCACTAAAAACCGCAGAAAAGGTTAGGGCTTGAGCATTCCACTGGAAGTATTTTTTAGTAGTTTGATAAGTCTTAAGTATTGCCAAATGACCTGACTGGCATTGAAAATTAACATTTACATGAGAGGAGTGTCCTACCTTCAGATTTAAAAAAATTAAGTTTAAAAAAATTTATTTCATGTACTCCTTCTTAATTCCAATTTCCTTCCCTCTATTTTATTGTTTGTCCATGATTTAACATTTGAATTAAATATTGACACTCCCTGATTCAGACTCTGCATGCCTCAGTGAGGGTTCTTTATTTTGATGGTTTAAAGAACTACACAGTTGCTTTCCCTTTGCACACGGGTTTCAGATCCTTGAAATGGACTCCAAAATGGATTTCAAATTACTGCACATCCCAATTCTAAAGTACATCGAAAGTTTGTGGGATTCAGCGCAATAAACGGTTGGAGTCACTCATTTGCCACTGACTGCAAAACCTAAGCTATTATAATTCAGAATAATGGGCCACAGGATACAAAATTATTACATTTTACTGATAAATTATGCACTGTGAATTCTGCAGGCTACCACGTTTTGTCCAAATCTGTGACAGGTAGATAAATAACATTCTGTTACACTGCATATCTTAAATCACAGCTGTTCCTCCTCTGCATTATCTGCCTTCGTTGGAAGTTCGACTTCATGGTGTGATTGCAAGCCTACTTCAAAGATTTTCCTTGAATCGATCCCTAACTAGCCACTGATGTGCTGTGTATATATTTATGTACACATCTCGTCCATGGGCCCAGATTTTCGACAGGATGGAGATGCTCTCCGTTATTGTAAAAATAGCGGAAACAGCTGAAAATCCTAAGTCTTGTCCCCAAACATGTCACGTTCTATTTTCGCACAGGCAGGAACATGATCAGGCAGGGGTTTGCACTTGGGTGTTTTATGCAGGTAACGCTCCATTTAAATCATCAGCTACCCTCACTGTTGTGGGAGTTTGAGCAGCACGCTACACAATACACGCTGTTCCTCACAGCGCTGAGGACCTGGGTTCGATCCCGGCGCCGGGTCACTGTATGCAGTTTGCACATTCTCCCCATGTCTGAGTGCGTCTCACCCCACAACCCGAAAAGATGTGCAGGGTAGGTGAATTGGCCATGCTAAATTGTCCCTTAATTGGAAAAAAAAGAAATGGGTCCTCTCATTTTAAAGGAAAGAAACCTGCAGTGGGATTTTTGTAGGACAGCAGTATGAAACTCAATGTGAGCTGGTAAGAGCTGGTCTGAACTTGGTGGATTTGTTGGATAACCAGGGTATTCCTTTGGAGAGATAAGGTATCCCTTTGGATATGGTCCATGGATAACCTTGATAGACGTAAAGCACCCATTGTGGCAGGTAAGGCACTCTTTGGGAGAGATAAGGCACCTTTTGTATTTGTTACAAGTAGTCATGATTGTGCATGAAAATGCATAAACTATTTGGAACTGTTAAACTTGTCAAATAATTGTCAAAGAACCCAAGAGGAATCACTCTAACTGCCACTCCCGCCTCCCATAAAAGAACAGTCAAAGCTGTCAAAGAACTGTCAAAACTGATTGGAACTGTCAAAGCTGTCAAGGGATTTAATTCTGCTCAGCTTTAAATTTTAAAAAATGGGTTGCAGTATTCTCCATCGGCGGTCCCCTCGGATTCACCAGCAGTGCACCCACGCTCACAGGTTTCCCGGCGGCGTGGGATGTATCCCAATGCTGGCAGGGGTGCACCATGCCGGTAAATGGATTTGGCGTGACAGAAAATTCCCGCCTGTGGAGCTTATAAAAGCAATGCTTGATATTTCATTCTGTCTGTTGACTTAAGCCTGAGGGCCGCCATTACACAATTTGTGCTGCAATGACTGATTGTCAACATAACGTTATCATAATGCAGTGCCGGCTAAGTGAGCAATGTGATTGATAGCATCAAGTAGTTATAGAATAGAAAGGAAGAGAATAAATCTGTAAGTGAAATGTTTGTTTTCATAACATCAAATTACTACGGATGCTAGAATCTGAAACAAAAGAGAAAATGCTGGAAAATCTCAGCGGGTCTGGCAGCATCTGTAGGGAGAAAAGAACTAACGTTTCGAGTCCGACGATTCTTTGTGAAAGCTAACAGACAGAGAAAGTGGGAAATATTTATACTGTAGAGTCAGAATGAAAGATGAGTCATAGCGACTTCAGGAGGCGGGTTTGGTGATAAACCTAGCCAAAAGTGTATTTGGAAAAGCCCGAGTCACTTTCCTTGGCCAAACAATCGGACAGGGTCAAATGGTCACTCAGGATGTGAAACCAACAGTTATTGAGGAGTTTTCAATACCCTCAAGATGAAGGGAAATGCGATTTCTTGGCATGAGTGGATTTGATCGAACATTTGTGCAAAAGTTTTGTAGCGTGATTGCTTCCCTGATGGACTTGCTGAAGAAACGTCGAAAGTTTCAGTGGACAGCTGACTTTCAACAGGCATTTGACTGCCTGAAAGCTGTGATAACCAATGCTCCTGTGTTGGAGAATTACAAGGGACTCTGCGATCAGATTGAAATAAAGTATCTGACTTTAAAGAGAAATGCCGAAGCATAAAGAAATGGATGGATTGTGCAGAGACCTTCTTGTTCAAAGAGACTGTCAATCGGGAAGGATTTCAGTTGGAGGAAGAAGGAAACAAAAATGGACTATATTATTATACCTGTTTGCATGTGTTGTTTTTTTTAAACAAAAAAGCATATTTACTGTGTGCATTTCTTAAAGGATACTGTAAAGGTGAAAAATGAAACCATCTTGAAGTTGATGGTTTATTTTTTTTCTTGGAGGGCGGTGTCATGTGAAAGTACCTTTAAGAAATGGGTGTTTATAAATGGGCGTGTATGTAAATATCTGTTGTGAGAGTACCTTTAAGAAATGAGTGTTTACTACTGCAGTAATGCCAGAGAGTGGGTGGAACTGTGCTGTCTGTTAACTTTTTACCTTTGTTTTTGATCAGGCTGCAGGGTGTGTTTTAGTTTCGTTTTCAGTGCTGGAGTTGAAGCCAGACCAAGCAGGTGTACTGCTGTTCTCTCTACCATCAAAAGACTATCTCTTGATCGTTTGGTGAATTCAGAATTAGAAATGTTTTCAGTAGTGACTTTTAACCTGATGTGCTTCTGATAAAGGTTTTGTTTTTAAGTTGTATGGATGTTAAAAGGAAAGCTTAAAGGATTACTTAGTGTTGTAGTCTTTGGGGGTTGTATTTAAATTAATGGTTGCTAAGATGTTCATTGTATGTTTTAAACAGGTTAACTTGAGTTCATAGAATAAACATTGTTTTGCTTCAAAAAATACTTTTCCTTTTCTGCTGTATCACACCTGAAGAGTAGGCCGTGTGCTGCCCATACCACAATCTATTAAAGGTTGTGGGTCAGGTGAACTCCATGATACACTTTGGGGTTCTCTAATCCCTGTTCCATAACAGGAGGGGAACCTCCAGGTGGTGGGGTTCCAGGTATCTGCCGCTCTTGTCCTTCTAGATGGTAGAGGTTGTGGGTTTAGAAGGTGCTGACTCAGGAACCTTGGCGAGTTACTGCAGTGCATCTTGTAGATGCGACACACGGCTGCCACTGTTTGTCAGTGGTAGAGGGTTTGAATGCTTGTAGAAGGAGGAGCAATCAAGCGGGCTGCTTTGTCCTGAATGGTGTCAAGTTTCTTGAGTGTTGTTGGAGCTGCACCAATCTAGGCAAGTGGAGAATATTCCATTACACTCCTGACTTGTGCCTTTTAGATGGTGGACAGGCTTTGGAGGGGGGGTGGGGTCAGGAGGTGATTTACTCAATGTAGGATTCCTAGCCTTTGACTGCCCTAGTAGCCACAGTATTAATGTGGCAAGTCCAGTTCAGTTTCTGATCAATGGTAACTGCCAGGATGTTCATTGTGGGGGATTCAGCGATGGTAATGCCATCGAATGTCAAGGGGCGATGGTTAGATCATCTGTTGTAGGAAAGGGTCATTGCCTGACACTTGTGTGGTGCGAATGTAACTTGCCACTTGTCAGCCCAAGCCCAAGCCCAAGCCTGGATACTGTCCAGGTCATGCTGCATTTGGACATCGACTGCTTCATGATCTGATGAGTCGTGAATGGTGCTGAATATTGTGCAGTCATCGCAAACATCCCCACTTCTTTTTTTTAATAAATTTAGAGTACCCAATTATTTTTTCCAATTAAGGGGCAATTTAGAGTGGCCAATCTACCTATCCTGCACATCTTTGGGTTGTGGGGGTGAAACCCACGCAGACACGGGGAGAATGTGCAAACTCCAGACGGACAGTGACCCAGGGCCGGGATTCGAACCCGGGTCCTCAGCGCCCTAGGCAGCAATGCTAACCACTGTGCCACCATGCTGCCCAAACATCCCCACTTCTGACGGCACAATAGCACAGTGGTTAGCACTGTTGCTTCACAGCACCAGGGTCCCAGGTTCGATTCCCGGTTTGGGTCACTGTCTGTGAGGTGTTTGCACATTCTCCCTGTGTCTGCGTGGGTTTCCTCCGGGTGCTCCGGTTTCCTACCATAACCCCCTAAAGACGTGCTGTTAGGTAATTTGGAAATTCTGAATTCTCCATCCCTGTACCCGAACAGGTGCCGGAATGTGGCGACTAGGGGATTTTCACAGTAACTTCATTGCGGAATCAATATCAGCCTACTTGTGACAATAAAGATTATTATTATGTTTGAAGGCAGGTGGGGCAGCACGGTGGCTCAGTAGGTTAGCACAGCAGTCTCACGGCGCTGAGGTCCCAGGTTCGATCCCAGCTCTGGGTCACTGTCCGTGTGGAGTTTGCACATTCTCCCTGTGTTTGCGCGGGTTTCGCCCCCACAACCCAAAGATGTGCAAGGTAGGTGGATTGAACATGCTAAATTGCCCCTTAATTGGAAAATATTAATTGGGTACTCTAAATTTATAAAAAAAATTTAAAAATAAAAAAATAAAAATAAAAAATAAATAAAAAATGTTTGAAGGCAGGTCATTGATGAAGCAGCTGAAGATGGTTGGACCTAGGACACTATCCTGAGGAACTCCTGCAGTGATGTCCTGGAGCTGAGATGATTGACCTCCAACCACCACAACCATTTTCCTTTGTGCCAGATATGACTCCAACCAGCGGAGAGTTTTCCCCCTGATTCCCATTGACTTCAGTTTAGCTAGGGCTCCTTGATGCCCGACTCAGTCAAATGCTGCCTTGATGTCAAGGGCAGTCACTTTCACCTCACCTCTGGCATTCAGCTCTTTTGTCCATGTTTGAACCAAGGCTGTAATAAGGTCAGGAGCTGAGTGACCCTGGCGGAACCCAACTGAGCATCCATGTGCACATTAATTCCGAGTAAGTTCCGCTTGATAGCACTGTTGATGACTCCTTACATCACTTTACTGATGATGGAGAGTAGACTGATAGGGTAGTAATTAGCTGGTTTGGATTTGTCCTGTTTCTTGTGTACAGTACAGACCTGGGCAATTTCCCACATTACTTAAATCTGTAGTAGATCTCAAATCTGAGATTTGCCAATAATTTTCAATCTTGTTCAAAGCGAAAAGTACGCTTGCTACCCACCTCCCCACCCCCACAAAGTCTGCGTGTTATTTGCTCGTCAGTTGGACAGATCAAAAACATATGGTGGTTCTCTGGCCTAGTCTCAGTGCAAGCATCAATGGTAAAAAGAGTTAATTGTTGCTGCTTTATCAGATTAATTCATGCTTAAAGCCAACTTCCATTTCATTGGTAATGCTGAAGTACAGACTTTGCATTGCAAAAGCGAGCTGCAATTGTGACAATTACCATAACTGAACATGGCATATGGCGAAGACTAAAATCTGAGAAGCAAACATTTATTCTGCAAGTGTAACTCTTTATCTGCAGGTCATTTTTACAGAGAACAAACAACCAGAATTTGCTGTCAAAGTAACAGTAAGATTAATGGCACTCACTGTTCTTATGCAAAAATTATACAGCAACTTCAGTCAATGGGCACATGTGAAGTTAAGTGTGAATATTCAAAAGGTGCTGTTCACATTGCACCAATCCACTGTTAGTTTCATGAACATGACAGTTTGTTATTTGCCACACCAATGAATTGTCATGTGAGTGTCCCTTTAAGAAATGTGTTCTCTTAACACATGGTTTCAGCGATGTCATTGCGTGGGTGGAGGCGGGCTGCGGCTTGGGTTTTACTTTCATTTTGAGCTGGGAGCTGGCTGGGGCTCTGTGTTTTACTTTCGGTTTACATTGTTAGAAGCTGGATTCAGAAAAAGAAGGCTTATACTCTCTCTCTCTGTATGTTAAAATCACTTGATAATTTAAAAGTGATAACTGTTTTTTGGAATGAATTCAAACCTACTGTTTTGTTAAAAGGGTTTTTCTTGGTTTAGTGGATGTTGTTATCAAATTGAAACAGTTGAAAGGGAAGTTATTAAGGGTTATATATATATATATATATAGAGAGAGAGAGAGAGATAGAACTGTAGCTATGTGGGGTATTTATGTTTGTAGTTGATAAAATGCTTACTGTAGAATTCGTAGAATAAACTTTGTTTTGTTTAAAAGTCCTTAAGGCCTCTGTTGAATAACACCTGAAAAGTAGGCCCTTGTGCCCCTCTTAACCAAAATTAATAAACAGCTGTAGGTCAGGTGAACTCCATGATATACTTTGGAGTTTTCTAAACCTGGCCCAGAACAGAATTGCATTGAATGGGATGAAGTTGCTCAATTTGCATAGTAGATACAAACTAAGCTGGCCACAGAAAGTCTTTAAGTACTCATGTGACATGGGCTTAGTGTTCATTACTGCCAATCATCTTCACTGACACTAAAACGTAGCCGTCGCAAGTGCAAATTCTCATTACTTAAGGTTTTAAGTGTTGGAGGTTTTTAATTTAAAAACTTTTACTTTCTGTCTCTTGTTTCTCTCTTAACTAAATCTTTATTTCTCTCTCTTTATTTTTTATTCTGCCCTGAATTAGTATTGAATTCACCCACACGAATGTACACTTCCTTCTCAATCTTTGCACTTTTTATTTTACAACCTTTCAATTTTAGAAATTAGGTATCGGTTGCCCTCATTCCCTCACTATGCCTTTATCAGCATGCGCATTTGGCAACATGCCATAGAAATATTTTCAAACACAGACATGTAAATGATATTAGGTGTCCTGCTGCAGCGACTTTCGGCCTGTGGTCTCTTACCATTCTTCCATCAGTGTTAAATCAGGGTGATCCAGGTCATGCAAACCTTAATGAAGAACAAACCAGCAATTAAACAGCTACCATCATTCACTAAGATTCATACAGAATACGGTCATCAATCTGCTGTGAAGGTGAAAATTTGAGTGGTGCCGAAGATATGCCTGGGTTGCAGCTAAAAGCAGGTGCAGACAAGGCATACTTGATATTAAATTTAGCCCATTGCATTTAGTGAAATGCCTTTCAGCTAATCATTTCTAATTGTCCTTGGGCAGATGATGGTGAGTTGCCTTCTTGAATACAAATTTGTCGCTTACGAGACCATTTTATCACTCATCAACATTTGCATTTAACAATTCATGTATCGTAATGTTGTTGGACTAGTAATCCAGAGATCCGGACTAACAATCTTGAGGCAGGAGCTCAAGTTCTACCACAGTGGCTGGGGAATTCAATTTCAATAAATTAAATCAAAATCTGGAATAAAAAGCGACTGCCAGTAACAAAACTATCAGATTGTGGTGAAAATCCATTTGGTTCATTAATGTCCTTACACTGGCCTATATTTGATTGAAACCCCAGAACAATGTCGTTGACCCTCAACGGTCCTTTAAAACGGTAGAGTGTGCCACTCGCTTGTATTCAGGGTGATGGTGACTAATCATCACCTTCCCAAGGACATTTAGCAATGGGCAACAAATGCTGACTGTGCCAGTGATGCTCACGTGCTGTGAATGAAAGAAAGTCACAATTTATCAGAATTTATGGAAATTCTAATGCTATATCACACATTTATGGGGGTTTCTATTTCTTGAATCAAGAGTAATAGTTATTTGGTACTATAGTTCTATCTTCGACACTGAGAAAGCAGGCTGGATTCTCCAATACCCCAGCCGTATGTTTCTCGGTTGCGTGCATTCGCTGGCAGTGGGATTCTGTACTCCCGCTGCTCGTCAATAGGAAACCCGCTGACTACCGACGGGAAAAGTGAATCGCAACAGCCAGAGAATTCCGGCCATTATTTTATGGAAATACATTGTTTACCTGAAAGACACATCACAAAACACAAAATTTAACACTGCGACTGCCTTTTCTGCATCAGTTTGCAGCTGGAAACCAAGCCTGACGGTCTGTAAAAATCATTTCAGCACTGCTCCAATTTTCAGTCGGGCCTCTGACAGCTAGTGGAAGCTGCTAAGCAAATCAGGCAGGTACTTTTTAAGATGTTTATGTCACTTATGGGTCCCTTTTGTTATTTCCTTCCTTTATTTCCTCTGGTATGTATGCCAACCATAGGGGCTGGTTTAGCTCACCAGGCTAAATCGCTGGCTTTTAAAGCAGACCAAGCAGGCCAGCAGCACGGTTCGATTCCCGTACCAGCCTCCCCGGACAGGCGCCGGAATGTGGCGACTAGGGGCTTTTCACAGTAACTTCATTGAAGCCTACTCGTGACAATAAGCGATTTTCATTTCATTTTTCGGCCTTTGTAACTCTACTACCTGTACACACACGACTGCGAGGCAAAACTTGGTTCCAACTTCATCTACAAGTTTGCTGACAATACAACCATAGTGGGCCAGATCTCGAATAACGACGAGTCAGAATACAGGAGGGAGATAGAGAACCTAGTGGAGTGGTGTAGTGACAACAATCTCTCCCTCAATGCCAGCAAAACTAAAGAGCTGATCATTGACTTCAGGAAGCAAAGTACTGTACACACCCCTGTCAGCATCAACGGGGCCGAGGTGGAGATGGTTAGCAGTTTCAAATTCCTAGGGGTGCACATCTACAAACATCTGTCCTGGTCCACCCACGTCGACGCTACCACCAAGAAAGCACAACAGCACCTATACTTCCTCAGGAAACTAAGGAAATTCGGCATGTCCACATTAACCCTTACCAACTTTTACAGATGCACCATAGAAAGCTTCCTATCGGGCTGCATCACAGCCTGGTATGGCAACTGCTCGGCCCAGGACCGCAAGAAAGTTCGGAGAGTCGTGAATACCGCCCAGTCCATCACACGAACCTGCCTGCCATCCATTGACTCCATCTACACCTCCCGCTGCCTGGGGAAAGCGGGCAGCATAATCAAAGATCCCTCCCACCCGGCTTACTCACTTTTCCAACTTCTTCCATCGGGCAGGAGATACAGAAATCTGAGAACACGCACAAACAGACTCAAAAACAGGTGGATTCGCCTTGCTAAATTGCCCCTAGTGTCCAAAAAGGATGGATGGGGTGACTGGGTTACGGGGATAGGGTGGGGGAGTGGGCTTAGATAAGGTACTCTTTCCAAGGGCCGGTGCAGACTAAATGGGCCAAATGGCCTCCTTCTCCACTGTAAATTCTATGATATTTCTATCTAGTCTTACTACCAGTTAGATTTGATCTTTTAATTAGGAACAAAATTGGCACCATTATAAGAATAATCAGTGACACTGGGCTATAAAATATCACTCGTATTTGAATCTTTGATGGGAACCTGGATGCTGTAAAATCCAATGTGACAGAGTGAAATTCTGATGAAAAATTAATATTCAGTGTGGATCAAAAGTTTTGAGACTTGGTAAGATTAACATTTCTGCAGTGCTGTGGGCCAAGCATCTAATTTGCCATTTTCACTAAGTATACTTGCATTGATTTTTTTAAATGCTTGAGAGTGTGCAATAGTAGTTAAATGGCACCTGTGTCAAGAATGTAGTGTAGAACTGCACATAAACACTACAATAAATTTATCAAGTTGATTTTTAGCTTGTCAATCCAGCTACTAAGTAACAGCTTCAACACTTGGCTGGTGCAGAATTGACTGCACTGTTAAAGACAGATCAGACAGGGGAGATTGAAATGTTGAAAGGGTGAACACAGAAATCCCACCTGTTTTGGTTAGTTGTCTTTATATCTTTACAAATATGCTTTTAATTTCATTTTCAGCTTATGCACATAGTTACAGAAGAGGTTCCAATAAAAATCTGCCAAACAGATACACTCACCACTAATGTTTCAAGGTACCGAGTGCCTTTGTATTTTATGGCTGACAATTGTCACAATATCTAACAACAGTTCATACTTGGGGCATTCTTTACAAAGAATTTGTAGATGTACAGAATAGGGTTTGGCATTTACTTCTTTAGTGAGTTTTTTTGTGAATTTGTGGTTATGACTATCAACTACACAAATACGGTAACCTGAAAAACTCTATTCTGGAGCCTGAGTGCTCCTGATCATCGGGACTAGTCTTTACTGGAGCTGGGAGCGGGGCCTAGTCTCTCTCTTTAATCATGCAAATATATGCATGGTGGAGAGCTCGCCAGATTCCATCGGAATCCCAGTATCCAGCTGCCATTTGGAGCAGATGGCCAGATCTTCAGGTCCAGCAGCAGCAACCTCCCCCATCCCCCCGATAAGGAGGGCCATCCTCACCCTCACCACGGGAATAACGGGTCACAGCACACATACGTAAGATAGCCCGTCCGCTGCCCGCATCGGCCCCTCCTCATCAACCCATCAGCCCTCCGTCAGACTCCCCATCATACCTCCCCATCATACCCTCCCATCAGAAACCCCCATCACTCACCCCTGCCTGAAAGCTGAGCAACAGTCCAGGTAGTACATTGAAAAATCAATACATTTTCACTTACCCTTCCCGAATATCTGCTGCCTCAGACAAAGGTCTTTAAAGCAGCAATTGTTACAAGTCTCAAAGGATTCCTTGAAAGCTCAGAACACTTGAAAGGGCTTCTAATCTCCTGACAGCCTTTGAAATGCAAAACTTCCATTCAATTTCACACAGCAATACATTTCATTAGCCAGTGGTTGACAGTTGTATTGGGCCAGACACAGGTGCTTGCTGGCTCCCACCCTTAGCATTACCTCCTGGCACAGGTTGGCACTGTCCACTCTGGAAGTGCCAAACTGTGCCAGAGACAGTGCCCTGCTATCCACCCCCCCCCCCCCCCCCCCCCCCCCCCACAACCACCCCTAGGTCCTGGAGGGTTCCCCTCGACTGCCTCATGCCTGGCCAAACCTATTGCAAACCTCGCCGACGTGATGTCATGTTGGCGAGGTAAGAATATTTAGTGAGGGAAGATCATCTGGCGGGAGGACGCTAATAATATTAAAATTCATTTCAATTTATTGAATGAGGTTCATGCCCTTTGTGGACGTGAATCTCGTGACGTCGCCAGCGAAAGGTCAGGAAAATCTGATTCTCTGGTGAGAATCGCTCTTCCCCATTCTCGCGTGAGTTTCCGCCTTCACTTATGATCCCACGGGAGGCGAGTGCTGGCTCAAGATTGCGCCTGTGGTGTGAATAAACCAGTACCTATCTGTACTCTTCATGTTGTTTATTAAAATCTGTACCGGATTGTGCACAGGATGGGCCCTGGGATGGGATATGCAATGAATCCAAAGGTTTTCCAGTTTGTTAGCTCTTGTTAACTTTGTCAAGAACAATATTGCTAAGCACTGGCATAGCATCTGGCTTCTGGGAACTGGCGGCTGTGAATCAGAATCCAAGGAGACATTGCCTGTCACATTGATTATTACCTTCTGGATTCAGCAATTTTCTTTCTTCTTCAGCAAAGCTAGACATTAAATTGTCAACAGGGTTTCACTGTTTGAAACAGACTTTGAAACACTTTGCCCAGTTTTGAACTCCCATTTCCATCTTAGTGTCATAGAATTTACAGTGCTGAAGGAGGCTATTCAGCCCATCAAGTCTGCACCGGCTCTTTGAAAGAGCACCCTACCCAAGCCCACACCACCACCCTATCCCCATCACCCAGTAACCCCGCCCAACACTAAGTGTAATTTTGGACACTAAGGGCAATTTAGCATGGCCAATCTTCCTCACCTGCACAGACCGTGGGAGGAAACTGGAGCATCCAGAGGAAACCCTTCTTCTTCTTCTGTGTCTGCATGTTTTTTAATGTCCAAGTTTTGGGAAAATGTTTCAGCCTCATTGTCCTTCACACCAATTCAATTCTTCTCATCCTGTTTAACTTTGGGATCAATCTTCACTTTGCGGTCTTCTGCCTTATTTACAGGCCTTTATCAAGGTCAAGCTTTGCATAATTCTTTTGTAGCAGGGGTGATTGCCTCTTTATTTTCACATTTTAAGTTACAGTCAAGAACATATATCCTTCTCGGTAGCTCTACACTGTCAGCTCTGGACTCAGCTTTTCCACACTCCTTCAAAGCACCTTTTCCTTCTTTTTCATGATTAGCTTTAAGTAGTGTTGCCAACTGTTTTGTCTCATCTTGTCTTCAAATGCCATTAACTTTTATTTCTCAGCCTTATTCTCCTATGTCCCTTTTAAAATTAGTAGGTTAACGTTCAGACTTTTTGGACATGTCTTTAGTCAAAACATTAATTTTTGCATCAAGTGCAGAGGGTGTGGATTATTTTAAGTCGCTTGGCTCTTCTTGTACAATTTCAGGTTCAACAGTTTCAACGGGCTTTCCTGAAACAACTGGAGGCAGTGAGACCTTATCCCCAGCCAAGATGTTTCCTAACTTGAAATCAAAACCTTCAACGGGTGAAGTTGGAACGACACCCACAGCAACAGGAGCGGTAACTAAGCCACATTTTAAATTGACCTTATCCACGGGTAAACAATTTCCATCAATAGTCAAACATCTTTGTTCAGTGAACCCATTGGACAGAGTTTCATGTCACCTGTCAGCATCCATGTCCTTTGAAATGAAATGAAAATGAAAATCACTTATTGTCACGAGTAGGCTTCAATGAAGTTACTGTGAAAAGCCCCTAGTCGCCACATTCCGGCGCCTGTCCGGGGAGGCTGGTACGGGAATCGAACCGTGCTGCTGGCCTGCTTGGTCTGCTTTATAAGCCAGCGATTTAGCCTTGTGAGCTAAACCAGCCCCTTTCAAAGTAGATTGGATGAAATGGCACATTGAAGTAGAAAATAATTACTCCATTTTCATAGACTGCACATAAACATAAAACAAACCATTATTGTGAGGAGTGTTTGCACCATAAAGGGACCCGGCAACACAAAGTGGCTGGTTTTTATATTGCCCACCTCTCTCTGTTTAGATTCTGTGTTAGGGTTGACAATTTGTTTTCTCACTCATAGCTTTAATCATACCTTCTTCCAGCGTAACATTTCCTTGGAGGAAGTACTTCCCATGCCCTCTGGATAAAGCCACACCTAGACTGTACACAGGAGATTGCGGTCAACTACATGTGGCCATCAAAAACCTTCTGGGAAACTTTTAATCTAATTTCAGAACATCTTAGCAAATAAAGAAAATGATCAAACCTACCTGAATGGAGTGCCTTTGATGTCTGTATAATAGTAATCATTTGTCATCACTAAGACTCGCTTCTAACATGAAAAATAAAACACAGCAGTAGTAACCGGCACTTTTGAAATTACTGGAGATTGTATGAAAGCCTGTTATGTGATTTTGCTTCAATACTTCAATACTTGTAAATCATTTAACCACCTTCAAAGATTTGTGTGAATCTCTTGTTCCCTTTGCTGCAGACATTATTCAAATTTCAGTAAATGTGTTGCTTTTAAAATAATTTTACGCAGCCGATAAAAGTATACCTATATCATTAATGGCACCTAGACCAACACGTTTGAAACTAAACAAAAATGATTTAAACAACAATGTGGTTGGAAAATGGTACATGCTGTGCTTGATTGTTAAACAATAGCTTTAATCTTATCTTCCTTTATCACAACATATCCCCGGAACATATACTTGCAAAGTGGTCTGGATAATTACATACATAAAAAGCAAAGTTCACCTGCAATTTCTTCATTAACTTCCATAACATTTCTTAACGCTATTGCATGTGTAACAACATTGTATACTGGAATCTAAACTGAATGTTTTAAGCATGTGAACTTTGTCAACCTATGTTCGATGCTCAGTAGAGTGTCAATTGTAACGCAAATTTAGAAAGAATGTCCAGGAGTATGTCCACGTATTGCACGCTTTACAACGAAGCAAAAGCTTGGAGGACAGCCATTACCTGGTTCATTCTTCATGGTAATGCCTTGACCAATCAGAGTCGACCTGCCTGGTTTGAATTTGAACAAAAGCTTAGCTGTTGACTGTTCCCTGGTACATTCTTCATGGGATCATCTCTATAAATCAGAGCCTGCCTGCCAACAAATCTTCTCATATAGGATAAATATTAGTTCCCTTTACAACTGGTATTTTTGTCAACTGTCCTGATGAGTGCAAGACAAAAAGCTTCAACGGCATGTCTCCTTTTTTTAAGCCAACTTGTAGGTGAGTCATTGGATAAATCTGAGCATTCAGTAGCAAACTACTCATTTTCCTCTATAACAATTAGGACACTCCTCAGAATAATTAGATTATAAATAAATGATCAAATGACTTGTTAGAACTTTTTTCATCTAAGCTAAGAGGAAGAAATGTCTTACCCCTTTCTCCACAGTCTTTTTCACTTCCATTGAAAATTTTCCTGTTTTCCGATTTACCATACCATTGCGCAGCTATAACATAATGTATATGATTAATATTCTCACAGAAACTCAAAGGGAAAAAAATAGAATTGATGATTGACCAACCTTGTCCAATTAAATTTTTACTTTTGTGGCGTTTGTCTTATTATGGGGAGATAAGTTACTGCCAAGACTCATTATAACCATTGTCAAGGTAATGTCTGTTCAGGAGGTAAATTGATTTTTCTACGGGGTGAGTTTAAATGATGTGTTTTGGTGTAACATGACTCTTCATCAGAGCTCAACACTAATGGGATGAATGATCTATACTCTTCCTGTTAGCCTATACTTTCACTATTTGGAACAGGTGGATGAGCTCTACTGAGCGAGAATTTTCGGTTTAAATTTCAAGCGTTTCATTTTAAATCTAATCATCAAGGATTCTCATTTTCATTCTTCCTCCTTTTCTTGATTAATCCTAAGGCTTTCCACAACCTTAGCTATTATCAAGTCGAATACTGGATAAGTAGAAATTTCCTCCAACCAAATATCGAGAAACCAGGAGGACTGCCCTCGGGCCTTGTCACAAACTTCATTCCCTCACCGCCAAATCCATCTCTCTCTGGGAAATGTTTTCAAATTCCTCCAAGGTCTTGACCCTGCCCTTCTCTGTAATCGCTCCATCATTGGCGGTTTTGGCTTCAGTTCCTCGGCCCTAAGCTCTGGAATACCCTCCCTAAACCCCATAACTTTCTTCATCTCTTTCCACCTTAAAGACACTCCTTAAAGCCTCTTCCGTTAACTAAGCTTTTTAAATCCGATTGAATATCTCTTTCTGTGGCCTATTGTCAAATTTTGATGCAATAGTTGTTTTAAAGCACCATGAGTAATTTTGCTAAATGAAAGACAATACTTATTTTTTTTAATATAAATTTAGAGTACCCAATTCATTTTTTCCAATTAAGGGGCAATTTAGTGTCACCAATCCACCTACCCTGCACATCTTTGGGTTGTGGGGGCGAAACCCACACAAACACGGGGAGAATTTGCAAACTCCACACGGACAGTGACTCAGAGCCGGGATTCGAACCTGGGACCTCGGCGCCGTGAGGCAGCAGGGCTAACCCACTGAGCCACCGTGCTGCCCAATTAAAGACAATACTTAATGCAAGTGGTTGTTGTTTGTTTCTTAAATTTCTTTAATGCTTCTTTCTACTTTTTGACAGAGAAGATCTACTTCATCATCCAACAACCACTGAACGCTTTAAGGCCTTCTATAGTTCTGGTAAATCAGCACTGCAACTCTTTTCTTGAGGTGCGGCGCCCAAAGCTGAATGGAATGATCCAGATGGGGTCTGACCAAGGTTCTGTAGAACTGAGGCGTCACTTTCTCACTTCCTCCCCTCTCCATATAAGGACCAACATTCAATTAGCCTTTATGACTCACTGTGCAGTAGCGTTTAGTGATTTATTTACATGATGGTGAAAAAGGTACCTTAAAAACCTTTAAAGACCCAGAGAGTCTTCCCAACTTAGCAAAAGTCTGGCCCATGATCTTGTAATTTGGCAAACATCAAAACTAAATAGGGACTTACAATGTCATCATTGTCTTCCCATTCCAGTTCAGACAGGTCAACACTCTTGTAATTGGGTTTTCTCCTTCTTTTTCCTTCTTCATACTTTTTAGAAAACAAAATGTTAACTAATTTTTAAATAAATACAATATTACCCCACCTTCGAGTCCAAAACAGTTAGATCCAAGGTAACAAATACACAAAAACCATTATCGGAAATGACGCTTTTCTAATTGTTCATGACTCGAGCAGTTTACAATCATCATTTGAACGAGTGAATGGGTCCATGAACTCAGCTGCATTTTGTAGCAAAGAGTGGGCTACCATTCAGGAGACTATACCAGTGCCCAGTACAAGCCACATGAGCAGTCCGAAAAATGGATCTCATTGTTTTCTCACCGGCTGCCCCAAGAACTACCTTCATCCATCTGCCAGTTCTGGGTCATTGATAATAGGAGTACAAGACAAGGTAATTCAGGGGTTTGCTGGGCATTCCTTTTCCAAGTGGTTTGAAACTTGTAAGAAACTTGGGACAAGAAATCACCAGGTGGTATTCATATTCAATTCAATGCCACTGTATCACCTGATTGGAATCAGGCGATGGATGTAATCTGCCAGTGCCTCCCTGTTAAATCTCAACCTCTCATTGTGTGCTCAGCAGATACCTAAAGAAGGAAATGCCCTCACAGGGTTTGTCTGTGCTGCTATGCCAAATTCCTTAATGATCATTGTTGAAAACTTTATATAAATCATGTCATATGAAAAAATGTAGGCTCACCATCACTGTTTCCACACAGCGCTCTCACATTGTCCTAAAGTCATTCTGTAGATCAGAAACAACTCCAAACTCCACTCTATGAATAATCTCCTCTTACCACCTTCCACTGCGCCATCTATTCTTACCCTCTGATACCAAATGCAAGGAGCTCATCTATTCATGTGCAAAATTCAAACAATCTGCTGTCCTCTTAATGGCTGCTTTATTAATTCTTTCCCTTTCCTGCTGTATGTGGACAGTCACATTTGTTGACTTCAGGCATCCATTCTTGGTTGCTTCCCCAACTTTGCATCATCACCTGCTATAATAACAGAGGTCACCATTGCCAACTATGGGCTGGATTCTCCGATTGCTGACGGCAAAATCGCATTCCCTGACATATACGTCTATATATTTATAAGGTTGCATAAATTTTGATGCCGAAATCATGGATGGCACCATTTTTCAGATGCTCCGCCCCCCAAAAACGGCGTCATCACTGAGTACACCATTGGGACAGCCTCAGGACATCACCTGAGGCTCTCCCCCAATGCTCCATCCCAGATGGGCCAACTTCCCGACGCATGGGACACGTGTGCCCACAGTTTTCGGGGACCTCGCGTGGCGGTTGCGGACTGTGTCCAGCTCCGCCACAGTCTGGGGGGAGCTGTTCCGGTGGCCGGGGGCGGGGCTTCTGCAGTGCTGCGGGGACTGGAGGGGGGTGGGCCGGGGGGTGACGAGGGGGGTACAAAGGGGCACTATCTGTTAGGCCGGGTCCACGCGCGCCGGTTCCATGTTGTACGGTGTGACCGCTGAAGATCGCCACCGTGCGCGTACGCGGGCACAGAGCTAGCAATTCTCCATCAGTCTCTGCAGGTATAGCCGGGGGGCAATCTCCTTCCTAGCTTCCTAGAGAATCCTAGGATAAATCCCATCTGGCCCAGGGGACTTATCTATTTTCACACTTTCCAGAATTGCTAACACCTCCTCCTTATGAACCTCAAGCCCTTCTAGTCTAGTAGCCTGTATCTCAGTATTCTCCTCGACCACATTGTCTTTTTCCTGTGCGAATACAGACAAAAAATATTCATTTAGCACCTCTCCTATCTCCTCGGACTCCACGCACAACTTCCCACGACTGTCCTTGACTGGCCCTACTCATTCTTTTATTCCTGACATACCTATAGAAAGCTTTAGGGTTATCCTTGACTCTACCTGCCAAAGACTTATCAATTCCCCTTCTGGCTCTTCTTAGCTCTCTCTTTAGGTCCTTCCTAGCTAACTTGTAACTCTCGAGCGCCCTAACTAAACCTTCATGTCTCATATTTACATAAGCCTCCTTCTTCCTCTTGACAAGTGATTCAACTACTTTAGTAAACCACGGTTCCCTCGCTCGACCACTTCCTCCCTGCCTGACAGGTACATACTTATCAAGGACACGCAGTAGCTGTTCCTTGAACGAACTCCACATTTCAATTGTGCCCATCCTATGCATCCTAAGTCTTGCCTCATTGCATCGTAATTGCCTTTCCCCCAGCTATAATTCTTGCCCTGCGGTATATACCTATCTCTTTCCATCGCTAAAGTAAACGTAACTGAATTGTGGTCACTCTCACCAAAGTCATCACCTACCTCCAAATCTAACACCCGTCCTGGTTCATTACTCAGTACCAAATCCAATGTGGCCTCGCCTCTTGTTGGCCTATCTACATACTGTGTCAGGAAACCCTCCTGCACACATTGGACAAAAACGGACCCATCTAAAGTACTCGAACTATAGCGTTTCCAGTCAACATTTGGAAAGTTAAAGTCCCCCATAACAACTATCCTGTTACTTTCGCTCCTCTCCAGAATCATCTTTGCAATCCTGTCCTCTACATCTCTGGAA
This sequence comes from Scyliorhinus canicula, assembly GCF_902713615.1. Taxonomy (NCBI): domain Eukaryota; kingdom Metazoa; phylum Chordata; class Chondrichthyes; order Carcharhiniformes; family Scyliorhinidae; genus Scyliorhinus; species Scyliorhinus canicula. The sequence continues at coordinate 38,307,264 of NC_052156.1, read as the reverse complement.
CTTTTCGGAGGCCTATAGAAAACTCCAACAGGGTGACCTCTCCCTTCCTGTTTCTAACCTCAACCCATACTACCTCAGTAGACGAGTCCTCATCAAACGTCCTTTCTGCCACCGTAATACTGTCCTTGACCAACAATGCCACCCATCCCCCTCTTTTACCACCTTCCCTGAGCTTACTGAAATATCTAAACCCCGAAATCTGCAACAACCATTCCTGTCCCTGCTCTATCCATGTCTCCGAAATGGCAACAACGTAATGTTACTCAAAAATGTGGTGGTATTGGCGGATGGAGAAATGGAAATGCCACACTATGTCATACAAAGAATTCTTTGTGCTTAATATTTAGGGTTACAGGGTAATGTTAACTGCCCAGGTGGCATCCTGCCCATGCCGAGGATCAGACCCGGGTGCCCTACCCTTATGAGGTGGGGTGTGGGGGGCTCGAGGAATCCCCTAATTTGTAAGTTTTGGCTTTGGCGGGGGGGGGGGGGGGGGGGGGGGGGGGGGGGGGGGGGGTTCGTAGGCCACGGTGGCGGGGGCTATTAAAAATGGTGCCCTGATCTCTTCCTGCACTCGTGATCTGAGTTCGTTAGTGTAGAGAATGGGACTAAGTGCGGCCTTAGCAGGGCGTCCCTCACTGTGGCACCAAAGTGAAGCAGATTCCCTTTTAACAGCGGGGTCGTTTTCTGGTGCAGGTATTGAGAAAGTAGCAGTTGGATGGTAGTTAGACTGGATGGATCAATGTTCGGAATCATCATGTGCCAACTATGAAGCACTTGAACTTAGAATACACTTGTGTGAATTGTAGTAGATTATGATTAAATGCGGATTTGAGCATTGCAGAAGGTCCCCGTTGGCACTCAATTTATGCAACCTTATAAATATATAGAAGTAATAGAAATTTCTTTAAATCCATAGTAGGTTGAATCTGAGCATTTACAACTGAATCTCAATTAAGTCAAATGAGCAATTCTAAACATGGAATATGCATCACTTCTGCTTTGTCAATATTCAACATTTATTTCATTAGGTAGAGCCACTTTTCTTTGAAAGTAAACACATAAATCACAAAAAGCCACAAGATGGCAGTCTACCCTCATTCACAACAAAGACTGAGTCTGCTCCTACATACCCTAACATTCTATTATTCTTAGTTAATTAAAACAAATAATTATACTTCAGTATTTTATTTTCCTTTTTTGTAACTCTTAGTATAGATATCTGTCTTCATATATTTCTTTAAAAGCAAAATACTGCAGAATGCGGGAAATCTGAAGTAAAAACTGATACCACTGGAAATACTCAGTGGTTCTGGCAGCATCTGTCATCTCCACAGTCGAAGTGTACGCTAATGGTGTGCAGGCTGCTTGCAGATACAAGACAGCAACAATCACAGACAACTCAGGTGAGAAAACTCTCAGCCTCATTTGATGGAAAATTTTCGACAAGGCGGAATGAACTGGTTGATGGCAAATTAAATTTGTTGCACTTCGGTTGGAAAATGGGAGAGCTAACTGCTGATTGGAATGAAACCCACTTGTCAAGATGCAAGGGTACTGATATTAAGGCTACTGGCGGCCTGCAGCGGTCGCGCCATACAACATGGCGGCAGCCGTGCGCCGTCTCTTATTATTTCACAGACCTTATTGATTCTAGTGTTTCATTGTCATTGATATTTGCATTGTTGAAGGGTATTCTTATTTAGTGCCAAGATTTCTGAGGAAGCTATGTTACAGAATAAACTAAGGGAAAATCTATTTTAGGATAAAGTAACTGGTTTGTAAAGTAAAATAGTTGTTCCCAATGATTAAGGTCGGGATTCTCCGAACCCGCGCCGGGTTGGAGAATCACTGGGGGGGGGACGCGCGAATCCCACCACGCCGCTCCGACGCCAGGCCGCCGATTCACTGGCGACCGGAGAATCAGTGGCAATCACGCCGGCACGGTCGCCGCGACACCGGTCGTGGGCCGTTGAAAGCCCCCCCGCGGCGATTATGCGCGCTCGACGGGCCGGGTTCCGCCAAATCCCACCGGCGTCGTTTGCATCTGGTCCTACCCGGCAGGACCTCAGCGTTCTGGCTGCGGTGGCCATCCTGGTTGGGGTGGGTGGGGGGTGAGGGGGAGCGGGAGGAGCTGGCCCCCGAGGAGTGGGGGCCTCCACGGTGGCCAGGCCCGCAATCGGGGGCAACTGATCGGCGGGTGCGATGCTTCCAGGGGGGCCTATGTTCCTCCATGCTGGGCCATAGTAGGGCTCCGCCATGTTGCCTGTGGGCCGGCGCGGACCTGCGCTGGCCGTAGCGGGCCGGCTGTCGGCGCCGGAGCAACGCACAACACTCCGTCACCGTTCTAGCCCCTGAGGACGGGGAGAATGGCGGGGCCTAAAGGCTCGTTGACGCCGGCGTCGCTCGCACCTGTTTTGACGCCGGCATCAACACTTGCCTGGGATTTTGGAGAATCCCGGCCTAAGTGTTTTCTTAAACAATTTTGAAATGAAAAATATGACTCAGAGTGGCCATGTCGAATCCCCGATGTGACTCAAACAGTCAGGGTCCAGACCTCACATGCCACGCCAAACTGGTGGTGGTACACAGCCATGTGCCGCAGGCAAATAGCTACGCGGTAGCCTTGGGAGGTGCCCAATATGCATTAATATAACGTCACCTATTGCAGTTGGCGGGAATCAGCACCACCAGCCAGCACAGTGCCGCAGCCATCCAGCCAACAATACAGGCCCCCTACACATGTGGAAATATATGCTCTTCCTGAGGCCTACAGCCACTGGCTATACCGGAAATATGCCTGATCTCATCCACACTGAGGACACCAGCCCAAGAGCATTTCTAGCAGACAATTGGCTTCACATGCTCAGGGTGAAGGACTAAAACAAATATGAGGTTCCAGATCTAGTCTTCGCGGGGCGGGGGGAGACGCGATGACCTGTGCACCAGCTTATTTTTTTTGTTCGTTCATGGGACGTGTCCATCGCTGGCTGTGCCAACATTTATTGCCCATCCCTAATTCAAGTCCATCAAAGTCAACCACATTGCTGTGGGTCTGGAGTCACATAAAGGCATGACCGGGTAAGGACAGCAGATTTCCTTTCCTAAAGGACATTAGTGAACCAGATGGGGTTTCACGACAATCGACAATGGTTTCATAATCATCATCAGACTTTAAATTCCAGAGTTTTATTGAATTCAAATTTCACAATCTACAGTGGTGGGATTTGAACTTGGATCGCCAGAGCATTACTCTGGGTCTCTGGTTTGCTAGTCCAGCGATAATACCACTACGCCATCGCCTCCACTGCTGCAGCCTAATCCATGTGTTATGGGGGCGGAACCCACGCAAACACGGGGAGAATGTGTAAACTCCACACGGACAATGACGTAGAGCCATCCAATATAAATGTGTTGCTAGCCTGCTCAATTTACATGTTGTAAAATCATGGAATCCCGACAGTGCAGAAGGAGACCATTTGTCCCATCGAGTCCGCACTGACCCTCTGAAAGAGCATCCTACCTAGGCCCAATCCCCCACCCTATTCACGTAACCCCAACTAGGGGCAATTTATCATGGCCAACCCACCTACTCTGCACATCTTTGGACTGTGGGAGGGAACCGGAGCACGCGAAGGAAACCCACGCAGACATGGGAAGAATGTGCAAACTCATGGGCCGCACGGTGGTGCAGTGGTTAGCATTGCTGCCTCACGGCACCGAGGTCTCAGGTTCGATCCCGGCTCTGCGTCATTGTCCGTGTGGCGTTTGCACATTCTTCCCGTTTTGCGTGGGTTCCGCCCCCATAACCCAAAGATGTGCAGGGTAGGTGGATTGGCCACACTAAAATGGCTGTTAATTGGAAAAAATGAATTGGGTACTCTAAATTTATAGAAAAAACAAAGAAATTAGCAAAAAAAGAATGTGCAAACTCCACACAGACAGTCATCCGAGGTCGGAATCGAATCTGGGCCTCTGGCGCTGTGAGGCAGCAGTGCTAACCACTGTAACACCCTTGTGAAAAGCCTTATCCATCATAATTAACATTGTTCCAGTGACTGTTCTCGCACACAGTTACAGCTCAGTACCATCGGTTGTTCAAACTTTATGGAGAGTGGGAGTTCTCCCTGGAGCACAGGCAGAGTTACAGCATGTAAGAACTACTCAGAGAACTTAATAAACTGTTGTTGTTATAAATCCTTGGTCACCTGTCATTGGAGCACAGCATTTTTACAACCACATTGGGAAAAATAGTAGCCTTATAAAATAATTAGATAAATATTTCAGGAAAATTCTTCAGTAGTCTGCCTGAACTGACATGGAACAATGTTAATCATGATGGATAAGGTTTTTCACAAGGTTTGTTAGGTGGCCAAGGACATAATGTAGAAGCAGGCCTTTGCGAAGGTGAAGCTGGACTTGATGAGAGGTTGGGAAGAAACCTCATGGTCATGGGCGGCACGGTGGCTCGCACTGCTGCCTCACAGCTCCAGGGTCCCGAGTTCAATTCCGGCCATGGGTGACTGTGTGGACTTTGCACTTTCTCCCCTTGTCTGCGTGGGTTTTCTCTGGGTGCTCCGGTTTCCTCCCACAGTCCAAAGAAGTGGAGGTTAGATGGATTGGCCATGCTAAATTGCTCCTTTGTGTCCAAAAGGTTAGGTGATGTTACTGGGTTACGGGCTAGGGTGGAAGCATGGGCTTGGGTAGGGCACTCTTTCCAAAGGCCGGTGCAGACTCGATGGACCGAATGGCCTCCTTCTGTAAATTCTATGATTCTGTGATCTGTGTATTTAAACATACTGTCTAGAGATGGTGACATGTATGTACAAGAGTAAGTGATCGCAAAGAACTGGAGCCTCAGTCAGTAGAGGCCACCTAAAGTATCTATTGCTCTGTATTTGAAGAAAGTCAATTGGATGGTTAAACGCAATTAGACAAGTGATTGGTGTGAGGTATCGACCGGACCCTAAAATAAGGTATGTAAATGAGAATTCCGGAGGGAAGCGGGCAGACGGAAGAGAACTCCCCAAGGTGGATCCATGCTATCTTTGGCTTAACGTCTCAGCCAGCTTGGAAGATTGCAGAAAAAGAGATCATTACCACAGGCTGCAAAGATCAAACTGTTCTGCCTTGCCATTCATTTGTCCAATCTGAAATCAGTTAACTGTTCTCATCTGTTATGCATCTTATGTTTACTATATCTATCCTGATTATGTGCTCTATTTATACTGTCACTCCTTAACAAATCTCTTGTGCTTTTCAACCCTTTTGGGTAATCTGTGACCCTTGATCAAATCTTTCACCTTATGCATGTTTCTCTGAAATGTTATTGTATTCTTAATAGTAGTACTGGAAATGTGAGGTAAAGCACTACGGTTTCCGCGCACAATGTAAGGGCCAGAGAGAGAGATGGGGTGAGACTCAATTTGATTGATTTTTAGGGGTCAATGAATTGTCCGGTAACAGGTGGTGATTGGATCCTATCCCAGTAAGATGGTTCTCAGAGAGCTCAGGGAGCCATTGAGTCCTAGACACAGAAAGCTTTCTCTCCCTCTTCAGACAGGCTGAGAGCTGCATTCCAGAAGCTGCAGATAACCTGATTGAATGAACCTACAGGGGAACCATTACATGCTTCAAACTATGACAATAACCTGCTCTCTCTCTTTCTCCAGAAATGCTGTGAGTGCTGTATTCTGAAATTGAAAGAAGCAACAGTAAAACCTCAAACTGAAAGCAAAGTTTGAAGAGGAGTAAGATGCTAGGAACTACCATCTGAAACAAAGAGATTTTTCCTTTTACTTATGATTTTTTTTACCCCTTTCGTCCCCTCTATGTTTGTCTGTCATGTGTTTGTGTATGCGTGCGTGCATATAGAAGGTGGGGGAAAGTTAAAGTGGGGAATTTGAAATTAATTAATAGTCAACCAGCTATATTTGCTGCAAATTTCATTACAGCTCCTGTTATTAATATATAAAGTAATTGTGTTTACTCTAGGTCAAGTGCGCTGGAATTGACTCCGCGCTAGCCCAGGTTGTCGTAACAATAAAAATTCTAGTTTATCTTTACCATGTTGATATTAACTTAAATACTAGTAAAATATACAGAGAACAGCATTTTTAATGTGTAATTATGCTAAATATCTCGGCTAATTTATTCTTGCAGCGGGAAGAATATAACTCAAGTGTCTTATTGGTTCAGAAGGTGAGTTTATTTGTGGACTGCCCTAATGTTGTTTGGTACCATCCTGCTAGTCTTTTGAATGAGTACGCTTCAACATTGATTGCCACTGTAATTTATAGTTCATAATACATTGTTTAAAAATTCATCAAATTAAACTTTCTTCTGGTTAAATTAGAGATTCTTCTGCACTAGTTACTGAAGCTTGAAATTCTACTATGTCAATTGCTTAGCAGAGCATTGTATTGACATTATAACAGCAAAGTCTTCTGTCCTCTATAAATCAGATTAAATCATTGACAAAGACGGAACAGGAGCTGGAAATGAGATCGTCTGAGACAGAGTTTTTATAATCTGATATTTATTAAGGTATTTTTGACCTTCAACTTTTGACTGTCAACGAAGCTAATAGGATTTCATTGAGCTGTTTGTCAGACAGGCCAGATGTGATGAGTTTTGTTATTACCAGATGAAGTTGGATTCAATCAAATGTGTGTTGGAGGTTGACAGATGATTGGTGTTAAAGGAATTTTCTCGACCTGACAACATACAGGTATATTTACAGCTGCAACATCTGAACAGTGTTATTGGAGGAGTAAATAAAAACTGGACTCTTCATGGAGTTGTGCTTGGCTTTTGTTTTGGTGAAACATTCAATTGGCTATGCAGCATTTCCTCATCAATCTCCGATATTATCATGAACTTGCGGTTGATGTTGTTGAGCCGTAATTATACTTCAGCCTTAAAGTTCTCAGTGCCACAATCTCCTGCTGGAGGTGTAGTGAGGCAGCATTTCAAACCCAACCACTGGCTCTGACATGGACTCTGCCAGAAGTCACAATGTTGGCTCATTGTAATGTTCTGGGGTCGAACAAAGTTGCAAGCTCTGGGAGGAACTATTGTGATCTGGAAATGCATCCAGGAGGGAAGGAAACATTCCTGAAGATGTCCTTGCAAACTGAACTTCTCTGAAAGAAGAATCTGCATGCAAAGAAGCGAAGACGTAACTTCAACAAGAATAAATAAGACAGCAGCACGTCTGTGAGAGTGATTCAAGTATTGTTGTAACTAAAATTAGTCATAAAGAGAAAAAAAATCAACCAAACTAAGAGGAAAGTGGCACAGATGGTGAGTGGTAAATCCCTCATGCCAAGGACATCCTGTTAATTAAAGGGCAGCACAGTAGCATGGTAGTTAGCATAAATGCTTCACAGCTCCAGGGTCCCAGGTTCGATTCCCGGCTGGGTCACTGTCTGTGCGGAGTCTGCACGTCCTCCCCGTGTGTGCGTGGGTTTCCTCCGGGTGCTCCGGTTTCCTCCCACAGTCCAAAGATGTGCGGGTTAGGTGGATTGGCCATGCTAAATTGCCCGTAGTGTCATAAAAAGTAAGGTTAAGGGGGGGGGGGGTCGTTGGGTTATGGGTATAGGGTGGATACGTGGGTTTGAGTAGGGTGATCATTGCTCGGCACAACATCGAGGGCCGAAGGGCCTGTTCTGTGCTGTACTGTTCTATAAATTAGTCATTCATTTATATTTTAAACTTTGAAAACAATAGATCAATATGGACTTGAACAAAGCAGTGACAAATATAATAAGTGTTTTAAACTTCCTGGACAATTAGTGTACATGCACATTTCAGGACTTCCTCAGGGTCCTGAAGCGCTACAGTGACGTTAACATTCACTGTTGTTTACATCAGAAGATCTGGCCCATGATGTAAGATTAATAAGAGATTTGAAACAAATCCTCCAATGGTTGTCAAATAAACAAGTCACCATCATTCTATTCTTTTGCAGGAAAAATCACTGAGGAGGCTTCTTGTATAATGAAGAGGTTTACTGGAAATGACAATGAGGGCAGAGGTATATCATACAAGTCTTTAATAATAATCTTTATTATTGTTGAAAGTAGGCTTACATTGACACTGCAATGAAGTTACTGTGAAAATGCCCTAGTCGCCACACTCTGGCACCTGTTCGGGTATACAGAGGGAGAATTCAGAATGTCCAATTCACCTAACAGCACGTCTTTCGGGACTTGTGGGAGGAAACTGGAGCACCGGAGGAAACCCACACAGACACAGGGAGGATGTGCAGACTCCGCACAGACAGTGACCCAAGCTGGGAATCAAACCTGGGACCCTAGAGCTGTGAAGCAATTGTGCTAACCACTATGCTACCATGCTGCCCTTGCTGCGTTGTTGAGAAATCCATGCACTGTATCTTGGTCACATCTATCACTTGTAGAGTGGTGTGTTTGACCACTGTTTGCCAGTTAACGTCCTCATACTTACCTGGAGTGTTTGAGTAAGGCATATAAATTGTTTTTATCTTTCTAACCTTGTACAGTAAAGTTTGTTTTGGTTTGGTCAAAATGCGTGGAATCTTATGGCTTTATTCTATTAACAAGTGTCTTGAAACTCAAACATTGGACAGGAATTCCGGGCCAATTCATTTTTTCCAATTAAGGCGCAATTTGGCATGGCCAATTCATCTACCCTGCACATCTTATTTTTTTTTTGGGTTGTGGGGGCGAGACCCACACAGACATGGGGAGAACGTGCAAACTCCACACGGAGAGTGACCTGTGGCCAGGATCGAATCCGGAGGTCCAAGATCCATTGGGTCTTGGAGATGCTAACCACAGAGCTGAAGGCAAAGGTTAGTTTTAGTTTAATTACATGAATTTTGAATCATTTTGAATATGTTTTCTCAGCACACTCATGGGGTCTTCACGGCACACGAGTGTGCCTGAATGTGGCCCCTTAAGCACATTTCTTGTGGGTGGTCTCACCTGCATCGGTAACACATACCATAATTAAGGGCTGATGGTCTGATTTTCTTCCATGCCTCTGATTTTGATTTGATTTGATTTATTGTCACATGTACCGAAGTACAGTGAAAAGTATTTTTCTGTGGCCAAAGGAACGTACACAGTACGTACATAGTAGACAAAAAGAATAATCAACAGAGAACATTGACAAATGGTACATCGGCAAACAGTGATTGGTTACAGTGTGGACCAAGGGGTCAAACACAGCAAATAGATGAGCAAGAGCAGCATAGGGTGTCGTGAATAGTGTTCTTACAGGGAACAGATCAGTCCGAGGGAGAGTCGTTGAGGAGTCTTGTAGCCCTGGAAAAGAAGCTGTTCCTATGTCTGGATGTGCGGGTCTTCAGATTTCTGTACCTATTCCTGGATTCTCTGTTCAGTCTCCTCTGTGGCTGGGACTTGGGGTGCTATCCCAAAAGCTGATTTACCTTGCCTTCCTGCATGTACTGCAGCACAGAAATGACCTTCTAGGCACATTCAGTGGCTTGAGCTACTTCTATTGTTTTATCCAGGGCAATTTTTGTTTGGGCTAACAATTTCTTTTGTACATTGATATTGTTGATGTCACATACCAGGCGGTCATGTAGCTTGTCACTAGGGCCGAGCTGAATTTGCAGTGTTCAGCCATTTGGCAAAGTCTGGCAACGACAACTGATATTGTCTCCCCGGTGTCCCTGATGGCCGAATTAAACTTACAGCATGGCAGTATAATGGGGGGGTCTGTGGTTGAAGTGCCCTTTCACAAATGTCACCAGCTGATCAAACGACTTAGTGTTTGGGGCCTCTGGGGACATCATTCTTAATGAGGTTGTAGGTATGGAGTCCACTGTTAACAAAATGAGCTTTTGCTTATCATGTTCCATAATCTAATTGGCGATAAACAAATACCGAAGCCTCTCGATATATTGGCTGCAATCTTTGGCCCCCGGTCGAATGGATCAAGTTTTCCTACAATAGGCATTTATTCTAACTCACTGTTTTTCTGCCGTGCTCATCTTTTCCGTTTCTTGGAGATTTCCAATGAAATCCCTTCCCCCATGAATTTCGAGGCTTGTGTTTGGTGTCCAATTTACCCTCGTCGCCAATGTAATAGCGCAAGGTATTACGGAGGAGGCTTCTGGTATAACAAAGAGGTTCATTGGAAACAACAATAGCATCTAACTATAGACTGGCACAAAGGTACCGCATTACAGGCTTTTACTCCTTGCTCCCAGGGCCCCGTGCTTTTTTCTCATTGGTTGGGGTTCACACGCTCCCGCACGATAGGCCCCGAGTGGGTCACATGTCCCATGAAAGAGTGTCCATTAAAGGGGCCACGCTACCACAGCAATATTTTCCTATTAACCCGTCAGAAGGGGCAGGAAGCAATTGATGTACTGGAATCCTGCCCATCTGAGACCATAGGGGAAGGGTTCAGGAGAAGTCCCATACCTACAGTTCTGCTAATGTTCAAATATTACAAAAAATTTCAGGTTTCTGATAATCATCCTCTGAATAGACCTCTACATGAGAAGAACAGTAAGAGAATGGCTAGCAGATACGATTCCCCACAGGAGTTGGAAACACAGAAGCAAAAGCAGGGAGAAGATGGTTATTGTTGGTAAATGGCAATCACGCCAGCCCACAGATATTACTGCAGGAGTTTGTGCGGGTAGTGTACTGGCCCAATTACCTTTTGCTGTTTCATCAATGATCCTCAACATATGATTTGACGTGGGGCCTTTTTCTGCTGATTGTACAACATTTGTTTGTATTACAATTCTTTTAGATTGCATTGTTTAATATTTAATATAATGTTGATGTAGACTATTATAACCATGCTGGATGCTTTAGTAATCCCTGTTACATTATATGGATTGGTTTTTAGCTCCCATTATCTTGAAAATCTAATTTTCTAGTTATTGGAGCATTGGGACAAATAAGTCACCCTCAAAAGAATACATTTTAATAAGTTGTCATTGGCTAGTTGAATTTTCTCATTCCACGACTCATTGACTTTTTTTAATGTAATACAATTACGCATTTTTACATCTCAGCTTTATGGGGATTAATTTGATAATAAACAAAGTAAACTTTCACTTCAAGTACATTCTGAAGCCTTTGGAAAATGGATCAATAAAGTGCAAGTACCTCTTCCTCTTCAGTAAAAAAAAATTGTAATTTTTTATAGTCCCAATAAGTAATAGAGCTAAAAAAAAAGATAATTTCAGTAGATAAATAAATGACACAAAACCGAACGTATGGTTGAGCCTCATCATAATCACGCTTTATACTGCAATCATTATCTTTACGTGAACAATTTATGTTACAAGGTGGAAGTTCTGAGTTGCTTATATTTGAAAAGCGGGAGAAATTCTGGATGATGGAAATCTGAATTACAAACAGAAAATGCTGAAAAATCTCAGCCAGTCTGGCAACATTTGTGGCGAGAAACAGAGTTTCAAGTTGGTGACTTTAAACTTCGATTTGAAACATTAACTTAGTGGGCAGAATTTTCCATTCTCCCCATCCACTGGACTGAAAATTCCTGCCAGCTGGTCCATCAAATTTTCCATCCTGCCTGCTACAATTCCGGCGGAGGGTGGGGCCGGAAAATCTTTCCCTGTTTCTCTCTCACTGACGCTGCCAGATCTGTTGAGTATTTCCAGGATTTTCTGGTTCTATTATTGTTAATGATGGGTTATTTTCCAAAATTTCTAGGAACGGCTTAATCCACTGACGAACGCATTATTCACATTTCTGACTCTGTTCCCTTCTCCGGTTACCACCCTTGTTTGAACCGGACACTTCACGATCAGTGAAGCCTCAATTCAGCTTCTGACCCCATATTCCTTTCATCACAAAGAGTCCCTTCTTGCATTTCAGTAACACTGCCTGCTGCCTCTACCCATCGGCTGCTGAAAACTCACGTATGTCTTGGTTACTTCAACTATTCTAATGAAACTCTAGTTACTCCCATCATCCACCTTCTGTAAGCTTCAGTTCATTAAATTTATACAGCCTATACTATTCCATAGCATCCTGCTCACACATCATCCCTATGCTCTGCATTGGCTCTCAATCCCCCAAAGTGGCAATATTTTTCATTCTTAATCTCATTTTTAAATCCTTTCAGCGCAGCATATTACTGATCTCCATAATCACCACCTGTCCTATAAATTTTACACCATGCAACATAATCCACAAAAAAGTAAATTTTGGATTAACAATTCAAATAAATGTTCGTGAAAACTGTGAACTCCTGTGACTGTGGTCTCATGCAGCTTATACTCCCTGACATCTTACTGTTCACAGTCATACTACCAGCATACTACCAGCATACTTCAGAATTCTAACCCTAAACCAGTTTCACCTTTTCATCCCCCTGCCACTCACCCCCTCCTTTAAAACCTATCCCCTCTTTAGGCAAATATCCTTTACTTTTACTGGTTTAATCGGGAGATTAACTCCCTACTGAAGTCCAGGTCTGAGGCGTTCAAGACAGGCGACCCTGCAGCCTCGGACACACCCAAACCCACCGTCACAGCTTCCAAAGGCAGATCAGCCTTCTTGAAAGTAAACCCTCGGAAAACAACAGGTCCTGACAGAGTTCCTGGTCGTGCACTCAGATCCTGCGCAGACCAACTGCCGGGTGTGTTCGCGGACATCTTCAACTTCTCCCTACTCCTTTCCAAGGTTCCCACCTGCTTCAAGAAGACCACCATCATACCGATGCCAAAGAAGAACCAGGCAACATGCCTCAACGACTACCGTCCGATGGCCTTGACATCTATCATTATGAAATGCTTTGAGAGGTTGGTCATGAAACACATCAACTCCAAACTCCCAGAATGCCTTCAGTCACTGCAATTTGCATACCGTCACAACCGGTCCACAGCAGACACTATCTCCTTGGCCCTACACTCATCCCTGGAGCATCCCGACAACAAGGACTCCTACGTCTACAGCTCATTGACTACAGCTCCGCCTTCAACACCATTATCCCAGCCAAGCTCATATCAAAAGTCCTAGGACTTGGCTCCTCCCTCTGCAAACGGATCCTTGACTTCCTGACCCATAGACCACAATCAGTAAGGATAAACAACAACCCCCTTCTCCACGATAGTCCTCAATACCGGAGCCCCGCAAGGCTGCGAACTTAGCCCCTACTATACTCCCTATACACACACGACTGTGTGGTAAAACTTGGCTCCAACTCCATTTACAAGTTTGCTGACGACAGGACTGCAGTGAGTCGGATCTTGAACAACGATGGGTCAGAATACAGGAGGGAGATAGAGAACCTAGTGGCATGGTGTAACGACAATCTCTCCCTTAACATCAGCAAAACTAAGGAACTGGTCATTGACTTCAAGAAGCGAAGTATCGTACACACGCCTGTCTGCATCAAAGGTGCCAAGGTGGAGATGGTTGACAGCTTCAAATACCTAGGTGTGCACATTACCAACAATCTGTCCTATCTGTCCTAGTCCACCCACATCAACGCTACAAACAATCCTCAGGAAACAAAGGAAATTCGGCATGTCTGCATTGACTCTTTCCACTTTTTACAGATGCACCGTAGAAAGCATCCTATCTGGCTGCATTACAGTCCGATATGGCAACTGCTCAGCCCAAGACCGTAAGAAGCTAAAGCCCAGTCCATCATACAGACCCGCCTCCCATCCATTGACTCTGTCTACACCTCCTGTTCCTTTGGGAAAGCGGGCAGCATAAGCAAAGACCCCTCCCACCCAGGTTATTCTCTCTTCGGGCAGGAGATACAAAAATCTGAGAACATGCACTAACAGGTTCAAAAACACCTTCTTTCCCGCTGTTACCAGACTCCTGAATGACCCTTTTATGGACTGAACTGATCTCTTCATACATCTTCTCTACTGAGTAGTACTGTACTCCGTATGCTGACCCGATGCTGTGACTATGTATTTACATTGTATGTTTATGTACGTCCAATGTTTTTTCATGTATGGAACAATCTGTCTGGACTGTACGCAGAACAATACTTTTCACTGTAGCTCAGTACACGTGACTTCCCTCTCAGTGCTGTCCATTTGTTTTTTCTAGTGGCGCAATGGATAACACGTCTGACGCATTAGGAGATTCCAGGTTTGACTCCTGGCTGGCTCGGTGTTTTAGGGGCTGGTTTAGCACAGGGATAAATCGCTGGCTTTGAAAGCAGACCAAGGCAGGCCAGCAGCAAGGTTCAATTCCCGTACCAGCCTCCCCGAACAGGTGCCGGAATGTGGCAACTAGGGACTTTTCACAGTAACTTCATTTGAAGCCTCTGTGTGACAATAAGCGATTTCTTCTTCTTTGACAAAGTTCACCCCGTGTGGGTCAAAGTAACTGGCATAGACAGATTGAGCTTCTGACACCATTGAAAGTTAATGGGATACACCGCCAACTGTATAAAAATTATTCCATCACATGGCAGCATGGTGGCACAGTGGGTTAGCCCTGCTGCCTCACGGCGCCGAGGTCCCAGGTTTGATCCTGGCTCTGGGTCACTGTCCGTGTGGAGTTTGCACATTCTCCCCGTGTTTGCGTGGGTTTCGCCCCCACAACCCAAAGATGTGCAGGGTAGGTGGATTGGCCACGCTAAATTGCCCCTTAATTGGAAAAAATTAATTGGGTACTCTAAATTTATAAAAAATATATTATTCCATCACCATACAACGTAGATCAGGATGCTCAATATCAAAATGTGGAGCTGACCAAAGATTAACCAGTCCCCAGGATATAATGCAAGTAAAATATACCACAGAATAATGTTTTATTATGGAAAATGTTGCAGCCAGTATAATTTATTAAACTTGGGTTATGTAGGCACTCAGGGATAATTAGAATTATATTTTCCCCAGTGTATATCTCCCATAAATGTCATACTTCCCAAGCTACAGCATATAGATTATAATTTCACACTTGTCCATTTGACATATACTCTTGAGTATATTTCCCTTTTTCTTTGTATTACTGTATTAAAACAACGGTTAACTGATTATTTGCACTCATTTTTCTTTGTTAATGAGTCAGCATTATGGTGAGCAGCTGGTTGTCCCATTATTATTATTGATCTTTTAAAATGAATTACCACCGTTTGCCGTTTATTTCACAATGATTTACACAGATGTGCCATTACAGGTTGTGCATCCCTTATCCAGAATGCTTGGGGCTGAGTATGTATCGGATTTCGGAATTTTTCAGATTTTGGAATATAATGTACGGCATGTTGGGACCTGCGCATGTGAAGTGCTTTGGAAACTGCGCATGTGTACTCGTTGGAATCTGCGCATGTGAGGGGTGTTGAGACCTCCCCATGTGCGGCACATTGGGAACTGCGCATGTGTGGCTCGTTGGGACCTGCGTATGTGAGGTGTGTTGGGACCTGCACATGTGAGGCGTGTTGAGACCTGCCCATAGGCGGTGCGTTGGCACCTGCACATCGCCCTGGAACCTTCCCAGCGTCTTATGGGATTTCCACTCATGACGTCATGTCGGCGCTTGAAAAGTGCGGATTTCAGAATTTTGGGGATTTCGCAATTTCAGATAAGGGATACTCAACGTGTATTTGAATTGTTTTAATCCAAAGTATGCGTCTTCATGGATTATGTTATGTGCTCCAAAACATCTAAGGTGGGATTTTCCAGCTCTTCCCACCAACAGGATCGTCCGGTCACACCAAAGGTCACCATCCCACGGCGGGTTCCCTGGTGGTCCGACCGGGAAGATCTCATCGATGGCCAATGGCGAGCCGCCTCAGCCGCCGGAATCCCCGCTGTGGGGGAGGGGGTAACGGGAATGCTGGCCCCAGACAGCAAAACAACACTAAACTTCTTTCTCTTCAATTATTACTTTATAATAATCCACTGTACATGCTATTCAACAGTTGAATATAGCGCAAATTATGAGCTAATATATATATAACTATTTAAAAAATCTATGAGAAATATATCTGTATTGTACACTATATTCCCTACATGGGACACATGTTTTATTGGAAACTTTCTTGGCCACATTACCCCGATGGTGAACCCCATTGCACTGACAGCAGTACCAGCAACAAGACATTTCTTTTTTCACCTCTGAGCATTATTATATTTGCTGATCCAAAAATCTATTCAACAAGAAGATTCCTCAGCCAAATGTTCCAATCTCTTGATAGCTGGTGCATATCTCAGCTGCCACTACCAAGCAGGCCGATTGGAAACTGGATTGGCAGCTGCCATAAGTTCATCTTTTTCCAAGTGACAAAGAGAAAAGATTCCTCTTACAAAATAAGCTCAATATCCATGTGGTCATGGAATCTTTGTGAATTACTGTACCCTAATATTATACTTAGCTCTATACTCATCCCATACCACTGTTGCTTGTTCACAGTCTTCAGTACATGTTCCCTTGGCATCCCCATCATCTGCATTAAAGTGTATGACGTAGTGAACCCCTCTGATTTCCACGTGCTCCTCAACCTACCCAATGGGGTAGAGCAGGAAACAAAAAACTGTGCACTCAGCAAGAGGGTGATGAATATTCAATTTTTTTATAGATAATTGCTGCCGTGCATCGGTGATGGAGGGAGTGAATGTTTGTGGACGGGTTGCCAATCAAGCGGGATGCTTTATCCCAGATGAAGCAAAGATTCTTGAGTGTTTTTGAAGCTTCACTCGTCCATTATATCTTGACCTGTGCCTTGTAGATGGTGTACAGGCTTTGGGGAGCCAGGTGGTGAGTTACAAGCCATAGAATTCCTCTGGCCTGCTCTTGTAGCTACAGTAATTATATAGCTGCTACAGTTCAATTTCTGGTTAACGGTGAGAATCTTGGTCATGGGGGATTCAGCGATGGTGATGCCACTGAATTCAAGGGGAAATGGTTACATTCTCTCTTGATGCATATGGTCATTGCCTGGCATTTGTGTGATGCCAATGTTACTTGCCACTTATAGGCTCAAGCTTGAATGATATCCAAGTCTTTCTGCCTAATAATGACAATAATAATCTTTATTAGTGTTACTGCAATAAAGTTGCTGTAAAAATCCCCCAGTCGCCACACTCAGGTTCAGGGTACATGGAGGGAGAATTCAGAATGTCCAATTCACCTGACAAGCACATCTTTCGGGACTTGTGGGAGGAAACCAGAGCACCCAGAGGAAACCCACGCAGACCTGGGGAGATGCGCAGACTCTGCACAGGCAGTGGCCCAATCCAGGGATCGAAACCAGGTCCCTGGTGCTGTGAAGTAACAGTGCTAAACAGTGTGCTACCGTGCCTATGGACACAGACTGCTTCGGTATCTGAGCATTTGTGAGTGGTGGTAAAAATTCTGCAATCATGAGCAAAGATTCCCACTTCTGACCTTATGATGGAGGGAAGGTCATTGATTAAGCAGCTGAAGATGGTTGGGCCTCGGACACTATGCTGAGGTACTCGGCAGCGCTATCCTGGGACTGAGATGATTGACCTCCAATAACCACAACCATCTTCCTTTGTGCTGGGTGTGACTCCAACCAGTGGAGAGTTTTCCTCCTGGTTCCCATTTACTCCAGTTTTCTTATGGTTCCTTGATTCTACATTTGGTTATATACTGCCTTGATGCTAAGGGCAGTCACCTTTAGCTGACCTTTTGAGTTCAGCTATTTTGTCTATGTTTAGACCAAAGCTGTATTGAGTTCAGGAGCTGAGTGGCCCTGGAGGAAACCAAACAGAGTGTCAGTGAGCAGGTTATTGCTGCGCAAATGCCACATGATAGCACTGCTGAAGATACCTTCCGTCACTTTACTGATAATCGAGAGTGGACTGACGCAGCAGTAACTGGACAGCTTGGACTTATCCTGCTTTTTGTGGACAGGACAAGCCTCGGCAGTTTTCCATATTGCCGGTTGATGCTGTGGTGATATGCCTGTGCACAGTTTTGTCGAGAGTTAGCAATGTGACGTCCAACCAGCTGGTGGCGTCAGACATCATTCACATGACTTGAGATATCTGCCAGCTGGTAGTAAGACGTACGAGAGGATAGACGCACTTAGAGTAGTTCCAGGAGAATTCACTGAATTCATTTAGTAGTTATTGTCTGTACAGTAATCTGTTTGTTATCTTTCCACATGTTAATAAAAATCTTTCGAGTTAAACAACTCAATGCTCTGTGTACCTCATTACAACAGCAATGTTGTAAAACACAACATGATACCAAGAGTGCAGAACATTTAAAGATAACGAGAGAGAAGACAAGGCGAAATAAGCCGTAGACCGAAAAGAGAAGATTCTTCCGCCGACTTTGTGAACTACGGCCATCTGCAAACTCAATACAACAAATGACAGTGAAGTTAGAGATGGAAGGTTTAAAGGCATCACACCAGCTTCTAGTCTCAGGTAGCATAGATTAAAACTGACGCGTTTCTATCAACAATTTAGACTCTATGTTTCAGCTCTTTACCTACAGACACAGCCTGATGAGAAGTGTATTGCGTTGCTGCTCATGGTAGCAGGTCCTCAAGCAATAGAAATATACAATACCTTCTCTTTTGATAGCGAAGAGCAAACTCCACACGGATAGTGACCCAGAGCCGGGATCGAACCTGGGACCTCGGCGCCGTGAGGTAGCAATGCTAACCATTGTGTCACCGTGCTGCCCCTAGTTATGACAATAGCAATGATGAACCTGATATCATCGAAAACAGATGGACAACTCAAGTGATGCTGAACGACACATTGATAAAATGCAACCTCGACATGGGAATGAGGGCAAACCTCCTCAGTCTATACAATTTGCACGGGCTGTGAGTTAAACCGAAAGTCGTCAATCAGCCCAGACCGCTAACAGACTACAGTGGGAAGGAGATTGAGATGCTGGGAGTATGTGAACTTGAATTATGGGTGCACGACAAAAGTCATATAATACCATTTTCGATGTGGATACAAACAGCAAGTCCATCACAGGAGCGGATGTGTGTGAGGCCCTGAACCTAGTTGAGCAGCTGTATGTTCCAGACAGCGAGGTGACAGAAGATTACTGCGACTCACAATGAGATATGCTGGCGCAGTTATACGATGTGAAACAAGCGAAAGTTAAGGTGGAGGACAACAAATCAGATGAGGAGATGGAAGAGCCAATGCGAGTCTTCAAGAATGTATATTTACTCAGGAGCATGATGAGCTAAATATTATAGCATCTACAAGGTGTGAACGTTAAATGTTCAGAGCTTGAACAGCCAATGAACTTCACTCTGGAGTTTAAGTTTGAGCCAAATGATTATTTCACAAATGAAGTAGTCACGAAAATATACCAGATGGAATCGTGGCCTGACGAGTTTGATTTTTCATTCTTTGACGAACCTGAAATCACGGGATGCACAGGGTCCCAGATCGACTGGAAGAAAGGAATAAAATATCGCACTGAAAACTATTAAAACGAAGCAGAAGCAAAAGGGTCGGAGTGCTTGTAAAACAGTTACGAAAACTGTACCAAATGAATCATTCTTCAACTTCTTCAGTCCTCCTGAAGTTCTAGAGCATGGAGTGTGAAGTAAATGTTCTGCAGCGAGCCTAGTTTATTACATCAAAATGGGTCACCTCTTGCATGAAGACATAATTCCATTTGCAATGCCGTATTTTACAGGAAGAAGTCTTACAACACCAGGTTAAAGTCCAACAGGTTTGTTTCAAACACGAGCTTTCGGAGCACGGCTCCTTCTTCACCTGAAGAAGGAGCCGTGCTCCGAAAGCTCGTGTTTGAAACAAACTTGTTGGACTTTAACCTGGTGTTGTAAGACTTCTTACTGTGCTCACCCCAGTCCAACACCGGCATCTCCACATCATGGTATTTTACAGGAGAAGCCATTGCAGATAACGATGACTCCAATGATGATTACTATGATGATAATTACATGCGTTAAGTGTACGATGAGAAAAGCATAGTCTCAGATGGTGAGCTCGATGAGGACGACGATGAAACGCTATACCGGTGGTTTGACGGGAGTGACGAGGTGATTACAAGGGATAACTGTGAAAGCTCTAAGATGGCGTATGCAGAGGTTGAAAGTGAGATTTCGGTATCAGTCACATCAGATGAGAGCAACTCAGCTGCTGAACTGACAATGGAAGAAATCGTCCCCATCCTGGAGAAACTGGCTCCAGAAGCATACGGTGTACCATCTCAGGCCCACAAAATGGTTCTGGTAGTGGACTCCCCAACACTCAAGGCCACTCTGCCAAAAGACGTGCTAGAGGAGCAGATGGGTGTATCTGTATGCAGCTTCACAACAACAGACGATACATACATCGTACTACCAGACGAAGATGAGCCATCAGTTGGGGCTCAAACGCAGGATGCAGAAGCAGCACCCAACGTTGAGGGCGTGGATCCAGCCCAGACGCCAGAGTGCGAGCCTCTGCAGCCCACTACTGAAGATGCTGACCTGACCATGACCACACAATCCCTCATAAGTATGCCGACACTGGACATCTCAACAGATGATCCACAAGCAACCACTCCCATGGCACACTCCAACGGCAGGACAGGTGTAACCAAAACCAAACAGAATAAGAGGCACAGTCACAGGATCCCTCCCACAAAAAAGGATACCATGAGTCCCACCTGTGGTACGAAACAAGAAGACATCGGCAATGTGGCCGACAGGCCAGAAAGTAAAAGTACACAACGACGCAGTCTGGTGAATGTACATCATGTAATTCACACTGTATAGTATTGCGTTCACACTATATAGCATTGTGTCCTTGTGGGCTCTGTCTGTGAGCCATTGCGCGGATGAGGAGCTTGTACAGGGCTCCACCCTCGGCTCCGCCCATGGCCCCTCCCACTACCAGAAGTATAACGTGCTGCAGCCTTGTGAGTCTGTCCTCAGTTCTTCTGGTCACAGGCGGGCTCAGTTGTAAGTCTATTAAAACTACTGTTTACTTCCTATTGTGTCTCGAGTAAATTGATGGTCACATCACGCAGCAAAAAGCATTGTGTTCAAAAATTAAAGAAGCTGGTGACGCAGCCAAGGCAAGCAAGGAAACCAGTCTTCAGGATACATCGTGTCAAAAGGTTAAACAAGATGTATAGAGAAAAAAGACCTGCAAGAAAATCGCTATTCCAGATGCAAAAGTGACGTCGGGAAGCTGATAAGAGCCCAGAAGATCAACGGGGCGATGCTGTCGTAGACGTACAATAAGCTGTGCACCAGGGGTACATTCAGCAGACATATCATGTTGTTTGAAGCACAGTTGGCATATATATATATATAACATGTGTAAAATAGTAGTACAGATCGTGTTTTTGTAAGACAGAGTTATACATATTAACATTAACATTTCCAAAGGAAGGGGAATGTGGTGATATGCCTATGCACAGTTTTGTATACAGTTAATAATGCGACCTCCAACCAGCTGGTGGTGTCAGACAACATTCCCATGACTTGAGATACCCGCCAGTTGGTAGTAAGACATACGAGAGGATAGTCACACTTAGAGTAGTTCCAGAAGAATTCACTGAATTCATTTGGTAGTTATTTCGAATTTACAGTGCAGAAGGATGCCATTCAGCCCATCAAGTCTGCACCGGCTCTTTGAAAGAGCACCCTACCCAAGTCCATACCTCCACCTATTCCCATAACCCAGCAACCCCACCCAACACTAAGGGCAATTTTGGACACTAAGGGCAATTTAGCATGCCCAATCCACCTAACCTGCACATCTTTGGATTGTGGGAGGAAACCGGAGCACCCGGAGGAAACCCACGCACACACGGGGAGAACGTGCAGACTCCGCACAGACAGTGACCCAAGCCGGGAATCGAACCTGGGACCCTGGAGCTGTGAAGCAATTGTGCTATCCACTATGCTACCGTGCTGCAGTTGTCTGTGTAGGTACCTGTTAGTTATCTTTCCACGTGTTTGTTAATAAATTATCTTTCTAGTGAAACAACTAGATGTAGTGTGTACCTCATTCCAATGGCCATATCGCAGAACACAAAATGGTGCCAACGTTGTAGCTGTACTGGAACAGCTTCGATCAATGAGCTATTTCATAATTTATTTAAAACTGTGCACTTCTGACGTAGAAAATCTATCTTAATACTGAAACTAAACTTTGTGGCAATTTAGAAATTGCTGAAGGTGACAGCTATTAACAATGACTTGGAAATTAATTACTCAGATATCTATATTTATACTTTGTTCATTCAATTAGAATGGCATTAGAATGTAAACATTATTCCTGAAAGCATTGATATTTATCCTAGAGGCAATAAAATAACATCTGAGTGCAAATATATCCACCACAAGATTTTAATTTCTTCATTTAAATGCTAAACCATCTGCTTACTTCCCTCCCTCCTGATTTCTATTGAAATTCAAGTGTCATTTTTTTGCTCAATTTTTGAATAGTTTTATATTTTGCAATTGAGTTACATAAGCCTCTTCATAGTGCAAGGTTGAAAATAGGTTACCTCACATTCCAGACAGGCTTCCGAGAGGAAAGAGGTTGGTTGCATATGGATGACTGACTCCACACAAGGACATTCTAAGAAAGCGAAGTCCAAGCAACAAAAAAAGTTGCTTCGTTAAATTTATGGCCATGAAATCTGTAATTATTTTCAATAATAGGTAGGTCAACCAGATGGAATCTGATCATTTCACGATAAAACAGAAGCTGGGCTTTTGCACACTTCATTTTAATGGGAATAAATCCTTTGCCAAACTGTTTTCCTGTACAATTTAGAAGTAAACATGTAGCAAGGGAATGCCTGCTTGAAAAGCTTAGACAATGGGATCATCCAACCTGTATTCCTGGCAACCCCCTGGCTAGGTCATTTTCCCTGGTTTCTCCCCTCTCATGCAATTCCCAAGTAATTTCACATCACTTCCTTGCATCTTAAGCCACCCATATCCCCACAGCTCTTCCAACCCATTTACCCCTGTGTTTCTTGCTAGAAAGGCACTCCCCCAAAATAAATGACCGTATTTTCTACATCCCAATTTGGCTCTCCATTGATCCCAATACTTCTGCTGTCATCAATCTTTTCAACTATTCTCTCGTGGTCTGCCTTTGATGCTCCTCTTCCCTCAAAAACGTTTGAACTTTTCTTTCCGAATTGATCGTTCTTGTAGACCTCCCATCAAAAGAACGCAGCCATGCAGTGACAAGCTGGTTGACCTACCTATCCGTCACCAGATCTGACTGGGCCACACCAAGTAATACAGGAACAAAATCAGAAAATACTGGACAATCTCAGCAGATCTGACAGCATCTGTGGAGAGAAAAGGGAACTAACGTTTCAAGTCTGGGTGACTCACCATTTAAAGGTCCAGGCAATAGCTGACCGAGGGGGTCGTCCAGCCCGACTGTTTGCCCCTCTTCTGCGGCTTTTTTGGAGCCGGCTATCCTTGGAAAGGGAATATCTGGTGTCCACAGGCACCATCAAAGCCTTCCTTGCTCGGTGGGCACCTCAGGGTGCTTTACTGACACCTTTAATCACATTTTGGTTTACGTTTTTACGTTTCATTTGATATTTGCTTTTGTTTAAGGCAGTGTCCCTTTAAGGAGCAGCCCCTTTTAATTTGTCCCTTAGATTGTTGATTTAGTTTAATTATTTGGAACTAAAATAGTTTGATGCCGAGACTGAGACTCAGCCTTTGGTGTCAAGGATGGCAGCTAGTGCCTCAGGACCAAGGGTCAAGGGGCACAGCTCCCAAGGGGCCCCAACTCCTGCATGCACGGTTCCTTCGATTCTTTCCCTCCCCTTCCCAATGGCCACCTCACTGCTCAGATGTCCACATCCAGGAGTGATGGTAAAACACAATTCGCTCCTGAAAGATCCTCCAGTGATCTCATGTGCAGAAGGCAGCCCTGGACTGATGGCTGAGGGCAAATTCAAGTAACCTCCCTGTTTTGGAGTTGGGATGGGAATAGATATTAGCGAAGTGTGCGAGCTGCAGGCAATGTTCCTTGACTGGCCGCTCCCAGGAAAAGATGCCCAATGGGTCAGGACATGGTAATGATGTGTCGGTGGAAAACAAATCTCTTTCTCTATTGCCTCGCAGGTTTATTGACTATATTGCGATGGAGCCAGTGGAGTTAGCGGTCATTCTGATCATAGCGATGGAACAGGAGTGACTCCAGCATCAAAGTGTGGCTGCACTGATGCTGGATTGTCACCATAAGGACTACAGGGCCCCAGGTGTCCGGAGACTGCACTAGCTGAGGAGTGAGTTTGATGGCGACCAAAGCAGTTGAGCTGACTTCATCAAACTGACCGACACCATGTGCTGCTGGAGACTTTGGCTTACCAGGGAGATGGTGAGGCACCTTTGCCATGTCCTTCCTGACTTGGCACAACATGACACAAGAGATCATTTGCTGCCTTTGACTGTGAAGGTAACGGCAGCACCAAATGTCTATGCCACTGGATGCTTCCAGAGCTCCACCAGACTTTGATTGAAATATTGCATGCATCCTCACATAAGTACATCTGGGAGGGGTTCTCTGAGAAGGTGCGGTCACTGATCAGAGACTATGTGGAGTTGAATCAGAATGGGGAGGTTTTGGCGGCCACGTTTTGGGAGGCATTGAAGCCGGTGGTTCGGGGTGGTGTTATCTCGTTCAAGGCGCACAGAGACAGGAGCAGTAATTCCTGAAGCAGTAGAGAAGTATGGGCGGTTGTTGGGCGAGATAGTCGAGGTGGACAGGAAATATTTGAGTGCCCCCACCAAGAAGAGATTGGTGGAGAGAAAGAAGTTACAGGGGCAGTATGATAGGTTGACGACGGAGAAGGCAGTGGGGTAGC
Source organism: Scyliorhinus canicula (assembly GCF_902713615.1). NCBI lineage: Eukaryota > Metazoa > Chordata > Chondrichthyes > Carcharhiniformes > Scyliorhinidae > Scyliorhinus > Scyliorhinus canicula. The sequence goes on along the minus strand of NC_052156.1, from coordinate 38,282,476 downwards.
CGTATGAATATGGAGATATGACGAGTCATATGCAAGCCCATCAGCTACGGAGACAGCCAATGTCCAGGGAAATCCTGAGGGTGCGGACAGGAAAGTGGGAGGTAGTGTTGGAGTTGGGGAAGATTAATGAGGCGTTCAGGGAGTACTATGAGAAGTTGTCTCGGGCTGATTCGGGTGGTGAGGAAGGAGGTGGGGGCGGTTTATGGATGAGCTGGAATCCCCAAGGCTGAATGAGGGGATGAGAGTGGGGGCAGGTGCTAGAGGAGCCGCTAGGACTGATTGAGGTGATGAATAGCATAAAACAGATGAAGTCAGGGAAGGCTCCGGGCCGCATGGCTACCTGGCAGAGTTCACAACAGAGTTGGCACCACACTTACTGGGGATGGGGATGTTTAGCGAGGCGCTGGGGAAAGGGAAGCTGCCAGAGACACTGACCCAGGCATCAATCACACTAATCCCGAAGAAGGGAAATAACCCGTTGGAGTGTGGGTCATACAGGCCCATATCATTTTTAAATATGGATGTGAAAATGTTGGCTAAGTTGGTGGCAGGGAGGGTGGAAGGATGCATTCTGGGGGTGATTGCAGAGGACCAAGCGGGTTTCATAAAGGGCAGGCAACATTCCAGTAACATTGGGGGCCTCACGGTAGCATGGTGGTTAGCATCAATGCTTCACAGCTCCAGGGTCCCAGGTTCGATTCCCGGCTGGGTCACTGTCTGTGTGGAGTCTGCACGTCCTCCCCGTCTGTGCGTGGGTTTCCTCCGGGTGCTCCGGTTTCCTCCCACAGTCCAAAGATGTGCGGGTTAGGTGGATTGGCCATGCTAAATTGCCCGTAGTGTAAGGTTAATGGGGGGATTGTTGGGTTACTGGTATAGGGGTTACGTGGGTTTAAGTAGGGTGATCATTGCTCGGCACAACATCGAGGGCCGAAGGGCCTGTTCTGTGCTGTACTGTTCTATGTTCTATTAGGCAGTTATTGAATGCGATCATTACCCTGTCAAAGGGGCAGGTACCAGAGGTAGTGGTCTCTAAGGACGCAGAGAAGGCTTCGACCATGTGGAGTGGCGGTACCTGTTTGAGGTTTTGGGAAGGTTTGGACCCAGATTTGTGGCATGGATGCGTATGGTGAACGCGGCCCGGGTGGCGAGTGTGTGGACAAATGAGATGAGTTCACAGAGCTTCAGATTATATCGGGGGAAGAGGCAGGGGTGCCCGCTGTCACCGCTGCTGTTTGCGCTGGCGATAGAGCCCTTGGTGATGGCCATTAGAGGGTCAATGGAGTGGCAGGGGACTGTGACGGTGTCACTGTCTGCAGACGACCTGCTGTTGTTCGTATCAGACCCATTGGAGAGAATGGAGAGGATTATAGACATAATCGAGAGGTTTGGTGTCTTCTCGGGCAATAAGCTGAACGTCGGAAAGAGTGAGGGGTTTCTGGTGAATGCACGGGTCAAGGAGCCAATCATGGCACATCGCCATTTAGGATAGCCAGGGACAGGTTTAGGTATTTGGGGGTTCAGATGAAGGGGGAGTGGGCGACAATGCACAAATGGAACCTAACAAAGTTGATGGAGGAGGTTAGGGAGAACTTTAGGAGATGGGATATGTTACACCTGACACTGGTGGGGAGGTGTAAGGGATGGGTTTAATCTGTCCACTGTGAGGCTACTTGGCAGCTTCCAGGGCCAGGATGTTGACTGGGACGTAGAGCGCCAGGTGTTCAAACTCAGGCGTTCTCTTGCCAAGCTATGCTTGTTTCATACTTTCTTTATCCAACTATCTGCAACACCTTGTTGACTTTCCCAGCTGCTTATCTCTCCTAGACTTATAAATATTCGGCCCTTCTGCTCGTTTGTTGGACTTCAACTCGGACCTGAGTCGTGACAGGTGGCAGGAGCCGAATCTCGAAGCCAGGGTTCCCGATGAGCTGATGAGCGAGAGATTCTTGTGTTGTATTCTTATCTTATATTATATTCTTAAATCATATTATTTTTATCAATAAAGAGGGCAGCACGGTGGCCTAGAGGTTAGCACAACCGCCTCACGGCGCTGAGGTCCCAGGTTCGATCCCGGCTCTGGGTCACTGTCCGTGTGGAGTTTGCACATTCTCCCCGTGTCTGCGCGGGTTTCGCCCCCACAACCCAAAAATGTGCAGAGTAGGTGGATTGGCCACGCTAAATTGCCCCTTAATTGGAAAAGATAATTGGGTAATCTAAATTTATTTAAAAAAAAATTTTAAAAATTTTTTTATCAATAAAGTAGAGGAGACAAACTTCTGTCATTGTTCTCTTAATTACATTGTGTCCGAATCACAAAGAACTCTTGGAGTAATCCAAGACAGGATGGTCCAGGTGGTAAAAATGAACGTTCTGCCAAGGTTCCCATTTGTATTTCAGACCCTCCCGATCTTCATTCCAAAGGCCTTTTCCTGGAAACTGGATGCAGCAATTTTGGAGTTTATATGGTTGTGGAAGGTGCCTACGGTGAAGAGGGCCTTGCTACAGAGGCAGAGGCAAAAACGGAATTGTTGCACTACTACTGGGCGGCGAATGCGGAGAAGATGAGGCGGTGGTGGGAAGGAGAGGGGTTAGAATGGATTAGGATGGAGGAGCAGTCCTGTCGTTGGTCATGGGAGACCTGGATGACTTTCTTCGGCTGGAAAAGATTAAGTTCGAATTGAAGGGATCAGCGGAGGGCTTTGAGACATGGTGGGGACTGTTCATGACCATGGTTGAGGAATTGTTCATCGCCGGGGGGGGGGGGGGTGCGATGGAGGGAGAGGAGGAGGGAAGGGTGTGAAAAGTGGGGAAATCTTGCACAAACCGTGAACTGTGAGGTATGGAGAATGTTCTTTGATTCATTTATGATTTTGTACTTTGAAAATGTTTGGAATAAAATATATTTAAAAAATACAATTGATGCAGGATCAGTCAATGGTACGCCCAGCATTTACATTTCAATATAAATTCAAATGCCGAGTTACAAAATGGACAGGCTTCCACTGTGAAGAATTTTGAACTGATCCCCATAAATTCAGATGAGATTTGTTTGCAGGTTATTGAGCTGACAGGTTCATGTTCATAGAAAGACAGATGGATATAATAGCAAAGCGAAATAAATCTCTCCTGGTGAATAGATTTTTAAAGCTGTTTCGTGGCATGAGATCGAAGTACTGAAGCCAGGAGTTCTTTTCACCTATCATTAAACACATCATCGTTGATCGGTGGAGATGAAAATCAGATTTTCATTTCAAGGTTAATCTAATTTGCCTGCACTGTAAATAAAAAAAAATGTGCAGGCACTGTATGTCCAGGTGACTATCAAATAAGCTGAAAATGAATGTTGTGACTGCATTCCCCAAAACATATCACTGATTATAAGAGAGTGGCATAGTGGTTAGCACTGCTGCGTCACAGCGCCAGGGATCGAGGTTCCATTCCGACCTCAGCCGATTGTCTGTGTGTAGTTGGCACATTCTCCCCATGTCTGCGTGGGTTTCCTCCGGGTGCTCCCACAGTCCAAAGATGTGCAGGTTAGGTGGATTGGTCATGCTAAATTGCTTCTAAGTGTCCAAAGGTTAAGTGGAGTACGGGATAGAGCTGAGTGCTCTTTCGAAGGGTCAGTGCAGACTTGATGGGCCGAATGGTCTCAAAGAGCAAATACCGTAGAATTTGGCTCCATAGCATTGCTTGCTTAGCTCTACAGGAGCGAGGAAGGAGAAAAACTAGCAGGGTGACTGCTCCTGATCCCTTACAGTTTGCCTGCAATGACCATCATCTTTTGAAGGGCAAATCAGAGGGCATGCAGACTGGCCAGATTGTGAAGTTAGTCAGTGTCAAACACTGACCTGACACACAATCTGCCATTTTGGATCTTATAGGTCTTGTTAGTGCTTTCCTTTACAGACACACCACTTATACATTCAGCTGTGCACGAGACTCCTCCACTAGTGCTATTTAAAGGGACAACCGCAAAACTTTTTGCTGAGATTCTTTTGACTTTCTTTTTGTACATAATCAATGGAAGCATTGTGTTGTGGGAAGAATTGACAGAGGTCCTTTCAGTCAGAAGGGAATGAATGGCGCTGGCGCTTTCGAAGAAATGATGGAGATTATAAGGGGATTGGAAGAGAAAACTTGCTCCTTGTCATGGCTGCAGTTTCCCTTGGGCTGTGACATGTCATGGAGCAGAATCATCAAAGAGGAGAAGCTGTTAACAGAGTGGGGAGGAGGGAGGCTCGCAACAGGAGGCTTTACCCATGTAGGATTTTCCGACAGCAGCTCTAATACCTCTACCTCAGCCAGCAGCAATGTCTGAGGCAGCTACGTTTCACCAAGGAGGTGGTCAGAGAACTGTGCTTGCTCCTTGAACCAGGTATATGCTGGTTTAGTATATGAGGAACTGCACATGGAACACTTCTGAGGAACACTGCACAATCAACTCGAGAAAGGCCATTTTAGGTTTGATATCAGAAAGCCTTACATCATGCAATTGTTATGAGCCCAGCTGTTGTTAATATGTCAGATCACAGAGTGAAATCTAGCTTGATAGGTCCTAATTTTGTTTTTTTTTAGAAATCATGGATGAAAGTTACTGAACAGATTTACAGGATCTGCTGATGAACTTTTCACACAAAGAATAAAACTTTTTCAACTGGGCGGCAACAGCCGAGTGAGTAAGGGGATGGATTCAGGAGCCAGAGGCTGAGTGGGAGCGCGCGGAGGAGGCCTCCTGCGTGGGGACCTCCCTCCGGGCCCTCGCCACGGCGGCACTCCCAGCCCCACCCAAAAAACACTCCAGCAGCCCAGTGGTGACAGCCACCCTCCAATCCTGGAACCAACTGCGGCAGAAATTTGGCCTGACCAAAATGTCGGACAAAGCTCCCATCTGCAACAACCACAAGTTCACACCAGCACTGATTGACGCCACCTTCAAAAGGTGGAGGCAGGATGGAGGGACACTGACAGTCAGGGACCTATACACGGACGGCAGGATCGCAACACTGGACGAACTGACAGAGAACTTTCGGCTAGCCAGGGGGAACGAGCTACGGTATCTGCAGCTCAAAAACTTCTTACGAAAGGAGACAAGGACGTACCCACAACCGCCACGACAGACACTACTGGAAGACCTACTGGACGCAAGTATCCTAGATAAAGGGAACTGTAGCGACATGTATGACTGACTAGTAGAAAGGGCCGACACCGTACTGGACGCAACAAGAAAGCAATGGGAGGAGGATCTGGGGATTGAGATAGGGTGGGGACTCTGGAGCGAGGCACTGCATAGGGTCAACTCCACCGCCACGTGCGGAAGGCTCAGCCTGACGCAACTAGAAGTGGTACATAGAGCCCACTTAACAAGAACCCGTATGAGTAGGTTCTTCCCGGAGGTGGAGGACAGATGTGAACGGTGCCAAAGAGGCCCGGCCAACCATGCCCACATGTTCTGGTCTTTCCCCAGACTTGTGGAGTACTGGACAGCCTTCTTCGAGGCTATGTTCAAAGTGGTGGGGGTGAGGGTGGAGCCATGCCCGATAGTGACGGTCTTCAGGGTTTCAGACCAGCCAGATCTATTCCTGGGGAGGAGGGCGGACGCCCTTGCCTTTGCTCCCTGATCGCCCGCCGTAGAATCCTGGTTGGCTGGCGGTCAGCAGCACCACCCAGAGCTGCAGACTGGCTGTCCGACCTCTCGGAATCTCCCCAAATGGAGAAAATCAAATTCGCCATCCGAGGGTCAGACGACGGCCTCCACAGAACGTGGGAGCCATTCACCCAATTGTTCCGGGACCTGTTTGTGGCCAACGAACAAGAGGGAGAATAGCCGGGTGGCCAAGAATCAGGGGAAAATAGTCGGGTGTCGGGGGAAGGTAGCCGGGGCATGGAGGAGAGAGATGGACTGGGAGGGGGGGGGGACGGCTAAACCTGAGGAGGGAGGGGCGAATCACGGGGGGGGAGGGGGGAAGATGGCTAAAGCTGGGGAGAGGGAGGCGAACCGTGGAGGGGGCGGGGGGTGGGGGGGGGGGGGGGGACGGGAGAGGAGGTCCGGTGGGGGGGCAGGGAAGTGGGAGCCGGAGGGAGGACACGGGATGCCAAATCGTGCATGGCACCTCCAGGAGCGGGGAACGAGGAAACTGGAGATGGAGGACGGGAGGAGCGGCAGAAGCGGGGGTGAGCGTGGGATGGCAGCGAGACCCGTCCGGGAAGGGCGGGCGACAGCAACACACAGCACAGCCAAATATCGCACACTGTGATTTTCTCCCCGGCACCCAAAGGTGTGCTTGTACCCCCAGTCCCCGCCCCCCCCCCCCCCACAGGCAATCACCTACTTATGTGGTGTGGATAATTTTGCCAGATGTACAGAGATGCCGCTGTCGAGCTGGTGCACAATACCCCACTAGTCATTCCATTTCATATGTTATTGTATTTTTTTTTATGTTGGGGTGTGCCCTTCTCCTCTAAATGTGTGTATATATATATATATGTGCTTCTTATTCTGTGTACTTAACGGTAATTATACCTTGTTCAAAAAAAACCCCCAATAAAAACATTTATAAAAGAAAAAGGACCCTGGTGCCCCAGAGCAGTGTTTTTCAAACTTTTGTCTGGGGACCCATTTTTACCAACTGGCCGACCTCCCGGACCCACACCGGCTGACCTTCAGGACCCAAGCCGGCCGACCTTTGCAACCCACGCCCTCCGACCTTTATGACCCACACCGGCCGACCTTTGCGACCCACGCCGGCCGACCTTTGCGACCCACGCCGGTCGTCCTTCGCGACCCACGCCGGCCGACCTTCGCGACCCATCATTTTCTCTTACCTTGTTTGCTGCTGACAAAATGGAGGAATTGTAATCGCACCCAAAGCACGTGATGGCGACGTTCAGGGGCCGTGACCTGCTCTCTGCCTCCCTCAGGCAGGAATATTACATAGAATTTTCTTTTAAATCTTCCAAGTCTCCGATTGTGCAAATTTGCAGTCTTCAGCCGCAGCAGACGGCTTATATGTTCAATTTTTATTTATTTTTTGCAAATTGTAACAATGTTGTTGCACAACATGTTTAATGAAAAAGACTAAAGCCCATGTCATCATCAGACTCTTCAGATTCTTCCTGTTTCTTCCCTTCCTTTTTCTCTTCAACAGCCAGTGGGGCACTGCTACCAGCACCAAACACGCGAGGCCAGAAAGGCTCAATGGTCACACCAGCAGTTTTAATCAGGGCATTGAGTTCGTCTTCAGTGACAGTGACCTCATCGTCGTGCAGGATGAGTAGGCTGTAGATACAGGCGAGTTCTGAGTTGGAGGCCATGGCGCTGGATCTCTGCAGGTGGGTCCGATGGTGCTAGTTGCCGGGGGAAATTCGGCCTTAGCTTCGTTCAGAAGAACCAAGCACTTTCTGTATTATTCCTTGTGTCTGAATAAAGCTCGTAGTCTTACAGTTGAAGTAAATGCTTTATTTCTATGAATTTGTTCTCTCTCCAGCATTTATACTACGTTACATCTGAGCTGCCTGTCTGTTTCCTGCTCACCAATGCCATTCCTGTGAAGAGAGAGCCTGACTTCCTGACTTCAACAGCTGGAAGAAGTTCAGGCATTGTTCTGTCTTGCGAGGTAAGAAAATTGTGTTTTGTAGCTTTAAAACCCTTTTTTTCAATTTTTGGGCATTTCCCATATAAGTGGGCGTGGTCCAGGGCCTCTGACGCCATGACGCTCGTGATGTACAGCGTAGGAATCGATTGCGCATGCACAAATTGATCTTCCTTTACTGTACGCTTTTTCATAAACTTCCATCTTTGAACTGTGCGTTTTCTGTTCAACTGTGCACGCGCGGCTTGCGCATGTGCAGAACGATTTGCACCCAAAACGTCTTTTTTCAATTGTGCATGCACTGGCTGCCATTTCCTGCGCATGCGCAGATCCAGATTGCGTCTTTTGTTTCCCAGGCACTTTAAAATGTGCTCAGACACCATTTTAACTTCTTCAGACCCGTGGAAAATAACTTTTTTGCCCTTTTTTTCTTGTTAAAAACCTAGTTATTTTTTTCTTGCGATCTGCACTTGTCAATCGTGATTTTCAGCATTAAACCTTTCTGTTCTGATGATTGTTCGAGTTTCGCAACACTCATTCCCTGTGCAATTTGGTCTCTGAGCATTGAATATCTTAATGCATCATTGTTACTAGTGTTACAGTAATCTTCAAATTTTGTAAGTATTACTTCTAATTTGGTGTTGGCTTCACCTTTCAAGTAATTAAAGCAGTTATAGATTTCTCTCGCTTCATGTCCTGCTAGGTGAAATGCTATTTTCATTTCTTCTGAGGCCGCGCTCAACTCATTAGCTACGATTCGATTAGATACAGTTCGAACATTTGTTTAAAGATTTTCCATCTATGACTTAAATTACCGGTTGTTTTCAGCTGCGGTGGAGTTCCAACGAGTTTCATCGACTCAGCGAAGTCTCCCCACGTTCGGGTTTTCTTCTGTTTTCGATCGTGCTTTGTCTGCATCTTGTGTAACTTTTCTCGTAAACGTTCTGAAGTCACCTGGTACCATGTATTATTCCTTGTGTCTGAATAAAATTCGTAGTCTTACTTTTGAAGTAGATGCTGTATTTCTATGAGATCATTCTCTCTCCATCACTTTTACTATGTTACATCTGAGCTGCTTGTCTGTGTCCTGCTCACCAGCTGCCATTCCTGTGAAGAGAGAGCCTAACTTCCTGTTTGTCTATGTATATATACATCTCTGGTGCTCCCTCTAGTGGTTACTTAGTTGTAGTGTATTTACATTAACCCCTTGTGTATATACAGTGATGCATATCACGCCACCTCTGAACCGGGCAGAGCAAGCAGCAGCCGGCTTTCAATTATGCCGGCTGCGAGCGGCCATTTTACCATATAAACAAAGTACTGCAATACTGCGCATGCGTGCATGATCATCTGTGCATATGCGCATACCAGCTTCCCCGAACAAGCGCCAGAATGTGGGGACTAGGGACTTTTCACAGTAACTTCATTTGAAGCCTACTTGTGACAATAAGCGATATTCATTTTTTTTCATAGTTTTGCACATGTGCACCGATGATCGGGCATGCATGCGGAGTGTGGCCGCATTTTAAAAATATGCTCGTTGCCATTTTGAAGTCCGCTCGCAGCCAGCATAGTTAAAAGCCGGCTGCTGCGGCTGTTGCACACGGATCTGCGCAATCGGGAGCGCCGTGACGGATGGCTCCGCGGCCCTCCCTACACCCGCCCGTGACCCACCCGTGGGTTGCGCCCCCAACTTTAACAATGCCTGCCCCAGAGGATGCCCACCAAACTCATCACAGCTAACAAGGCATGGCAGACAGGGGGATGTCACCACCTCTGCTGTGGATTTGGGCAGACACCAGCAGTAGGTTTAGAAAGGTGAAGAAGGTTTAGTTACACCAAGTGGGCACTGGAGTTTTTAGATAATTGTCGACAGCAAGGATTTATGTAAAGATTAAGCCACCTTTGTCAATGTTTTCAACTTTACTTTCGGAACCCTATTTGTGCCTGCGCTCATTACATCTTTTCACAGACCCGCTGCCCGAGCTCAATGGCCGCCCACGTTACACACCCCCACTTTCCCCCCGGAGCCACGACACCCATCCTCCACAAAATGAGTCCTGTAGCTGGTCCATCCCATTCCATCCCACTCGTCCCCTCTCACAACACTTTGGGACCTTCTCTCCCTTTGACGTCCTGCACTGAGCTGAGCATTTACCTCTAAATGCCCCATCCGAAGTGAGGTCAGCATTTTAAAAAGCTGCTGTAAAACTTGCCAGCTTGACGTCGCAATTCGGCGGGCAGAATATAGATTGTTGGATGAGGTTACAGTGGGACTGCCCACTAATTCATAATAAAGAATTCAAACACGTTTCCCCTTTCTCCACCTTCCTCGACAGGACGGCATTATGCCAATGGAGGGGGCTGGGGAAATTTGCTGCGGGAAATAATGTCATCATAAATCTCCTCTTTTTTGGTTCCTGAGATATTTTGCCATTCCTCCACCCCATTTCTGCCAGCTGCAAATGGGGCACAAAATCCTGGCCAGGACATGTGAATTAAAAGGTGACCTGTGGTCAGACACACCATACTCCAAAGCAAGTGACAAATGTGACCCAAACACATTCTATGGGCTTCTCAACAGTCCACCCAGATGTGTGTCATTATAAAGTAACTGCTCGCAATGAAACTCTGTATTCCTCATGAGGATTCCCAATCTCCATATTCAAAGAACTTGCCCTGGAATTTTCTTCAAATGTTGCTCGCACGTGGACAGCTACACCCAGGATCCACCTCCAGGATTTTAGTCCTGCTTTCCAAGTTTCCTTTCCCCTTGATCTCCGAGGACACTCAGGCTTCACTTTCTAAACACACATTCAAATCTTTGGCTGTGCCAAGCTGAACATCACTGCTCCAAAGATCTTTGACTGACTCCTCAGATCTTCAGGGCTTGTCTCAAGCTCGCTTCACATCAAGTTTATTCCTTGCAGCTTTTTCTTTCAATCGGAGCCTATTTCTCTGCTCCTTTCTCAACTTTACTGAACAGGATCTGTGTCTGATCTCTGTCTTTATCTCTTACGTGTGACTTTCTTCTGGGACCTCGTTCTGTTCCAATCCCTAGTTTGGGGTCTTCTCCCTGTCCCCTTCATCGAGTCCTGTTCCGCGGGGGACACGCTCCAGAATAGCACTCCTGTTCAGGTCACCTGACCTGCAGATTCGTGGCCTTTCACTTCTTTGCTTCCTTGTCTTCTTTACCTGTGCAATTGGCCGGCCACCGACTAAAGATGTGAAAAATGGACAAGCTGTGCTGGAGCAGCCATTTCATGGAGAGTGCAGAGGCAGAAGTCCCAAGGCTCGCCAGGAATTAACGTTACCAAACTTGGACTCACAGACTCAACTTAAGGCAAGTATCAAAGTTTGTTACACGAGTAATCAACATGTGGAATAAACTTTCAGTTAATAATGGAGAAAGTAACTGTGGAATCTTTAAAAAACAAATAAATGTTGCAATGGGAGAGGAGTGTTCGAATCTCACTGGATAAAGAAATTAAGATGGCCTTCATCAACTTTCTTGTGAAAATACAACCATGATTTTTAAGGTGGATAACGATTATCAATAAAAACACCTACAGCTGAAATCAAAATGAACCATCAGATATGAAGGAGGGCAAACAAGGCAAGGACATATATAAATGGTAAGATTCAAGAAGTGTAGACGAACAGGAGGATCTTGAAGTGCATATGCATAGATGCCGGATGTTAGCAGGGCAGTTAGATACGATGGTCACGGAAGCAAATAGGACACTTTCATTTAATGGCCTAAAGTATAAGAGCATGTAATGATGGAAGGAGTCATCAAGTGCTACCAAGCGGCACATACTCAGCAATAACCTGCTCATAAATGCTCAGTTTGGGTTCCGCCAGGGTCACTCAGCTCTTGACCTCATTGCAGCTTTGGTTCAAACATGGACAAAAGAGCTGAATGCCAGAGGTGAGGTGAGGTTGACTGCCCTTGACATCAAGGCAACATTTGACCGAGTATGGCATCAAAGAGCCCCAGCTAAACTGGAGTCAATGGGAATCGGGGGGAAACTCTCCGCTGGTTGGAGTCATACCTGGCAGAAAGGAAGATGGCTGTGCTGTTGGAAGTCAATTATCTCAGCTGCAGAACATCACTGCAGGAGTCCCTCAGGGTAGGGTCCTGGGGCCAACCATCTTCAGCTGCTTCATCCTCCCTACCATCATAAGGTCAGAAGTGGGGATGTTTGCAGATGACAGCACAATGTTCAGCACCATTTGCGACTTCTCAGATAATGAAGCAGTCCATGTCCAAATGGACCTGGACAATATCCAGGCTTGGGCTGACAACTGGCAAGTTACATTTGCACCACACAAGTGCCAGGCAATGACCATCTCCGACACGAGAGGATCTAACTATCACGCCTTGACATTAAATGGCATTACCATTGCTGAATCCCCCACAATCAATATCTGGGTGGGTTACCATTGATCAGGAGCTGATCTGGATTAGTCATATTAATACTGTGGCAACCAAACTAGGTCAAAGATTAGGAATCCTATGGCAAGTAACTCACCCCCAGCACCCCCCCCCACCCCCAAGCCTGTCCATCATCTATAAGGCATACATCAGGGGCGGGATTGTCCCCTACCTGGAGGGGCGGGGGGTCCCAGCGAAGTGGAGGGGCACCAACCACTCCGGCGTCGGTCCTCCCCAAAGGTGAGGAATTCTCCGCACCTTTAGGGGCCAAGCCCTCACGTTGAGGGGCTAGGCCTGTGCCGGAGCGGTTGGCACCACACCGACTGGCGGCCAAACCGGCTCCAGCGGCCTTTGACGCCCGCTGCCTGGCGCCAGGGCTGGCCGAAAGGCCTTTGCCGGTTCGCGCATGCGCCGGTGAGTCAGCTGCCGCTGACGTCACCACCGGCGCATGCGCACTGGGTGTTCTCTTCCACCTCCGCCATGGTGGAGGCCGTGGCGGTGGCGGCGGAAGAAAAAGAGTGCCCCCACAGCACTGGCCCGCCCGCCAATCGGTGGGCCCTGATCGCGGGCCTGGCCACCGTGGGGGCACCCCCAGGGTCCGATCCCCCGCGCTCCCCCAGGACCCCGGGGGCCCGCTCGCGCCGCCGATCCCGCCGCCACCAGAGAAGGTTCAAACCATGGCGGCGGGTCCCAGCAGCGGGACTTCGGCCCATCGCGGGCTGGAGAATCGCCGCGGGTGCTCGCCGATCGGCATGTGGAGCGGCGCGAGGTGTGTAATGGAATACTCTACTTGAGTGCAGCTCCAACAACACTCAAGAAGCTCGGCACCATCCAGGACAAAGCAGTCCACTTGATTGTTTTCCTTTCCACAAACAGTCAATCCCTCCACCACCGACGAACAGTAGCATCTACAAGATTGAATCTGTTGGAAATAGGCGCAGGACATACATTTGTGGGCAGCACGGTAGCAGTGGGCAGCACGGTAGCATGGTGGTTAGCATAAATGCTTCACAGCTCCAGGGTCCCAGGTTCGATTCCCGGCTGGGTCACTGTCTGTGCGGAGTCTGCATGTCCTCCCCGTGTGTGCGTGGGTTTCCTCCGGGTGATCCGGTTTCCTCCCACAGTCCAAAGATGTGCGGGTTAGGTGGATTGGCCATGCTAAATTGTCCGTAGTGTCCTAAAAAAGTAAGGTTAAGGGGGGGGTTGTTGGGTTACGGGTGTAGGGTGGATACATGGGTTTGAGTAGGGTGATCATGCTCGGCACAACATCGAGGGCCGAAGGGCCTGTTCTGTGCTGTACTGTTCTATGTTCTATATCCAAAGCCATGACCCATCAGCCTTTCTAAAGGTCCGTCAGTTTTCCAGATTCCATAAAAATCTGGCCAAATACCAGACTTTCACAGACTTCGAAGAATCTGGTGTTAAATTTATGTTCTAGCTTGTTTCCTTCTGCAGAATTAAACTTGCAGTAATCATCTGTAACAATTTTGTGTTTGGAAAAATGAACAAAAAATGTACTGTAAACTCATCCACTTCTTGAAAGCTACGCTGAGGTGAACGTTGTATGGTAAACGCGGGGGTCATAGAACCCATTGTGTTCCTCCTGGCTGTAAAAGAACTACATTATGTAATTCCTCCTTCCAGCTATTGGTCTGCAGCCTGTAGGTTATGGCACCTCAAATTCATATCCAAGTATTTTTAAATACAATGAGGTTTTCAGATTCTACCACCATTGTAAGCGGTACGTCTGAGGGATGGGTTTTCACAGAGGCCAAAAACGGCAGGTCAGATCCCGATGCGGACGTTCCACCACCATTTCCAACTGATCCAATCTTTGCTGGAGAACAAAAAATGGTTGTACAATTGATTTCAATTACAATTGAATTACTGTTTTTAAAATGTGCAGAAATGAATGCCATATTTGTGTAGTGGGCAGAAATTGCATGCAGAATGTTCCTAAAATAATGGCAAAGCATCAAGTTTTGGCTGAAAACTGATGTATTTCTCCCCAGAAACACAATTAGGTTTTCACTCCAGATCTTCTGACACTTTGTCAGAAAAAAGCAGGGGAATGTGTTTTGCGCTGTCATTTTGGCAGGCGGGCCTGATAGAGCTGGCAAACCCATCTCCACCGCGATCGGGGCGCTATTTCTAAACAACGCCCCAATCTCAAAGTCAATGTAAAGGCTCCACCAAACCCATGAATATCGGTACCGCCAGCAGACAAGGGGGACATCCACAACCTTAGAAGACAGAGGGGCAACCTCTCCCGAACCACTCAATGTTCAGATCACACGCCACACAACACGTAGGCCCAAGCCCCCAGTCCCACCATCATCGCCGCCATTATTCCCACCATTATTCCCCCACCCCCATCATCACTGATATTGGGGAATTATTTCCTCCCCCCCCCACATCATCGGCAGAATCGGGACATCATACTCACCCCCTCCATCATTGCCGGACCCACATAATGGGAATCCGCCTCCCAATGGGGTTGCCTAGAGGCCCCGCCCCTGGCACTGCCAACCTGGCACATCTTACAACATCAGAAGCATTGGCATCAAGCCATTTAAGAATGTTTAAATGGAGTCAATTGAGTCAATTTCAATATAATCAGGTTCACGCCCTCAATGAGCGTGAACCTGATTATGTCACCGGCAGATCTCAAACTGAGATCTCACCACCACAAATCCCATTGTGGCCCTCTCACGAGAGTTATCGGCTATAACTGGATTTGTGCCGATGTCAAACGGGCCCAGAAAATCGTGGATCGTGTCTATATCTTGAAAAACGATTCTCATTGTTTAGTGCTTCAAACTGAAACCCAAATAACAAACACTTCTGATATCCTCATGCTCAAACCGATATTACGTGTTCCTTATTCAAGAAGACAACTCAATACGTAAGGTGACTTTGCCTATTCATGACTGAATTTTATAAGAGACCCATTTGGGTCATTACTGAATCTTCAAATTTATACATTTTAATTTTGATAGGGATACAACACAAACCTTGTTTGTCCTTGTACCTCAAAAATCACTTGCAAACAGGTTTTAAATGTTTACTGAGTCAGTCTATAGTGGTTCATTTTCGGTCCCCACTGAGCAGATTAAAACCAATAATCTGTCTCATGACCAACCGGTTGATTTGAAAACCAATGGGGCAGTAAGATAGACCTCTCCCACCTATCATTTCTGTTGGCACAGACTACAAGGACATACTTATATAACTGCATTCTACATAAAACTACACTTTTAAACTTGGTTCTTACAGTGGTAAATTATTTACATACAATTTCCTAACAAATGGAGTGCAGCATGTGAGGGAAATCTCAAATGCATTCCTGGTTTGGTTGGGAATTTTAAAAATGTATATTTTCAGGCACCCCTTTCAATGCGAGAATGACATTTCTGCCCCACATATGTAGATGAGAATGTGGTAGTATTATTCAGTATCAGCCTGACTGCCAAATACACTAAAAATAAACACTGGCTTAGCCTTGCAGAAAGCCATTTAAATTTGATTGGACTTGTTTGAATTTGTTTGAATCTCTCCAATGAGGTTTTTGCCTCTCCCACAGGACCAAAATAGCCTAACCAAGGTCACAATCAACATTCTCTTTGACTTTGACCCTGGTGTATTATTACACCTCGTCATCCTCAAATTCTCCGCAGTCTTTGATATGACTGACAACACCATTCTCCTCCAACGCTTTCTGTTGTCCAGGACTCTTCCCTATGCAGGTGTAGCTGCAGCATCTCCAGCAATGGCTTCTCCGCCTGCTCCCACCCCAAGAAATATGCTGCTAACTGCGCAAGTAATTGACTTACACTATATCAGTTCTTGGAAGGTCTTCAGAAATGTTTCTTACCAGTGGTCTCAGTTCTGGATGTGCCAGGACGTAACCATTGTTGGTGATTGCAAAAGCGTATCCATGAATGCCGAGCTACAATTAAAAATATGTAAAAGAAGCTTTAGTCAGAATTTACTATTTATAAGGAAGAAATAAAATATCCTGTCCACTAATGCTTAAAAATTGACATTTCTAAATCTTATCAATGTAACTGTTGCATTTACATTACTGGAACCACTGATATCAGTTATTCCATTAAAAAACACTGCAGCCTTAACAGTTTCAACAAAAATAAATTTCAGCATCCATTGTGACTATTATTATCTTTTAAAAGACATTTATAAAATGTATTCATTCAGCAAAAAATCAGTTGGCTAAAAGTAGCTGACTGTCACCAATTACCAGCTTGTTCAAATTGATGAGGGCAAAACTGATTGTGGTTGAGAAATTTCTCGGAACTGCTCTGGCTCCATCAGTGCTAACCCACGTGCAGTGGAAACGCTGATTACCCACATTGAATTCCCACAGTGCAGAAGGAGGCCATTCACCCTATCGGGTCTGCACTGAATTTCCAAAAGAACACTCTTATCCAGGCCTACTCCCCCACCCTAGCCATGTAACCCCACCTAACCTGCACATCTTTGGACATTAAGGGGAAGTTTAGCATGGCCAATTGACCTAATCTGCACATCTTTGGACTGTGAGAGCAAACCGGAGCACTTGGAGGAAACCTACGCCGCAGACATGGAGGGAATGTGTGAACTCCACACAGTCACCCAAGGTCGGAATTAAACCCTGGTTCCTGGCACTTTGAGGCAGCAGTGCTAAACAAGTTGTCACCTTGCCTCCCCTCAGAGACAGAACAGTTCTGAGGAATTTCCTGGTCCATGTGAAAAAGTAGGTCATTAACATATGCTGTAATCTTCACTAATACTTTCAATGTATTTTTGTTAGTTATATTCTATTGTAGTATTTTGGGTCATTTGCAGGTCAGATGCAGTGCCTGCATCCTTGACAATATTGTTTCATGTTTAGCTGGTCTTCTTTGAT
This sequence comes from Scyliorhinus canicula, assembly GCF_902713615.1. Lineage (NCBI taxonomy): Eukaryota > Metazoa > Chordata > Chondrichthyes > Carcharhiniformes > Scyliorhinidae > Scyliorhinus > Scyliorhinus canicula. The sequence continues at coordinate 38,265,543 of NC_052156.1, read as the reverse complement.
AGTACATTTCACCTGTCTTACCATGTAAGAACACAAAAAAATCAAGACTCCTGAATTCAAATTTCAGACAGCATCAAGACATTTACTGAAACGTGAAAGCTTTACGGTGTGATTTACCAGTCGCCGCACCCAGCTCGGTGATGTGGCGAGGGCGTTGAATCCCGCAAGAGACTTCTCGCGAGATTCGTGATGCTCGAGACGTCGCATGAGATTCTTCCGAACCTTGCGATCTGGATCTGACCCTTACTGGGCGAGATCCAGATCAACATATTTAAATGAGCCATTAGTGAAGTTAAAGATATTTTTCAATGCATTAAAAATCTTGAGCGGGATTCTCCATCAGCGGGATCCCCCGTTTTGCCGGCAGCGCACTCATCACCCCGGATTTTCCGACGGCATTGGGGTGCCCCCAATGGGAAACCCCATTGACCGGCTGCTGGGACGGAGGTTCCTGCTGCCGACAGGGGAACGCCGCACCAGAAAACATGGCTGGCGGGACGGAGAATCCCGCTCCATAACATTAAACATAACATCAAACATAACGCTGTGTCATTAAATCAACCAATGAATGTTGTAACGTTGAATTCTGCTAGTTTTGAATGCAATACTGTCTCTGATACCGGATAGGTTTCCCTGCGAAGTAAAGAAAACATTTGCAGGGATTCTCAGTGTCCCAGTGATTAATAAATGTCATACACAAATTCATTTTTTTTTAATGAATGTTTTTATTCTCCATTTTCACATTTTCCTTCAAAATTTACACCCCCCAACAAACAGTAAACGGTAACAAATACAAAGTCAATACCCTTAACAACAACAATGATCCCATCCTCCCACCACCCCAAACAATGGCCCACCTGTCAATATATACATCAAATAAAACAAACCCTCTCACGGTGGAAACAAAACAAAGAAGAAAAAGAGAAAGGAGTCCGAAATCGCCCATGGTCACCATTAACATATAGAGTCCACCCCCCCGACCCTCGATGCCATCCAACCTCCGAAAGAGTACCGTAAATGACACCCAAGAGTTGTAAACCGCCCCCCTAACTCCTCCCCTCCACTTCCTCCTGTAAAACTCCTCCCCCCAACCTTGGTTCCTTCCCCGCGGCTTTCCACCCCGGCTAGACCACTCGGATCCTGTTCTGCCAGGCTCCGATGGCCGCTGCCTCTTGCCCCCACCTCACCCCCGTTCAATGGCCGGCTTAAACTGGCCAGCGTGGAGGCCCCTGCCTGGGTCTCTTTCCCCCTTGCCCGGCCCCAAGAAAACACAGAAATCCCCTTTAGCACACAAACCCTGCATACACACTCACACCCCAAAGAACTCTCATTGCAAGTGAAAGTCCCATCTCTTCCCTTGTCCGAATATATACAACGTTGATTCCTTTAGCCCATACACCCGCACGCAGTGAAACAAATAAGAAAAAATACAGTCATGAGGCTACTTCGGTACGTGACCATTTCTCAGTTCTGCCACACTCCTTCTGCCTTCGCAAACTCCTCTGCTGCTTCCGCCGTCCCAAAATAAACGTCCTTGAACTTGAAGGTCACCCTCAGCTTTGCTGGATATACAATGCCGCACTGCACCTTGCTAATGGATAGTGCCCTCTTCATCCGGTTGAAGGCAGCCCGCCTCCTCGTCAGCTCCACAGTGAAGTCTTGGTATATGTGTATACCAGCTCCAACCACTGCACCACCCGCTTCTGCTTAGCCCAGCAAAGGACCTTCTCCTTTACACTGTACCTATGGAAAGACAGAGTTACTGCTCTTGGCGGCTCACTCACCTTTGGTACAGGCCTCCATGACCGATGAGCCCGATCCAGTTCATATCGGGAGGGATCCTCCCCCTCCCCCAATAGTTTCACCAACATTGTGGCAAAATACTCAGTCGGCCTCGGTCCTTCCACTCCTTCGGGCAGCCCCACAATCCTCAAATTCTGTTGCCTGGATCTGTTTTCCAGGTCTTCCATTTTGCGTCGCAGATCCTTGTTGATCTCTATCACCTTCCGCATCTCCTTCCCCATCGAGGTAAGTTGATCACTGTGCTGCAATAATGTCTCTTCCACTTCCTTCAGTGCCTCACCTTGCTTCCGCACCTCCGCCACTGCGCTCACCACTGCCGTCCTCACCGGGTTAATCGCCTCCTCCACCAGCACACTCAAAACCGCCCCCATCTCCTTCCTCATCGCCTCCATGTGTTTTGTGAACTGCCTTTCAACTTCCACGGCCGTCACCTTGGTTATTTCTTCAGCCATAAGCAATGAGGCCTCCCCCGGTGCTCCAGCCTCCATTTTCTTTACCGACCCCGCGGTGACCTTCCCACTCCCTGACGGACTTTCCGCTGCTTTTTTCGCGGCCGTTTTTTTACTGATCCTCGACATTTCCCTTCACTGTGCTTTCTCCCGACTTTCACTGCCTTCGCTGCCCCTAGGACCGGGCGTTAAACCCCGACAATGCCATTCCCGAACGGGAGCCCTCCAACGTGCGGCTGCCTCCTGCCCGCCGTCACCGGAAGCTCAACACAAATTCATAATGCATTTCTTTATAAAATACGAAACGCTATCAGTTCCTTCATTTGTGAAATCTAATATATTCAGTAAAACTGTTCAATCAGGTTTTTGAGTAATGTATTTGAACGCTGAAAAGGGTATTATTTATTTGACAGCCCTTGATTCGTTTTACGCCATATTTGTTAGGAGAAATCCTGGGCAGGATTCTCTGTTGCCCGAGGTCGATATCGTAATCAGCGATCGGGTGGAGAATCGATTCTTACACTGGAATCGGTGTGGCACCGGTTTGACGGTGGTTTGCGATCCTCCACCCACTCCGAAATAGCAGCATCGTGACACGCACCACGCGCAGTTGCAATGCCCGTTGACAGCTCATTGGCCAGCCCACTCGCGATGCTCCGCACCCCATGGCCTGAGTTCCTGACGGCAGGTTGTCAGCCGTGCGCATGCGCGGCCCGGGACCTGACCATTCTCCGGCCGTTTTTGGTGCAGGAGGCTGGAGAGTTGGTCGGCGCCTGTTCTAGCCCCTCACCAGTACCGAAATGGGTGAGGGGTTCCCGCCGAATATTTTTGCGTAAACCTCCCGCGGATTCTCCATTCGAGGCGGCACTTAGCCGCTGGAAGGGAGAATCCCACCCCATTGTGTGAGCTTTTTTGTGAAAAAAGGAATGGTAAAATAATATCGGCTGTAACTCTCCAAGTTCCAGCCATAATCAAACAGTATTACAAACAAGGATTGTAATCTGAGCCTGCTTTTCAGGCCATATATTGTTGATGGTGAAAGTCCAATTTCAGTGTTTAAAAGACTGGTGAAGAAAACACACTTGGCTTGAACGTAAAACAAAACATATTCAGAGTACTCAGATCTTTACATTTAGAAATATGCAATTTCAGTGAGAGATTCCAGATTAGGCCGTGCAATCGGTGATCAATTATCCTGCCTAATCGTTTAACTGTACACGGTCAGAGCAAGGTAGCATCATCTAAAATTTCAAATTTCAATGATGACGAGGGTTAACATTAATAGAACAAATAAAACTTGACACTTAGGGATTAAATTTAACTCCGGCAGATTTAGTATGTATAATACATACCCGCAGGGTCCTGCATATTCAAACCCCTTGGCCTACTCTGCATAATGGCAGTCAGTTGCCGACGCACAATGGAGGGGAAATTACACCTGGCTGTCAGAAGGAAGTAGAAGCTCAGGTTACCTGTGACTACCAGCCATCCCCAAATGAAGGGCAGTGGCAAGAATATACATCATGTGTTCAGCAGGGGCTTACAGAAGTGAACTCCAGGGCAGGGGTAAACGTGACATTCCTTGTGGGATTTAAAGGAGTATGGCTGAACCCACAAAGGAAAGATTTCAATTTACATTGGTAGATGTTTTTGTGCTTCTGATGGCTGCTGACTTGCCTTCCCTTGACAAGTCCATGGTGGCTTGCCTGCGCAGGGTCAAGAATAAAATCCAGCCGCCATCTCATTATCTAATGGAATAAATGTATGAGGTCCTCACCTGCTGCTGCAAGCACTTCTGTCACTGAACCAACATGCATTACCTTACATTTACTTAAATTACAATGCAGCTAGCAATTATTCAGAGATGCCTATTGATCCAGATCTCTTTGAATGCTGCTAATCGCCAGTAGATTTGTAAACTCCTCACCTAGATTTTAACATTAATGTTTATCAATCACGTCCAGAGTAACATGGCTAGAACACTACATAATAAAATCAAGTGGAATTTCTGTGAGGTTTATTCCAATTATCTGTAGAATTCGCTACCGCAGAAAGTAGTTGAGGCCAAAACGTGTAACTTCAGGAAGGAATTAGATATAGCTCTTGGGGCTAAAGGGATCAAGGGATATGGAGGGAAAGTGGGTATTGAACTTGATAATCAGCCTTGGTCATAATGAATGGCAGAGCAGGCTCGAAGGGCCGAATGGCCTCCTCCTGCTTCTATTTTCTGTTTTTCTATGTATCTGCTATGGCCTTGGTGGGCAATCATCAATAAATGACCAATTACAATGTTTCTTCCAAGTTTCTGCCAAAAATATGGCAAGAAATCAGGGAAATCCTGTGAAAATTCTACTCTGATGCACTTAAAATATCTTTGAACAGAGTTAACAGTTACACAATTGTCAAAGGAGCTCCACATGGGCTTACCTTATACTTTGGAATAACCTTCATAAGCTCTTTTACTGGAACATCTGTGCCGACCACACCCAGAAGAATGCCTTGAGTACGCTATCAAGATATGAAAATCATCAATCCAATTACTTCCCAAGAATTTCATCAGTCAACTGTGACCAACAATTTTCTGATTTTATAACTTTTCTCATTTCCAATAATAAGAACTTAAGAATATTAGGAATAGGGACAGGAGTGGACCATTCGGCCCATCAAACGTGCTGTGCCCTTCACTAAGGTCCTGGCTGATCTGATTTTAGCGTTAACTCCACTTTCCTGCCAGACCCTCGTAACCTTTTCATCAATCAAAACTCTGTGCCACTCAACCTTGAAACTATTCACTGACCCAAACCGCACTTTTCGCTGGAGGAGATAATTCCAAAGACCAATGTCCCTCTGGAAGGAGAAATTCCTCCTTAAACCTCCTTTGGATGGTGCTGTTTAAGGAGCCTTGGTGAGTTCCTGCGACACACCTTGTAGGTGGTACACAATGCTATTGCTGTGCATCAATGGTGGAGTGACTGAATGTTTGTGAATGGGGTGCCAATCAAGTGGGTTATTTTGTCCTGGATTGTGCCGAGCTTCTTCGAGCTGCACTCATCCAGGCAAGTGGAGAGTATTCCAGCACATTCCATCACTTGTGCCTTGTAGATGGGGGAGAGGCTTTACGGAATCAGGAGGTGAGTTAATTGCTGCAGGATTCCTCACCTCTAACCTGCTCTTGTGGGAACCGTATTTGTTGGCTGGTCCAGTTCAGTTTCTGGTCAATGACAACACCCAAGATGTTGATAGTGGGAGATTCAGCGACGATATTGCCATTGAATGTCAAAGGGCGGTGGTTAGATTATTGTAGATGGTCATTGCTTGGTACTCATGTGGCATGTTACCTGCCACTTACCAGCCCATACCTGGATATTGTCCAGATCTTGCTGCATTTGGACATGAACTGCTTCAGTATCTGAGGTGTCACGAATGGTGCTGAATATTGTGCAGTCATCAGCAAATATCCACACTTATGACCTTATGATGAAGCTGAAGATGGTTGGGCCTAGGGCACTACCCTGATGAACTCAGATTATTGAGGTTCCAGGCTTGGTCACCTTGTAACCAAACCAGGTCTCTGTAATGGCTATTATATCAGACTAATTTATTTATATTTGTGCTATTAATTCATCCATTTTGTTATGAATGCGATGGGCATTAAGGGAAAGAGCCTTTGATTCTGTCTTTTTACCATTGTTTCGTGCTCTGACCTTATTTGCTGATGTTTGCATGCTCTGTCCCTTTCTGGCACACTCATTTGCAGTATGGTTACTCTGCATTATTGCCTTGTCCTTTCTCATTAACTTTGCAAATCTTCCCTCACATGGACCATCTGCACCACCAATCATTTAGTTTCAATCTCTCTCTGCAGCCCTACCCTGGTCCTAGCATGGTTCTGGTGCAGACCAGCCCCGCGGTATAGCTTCCCTTTTCCCTAGTACTGCTGACAGTGCTCCATGAATCAAAATCCATTTTTCCCACACCAATTTCTACACCACACATTGAACTCTCTGATCTTATTTGCTCTATGCCAATTTATAAGAACATAAGAACTAGGAGCAGGAGTAGGCCATCTGGCCCCTCGAGCCTGCTCTGCCAATCAATGAGATCATGGCTGATCTTTTGTGGACTCAGCTCAGCAATTTGCTCAGGGTTTAGGTAGTAATCCAGACATTATTACCTTTGTGGTTATATTTTTAAAATTTCGTCCCTCAAATTCCCTTAGCAGATCCTTCTTCATAGTCCTATATCATTGGTACCCATGTGCACTACAGCAATTGGATCCTTCCCCTCCCACTCCAAGTTTCTCTCCAGCCTTGAAGAGAAGTCCTTAACCCTGGCACTGGACAGGCAGCACAGCCATCAGGACTCCCTCAGAGAGGCACATCTATCTGCCTAACTGTCCCCTACTACAATGACGTTCTTTTTAACTTCCCCCACTGGAACAGCTCCCTGCATCCTTCCCTCCGATGCCATGGTCAGTTTGCTTATCCTGCCCGCAGTCCTTGCTCTGATCTATGCAAGCTATAAGAGCCATTAAAATGGTGGACAATTCCAAGGACTGAGGCCCCTCCAGTGCTACCTTTTGAATCCCCATACCTTCCGCACTCACAGTCACCCTCTCCTATACCTGACCACAGACCAAATTCAAAGTACCTAGCCTAAGCAATGCGACTGCCCCTGGAACAAAGTGTCCAGGTACCTTTCCCCCTCCCTGATGCATCACAGTGTCTGAATCTCAGATTGCAGCTCATCAATTCTGAGCCAAAGTTCCTTGATCTGCAGATACTTACTGCAGGTATTGTTGCTGTGGAACACACAGGTGTCCTCCAACTCCTACATGCTACAGCTGCTGCACATCACCTTTGTCATTTTTACTGAAGAAATTAGGTTTAGAAATATCACTCAATGATTTCCTGTAGTGGTCAAGTAGTTTAACTAGTTAAGCTATAAATTTAATGCAGTACTTGTATCTCCCCAGTGCCAGCTTAACTACTGCTCCCATTTATAGAGAGAAAAACTGAAAACTCACTAACCCCTCTCCTACCTGCTCACCTTATTAATACTTCTGGGCTTCACATCTCACATCCTGCTGTCCAGTTTCATTTCATTCCTCTCACCGTAACAAGCCACAAGGCAATTACTGGCTGGGAAACAGGATTGCCTGCTTCTTTGTTCTCCTACAATGCCTTTCTAAGCTGATACTGGCATGTACATGAAAGCAGTGTGACCTTTTTCCAGTGTCTCCCCACATGATTGCAAAATGGAAAATATTACATTTGATCTTTTTTTGCCTTCCTTCCCAAAATGTACTTTCTGCGTTGTTGTCAGTCACAAGGAAGGCGTACTCACTGTTTCGTTTTTCTTGCTAAATACTGGCATTGCAATTGTCGTCATTAGAACTCGGTCAGAACCTTCAGCAAGCTAAAGAATAAAAAATACAATTCGGAGAAATCAGGGTTGATTTGAAAATGAAGCCACATTGTCGATTCTCATGACATGTAACATAAAATAGCCTTGCTTTCAAAGTGGCAATCCTCAATATCATTTTCCTTATTCAAGAACTCCAAACACAGCGGAGATATTATTAATTTCCCTGTGCTGAAGGTTTATTTCTGTCATATTTCCAGTTGTTAAGCCAAGGCTTTTAACTCCCAAATTTATTTTTCTTCTGCATATTACCGCAATTGGAAAAATAATTGTTCAAAGTGATGTGATGACTACCTAACTTTTTTCCACATTTCATTAGCTTTAGTTGGTTAGAAATAGAAAGAATTTCATTTTGAATAATTTTCACCAATAGAAGAAGTAAGGATGTCACTCAGTTTAAATTAAAAAGGTGCTGGCCACAATTCACCTGAATCAAGTGCTGCCGCCAACGGGGAAACTGGTGTGTATCTTTCTGCAGGCAACGCTGCTGAGTTGGGATTCAACAGCATTTATCCTGACAAATCCCTTAAGAATCCAAATGTTTCAATGAGCTAATCTCTCATTCTTCAAAATTCCAATGAGTAGAGTCCCAACCTGTTGAATCTTTCCTCAAGGGACAATCTCTCCATACTGGGGATCATCCTCGTGAACCTTCTCTGAACCGTCTCCAATTAAATAATATCTTTCCTGAAATAAGGGGACCAAAACTGCTCACGGTAAAACTGCTCACGGTACTCCAGATGTGGGGCGCAGTTTAATGGGAAAAAAAAACCAGAATCTGTTCTGGGCAGAATTAGAGAGGTCGTTCCCAGCCTCACTCTGGTTTTTCTTCAGGTCGCAATGGGGAACGCCCGACCAAGGTCGCACTCAATCGCATTTCCTGTTCTGAGGAGCTCTGGTCATCAGTGTAGGAAGAGATCAATGGCACCCCGATCTCTCAACTTCCCCGATGCATCCTCCCCAATGCCCCAGTTCACCTGTTGGAGGTTCCTCAATCCTCCCATACCCCACCTCATATGGACAGGGCACTCCCAGGCGCAATGCCCAGGTGTGGGGAAAATGCTACCTGGGCACGTTGGCACTGCCAGGGTTCCAGGCTGGCAATGCCAAGGTGTTTGGCTGGCATCAGCAGTGCCAGGGTGCCATTCTGCCCAGATAACAGCCACCTGGGGGGACTCCGATGGCACCATTCCTCCCGGACCCGTTTGAGGGGACCAGTGCTAAACAGCATCCAGCCGTGATCTCCTCGGCGAGGACGGCAGATCCTCCGTGCTGGTTAGGTCTGGCATTGGCAGAGTTAAATGAGCTTTAAACTCAATTAACTCCGTAAATCTGGAACCTGCCCATTGTGGGTGGGATCCACATCGCAACTTCTCGCAAGATCTCATTAGATCTCGCAAGGGGTGAACGACCATCAGGAGGACGACTCTCCCAGGATCTACCAGCGACGTCCCAAAAAAACATACCACCCCTTCCCCAACCACCCTGCTCCTGCATCGAAGGGTCTGTGTAACATCACTCCAGGGTGACGGGTCTATGTTAGCGCTGTCAACAAGTCACTATACAAGACAGGAGAGTGATGGTCACTCACTGTGAGGAAAGCTCTGGCGCTCCTCAGGTTCTGATTAAGTCTGACTCCTGTCTTTCTGCTGACAGCCGCTCACACTCATCACCATGACAGAGGGTCTACACCGGGGGCATTTGATATTGCACCACTGTGCCGAGGGGATGGGGTGCAAGCAGGCCCACCGTGATGATTAAAGTGACAGAGGCTTCACATGTATCAGGTGTGAGGTATTTTAATGGTGAACATTTATATGTGACAGATTTCCATTCGCCCCTAGCCAAGGACGCTCCACTTACCACGCACTCACTCCAGTAATTACGATGGCTCAGAGAAGACCTGACCCCCACCCCCGGGTTTGGGAGCCTGAGGTGGACCCACAGCTCAAAGCCAGTGAGGAGAGGAGGGACACCCTCCTTCCCAGCACGGGCCGCAGACTCAAGCCTGCCCTGGTGAATAGAACCTGAGAGGTAGTGGCAGAGGCAGTCAACGCTGCCAGCCTCACCAGGAGGAAACAGCTGGTGATCTTGAAGGGTGGGGGTCACTGGTGAGGCCTCTGTCATGAGAGGTGCAGAGAACCAGGGAGGGTTCCACAGGTCATGGTGCAGGTGTTCTCTGGTTGGGGTGAGCTCTGCTGATCCCCTGCTTCCTCTGCACTGGGGCAGCGCTTCTCAGCAATGCCAACACTTGGTGGGTCCGGAATTGACCTCATCCACACCCATCCCCTTGGTGAACAGCCGGGGTATGAGGGTGTGATGCACGATCAATCACTATTGAAGCGAGATTGCAGTCCAATTGAAGGCTTTAATGAATAAGTAGTTACCCCAGCAGCTCCGGTACAGAATGACTGCTGTGGGTCAAACACAGACTCTTATGCTCCGCCTGCTGGGCGGAACCAGCAGGCAGATTCTACCACTCATACTACAGTACAAGGTACATCCCACCTAGGTACTGTGATACCCCTAATATAGCCTACCACATACATCCCCTGTTTAAAAAAGAGTCCGGTGGTGGTGGTGGCCTTGCTTTTACAGTGGTAGAGGTTATAGCGGTATCCTTCGGTGCCTTTACATGCAATACACATATTCACAGACAATTATTTACAAGTTCATTTTACAATGAAACTATCAGCCGGTCGGGGGCCCTGGTCGTCCTCTGCGATCGTCGCAGTCCCGGCGGTGATGCTAGCGTCGGCTCGGGCATCCGTGGCTCTGGGAGCGTGTCGTCTTCAGCTTCATCGCATCTGGATGGGGCCAGTGGGAGGACGGTTCCTCCTGGGAAGGGGGCTGTGGTGGTGTGCGTCGGTGATTGGGGTTGGTGGTGGGGGAGGGGGGGGGGGGGGTGGTGAGGGTGCGGATCCAGTGGGGGCCAGATCCCGGAAGGAGACCGAGTCTTGTCGGCCGTTGGGGTGCACCACATAGGTGTACTGGGGGTTAGCATGGAGGAGATGTACCCTCTCGACCAATGGGTCCGACTTGTGGACCCGTACGTGTTTGCGGAGTAGGATGGGTCCGGGGGCTGCCAGCCATGTTGGGAGCAAGGGCCCCGAGGAGAACTTCCTAGGGACGGCAAGGAGATGTTCATGAGGTGTTTCGTTGGTAGTAGTGCACAGTAGTGATCGGATGGAGTGAAGTGCATCGGGGAGGACCTCCTGCCATCGGGACACTCGGAGATTCTTGGACTGTAGGGCCAGAAGCACGGCCTTCCAGACCATCCCGTTCTCCCTCTCTACCTGCCCGTTTCCCAAGGGGTTGTAACTGGTCGTCCTGCTGGAATAAATGCCCTTGCTGAGCAGGAATTGACGCAGCTCGTCACTCATGAAGGAGGACCCCCTATCGCTATGGATGTAGGCGGGGAAACCGAACAGATTAAAGATGCTGTGGAGGGCTTTAATGACGGTGGCAGCCGTCATGACGGGACAGGGGATGGCAAAAGGGAACCGCGAGTACTCATCAAACACGTTTAAGAAATACGTGTTGCGGTCAATGGAAGGAAGGGGCCCTTTGAAATCCACACTGAGGCGTTCAAAGGGGCGGGAAGTCTTCACCAGGTCCGCTTTCTCTAGCCTGTAGAAGTGCGGCTTACACTCCGCGCAGATTTGGCAGTTTCTGGTTACGGCACTGACCTTCTCAATGGAGTAGGACAGATTGCGGGTTTTAACAAAGTGGAAGAACCGGGTGACCCCTGGGTGGCAGAGGTTGTCGTGGAGGGTCCGGAGTCGGTCTACTTGTATACTGGCACAAGTGCCGTGGGACAGGGCATCAGGAGGCGCGTTGAGCTTCCCGGGACGATACAGGATCTCGTAATTATAGGTGGAGAGCTCGATCCTCCACCGCAAGATCTTATCATTCTTAATTTTGCCCCGCTGTACATTGTCAAACACGAAGGCTACCGACCGTTGGTCACTGAGGAGAGCGAATCTCCTGCCGGCCAGGTAATACCTCCAATGCCGCACAGCTTCGCCGATGGCTTGGGCCTCCTTCTCGACGGAAGAATAGCTGATTTCTGAGGCGTGGAGGGTGCATGAAAAGAAGGCCACGGGTCTGCCCGCCTAATTGAGGGTGGCAGCCAGAGCTACATCTGATGCGTCGCTCTCGACCTGGAAGGGGAGGGACTCATCGATTGCCTGCATCGTCGCCCTGGCGATGTCTGCTTTGATGCGACTGAAAGCCTGGCGGGCCTCTGCCGATAGGGGAAAAACTGTGGACTGGATTAGTTGGCGGGCCTTGTCCGCATAATTGGGGATCCACTGGGCATAATAAGAAAAGAAGCCCAGGCAACGTTTCAGGGCCTTGGAACAGTGGGGGAGGGGAAACTCCATGAAGGGGCACATGCGTTCGGGATCTGGGCCTATGACTCCATCATGCACTACATAGCCGAGGATGGCTAGGCGATCGGTGCTAAACATGCATTTGTCCTTGTTATAGGTTAAGTTAAGGATTTTTGTGGTATGGAGGAATTTGTGGAGGTTGTGTCGTGGTCCTGCTGGTCATGGCCGGAGATGGTGACATTGTCGAGGTACGGGAACGTGGCCCGCAGACCGTACCAGTCAACCATTCGGTCCATCTCCCGTTGGAAGACCGAAACCCCATCTGTGACACCAAAGGGAACCCTTAGAAAGTGGTAGAGCCGCCCATCTACTTCGAATGCAGTGTACTTGCGGTCGTCCGGGCGAATGGGGAGCTGGTGGTAGGCTGATTTATGGTCTACTGTGGAGAAAACTTTGTATTGCAGTATCTGGTTGACCATTTCAGATATGCGGGGGAGAAGGTCTGTGTCGTGCTGCGTATACCTGTTGATGATCTGACTGGAGTCTATGACCATCCTATACTTCTCCCCGGTCTTTACAAACACCACTTGAGACTCTCCAGGGGCTGTTGCTGGCCTCGATAATGCCTTCCTTTAGTAACCGTTGGACTTCCAACCTAATGAAGGTCCGGTCCTGGGCACTGTACCATCTGCTCCTGGTGGTGATAGGTTTGCAATCGGGGGTAAGGTTTGCAAACAGGGAAGGCGGGTCGACCTTGAGGGTCGCCAGGCCGCAGACAGTGAGGGGAGGGCATGGGGCCTGCTGAATTTGAACATTAAACTTTGCAGGTTACACTGGAAGTCCAGTCCCAGGAGTGTGGCAGTGTAGAGATGGGGGCGGACGTAAAGTCGGAAGTTATTGAACTCCACGCCCTGGACCGTGAGGTTGGCTATGCAGTACCCCCGGATCTCCACAGAGTGGGACCCAGAGGCCTGGGAGATCTTTTGTTTAATCGGGTGTACATCGAGGGAGAAGTGTCTTAACGTATTGGGATGGATGAAGCTCTCCGTGCTTCCAGAGTCGATCAAGCAGGATGTCTTGTGCCCGTTGATGAGTACCGATGTCGTAGCAAGACTGGTCCAGTGTCACTGAGGCAAGTTGTGGCAGAAGCTGAGAGATCTCGTCGGGCGTGTGGTGAATGTATTATGTCAATAATCCACCATTGTATTTGTATCCGTGCTGTTGCCCTTGTATTTGTATCTGTGCTATGCTGTTGTCCTTGTGGGCTTCTCCTATGGGCCATTGTATGGCATTATCCATAGGACAACATGTTGGGGCATGTATGGGCTCTGCCCATGGCTCCTCCCCTTGAAGGGAGGAATAAAGAGCAGTCGACCTGTAGGCGGTTCTCATTATTGGATCAGTCGCAGGCAGGCACTGTTCGAAGTTGATTAAAGCCACGGTTTACTTCTACTCTTGTCTCGAGTGAATTGATGGTCGCATCAGGGCGATACACGGCCACCCGAGTCGGGGTCCTGAGATGTCATCCAAGATGGCTGCCCCCATGAATCGCTCATGGTCGGCTGGGAGATCTCATCAGGCGATACATTGTCAGCCAAGTCGGGGTGCTGCGACGTCATCCAAGATGGCTCCCCCATGAATCGCACATGGCCTGTGAGGAGAGGAATGGCAGCGGGCCCAGTTCAGCTATGGAGACAGAGGCCGACCAGGCCTGGCATACTGCCACGAGCTGCCCCTTCTTCCCGCAGTCCTTGTAGATTGCGGATCGGGGCGGGCAAAATTGCCGGGGGTGTTTGTTTTGCCCGCAAAAATAGCATCGCCCCCCCCCCCCCCCCCCCCGGGGTTTCCTGGCTGCCGCACTGCACAAGCTTGTGGGGAATTTAGGGTGCTTTGGAATCGGCCACAGGTGGTGTCCACCCTGTCCATTCCCGTGGTCGGGAACGTAGGCTTGGGCGTTGTGGGAGGCTACATCTAGGGAGTGCGCAAGTTTCCATGCCTCTTTAAGACCTAACGTGGCGTTTTCCAGCAGTCGCTGGCGGATTTTAGAGGACAGCATGCCCGCAACAAAAACATCCCGTATTAAGAGTTTGGTGTGGTAATTAGCTGAGACTTGTGGACAGTTACAGTTTCTACCTAACACTAACAATGCGCGGTAAAAATCGTCCAGTGATTCCCCTGGGATCTGCCGTCTGGTAGCTAAAAGATGCCGAGCGTATACCTGATTCACAGTGCGGACGTGGTGTTCTTTTAACAAAGTCCTCGAAACCGTCCGTGTCTTCGATAAGCATGTAGATTTCTGGGCTCACCCTTGAGTGGAGGACCTGCATTTTCTGTTCCTCCGTGGGGGTAGACGGGGCTGTCCTGATGTACCCGCTGAAACATGCCAGCCAATGTTTAAAAGTTGCTGCTGCATTTGCCGCATGGGGGTTGATTTGTAGACACTCTGGCTTGATGCGGAGAGCAGCCATTCTTCAATTTTGTTAATTAAATTGATGCATGATCAATCACTACTGAAGAGAGATTGTAGTCCAATTGAAGGCTTTAATGAACAAGTAGCTACCGCAGCAGCTCCGGTACAGAATGACTGCTGTGGGTCAAACACAGACTCTTATGCTCCGCCTGCTGGGCAGAACCAGCAGGCAGGTTCTACCACTCATACTACAATATAAGGTACATCCCACCTAGGTACTGCGATACCCCTATTATAGCCTACCATAGGGTCTCCACAGGGGCAGCCTCGGTGGGCTCCCAGATGACTAGAGGCTCTCTGGGCATTCGTAAGACAAAGGCAGCATCCAGCAGTGTTAGCAGCCAGGACGCTGTAAGTAGCACCAGAGGGGTACTGCAGCCAGGCCCACCCGATCCTGAGGGAGGTACCCTGGGCAGGATTCTCCCAGCCCCGCGCCAGGCCGGAGAATCCCCGCAACTGTGCCACGCCGTCCCAATGCCAGCACGCAATTCTCTGCGGAGCGGAGAATCGGTGCCATTGGCGCCGGTTCATCTGGCGCGGCGCTGGTCGCGGGCTGCTCTACGCGGCTGGGCCGCCGATTCTCCGGCCCAGATGGGCCGATCGGCCGCTCTAAAAAGGCAGAGTCCCACCGGTGCTGTCCACACCTGGTTGCAGCGAGCGGGAACTCTGCATGCAGGGTCGGGGGGCGGCCTGTGTGGGAGAGAGGGGGGCTCCAACCCCGGTGGGGGGGGGGGGGGGGGGCCTTGGGGCCTATCGATCGGCGGGTCGGCCTCTCGCTCCCATTTTTTCTTACGCGCCGGCCCCAAAACCCCCGCACCATGTTGTGTCGGGGCCAGCGCATTGAGGGAGGCCACCACCGGCGCCACTGTGCATGTTCTCGTTGATGCCAGCGTCACACAGTTCGCGCCGGAATGGGAGGCTGATGCAGCGTGAACTGCTCCAGCGCCCTGCTGGCCCCCTGTAGGGGCCAGAATCGGTACTCCCAGCGCCCCGTTCACGCTGTTGTGAAACGCGACGGCGTTTCCGACGGCCTGGACACTCTGCCGCCAAATGGGAGAATCCCGCCCAGTGTGTCCACGAACGTGGCATCAAGTTGTTCCCCAATACTGCCCCTGGCCTGGACAGCCACTCCCCAGCAAGTATGAGACTTTGTGAGATTGTTTTGGCCTCCTGCACCCCCTCCACAGCCATGGCTTAAGTAGGGTATTCGTTCCAAGGGCCAGTGCCGACTTGATGGGCTGAATAGCCTCCTGATGCACTGTAAAAGTCTCTGAAGTCTCTGGCGCTCAGTCCCCGCTTGTAACCACTTGCACTAATTTGTCCCTGCGAGACCTTTGCCTGGGGTGGAGCATCGTGAAGGGGTGCAGCATGATGCTTCCAAGCCATTAATTATATCAAAAAGCATGCTAATGACCGTTTTGCATGGATATTCCGCCCCAGGCGCAAACCTCAATAACTCCACCAGCGAGGGACGCTGAATGCAAAACTTAATTTTTCCATTGTGTGTGATTCTCCGCCCAATGATGGCTCGTGCTTCAGCGTCGCAAAGCGGAGAACAAAGTGACATTTTTAGACAAAACTCCTAAGACAGTGTAAAAATCCTAATGATATCAGTTTTATTTCTATTGCCTTTCCAAGTCTTTTTTGTTGCAGAAAGCAAATCTAAACAATGAATGTCACAGAACAGCAGGTTTTATTGTACACAGGTGTTTTCCATTTACAAGTTACACTGAGAAAATTAGTCCAATCTGATCCATGGCTATATGGTTCAGTAATTCAGGTGTAATGTTTGAAGCAGAATGATAGTGCAGTGCTTGTGATAGAGAGTCTAAATTAAGAATAGAATGGAATAGAATAGAATTTTTGCAGTGCAGAAGGAGGTCATTCGGCCCATTGAGTCTGCACCGGCCCTCGGAAAGAGCTCCCTACTTGAGCACACGCTTTCACCTTATCCCCGTAACCCCACCTAACCGTTTGGACACTAAGGGGCAATTTAGCATGGCCAATCTACTTAACCTGCATATCTTCGGACTGTGGGAGGAAACCGGAGCACCCGGAGGAAGCCCACGCAGGCAGTGCGAGAAAGTGCAAACTCCACAGTCAGTGACCTTGGGCCGGAATTGAACCTAGGTCCCTGGAGCTGTGAGGCAGCAGTGCTAACCACTGTGCCACCGTGCCACTCACGTTATTGAGAGCAAGGAAACAAAAAAAAGGATTTCCAACTCACACTTTTGTCATTGCTTTCTGTTTCTGAGCATTATTAAATATCACAGTCATTCATCAGAGGAGCACATAATGCCTTCTGCATATAACAATTTACTGTCTTACATATGGTTCCACAGAACTGTAGTAAAATCATGAAGCCATTATTGTACCACAGCCACTTATTACAGAATGCTGACTTCCAAACAACGATTCCATATGCATTCCTCCATAAATTATCTAGCGCTTACCTCAATAAATCTTGAATTGTGACAATAATGTTGATATATTGAGCTGTTACCCACATTTGACCTACACTTAATAGAACAATCCACAGTATTTATATAAATTACTCTTAGAAACAACTCACTGTGTTTTGTAC
The DNA here is from genome assembly GCF_902713615.1 of Scyliorhinus canicula. Taxonomy (NCBI): domain Eukaryota; kingdom Metazoa; phylum Chordata; class Chondrichthyes; order Carcharhiniformes; family Scyliorhinidae; genus Scyliorhinus; species Scyliorhinus canicula. The sequence goes on along the minus strand of NC_052156.1, from coordinate 38,248,479 downwards.
ATTGATTATTTTACCCAGTGGATGTTATTTGTATCTACCTGAAGCTGGTTTTCTATCATTTCAATTCCCAACTAAAGAAGGCACCATGGAGTTATCAATCTGCTCACCACCTATGAGGCAAGGCAATTTTAAACTATGGAGTTGTAAAATTAGAAAGCTTCAGTCAAAATAGCTGAAGTGGTTTTAGAGTGCCTGGACCTCAGCATCTCATTTTCACACTATTGGAAAGTCAAGTTTAAACAGTGTGTACAGCTTTTTAAATTGCCACAATATTGTCAGGTAAGGCTGATTGTTGTTTTGTGTTTACAAAACTGACTGAAAATTAAACTAATTTTCATCTAACAGGAGTTACATTTCCAAAAGTGAAAATGAGATTAGGTTTAAATACTGACTGAAAATCAAGTATAAACAGTATGCATTCTATTGTGCTTATTACTTTGTGATTAAATTTAGATAAGGAAAATGTAATTCATAAAATTGTCTTTTATTACTATTTAAATAAACAATAATGGTTAATTTGCAAATCCATTAAGGGTTTAAAAACTACGCGCATGAACCAATTTATTGCCAGCAGTTGTTATCTTTTTAAAATCTAGTTCACAGTTCAATTATTATTCAAATACTTAAGTAAAAATACTCTGAGACAATTTGTTTATTGGCAGATGAATTGTGACATGAATGCATTTCCGGTGGCGGCCATGGAGTGAGTGGTCGCACAAAAGGTGGCTCCTGCCTGAGGATGGACAATTTGTCCCTTGTTGAACATTCTGCGGGGGTGTTGTAGTTGGAGAAAGTACTCCCAGTCCAGAACAAGATATTCTCCTTCGGTAGGTGATGTCGAGGAGTTATCAAACAAGGAGTGTGTCGAGCAAGAGGCACTCTTCAGACCAGGAGGACGCCCGTGGTGCAACAGAGGAAAATATGGGTGGAGGGATCTATGGTGTTATTGCCTGCACAGTGGTTAACAGAGCAGCCGGTTCAATTTCTCTCGGTCAAACTCGAGAAGCCAAGGCCGGCGGCCTCAGAGGACCTGGCCAGAGTGGCAGAGCCAATTCGGGCTGCCTTGGATAGAGTGAAGCAGGGGCTGGAGGCGCAAAATGCGATGCTCTAGAAGGTGGAGGAGACGGTGGCTGACCACAAAGATAAGATTGTCTCAGGGATGCTAATATTGGAGGGGGGGGGAGGGGTCGAAGAAGTTGAAGGGGAAGGTCGATGACCTGGAAAATCTATCTAAGGGGCAAACCTTGAGGATTCTGAAGCTGCTGGAAGGTATTGGGGGCACGAAGGCCACCGAATATATGGCGAGAAAGTTGGTCTTTGACCACCCTCCAGAAGTCGATCCGGCCCATCGATCATTGAGGAGGTGGCCGAGAGCTGGGGAGTTGCACTGGGGATCATCGTATGGCTCCATCGGTATTTGTACGAGGAAAGGCTCCTGAGGTGGGCAAAGGAGATTTGGAAATGTACTAGGGAAGGACAGACGATCCGTATCTACCTGGACTTGTGTGCAGAGCTGGCCAAGGCTGCTCTTTTCAGGGGCAAGGTGCGGTTTGGGATGATAGACCCGGCTCGCTTGTGGCTCACACATGGGGGAAAGAAGTTTGACCTCGACATGTTGGAGGAGGCGAGTGGCTTTTTTGAAATAAATTTAGTGTACCCAATTCATTATTTCCAATTAAGGGGCAATTTAGCGTAGCCAATCCACCTACCCTCCACATCTTTGGGTTGTGGGGTGAAACCCACGCAGACACGGGGAGAATGTGCAAACTCCACACAGACAGTGACCCAGAGCCGGGATCGAACCTGTGACCTCGGTGCCGTGAGGCAGCAGTGCTAATAACTGCGCCTCCGTGCTGCACTGTGAGTGACTTTTTAAGAGACCATGGACTGGGATACATTTGAGAACTTCCCGTACCAGCCTCCCCGAACAGGCGCCGGAATGTGGCAACTAGGGGCTTTTCACAGTAACTTCATTTGAAGCCTACTAGTGACAATAAGCGATTTTCATTTCATTTCCATTTCATTGCATTTTTTGGGTGGGTTCACCTGCAAGGCAGAACTATGGAACTGTATCCAGGGGGAGGGATTTTATGTTCTCATGCACTATTGTTACCCACTTTGTATTATTATTGTGTAACAGGGGAGTTTAGTAATGTTTGCCACCCTGCATTTGGATTTTCGGCATTGGGTATTAATATGTGTGGGTAGTGGTGGGAAGCGCCAGGCGGGTGGGGGAGGAGTGCGGGTGGGAATGGTGGAGCACAGTACTATGATATGGTAGGGTGGGGCAGGGGGTATAAAGGGGGTTTGATGCAAGGGCAGCGTGCTCTTATCCTAGGGTCGGGGCCAACCGGCTTGCCGAAGTGCTGGTTCCCGGAAGTGGGTGTGGGGGGTGGTGGGAAGCTGTAGCTTGCTGCTTGTTAATTGGAGGTGGGGGGGGGGGGGGGGGGGGGGGAGATTGGTTTCTCTGGTTTCTATGTTTTTTGTAGGAAGTCTTACAAAACCAGGTTAAAGACCAACAGGTTTGTTTCGAATCACTAGCTTTCGGAGCACTGCTCCTTCCTCAGGTGAATGAAGAGGTAAGTTCCAGAAACATATATATAGACAAAGTCAAAGATGCAAGACGATACTTTGAATGCAAGTCTTTGCAGGTACAGGTCCAGGTGGAGCCCCTGCGCCGGGTCGGAGAATCCCCGCGGGGGAGGTGTGAATCCCATCCCGCCGCCCTGAGGCCGGCTGTTCTATTCTCTGGCGCTGTTTTTCGAGGGGCTGACGGGATTCCCACCACATCAGTCGGGGGCCGTTGACAGCCCGGTGATTCTCCAGTTTTGGCCAGTCCTGCCGGCGTGAATTACTCACCTTTCGCACGGCAGAATCTGGCAGGTAAGTGTTCTGGGGCGGTCCTGGGGGGAGGAGAATGGGGGGTGGGGTGCATGGTGGCCTGGCCCGCGTTCGGGGCCTACCGATCCTGCAGGCGGGCTGTTTCTGTGGGGGCCTTCTTTCCTCCGCGCCGGGCCCCTGTAGGGCTCCGCTATATTGCCCGGGGGCCGGCGCGGAGAAGAGAACCCCCGCGCATGCGCGGAAATATTCCGGCCTGTCTGCGGCATGCGCGGAAATACGCCGGCTGGTCCGCGCATGCGCGAGATCATGCCGTCCGTTCCGCGCATGCACAAACTCGCGCTGGCCCTTCGTCGCTGGCTGGAGCGCATGCCCGGAAATATTCCGGCCTGTCTGCGGCATGCGCGGAAATACGCCGGCCGGTCCGCGCATGCGCGAGATCATGCCGTTCGTTCCGCGCATGCACAAACTCGCGCCGGCCCTTCGTCGCTGGCTGGAGTGGCATCAGCCCCTCCAGTGTCAACCTAGCCCACGAAAATGTGGAGAATTCCTCACTTTCGGGGGCTGTTGACGCCGGAGGAGTTGGCGCCGGTTTTCCCGCAAGCCTGGGGACATAGCCCTGTTATTGGAGAATCCCGCCCATGGGTTGATTAATAGGTCTTGGGCAATCGTCCATTTGAAAAGTTTTAAGGCGGACATGATTTTTATGCAGGAGATTCACCTGAGGGTTAAAGATCAAAAGAGGCTGAAGAATGGATGGGTGGGACATGTGTTTCATTCAGGATTTGATATGAAGGCGAGGGGGCAGCGGTGCTGATTAGTAAGAGGGTGGCTTTCTTGGAGAGTAACATAGTAGGGGGGCCGAGGGTAGATATGTGATGGTACGTGGAAGGTTAGCACGTGGTGTTGATGAATGTATATGCACCTAACTGGGGAGACATGGACTTCATGAAGAAGGTTCTAGCGAGGATACTGGACTTTGATATGAACCAGTTGATTATGGGGGTGGATTTTAACACAGTTCATGCCCCAAGTCCTCGAGGGAATCGGGGGTGGCAAAGGAGTTCCTGGGATTCATGGAGAGAATGGGGGCATTATTGTAATATCAGACACTCTGCATATGGGGTGCAAGCATTGGGGGTATTAATCCATTTGTTGGGTATGGTGGGGAGTGTAGGGGATGGGGTGGGGGAGGTGGCATGGGGATGAAGGATTTTGTAGGAGCGAGATCAAAGTAGGGTAGGTAGGGGAATGGGGGGAGTATGTGGGTCTTTTTGTTAATAAAGTTTGTTTTCAGCCTCGGGTGGGGAACACACTGCTAGCAGAAATGCTGGTTAATGGAAGTGAAAGGGGGGAAAGCCACAGCTGCTATTTTGAGGGGTGACGTTTTCTTTGTTTTTTGTTCGGGTTGGGATAGCGGGGAGGGGTGGGTTGCTGACATCAAAGGTTTCTCAATGGAGTCATTGAATGGAAGGGGTGGTGGTGGCCATCTTGAATGGGCCAGGAGGTGAGCTAGGTGCAGAGAGACCTGGAGGAGTCCATGAGGATTTGGGTATGGTTACTCAAGATACAGGGGGTGTCTGGAGCTCCCCCCCCCGACCAAGCAGATCTCATGGAATGTGAGGGGACTGAATGAGTCGATCAAAAGGTCTTGGGCGTTCACCCATTTAAGAAGATTGAAGGCAGAGATGGGCCTGAATTCCCCAATTTTGCGGCTAAGTGCCGACGCCAGCATGTGAAATTTTACAATGCCGAACTCTCACCGATTCCGGGACCGGTGAGGGGCTAGCAGCGGTGCTGAGTAAATCTCCTGGCCCCCATGCCAAACACGGCTGGAGAATGGCCAGGTCTGTGATCGCGCATGCGTACAGCGACGATCTGCAGCAGTCGCGCTGTACAACATGGCCCCAGCTGCAGATCATGTCCCATGGATCCCCCTCGCCACTCCCGGACCAGCCCCCACCAGTCCCCCGCAGCCCCCGCCGAAGCCCCACCGACTGTGGCAGCGCTGGACACAGTCCGCATCCGCCATGTGAGGTTGATGAAAACTCAAGAGCACAGGCGAAGTCGGCCCATCGGGGGGGCGGAGCATCAGGGGAGGGCCTTCAGGTGATGTCTGCATGCACCCCGATGATGCTGTTTTGGAGGGGGCGGAGCATCCAAAAACAGGCACCGCCCCCGGTTTCAGCATCAAAAGGGATTCTCCACCCGATCGGCGATTACGATATTGCCGTCCAATATTGTCCCAAAGGGCGGGACGAGTGTTCCACTCAGTGTTGGATATGAAGATGAGGGGGGCTGCGGAGTTTATCAATAAAAGGGTGGAATTTTTGGTGAGTAATGTAGTAGGGGATGCAGGGGAAGATATTTGTTGGTGAGTAGAATGCTGGAGGGAGCTCCTATGGTGTTTGTGAATGTCTACGCTCCTAACTGGGATGATGTGGAATTTATCAAGAAGGTGTTGGCGAGGGTTCCAGATTTGGATAGACATCAGCTGATTATTGGTGGGGGAACAAAATATTCTGTGCATTGTTCATTTTCCTGATGTGCTTTGGGGTTTTTATCTGCCTTATCCCTTTACCTGCCATAGCGGTTCCTCATTGTTGCAGATTACGTGTAACTCCTGATGCATTGGAGAATAAGGGTCGGGATTCTCCGACCCGGCGCCGGGTCAGAGAATCCCCGGGTGGATATGAGAATCGCGCCCCGCCGCCCCAACGGCGGCTTCCCCATTCTCCGCGCAGATTCTCGGGCGCCCGCAGGATTCCCGCCGCGCCGGTCAGGGGCCGTTGACAGCGGCCCCGCCGGCGTTTCTCTGGGCCCCGATTGGCCGATAAGTTTGGCTGAGTCCTGCTGGCGTGGGTCACTCGGGTCCAACACGGCGGGACCTGGAAGGCGAGTCTGCGGGGGCCCAAACCTCCACGGATCCACATGCCCCACAGCTCCATGAACCCGAGCAACTCCCTCGCCATGCCCCACACCTTCAGGGATTTGTGGTACGACTGATCCAGCCTGGGACCAAACACACAATTAAACCTTGTTTCACCGAAACCCAGTGGGTGTTGAACATTACAGTAAAAACAAAGAGCTGGGCATTTATCAGTCAGGAAATCCTTTTAATTGGTCAGTCATGACCAGTGGAGAGCTCTGACTGTTTGTTCTGGGCTCCTTGCTGTGAGTGATTACATTTTATCTCCGCCATAATGTCTGAGTGGTGGGACAGTTTCCGTTGGCTGCTATGCAACATGGTGAACATAGTAGGACCAGTTCCTTTAATTGCTATTTTCTGTGAATGCCTACATGTGAACCATTGAAACCCATTCCAAGTCCGCTTCAAAGTCTTCCTGTTTTGTTTATGATATTATTGATGCTTAGTGGTCAGGAGACTCCTCTCCATGAATGTTCAGTATATGGATGGCATTATGGGAAAATATGATGCTGTAATGTTTTAAATATCATATCATTGAGTGCAAAAGACACAAGATGGGATGTAAATACATAATGCACATATTGTAGAAAACACCTGAAGAGGCTGAGAAGAATTTAGGAAACCAAACCATTCCAAAAGAAAAGTGGGTCATAATTATGAACTCATGAAACAATAACTGATCTTATTTTATGGATAACTACTCCATACTAATTTATTGGAGTATTTTGAGGAAGTAACAAACAAAGTGATCAAGGGGAACCTGTGGATGTGTTATATTTAGATTTCCAGAAGGCATTTGACAAGACGCCACATCAAAGGTTACTGTGCAAAATAAGAGCTTATGGTATTTGGAGGTAACATTATTATCATATAAAGAGGATTGGTCAGCTAACGTGAAACAGAGAGTAGGCATAAAAGCTTCATTTCCAAGTTGACAAGATGTAGAGTGCCGTGTGGATCAGTGCTGAGACCTCAACTATTTACAATTAATATAAATGAATTGGACAAAGGGCCCAAATATATGGTTGCTAACTTTTCTGATGACACAAAGATAGACGGGAAAGTAAATTGTGAAGAAGACGTCAGGAGCGGGATTTAACTAAATGGGAACAAAGTTCCATAGCGAGCGTGTTTAGCCGTGTGTTTCCCAGTGCTGGCAGAGCAGAGGAGCATATGGCTACAAAACGGCACTCGCATTAGATAGGGGGCCTCCTTGGGGAACGCATGGCCGAGGCGGCAGGTAGCCGGTTTTGTGCACTCAGGAGCTCCATTCACCGGAACTCCTCAATATAGCGGGTGATCGGGAAGCCATTATTAAATGCCATCCCGATCTCTGGAGCCCCTGAAGCGACCCCGACACAGGACATCCCCGGGCCAATTGCCACTGTGCAGAAAATGACAGCTTAGCAGCTTGGCAGTGCAAACCTGGCACCCTGGCAGTCCTCCTGCCAGCTGGTAGTGTCCCTGGGCACCCTGGCAGTGCCAGGCTGGCACCCAGTTTGCACTGCCAAAGGTGCCAGGCTGGCAGTGCCAGGATGCCTGGGTGGCACCAGCAGTGCCAGGGTACCCCCTTGCCCATAAGGCATGCACCTGGGGGCCTCCAATTCCTTGCAGACCCCACAAGTGCTGTTCCGTCTGGTCCCTGTTTGTGGAAACCAGTACTGAGTGGTGCTTGCCCGTGGTGAAGGGGCTAGATCCCATGCCTCAGGTACCTTGGGAATCTGCACATTAAAGTGAGACAAATATGCAGATTTGTTAAAAAGTGATCCTGCCCACAATGGATGGAGGCCCATTGAATATTTTGAAATATAGATGTATATAAATTCATGACTATTAAGGGAGTCAAAGGCAGGCAGATCAGCCATGATCTTATGAAATAGCGGAGTTGGCTCAAGAGGCCAAACGGCCTTCTCCTGATCCTAATTTGTATGTCAGTACAAACAGAAATAAATTATGCAAAAAAAACTGCCACCAAACATGAATAAAATTGATTAGAGAGATGAAAAGGCTGAATGAGTGGGTTATGCCAAACAATGGCGACAGAAAGAATCAATTTGTTTAATCTTTGTCTCAATGTTTTCGGTAAGAAGCTGGTGCTTAAGTGGGTTTACAAGAAGTTTGGTTCTGACGATTGGGGGTGGCACTTGTGAGTGTGTCGGGTGGGGGCGATGGGAAATGATGCTGCAGGAGAGAACAAAGGACCAGCCAGGTGACAAGTACACATCATTTGCCAATCACTTTAACAACAGATTGGCATCTTTTTAGCTCCAGCTTCAGATGACATTTAATGCTTTAGCAGAGGGCGTTCTTCAAATCTATTCAGACCACTTTGTGCTGCCTGCAAAAGTTGCCATAAAACCTTCAACAATGCACATCCAATGTTAGTGCTGTTGTTTGGGAAGGACAGACTAGTGCACTTGAATGGCAGTTTTGCGGCATTCTGCAAGAGAATTGCAAGACGGCGAGGGAACAGTGAAAAACAATTGTTCTTTCATGAAATGTCGTGACTAGTGACATTGAGAGACTGGGCACCTAGATAAAGGACTCTGTCACTGTCAGAACTAAGAAACTGGGGAATCAGTTGCAAAGAGTTTTACCCACAGCAGAGACAGCACTGAGATTTCAGATTATCCAGCTGGGATAATCAGAGGCAGTTGCATTACTGGTGAAATCTCCAATGAGGAAACATTTTCTCAAGGTCCTTTTGCATCCACCCACTCCAAATATGCTCCTGAAAAGCTTGAGGAAATGCCAGATAATGGGTAGAAGATGGCAATCATTCTATCATCACATAACTTCCGGGGTTGGAGGGCATTTCAGAAGGCTTTTCCATTGCACATTGCCTTGAATAGCTAAAGGATCTACAAATGAAGCTGGCAGGAGTTTTATGATGTTTTGTTATACAAAAAAATCTGACAAATCTTCAATCATTACCCTGGAACAATGCCATAAGAATATAAACCTAAGAAATAGGGCAAGAGTATGTCACTCAGTGCAGGTCCTACCTTACATCACCTAATACAGGTGTAACAGTGGTTTACCACAACGAGAAATGTAACCTGCAAGTGGGAATTCAAAGAATCAGATGAAAGGCTGGCAGGTCAGTGAATGTGGGGCTCTGAACACCCTGATACACAAAGAGCTCTGATTAGAAAGGACAAGTTCACAATATCGAAGGCTGTTGACACTACCAGAGCATGTGAAGCCACAAGTAGGCAGATGAAGATGCTGGCCACCCAAATGGCCAGCCTTTAGTTAAGCCAAGAGAATGATAGCAGGGTTGCGACAGTGAAAGAGCAACAAAGGTTTGCACACCAGACAGAGAGAAAGTTGTGCAAAAGCTGTGGACAACCATGAATTCAGACATAAGGAAATGTCCCACATCTGGGTCAAAATGCAGAGTGTGTTGAAAGTCCAGCCACTGGGGAAGAGATGTGCAGAAGAAAGAAGATGGTAGAGGAGTTATCAAAGGCAGAGTAACAGGGTGAATGAAAAGGAAAATAAACTAAAGCATCCATATCCTGGAAGATGAGGATGAATTTGAGGATACAATCAACATAGAAATCATATAACTGAATTAAGTCTCTGAATGCAACTGATTCCAGAGAAATGAACTTCACACAACCATTCAGATCAGGAAGAGGTTGAGAAATAAGCCCTTAATTACAAATCTGAATTGAAGCTTGATACGGGAGCATAAAGTAAATCTGGGCTGGATTTTGTAGAGCTTGCTGGAGCTGACAAGATGGCGGCCAGACACAGGGAATTGTATGTAAAGATGTGCGTCAGACACCCGGTGGCAAGAAAACTGTGACTGATTAATTCAGAGAAGTGAAGATAACAACATGGGAAACTCATCTGTCAGCGATGGGCAGCTCATTGACCTGCAATTCAACACGATTCAATCCTGTCTCCCCAATTTAGTGAAATTCATGTATCTCATGCCTTCAGTAACCCACCTGATGAAAGCTGCTGAATGTGCCACTTCCATGACTCAATGGGAGAGTCCTTTGGATTCCCAGTAGACGGAGGCTTGAATTTTTGCTTCCAAGTTGGGTGTTCAGTGTCAGGAAAATTCCTGCTTTTCCCATACCCGACTTGGGAGAAACGTCCCTGAACAGCTGGATCTTCGTTCTGAGGTTATGGAGGTGCGGGTGTTAACTGGAGTCAGTCCCACCGCCCCTGGAAGCATGTGGAAGCAGACAGAGGGTCTGCCGGATGCTGAGACGGGCTGTATAGAAGACATTACTAAAGTTGACTCCATCCCGCATCCGCCTCCCTTAACAAGGATTTTGCCTTTCAAGGCATTTTTTCCCCCCATGGTGGCTGTTGCAAGCAGAGAGGTTTCCCAGCTCAGCAAACCCCCCTTGAGAGAGAAAATCCAAGCCTAAGGCCTCTCAGCCGGGAATACATGATGAGGTTTGGCTGAGACCCCAGGAATTCATGAATCTATTGAAAACCTGAGGCGCAGAGGAAGTATTGCTCAGTTAACAGCTCTGGCCCTCAGATCTATGCTGTAAATTTCACAATGTTGATTTGCACATGGTGAAGAGGTTTCACGTGCTTGCCATTTCAGCTATTGAAATTCGAGAGGAACTGGATAATTAACACTTTTATTGGGCTGCAGTAAAAAGGAGTTTCTTTTAAGAAAGTGGAAAGTTATCAATGAATAACTTTTTTTAAATGACTACTGTCACTACACGGTTCATCAATTCTATACAGGATGTAATGGATGTAGTGGTGGTAGGGGGCATGAAGGGCCATAGTGTGGGGACATGGGCTGGCATGGATAGGGTATAGGGAGTGCATGTGGGGGTGAAGGGGTGTCAGAGGTGAGGGCTGGAGGGCCTTCTGTTTTAATTTTAACTGGGACAAAGTCTTACAGCATCAAGGCAGGCCTTTTAAACAGTCCACTACAGCACCTACCAATCCTGGTGGCTGCCTCCAAATTTTCTCCTGGGTCAGCCAGCACCCGCCTCCCCACAATGAAAACCCAGCCCTTGCCACTGCTTCCTCCCAAGGTGGGCGGAGGGAGCTGAGAATTTTCCCAACTCCCCCTACCCACCTCAAGGATGTAAATCCGGGCCTATGTTTTTCTGTGCATGTTAACGCAATTCTCCTGAATGCCACATACCCTTGACTGCATGTGCAGCCAACTAACAATGCATCAACCTGCAGCACATGGCAAGATCTGAGAAATACAGTCAATATCCAGCAGCTCCAGTATCTGTGTAAAAGTTGCCAAAAATGAACTATGTGCTTGTTCTTAAAAGTTAACCACCCTCCTATTTGAGAGCAGTTTCTCTTGCAGACAGGTTTATGATGAATATATAAAGATTAGTCTTCTCTTCCATCAATATTTCTTCGGAGTGGCTGAGAAAAATTGATGACCGTATGTAAAATATATATGTCTGATTCCTTCAGAGATTCTATGGATATTAATACTTGTAACTGGGAGAACAACAGAAAACGCCACCCATATCATATTGAAATGTTTGGGCAGAAAGGTTGGCTTTCCAGGTTAAAAGATTTCAATGTTAATATCACACCCAGTTTAGTTTTTTACACTAACTCATGTTGTGTTTATAGTTGATGATAAGATTAGTCTCATCTCCTCAATAATTTAGAAGACACATTTTAAACAAATGAACAAAACTAGACATAGAGATACATGGTCAAGAGTATATGCCAAATTATGTTATTACTCCTGCCTTAACATTTGCAGTCAGGGGCCAGGATCTTATGGGGCAGCAAAAGTCAGGAGCAAGCCCAGCTCTACAGGCCCTGCAAATCTCCACTCAACTTTACGTTGTTCAGGCAATTAATTGCCAATGGTTATGGCTTCTGTCCTTCTGATGCAGTTCAGCATCACCAGGGACTGGAGGAGGCCTGGAGTGGAGGTAAGTAGGGTCAGGGCTTGCTGAGCACAATCAGGCAGGCCCCAGCACACTGAAATGGAGGTCAAACACGGAGAACGGGATGTTCTTCCAGTGAGAGTCAGCCCGAGGTGTGGGCCACAGGGTGCCTGATCAGGAGTGAACATACCCCACCTCCCCACCCCACCCTTCTCACCCAAGGCCATAGGTAGGCTACCAGACATTACTGGGCAGTCCCATTGCCTCCCCCCCCCCCAAGTGGCGAAGTGCCCACCTGCTGGTATAAAGTGCCAGTAATGGTCAGAAGAGTTCCATAAGTGGCTATTAATTGACCACTTAAGGGCCGCAATAGGCCAATGGTGGGAAAACCACACACCACCTATCCCATTGCTGATAAAATGCGAACAGAGGCGGGAAGCTGACAAGCACAGCAGTCCCTACCGTGACCCCCCACTAACCCCATCCCAGCCTGCTGGCAAGGGGGAGTATTACATTTTTGGCCATGTTTTCAGCTGGGTTATATCAATTTTTGAAGATCAATTCAAAGATCACTTGATGTACAAAAAATGGTTGAATTTTAACTTTTCAAAAGTAAATTTAAAAGATTTATCCTAAAAATGTGATAAAAGTTTCACTCGTATTTATCGGAATAGCTCTTCGGACTTTGTGCAGTTGAACAAGGTAATGTGATTACACTGACACAATTAAACAATATTGATTTGGCAATGGCACCGATGTAAATAAATGTATGAGATCAACTGGAACTGGCTCAAAATGTTACCTTTTTAGCCTGTGGGAGCTGATGCACAAGAGAAAAGAAATAAATGAGTACAATTAATGACAGTATATTTTTATTCACTTAACAACTAAACATAATCTGTTAATGGATCTCCGTATACACAGCACGCAAAATCATTGCTTCGAAGCACGTTTTTGTGCATTGACCAGGTATGATATTTCACGAACTGCAACTAGATGAGCAGGCAATACATTGGAATATTTATTGACGAACTATTAGTCTGTTGCACTGGATTGTTTCACAGTAAACATTTTGAAACATTATGATAAATAATAATCTGATTTACAGTTTAAGATTTAAGAAACAGGTTCTCTTCTAACGCTACCAGCTGCGGCAAAATATTGTTCACAATTTATTACCTTTTCATCCGCCCTGTTGAATCTGTGGTGTAAAAATCACAAATGTTGACATCTTTATCTGGTTTCGGTGGCCTACAGATTGGTTTGCACAGTGCTGTTTTCTCTGTGCTATTTAGACTAAGGACCAGTCTGGGGTTGCGAGGGAGGATGCAGGAAGATATTTTCATTACAAACAGACTACTTGCCCTATGGGGTAAGGCCACAAATATGCACCTTCACCTCAGCAAATAAGGGCCTTAATTAGGGTCGCCAACTGTGATTAAGTGTATTCCTGGAAATTTCATCACATGACTTGCCCCTCCTCCCTGCCCAAGCCATTAGTCATCAACACAAACATCCTTACAATGTACTGCCTCCCTAGGCTAACTGGAGAGCAAAAAGCTTCATTACCCGATTGGATGATGCTTGACTGTCAGCCATACAATCTTTATTTCCCCCATTTTCAATATTATTATATCTGTCAAAGACAAAGTTTCAAAGAAAGTGACAAAAATAAAACAAATCTCTTTTAATGTCCCAATGACTTTTCTTCCGGGTTGCACACAGCAGTGACATGGATATTGACCTTCAACTCCAGGCCACGCAGGCATTGAGCAGTCCGAGCTGCAGTCCCAAAATAAATTGCTAAAAACGGCTCCAAAAAGGCCCAAAATTTTTTTCGTTTTTTTACTTCAGTGGGTCTGGGAGAAGCGGAGGTACTCAGCTTGGGACACACACATAAAGAAAATTGGCCTATTCAAGGCCCTCCCTGAGATTGTCTCCACCTTGATGGTGACAGCAAATTTCTCACTCCTTCTGACTGGCAAGCTGTGAATTGGCACTCATAGCTCACTAGCACCATTTAAATGAAGCCAAAGCTAAATGTGGCTCAGGTCTCAGACTGATTCAAACTAGCATATGGAGCTTTGTCAAGTTTCTCCCCAATAATTTTTTAACAGTGTCAGGAAATGAAGTTAATTTTGGGGGGATTGGAGCAGGTGCAAAAAGGGCAAGATGGTCCGATTGTGCTCCCTTTGCATTTTTGTTTAAGTTGAATTTTAACATTTTCAGTGCAAAGATGGAAAGATGCCAAACCCGTTACAATGCTCCGATCCCCCACTGACGGCCTCAGTGTGCTATCCCCCCCTCACCAGGGGGAAGATGCAAGTCACCAATCTGCATCCATTTCCATTTGAATAATGGGCTGGATTCTGATTCACCACCTACCTATTATGCACCGACTCCCACAGTGAGAAATCCTCTGGATGGCCTTTGGTGCAAGTTTGCCCAAGAGTGCCCCTGACGTTGTGGACCCTAAGGTGGGCCAAGGAGGTCAGAGCAGAACTGAGGTGACCCTCCCAAAGAAATCCCCCCTCGCTCACTCAATGAAATGCATGCCTCACCCCCTCCCCCAGCTGCCAAGTAGCGGCATCCTTCCCCCCCCCACCATGGGACTAGCTAGCCACCCACCACAGCACGCATGCATGAGTGATTTCTGCTGAGATAAAGAGGAAGTGAAAGCACTTAGCTTCTTCTGAGAGCAAGACTATGATAAACATTGTGGTTAGCGTCAAAGCAGGGTACCTGAGGTGCATTCAAGTGTAATAGGCGAGATAATTAAACAAACCCTCTAAGGAGCTGTGGCTGGACCAATAAAACTGTCAATCACTGGCTAGTGCAACATATTGTTGTGCGAAAATTGAATAGAGTATTTGCATTTCATAGGCTGTCAATGGATTTAAAGCCCTTTGAGGTGTACTTGGCTTTCAAGGAAGCCTCTGACACTTGCTTTAACCACATTTGTCTGAGGCAGCAGATGTTAGGGGAGGGTAAGTGAAAACGCAATGATTTTTCACTCTACTGCATGGACTGCTCTTCAACTTTCAGGCTGTTCAGTCATTAAAATTGATGACAAAATGTGCTGCCGTGGACTGAGGGAAACCGAGCTCCAATACATGTGAAACTTGGGGCTCAGAATGCAAGTTGTCACCTGGCGAGGGGGGAGGACCACAGCAGGCAACACCAAAACGTAGGAGCCGTGTTGCAAGTATAAGGACAACAGTTTTCATTAGTGTGTGTTTCTGTGAAAGGTTTTATTCAACTGATCTTAAGATGTTTGCGTCCAGAGGCAGAGTTAGTCAAAAAAGCAGGATTTGGAGTGGGAGTTCGGCCCAGATGCCCAAGGCTCCTTCTGCAGCCTGTAGAAGCTCTCACGCTCCCTTTTGTTCCCAACCAAGCTAAATCATGGGCAGCACGGTAGCATTGTGGATAGCACAAATGCTTCACAGCTCCAGGGTCCCAGGTTCGATTCCGGCTTGGGTCACTGTCTGTGCGGAGTCTGCACATCCTCCCCGTGTCTGCGTGGGTTTCCTCCGGGTGCTCCGGTTTCCTCCCACAGTCCAAAGATGTGCAGTCTAGGTGGACTGGCCATGATAAATTGCCCTTAGTGTCCAAAATTGCCCTTAGTGTTGGGTGGGGTTACTGAGTTATGGGGATAGGGTGGAGGTGTTGACCTTGGGTAGGGTGCTCTTTCCAAGAGCCAGTGCAGACTCGATGGGCCGAATGGCCTCCTACTGCACTGTAAATTCTATCTATCTAAGATAAATTAATATTTATTACAACTTACCTAGTTGGGTGTTGGGGTGTTGACACCCAACCAGATCTTCTGGCCCAGGCCACTGCACTGCTTGTTTTTGCCTGATAGAAACCATCACTTAGGCCTCAGCCCTGATCAATGTATTTAAAGAGGACCCCGGTGGCTTAAATTGCAGTCAGTGAAGTTAAGGTGGGAAAGAACTGGTCAGTCCTTCGCTCCATTTTACTGTCCTCCTACTTAATTTCTGCCAGGCAAAGAGATGTTAAAATCAATGCCAGGGTGTCTCCAAAGTGTTACAATACCAATCCCTGAATTTGATGATTGAGATGTCTCAATATTGTTCAGAAAGCCTCTGGTATAATGCTAAACCTTTCAATTTGCTAGGTATTATAAATCTTTCCCCCAAATTTACTACTAACCCATGGGTTTAAAGGGACAGTGGCAGTATGGTGATGACATTGGCTAAAGGTCAGAAAGTAGGGGTGAGCAGTTGTTTTGGCGCAAGTGGTTAGCACGGTTGCCTCACGGCACCAAGATCCCAGGTTCGATCCCAGCTCTGGGCCACTGTCCGTATGGAGTTTGCACATTCTCCCCGTGTTTGTGTGGGTTTCACTCCCACAACCCAAAAGATGGGCAGGGTAGGTGGATTAACCATGCTAAATTGCCCCTTAATTGGAAAAAATGAATTGGATACTCTAAATTTATTTATTTTTTTAAATCTTCATTCTTGTGTCACACCGTGACTCAGTCGAATAATTTTGCAATGGTGTAAAATGGCGGCAGTGAATCGGCAACGTGTTTTACATCCTTCCCAAATTTTTCAAGAGATGGAAAACGAGCAGTGGATTCGCCTGCCATCCCTTGCCCGCCATCGCGTGAAATAAAAATAATCTTAATCAAAGGAGAAAACAGTTTAAAATTCTGTGTGTTGATTTTGTTTGTTTTAACATCTTAGATGGCACAAAGTTGTCTTTGCCATAATGTTAATAACCTGCGCCAGAATGCAGGATGAGCCATGAAGTGCCACAGTATGTTTCACTTATGCCATCACTGCTATTAAAATCTCTGGAGGCTATTAGATTTAATGAAACCATCTGGACTGGAATGGACAACCAAGTGTAATCAGGTTTTGCAGAGTCACAAAGTACAGATGGCAACACTTGTTCTCTTATTCCATTCCCTCATGCCAAATGTAACTGTTAATCCGAATGAAAATCAGCTTCTCAGCTTGACTTCATTTTCTGGTGTTTTCTTTTCCTTAACACTTTTCTACTTCATACTGCTATTAAAATATTTGTGGAGTTCCAGTTAATCACCGTGAAAATATTGTTGAAACAAAATGCTTTCCTTCAGTCAACTATGCTTCCTTTGAACTATATTTTCCTATCCCAACAGAAAATAGATCTAGAAAACTGGAGCAATTAAAGAAAAACAAATTCATTGCCGAATAGAAAATGTTGTTAACATACTTTGGAAAATGGAACATTTACTCAAACTCTTCCCTAACAGTTTTGTTTGCAAGGTCTGGAAAGCAAAGCGACTATTATTCATTAAAATGGAACATGGTTTCATATTAGCTTTATATGATTATTCCACCAAGTTGTTTTTGGTAAGGCATAGACATAATGAATGCTAACTTACAGTGTTGTCAATGTATGCCTCAGTCCACACAATATCATGTTCCTGGTCAATGACCTTCGGCCGGCTCAGAACATGAAGGTACTCCATCACGTTTTCTTGTACATCAGCTAGAGTGGAAATCTGAGTGAAATATCCTAAAACAGAATCAGAGTGGAAAGAGATCTTTAAAATGCACTATTGTGGTTAACAGATTATCCCAAAAAATGCAAAAACAACCGACAGAAACAAAATTAGAAAATAGCATTGAAACAAATGGGAAAAAAACAAAATCAGGAAACAATTAGGATGGTTTTCAGTTTGGGTGGATGGTGGGAGTAGGACACAGCTGCCCGCCAGATGTCATTAGCGAAACACCCGTAATGCTTGGAGCACAGATAGGAAGCTTGGGTCCAGAGAGGTCGGGTCTGTTATCTCCCCCATGGAGTTGATCGAGCAAGGACATAATAAGAGGGACAAGCAGGCAACAACTGGGGAGGAGGTGGAGGGGGGAGGGGAGGGAAGGTGAAACATGGAGTGGGCGGGATGATTTTATAGGCCTGGAATAAATTCCGTGCGCCACCTGGCCACAAATATCTCACTGGAAAAAGATGCCATTTTTGCTTTCATAATGGCCGCTAATGATGCCTTGGAGGACATCTATTTAAGTACTGTTATGATCCCCTGGGCTAGTGCGTGGTCGTTTCCAGCCACACTTGAACCGGATTCGCAACACAATTGAATTAACCAATAATTCTTATAAAAATACCTGAAGTCTTTGGCCCTTGGCTACCCAATGATTACAGTCACCAGGTTTGTGGATGTAAACACAATTACTGTTTATTTATTTTTTTAAATATAAATTTAGAGTACCCACTTCATTTTTTCCAATTAAGGGGCAATTTAGCAAGGCCAATCCACTACCCTGCACATCTTTTGGGTTGTGGGGGCAAAACTCATGCAAGCATGGGGAGAATGTGCAAACTCCACACGGACGGTGACCCGGAGTTAGAATCGAACCTGGGACCTCGGCGCCGTGAGGCAACAGTGCTAACCCATGCACCACCATGCTGCCCTTATTTGTGTTTTTGTATAACAAGAACTATGATAGAATATGTAGCAAATACAACTGGTTAACTGTTACCTAATTCCAAATCCCCCACTTTAACTTGCCCCCCCCCTCCCCCCCACCCACCCTCTACACACACACACACACACACAATATAGATAAAAATAGAGGTGATGAGATAGTGAAAATCCCACTCAGGTATCTCCACCTGTTACCGGGCAGAATATGGCCTTTTGGGCAATTCGTTGGCCACCAGCCAATCTATTGAACAGAGTCCCACCCCATCTCTCGGGTGCCGAGAAGTCTGGGTCTTGCTGGCCAAAGCTACCAGCACAATGTACTATGTTTGAATTTCTTGAATTCCTCATTCTCTTTGCTGCTTGACTTAAGGATGCATGTCCATTAAGCATCCATGGATCAAAAATGATAACGTTAAAAAATAAAAAAGGTGAAATAAGGGAATGAGCAGGAAGGACCCTTACAGTACCTTTATGTACAAGTGCACTTTTAGAACCTTGTGCAACAAATAATTTGCCCTCTGAAAGCCAAAAATCTGAGCCCCCGTTCATATCATAGGATCTTGATTTACACGGGCAAATGAGGTGGCAGTCTGTTTTCAGTCACTTCCTGAGCCATCCATATGAAGGGCCCCACCAGTACGGCATTAACTTTGATGACAGTGGAAGAGGGATAGTAAGTACTGTGCCATGGTTTTCAGAACACTGCTACCCAATTCTTGCCCCAAAATGGGGACAAATATCAGCACCACTATTCTTTTGCTGTAATTATCTGGAATAGACCTGAATTTGAAGAATGACAAGCAGCAATATTTGTAATTTGGCCTCTAATATCTCACCAATGCTCAGATCATGGAGCTGCCCCATTTTCTTTCATTTTTGACTTTCATTCTGTACTATGCTTTGCAACTTCATTCCAATACTCTTCTTAATATATTGGTGAAGAATTTCGTTAAAATAGGCAGGTTATCTTATATTTTACAATTTATTTATTCTTCCTTTGTAAATTTATTTCCCCTCATCTACATGAAACAGACATAACCAAAGTACTGGAGCAATTTACAAATATATATTCATTGTCAAAGTGAGGAAAATATGAAATTAGGAGTTGAAATGGCTGAGGAATTGGAATAATAGCCAAAGATGAGTCGCAGATCCTTATCCATTAACAAAAAGCCAGTGTTGTTCAGCAATTATGAAGTGAAGGAAAGATAAATGGCCGAATGATTCATTCATAAAAGAAAATGTTTGGGGTGTATTTTTCAGGCCCGTCCACTGTGGGAGCAAGTCCAGTTATGACTGCTCACTCACGGGAGAGGGCAATTACGGGATTTGCGCCGGGGAGTTCTCAGAATGAGAGTTTCCCCACCTCCTCCCTTACCAGCGACATTATCGGGTTCATGCCAAGCGAGGGCGCGAACCTGATTAGCATCAATTTGAATGTATTTAACCTCCATATCTTCCGGGAAAGCTCGTGTTCCTCCCGACTAGCATGTCACGGGGGTGGGAATAACTACTGCTCTGCAGCAGTCAAGATGACCATGCCAAGGGCATGGAGGACAGTGCAGCCTTGGGTGGTCAGGGACATGGAGGGGCAGATTGCCGGCGAGGATGGATGAGGGGTGGGGGGAGAGTTTGCCGGCGAGGAAGGATGGGGAAGGGCCCCTGTTGTCTGTGGGGCCAGGGTGGGAGGGAAGCAGGGAGATCTGTTAGGAAATTAGCAGGCTGGTCACTATCCTTCAGCATTCCCTCAACTCACTATTATGGTGCCAAAGACAGAAGGAGGCCCTAAAGTGTTTTAACTCCATTTATGGGATGTGGGCATCACTGACTCCACCAGCATTCATTGTCAATCCCAAATTGCCCTTGGGAAGGTATTGGTGAGCTACCTGTAATGTGCCCCTCTGTCGCTGCCAGGCTGTAGAGGCCCTGGGGGTTGTATTGGTTCATACTGTAGGTGAAGGTTTGACCCCAGGACCATCCTTGGGATGGGGGTCCATGTCTGGTCTACCCCTTCCAGTCCTGGGTAACCTGAAGATCACCCTTAGCATGATGATCTCAGGCAGCCCTCTGTTCAATGGCATCATCCTGGTCAGATTTTTGTATCTATGAAGTGACCCCCTCACCCTGAACTGCTCTGACTGACAGCTGATGAACAGTCCAGGCAGTTCAGTGAAGAATCAATGCAGGAAAACTTTCCCTTTCCTAACATCTGGGCCGTCAGCTCAATCCCTTTGAACTGCAGCTTTTTGGAGCGTCATGGCCTTCCTAGAAAGGCCTCAACACTTGAAATGGCCTCAAATGCCCTGAGATCATTTGAGATGCTCAGTATGCATTCAAGTTCACAATAGCCTGTGATTGGCAGCTTAATGGTTCAGACACAGCTGCTAAAGGGTTTCTTTATTTATCTTTCCCTTCACGCTTGATGATCCTAACCACAATGTTTGTAGACACTCTTGTGATTGACAACTCATGACCACTACAAAGCAGCTAAGCGGTTTCATTTCCTCTTTTGTAACTGCAGAAAGTACTTAGTATTGTTTAACTGGTCAGGAGCTGTCAATCAGAACAATAATGTTTATAACATTGCTGTTAGAGTCAATGTTGAGTACTTCTGATGCATTCAAGCTAAATATACAAGCCATTTGCAGCTGGGTTGAAACCACTAAGCTGTGAATCAAAGCTAGTTAAAGGTACTGACTATGAAATCTAATGAGTGCTTACCATTTCAAAGGGGTTCAGGGGATTTCAGGTTTTTCAAATGTTCTGGGCTTACAAGGAAAGCTCTGACACCTCAAAAAGCAGCAGTTTTACAATCATTGGGCTGAGGGAGCAGCTGTGGTAAATGGGAAGTCCTCTTGTCTGGAGTCTTCAATAAACTGATCTGCTCTCTACCTGTCAGGCAGAGCAATTCAGAATGGGAAAGCCAGTTCAGTGTTTAAACAGATTAGACAAGGATGAAGAATTTGAAGAGAGGGCTGCTTGAGGTCACCATGTCAATAGTACCCATCAAGTGCCCAGGCTGGAAGGTACAGTCCAGACTGGACCCCCATCCCAAGGTTCCAGGGGTCCACTGCTTACCCACAGCCCAGCCAAACCCTAGGGGCCTTGGGGATCCCTCCCTCAGCAGCCTGGCTGCGGCAGAAGGGCTTGGGAGCACTGGGTTAACCTCCTAGAGCACCACTGGGGTCCATCACACCAGGCTATGGTGTCACTACCAGGGTGCCAGGGGTAGCACACAATTGGCAATGCAAGGGGACATGGAAGATAGAGATGGATGCCTGAAGGGGTGGAGGAACCTCGGGGAGGACATGGGGCTTTCGGGTCACACTCATGTGTGCCTGATGTGGGAGCGTGACCTGTTATTCCCGTGGTGGGGGGAAGATGCCCTCCTGGCTGAAAAGTTAGGGGTGCTCCCCTCGTCAGTGGGGAGGGTCAACATTTGTGTTGTTGGGGGGGGGGGGGGGGGTCGGTGGCCGCTGGACAGTGGGATCAGGGCGGCCGTTCAAAATGGCAGCCCAACACTAGGAGGGGAAGAGTAACCAGTGTGCTTGCCACCATGCATAAATTTGCAAGGCAGAAGTATGGCAATAGCACCAGGACAACCCACCTTGAGCCAGAGGAAACTAGTCCTGATTCTCCGCTGGTGAGAGCACTTAGACTCTGGAATGGAGAATCCCGCCAAAGTGTCAGAAGATCTGGCCCGGTATGCTCCAGTTGTTGAGATTCCCTTTTCCCACAGGCAGTGCACCCCGCCCGCAGATCTCCCGATGCCGTGAGATGGCTTCAATGGGAAATCCCAAAATGGAGAGGGTAGAGAATCCCACCGTCAGTGAACAACGCACCGCCACGAAACACACGGATAGGGGAATGGAGAATCCCGCTCTTGAAGAGAAAACCTGGCTGAAATATACCGAATTTCAGTCAGAACCTGGCACTTTCCCATTTTTTAATAAAATACCGCCCTAGGCTGTTAGTTATTGTTAATGCAAAACGGCATCAAATATTCCAATATTAATACTTTAAAGAAGGTAAACATAAAATTGTTAGCAGGTCTAATGCAATTCAAATATGGAAGACAAGGGCCAGGATTCTCCGACCCCGCGCCTGGTCGGAGAATCGCCGGGGGGGGGGGGGGGGGGGGGGGGCACGAGAATCGTGCCACGCCATCCCGGGCCAGACTGCCAATTCTCGGGCTCCTGTAGTGGGGGGGGCCTCCACGGTGGCCTGGTCCACGATCGGGCCCTACCAATCTCACACCTGTGCATAAATCACTGTTATATCAGTATGTCTTTTGTAACAGAATCCCACAGTCAAATCAGATTGTTCAACATTAAAATTAGAAGTTTAAGACAAATCTTGTGGCAACTGTAAATTTTGTGGGTGACCAAAACAGTAACACTAGCAATATGAACATTCAAATGGTGTCAGTTTTGGTTCAGTGGTAACACTTCTGTCTCTAACTTAGAAGGCCACAAGCCAAGCCCTACCCAAAGATTTGAGCAGATAATAAAGGCAATAACTTCAGTATAGTAGTGAGAGAGTACTTCATAGATAGCAGTGCAATTTTCAAATGACACATTAAACCAAGGAGCCATCTTCATAAAAGATTCCGTAGCATTATTTGATGAAAGCAGAGGAGTTCTCCTGGTGGTCTGGCTAATCTTGTCCTTTATCTCATTGCTGACTGAGAGACTGTTGTGTGCAACCGAGTTGCTGCATTGCACCACATTACAATAATAAGTGCATATCAAAAGTATCTGATTGACAGTAAAGCACTTTGAAACATCCTTAGGTTGTGAAAATCTGAGTTCCCTAGCTGCTGACTCCCTCCCTCTCCCTGGCAACAGTGTGACATGGCAGTCTAAACTCAACAATTGTAACACATCCCTGGATAGTATCCCACATTCAACCCTCCCTAAACTCTGCTGTCCGGGTTTTGAGTCCCATTCCCCTATTAATCTTGTGCTCACTGTTTCACATTGGCTCCTGTTTAAGCAAATTCTCAACCTTGTTTTCAAATCTCTCCATGGTCTTGCCCATCTTTGTAATCTCCCCAAACCCACAACACCTCTATCTACTCTCCTCTAATTTGGCCTCTTGTGCATCCGTTTCTTAAGTCCCCCACCACTGGTCCTTGCGGACTTGGCACCATGTGGAAGCGGAGGATACCTGCTCCCGGTGGCCATCAAGTTTACCACAGCCCTGAACATCTACGCTTCGGGTTTATTCCAGGGCTCAAGTGGGCGACAAGTGTGACATTTCTCAACCTACAGCCCATAAGTGCATCTGTGAAGTCATGGACGCCCTGTTTACCTGGGCACCCAACTACATAAACTTTGACCTATCAAGATGACTAGGCTTCTCCATCATCGCAGGGATGCTCCAGTTCCAGGAGGTAACAGATGGCATACATGTTGCCTTCCATGCACTGGGTGATCCGGTAGTGCCCTTCATCAACAGGAAAGGGTTACACTCCCTGAACAACCTGTGTTGAACACCACTAGTGGTATATTATATGTATTACAGCACTGCCGGTATATTAGAGGTACCTTGGTAAATCCCTGCCTGCTGGCTCCGTCCAGCAGGTGGCGTATAAATGTGTGCCATGGTTGTCCGGGACGGGCACTTTGCGGCCGTTTTCACGAACGCAGAAAGCAGGTGTGATCGTGGCCGTGAAAACGGCTGTAAACTCCGCGGTATTCGGCCCATCGGCCTGCGGAGAATCGCTGTTCGTCGTAAAAAACGGCGAGCAGCGATTCGTGTCGGGGGGCGGCCGGAGTGGGGGGAGAATAGCGGGAGGCCGTGAAAATTGTCGGGAAGGCCCTCCCGCTATTCTCCGACCCGTCGTGGGCAGCGGAGAATCGCGCCCTTTGTTTCTGTTTGCCAGGCCCGGCCGGTCGCCGCTGTTTCCAGGCCCGGCATTTCTACACCCCCCCCCCCCCCACGTGCGTCCCAGGGGCGCTGCCATCTTCCCTTTCGCAAGCCACGTGCGGTCCGTGGGCGCCGCCATCTTCCTCAGCACAAGCCATGTGCGACCCATAGGCGCCGCCATCTTTGATGCCGCCCGCCATGTCCGCATCGTGGGCGCCGCCATCTTTGGCGCCATTTTGGACTAGACCTCTGCTCGTCTGGCCGTTCATCGCCTACCACTACCTCCGCCACCACTGACCAGCCCGGGATCCCCCCCAGCATTTTCCGCAGCTCGCCTCGATCACCCTGGATCAGTCCCGGCCCCGCAACCTCACGACCGTGACGACGACAGTGAAGATAAATGGGCACGAGACGACCTGCCTTTTGACACCTGAAGCAGAGAGAACCACCCCACCACGGTAAGGCGCTGCTCCTTCCCGGTATACCCCGTCACCCAGAAAACCTCCCTGGCCTCCGGATCCCATTTTGTTGAGATCCGGGGGTACTGTATCGTGACCCTCACCATCGAGGACGTAGAGTTCAACAACTTCCGGCTCTATGTCCTCCTCCACCTCTGCGCTGCCTTGTTACTCTATCTGGATTTTCAGTGCCATCTCAAAAGCCTGATTTTAAAAATCAGCGGTCCCCTCCCCCCACTCACTGTCTGCGGCCTCACGACCCTTAAGGTCGATTCACCTTCCCTGTTTGCAAACCTCACCCCGGATTGCAAACCCGTCTCGGAGCAGACGGAACAGTGCCCAGGACAGGACCTTCATCAGTTTGGAGGTCCAATGGCTTCTGCGGGAGGCAGTCATTGAGGCCAGCAAAAACTCCTGGAGAGCTCAAGTAGTGGTAGTGAAGACTGGGGCAAAGCACACGATGGTCATTGACGACAGTCAAACCATCAATCGGTACACGCAGCTCGACGCATATGCCCTCCCACGCATATCTGACATGGTCAATTAGATTGTGCAGTATTGAGTCTTTTCCACAGTAGACTTGAAGTCCGCCTACCACCAGGCCCCCATCCACCCAGAGGACCGCCAATACACTGCATTCAAAGCAGGTGGCCGCCTCTATGACTTCCTTAGAGTTCCCTTCGGCGTCACCAATGGGGTCTCGGTCTTCCAGCGAGAGATGAACCGAATGATTGACCGGTGCGGACTGTGGGCCACCTTCCTGTACCTAGATAAAGTCACCATCTGCAGCCATGATCAGCAGGACCACGATGCTAACCTCCAAAAATTCCTCCATACCGCCAAACGCCTTAACCTCACATACAAGGAGAAATGCGTGTACTGCACCAACTGCTTAGCCATCCTTGGCTACATAGTGGAAAATGGAGTCCTAGGGCCTGACCCCGACTGCATGCGCCCCCTCCTGGAACTCCCTCTCCCCCACTGCCCCAAGGCCCTGAAACGATGCCTGAGGTTTTTCTCCTATTACGCCCAGTGAGTCTCTAATAATGCGGACAAGGCCCACCCACTCATTCAGTCCACAGTTTTTCCCCTGACTGCTGAGGCCCGCCAGGCCTTCAACCACATCAAGGCAGACATCGCCAAGGCCTCGATGCATGCGGTTGATGGGTCCCTTTGCTTTCAGGTGGAGAGCGATGCATCGGACGTCGTTCCGGCCACCACCCTTAACCAGGCGGGCAGGCCCGTGGCCTTCTTTTCCCGCACCCTCCATGCCTCTGAAATTCAGCACTCCGTCGAAAAGGAGGCCCAAGCCATTGTGGAAGCCGTGCGATGCTGGAGGCATTACCTGGCCGACAGGAGATTCACTCTCCTCACTGACCAACAGTCGGTTGCCTTTATGTTTAATAATACACAGTGGGGCAAGATCAAAAATGACAACATCTTGAGGTGGAGGATTGAGCTCTCCACCTATAATTATGAGATCTTGTATCACCCGGGGAAGCTCAATGAGCCCTGATGCCCTATTCCGCAGTACATGTGCCAGCCCACAAGTGGAGCGACTCCGGGCTCTCCACTATGACCTCTGCAACCCGGGGGTCACCCGGTTCTTCTATTTTATCAAGGCCCGCAACCTGCCCTACTCCACTGAGGAGGTCAGGACCATCACCAGACACTGTCAAGTCTGCGCAGAGTGCAAGCCACACTTCTAGCGGTCAGATAGAGCGCACCTCGTGAAGGCCTCCTGCCCCTTTGAGCGCCTCAGCATGGACTAGAAAGGGGCCCTCCCCTCCACTGATCGCAACACGTACTTCCTGAACGTGATTGACGAGTACTCCCGGTTCCCTTTCGGCATGCCATGCCCCGATATGACTTCTGCCACAGTAATCAAAGCCCTGCACAGCATCTTCACTCTGTTCGGTTTCCCCACCTACGTCCACAGCGATCGGGGATCCTCTTTCATGAGCAATGAGCTGCGTCAGTTCCTGCTCAGCAAGAGCATCGCCTCGAGCAGGACGACCAGCTACAATCCGCGGGGAAACGAGCAGGTGGAGAGGGAGAACGGGACGGTCTGGAAGGCCGTCCTGCTGGCCCTGCGGTCTAAAAATCTCCCAGTCTCCCGCTGGCAGGAGGTCCTCCCCAACGCGCACCACTCCATCCGGTCGCTCCTCTGCAGCACCAATAACCAAACCCCTCACGAACGTACGTTTGCCTACCCCAGGAAGTCCACCTCCGGGGTCTCGCTCCCAACATGGCTGACAGTTCCTGCACCCGTCCTCCTCCGGAAGCATGTGCGGACCCATAAGTCAGACCCCTTGGTTGAAAAAGTCCACCTCTTACATGCAAACCCGCAGTACGCCTACGTGGCACACCCCGACGGGCGCCAGGACACAGTCTCCCTCTGGGACCTGGCATCCGCTGGATCCCCACCCACTACCCCCAACCTGACACCACCCTCCCCCCCCTCCCTCCCTCCCCCCCGGTTGCCTCATTCACCCCTGTGCCACTCACCCTCCCTCCAGTGAACCTCACCTCAGCGCCCACCCCAGCAGGATCCGCCCCCCACTGGATCCACTCAGGAGCGACGCAGGTGACCACGTCAGCGCCCACATCACCACCAGGACTGAGGCGATTACGGAGGAGGTTCAAGGCCCCCGACAGACTTAGAACATAGAACATAGAACAGTACAGCACAGAACAGGCCCTTCGGCCCTCGATGTTGTGCCGAGCAATGATCACCCTACTTAACCCACGTAACCAGTATACCCGTAACCCAACAATCCCCCCATTAACCTTACACTACGGGCAATTTAGCATGGCCAATCCACCTAACCCGCACATCTTTGGACTGTGGGAGGAAACCGGAGCACCCGGAGGAAACCCACGCGCACACGGGGAGGACGTGCAGACTCCGCACAGACAGTGACCCAGCCGGGAATCGAACCTGGGACCCTGGAGCTGTGAAGCATTGATGCTAACCACCATGCTACCGTGAGGCCCCTTTCACGTATCCACCCTATACCCGTAACCCAACAACTGCCCCCCTTAACCTTACTATTAGGACACTACGGGCAATTTAGCATGGCCAATCCACCTAACCCGCACATCTTAATTTGTAGTGTTTCTACCACCCCTACCGGACACTTTTTTTACAGGGAGTGAATGTGGTGAACACCGCTAGTCATTTATTATATGTATTACGGCACAGCTGGTATATTAGAGGTACGTTGGTAAATCCCTGCCTGCTGGCTCCGCCTAGCAGGCGGCGTATAAATGTGTGTGCTTGCCTGGGTCTGCAGCCATTCTGGTTCCAGCCACAGGAGGCACAACATCTCGTTCAATAAAGCCTCGATTGTTCCACCATTCTCGTCTTGTGGTAATTGACGGTGCATCACAGCCCACTCTTGTGCGACCACAATCTCAACATCATGCATGTGTATGAACGCTTCCCAGGGAGTGTGCACGACAGCTACATCCTGGGGTAGTTGGATATCCCCAGTATCTTCAAGGGACACCTCAGGGTTATGGATTAGCTCTTGGGGGATAAGGGGTACCCACTGAGATCCTGGTTATTGACACCAGGACGGAGTCTGGAGACCGATGTGGAGCCCTGGTATATAGAGGCCCATGTGGCGACCCGGGCTGCCATTGAGCAGTGCATCGGACTGTTAAAATGCACGTCTGATACTAAGACTGCTCTTATGGTGCCCTGCAGTATACCCCTGGAGGGTTGACTGCTTTGTGGTGGTCTGCTGTGCCCTCCATAACCTGGCACAGCAGAGGGGTAACGAACTGGAGGTGGAGGACGAGGGGCATGCGGCCTCGTCTCAGGAGGAGGGTGGAGGAAGAGCTGGTCCAGGAGGGACTGAGGACAACCCGGGGAGAACCCATTTGAGCAGCCGAAGGATGGAGGCCAGGCGGCGGCGATGGACTGGCATGCCTGGAGGATCAGGGAGGCCCTCATCCTTGCCCACTTCTCATAGGACGTGGGCCTGCGTTGGCACCGTCAGCGGGTTGATATACATGGCAGGAGGGTGATGATAACTCGCTGTGAGATGCACTCTGGTACTCCTCAATCTGCGATAGTCTGATCCGCAGTGTGGAATACTGTGTCAGAGGCTTCACAAGTCTCGGGTGAAACCTGTTTTAATGGTGTACAATCGTGATCATAACTGTTCCTAGCTACTGATGGTGCTATACACCTCCCCTACGACTGCCCTCTTAATGATCCTCAAACTGCTTAGGCCTCTGTGCTCTGCCGCCACGTCTAGGTGTGTCTCCAGGATGCACTTCAGACGTGGAGGCAACCTGCTGACTACTGCACCCTGTGGCCTTTGATGCCCCTGGCAGGGGTCTTCTCGGTGACCTCAGGCTGGGAGGCCCCAGCCACTTTGCCAGTGGCACTTTGCCAGTGCTGTCTGGGGTTTACTCAGCGGGATCAGTTTAAGGACTTCTCCCCTTATTTAGTGGGGAGCTGCCAGGCATGGTCCAGGTGAATCAGCTGATGGGACAGCCATTTCCGCAGTGAAGCCTGTGGGCCATCAATCCCGGCCCTAATTGACGTTAGGTACCGGTTGCAGTCTTGTCGGGTCGGGAAGCACCTGACAATTCTTGCTCACTATTGCACTTAGTGTTTCTCCCGTTATATCGCGCCTATGGTCTTCAGAGATAGCACTGCATTAAATAATGTATTGTTACATATTTGAAAAAATATTTTAATAGGGGAAATTGTGTCATTTTGTCATTCAAACCACTTTAATCTATTTCACTTTCTTTTCACCTTTCTTAGTTCTAAAATCGGCCTTGATGGAACACTGGAAACTGTAACCATCGATAAGAAGCATTCATGGGGAAAATCATTGTCAGAACATTGAGTTAGGGCTGTTGACCACTGTGAGAGCAAAGTGCTTTGGACCATACAATCTCTGTCTAAACAGTAGTGGAGGTGTTCAGCTGGATCTCAGATTAGCGTTTAGTATAATTTTAAACTTACCATTGATCTTTGACACTGAATTTTGTAATGGCGAGCAGGATGGCTGGCAGGTATATATAAAGAAACAGCCTGATTTTAAAGCTACTAAAAATGTCCATTATATTGGCAAAAATAATTTTGTGTTTGGTGCATAATGAAAGTTAGAGAAGTGCCGAATGCGAATATCGATCTTCATTATCACAACAACAACAATGTTAGGAACCGCATCAAGCATTATGGGCGCGATTCTCCGCACCCACGCCGGGTGGGAGAATCGCAGGAGTGCCGCTCTGGCACCGCCCGCGATTCTCCCACCCCCCCCCAAAATGGCGTATCGCGTTTTGCGACATGCCGCTCAGAGAATCGCGGGCCGCTGTCTTTCATGGCGACCCGCGATTCTCCGACCCGGATGGGCCGAGTAGCCGGCCATTCCCGACCGATTCACGCCGGCGGCAACCACACCTGGTCGCTGCCGGCGTGAACATGGCGCCAGCAGCTGTTTTGTGGCTTGAGGGGGCGGAGAGGGGAGTGAGCACCACGGCCGTGCTCGGGAGGGGACTGGCCCGCGATCGGTGCTCACCAGGCCGGCGTTTCAACGGGACGCACTCTTTCCCCTCCGCCGCCCCGCAAGATCAAGCCGCCACGTCTTGGAGGGGAAGACGGCAACCGCGCATGCGCGGGTTTGAGCAGTCAGCCGTCGTGACGTCAGCCGCGCATGTGTGGGTTGGAGCCGGCCAACCTGCGCATGCGTGGCTGACGTCATTAGGCGTGCCGGCCGTGTCATTCTCGGCACACTGGGCCTTGACGCCAGCGGCAAGGCCCCGTGGCCGAGATTCACGGCACGGTCCTCCTAGCCCGCCGAGGGGGGGAGAATAGGGGGCAAGGAGCAGCCTCCAACGCCGTCGTGAACCTCTCCGGGTTTCACGACGGCGTCGGGCCTTGCGGAGAATTCCGCCCTATGTTCGAACAGTGCTTCCCAATTTTTTCCACATTAGAAAATTCTGGTGCGAACATAAATTTGATCAGATCTTTGTTCTTTTGTTTTGCTTTTAGTTTTCTTTACTTCTGGCTTTCACTTAATTTTAGTTTTGCTCTCGCATCTATTTGCTTTCTTCCTCACTCATTTCCCTTTGCTCTTTCACTTTAAAAAAAAATAGAATTTACAGTGCAGAAGAAGGCCATTCGGCCCATCGAGTCTGCTCCGGCTCCTGGAAAGAGCACCCTACCCAAGGTTAACACCTCCACCCTATCCCCATAACCCAGTAACCCGCCCAACACTAAGGGCAATTTTGGACACTAAGGGCAATTTATCATGGCCAATCCACGTAACCTGCACATCTTTGGACTGTGGGAGGAAACTGGAGCACGCGGAGGAAACCCACGCACACACGGGGAGGATGTGCAGACTCCGCACAGACAGGGACCCAAGCCGGAATTGAACCTGGGACCCTGGAGCTGTGAAGCGATTGTGCTATCCACAATGCTACCGTGCTGCCCAGACCGTACTTGTCTCCTTTGTTCGTCCACTTCTATTTCTCTGACCTCTTTCATAACCATGCCTGGCATTTCATGCAGACGCACCGTCCATTGGCTGAAAAGTTGGGGGTGCGTTCGCCCCTGACAACTTGATTTTATAGCTATCAGGCCATTAGTTGCCATAGGTTGTGGCTTCTGCCTCTCTGGGAGGATGTCCCACTTCCAAGAGCTGCTGGTCAATCAGATGCCCTGCAGTTCTTCAATCCCAGAAGCGTTACCGAGAGCAATGGCCAGCACCGAGACTGCAGGCTGACCCCAACCAGGAGCGGCGCTGAAAGTAGGTGTTAAAGCTAAGAGGGTGGCCTCATTAGGGCCAGTCAGACACACTTTGGGAGGTGATGGGGGTGGTGCGAAACAAGAGGGAAAACGTGAAGGTATTAATTTTGGAAGGGAGAACAAAAGAACAGAGTGTTATTTAAATGGATAAAAACAACAGAAAGCTGCAACACAAAGGGATTTGGGTTACTTGTGCATGAAACACAGAAAGCTAGCACACAGGGGCTGGTTTAGCTCACTGAGCTAAATCGCTGGCTTTTAAAGCAGACCAAGCAGGCCAGCAGCACGGTTCGATTCCCGTACCAGCCTCCCCGGACAGGCGCCGGAATGTGGCGACTAGGGGCTTTTCACAGTAACTTCATTGAAGCCTACTCATGACAATAAGCGATTTAAAAAAAAAAAGGTGCAGCAGGTAATCGGGAAGGCTAATGGAATGTTGGCCCTTATTTTAAGAGGCTGACAGTATAACAGCAGGAATGTCTTGCTACAACTGTACAAGATTGTCCAGACCACATCTGGAGTAGTGAGCAATTGTGGAGGGGCTAGCACTGGCACCACGTGGAACACAATCGATTCCAATGAAAAATGGTACAGGATTTCCTGGGTCCATGATTGATACTCGGGAGGCTGACAAGCTGCAGCCGCATATACACATTACACTCCCCACATACACTCATCCCAGTCAACAAGATGGCACTAGTTGTGCTGGAACGTGTTCCATACAGCTGATGGGTTGGCTCGGGCCAGAGGGCACCTAGGTAGGTGGCCTAGGGGCAGGTGCCAGCTGGAGAGTCCATACGACCTGGGGCTCTAAGTTCATAGTGGGCTGTCAACGGCATGTGCAGCTGCATAGCTGCCTTGCCGGCTGCGGCAATAGTGCTCTGCGCCCATCCATCCCGACCCCACAGCCCACCTCCTGACCAATCCCCACTACTCCCCCCAGGCCCTGGCAGAAGCCCCCCCGACCAGTGGTACAACTGTCAACAAACTACGGTGATGTTGGACACTTTCCGTAACCCGTCACTCTCCCTCAACAGCCTCGACTCCAGTTTCACGGCTTTTAAAAGCACAAGTGAACCGCGCCGTCAGAAACCCGTCCGATCGGAGGCGCAGCATTGCGGAGGCCCCGCAGAATACTGGGTCGGGCCCGCTAATGACATGCAAACGATGTTTACTGTGTGTGCATTCCGGACTGCATCGACACTGATGTCGATTCTCCACCCAATCACATTTCGCGATTTCAACGTCAGCCAACGGAGAATCCCGCCCATTATGTCATTGGAGACGGTTCAGAGACGGTTCACCAGGATGATCCGCAGTATGGAGGGATTGTCTTCTGAGCAAAAGTTAAACATGTTGGGACACTACTCATTGGAATTGAGCCGAATGAGAGGTGATCTCATTGAAACATATCGGATTCTTACAGGGCTTGACAGGGTAAGTGCTGAGAAGATGTTTCCCCTCATGGGAGAGTTTAGTCTCAGAGCAAAGTGGTGCCAATTTAAGGCTGAGATGAGGAGGAATTTCTTCTCTCAGAGGGTTGTTAGTCTTTGGAACTCCTTGTCACAGAGAGCTGTGGGGGCAGAGTCCTTCTGTATATTTAAGGCTGAGATAGATAGATTCTTGATCAGTAAGGGAAACGAGTGACGGGGATAGAGCAGGAAAGTGGACGTGAGCAATGTCGGATCAGCCACGATTGTATTGAATGGTGCAGCAGGCGCGATTTCTTATGGGTTGCCCTTTCTACTTGGGGACTGTCCACTCGACACTGGGTACGCAAACAGAAGGGGCCACGTGCCTGAGCCCACAACCAGGCCACCAGGATTTGGGTAGCGGCCTCAATACATTGCGTGCCAGAGCCCCACTCCCCACCCCCTCCCCCACTAGTAAAATATCGGTTGTAATGGGAAGGGGTCCTTATGAGCCTCAGTTGGCCAATGTTCTGGGTGGGCTGTCCAACAGCTCCCCTGCTGCTGGTAAAACTCCAGTGGAGGCTGGTAGGTAACAGACACAGAACCTTCCACTATCCCAACTGATTTTACCTCCAAATGCACACACATTCAGCAGCAGGAACGAATGCCCATTATTTAAAAGGAGCATCAACTAACACGCTAGTTATTGCTTCTCGGCCTTTTGACTAAGATCAAGCGTAGCACTTCTTGGCCTTTTGGCTAAGGTGAGCATGAGGTTAGGTGTAAATCCCGGATCTGGTATGTCTCTCTTGTGGGGACCATGAATTGGATTCAATTTGAATTGTTTTTTGGAGCAGACAAGGAGCTGGATGAGGGGGTTTGCCCCTGTCCACACTGAGTTCTGGCTTTGTAACTCTGATAAAGTAACGGATAAAAAAAAACGAACACGCAAGTTGCTATTTGATTCTTATTGCCTCGTGTTACGATTGTAGAAGTGATTTGTAATTTGTAAGGTTAATTTAAAAAATTTCAGCAGCCCGTGCTGAAGGCCACGTTCACGATTTCAAGGATTCTGCACAAACCATTGCTCCGAGTCATCTCTCCGGTAGTAGGCATTCCCTTTGAGCTACAGCATGACAGGGAGAGTGAGCAGAGGTAACATAGAGCAGAACAAGCTGCTGGAATAGTGAGAAGGAGGAGGAGAACTCCCAAGAGGGGGTCATATCACCCAAGGTTTTCAGGGTGCAATTTTCTCTGAAAATCAGTGAGCGGGATTCTCCGTCCCCGCCACACCCGCCATTTGCTGGTGTGGCACGACCACTCCGGCAGCTGGATCCTCCGACTCACCAGCCGGCCAATGGGGTTTCCCATTGTGGGCACCTGCACACCGTCGGGAAATCCGTGAGTGCGCTGCCGGCGAAACGGTTTATATCTCAATCTAATATCTGATGCTTTATGGTTTTAAACAAATTTAACAGATTCGGGCTGATGCCCCGATTGGCAAATCAGGCTGGGAATCAGTGCATCCTGGCTGTGCAGCTGGGAGATGCCTGGCATATGGAGCTTAATGAATGGAAAGTTGGATATGATGTACCAAGGGGGGGGGGGGGGGGGGGTAAATTTTGCCAACAGCATGCCATTCCTGATGGTGGAACTGGGAAAATGCGCCACTTCTGCCTTTCCCTGTTTCCCACACGATTGCAGCTAAAATTTAAATTGTCAGCGGTGCACAGGGACATGGTACTTGTCATGGGTCAAAACCACCTGCAGCTGATAATGCGACAAGTATGGACATGGTCAAACAGGGAGGCCCTGCATCACAGCCAAACCTTTCCTGTCCAACTACACTGTCATTGACATCAGACTTGCGAGCACAAAGGCTTTTCAAAATTAAATTTCACTAGTAAGTATTTCACATGACATTGGTTTCACCTTTTTAATATGCGCATCATTGTTATTTGGTGAGACTAGCTTAGTCAGAGAGCTAAAGTATATGGGGAACTGTAGGTTCAGATATTTGGTGCATGTGCTTGTCTGAGGAGCCAATGGTGCGAAGCTACTGAAGGAGGGGTCCAGCAGTGAGACCTCTTAAAACTGAATAGCTAGGATACCACTAGAGTAGTTTTACATAAATTTGTTTATTAAGGATTGAGATAAATTATAGGAAGTGTACTGAGTAATCATTATTAACCATTAAACATGTATTTTTAGGACGTAGCAGTAATGAGTCATCAAACTCTGGCTACAAGCAGTGATCACAATGCATGATGGGATTTAGGCTAGCTAACTTGACCATGTTGTTGAGACACAGATGTGTGATCAGCAAATTACTAGTGAACACAAGTTTTTATCAGTGGCCTCCGATATCCTCTGGAAGCGAAAAGGAAGTCACTTTTGATATCCTGGCTTTCTGAAACAATCCATGGAGTAAAGAGGTTGCAGGTTCTGCCATCCTGGCCCTCATGAACAATGGGTGCGCAGGATGCTGAGATGGGGAAAAAACAACTGAGGATGCTAATATTGACATCAAGCTTTTTTGTAAACACAGCTAACAGGATGAGGCTGAATCATGGGCTGATCGCAATTTTATTGGATAAAGTTTGAACGTGACAGCTTCAGGGATTGGATCGAGTCCAACTAGGGTGGCCTATTGATTTTTGGAAATTGTATAATTGATGTGTTTTTACCAATGTTTGGTAGACAGATTTTGGCATTATCCAGATCTAATCTCTGTGAACACGTAACCAAGCTTGGATTAATAAGTAAGCCATCTGATCCAGATTGCTGATGTGTCTGTTGTTCTCCGTACTGAGTTGAGCCACAGGGAAGAATCCCACGTCGAAGCTGACTCAATAGACAGGTCTTGAAACTGCTGCTACAGCTACCATTTGTGGGATTATGACTGAACGCCTCTAAGTCAGAATCCCGCCTAAACATAATGATACCCTAGCGCCGTGGATCACTGGTTGGCCTGGGATAGCCGACTCCGGTCGGTGCGGAGTGCTGCTCAATTCAGGCCTGCAGCGTGGTTGGATGGATGCCACCCCTCTCTTCTAAATGCACAGCATGTTCGTGGAAAACATGGTGCAAAATATTCGTAGACGGCCTGATGCTGGCTCAGCATTTCGTATATAGCAGAGCAGCTATCTCGCTGCGATCTATTGGAAAACGATTGAGTGGCATGATGGCACTGCTGCATCACAGCGCCAGGGACCAGGGTTCAGTTCCAGCTTCAGGTGAATGTCTGTGCGGCGTTTGCATTTTCTCTCCGTGTCGGTGTGGGTTTCCTCCGGGTGCTCCGGTTTCCTCCCACAGTCCAAAGATGTGCAGGTTAGGTGGATTGGCCATGCTAAATTGCTCCTTAGTGTCCAAAAGGTTAGGTGGCGTTGCTGGGTTACGGGGATAGGGTGGAGACGTGGGCTTAAGTCGGGTGCTCTTTCCAAGGGCCGGTGGAGGCTTGATTGGCCGAATGGCCTCCTTCTGCACTGTAAATTCTATGATTCTATGATTCTACATGTACTGGAATACATCATTATTAGCACTCATTCACGGTACAGGGGAGTCAGGACATTTCCTTTACGGTGGAAGAAACATGTTTTTTTGTTCATCCTTCACTGAACGTTTATATTAGTGTCCAGTGTTGCAGTCTGTGGGGGAAGGCTGAACTTGCAAGCTCAGCTGGCCTTCTTTTCTATGCATTCTAAGAGTTGTTGTCCGAGATAACTCTCACAGAGAATAAATGAAATGTTGTCGGTCAACTATAGGCCTGTGAGGAATCTACCAGCCAGCATGCCGAGATGGACTCAGATTTGGACAGTACTGACACTGCCCTTCAGGCTCCTAATTTTCTTACCTTGACTGACCGATCCCACCACCCTTCCCCGCACTGCACCCAGCAGTCCAAGCTCTTTCCACTTCTCTCTTTCAAGCCCCACTCCACATTCCCCTTCCCTCACCACTAACTCACCCTTGCCGGTCCTGAGCCTCCGTGCAAACTGCCACCGTCTAACGCCACTCTCTTGTGCTGTCGAGGTGAAGATACGACTACACAAAGCCAACTGCCACACGCCACCTTTCAACTAACGTGAACCGGATGCCACAAGATTCTGCCCGTCTGCTGATTTCAGCCAAGCCACAGGGTCCAATTCTCACCAGCAGTGCCCCATGGTTTCATGGAACTCCATAACATTTTCCAATGTCAAAACCAGGAATGATAATTTCCTTCGTATATTGGGGTATTGCTCCTGTCTTTTCTCAACCATCAGAATTGCAGTCAGTTGAATTCATAATCTAACATACAATGGTTCATTTGGGTGACTGATCAATCAATACTATTTTTAGATTAGGTAGAACGTTATGTGATCAACTTCAGATCCTTTCATTAAAAATATATAAACTGAAATGAAATTTGTCTGTTTAGCTTTTGACTTTGTGAATTGAAATGGTGCACACCAATTAAAACTGACTACTGTTTCAGTTTTACTTTCAGTTTGCCTTGTTTCCTAAACAGACCTAATAGAGGCGGCACGATGGCGCAGTGGTTAGCACTGCTGTCTCACCGCACTGAGGACCTGGGTTTGATCCCGGCCCCGGGCACTGTCCGTTGCACATTCTCCCAATGTCTCCGAGGGTCACTCTAAATTGTCCCTTAATTGCCAAAAAATAAGTGGGTACTCTAAATTTATTTTTAAAAAACAGATCTAGTGCTGCGAAAGTCCTATCGGTAATATTGTATTTGAGTATGATGGTAGGTTTTTGTCTACGAAATGGGGTTTATGTCTGCAGGATTAGCTTTATTTTGGTGCTTATTTATTTTGCCTAAACATAATTAACCTAAACAAAGCATTCAATCTAATGGAAAACGCGAGGTTTGTCAGTGATTTGTATATTGGGACTTATCATCATTGAAAGCCTTTTGGAGCTTGGAGAAAACTAAAGATGTGCATTGGGGTAGATAGCTCATCAATTTAACCACATTATTGTTTAAAACATTAGAACAAGGATGTTCAGTGTGACAGATAATGCACAATGATTTTGTTTTGTTATTCTATTCATTAATTTCCTATGTGGTTCTTGCTGATTAATACATAATTCGCTGATCTATACTTTAAGTAAACCTTTGAAGCACAGAATCGTAAAGGACCATTTTGCCGGCAAGTCTATTATTTATATAGCCTTTACAAAATCCATTTTACCAGGAATTTACCTGCCATTCAACATCCTGAAGGAAGATTTGATACAGTTTCTCCAGTCCTCTAGATAAACCAAGCAAACCTTTGGAATGCCTGCTTAATTTTAACACAAATTATATATCCTGCAACACTTCTTTTTTGGCAATAAAATTTCTACAGTGGATGAGCAACTATCCTATTATAACTGCAATCAAATGTCTATATGATGCCTGCGCAGATTTGGTTTTAACATAATATCTTTTTGTGTTGTCATATTTCCGTAGACTGCAGGGCAGATAATGAGGTCCTGGTGCAAAGACACATGCTGATTTGCATGAAAATGCAAGATTATCTTGTTGGAATATTTTATTGGTACTGCCACGATATGACAAATCACAGCATTCAGAGCATTCGACACCAGGTCAACTGCAGCTGCTTGAGGGTTACTAGTTGTCTTTTTTCTGGTTTGGTCACAATGTCTCCTTCAAAACATCAGCTGCTGGAGACCAAAACGGCATGAGCAGAAAATAAGAGGGATTCTGTTCGAAAGAGGTCACTTAGGAGGGACAGAACCATTTTTTTATATTAAAGAGAAGAGAATGTTTCAGCATCGCTTCTGTGTTTTGATCACAATAGGAAAGGATCCTGAATTTACATTAAGTTCAGAACCCGAATGAAACCAGCCACAGGCTGTTCAGAGCACATTATAGCAGACTA
This sequence comes from Scyliorhinus canicula, assembly GCF_902713615.1. NCBI lineage: Eukaryota > Metazoa > Chordata > Chondrichthyes > Carcharhiniformes > Scyliorhinidae > Scyliorhinus > Scyliorhinus canicula. The sequence continues at coordinate 38,209,987 of NC_052156.1, read as the reverse complement.
AGTGAGCAGAACCATGAGCAGGCTTCTTGTGTCCTTGCCTAAAGTGAAGGGAGATGGTTGATGATGCATATCAATACTACATGGGCTGTGATCAACCCCTGCATTTTGAGCTCTGCACTTACTGTATGCATAGCCACACGTGATCAAAAAAACCCTCATGAAAAAGAAATAAAATGAAAATGTCCAAGAAATCATTTACTGCAAAAGGGCAAACTCAAATGGATAATGCTAAGAAACAGAAAATTCATGCACAATGGCCTGGATCTAATTTAATCTTTCATTTGGTAATTTCTACTAATTGGGCAGCACGGTAGCACAAGTGGATAGCACTGTGGCTTCGCAGCGCTAGGGTCCCAGGTTCGATTCCTTGCTCGGTCACTGCCTGGGCGGAGTTTGCACGTTCTCCCCATGTCTGCATGGGTTTCCTCCAGGTGCTCCAGTTTCCTCCCACAGTCCAAAGACGTGCAGGTTAGGTGGTTTGGCCATGATAAATTGCCCTTAGTGACCAAAAAAGGTTAGGAGGTGTTTTTGGGTTACGGAGATAGGGTGGAAGTGAGGGCTTAAATGGGTTGGCGCAGACTCGATGGGCCGAATGGCCTGCTTCTGCACTGTATGTTCTAAGATTCTAAGAGATTCTAGCCCCTCAATGTTAGCAGGCATGGTATTTGCATAAAACTACAATGCAGCTTCTTCAGCACTCTGCACAATTTGTCACAACAGAATCCAAGTTTTTAAATCATAAATCTCCAATTTCTCACCCAGTAAAAATACAAAGATATCATTGTCATGCAGAGCTTCAAGGTGCCTCACACAAGAAAACAAAGCTTTCATTATGAAATGAGCTTTTCTTTTTTTTATTGCTTATCCTGATTTTACCAGGCCAGAGTCATTTGCTTGTAATTTTGATTGAAAAGACAAACCTTTATTCGCACAGGCCATCCATTTCAGATTTTCAGAAAATACAGTCTCACGTCCGATCAAATAGGCAAAAATGCGTACCTGAAAATAGAAAAAAACATCTCGTTAGACTTCTGTATCTTTTAGATTTAATTAAATGGTGTGAATACAAGGTTTAATAAGATGATCATGTTTCAGAACTGTTTTCAATTCAAGGTAAATGGGATAGTAAAGGTGGTGATGTGATCTGTTCTGGCCTGACAACAAGGTTGGGTGGCTTGGTTACTATGGGGACAGGAGCCCAAGGGTGTGGCCTGCTGGGAGCAAAGTGACAAATAATTCTCACTTGCAAACCAAGGCAAGGGCAGCGGTGCTGAGTGTGGATGTCTCCACGTTTTCCGCAGAAAAGAGAAACAGCATGGGATGTTTCCCAGAGAGACGAAGGACTGCAGCCAGTATGGACAGCAGAGAAAATATGTCCGTGAGTTCTCGGAGAGCTACCAAGCAGGAATGCAGGGGGAAGCCCCAGCTCCGGTCAAAGAGACACATCCCATGGCAATCTGAGGAATCCTGAAGATTATTCCTGATGTGGCTTGTGTGTCAGAGTGGGACTGATTGTTCGTCGCCCGCAAAAACTGTGCAAAGCACTTTTGACAGTCAATTGAGGTTACAACTCAACAAATGTGGAGCAGTGGGCCTTTTGGAAGCTGGGAGTGATGTTGGGCTGCTTCTTGAGAGAATAAAATATAGCTGTGGCTTGGGGTTTTAGATTGTGATTCGTGCATTTAGTTTCTTACGATAGAAGTCTTAAAATGGGAAACCTTGGCCGGGATTCTGCAAAAACGCGGCTAAGTGTTGACGCTGGCGTAAACACCCAATCGCGGGCCTGCCCATTGTGGAAGCCTCCCCCCTACCTGTGGTGAATGTACATTGCGTAATTCACACTGTATAGCATTGTGTCCTTGTGGGCTCTGTCTGTGAGCCGTTGCACGGCTCTGCCCACAGGGGAGATGAGGAGCTTGTACAGGGCTCCACCCTTGGCTCCGCCCATGGCTCCACCATGGCCCCTCCTACTACCGGAAGTATAAAATGCTGCAGCCTTGTGAGTCTGCCCTCAGTTCTTCTGGTCGCAGGCAGGCTCAGTTGTAAATCTATTAAAGTCACAGTTTACTGCCAATCGTCTTTCGCGTGAATTGATGGTCACATCAATTTAATAGACTTAAGAAAACCACCATGGAATCAGCCCTCAAACCTGATCAACTAGAACTCGATCCGCAGGCTGCAGAAGCAAAGGAAATCTTTCAGGGGCGTTGGTGCTTCAAGGCCTACCTGGCTGCGTCGACTACCTCCGCTACTACAGATGAGCAGAAACTCAATCTACTGCATGCACTGGTGAGCCATCCCATCTCTACACAACTCAACAGTACCGACTCGTACTCCAAGGCCCTCGCTATGCTCGACCGACATATTTTCGCTACCCGCTGCCAGCGTCCCGCAGAGTCGCGAGAGGACTACCTGCGCGATCTAAAAGCCCTTGAACGGGAATGTAACTATCAGGCTGTAACTGCCTACCAGCATATGGAACTCACTGTCCGTGATGTGCACGTTTCAGGGGTCTGGACTAATTATGTGCGCCAGCGCCTCCTCGAAAAAGGGGCCCAGAAATTGGAGGACACGGTAGCGCTAGCAACCTCAATGGAAGTTGCGTTTCAAAGTCTTAACTCGTTCCCCGCAGACCACGCGACCCCATCGTGGACCCCCGACCAGCAACTGCCCCAGGCCTGCGCAGTGCGGCCACCCACCCACTATGGAGCGCCAGCGTGCCATTTTTGCAGTCAGCACTGCCCGGCCCGCAACGCAACCTGCAGCAGCTACGGTCGAAAAGGACATTATGCTAAAGCATGCCTGTCGAAATCGAAACCCTCTAACTCCCCCGCGGTCCAGAGCAATCGCTCCCCCAACTCGCAGGCCCGCAGACCCCGCAATGTTGCAGCGTGTCTGCCGACTCCGCGTCCGCCCGACATGTGCGACTCATGGGGGCCGCCATCTTGGCAATCTTCCCCCACGCGGCCGGCCATGTGCGAGTCATAGGGGCCGCCATCCTGGGTGCCATCTTCCTCGCCACCCGCCACGTGCGATGCACAGGGGCGGCCATCTTGGATGCCATCTTCTTCATTACCCACCACGTGTGATCAACGGATCACCAGATGTTCAACTCGACGACTACGACCTCCATGGACAGTCATCATGGGGCCACTCCAGCACTGCTGATCGAGCCACCGACTACCTGCAACTCAACGCAGTCACTTTGGACCAGTCGTGTCCAAAGCACCTCAGGAGCTCGATGATGTCCGTTCAGGTCAACAGATACAAGACACCGTGCCTCTTCGACTCCGGGAGCACCGAGAGCTTTGTGCATCCAGACCTGGTAAGATGCTGTTCGCTCCCTATCTTCCCTGCACGGCAAACTATCTCCCTCGCCTAGGGATCGCACTCGGTCCAAATGGAAGGGCGCACCGTTGCGACCCTAACGATACAGAGCACCAGCTACTCTAATTTCCAGCTGTACATACTCCCAGACCTCTGCGCCCCACTCTTACTCGGGCTCGATTTTCTGTGCAATCTTAGAAGCCTCACACTCAGCTTCAGCGGAGCCCTACCTCCTCTCACGATATGCAGCTTAGCGACTCTAAAAATCAACCCCCCTCCACTCTTCGCTAATCTAACGCCTAACTGTAAACCTGTAGCCACTTGCAGCAGTCAGTATAGCCTGCAGGACAGGGCATTCATTAGAGCCGAAGTCCAGCGGCTCCTACGTGAGGGAGTCATAGAGGCCAGTAATAGCCCCTGGAGAGCTCAGGTGGTGGTCGTCAAGACCGGGGAAAAGTTCCGGATGGTGATTGATTACAGCCAAACCATTAACCGGTTCACGCACCTCGATGAGTACCCCGTCCCCAGAATTGTAGACATGGTCAACCAGATCGCCCAGTACCGCATATTCTCCACGGTGGGTCTGAAGTCTGCATACGACCAGCTCCCAATCCGCCCAGGGGACCGCCACTACACGGCGTTCGAGGCAGATGGCCGCCTCTTCCATTTCCTCCGGGTCCCCTTTGGCGTCACGAGTGGGGTTTCGGTGTTCCAACGAGCGATGGACCGAATGGTGGACCAGTACGGGCTGCAGGCCATGTTTCCGTACCTGGATAATGTCACCATCTGCGGCCATGACCAGAAGGACCACGATGCCAACCTCCACCGATTTCTCCAAACCACCCAGAAACTCAATCTCACATACAATAAGGAGAAATGCATTTTCCGCACTACCAGACTAGCCATCCTCGGCTATGTCGTGGAAAACGGAGTCCTGGGCCCCGACCCAGACCCCTCTTACAGTTCCCTCTCCCTCATTGTCCCAGGGCCCTCAAGAGGTGCCTGGGATTCTTCTCCTATTACGCTCAGTGGGTCCCCCAGTATGCGGACAAAGCCCGCCCACTATTTCAGACCACACTCTTCCCACTGTCAGCAGAGGCCCGCCAGGCCTTCAACTGCACCAAGGAGGACATCGCCAAAGCCGCTATGCGGGCGGTGGATGAATCTGTCCCCTTCCAGGTGGAGAGCGATGCCTCAGAGGTCGCTCTCGACGCCACTCTGAATCAGGCAGGGAGACCAGTAGCTTTCTTCTCCCCAACCCTCTCCGCTTCAGAACTTCGACACTCCTCAGTCGGAAAAGAAGCTCAAGCCATTGTGGAAGCCGTACGGCATTGGAGGCACTACCTCGCAGGTAAGAGGTTTACCCTCATCACCGACCAGAGATCGGTTGCCTTCATGTTCAACAACTCGCAAAGGGGCAAAATAAAAAACGATAAAATCTTGACATGGAGGATCGAACTCTCCACCTATAATTATGACATCATATATCGGCCGGGGAAGCTCAACGAGCCCCCGGCCGATATATGATGTCATAATTATAGGTGGAGAGTTCGATCCTCCACCTCAAGATTTTATCGTTTTTTATTTTGCCCCTTTGCGAGTTGTTGAACATGAAGGCAACCGATCTCTGGTCGGTGATGAGGGTAAACCTCCTGTCCCGGCACATGCGCCAGCGCGCAAGACGACCGATTACAGGCTATCTACAATGACCTCTGCCACCCAGGGGTCACCCGGCTCGCCCACTACATCAAAGCCCGCAATCTGCCTTTCTCCACCGAGGAGGTAAAAGCCATCACCAGGGATTGCCCGATCTGCGCGGAGTGCAAACCGCACTTCTATAGACTAGACAAGGCCCACTTTGTAAAGGCTTCCCGGCACTTTGAAAGCCTCAGCATCGATTTGAAAGGGCCACGCCCCTCGACCAATCGAAATGTGTACTTCCTCAACATCATAGACGAATTCTCCCGTTTTCCGTTTGCTATCCCGTGCCCCGATATGACCTCCCATACAGTCATTAGAGCCCTGCACAGTGTCTTCACCCTGTTTGGTTTCCCCAGCTACGTACACAGTGACAAGGGTTCGTCCTTCATGAGCGGCGAGCTGCGTCAGTACCTGCTCGACAACGGCATTGCCTCGAGCAGGACTACCAGCTACAACCCCAGGGGGAATGGGCAGGTGGAGAGGGAGAAACCGACGGTCTGGAAGACCGTCCTACTGACCCTACGGTCCAGGAATCTCCCGACCTCCCACTGGCAGGAGGTCCTTCCCGACGCGCTCCATGCAATTAGGTCCCTCCTGTGCACTGCCACTAACCAGACCCCTCACGAGCGATTATTTGTTTTCCCTAGGGGCACTACCACGGGGGCTTCACTCCCATCTTGGTTGAGGACACCGGGCCCGGTTCTCCTCCGGAAGCACGTCCGGACACATAAAAGGTCACATCACTCCCTCCGGAGTCTGATCCCCCCCGCCCCTGTGGCGATCGTAGATCTGAGTAGATGCAATACAACTGAGAAAGCACTAGAGGGAGCACGGGAGAGCTATATATACACAGGGACAGGAAGTGATGAGACACTTCACGGGAGGCAGAACTCGTAGCAGGACACAGACACACAAGCAGGCAGCATTTGAGGTAGCCGTAAGTTAAGTTCTGAAGAGAGAACGAATTCACAATAAAGCATCTTCTCCACCATTGAGACTACGAGCTTTATTAAGACACGAGGAACAACACATGGTACCAGCAGTGGCTTCAGACGCTTACTACAGGACAACTCAGCTGCAGACACAGAAAGAACAAAATGGCATGGAAATTTCCTACTGGACATTCGACTTGGGAAGACATCGTTGATTCGAGGATATGGCTTGGATGCCCACCTCAGCTGGACACGACTGGCAATGTAAGAAATGTCTGGAAAATGTTTAGACCAATGTTCGATTTTTATATCATAGCTAATGATGTAGCAGCAGCATCAGACAAAATTAAAATAGCAATGCTCATCGCAGGACATGAAGCTAGGAAAGTTTATAATGGATTTAAATACTCAAAAGGTGAAGACAGCAACAGCTTACAAACAATACTAAACAAATTTGAAGAGTACTGTAAGGAATTTGAACAGCACGGTATGCTCAGAGGCCAAACTGCACAGAGACTGAGTGATGCAAAACTTAAACAATCACTAAAAGAACAAGAAATCGCGAGTGAAAAGTACAGATCAAAAAGAAGAAATAACTTGAATTTTTCACACAGCCACAACGCTGAAATCCAGTCCAGATCGAAAGGAAAAGGTAACTTACAACTTTCAGAAAGAAAAAACTCTGAAATCCGTGATAAAATGGCATTGGAGCACATTTTACAGTCTCGGGCAGACAAAGAACTATAAACTGAATCTGCGCATGCGCAGGAAACGGAAGCCGCGCATGCGCAGTTACAATCACCCGCTTTGCGTTCTGCGCAGGCGCAAGGCGCGCATGTGCAGTTACAATCACCCGTTTTGCATTCTGCGCATGCACAAGCCGCGCATGCGCAGTCTCAAAACGTTTTGGCCGCGGATCGTTATGCGCATGACACAAAACTGCACAGTGAAAGAAGGCCGATTTGCGCATGCGCAATTGATTCCTACACATGACGTCACGAGCGTCATGACGTCTGAACATCACGACCACGCCTACTTAAAAGGGAAATGCCCGAAAATTGAAAACAAGATACTTAAAGCGGTAAAACCAAACTTTCTTGCCTCAGAAGACAAAAAAACGGCTGAACTTAAACCAGCAGTTAAAAACAACTCGCACAACATCCTGGAAAAAGCAGTCTGCACCACCCAAAGTGAAGAGAACAAAAAGAAATCAAAAACCACAAAAGATGATTTGTTTTTTGAAGATTACTACTCAGATATGGCTGAGTTATTCGGATATGCTGATCACAGCATCAGCGACATGGTCGCAAAGCTCAACACGAATCTACTCGTGGTAGATGAATCCAACCAAGATGATTTGGTTTTTGAAGAATACTACTCAGACACGGCTGAGTTATTCAGATATGCTGATCACAGCATCAGCGACACGGTCGCAAAGCTCAACACGAATCTACTCGTGGTAGATGAATTCAACACCATGGTGCCATAGCAGATCGTCGATACATTGGATGACAGCAATACCCAAGACCAAGACGATGCCATACAGAAAGCACAGAAAGACTCCACAGAGAGAGCGATGACAGGCTCCTTAGTGAGAGTGATGAAAGACTCCAAAAGGGAACCAGCAAACACTCCCTGGTGAACACCATGCATGAACAAGACCATGAAGGTCAACCCGCCGTATCTGAGCAACTGCAAGCAGACTATGAAAGTCTACCAGGCTCACATAATCCAGACGACGACAATGTAAATCTACTCACTGCATGCGAAAACAGTGACAAGGTGATCACACTCGACATACAGGAGGTACAGGATCACAGCGAGACTGACAGTTCTCAGCTTGTCTGTACAGAAGCACAGAGTAAGGGCACCCAAGAGTCCAGTGAGACAACATTAACAGAAACCATGGAGATTTTGACTCCAGAAGAGGAGCACCAAGAGTCCAGTGAGACCACGTCAAGTGAAATCATGCAGATTTTGACTCCAGAAGAGGAGCACCAAGAGTCCAGAGAGACCGCGTCAAATGAAATTGTGAAGATTTTGACTCCGGAAGAGGAGCACCAAGAGTCCAGAGAGACCGCGTCAAATGAAATTGTGAAGAATTTGACTCCAGAAGAGGAGCACCAAGAAAGCAAAGACGAGGAATCAAATCCACCACAAATGACTGATGTCACCAGCATCGATGCAACATCAGATCATTCTCACCATTCTCGAGACGAAACATTCAATGACTCAAATTATCCACACGGGACACTCATTGAGCATAACAAGAAAAACAAAAGCCAAAAGAAGCACAGCAGAAACGAGAACAACAGCAAGAACAAAAGCAACATGAAGCGCGACAAGAACAACAAAAATCGCAAGAAGCACCGCAGAAACAAGAACAACAGCACCAACAAAAACTACAAGCACAACGACAAAAACTACAAGAACAACAACAAAACCAACAAGAAGAATACAAAGATAGCGACAACAACAAAGACAGAAACGACAGAAACAACAGCAATGAAACAACGACTTGTACAAAATGGTACAACTCTGCACATGAAGGACAATGCCACAGCACACTGCAAAACAATGACAAGACTACAAACATGCCATGGGATGACAACGAATCGCACAAACTCACATCTGCTCCAGAACAAGCAAGCACACCAGCTTTCAAGGCAGATGACATAATAAATCGATACCACAAGCACAGAAAAAAGTCCATGTCAGTCAACATCAGTGGTTCGACCATGCAAACATCTCGGGATGATGCATTGGTTACTTAAAATAACAAGAACACCGACAACATTCACCACGTCAACAACAACAAAAGAAAAAACTCAGTTAACAAATTCATCAAGTATGGATTCATAAATGTTTTTATTGAGTGGACTCATAAATATAAATTGGCTTTGTAAAATATGCAATAGCACCATCACTTATATAGATACACATATCATAAGTAACTGTTTTGTACACTTTTCTTTAACGATGTACAGAAAATATGTAAAGAAAAAAGGGGGATGTGGTGATTGTAGATCTGGGTAGATGCAATACAACTGAGCAAGCACTAGAGGGAGCACGGGAGAGCTATATATACAGAGGGACAGGAAGTGACGACACACTTCACGGAAGGTAGAACTCGTAGCAGGACACAAACACACAAGCAGGCAGCATTTGAGGTAGCCGTAAGTTAAGCTCTGCCGAGAGAACAAATTCACAATTAAGCATCTTCTCTACCATTGCGACTACGAGCTTTATTAAGACACGAGGAACAACACAGCCCCCTCACCAGGACGGCCACTGAAGCCGCGGGTCCGAGCTCCCACTGGGTGGAACCATATGGGAACCACGCCTGCGGGAAATCAGCCGGTCGACTTTTTAAAATCAAGAAAAAGTTGCATTTAGAAAATGCTTTTAATGTGGAAAATGTTCCAAGTGCTTTACAGAAGCCTGGGGAAATTCAGTTGATAATTTGGCATATAGCAATAATGAGCTGGATAATAATGTCAAGACATATCGAGTTAGATTTTCTGTGATGGTAGCAGGTCGAGTAGGAGTACAGAGTAGGATTTGAAAAGGAGGATGAATAAGACCATAAAATCTTTTGGCGTCTAACCTATTTAGAATGTTATAGGAGCTCTGGTCCATTTTGGACTTGTGCTGGCTGCTGACAAGGAGGATGTGGGAAATTGTGGGTGCAATTTAATTTAAAAAATTGAAAGTGTTATATCAGGCACGATTTCCTGGGTGTTTCCCGACAGCTGCTCCAGTGAGATCACAGCTCATATATTATGGCACTTTGTGCCACAAAAGAGTCCCCAGGAGCTTTGCGCAGTGGTGGCTGTCCTGGTAGTTGATTTGCCAGATTTGCGACTCGGCAGCTCCCTGCTAACGTTGGGGAGCAGCTTTTAAACACTCTCTCACAACTCACTCCCAGTCAGCACGCAAGCATGACCTCATGCAGATCTTGGCCGGGATTCTCCGACCCTATTCTCCGGTGCCATTTTTCGGTCACTGGCAAGATTGCCGCCACGCCGGTCGGAGGCCGTTGACAGCGGCACTCCCGGCAATTCTCTGGGCCCTGATGGGCCGGGTGGCCGACGAGTTTGGCCCAGTCCCGCCGGCGTGGATTACTCACGTCACTCACGGTGGAACCTGGAAGGTAAGTGTGCGGGAGCTGTCCTGGGGGGACACGGTGGCCTGGCCCATGATCGGAGCCTACCAATCTGCGGGCAGCCTGGTTCCGTGGGGGCCAACTTTACTCCCCATATAGGGCTCTGCCATATTGCCCGGGAGCTGGCGTGGAGAAGGGAACCAATGCGCATGCGCGGAAATACGTCGGCTGTTCCACACATGCGCGAGATCACACCGGCCATTCCACGCATGTGCGGACTCGCATGGGCCATTCCCCGCCGGCTTCACCTGCGGGGACAACTCTGGCGGCAACCTAGACCCCTAGAAAGGTGGGAATTCCTCACTTTCGGGGCTGTTGATGCCGGAGTCGTTGTGCCGGTTTTCCCGCCAGCGTGGGGACATAGCCCATTTTTAGATAATCCCGCCCCTTTTTTTAAAATTTAGAGTACCCAGTTTTTCCAATTAAGGGGCAATTTTAGCATGGTCAATCCACCTACCCTGCACATCTTTGGGTTATGGGGGCAAAACCCACGCCAACACAGGGAGAATGTGCAAACTCCACACGGACAGTGTCCCAGAGCCGGGATTAGACCTGGGACCTCGGTGCCGTGAGGCAGCAGTGCTAACCACTGGGCCACCATACTTCCCTTAACCCTATGCAGACCTGCTCCACACTTCGGGAATGCCGAGCTAACCAGGCTTCTGGATGCCATGGAGGTGTCCTGTTCCCCCAAATGCTGCCTGGGAGGCTGTGGCAGAGGCTGTCAGTTCGGGCAGTGTGACCAGGAGGACCGCCATGCATTGCAGAAAGAAGACCAACAACCGTCCCCGAGCAGCAAGGGTAAGTGAACACCAGCCCCCTGGCATCAGTTCCGCCACCTCCCCAAACAAGACACACCCACCCCAAATCTGATTACTGCATTTGTGCCCCAACACATCCTGGCACCCACCAACACAACCCTTCCATGTCCAGGTGCAGTGCCCACACCTGCCATCTGTCATAAACCACCCCCTCCCACCGGATGCACAATGCCTGCGGCCCAAAAGACCCCTATGTCCCCGCAGAAGACATTAGCCCATAATAGTTGGTCCTAGGTGGGCTGTGGAATTCCAGGAGCGAGATTCTCCAATAATGGGGCTCGTCCCCACGCCCGCAAATCACTCTGGACTTACCTGGAGAAAGTCCAGAGTGATTCTCCGATTTGCGGGGGGCTAGCAGGGCCCTGGAATGCTCCTCGCAGCTCTGGCTGCCAATTTGGGGCCCTGCACTTCCGGTCTGGGGTCCGTGCATGCACATGGTGGCCGCTGCCCCGCGCGACATGGCCGACCCATACTGCCGTCCGGCACCGAAAACATAGGCCACCCCCAGGACGCGGGCGCCCGTGGATCGGTGGCCCCCGATCGGTAGCCTGGCCCTCCTGGAGACCCCATCCCGGTGAATGAAAACCCCTACCTCCCCACCAGGGTGGCCGCGGACTGAGTCCGCAGCCGCCACGCTGAGCACCCGACGGGTGGAACCATGAGAGAACCACGCCGTCAGGAACTCGGACAGCTGCACTCGCTGAATCGCCACAGGGGCCTCTTTCAATGGCCCCCGACTGGCGCCCCGTCGACCGCATGCGCACGATTGGAAACATCAATCCAGTGTCACCCATGAAGGTGTCTCTGCATTGGTGGAAGGCAGGGATGACAGCTGTGATGCAGTAATGGTGGACTCCTTGGACATCTCCTCCAAAGTGTTCGCTCGGGTGGCGGGGGGGGGGGGGGGGGGGGGGGGGGGGGGGGGGGCAGCCACTTGACCCATCAGTTGGAGTTCCTGTGGGAGAATGGACATGTGGTCAGTGAGAGGGAAGGATCATTTTGTCTGACATGAACAATTCACTTCAAGCAAATCATCTCCGAGGATTCGGAACATGGAAGGGTTGTGCTGGTGGGTGGCAGGATGTGCTGGTGGGTGGCAGGGTGTGCTGGTGGGTGCCAGGATGTGCTGGGGCACAAGTGCAGTCATCAGATTTGGGGGGGGGTGTGCACGGTGCCAGCTGCTGACTTGTTTGGGGAGGTGGTGGAAATGATGCCAGGGGGCTGGTGTTCACTAACCCTTGCTGCTCGGAGAAGGTTGTCGGACCCAATCTCAGGTTTGACGCCCATTCTCTGCCCCCGCGCCAAACGTTTACCAATTTTCTTCCCCACTCCTCTTGTTCCCCCACACCCTGACCCCTTAGACTTCCAGTGCCATCACTTCATATCCCTTACTACCAGCACCCCCCCCCCCCCCCCCCCCCCCCGGTCCTCCAGATGTATCCCTACCTTGCCCAATCATTCATCTACTTCTGGTCTATTAATAGCATAGCTGCTACATTTCATTATTAACTGCCTCCACCCCAGAATATAACAGATATTGCAGGTTGTATTTATACAGCTTCTACACCTCTAACTGGTTAAAGTGGCTAATACAGCAATGTACAGTGGCGTCACCCCCAATGTTCCCCTAAGCTACGTGGTCTGTTCCTGTGCAGACTGAGCATGAAGCCAAAAGACAAATGAGCAGAATTAGGCCACTCGGCCCATCGAGTTTGATGTGTTGGGTAAGCTGGGTCTGCGAGGACTGCGTTTACTACAGCAGTGAGAGAGACAGGCTTCCAACACTTGATGAAATGCAACTCTATTTTATTGAACTCTTAACTATTATACATACTTTAACTGTGCGTTGACACTATGCTGAGTTGACTGGGGACCTGAGGCTAACCTGACCAGACTATCTTACTACCACATGGTGTATGTTCTAGTTGTTGCTCACGGGCTCTGACTGTCTCAGAGGCTGGATCCCAACAGAGCGGGAAAACTAGTGCCCTCTGGCTTTATAGTGGTCGTGTCCTGTCTGGTGATTGGCTGCTGTGTTCTGTATGTTCATTGGTCATCCTGTGCGTCAATCAATGCCTGTCTGTGCACCATCATATACCTGTGTGTATATTATGACAGCGTCTGCTCTGCCATTCAATCATGACTGATATTTTTCTCACCCCCACTCTCCTGCATTCTCCCCATGACCCTTGATCCCCTTATTAAGCAAGAATAAGGGGATCAGGGCATAAGCCGGTCCCTTTAAATTTACACGTGTAAAAATAATTTAAGGTCCAACAGCACATAAATTAATAAGCTGCACGCAACAAAGAAAATAAGAGGGGAAGGTATTGGCCACCACCTGCAATGAGGCTAATATCCTACTCTGTATCACTTCTGGCTGTCAACCTATCAAGCCTCTTTTATTCAAACATAAACGATGTCGACATTCTTCTCCAGTCTTCGGCGAGTTAAAGTTTAATTTTTGCCTCCCAACATAATCGTCAAACCAAGAAGGATTTGCCAGTTTTGTAAATACTGTAGTTCTAATTAACTGTGAACGATTATCTATGTTACACCTGCAAATGAACAAAGAGTAATCTCCAGAGGTCTAATATTAACCTTCATCATCAGCTCGGTACAAGAGAAAAAATATAAATGCTTTAATTAACCTGTTCCAAATTGCCAATAAATAGAATTTACATACTTCAGGGTATTAACATATTATGGTGCCCCTGGGACAAGGCCAATTGTTGAGCCCAGTTCAGATTATTCATGTGGAATAGAATTCAAAAGAGTTGCGCTCTGTTTCTCATCACATTTTCCCCTAAATTAATAAGTGCTTGAAATATTCCAGCCACATTGTTTTTGAATTGGCAGAAAGAACATGCATTGCATCCAGAAATGGATCTGCAGCTGTTGTGCTGAATATGGTTTCAGGGGACACAGCTGTTCAGGTTTTCTATTTAGATTTCGTTGAATACATAAGCACATAAATGTCCCCTGAAAATGACAATAGGATAATTGCTTCCTTATTTATCTGGGAACGTTATTCCTTCCACAGTCTGAAATGATTTTCCGCTGAATTGATAAAGGCTGCATTTTAGTGCCATCAGGTATTAAAAAAATCTACTTCAGATTATTTACTGTTTGCTTATTACAATTTTCAATATTTCTCGTGCATAATAAATGGCTGTGATCTTGAATGTTGAAAATGACATTATCATTTTATGCTGCTGAGTTTGAACTGACAAGAGCTGATGTCGGGAATCTGACTGCAGAGGTTAGTCCCCCAATGTTAACAGCCTATATGGTTCCCAACCATTGTAAAATAAAGGGATGGGGGTGGGAACGGAGGGATTCTCCGCTGCTGGTAGCGGAGTTCCCGATGCGGCGGAGAATCTTGTATCGGGCACAAAATGGGATCGGCGCCTGTTGCGATGCTCCCAGTTCCCCGCTGGTGGCAGTATTAAGGGGCTGGATTCTCTGCCTGCGGGATGCTCCGTTTTGCCGGCAGCCCGGGGGTTTCCGACGGCATGGGGCAGCCCCATCATGGGAAACCCCATTGACCGGCCGGCGTAATGGAGCATCCCGTCGGCGGAGTGAAACCTAAATGTGGCGCAGCAGAGTGGAGAGTCCAGCCCAAGGTTTGCGCCCTGCGCCAGCCGGAGGATGCAAATTGGTCATTTGAACCCATGTGCATCGTATTAATGGGCTGGACACCAGATTTTCCACATCTCCGTGATGCTCCAGCCCTCTGGACTGGGCTTCATGCAGGCATGGATTAGTGCAAGTATTTGCCAGCATGGCCCTGACATGGTGGACCTCATAATGGACCAAGGGAGTAACTATTAAACGAAGGAACCCCCAAAGTCCATCGGACAGCCCCTCCCCTACACTTGGCAAATCCTGCCAAGCCTCAGCCCCCTCACATAAGACCCCAATCAGCCCCCCACACCAGACCGCACACCAGAGACCTCAACTACCCTGATTTGAACCTAACTGCAATGTTTATAAATATCTAGGCGTTAAGTGCTTTCATTTCCTCTTTTACTCATCAGAAAGCACATAACCGCATTTGATGTGGCCAGTGGTTGTCAACTGTGATTCAATACTTATAAACATTTAAGTTTAAGTCTTGACACTCGAGTGTGTCCCCCATGGTGCTGTCACTTCATTCCTGATCACAATCATATCTTCCTGTCCCAGTGCTGCTCTCTCAGCCTCCTGGGCCATCACATCCCTCAGGTACCAAGAAGAGGAAGAGATGCCCGAGAAAGCCATGTCATTCAGGTTAGCCCACACTGTGCCAACTCAGATACCAAAATATCGGAGGTATGTAGTTTGCATGTATAGTTGGAGGCACAGGGTGAAAATCACCGCAGCAGAGTGATGGAGGAGGTTTCAGAGCCTGAGACGTCAGTGCACAATACCCCTTGGTGACAACGTGGTTCGGCGGCAGCAGGGCCATGGGCTGCAGCCCCAGCGATACATTACAGGGAGAGGCCGGTGGAAGCTGTGCAGATTGGAGAGTGAAGTGAGGCCTGAGCAATGTGGCAACAGGCCAGCCTGACCAGGCCTAGGCTGGATGACAGGACTGAAGAGATCAGAGAGTTGATCGAACATTTCTCCAAACAGCAGTACCAAGCCAAGGAGCCCAACTACAATGGAATCCCACTAGCTCTTCCTCTTCCAGACTGACATCAGGCACAAAAAACAACAACAGGCTGCAGCCGGATTTAAAAAATGTTTTTAAAGTTTTTTTCCCCAGGGTGGCGCCCAATAGCGATTCTCTGCGAGCTCTCCACTACAGATCCTTTTCCTCCATCTTTTACAACCAATATTAGTATGTTCTGTAATTCTATAATTTTAAGTATTAATACTATTTTCTATGTATTCATGTATGGAACGATCTGCCAGGACTGTAAGCAGAACAATACTTTTCACTGTACCTTGATACACGTGACAATAAATAAATAAAATAAACAAAATAACATTGAGCTTAGGTTCCAAGCAAGGTACTTGAGATGCATTCAAGCGCCCATGAAAATAAACAACTAAGACACCTGGCTGTCTCGAAGCTACTACCCTGTCAACTGCAGCCTACTAAAAGCTTTTTCTCTTTGAAAGTAATCAGAAGCTTTGCAGATCAAAGAATCTGAGGGGGTTTAAAGCCTTGTGATGTGGCTTCAGCTTTCTATGAAGTAACAGCTTCTGCTTTCTGCCCCCCTGAAGCAGGTGTAAGGGTCAGGTAATGAAAGAGCAGTGATGTTTCACTGTTTTAGTTGAACTGCTCTTTAGGTTCCAGACAGGGGTGGCTGATGCGGGGCGGTGATGGGTGGGATCTCTGGTATAAGGGGGGGGGGGTCTCAGATGGGATCTCTGTTGGGGTGTCTGATGGGGATCTCTGTTGAGGGGTTCTGATGGGAGTCGGGTGGAGGTTGGTAAGGGGGGGGGGGTCACCATCATGCGTGCATGTTGTGGGGACGGGGTTGACCCAGCCATTCCTGTGGTGGGGGTGGAGGGGATGCCCATACTTCTCAGCAGGGGATGCAGGATTTGTGATGTTGGGGGAAGGGGGCCAGCCGTCACACCTCCGTAATGGGCTGCCTGCTCAAAACGGCAACCCGATAACAGAAAATCCAGCCCTCGATTGCCATTAAAAAAAGTTTTAAAATACTGAATAATAAAATTTACATACACGAGTTTATTATTGATGCAACGGAACATATTTCCATGTTTTGAAAACCTTGATGCAGCAATAATTGAACCTGCAGGGCTTTTGAAAATACTTCAAAATTGTCTTTAATGGATTAAAAACGTTAATTTCATAGGTGTAGTAATGATAGACCTAAATACACATGTATTAGAAGTTAGATTAATTAAATGAAAGTTAAACGATTTGTTTTGCTCTAAGTAAACCGATTTTTATTTGTAATTTTAAAAGGACGGGATTTTCTGGCACTTCCTGCTGTGGGAAAAACTGGTCCCGCCATAGGAGACACGCAAAACACGGTAGACATCGGGGGATCGGAAGCTCCTGCCAGCAGTCAATGGCGACCCGTTTGCACCTCCGGAAAACATTTCTTGGGGGTGGGGTGTGTGGAGAATCCTGTTCACAGGCTGGAACATATACAAAACTTTATGCAGTTTTCCACTCTGTAGCTCCGCATTCTGGCCCACTAATATGTTGGACTAAACTTTAATGATGCTTTGTATTTTGACAATTGTTTTCAAAATGGTTAAATCATTTGTTGTTCTGACACTTGCATGCTTCGGGGAGACCCCAAAACGGCCTTGCCCACAATATGTTCATGTTATGTAAAAAGCAAAGCCTCTATTATTTTTCCTTCTCAAATATGATCCCTTTGTTCCACCAGGGACCTCACCTTCCACTGGTATCAAGCACCACCCCTATGATATCCACCAACCATCTTAATGCCTCTCTCCAGTGCTCTTCCCCTTTCCCCCAAAGAAGCCCAAAGCTTCTCAAAAGGAATATCCTTGCATGAAGAATTGTATTGCTGTATAGGACCAGAATATACATTTCTGGAAATATTGTGGAACTTGCTAGACAATATGTATTGTGTTATTCTGTATTATTTCATGATCTGAGAAAACATGGTTATTTTTTGCAAAACATAAAATTAATACCTTATTGGAATATCTCAACATACAATAATCACAAATTCATTCCTAAATAGTTTGAAGACCAATGATTTCTTTATTCCTGTTTTTTCTTCTTTACTCACAGCTTTCATCTATTTTCTTTTTGTCATTTGGCTAAAAAAAAGCTTGGACCAAATGTCTTCAGTCGCTTGTGTGATCTGTGGATTGCATAGTAACGGAGTTTCACTGAACACAATCTAACACCCAGAGTTGAGGAAGTGCAATCCAATACAAAAAGTGCTTAACAATGGTGCAGAGTGGCAACTTATCATGTATATCAACTACCATGTGATAGTACTAATCCTTGCTATTTTCAGCTTAAAGATATGCATCTGTCACAGCAAGAGCACATTTCTGCTATTCTAACGTTTGGAAGAAGTACAAAATTGTCAGAAATATGTCCAGCACCAGAAAAGTAACCTTGTGAAATCAGGCTGTTTAGGTTCCAGTTCCCCCGAGGTGCTTTGTAAAAACTAATGCAACTATGCCAACATGTCATCTTACAGTTTTGTCATACAGAAAATGCCTTTAGCAATGTAGCTCTGTGGTTACATTGTTCATTAGTTTGCATGGAGCTAGGACCTTTACTGAAGTGAGGTTACTGTCGAGCGTTGTGAATCGTGAAAGTCAAAAAGGCTTTAGCAGGAGCAGAATAGAATTTCTGCAGCAAATATACCGTTTGTGAATTACATGATTATTCACGTCTGCTAAGAAAACGATGAGACAATTTAATCACATTTTGCAATTTAGAAAATAAAACAAAATTATTTGGAATAATTATTTCATAATAAATTAATCATTCATGAATATGGAGAATATTTGAAGAGTACTTTAAACATTCAGCAAACTGATTACCAAAGACAGAATTCTGCTAATTACTCTGAGAATGTAGGTGACACCAGCTTTTAAAAGAAAGGAAAATACAAATAAAGTGAATCATTTTATTAAAACAAGTATCAATTACGTGTGTGCAGGATGAAGATTAAATCAACTGATTTGAACATTAAAAAATCATAATAGACAAAAGACAGATAATGCATCTTGCTTAAATTGGACAAAAAAATGAAAAGGAATTGAAGCCAGCAGTCACTTCCAAAAATAAAAATAACTGACAGCACAACTAATAAAAGCAATTTCAATGATAAAGGCTCATAAACAGCTTCATTTGTTACTGTCAGTCATGTCTCTAAGAGCTATGATTCACTCCTGCTAGCACGATGACCTTTGTCATGCTTGAACAAACTGCTCCCCTGCAGTGAACTGACTGAGCTAACTGAAGAATGGCACTCTTACTGAATAGCCAGATGGGGCAGCTTTGCTTCATTATTTGTCTCTCTGAGCTGGAAATTGCAACAGAAGGATTCATTGCTATTGGGAACAACTCTGCAAAGCTCATCTGATTTATTAGGGCATAAACTGCTGTAGAGACTATTATGAGACCTAAGCGATCTGTAAGGTCTATGAACTGCATGAGGAAATAAGCATTATTAACAAAGGATATCAGTCTTCTATCTTCACAGGTCGATAATGACAGGTGAAAAACCCATATTCAATGAATTTGATGGCAGAGATAATGTATAACACTTGACTCAGTGCATACAAATATGGTTTATAAGATTGAGGATGAGGAATGCACAACGATAAATAAGCATAGTAATGATTAGAATCATTTAATTTTCAGTCATCGGGTGCAATCCCAAAATCCATCCTGTATTTAATTTTGCAGCCATGATCCACTGACAGATTTTGGCATGACCAGCTGTGGTTATTTACGAGTAATAAATATTGGATCCGTTCGCCGTTTCTGGATCCAGTCCTACTTTATGTGGTCCTCAGCCCTTGCTTTATGGCTTCCATTTTCTCCCCCCACCTTTAGGTTAAAGCTTCAGCCGAGCGTGCAAGTGGCTCAATCGGTCATATACCTTTTTGCGGCTGATGTCACTGCTGCTCCCTGATTGGCCAGCAAATTATGTACTCTGGAATGGGACTGACCTTGGTAGCTTTGTCTCTCATTTCCCTTTTGTCTAATGCGGACATTCTGCTGTCACACTGTATCTCATCCAGCGGCCTGACCAAGCACTGATTAAACTTGATCAATGAGGGAAGACAAGCTCAAATATCATTTGAAAGTGGGATTCAAACTCACTCTACTACCAGATCTCGCAAACTGCCCAAGGGAATTGAACTGAAACTGAAGCTCATTTCATTTAGAAATAACAGTCGACCCACAGGCAAAGCCTTTACATCTCCTGGGTGATAACTAAATCCAGGTCTCGGGCACACTTCTGCTTAGGATATACGTTCAAGCATATATTATAAAATTTGGGAAACAAATATAGTCCATTCTGGTTTGGTAAATGATATTCTATTTCGCAACATTACTCACTTCTCAAAAATTCAAATGAAAGAATTCTATTACCCAGCCTGAACTTTGTTTATTTTTATGTAACATTTTGCCCATTGTTCATACCTTTCGATTCAAGAGTTTCAAAGATGCCATAAACCACATTGTTACCCAGAGTTTGGACAGGTGACCTCCTTCAAGGGGTGCAACGGCACATGTTCTGAACTTAGTTCCTGCTAAAACAGAGACTGGAAACACACTGAACTCTTCAGTGCGCTTTACTGAACCACATCATCATCATTCCACCTCCAGGTTCCCTGGCCAATCAGGGAAGGTGATGGGGATGCGGTGCTGGATTTCTTGAAGGAAGAAGTGCTAATTTCAGGGTTTACAGTAGTTCAATTGGAAATGGAATTTTGAGACTGCTGCAACTACAGGAACAAAGAGACCTGGGAAAGCGGCTCTCTTGGTCTCCCACTCTTACCTGGAGATCCTGCTCAGAATCTGAGGTGGTGCAGTCAGGTGATTTGTCCCAAGGCCTGAAGAGGCCAGCTTCTCAAACCGAGCTGGTGTGCGTTGCAAAGGCCAAGGAAGCCCCTCCAACTGGAGACAGTGCACCAAGAGGATCCATGGCTTCAGGAGATGGGAAAGGTGGGAACAATAACATTTTGGGATGCCAAATCCAACACTCCAAATTTCACAGCACCTCCTGAACATCACTTTTCAGGTCGACACCCTTTGCAAGTGCTTGTTTCTTTCTCTGCAGGCAGCTCACATCCCCAACTGAACAGCCGACACTTTTACTCATCCTCAAAATATTGCCCTCTCCAACTCATGCCTCACAGTCATGCTCTATATCCTTTTGTGCTACCCATACAACCTACCGCTAACACTCTTATTGCTCTGCTTTCTCTCCTGGAAGGAGAAGGGAGCACACAACATTGATGAGTCGGAGTGAGGTGGGTAAGAGAATGGCCTCCAGAGATAGCCACAGTGACTGCCACTGAGACACAAGTCTTGTTCATGGAGGCTGAGACTATGAAAAATGACCTACCATGAACGCCATAGCCTCCTGAGGCACTAGTGCTTCCATATCTTGAGAGAGCTGCCTTGTACTGAGGATCTTGTCTCCCTGAAGCTGGATCCATGTATCGTCATCTCTGAGCTGAGTGCGTCATGTGGCTGAGAAAAAGCAGCTGGTGGCTGGTGTTGCTGATGTTTCCGCTCCTCCTGTGCTTCATCAGAGGTGCAAGGTGAAGCTAAAAAAAGCTGCTCCCCTGCTGTGGTGAAGGCTGCAGGCAGCACTGAAGTGCAGCCTAGTTCCCCACTTGCTATTGTCTGTGAGCCTCGATTTCTGCCACCCATGCCAAGGTTTCTGAGACTGTGAGGACCAGAACCGCTTGAGGTTATCCTGCCACTGAGATCATGCAGTCTAAAATCGGCTTCTGGGCCAGAGCTGCTTGAGGTTATCCTGCCAGACCGCCTGCAGGTGCCCCGAGTGAAAGTCAGCAGCCTTCCACCAGCTCTATTGCAGTCATTGGGGGAGAACAACATTGGAGCAGGAGGAAAGGCAAAGGGTTATAGAAGAGTTCACGAGGGTGATCAGTTGACCTTGTTCAACCTTTCGAATATTAGACTGTTTGGTTTATACATTCGGTTTGGAATGTCTGTTTGTGGTGGGATTCACTTCAACACTGTGACCAGGAGAACATTTTGATGGTTAGCAGCAGAGGGTAGGTGAGGTGTGCAACTGTTGGAAAATGGGGAATCAACGTGGTGTTCTCCAGGACCCCAGTTGAATGAGTCAATCGCGGACAAGCCTCCCAGAAAGTCGATGTATTGGCTGCTCCCTCCCTGACTGTTCCTCCTCCTCAGCTGGTCGCTATATAGCTAGTGACAAATGCCGTGCCCATACAATGGCAAGGTTGTGCAGCATGCAGCAGACCATGCTGAATCCTGACACACACTGAGTACTGCAGGCATTCACCAGAGCTGAGCAGGCAGAAATACTATTTAAGCACACAGACAGCTATTTAATCACATTTTGTGCGACAGACTGGCTTTCATTGTACGTATGCTGCCCATGTGCTTGGGAATTGTGCACTGGAGCCATGGACCTTGTGGGCAGTCCATTTCTGCCCACTAGTCACCCACTGGTTGTGAAAATATGAAAAAAAAAGAATATCAAACTGGTGAGCTAAGCTGTTATGTCCTTGGAAAAGGATTTACACTCACCGATAGTTGAAAGAGGTATTTTTCCAAGTGCTCTTGGGCCAACTGATTTACATAACCATTTGAGTAATGATTGGCATAATCCTATGCAAACTGAATGTAAGTTGACAGGAGAGTTTGGCAAATTGAGTATAGACATTCATTCTGCATTAGTTGCTTGACACACTCGCATGACTTTCAGCTAACTCCACTCCACACCTCATTAATCTTTTTTCTCATGCTTTTCATGAATATCTACAGCAGGCCCATCTGCAACAGTGCACAGCACCCAGACACAGAAAAACAACACCAATTTTTTTTTCTGGCTCCACTTCCAAACTGTCCTTGCTGAAACCGAATTAAGAAGGTACTCCTGGATGTCCGTGCCACCAAATTGGCCAGGATTCTCATTCATGCTATCCAGAGAAAGGTGCCACAAGCACCGGGGCACAACCTTTTCCCACTCAGAACGTTGGCCAGTGTCACAAGACAACCTCATCAAAGTAGGCAAGGTGACGTACCAGAGATATTTTACATTTCATTCGAGGTCACACATTGGGGATCCAGAAACGGGGAGTGGGTGAATCAGGGGATGCAAAGCCATGGATTGGTGGGGGGGGGGGGGATGTTTGGGTTCAAGAATGGGAGGAGGGAAGATTGCAGTCAACACTGAGAGTAGCACCAATTGGTGTTGGGGGAACGAGTGGTGGTAATGTCAGTTGCAATATCCGTTGATTTCTTTTATGTGGCGTTGGGAACATAGGAATTAGGAGCAGAAATAGGCAATCCAGTCCCTCATGCCTGCGCTGCCATTCAATCGGATCATGGCTAATCTCTTCCTCGTCTCAAATCCACCTCCATGCCTGTTCTCCGTATCCCTTGAACCCATTTTTTAAAATCAGAAATATATCTATCTCCTTCTTGAAACCATTTAATGACTGAGATGCCACCGTACTATGTTCCAGAAATTCATCAACCTTTGTGAGAAGTAATTCCTCTGCATCTCAGTTCTAAATCTACCGCCTCTCAACCTATATCCGTGACCTCTCGTTCTAGATTGCCCTACAGGGGGGGAACGTTTGGTCAACGTTTACTTTATCAATCCCTCGATCAGATCCCCTCTCCTCCTTTTAAACTCCAGCGAGTATTTGCTCAAACTGTTTAATCTCTCCTCAGATGTCAACTCTTTCACCCCGGAATCAATTTGGTGAATGTCCTCTGAACTGCCTCCAATGCCACCTTCCTCAAATAAGGGTAAAAGACACCAACAACCTGTACAATTGCAACAACACTTCTCTACTTTTGTACCCCTGCCCTTTTGCAATAACCTCCAACATGCTATTTGCCTTCTTAATTGCATGCTGTACCTGCATTCTGATTTTCTGTGATTCATGAGGAAAGACACCCAGATCCCTCTGCACAGATGTATTTTGAATCTGCTTTCCATTTAGATAATAATTCGCCTTTTTATTTTTTGGGCCAAAATGGATAACCTCACAGTTATCGACATTAAATGCCATCTTCCAAATTTTGGCCCAATATCTTAGCCTATCTATATCGGTCTGTAAAGTCTTTACCTCCTCTTCACTGCCTGCTTTCCCACCTATTTTGCATCATCTGCAAGTTTTGCCATATTACACTCTGTCCCTTGCAGATCATTTATATAGATTGTAAACATTTGAGGTTCGAAGACTGACTCCTGCAGCACCCTGCTAGTTACAGTT
Organism: Scyliorhinus canicula; assembly: GCF_902713615.1. NCBI lineage: Eukaryota > Metazoa > Chordata > Chondrichthyes > Carcharhiniformes > Scyliorhinidae > Scyliorhinus > Scyliorhinus canicula. The sequence goes on along the minus strand of NC_052156.1, from coordinate 38,186,114 downwards.
CGCCAGCCAGAGAAGGACTGATTTATCCGACCCTCTGCTTTCTGTCAGTCAGCCAATCCTCAATCCAATCTAATATTCTACCCCCAATGCCCTGCGATCTCACCTTCTGGATCAATCTTTTCTCTGCACCTTGTCAAACACCTTCTGGAAGTCTAGATATACCACATCCACAGGTTTCCCATTATCCACCTTGCTGGTTACATCCTCAAATAGCTCTAGCAAGTTTTGTCAAGCATGACTTCCCCTTCATAAAACTATGCTGACAATGGTGGATTGAGCTTTGTCTTTCAAATGTTCAGTTATCTCCTCCTTACTGATTGATTCCAGCAACTTTACCACCACAGAGGTCAAGTTAACTGGTCTAGAGTTTCCTACTTTTTGCTCTCCCCTTTTTGAATAGGGCCGTCCCATTAGCTTGTCTTCAATCCACCGGAACCCTTCCAGAATCCAGGGAATTCTGAAATATCATAATCAATGCATCCACTATCTCTGCTGCCACATCCCTCAATACCCAAGGGTGCAGGTCATCAGGTCCCGGAGACTTATCTGCCTTTAATCCCATTAGTTTATTCAATACCTCCTCCTTAGTGATGGTTATTGCACCAACGTCCTCTGCTTTAACAGTAGCTTTTGTATTTTTAAAATTATCTTCTACTGTGAAGACAGAGGCAGAATATTGGTTCAGTGCCTCCGCTATCTCTGTATTCCCCTTCATTACCTCACTGGTATCGTCCTCTAAAGGGCCAACATTTACTTTCGCTATTCTCTTCCTCATTATATACTCATAGAAGCTTTTATTATCAGTGTTTATGTTTTCTGCTGGTTCCTTTCATAGTTCATCTTATTTTTGGTAGTCTTTTACTGAAGCTTAATGTTCTTCCAATCCTCCAGTTTACCACTAGCTTTTTGCAGTATGGTATGCCCTAGTTTTTTGCCTTTTTGTCTTCCTTGAATTCTTTGTTTAGCCGTGGAACATTTTTATCCCTTTTGCAATTCCCCATCCTCTCAGGAATATACTTTAATTGAGAGGTATTTAAATCTCTCTGAACATCCGCCCTTGTTCCTCAGCTGTCCTACCCTCAATTATTTGTGCCCAGTCTACTTGGGCCAAGTCTTTCCGCAGACCTGTACCTCAGACCTCTACCCAACGTTAAAACTCTGGTATGGCACTCTTGTCATCTCTCACTCAATCTGAATTTAAAATTCTAGCATGCCGTGATCACTCCTTCCAAGAGGATCCTTAACAGCAAGACTATTGATCAACCCTCCTTCATGATATTATACTAAATCTAAAATAGCCTGCTCCCTGGTTGGCTCCATAATATATTGCTCTAAGAAACAATCCCTCATACACTCTATGAAATCTCCCTCGAGGCTACCCTTGCCAATTTGATTAATAGAAGAGCACAGGGGAATGAAATCTTGCAGGGGACACCAAAAAGGCATTACGTACTTTATTGCAGGCTTGGGAAAAGGACAATACACACTTTGTCCTTGCCCAATATGGCAGAGGACGCACTTTCAGCCAGAAATGTCTGCATACCTGCTGTCCACCTTATTAGGGCTAGAGTAGTCTGAACAACAGGCCAATTGCGAGGCCTAAATTCTGGGATTATTGTGCTTCATATTGGCTCGAAGAAAATCTGAGCATCTCAATCCCAACAAGTATCTCCAGCAAGATTTAACAACTGGCGACATACTTTCAAATCACCATCTGACTTAAAAGCCATTCTTTTTTACTTTGTAAAATGGATGTTTCACTATCTAATCAGATACCAGCATATAGAATGCATGATTTTGTGCTGCGATCTAAAATATTTATAGCTCTCCTTCATTAGCAATTGCTTTTATTCCTTGCCTATACATCAAGGTTTGTGTATTTTCAGCATTGCTGAGTTTGGACAAAAATGAAATGTTTCAACCAAAACAGATTCAAGATTTTATGCAGCCAATAATAACACCAAGCATAAGGTAAGTGATTAATAATGTCTAGTTAAATGTAGGTTAATTAGTAGCTCCGCTTATGAAATAATTGTTTCTCCCTCCAGGGAGAAATTTTCTCTCTCACAGGTTTATCCCATCACCAAAAGTCATGATGATTTTGTTTGCACTCAGTGTTACAGCTAGTTCATACATTAATTAGTATGTTAGTGTTAATGGAGCATGTTAACACACTGCCACTGCATTAGTGGTGCTTTTGTTTGTCAAGGACATGTCAAGGATAGCTTTGCCCTGAAGTCTTAAGACTTGAAAGTTAATAGAATGAGATAATGGGCCAGAAATTGCTCCAATGCCGTGTTTGGTGACAAATAACCTCAATTGGACTTTATTCTCACATTGAGCTCGCACTATATTTATGGGGCAAATTGCTACATGTCTATCAGCAATATCTAGGATCTCATGAATGTAGTGACCATATGGAGGATAGAGAACACAAAAGATAGAAGTAAATGGGCGAATTTGGATCAAATGACATAGAGACACTAAGAGATATCGAAATATAGCGGAACCTTACCAAACAATCGGCAAAGTTTCAGTTCCAACAAGACAATCAGAGTGAAAGCCATTGACAGAGTTGATGGGATTTCTCACGGAATCTTAAACCACTTTAAGAAAAGTTTCTCTCCCCACGTGAATCCTGCCACACTCCGGGTGCCCTCTCGCTGATTCGCTCACCCCGGGGAAACTTAATCAGTGCAATCGCTACAGAGCTCCATACGAACGCCTCCCCAGAGTTTGTTCCAGATCCATTCGAGAGGGATGGCAGCACAGAAGCCAACTCCGCATGGTACTGAGGGAACCCGGACCAGACAACTGGATGAAGTGCAGTAGAGACCGGGTACAATTTACCCACAATCCAGGAGGCGGCCCACGAGCAGGGTCACCACACCTGATGGGAAACAATAGCTGCCTTGGGCAGTGTCAGGACTCTGCAGACGGGCAGCAGTGCAGGAAGATGAAGGACCTTCTTTGTGCAGCCAGGGTGGGTCTGCCGCCTCCAGGATCTCAATGCACCCTCTCATCCATCCTCGCACCTCCAAGGTGATCTCTCACCCACTGAGCTCACGAGTTGGCCACCTGTCACAAAACCCTGTTTCCCCCCCCCCACCCCACCCTCCATGATGACCCCCATTGAGCCTCTCCCACCTTCAATAGTGCCCCTCCAACCCCTCACATCTCAAATGTCTCCTCACATCCCTGCTCCCATTCCAGTCCCATTCATGCCACGCCCCGACCATCTGAAACAGCAGGTATGCCGCCTACAATCTCCCCACCTGTGTCTGTGCAGGACCAAGTGGAGCACAACTGGCGTGAGATGGTGCAGCCGCCTGGAGTCATGCAGATGTTTAGAAACCTGACCCCGCAGAGTGCTTGAACTGGCTGGGGAGGAGCCTGACCATGTTTCTGATGATGGCAAAGTGAGGGCAGTGAGAATCCTCAGGACCATAAGACCATAAGACATAGGAGTGGAAGTAAGGCCATTCGGCCCATCGAGTCCACTCCACCATTCAATCATGGTTATGACACACAGTCATACCTTATACCTCACACGAGTATAAATCTTGGGTGAAATTCTCCCAACGGGAGACTAAGTACCGATGCCAGAGTAAAAACCGGAGTGTTTCACTCCGGCATCGGAGGCCGCTCCTCGCCCCCTATTCTCCCACCCCAGGGGGCTAGGAGCGGCGCTGCATCAATTACGCATGCCGGTCCTTGGCGCCGTGTCAAAGCGGTGCCGTGTAAATGAGGCGGCCGGCGGCGCATAAATGACATCACCCACGCATGCGCGGTTGCCGTCCTTCCCGCAGGCAAGACATGGAGGATTGATCTTGCGGGGCGGAGGAGGAAAAAAGAGTGTGTCCTTTAGAGATGCCGGCCCTGTAGTATAGCACTTGTAATAAAGTTGATTTAGTTCACCACCAGATCCTCTATCCTCTTATTTCAAGGGTGCAAGGTCCACAAACCCCCCCACACACTTAGTGCTTCATCCCTATGCGATATGAGAGTGGCAGTGCTATCACCCTCCCACCTCCTACACTGATAGCTCACTGAAGACCCACTGCTGTTGCATCAATTCACAAGCCTCTCATGGCGGCCACTCTTCTCCAATGGTGAGGGTGCCAGGGGCTGCCAAAGTGCTGAGAGGGTGCCCACCCCGAAAGGTTAGATGGAGGAACACACCAGGACTCCTGACTTCGAAGTGGGCAAAAGCAGATGAGAGCATATCCTGCGTCTCTGAACCCCATGGTAAGCTCATTCCTTGGCAAGATGCGTTCAGCTCTAGGTCAGGCAGGAGTCAGACATATATCTGAGGATGGAAGGAGCATGCCCCTGTCCTCAATGCAGGTCATTACCATTCTCCTGCAAAGTCCAACCAATGGCTTTAGTGCCCTGCGCATGGAATCGTCTACCACACTAATGCTGACAAAGCATTCCCCTCGTATAGAGATTTCCTCCCCAGCCCTGGTCATCCCCAAACCTAGAGGCTATGAGGGCATCCCTAGTCTGACGGCCCAAGCAGGCCTTGGCCATGGCCTGAGGTCTTTCCTCCTCCTCCTCCTGCACAGAATGCCTCTTGCCATCTGACCTTGACCTTCTCCTCACCTGAAGAGATGTGGCGCTCTTCCATCTCCTCCGTTGTGAATAGCGCTGCAGACCACAAATATGGGACATCTTGTCGGCGCTATACTGGAGGGCACCTCCAGCACCCCCCACGCCCTCCCCCCAAACTGGTTGAGGCATGGGAACCGCATCTTCAACTGTCCGCTCGCCTGCTGCACCAGCACGCACATTGAAGGACGAGCCTCATTGTAGCGAATCTCAGCCTCAGTTTGTGGCCTCTGCACTGGCATCATCATCCACCTCCTTAGTGGGAGCCATCCCTCCAAATGCTGCTTTCTCCCAAAGTCATCCTGTGAGTGTCCCAAGATGTAACTGTCATGGATGTTCCCTGCCAAAAGGGCACAGATCTGCATGGTTCTCATCATGTGGTCACAGGCGATCTGGACGTTGAGGGAATGGTATCTTTGAGGTTCATCAATGGCATAGCATGATGCCATGGAGAGTGCAGGACCACGTTGTTTTCGTCTATAAAACCCTACACTCAGGGTATGCTAGCTAAATGGGCAAATTCAATGGCCCGAGCATCTTGATTCTCCTGGTCCTGGTCCACATTTATATAAATGTGGGCCCTCACATCGAGGGAATCTGTCACCTCCCTAATGCATTTGTGTGCGGTTGACTGGGAGATGCCACTTGTATCACCGTTTGCTGCCCTTAAACATGGATGTTCAGAGCAACAATGACTTTAAGGGCAACTGGCAGTGGGTGTCCTCCCATCTCATGTGGTGCCAGCCCTATACACAAACCCTGTACACTTATTCCTGAGACAAGCTTCCTAAACAAGTGCAATTGGTAGTCAATAGAACTCAACCCCTTGGTGAGCAACGTTGTGCCCGAGTGTGGGGTTGTACTCACAGTTCAGATGTGCATTCCCAAGTAAGAAGGTTTTCATTCCTCAAGAGGCAGGGAAGCAAGAAATTCCTCCATTCGGCCCTTGAAATCTGGCCTCTCATGGGACGCCACCAAGTTATCCAGTTACCTCACAGTTGCCCCTGCGATGACTCTCAGTATTCACCTCCCGCCACCACTTTCTGGCTCCAAGGAAGGACGAGCAATCCCTCAGCAGGGGTTTGAGTAGAGGTCCAGCAAGGAGGGCACAGGTAGTGAAACCTGCACGTCAGCCTCGAGACCCCCTTAAAGCAAGTGGTGTCCCGAAGTGAACGAGAGGCAAGGCCTGCTAGCGACACCCCCCCCCCCCCATCTCTGAGAATGATTGGCTGACCCCCTAGCCCCGGCCCCGAGTTTAACTTGTCTGCGTGGCCTGGGTCCTCTCCGGTGCACCCTGAGCAGTGAGAGCTTGGGCAATGACGGCTGCCTGAGCACCCACTTCCGATATCCCCTCAGAGGTGAAGCTGCCAGGTTTACATTTATGTAGAGCTGTGTAAATGACCCTGGCATGACCCGCTGAATATTCCGGAGGGGTGAGGGTCTGGAGACAGTTCTCACTAATGACATATTAATGTATTATTGTGGTGAATGTATTCACCTAATGTATGTATGATACTGTAACCTATGACCTATGACCTGGAAGTAGTGATACGAGCTGCTTCCAGGTGCTGTACTGTAACCCTGGTGGGCTCCGCCTCTGGATCCGCCCTCACCGGGGCCATATATAGACCAGCCGCCTGTGGGCGGCATTGATCTGTACAGCCGACTCTGGCAAGGCAAGTTCATGATTAATAAAACCTAATGTTCACTCGCTCTCTCTGCCTCTCGGTGAATTGAAGGTTTATCAATTATAATGAGGTTCCCGGGCTCAGGCGGTGCAGTTCGCACTACTTCACTGGCAGGGCGGGGATGTTAGCAAGATTCCAAAAACCAATCACAGCAGAGGGAATCATGTTGTTTGCTTCTCTCTGGATTTTGAGCTAGTGCTGACTATCTCATGTATGGAGAGAGTTCAAAATCGCCACAATATGAGTGGATTAAGAGAGAATGAAATAGACAGAATGAAAAATAAGAGAAAAGTTAAAAAGAACAAGCAAACAGAAAGGGTATTATGACCCAGTTCAGTTTGGGAACTGCTGCATGTGCTGGATAGGATAGTAAACGAATGGTAGGGTAGGTATGTGAAACATGCAAACATTCTTGACCCATGAAGCATGCAACCTGCAACCTCCCATGACCATTGTTGTGGAACATCTGAAAGACACTCGGCACAGAGTCAGCTACAGGTAAAAACAAGCAACAATTTTATTCAGTACAAGTATGCACACAGGGGAAATGTGCTCACAGAATGCTCTGCAGATTCTCTGTTGGTTATATACACCGGGCGGAATTCTCCATTGGCCGAAGCTGAAATCGCAAAACGCAATTGCGCGGAAAATCGGTTCCAATGCTGAAATCACGGCGGGCGCCAATTTGACGCCAAATGGCTGTTCTCCGCCACCTCGACAGCAGCGCCAATGCGTTCTGGAATGCACATACAGTAAACACATACAGGGCAGCACGGTAGCATGGTGGTTAGCATAAATGCTTCACAGCTCCAGGGTCCCAGGTTCGATTCCCGGCTGGGTCACTGTCTGTGTGGAGTCTGCACGTCCTTCCCGTGTGTGCGTGGGTTTCCTCCGGGTGCTCCGGTTTCCTCCCACAGTCCAAAGATGTGCGGGTTAGGTGGATTGGCCATGCTAAATTGCCCGTAGTGTCCTAAAAAAGTAAGGTTAAGGGGGGGGGGGGGGTTGTTGGGTTACGGGTATAGGGTGGATACGTGGGTTTGAGTAGGGTGATCATTGCTCGGCACAACATCGAGGGCCGAAGGGCCTGTTCTGTGCTGTACTGTTCTATGTTCTAACACCGTTTGCATGTCATTAGCGGGCCTGACCCGGTGTTCCCCGTAGCCTCCGCCATTCTCCTCCTCCGATGGGCCGAGTTCCCAATGGCGCAGTGTGTAATGTGTATGTGCGGATGCAGCGTGTCAGACTCCCGAGTGTCAATCACGGACCCGGAAAATCACACACCGTTTTCCATTGGAATCAATCGTGTCCCATGGGGCATCGGTGCTCGCCCCTTCATAGAAATGGAATCGGTCCAGGTGCGGCGGCAGTTTAGCTTTCGTGAAAATCCACGAATTCTGCTTTGGCATCAACACTCAGGGTGGGATATCCCGTTTCCCGATGCCGATTTCATAATGGGTGATCGGGCAGAGAATCCCTTTTGATTCCGAAATCGGAGGTGGCGCCTGTTTGATGCAGTTTTCGCTTGCTCCGCCAATCCAAAACTGCATCATCGTGGTGCGCCCCGCACACCGTTGGGATGGCCTCAGCAAGTCACCCGAAGGCCCTCCTCCAATACTCCGCCCCCGATCGGCCGTGATCACCATGGCGCGGTTCACTACTGGTCTCAGCTGTGTCGGGCGGGCGCCGTGCTGCTGGCCTGGGGGGGCTTCCGCAAGGACTGGGGGGGGGGGGGGGAAGGGTGGGGGGTGGCCAGGGATGGCCAGGGGTGGCCAGGGGGGCAGTATATGGCAGCTCGGGTCCACACACGGCCACGCCATGTTTTACCGCACGACCACTGCAGGTCGTGGGCATGTACATGTGCGGCCACAGACCCGGCCATTCTCTAGCCGTTTATTTCATGGAGGTCGGGTGGCACAGCTGCCAGACCCTCACCAGTCACAGCATAGGTGAGGGAGCGCCGCTGATTTTCTCCTCATGAAAAGCCACAGATCCTCCGCACTTAGCCTCAGATACGGAGAATATCACCCACCATCTTTGGGATACCTCATCATTAACTCACAATGTTCTTATGTTGTACATCTAATTTGTCATGTCCATAATTACAAATGAGCTTACAACATGAACATGAAATGACCTTCTTGGTACATCCGTAATTACAGAGGAATTTATAAAACAATCACGGAATGCTCTGACCCTGAGCAGAAACAACGTTCACAGTTTATTCCAAAACATGAATTTTGCTGATCTATTTTGATATTTTGCTGCTGTGCCAAGTCATCTCCATAATTATTCCTGACCCTGAGGTCAAGTAATTAATGTATTACAGAATAATTCGTAGGTCATTCATCAACTCAGTTTATTCTGACCCAAGGATCACATTCGTTTAGCTTATCATGGACTGACCCAGAGGGGTGCCCTGACCTGCCCAAAATGTCACACTCCCTTCTCCATCCATTCTGTTTTTTTTTACTGAAAACACTTTTAAAATTTGTACCCGCAACTTGACTAAACCTGCGTGATCCCACGATGCATCCTGATATGCCACTTCGCCACTAACAATCGAACACACAGTAGACAAGTCGCCACGCAGTTTTCATAGGAAAATAAGAATGGCTAACGCTAACACAAATAGGTGTGTGGATGGCAAGACCATCCACAACAAAGCTGATCAAAAATGCAGCAAAAAAATAACAATTATTAAAGAAAACCCCAGAGGGTAGTTCAATACCTGCAAGAATGATACTGCATAACTTTAATTATTATCTTTATGAACTGCCATATGTGGTATAATGCATCAATTGCTCATGAGAGATTGTGCAAACATGATATGAGTCAATTTATTAATTCTAGGCATATGTGAACAAATATCAGAAAGCTTGAGAACATCAGAGCTTCAGAATTGTGTTTGCTATGATCTATTCGGAAGTGAAATAGAGTATGGCTCACATGACATATTGCCCTTAAAGTGATAGCATTCTGCTTAAAGGTGTATTACAAAATCCCCCTTAAAGATGATTTCCCTCTTCCATCAAAGTATAACTATTTAAAATGCATGTTCATGTTTAGTTACTCTCACATAGTGTATATTACTGGGTGGCACGGTGGCACAGTAGTTAGCACTGCTGCCTCACAGCGCTAGGGACCCGGGTTCGATTCTGACCTCGGGTGACTGTCTGTGTGGCATTTGCACGTTCTCCCCTTGTCTGCATGGGTTTCCTCCGGGTGCCCCGGTTTCCTCCCATAGTCCAAAGATGGGCAGGTTATGTGGATTGGCTGTGTAAATTGCCCCTCGTGGAGTTCTGGGATAGGGAGGGGGTTGGGCCTAGGTAGGGAGCTCCTTTAGAGGGCCGGTGCAGACAAGATAGGCCGAATGACCTCCTTCTATGATTCTATGAGTCTTTAAAGTGTAGAGATCAGCCACTGCTGTGCCCAGTTATTGTAATGGTAACTTTGTCTGGGGGATTCCTCAATTTCTCACAGTGCTCTGTGAGATTGCCATTCTTGGATGCTGCTTATGAATGCATTTGGGATCTTGTCCTCGATGCAATAGGACTGAGGGGTTGGAATAGGTCTGATTTGTCCCCAGTTACACCTCATCATTGTGCTTTTGTATGCAATCATGTCATAAGACCTTGGTTCTGAACAAACCTTAGTCATTGGCTGGTTGGCATACACCTTCCGTGGGTTCCTGAACATGTTGCCTCCAACATTAAATTGGCAAATCTGTATCTGCATTTTTATCATGCACGTTAGCCATCTTCCCTTGCAGTTTTAAAAGTTGCCCTCTAGTTTCCAAGAGAGTAGAATGGCTACGAGTAGCGTCTCTATCAATGATGGAAACGTTGCACTTAAAAGGTGTCGCTCTCAAGTGTAACACTGCAATGCACGGTGGCACAGTGTTTAGCACTGTCGCTTCACAGCGCCAGGGTCCCAGGTTTGATTCCCGGGTTGGGTCACTGTCTGTGCGGAATCTGCACGTTCTCTCTGTATCTGGGTGGGTTTCCTCCAGGTGCTCCAGTTTCCTCCCACAGGTCCCAAAAGAAGCGCTGTTGGGTAATTTGGGTATTTTGAATTCTCCCTCTGTGTACCCGAACAGGCGCTGGAATGTGGCAACTAGGGGCTTTTCACAGTAACTTCATTGCATTGTTAATGTAAGCCTACTTGTGACAATAAAGATTGTCATTTTGTTATTATTCTACCTTGCTTGATCTGTCTACATTTGAGAGTTAGGGATTTCATTGTGCAAATCATTCGTTCAGCTAGGCCACTAGATCTAGGGTGACGAAGAGAAGTTGTAGAGTGATCAATATTCCACTTCTCCTACATATCTGGAAATGGCTTACCAATAAATTGCGGACCGTTATCCACAACGATCTCAAGGCACACCAAGTAAACTGCAAGTAAAATTAGAGTGTGTGCAACAGTTGTGCTTGACATATTGCACAATGTAGAATGATTAGGTACTTGGTAAAGTAGTCGACGATGACAATAAAGTCACTGCCATGGAAATGAAAGAGGTTGGATGTGATTTTGGACCCAGGGTGGAAAGGAATGTTGTGCGGAATCAATGGTTCTTTGAGCTGACTTGGAATGTGCCCTTGACTTGCCTCACACTTCTTGATGGCAACTTCAATGTCGTTGATCAGACCCGACCAATGGACCTTCTCTTTTAGGAGTCATCTCACCTGATCTATTCCCAGGTGTGAGGCGAGTGATGAAGTTGTTGGAATATCAGATCACCCAGGTTCTGGTATGATAATCAGCCTACCTTTAAAAAATACTCCGCAGGAAATGTCTATCTCCTCATGGTAAGCCCAAAATGGTCTCTTGTGTGCGTGGACAGGCTGAATGGAATCAAACCATTCTTCAATGATGGTTTTCAACAGTTCCTCTGATGTGGAATCTTTTGCGATTTGTTCTTGTAGCTGCTGACTTTTGTGTTGTGCAAAATGTGTCAGGTGAATTAATGGACTTGCGTCATCCTGCAAGCATAACATTGCAGCTCTCTTAAAACTGCCAAATTTGTCAAAACATTCTGGTTATCTCAATGTTAGATCATGAACTGAGGCAATCGGAGTCGTTTCTGAGGTTGATCTGCCATATGAGGTCTGACTAATTCCATGGATTGTCACCAGTGTGAGGTTGTGGCATCCAACAGACCTACGATTGTCAGGCCTTCAGTCGCCACAATGTAGAATATCGGTGACAACAGGTGACACCGTTGTACTTGCACTCCAGGACCATGTAGCCTGCACATGGAATTAGTAAGTGCTGAAAGTTGTGCAGTAGTAGATTTTGTCATGGCCTTCCAGGTCTGTGGATACCTGTCCTTGAGAATTCACAGGAGTAGTATATTGGCACTTGCCCCTCTGTTAATCTTGGCCAATAATGAGTCGTTACCAACTTTCTTCCGGAAGATAATTTGAATCTTGGCAAACAATTTGGATGGTGTGACAGTATTTACACTTTGCACGAGACTGGATGGTGTGACAGTATCTACACTTTCTACGAGATTGACAGTGTGAAATATGTGTTCAACGCTCTTCATATTCTCATGCATATCAGTGCCATTTTATGGTTTGTCAACCACCTCATGCATATGTTTCTGACGGGATACCAGATGGGCATTCTTATTGCTTGAAAATGCCCATTGTATACAGTCTGTTGGATAAATGCACAGCTCTTTGTAGCTGCATCGACATTTGCTCCAGTGCACTGCCAATGGCCCCTTCTGCCAAATGCCTTGCAGAATTAATGGAAAGTTGGGCATTTCCTTGGTGCATGTGGAGGTCCACACCATCCACATGTCTTGCTAGGTTTGGGTATTCTAGTGATTGCATCAGCAATTGGGCTGGTACTTGGGACCTGTAAGCTTCATTGACATGCGAGGATCGCTTTGTATATACGTCCATCCTTGAGTAGTTCTTCGATGCCATATGTTTTGAGCTTCGCTAATATATCTTTCTGAAAATCTTCCATGGAATTGGATGCGATCATGAACTCGCCAATTCTGTCTATCAGCTCTGCGTTTGAAAAATCACAGCATGTATCCTTTTCACCGCATTTGCTGAAAGTGATCTGTGTATTCTGCAAGCTGTTGTCGAAATTACATTAACTCTAGGCAATGATTATAGAAGTTCAACCTGATCCTGAAACGGATTTCTAATGTTGTTCATATCTTTTGCGTATCCTTTAGCTCTTCTCCTGTCAACCCTGACATATTCAACCTTTCTGGGCCTTCATTTCAAATTGCTGGATGGGATTTTCTGGTTGTTTTGCTGGTTCAGATACACCTGAATCAAGAAACCAGTTCTATAAGCTGTTTAAACATTCTGAATTCATGACATGAGGTCAGCTGTCTCCTAATTTAAACCTGGGAATTTTGTGGACATTTTGACAATACATCTTCAGCCTTCCTTTGGACCCTCGGATGATGTCACTTTAGCCCCTATCACGCGCTTTCAAGAAACTCCACACATTATAATTCCAACCTTCTCTGGCCGATTTTTTTGATTGTTTTGTCTGACTCTCGATTGCCCGCTGTCGGTCCGGCCCAGATTCTTGTCACTCTCCTTTCCTGACTGAGTTAACCAGGTGCTGGTCCTTTCGATGCACTACCCTACTCACCACAAGTGATCCATTTGCTTACCAGCTTTTTACTTGAACACTATCTCTGCACTGTGTCTTCATAGGCTTTCTGTGCAATTTCAACACTCTCCGATGCTGCCTCTTCATTGCCGTCTGACCAGAATACTGAGGGTTGTCTCATGCCATGCAGCATGATGGAAGACTGTTCACCATGTTGTACTTGTACTGAAACTTACCACCAGTTTGCGCACCACTGCTGCACACCACATTGTGTGTATCATCATGAAATAAAGGCACCAGTCATTCAGAAAAGATTTTGCAAACACATTGTGGGTTCCTTTATTAATTTTAAGCACATGTGAACTGATATCCACGGACAGAAAGCTTGGGAACGTCAGAGCTGCAGAGTTGTGCGTCTGTTTTCTACTCCAGGCTGAAGTGAAACTGAGGCTTGATCACATTACATACTTCCCCAAAAGTGATGGCCTGTTACAATCCCTTAAAAACATGTTACAACATGGACGTCCCAGTTTGATAGTCATGGCAGAGCCGTAAAACATATCACAACAGGAATCTTTATGACATTAATTGTCAGGCATAAATAAATACAGCAGAAACAATTCGTAATAATGTCATAACTAGACTTCTTAAAGGAAGGTGATTGTTTCTGCAGCAGGTATGTTTTCTTTTTTGTTTTGAACGTTGTCTTTAGTGTGGTTTATATTGTGCATTAATTAGTTTGGTTGGATACTCGTGAATTTTTTTGCACGTTCTTTCCTGATGAACCTTTCTTCATTATTCTCAGTTACGTTGACCATTTGAATTGCATGGGATCATTCGGCCCAACAAGCTTTCTCCAACATTCAATCAGACCATATTGGATCGTCTACCTCAGCTCCACTCTCCCACAATATCCCCATATTCCTTGATACCATTCGCATCCAAAAAATCTCTCTATTTCTGTCTTAAACATGCTCAATAATTGAGCTTTCACAGCCCTCTGGCACAGAGAATTCTAAAATTCACCATCACCTGAGTGAAGAAATTCATCCTCATTTCAGTCAGAAATTGCCTTCCTCTTACTCAGAGACTATGTCCCGTGATTCTCGATTCACCAGCCATGGGAAAATACCTTGGCTGGATTCTCCACTTCACGACGCCGGAAGCAAGAATTGCGATCAGGCGGTGAGTTGTGCGAAATTGAAAATAAATCTGTTTTGCACAAAGCGCCGGATCCGATGCCATGTTCCGGCCCCTCGCTGGCAGCGATATTGAGGTTTGCGCCCCAAGCAGGTGGGTCCATGCAAAACCATCATTTGCATGGATTTTAATCTCATTAACAGCTTGGCCACTTCGTGCTCCCCACCTCCACGATGCTCCGGCCCTCTTAGGCGGCAGTCACGCAGGCGTAAATTAGAGAAGTTCACTAGATTGATTCCAGAGACGAGGGGTTTGTCTTCTGAACAGAGATTGGGTGATGCACTATCAATGACCACAGAAACAAGGTTGTAGTCCGAACTGAAGGCTTTAATAGACAAGATGTTTCCCCCAGCAGCTCAGGTACAGAAAGGAAGCTGTGGGGGATACACCGGCTCTTATACCCCGCCTTACTGGGCGGAGCTACCTTAAAATCCTAACCAATGGGTGACTAGTGTTACATACCATTGGGCCAATGAGCAGCAAGCCTTCTCCACCAATGGTGTCTCGGCATTTCTAGGTACCGTAGTACCTCTAGTCATACTACCACATTGGGTATTTTAGGTTTATACCTGCTTGAATTTAGAAGAATAAGAGGAGATGCAATTGAGATATATATTTATCATCCTATGTACGATGATAAAATGTTGGCAAAGAAGGCAAAAGAGCGCGGCAATCAAGAACGAGAGGTCGTCCGTTTTTACAGTGCAGGGGGCCATTCAGCCCATCAAACCTGCACCGGCCCTTGGAAAGAGCACCCTACTTAAGCCCATGCCTCCACCTTGTCCCCGTAACCCAGTAACCCCACCTAACCTTTTGGACACTAAGAGGCAATTTAGCCAATCCACTTAACCTGCACATCTTTGGACTGTGGGAGGAAACCGGAGCACACGGAGGGGACCCACGCAGACAGGGGGAGAACATATAATCTCCACACAGACAGTCACCCGAGCCTGGAATTGAACCCAAGTCACTGGAGCTGTGAGGCAGCAGTGCTAACCACTGTGCCTCCGTAGGTGACAGAATTGTCATAGAATTTGCAGTGCAGAAGGAGGCCATTCAGCCCATCAAGTCTGCACCGGCTCTTTGAAAGAGCATCGGATCCAAGCCCAGACCTTTACCCTATCCCCATTACCCAGTAACCCCACCCAACACTAAGGGCAATTTTGGACACTGAGGGCAATTTAGCATGGCCAATCCCCCTAACCTGCACATCTTTGGACTGTAGGAGGAAACCGGAGCACCCGGAGGAAACCCACGCAGACACGGGGAGGATGTGCAGACTCCGCACAGACAGTGACCCAGCCGGGAATCGAACCTGGGACCCTGGAGCTGTGAAGCAATTGTGCTAACCACTATGCTACCATGCTGCCCCACTACGCTACTGTGCTGCCCTGTAAAACAGGTAAGAAATATTTTCTCTCAAATGGTTCTGAATCTGTGGAATTCACTACCCCAGAGAGCGGTGGATGTTGGGACATTGAGTAAATTCAAGGAGATGGACAGATTTTTAATTATTAATGAGTTGAAGTGTTATACAGAAAGTGGAATTGAGGCCGAGCAGCGATCAGCCAGGATTGTATTGAATGGCGGTGTGGGCTTGAGGGGCTGAATTGCCTACTCATGCTCCTAGTTCTTTTGTTCTTTACAACTGGTGCCTGGGCACCATGACTGCAGAGGAGGAGCGGATGGTTAAAAAAACTCTGAAAAATCTTCCAAGATTGCCGGGCTTGCTGGGGGTGGCTGCCCGGGCCTGGCCCGCAGCCAGCAACTACTTGGTGCCAAGTCCATGAACTGGGAGTGTCCCCCTCGGGATTGGGGTGGCCTGGCTTAGACCACCAGTATGTCAGTTTGTGTTTTAAACACATCTCTCTGGTGCCACTTACAGGGTCCTGGCTGCTGACATGGCTGAGTGCTGCCCGTGTCCTTTGAACCTTCAGAGAGCCTCTGGTCAACTGGGAGCAGACCCATTCTGATCCTGTGGACTCCCTTGTACCCCAGCTGCATTATCAAGCTCAATCAGGGGCCCACCAGGTGTTGGCATTCCTCAGAAACGCTGTCCCACTGCAAAGGAAGCAGGGGATCAGCAGAGCTCATCCCGACCAGGGGGCAGCTGCACCGTGACCTTTGGAACTGTGGTGAATGAGATTCACACTGTATTATAAGTTACCAATGTCACTCTGTTCCCAGTATATGTGCCGATATTGTAAGTGCAGTTGCACTACCTGACCACCAGGGGAGTAGCTCTGGGAGTACTCGAGAGTTTGTACTGGGCTCCCCCCTTGGCTCCGCCCAGAACTCCTCCCCCTGGAGCTGCTGTATAAAGATCCATGCCACAGAGTCAGCCACCCAGTTCACCGAAAGTTCAACGGCTAACAGGCTGTTGTAAATATATTAAAACCGCTATTCTAATCCTCCAAGCACGTGTCTGTAGAATTGATGGTTCCATCAGGAACCCTCCCTGGTTCTCTGCCCCTCACATGGCAGAGGCCTCACAAGTGACTCAACCGCTCAAGATCACCAGCTGTCTCTTCCTGGTGAGGCTGGCAGTGCTGATTGCCTCTGCCACTGCTTCCCAGGCGCTATTCAGGAGGGCACTGCGGCGCACCCTGGGGAGAGAGGGTGTCCGTCCTCTCCTCACTGGCATGAAGCTGTGGGTCCATCTTGGACTCCTGAACTGGAGGTGGGGGGGGGGGGGGGGGGGGGGGGGGGAGTAAGTCTTCTCTGAGCCACCTTGTTGCTTCAGTGAGTATGTGGTAAGTGAAGCACTTTAAAACAGCTCCAGCTGTCAGATTATTGCCGTTAATTTTGGCCCCAGTGGTTACCAACCGGGATTTGCTTTCAATTCACGCCAGCAGAGTGTTGGCTCATTTGCGTGCCCTGACTTGCTTAGCCCCAACGGGAGTGCGAATCGCACGTTATTCAGCCCCGGCGGGAACTATTCTACCAAACGGAGAATTCCAGCCCCTATCTATATCAACAATGTCACATCCTGTAAGAATGTCACAAGTTTCAATGAAATAACCTCTCATCTTTGAAACTCTAGAGAAAACAGACTTTGATTCCTCAATCACTCCTCATGAGAAATCTTGCAATCTGAGGAATTTGTTTGGTGAACCTCCATTGCACTCCCTGCATTGCATGTATATCGTTCCTTATACAGGACCAAAACGGTACTCCAGGTGTGGTCTGACCAAGGTTCTATTCAATTGCTGCAAGACATCCTCACTCCTGTATTCAAATCCCTTTGCACTGAAAACCATGCAAGAAGTAAAGGATGGATAATCTTTTTCTCACTATGCTGCACTCTGGAGATCAGCAAAGGGATTTTATGAGAAGCCACAAAATGCTTGTGTGAAGAAACTTGGAAGTACTTTGGCCACATTTATAGGGCAGTTTAAACGCATATGCTGAAGGTGGCCCACTTTGTTGCTTCTGCTTCAGTGCAAGATGCCGCAGAGATGTGCCATGTGCTGCATGGGGCTGGGGCTGGTTTAGCTATGGGGCTGGTTTAGCTATGGGGCTGGTTTAGCTCACAAGGCTAAATCGGAGGCTTATAAAGCAGACCAAGCAGGCCAGCAGCACGGTTCGATTCCTGTACCAGCCTCCCCGGACAGGCGCCGGAATGTGGCGACTAGGGGCTTTTCACAGTAACTTCATTGAAGCCTACTCGTGACAATAAGCGATTTTCATTTTCATTTTCACACTGACCTGCATAACAATTCATAACCAGATCATGGACATCTCGTTCTGTAGAAGTCAAACTGTTAAAACAGTTTAATGCTAACAGACTTCTGCCCACATATCAAGCATGGGTTAAACGTTATCTTGTAAAGGTGCAACATTCAACAAGTAGGCGGTGGTATAGTGGTATTGTCAGTGGAGTAGTGAACCAGAACCCCAGATTAATGTTCGGGGGGACCCAGGTTCAAATTCTGCCACTGCAGATGTCCTTTAGGGATAGGAATCTGCCGTCAGCCATTCTGCCGCTCAATGGCAATGAGTGATGGGCAATAAATGCTGGCACAGTCTGCAATGCCCAGTTCCCATCAATAGAAAGGAGGCTTGACACGAAGTGTCATTCCATGGAGCCCAAAGCATTGTAAATTGTAAGGTAAAGTCACCATAGTCCCAGATGACCATAGGCTGCTTTTCCCTGTGAGGGGCAGAGCCAACTGATGGTGATTTAACCTGAATCAGCTGGTACGGGAATTGAAGCAATGCTGCTGGCCTTGCTCTGCATCACAAACCAGCTGTCTAGCCAGGTGAGCTAAACCGGCCCCCAGATACTTATGTTGGCATCAGGGCACTCCATATTCTTCAACAGAAAAAAAGTTTGCATTTGATCAGTGTTCAATGGTTTCTCATCGCAGAGAACACACAGGAGTCCCACAATAAATAGGTGCTGACTTAAGGAACTACTGATACCAACAAATCATCCTGATTTGCCGTCATTTATAAGGAACTTGAATTACTTAATTGACTCTGTCACAAATTTTCCTCCATGAAACTAGCAGCTGTGCTTTTACTGGAGGATGGCCTTCAGCTGCAGATAGAGCTACTCTACCTATGTGCAGCAACTCGGGGTATTGGCTTACAGAACTTTGAATTCACCTACAACCCTTCAATTACTCCTTCTGAGATTGTTCTTAGACAATGACTGCAAATTCAGCCATGTCCAGGCTAGTTGAGCCTCCATGTTCAGCCATCTCCCACAGACTGGTGAGTAAGATAAGGTAAAGTCGCCATTAGAACATACAGTGCAGAAGGAGGCCATTCGGCCCATCGAGTCCGCACTAACCCAATTAAGCCCTCACTTCCACCCTATCCCTGTAACCCAATAACCCCTCCTTACCTTTTTAGTCACTAAAGGCAATTTATCACGGCCAATCCACCATTGTCCCAGATGATCATAGGCTGCTTCCCCCTTTGAGGTGAAGGGCAAGGTTGAGAAGGAGGCTTTCATGAACAACCTCAGGCGGTACGGGAATTGAACGGGAATTCTGCTCTGCATCACAAACCAGCTGTCCAGCCAAGTGAGCTAAACTGCCCCCAAAGTTTGGTGAGTGTAACTCTGGACACTAACATGAACCAAAAAAAAAGACAAAACACTATTGTGGAATATTGTATGCAATATTGGTCTCCTTAGCTGAGGAAGGAGGTTCTTGCAATAGAGGGAGTGTGGCGAAGGGTTAGCAGACTGATTGCTTGGATGGTGGGACTGCTAGAGTTCTGAAAAATCAGGAGGGGAACTCATAGAAACCTATAAAATTGTAGAGAGGGTAGATGCAGGAAGGATGTTCCCGGTGGTGGGAGAGTCCAGAACCCGGAATAACAGTCTGAGTATACGGGGTAAACCATCTGAGATGAGAAGAAATTTCTTCACAGAGAGAGGGGTGAACCTGTGGCGTTCGCTACCACAGGGAACAGTTGAGGCCAAAACAATGTATGTTTTCAATTAGATTAGAATTAGATCTAGCTCTTGGGGCTAAAGTGGTCAAAGGATATGGGGAGGAAGCGAGAACAGGCTACTGAGTTGGATGAACAGCCATGATCATAATGAATGGCGGGACAGGCTCAAAGGACCGAATGACCTATTTCTGCTCCTACTTTCTATGTATCTACATTTTTGTGAAACAAAGCAAATGTCCCTAACTCCCTTGAAGTCATAATTGCGGCGTTCTTTAGCCAAACATGGGACATGCCAGTGTATTTAGCTCTCTGACTTAGCTGGTTCCCTGACAAATGACAGCGATCACACATGATTAGAATGTGAAATATTTACAGGTGAAATTTGAGTTGAGAAAACCCTTTGTGCTCTCAAGTGTCATGTTAATGGCAACGTAGTTAGGCTGGAAACTTGCGACCGTGATGGAAAGCCTCTGTCTGACCAGGAGAATAGGCTGGCTGGATATCCTGCATTGGCAGATGATGACAGCCTGAAAGATTCCCCAGCTGTTGATTCTAACATGTTTAGCACGCACACTGCTGGCACTTTGAATGTTAATTATAATTGCCCGAGAAAGGCAAAAAGGCAAAAAGAAAGCTGAAGTGGCGCACAGTTCTAGTCGCTACGTCCAGGAACGGCTTGCACCAACAAAATCCCGATCATTCTGTTAATTTGGTCGTTACTCCTGCCGGTGAATATCTAACGTTAGACAATAACGACTATCAGAGAAATCAAAGCATTCGTAGTTGAAGACTATCTACAATCAGAAAGACTTATTGAACCTACAGCCTGAAAGCCAAACTCCATCAGTTTGTAGCAGGGTTTCTGCAGCACATCAGTCTTTCAAACTGCATTTTGACAAAAGTCGAACAAAGCTGCTCCAGTGTTGCTGCCCATCTTTCTTTCTTATCCTAAAATCTAGTGCTTCATTTGCTGAATTTAACAAAATTATTCTTTATAAAGTCCCTGACACTTGCCAGAGAACAAATCAACTCCACGTCGGGCTTCACAATGGACTAAAGACGTTGCCACCTTTTCACTGTTTCTATTGATTATAAATACTGAAGCACACAATGGCGGCAAAATGACTGTGCTTTCTCTTCAGGTAGTTCTGACTTTTAAAGAAAGCTTAAAACCATCTATTTAATGATGTGGAGTCAGTTATTTTACTACCAGCGAGACAATAGGTTGCAAATGTAATGGGGAAAGCAGGACATTGGTTACATTTTCACAGAATTCTTTCAGCTTCTCTATATTCGAGGGTTGGGATATTTTCAACTACGTAGATGACAAAAGTTTTGATTCCTTGTAATACAACAACAAAATAGTTATTTTTTCCACTGCATGGAGTAAATGCAATGACAACTCGGCAGCTTCAGCAGAACAGTCATCGTATCTGAAGAGCTTGCTTTAAGAATGAATTCTTCTCAACAAATCAATATTGTTGGCATTCAATTGAGTTAAGTACTTTGAGAAAATGAAATGTTTCGTTTTAAATGGTTTCAAAGTCCTCAAAATCTGTTCCTTCCCACAGAACACCTCTTATTGGTTAATCTGATCATTATCTTGCTTTTGAAGAAGTAGTGATGTGCTATCTAATTGTGAACAAACTATCTGATTAGGTATCTTATACATGCTAATTACGCGAGTGTAATTTTATCATAATTGTATTGACATGTGTTTAGACTGTAATACAATTAAAGGGGTTTGAAAAGGTTTTACTCAGTGTAATATTGTGGGAAAATAATAACTTGCATTTTTAAACAGGAGCTAACTTTGGATGTTTACCAAAGGCCAACGTGTCCATAAAACATGTGACTGACCAGAATGTTACATAAAATCAATTTGGTCAGCAGTCACTGTACAGAGGGAAAAGTAAAAGGCTTGCTTTTATATCTCCCACAGGACAACTCAAAGTACTTCATTTCCAATGAATTACCATGGAAGTGCACTGTCTATTGTTGTGCAGCCAAATGTAGCAGTCAATCTGTGTACTACAAAGCCCACAAACAAAATGATGAATGACCAATTGGTCTGTTTTTGAGGGTGTTGGTTGAGCTAAAGCACCTGGGAAACTCTTATATTTTTTAGGTTATGCAATTTGATATGTTACATTCACCCAGAATGTATGGCAGTCGTTTTACATCACATCTGGAAGATTGCATTTCCAAATTATAATACTGAGCTAACTTGATAACTATTTTATTTGCTCAACCATTGTGTGATGTAAACTTGTTACCTTTTGACCTCAAGGTGAGTGAGAGTTACCAATTGAGCCAAACAGCAATTCCATTAGCTAGCAATGTGAAGATTTTTGAAAATAAGTATTTAAAACAGAAATGGTTATGTGCTACATAGAAACATATATAGAAAATTTGAGGTGGAGGCCATTCGGCCCTTTGAGCCTGCTCCGCCATTCATTATGATCATGGCTGATCATCAAGTTCAATAACCTGATCGTGCCATCCCTTGATCCCATTAGCCCCAAGAGCTATATCTCATTCCTTCTAGAAATTACACAACGTTTGGCCTCAACTACTTTGTGTGGTGTCGAATTCCACAGATTCACCATTCTCTGGGCAAAGAAATTTCTCCTCACCTCAGTCTTAAAAGATTTATCCCTTATCCTCAAAATATGACCCCTAGTTCTGGACTCCCCCATCATCGGGAACATTCTTTCTGATTCTACCCTGTCTAGCCCTGCTGTGTGGTGATGATTTATTATCACAAAAAATCACAATTAATTTTGTTCCAGAATGTTTTTCCAAAACATACCAATAAGATCAAGGTCTGCTTGGACTTTTGTGAATGGCACTTCTCAATGTGTTTCAGTTCATAACACACATCACCTCATCGGTTAGATCTGACTGAGTGACTGCACTTGAATTATTATGCTGAGTTCTGCTGGGGCTGTGCAGTTTGTCATTGTTTCCCATAACAGTCTACTAAAGAAAGTCAAAGTTTTTATATTCACATGGCACAATGACAGAAACAGTCCTCAGGTAACAATTGTTATTCCAGATTAGCAGGACTGGAGAGCTGGAACTGCTATGATATTAAAAGTTAGCCATTACATATTTAGTAACGCAGTGTTACTCTCAAATTCAGATACAAATTGGTGGAAATATTTAAATTGTTGATAAATAAATATGGTCATAATGAGTAAAACAAAAATAATCACGGAATCTGGTTAAACATATTTGACTTATAAATCTGTGGTTAGAATTTGATTTCAGACATTATTTATTTATACAGTAGTGATCCATTCTTACCTCTACTGTAAGCACGATATGCATTTTATAAATGTGTTCAGACATTTGAGAAACTTTGAGCATGGGTTTCGTTAACATTTGTCCACCTGTGATCTCCCGATGCATATGAAGCATTATGGAAAAATATGTTGTACGTCACTCTATACAATGCATTATTTTTGATTTCGTGCAATTTCTCTTCTAGTGTTACAAGGAAAGCAACAGCAAAGATAACAGGCAGGATTCTTCGTGTTCGGTGACCGGGTGGAGAATAGGCTCCTACGCCAAAATCGGGGCCAGCGGTGGTTTGACACCTGTAAAGCCATGCTCCTTTTCCTCCAAACTGCCGCCATCGTGACGCGCACTGCATGTCGTTGCCGCGTCATCGGCCGGCCCACCTGCAATGTTCCGCTCCCAATTGGCCGAGTTCCAGACGCCGCGGATCACATGTGGTTCCACAAATCGTGAACTCGGCGTGGCGGCTGCGGACTGTGTCCAACGCCGCCATGCTCGGCCGGGGTCCGTGCCGCTGGCTGGGGGAGGCTTCTGCGAGGGCTGGGGGAATGGTGGGGGGGGGGGGGGGGGGGTGGCCGGGGTGTGGGCTGTGGGATCACGGATGGCAGGTTGGGTCCACGCACGGCCGGCACCATGTTGTACGGCACAACCATTGCAGGTCATCAGCTGTGCGCAGCCCATGACCCGGCCATTCTCCGCCTGTTTTCGGCGTGGGATGCAGGAGTTTCACCTGGTGCCGATGCTAGCCCCTCACCGGTCCTTGAATCGGTGAGGATTTCATGCCGATTTTTTTGTCGTAAAAGACCACACATGCTCCGCTGGTGCCGGCACTTAGCCGCCGAAATGGAGAACCCAGCCCAACATTTGTCAAGAAACTATTAACTGAATGTTGATGTCAGAAATGTATCTGTTGATATGGTTCTCTAGAAACTGCCACAAGATTTTACAATGAAAATTCGATCTGAAAAGCAGACGATGTTCTTGACTGGTGTGATCTTCAATCCATTTTCAAGTAGAAGCCAGGTTTAGCAGCTTTTGTTCTTCTCAGCTCTATATTGGGAGATCATTACTTAGAGAGTGAACCTGCATTTACATAGCACCTTTCATTACCTCAAATGACTCCAGCCAATAAAGTGCTTTTGAGGTGTAACCACCCTGAGGCAGGGAAATATCACAGCCAAACTGTGCGCAAGGTGAATAAACAGTTATCAGATAAATGATTGGATAATCAGTTTTAGTGAGGATGGTTGACGTATAAAGTTTCACCACACCACTGCGAGAATTCTCTTGCTCTTATTCAACTAATGCCCAGGGAGCTTTCACATCCACCTGATAGGACAGGGCAAATGGCGGGGGAGGGGAGGGATTCCATTTTTCAGCAGCATCAGTAACTTCAATGGTATAATACTTCTGAGGTCATAACACCTCCTGCGTTTTCACACCAACTTTGACACTGAGTCAAATAAGGAGTTAAAAAAGATAGTTTTTAATGAAAAGTCTGAAAGGATGAAAAAGGGAAAGTGAGGAAATGGTTTCGAGAGAGAATTCCAAGGCCGAGGGTCCCGGCCACTGAAGGCACAGAAGTAAACGGAGGATTGATTAAAAACAGGGATGTTCAAGAGGCCAAAATTGGAAGAATGCAGATATTTCAGGTGAGTGGGCCTGGAAGAGATTACATGGTGAAGGAATTTTGAAAAGAAGGATGAGAATTTTGAAATTGTGGGGTTATTTAAGCGAGAGCCAATGTAGGCTGGTGAGCACAGGGGTGGTAGGTAAATGTGACTTTGTGTGCGTCAGGACACAGGCAGCAGTGATTTGGATGATCTCAAGTTTAAAAAGTGTAGATTACGGGAGGCCGGTCAAGGATGCATTGGAATAGCCAAATCTGGAGGCAATAAATACACGATTGATGGTTTTACCAGCAGGTGAATTGAAACTAGGCCGAGTTGAGCGATCTTGTGGAGGTGGAAATGAACCGGTTTGGTGATGGTGGAGGTATGCGGTTGAAAAAATGACACAAAGGTTGTGAACAGTCTGCTTCAGCCTTAAATAGCTGCAGAGGGGATGAAGTCAATGGCACACGAGTGGAATTTGTGGTGGGGACCAAAGGCAGAGGCTTCAGTCTTCCCAATATTTAGTGGTAGAGATGTTTACCTCTTCCAGCAATGGATATCAGAAAAACAGTCTGCCAACTTGGAGAGATTCTAGGGGTTGAGAAAGGCATGGTAGCACAGCGGTTAGCACTGTTGCTTCTCAGCGCCAGGGTCCCAGGTTCGATTCCTGGCTTGGGTCTGCACGTTCTCCCGGGGTCTGCGTGGGTTTCCTCCGGGTGCTCCGGTTTCCTCCCACAAGTTCCGAAAGACGTGCTTTTAAGTAATTTGGACATTCTGAATTCTCCCTCTGTGTACCCGAAGAGGCGCTGGAATGTGGTGACTAGGGGCTTTTCACAGTAACTTCGTTGCAGTGTTAATGTAAGCCTACTTGTAACAACAAAAGAATAAAAAATTATTAGGTGACGGTGAGATGCAGCAGGTGCCAGGGTATGTGCAAACTGACATTGTTTCTTAGATGATGATGTCCAGGGACAGCATATAGATCAGAATTAGTAACAAACCTAGGATAGATCCTTCGGGGATACCACATGTAACTGTGCAGAAGGGAAAAGAGAGGCTATTGGAAATAATACTCTGGTTACGATAGGATGGGCAAAAATTGAACTAGATTACAGCAGTCCCCCCTGAACTGGATTATAGTGGAGAAGTGTTGGGAGGGGGCGACTGGAGGTTCTTGGGTGGGGTCCGATGAGATGCCAGGCTGTATGGGCAGAGTGGGGGATTCTGACAAGAGTTGGTCACTAGCCTCATGATGCCTGAAGGCCCATAGACAGGGATGAGGATGAGTGCAGTCAGAATGAATCCCCACACTCAGGGAGCACTGTGAAACCAGAGGACATGACCTGTATGAGAGGTGACTGGTTATGGGGGCCAGGCTGTCAGTGAATACTGAATGGATTCATGATGGAAGCGTCATTTAGTCCACAGTCCTTGAGAACTGGGAGTGAGGGTGAATTTAATTTCAGTCTTCACACGCATCAGATATACCTCGCTTGCCACAAGGGTAAGTCAGTTGTCTAATCAGGTCCCTGACCCTTCCTTGCCGAGTCAATTGAAGTGAAAATCGCTTATTGTCACAAGTAGGCTTCAAATTAAGTTACTGTGAAAAGCCCCTAGTCGCCACATTCTGGCACCTGTTCGGGGAGGCTGGTACGGGAATTGAACCGTGCTGCTGGCCTGCCTTGGTCTGCTTCCAAAGCCAGCTATTTAGCCCTGTGCTAAACCAGCCCCATGTAATTTCTTTTATTCGTTCATGGGATGTTGGCATCGCAGGCTGTGCCAGCATTTATTACCAATCGCCTAATTACCCTTGAGGGGGCAGTTAAGGGTCAACCATGTTTGCTGTGGGTCTGGAGTCACATATAGGCCAAACCAGGTCAGGATGGCAGATTTCCTTCTCTAAAGGACGTTAGCGAACAGGATGGGTTTTTACGACAATCGACAATGTTTTCATGATAATCATTAGACTTTTAATTCCAGATATTTTTTTGACTGAGTTTAAATTCCATCACCTGCCGTGGTGGGATTTGAACCAGGGTCCCCATATCCTTATCCTCGGATTCTGGTTTACTAGTCAGCATCGCAATGCTTGAGTGTACAAACTTGTCATCCAGGCAGTGGGCGACCGAGGGGGTCATCCGACCTGACTCTGTCCCTCCACCAAGACTAAATTCATGGTCGGGTGTTCCTGTAGAGGGAGCAGGTGGTAGCCCCTGGCACCGTCAGGCCTTCTGTGCCATTGGGCACCTCAGGGACTGGCTGCCTTCTTGACCCCTTTCATCACATTTTAATTTGATGTTTTAAGTTTCATTCGTGATTTGCTGTTTGCTTAAGGCAGTTTTCCTTTCAGGGACTGTCCCTTTAAATTGTCCCTTAGTTTATTTGATTTAGTTTTCTTGGCTATTTGTGTTGATCATAACAGTTGGAAGCCGGGCCCCCAAGCATTGAACTCCAAGACTCATACTCACTTCTACATAACAGAGAGGTGACACAGATATGGCCAATGCAATGCATTATGGTGAATTAACTCATCAGTCACCACATTGAAGGGATAACGGAGGCAGCACCTTGTCCTCCCACGAGGTTAGAATGCAGATTTGTTGAATGCACTCAACTGCCCTCACCAATGGCAGTGGGGGGGCGGGGGGGGGGGGGGGGGGGGGGGGGGGGAGAAAGGAAGAGCATTCAGACCACTGAGATTCTCAAGGGTCGAAGCACTTCATTTAGATTGAGTTGAGAGGGGCAACTGTGGGGAAGTGGCTGTTGTGTGGGACAGGGGTGGAGGGAGTGAGGTTTAGGGGAAAGGTGCTGACATAGGGGGATGCTCATGGGTACATGTCCCAGATACTGAGAGGGCTGAGGGTCAGGGCTTTGTCAGGACTTCTCATCACTAGCTTTGATGTTCTCTTCCTTTCAGTTTCTGATTTGGGAGAACCATGGAGCCAGTCGAGCTGGCAATTCTGTAGATTGCGATCGACCAGAGGAACGACATTGGTATGCCATTGCACATGGCCAGGAACAAAGGCCAGCAGAGGAGGGGTGTGTGGTGATATGCATCACTGTAAATACACAAGGGGTTAATACAAATAGACTAAGACTAAGTAAACACTAGAGGGAGCACCAGAGACATCATGACACACAGTAAGATAGGACATGACCAATGGTCAGTCAAGACACCCAGAGGCGCCACTACCACAAGGGGGCTACCCATATAAAAGGACAGGGGACACCAGCTCTTTCTCTTTTCCAAAGGTGACACTCATAGAGAGAGGGGCAGATCAGGAAGCATCATACCCACTGCATGGCTTAGAGCAGACTGGTTAGTTAGACTGAGTTACTATAGTAAGATCAGCAGGAGAGTCAAACTCAAGTAGGAGAATTGTTAACTGTTCAATAAATGTGTTAAACCTACCTCCAAGTCTGAACCTTCCTTTGTCAGAGTATACATCAAGGTAGCAGCTTATGCTATAAGAAGAAGCATAACACAACAGG
Organism: Scyliorhinus canicula; assembly: GCF_902713615.1. NCBI lineage: Eukaryota > Metazoa > Chordata > Chondrichthyes > Carcharhiniformes > Scyliorhinidae > Scyliorhinus > Scyliorhinus canicula. The sequence goes on along the minus strand of NC_052156.1, from coordinate 38,158,210 downwards.
GGGTATAGGGCCCGTTGACCTTCCAGGTGCAGGGCCACAGATACGGCGTCTCAGAGCAGACATTACCAGACATGGTATACTGCCATAGAATTTCCTACCTTCAAATGTCAGAGATCCAGTGCCAGAGGAGACTGGTCTGTCCCGGGAGATGGTGGAACACCTGTGCCAGGTGAGGCAAGAGTTTTTACCACATGGGCTGTGAGGTCACTCATTGCCTGTGGCCCTGAAAGTCACTGCTGCTGTGACTCTCTATGCAATGGTTCACTTCAGGGCTGCACAGGTGACCTGTGTGGTATCTCCTAGTCTGCTTCACACAAGTGCATTAGGGAGATCATCAATGCACTATCTGCCAGGGCCCACATGTACATCAACTTGGAGCGGAACAGGGGCAGCACGGTGGCCTAGTGGTTAGCACAACCGCCTCACGGCGCTGAGGCCCAGGTTCGATCCCGGCTCTGGGTCACTGTCCGTGTGGAGTTTGCACATTCTCCCCGTGTCTGCGTGGGTTTCGCCCCCACAACCCAAAAAAAAATGTGCAGAGTAGGCGGATTGGCCACGCTAAATTGCCCCTTAATTGGAAAAAATAATTGGGTAATCTAAATTTAAAAAAAAAACTTGGAGCGGAACCAGGTAAACCAGGTCGCCAGAGCCATGGGCTTTTGCCCATATAGCAGGCATGTTCCCAGGTGCAGTAAGTCATCGACTGCAGACACGTGGCTCTGCATTCCAAATGGCAGCATGGGGTGCTATTTGTGAATCGCAAGGGATGCCACTCCTTCAATGTCCAGATCTGCTGTGACCCCACAATGTGCATCATGCAGGTGTGTGCCCATCTCCTAGGGAGCGTCCATGATAGTTACATCTTGGAGCGCTCGCAGGTCCCGGCTGATTGTGAGGGAGAGCAGTGGCTGGAGGGATGGTTCCTCAGGGATGAAGGGCAAACCATTCAGGAGGTGGCGGACTCCGTCAGCGTGGAAACTACAAACACCCGCTGAGATTTGCTGCAATGGCGCTCATTCACCTTCGTGTGCGCTGATCGAGCAGGCAATTGGACCAGTGGGGGGAGCCCTTCAACACAGCCCCCAGAGGGTGTCCCGCATCATTGTGGTCTGGTCTGCTGTGCTCTGCACAACCCGGCACTGCAGCAGGGAGAGCAGCTGGACCAGGAGGAGATGGGAGAGCGCCACATCTCCTTGGATCAGGAGGTTGTCAAGAGGGTGGTGACAGGCAACCCGCAGAGCAGGAGGAAGGATGTCAAGTGATGCTGGGGCCTGCATGGGGTGCAGGGCTGGGGACGCCCTCATTGACTCTCGGTTCGGTGATGATCAGGACCAGGGTGTGAAGACCTCTCCCAACATGGGGTCTGACATCTTCTCATTACTGGAGCCTGCAAGTGATCGCTATGGTCGCTCCATACATAAGCAGGGTGCTAAAACAACTGACCAGATGCTGCAGGGGAATGACAATGACTTGCAGTGAGGAGAGAGTGATGTTCATTTTAACCTCTGCAAAATGTCTGACTTCAGAGAACTGAACACAACCTGCTGCCGAACGGGGTGGTCTCGGAGCCCATAGAGGCAGAACGACACATCTCAGCTGCTCCTGCCTCCTCCGAGGTCAGGGGTCCCGGTGTGTTTCACCACCTCTCGACCAGGTGGACAGAGTCAACTGATGGCATCCTCATGACGAGAGAATGCTGGCCCACATGAGCGTTCAAATCTCTGGAATAAGGCTAAATCTCATAAGTTTTTGTTCCAGAGGCACAATTGTTCACACTGAGCCAAACCTGACATCATCTATTGCAGTGGTTCCCAACCTTTTCAGTGACATGGCACACTTCAATGAGACAAACAATTCCATGGCACACCCACTTTCCTTTTAGCTGAATCAATTGCTCATAAACACTGCACAATGATACAGAAGTCTGAAGATCCGCACATCCAGACATAGGAACAGCTTCTTCCCCACAGCTACAAGACTCCTCAATGACTCTCCCTCGGACTGATCTGTTACCTGAAGAACACTATTTACGATGCCCTGTGCTGCTCTTGCTTATGTATTTGCTTTGTTTGGCCCCTTGTTCAGCACTGTAACCAACCACTATCGATGTACCATTTGTCAATGTACTCTGTCGATTATTCTTTTTTGTCTACTATGTACGTACTGTGTATGTTCCTGTAGTGATATGAGTGGGAGCACTGCCATTGGTGCAGAGCATTGGTTTCCCATGTGCCTCTCGTTTGATTGGCTGGGACTAGTCATGTGACTGCTCACCAATTGGTCGAGAGGCAAGTAGACCCCGCCTCCGAGGCGTGGTACAAGTACCCAGGGTTCCCGGCGGTCGGCCTTTCTCTGTAGTCGACCACCGGGCTAACAACTAGCTGATTAAAGCCACAGTTTGGATCTTCATCGTGTCTCGCGTCCAATTGATGGTACATCAGTTTCCTTGGCCGCAGAAAAATACTTTTCATTGCACTTCAGATCACTTGACAATAAAATCAAAATCAAACGTAGTGGCTAACCGACAGTGGCCAATCAGATACAAAGGGTGGGGCACAGGGTGCACCACTATTCAGCAATCTGCAACAAGCCAAGTGTTTCCTCATTGCCTGGTCACTCATCCTGTGTGCTCAGTTTAAAATCAACATCAGAATTTCAGTCTGATTCAAAGCCGTTACACTCTGTACAACAATTCCAGTTAAAATGCTAATCAGTATTAGACATGAAGATATACCAATTAATGCCGAACAGAAAATAAGTAAAAACAGATGCAAGACAAAACACTTTTGATAGCATGTCTCCTTTTCAGCAATGCTCAAATTTCTGTACTACTAAACTACCATTAATATTCACATCAAATTAGTCTAATTAACACACCTGAGCTAGGAGTGGAAGGAATGCACACCCATGCCCCTCACTTTCAGCTTCAGCCTTTCCCTCCAACAACAGCACCCACACCCTACACTAACTTTATTCCAGAGACTGTTCCCTTGGAACTCACCCAAGTCACTGTTTCTGCCTCACAGTTTTGAGCAGGAGACAGCTCTGTCAAATGCTAATGAGACCTGGGAGTTAAAATGGCGTGGGGTGGGGAAATGAGGGAAATTGGGAAATTTCCGAGGCTTCAGGCGTCCTGCCATCCAGGTTGAGTTTCTCTGGTTTCAGACCGCTGTCCATCTTGATGTGAAATGCTTATTAAATTGAGGCACTCTCAATTACGACGCGAAAGTTAGGTCAGTAATCAAAAGCTTTAATAAGCATTAAACAATGGCAGCATCCAAGAGAAGTGTGCTCGCAAAATGGAGTCTCATCTTAAATACTGTTTCCCAGGGGGCGTAGCCAGAGGCGGAGTCCCCCAGGGTTCCAAGCCTCTTAAAGGGGCAATGCCAAGCCTCTTAAAGGGGCAAGGTATTCCGATCATCACAATGATGGATTATTTTTTTTTGGGGTGGTGGGGGGGGGGGGGGGGGGGGATCTCTGCCACTCTGTATTCTGCCGATCCTACATTTTACCAACTCAAGTTAAACTCAATCCCATCCTGTCTGTAACCTCCACAGTTGACCCCTGAACTGTGGAGTGTTGGCAACTTTTTCTGGAGTTCCTTTGTTTGTTTCAGACTTCCATCAACTGCAGAATTTTCTTTTTTTTTGCACAATCCAACCCTGACTTTTAAAAGGCATCTTACATAGCTAGCAGCTTGAAAATCATGAATAAAACAGCAATGCATTCTTGCAAATCACAATCACTGTGGGGGGGGGGGGGGGGGGGGGGGGGCGGGAGGGGAGCCATGGTTAAAGATTAGTTGCAGGCAGTCAGCGAGAGAGAGAGATGTTGAACCATTTTGCTCCTTGCATCATGGGATGCCGGTCATGTGCGTTCACTCAAATCCCATCATCGCCTTCAATTGCCCCTGTAAACCTTTCTTTAATCCCAGCCCTACGGATGCTGGTGGTTTTGTTTTCTTATTGATTGCTATTGGTTTTTGTCTCTGGTGTGCAGTTGTTACCTTCATTGTATTGTTCCCTGTTTTGTGTTTTCTGCGTTTGCTCTGTATTTTGCTTTGTCTTTTTGTACAATGGGACTGAACTGTGTCCCTCTTGGGATGGGAGGGATGTTTCCTCTCTCTCTTTCGCCGTGCTCCATGTCGGTGAGGCCTTTTCCAGTGGACTGCGCTGCTTGTTCTCATACACACACACTCTTTTAAAACTTCTTTTATAAATTTAGAGTACCCAATATCTGTTTTCCAATTAAGGGACAATTTAGCGTGTCCAGTTCACCTACCCTGCACATCATTGGGTTGTGGGGGTGAAACCCACGCAGACACACACACCACACCCTTACCGACATGTACACGCAAACATTCACTCTCGCCGACATGCAAGCACTGGTTTTCACACACATGTTCTTTCTCCTGTACATGCATTGGGTGCCTTTCCACTGATGTGGGTCTGCTGCTGGGGCAGGGTGGTGATGGTGGTGGTGGTTGAGGGGGGGGGGGGTGTGAACCTTTGTCTCTCTGTAGGATGGAACTGTTATTAAACTAAAAGATACCCAGCCCTGATGCACCCTTATATGGTGGTCTGGAGGAAAGCACTGTTACTTTATTAATCATGTGCAGTTCCACTTCCGATTAAAACAAGGCTGAGTTGTCCACTCCCAAGTCAGTGGGTAAAGAAATCTGGCATCACAAATTTGAGGAGGGTTTGTTGTTATGTCAACTGGGGGTGGCGGTGGTGGGGGGGGGGGTGATCACGGGGCAGCTGTTGAGAAGAGAGTGGATTTTGAAGGCCGCATTCGAGCAGTAGCTACAGCGGGACCTTGGTGATCACTGAAAGAAATGGTTGGGGTTTGTTGCCTAGCGTATTGCAAGGACTTGTGCATGGGGGTCTGGCGGCCACGGCACAATTGTACCCTTCTCACGGCACGCACAGAGGTTCAGAATGACTGATCCAGTGTCCCCATCATACTGCTCATTCTCAGCTGAGCCCTGTTCACTCCGTCATACCAAATGTCCTACTATCTAATTCCCTTCCTGGTGGAGGCCTTCAGATCTTCATCAGAATCTAATAGGAACCCCATTTTGGGCTGTCTATTCCAGCTAAGATTAACTGACTTCCCAAATGTAATTTCCTAGATGTATCAGTGAATTCCAAAAAACGAAGTAGTCATTTCTCAGAGTTGTTAGTTTCAGAAACAAATTTGTCACCTGTAGCCTCCTTATAGTTAGTAGCTACTTAGCAAGTTTCACACGTTTTACTTTGGGCTGCTGTTTGGGGCTTAGCGGAGGCTTGCCATTACGTGTGAGTTGTCTGGAGGCAAAGAGGAAACAGGAGAGGAGGGGAGTATTGTGATCAGGACAGAAGTTGAGCTAGGGTTTGTTAATTGGGGTGAGAGGAAGGCTGTTGTGGAACTAAAGATTGTGAACAAAGTTCATAGATATGTTTGTAGATATGTCATCAAGGTCCAATCTGAAGACGATGTGCTGGAATGTACCAAAAGACGCTATCACCTTATTTTCTTTACATTTGAGTGAGTAAATTGCTGGATTTAAAAATGTTTATATCCTCCAATAGTAAAACAGTCTTATAACAAAACACCATTGGTACAGGAACATCCTCAATGATCAGGCAAGACTAAACATTTTTGAGCCAAAATCCAACAAAAGGGAACCAAGGTTGACCCACCATTTTGATCAATGCCTAACATCTTGATTGGCTTGTGATTCTCATGAACAGATGGAGAGAATGTTGATTATAATTTCAAAATGAGGAAATTACAGCTTGTCGAGCTGCAGCAGCATTAATGCATGTGTATACTATTGTACTGGAGACTGCCACATTCTTTTAATGTTTGATCCTACATGAGTCAAGGAGTTAAACAATAAATTGCTCTAAGTCGAGAAGAAGTTCTGCTCTCAATATGAGCAATTTTCTGATGACTATGGAAACCTACAATAGGATGTAAAGCATGTACTGCTCACCTTTCGATCTGGCCAGTTGTATTTTGCGAATACTGTATCATAAGTATCCACGGCTCCATCAGTAACCAGCATAATAGCTTGGCTGCAAATGCTTCCATGACCTGTGTTGTTAAACTATAAAAAGCAATAAAGAAAGAGAGAGTATTGTTAGAATTGCTATTTCTTACATGAAGATAGCATCAAAATTTAAGGTGCACCATCTTCTGCACAAAGCTTTCTTCACTTATGAAATGGACTTGTATTTAACAACACACACCCAGGATGCTTCTTCTGTCTTTCTTTGGTTTATATGAGTTTGGCTGCATGAATAGGTTGCATTTATTACACTGATAATAAAGGGAGAATAAAGAATCCAGATGAATGTCCCTCTTGTGTCCACTGTAGTCTCTTTTCCTTTGTTTCATTTGTCATTATTTATTCTGAAAGGAATGAAGGGGACGTTTTAAAAATCGATTTTTATTCACAAGTTTTATCTTTTAAAGTCACAAATTCCCCGTGAGCATTGTAACTATTGATCTGCCAGCATTATCAAAAGTTGCAGTCGACAAAGCTGTGAGGTAATTAATAAGGAAAATCCAAAGGTCCCTTAGGCTGAGCAATTATTACCTGCCATTTGTCTTTCAGCATTCACTATAAGATATGGAAGGCTCTACTGTATTATGATATATGGTCTTTTATAAAGACTGAAGCATATCAGCAGGTAGCTTGGAATGCATTATTGTTCTGCTGAGCTGTAAATTTTGTAATTGAGAAACACAGCCAACCCAATCTTCACTAACTAGTGTCCGCTCATATGTCTTCTGCTGCGATGATTGAATAATGCTTGGGAATTAGGACAACAGCTGATTTGGTCACCTCTCTATCTAGCTGAGGAAAGCTGGAACCCTTTGTCACCCCAACTTGTATTAACAACTCCACTCTGACCAGATTCACTGAAATGCATTTCATCATGTACTAAAGTTGGATTTGGTTTCATGACCTCTGATCCAGTACTACTAGGCTTTATACAAAAATATATTTGTTCATAGGATGTGGGTGTTGTTGGCTCGGCCAGTATCTATTGCCCATCCCTAATTGCCCTTGGAAGATAGTGTTGAGGTACCTTCTTATTGGAATCTCATGTGTTGTAGGAATACCCACAGTGCTCTTAGGAAGCGAGTTCAAATTTTTGGCCCATAGACAGTGAAGGAATGTGATACAGTTTCAAGTCAGGGTGGTCTGTGAATTGGAGGACAATATGATGGTAATGATGTTCCCATGTATCTGCTGCCCTTGACCTTCTAGATAATAGAGGTTGTGGGTTTGGTAGGTGCTGTCAAACGAGCCTTGGTGAGTTGCTGCTGTGCATCTTGTAGCTGGTACATACTGTTGCTACTGTGGATTGGTGGTGCATGGAGTAAATGCTTAAGGTGGTGGAAAGGGTGCTAATCAAATGGATTTATTTGTCCTCAACGCGGTTCAGCTTCTTGAGTGTTGTTGGAGTTGCACTCGTCAAACCAAATGGAGAGTATTCCATTAAACTCCTGACTTGAGCTTTCTAGATGATGGACAGGCTTTGGGGAGCCAGGAGTTGAGTTACTCATCGCAGAACTCCCAACCACTGCCTTAACCAGTGTAGTCACAGTAATTATCTGGCTAGTCCAGTTCAGGTACTGGATGTGGATGGCACGGTAGCACAGTGGTTAACACTGTTGCTTCATAGCACAAGGGTTCCAGGTTCAATTCCCAGCTTGGGTCACTGTCTGTGCAGGGTCTGCACATTCACCCCTTGTCTGCGTGGGTTTCCTCCGGGTGCTCCGGTTTCCTCCCACACTCCAAAGATGGTAAGAAGTCTTACAACACCAGGTTAAAGTCCAACATGTTTGTTTCAAACACTAGCTTTCGGAGCACAGCTCGTTCCTCAGGCGATTCGCCTGAGGAACGAGCAGTGCTCCGAAAGCTAGTGTTTGAAACAAACATGTTGGACTTTAACCTGGTGTTGTAAGGCTTCTTACTGTGCTCATCCCAGTCCAACGCCGGCATCTCCACATCATGGCAGTCCAAAGATGTGCAGGTTAGGTGGATTGGCCATGCTAAATTGCTCTTAGTGTCGAAAAAGGTTAGGAGGGGTTATTGGGTTATGGGGACAGGGTGGAAGTGAGGGCTTAAGTGGGCTCAATGGGCCGACTGGCCTCCTTCTGCACTGTATGTTCTATGTTCTCCCCGTTTCTGCGTGGGTTTCTTCCGGATGCTCCGGTGTCCTCCCGCAAGTCCCGAAAGATGTGCTGTTAGGTGATTTGGACATTCTGAATTCTCCCTCAGTGTATATGAACAGCGCCGGAATGTGGCGACGAGGGGCTTTTCGCAGTAACTTCATTGCAGTGTTAATGTAAGCCTACTGTGACAATAATAAAGATCATTAAAGATTATTATTATTATGTTGACAATGGGGACTCAGCAACTACAATGCCATTGAATCTCAAGGAGAGCAGATTAGATTCTCTCTTGTTGGAGATGGTCATTTCCTGGCATTTGCATGGCATGGATGTTACTTGCCTAAATATTGCCCAGGTCTTGCTGCATTTGGACAGGGACGGTTTGAAAAGTTGAGAATGGTGGCGAACATAATGCACATCTCCACTTTTATGTTATGATGGAAGCCATTGACAAAGCAGGTGAAGATGGTTAGGCCTAGTGAGCAGGTTATTGCTGTGTAAGTCCCACTTAATAGCACTGTTGACAACATCTTCATTACATTTTCTGGTAATTAAGAGTAGACTAATGGGGAGATAATTTGAAAAGTTGGACTTTTCCTGCTTTTTGTGGACAGAACGTACCTATGCAATATTGCTGAACTGCTAAAGGCGTTTGGGAAAATGGTTTTGGAGAACAAATCACATCATAAAATAAATATTATGGTCATTAATATATTGTTTTAATAAGTGCCTCAGTCTATGTTTGCACAGACTAATTTGTCTTTTCTTAAAATAGACTGATCTTAATAACTGGCTCTTTTTGGATAGACGAGACTTGTTTGTTTAGTGTAATTTGTCCTCTGTTCCTCCAGATGGCAGTAATACAGTACCACATGTGGGATTTAAAAATGTACTTTTGGGAAGTGGATATAAAGATTAGGCCCATAAGCGATTTAACAACATGATAATCCTCCTGGGACCTGGGAGGCTCTTGAAATTATAGAAGAAATAATTTGATTTATTTTTGAAAATATTATAAATAAATTTCAACTGATAAGAGTTGACATCAGATAAAATCTCTGCCAGTATATGTATAGAATATTCCTTATATTAGTTAACCCAGGGGGTATGGAACCCATTTACATTATAAACGCCAGTGACAAGCATCTTGTGATGAACTACAATTAACTTCTAATGATTTATCATTTGGCATGAACATTTCAATGCATTCTGACATTTATAGTCTTTATTGTGACTACTAGTCATTCAAATGTCAAATAAATTGATTTAATTTGCTTGCAGAATTTTAAAAAATAGGTCTAATCACTGGCGAGATTGAGATCATTTGCAAAGAGATAATTGCAGTGGATGCTGGGCTCTGACAAGTGACAGCCTGCATGTCCCCCAATTTGTTCAGGAATAATTAATGGATATTTTTTAATGCTTTAAATCATCACAAACAGCTCCGATTAATTTTGAAAGTTTGAGAGTCGATTGTAACTAGTGTGATTCAGCTAATATCTAAAGTAACATGAAAGATATATACTACTGTTTACCGAACTAAATTATCAAAGCTGACTGTTACATTAGAACAAATCACATTGTTATTAATTATCTTGCATTTTACTCCTCCTTAAGCAAAATATTTTATATTCAGGAGGCACTCTGTTTTTGGTGTACCTTTCATGTACTATGCATTTTATATTTTAAATATTTATTATAACCTTTTCCCTTCTGTTCAGAGGATTATATGACAATAACAATAAAAATACACATTTCATACTGGGTATTGCCACTGCGAGAAGTTGCTTATTGAAGTTATTTATCATATTTTGGGGGAGACAGAGGTGTGGTTTTGTCAGTGGAATGGTGATCCAGAGACCGAGGGTAACTGAGAGGCCTCAGTGGACACGGAGAGGATGTTTCCACTAGTAGGAGAGACCAGAGCCCGAGGGCACAGCCTCAGACTGAAGGGACAATCCTTCAAAACGGAGGAATTTCTTCAGCCAGTGTGGGGAATCTGTGGAACTCATTGCCGCAGAAGCCTGTGGAGGTCAAGTCACAGAGTGTCTTCAAGACAGAGATAGATAGGTTCTATCTTCAAGACAGAGATAGATAGGTTCTTAATTAATATGGGGTTACAGGGCGCAGGCAGGAGAATGAGGATGACAAACATATTAGCCATGATCAAATGGCATCGGGATCGAATGGCCTAATTCTGTTCCTATATCTTATGATCTAATAACACTTTGGGGATGCTGGTTCGAACCCCGCCATGACAGATGGTGGAAATTAAATCCAATAAATAGATGGAATGAAAAGTCTAACAATGACCATGAAACTATTGTTGATTGTTATACAAAACCCAGCTGATTCATTAATGTCCTTCAGGGAGGGAAATTTGCAGTCCTCACCTAGTCTGGCCTACATGTGACTCCAGATCCACAGCAATGTGGTTGACTCTTAAAATGGCCTCTGATGTGGCCTAGCAAACCACTCAGTTGCATCAATACTACAACAAAAAGTGAATAAAAAGAAAAGAAAAAGCTCTTTCAGAGGGTTTGTGCAGACTGGATGGGCCATATGGCCTCCTTCTGCACTTTTCTAAACCAGACAGACAACCTTACAGATATGGGGCGAAATTCACCGAAATTCATGACGCCCTTGACCGGCGGGCAAAAACGGCGCTGGTGACTCAGGCGTCGGGGCCCGCTTATCAGCCCGAAATCTCCCGTCCTGAAAGGGCCAGCAGCGGAGCGACGCTGTACGCGTCAGTTTCACCCGCTGCGGAAGTAGCGCGTCGGTTGACGTCGGGTGACATCATCAACGCCGCCCGGCGAAACATGATATAAATAGCCCCCCAGCCCCCCACCCACCCCCACCAACCCCCCGGCACTCAAAGTAAGTGATTTCACTCTCTCTCTTCACAACCCCTCCCCCCAACCCACCGGCACTCAAAGTAAGTGATTTCACTCTCTCTCTTCACACCCCCCCCCCCCCCGAAGTAGGTCATTTATCTTTGTCCCCGGCCTGTCACCCACCTCCAAGCTGAACGGCGTCAACCATCATCAATGGTTGACGCAGTTATAAGCCAACTTTGATTTTTGCCGCCGTGACCACGACTTCGGCCCATCCGGGCCGGAGAATAATTAGGCCTCAATAAACAATGGCATCCCGCCGGCGCCAGCCGTTCTCCGAGGCAGGCGGCGGGATTTGAAGAACGCCGTTTTATGGCGGGTGGGAAAATTGTGAACATGGCGGGAGCGGGATTATCGGCGCCGCTGGGCGATTCTCCTACCCTGCGCGGGGTTGGAGAATTTCGCCCATGGTTCCAAACACCACTGTCACCATCCTTAGTATTTCCTGCCCCAACAGCAGGACAGACCCAACAGAGATGGTGGCAGTGACATACAGTTGGGAGGGAGTGGCTGTGGGAGTGCTCAACATCGACTCCGGACTCCATGATCCTTCAGGTCAAAGATGGGCAAGGAAATCTCCTGCTGATTACCAAGTACTGTCCCCCATCAGCTGAAGAATCAATACTCCTTCGTGTTGAACACCAATTGGAGGAAGCACCGAGGGCAAGGGCACAGAATGTACTCTGGGTGAGGGAATTCAATGTCCATCACCAAGAGTGGATCAGTAGTACCACTACTGACTGAGCTGGCCAAGTCCTAAAGGACGTAGCTATTAGACTGGGTTTGCGACAAATAGCGAAGAAACCAACAAGATAGAAAACATACTAGACCTCATCCTCACCAACCACAGATGCATCTGTCCATGATCTGTCCTTTGGTAGGAGAGACCGCTGCACAGTCCTGGTGGCTACAAGGATACACTCCATTATGTTGTGTGATACTACCACCGTGCAAAATGAGATAAATTCAGAACAGATCTAGCAACTCAAGACTGGGCACCCATCAGGTGCCGTGGGCCATCATCAGCAGCAGAATTGTACTCGACCACAATCTGTAACCTGGTATATTGCCCACTCTACCATTACCACCAAGCCAGGGGGCCAACCCTGGTTCAGTGAAAAGTGCAAGAGCATTGGCATGACCAGGCATACCGAAAAATGCGGTGTCAACCTTGTGAAGCTACAAACAGCATAAGCAGCAAGTAATACAGAGCTAAGCGACTCCACAACCAATGGATCAGATCTAAGCTCTTCACTCCTGCCACATCCAATTGTGAGTGGTGGTGCACAATTAAACAACTCAGTGGAGAAGGTGGCTTCACAAATATCCCCTTCCTCAATGATGGAGGAGCCCAGCACATTAGTGCATCGAGTGGACGATCCATCTCGGTCTCCTCCGTAGGTCTCCAGCGATCGGCGGGCTGACCTCTGCGGCTGGGGGCCTCCTTTCCTACGCACCGGCCCCTGTAGCCCTGCGCCATATTGCGTCGGGGCCGGCACATTGAAGGAGGCCACTGCGCATGCGTGTGTTGACGCCGGCGCCACTGCACATGTCTTTGTTGGCGCCGATGCAACTGCGCATACGTGGATCCCGCGGCGTACAGTTCGCGGCGGGATCTGCAGCTGGAGCAGCGCGAATCGCTCCAGCGCCGTGCTGGCCTTCTATAGGGGCCAGAATTAGACGTGGGAGCGGCCCGTTCACGCAGTCATAAAACATGACAGAGTTTACGACGACTTGGACACTTTGCCGCGGGATTGGAGAATCCCACCCCCTGTATCCCGGAATATTGAGCTACCAATCCTGCCCCTCTCTCAGTGACAGCAATGATATCATACCCACGTTTTAATTTGTGCCCTCGATTCATATGCCTTGTTCGTCAGACTCCTTGTATTAAAATAAATACCATCCAATCTTGCCAATCTCTAACTGGTCCAGACATTCTATGCCTTCTTGACCCACTTGATGTCTCTTTTAATTTTGGCTATGCATCTACCCCTGCTGAATCTTCTCTCAGGATTCCAGGCTCCTGCCAAGTTTGTTTAAATCTTCCCTAACAGCACTAGCAAACCTCACTGCAAGGACACTAGTCCCATTTTGGTTCAGGTGCAAACCATCCACCTCCCACCTCCCCCAAAAAGGGTCTCAATGTCTCAGAAATCTAAAGCCCTCCATCCTGCACCATTTCTCCAGCCAGGCATTCATCTGGACTGATCTCTTATTTCTATAGTCACTTGCCCGTGGCACAAGAAGTAATCCAGAGACTACTACCTTCTGGGTCCTGTTTTTTCATCTCCTAGCACGCTAAATTCTGCTTTCAGGACCTCATCCCATTTTCTGCCTATATTGTTGGTAATAATGTTACTAGGCTATTCGTCTGTTTGCCCTCCTCGTTCAGTATGCCCTGCAGCTGTTCAATGACATCTCTGACCCTGGCACCAGGGAGGCAGCATATCATCTTGGAGTATCTTTACGGCCAAAGCAATGCCTATCTGTTCCAGATAGAGTTCCCACCGGCAGCAACCAGGGGTGAATGGCGCAAGCGGGACTCTGTCATATCTGCACAGCCACTTGGCCCATCCGGGCCGGAGAATCAGCGGCCCCACCGATTGCAGCAGCCCTCATCAATCACGCCAGCGCAAATGGCACCAATTCTCCACACCTCAGAGAATCATGCACCAGCATCAGGGCGTCAGGGAGCAGTTGCACCGATTCTCTGGTGCAGCATAGGGCTCAGAGAATCACCCCCTTTTTGTTTCACTGTGACACTGACTGTGAAGTCAATGAGAACAGGAATACAACTTTGGTGTTTATGAAACTCAACTGTGCTCCGCTCCTGCCCAGACTGAGACTAAGCTCCACACTCAGTCTTTTTTGGCTGCACCTCCCAGTTTCACCCAATTCCAAAAGCACTCTTGTTCAGCCAAACAGGCACTCAGTGGCTCCTCTTTTTATAGGCCTCAAAAACAATGCTTTGAAAACTGGATTAAACCAGTTGTGCAGTTATCAGCTACAGCTGAGAGTAACTCAGCTGACTCCTGTCTCAGAAATGCAACTAAACTGCAATAATCAAAAGAGAAGCTTTTAATTACTCGATTAAAGAACTAATTTAGCTTTAAATTATCCCTGAAATTAAGTTTAATTACTACTTACCCCCTTACAACTCACCATGTCAACTCCCTGTTGCTAATCCAACTCCAAAACCATTCTTGTTCAGCAAAACAGGCACTCAAACTGCATCTATCCAGCAATTTGGAAAATTGGCCCAGTATATCCTGTACACAAAAAGTAGGACAAATCCAACCCGGGCAATTAAAGCCCTATCAGTCTCCTCTCCATCGTCAATAAATTGATGGAAAAGGTCATCAACAGTGTTATCAAGCGGCACTTACTTAGCACTTACTGCTCACTGAGGCTCAATTTGGATTCCATCAAGGTCACTCAGCTCCTGACCGCATTACAGCCTTGGTTTAAACATGGACAAAGGGGATGAACTTCAGAGGTGAGGTGAGAGTGACAGCCCTTGACATCAAGGCAACATTTGATCGAGTATGGCATAAAGCAGCCTGAGCAAAACTGGAGTCAATGGAAATAAGGTGGAAAACTTTCCACAGGTTGGAGTCACACCTGGCACAAAGGAAGATGGTTGTTGTTGTTGGTGATCAGTCATCTCAGTCCCGGGACATCACTGCAGGAGTTCCGCACAGAAGTGTCTTGGGCCCAACCATCATTAGCTGCATCATCAATGACCTTCCTTCCGACATTAGATCAGATGTGGGGATGTTTGCTGATGATTGCTTGATGTTCAGCACCATTCGCGACTCCTCAGACACTGAAGCAGTCCACGTGCAAATGCAGCAAGATCTGGACAATATACAGTCCTGGGCTAACAGGTGGCAAGTAACATTCACGCCACACAAGTGCCAGGCAATGACCATGCCCAATAACAGAAAATCAAACCATCACACCTTGACATTCAATGGCATTACCATCACTGGATCCCCACTATTAACAACCTGGGGTTACCATTGACCAGAAACTGAACTGGACTAACCATATAAATGTGATTACAAGAGCAGGTCAGAGATTCAGCATTCTGCGGCAAGTAACTCACCTCCTGTCTCCCCAAAGCCTGGCCACACCTACAAGGCACAATTCAGGAGTGTGGTGGAATACACCCCACTTGCCTGGATGAGTGCAGTTCCAGCAACACTCAAGAAGCTCAACACCATCCAGGACAAAGCAACCTGCTTGATTGACACCCCATTCACAAACATTCACTCCCTTCTGCACTGCAGGAAACTATGAAGGTTCCTTCGGAAGCACTTACAAAATGCACAACCACTACCATCGAGAAGGACAAGGGCACAGATACATTGGAACACCACCACCTGCAGATGCGCCTTCAAGTCACTTGCCATCCTGACTTGGAATTTTATCACCAGTCCTTCACTATTGCTGGGTAAAATCCTGGAGCTCCCTCCCTAATAGCACATTGGGTGTACTTACGGCACATGGACTGCAAAGGTTCAAGAAGGCAGCTCACCACCACCTTCTCAGTGGAAATTAGGGATGGACAACAAATGCTGGTCCGGCCAGCGTGTCCCACATCCCATAAAAATGAATTAAAAAATACACTAATCAGATGGAGGTGATCTTTTGCTAGGGTACGCCTCCTCATTTGACAAAACATCAACGGCAGAGCCACAAAACCCCCCAAAAACCACTACACACCCTCTTTATGTTATTTTCCAGTGTTTCCACAGTTCTTTCTCCAAGGTTATGGGTGGTATGGTGGCACAGTGGTTAGCACTGCTGCCTCACAGCGCCCGGGACCCGGGTTCAATTCTGGCCTCGAGTGACTGTCAGTGTGGAGTTTGCACGTTCTCCCCGTGTCTGCATGGGGTTCCTCTGGGTGCTCCGGGTTCATCCCACAGTCCAAATATATGCAGGTTACGTGGATTGGCCATGCTAAATTGCCCCTTAGCGTCCAAGGATGTGTAGGTTAGGTGAGGTTGTGGGGTTACTGGGATAGGGTGGGGGCCTTGTTAGGGTGTTCATTCGGAGGGGCAGTGCAGATGCGATGGGCCAAATAGCCTCCTTGTTGGCTGTAGAAATTCTATGGTTCTATGGTTGGAGCTGACAATTAGGAGAACCTCTATAAAAATTCATATTCCAGGCTTTGGGATGGGATTTTATTGATGGGAAATTAAATAAACAGCGAATTAAGGGACTGCTACAATTGTTTATATTTAAATTTATTGTCACATGTACCGGGGTACAGTGAAAAGTATTGGGCACGATTCTCCACTCCCCACGCCGGGTGGGAGAATCGTGGGGCAATTCGGCGACTGGCGACCGGCGATTCTCCGGCCCAGATGGGCCGAGCAGCCTGACAAACCCAACTGGTTCACGCCTGCGCCAACCATACCTGGTCGCTGCCGGCGTGAACATCGCGCGACAGGTAAGTGTGGAGCTTGTGGGGGACGGAGGGAGGATCGAGCACCACGGGCGTGCTCAGGAGATGACTGGCCCGCGATCGGTGCCCACCGATCGTCGGGCCGGCGTCTCTAAGAGACGCACTCTTTCCCCTCCGCCGCCCCGCAAGATCAAGCCGCCATGTCTTGAGGGGCAGCGGAGGGGAAGACGGCAATTGCGCATACACGGATTGGAACTGGCGAACCTGTGCATGCGTGGCTGACGTCGCTTAGGCGCCGCCGGCCGCGTCATTCTCGGCGCGCCGCTTTGATACAAGCGTCAAGGCCCGGCGGCCAAGTTTCTCGCAACGCCACTCCTAGCCCCCCCGGGGGGGGGGGGGGGGGGGGGGGTGAGAATAGGGGGCGAGGAGCGGCCTCCGACGCCGGAGTAAAACACTCTGGGTTTCACTCCGGCGTCAGCACCCAGTCTCCCTCTGGGAGAATCGCGCCAATTGTTCTGCGTATAGTACGCGCAGATCTTTCCATACATGAAACACATAGGCTATATGATAAATACACAATGTAAATACATAGGCACAGACATTGAGTGAAGCATACGGAGTGCAGTGCTACTCAGTAGAGACAATACATAAAGAGATCAGTTCAGTCCATAACAGGGTCATTCAGGAGTCTGGTAACAGTGGGGAAGAAGCTGTTTTTGAATCTGTGAATGCGTGTTCTCAGACTATTGTATCTTCTGCCCGAGGGAAGAGATTGGAAGAGAGAATAACCCAGGCAAACTAATGTGCTACTTAATTTGACAAATTATGTTGTTTTCCACTGCGCTGTGCCCAATAGTTTTCCAAAATTACTGAAGCTATTATTTTCCCCTATGTTTTCCCTTAAGTCCCTGTCAACAGGATTGTGAAAACTACCAGGATATTTTTTGTATAATTTGAAGTCTTTCAACTTGATCCAAAACAACAAGTGTGACATTGTAATGTTCTTGTCGCATGGCCTGATTTATATTACCAGAACATTTATAGCTAAAGCTATGAACGATTTATTAACATTAACTGTGGGTAAACTGCACACAAAACAACAGATGAATAATAGTAAGATCAAGTGCAAGCAACCTGTCTCTAGCTTCCTCCAGTCAGTCTGAGGGGTCACCTGACCCTAACATTCACTTATATACTCGTGAGACTCCGAGCAGTCAGTCAGTGAATTACAACCATGATATCACTACAGATATGGCAAAGGGAAGTGTAGTCCATCTACATTATTGTGGAATATGGAAGAATTGTAGAACTTAATGGTGGGGATTTCAGTGGCGGCAGAGAATCGAGGGGAGTCCCAAAGTTTCTTTCCTGCTGGCAGGATCTCCCGTTGTGATTGTCCCCATCCCCTTGAAAAGATGTAACGGGGTTTCCGTCATGAAACCTCATTGCCATACATTTTAATATAATTAGTGGGCTTCCCTGCTGCATTGTTGCCTCATGTATGGATTTCCCCCCTCCCATTGATGTGATGTCATGTTGGTGGGGTTTATAACAGGTCCTGACAAATGGGGACCTGACAAATAGTCCCTGCCAGGGGCACAGGGATAAGTACGGATCCCAGTGGGGAGAGGGTCATGCCTGGGCAGTGCCCTGGCACTCTCCCCGGGATATAAATTCATGCTGGCGTGAAGACAATTTCTGGGCCTCCCACCATACTCCCCACCCGCGCCCGCTGTCAAATCTGCAGGTGGGGGCTTTTGACAAAGATTTGCAATGAATGTAGAAAGTGAAACAGTTTGAGTGAAATTTGCAGGATTCTGCAAATGGCTTGATGGGAAAGAGAATGTTTGGAAAGGAGTTTTCACTCGCCAAACAATACAGTCCCAATTCAAACAAAAAGACAAAGAAAAAATTGAAGGATACAAAGCAGAACAGGCATCATACAGTGCAGAAGGAGGCCATTCGGCCCATCGAGTCTGCACCGACCCACTTAAGCCCTCACTTCCACCCTATCCCCGTAACCCAATAACCCATCCTCACCTTTTTGGTCACGAAGGGCAATTTATCATGGCCAATCCACCTACCGTGCACGTCTTTGGACTGTGGGAGGAAACCGGAGCACCCGGAGGAAACCCACGCAGACACGGGGAGAACATGCAGACTCCACACAGACGGTGACCCAACGGGGAATCGAATCTGGGACCCTGGCGCCGTGAAGCCACAGTGCCATCCACTTGTGCTACCGTGCTGCCCTTATTGAACATGAAGTGAGAAGAGAAGCCTTCCAAGGTCTTGGGGTTGCAAATGTTGGAGATTTATAAAGTTCAGTTAATAAATAACAAATAACTCATATTTCTTATGATCTGTAATATATGCCATATCAATATGTCTTTGCACGCTGTTTATGCTTCAACATATAGTTCCCTGTAAAATGAAAATGCAGCACGCAATGGATTACTGTACTGTACTCGTACTCATAATTTTTATGGCTCAGACATTCTCCATTATCTTCCTAAACAGACCAAGACTACAAAGTGAGCAGTGCATGTTAATTTGGTGCTACAGGTGCAGTTTTGGGACTGAAATTAAAGATATCATCTTGGGGAGTGTTGTACATTAATGGTGTTTTTGGTGGTTCCTCACTAACAGCCTTCATTCAAATTGGTGCTACATGAAAGCTGGCGATGTGGGGGGAGCCAAACAATGTTGCAGCCACAGGTCAACTTTGGGAAGAAGCTTGACATGTTCTCTGCCCAAAACGAACTTTGTAGCCACGAGTAGCAAATATCCTACAACAACAAATTTCAAGCTGGGTGTGTTGTAAAACCCGAAAGGAAAATAGGCTGAGCTCAGGCTTGCTTGTTGGGGTTAAAAAGGAAGCAAGATGGTATTGAAAAATTCATGGCACATTGTGCACATGCAAGTCCTTCCACAGTGAGAAATTGGCAGGAGCTTTTGGCACGGTGGGACAGGTTGATGAGAACATAGAGCGATGGAGCTCATATCCTGAGAGATTCTTTTTTAATATATTGTACAAATTTGTTTTTGAGAAACACGCAACAATATTAATAACCAACCACAAAAAAATACAAACAAAACAGGGAAAAAGCAAATAACTTTTTTTTTTTTTTTTTAAATAATTTTTATTGAAAGAGTTTTTCCATACAAACATTTACCCCTACTAATTTTTTTAATTATTTACAACACAATCCCTCTAGGCAAATGTCCCTCCCTCGCCCGCCCTCTCGCGCGCACCAGTCCTCCCCCCCCCCCCCCCCCCAGGCAACCTTAACAAACAAGGCAGCCTACAGTTTCAGACATAAGCAGCGAGCAGACTTGCCCGCGTTAAAGTCGTGCATGTCCCCCCACGACCCTTGCTGCCCCGCCCTCCCCTCCCCCCCCCTCCCTCCCCCCCCCCCTCCCTCCCCCCCCCCCCCTCCCCCTCCCTCCCCCCCCCCCCCCCCCCCCCTCTCCCGGGTTGCTGCTGCCACGACCCCGAACGTCTACCTCTGATCTAAAAAGTCAAGGAAAGGTTGCCACCGCCTGGAGAATCCCTGTACCGACCCTCTCAGGGCAAATTTGATCCTTTCTAGCTGAATATAGCTAGCCATATCGTTAATCCAAGTTTCAACGCTTGGAGGCCTCGCGTCCTTCCATTGAATTAATATCCTTCGTCGAGCCACTAGGGACGCAAAGGCCAGTATTCCGGCCTCCCTAGCCTCCTGTACCCCCGGTTCTACCCCGACCCCAAAAATCGCAAGCCCCCATCCTGGTTTGACCCTGGACCCCACCACCTTCGACACCGTCCTTGCCACCCCCTTCCAGAACCCTTCCAGCACCGGACATGCCCAGAACATATGCACATGGTTCGCTGGGCTTCCCAGACATCTGACACACCTGTCCTCACCCCCAAAGAACCGGCTCATCCTTGTCCCCGTCATGTGAGCTCTATGCAGCACCTTAAATTGAATGAGGCTCAGCCTCGCACACGAGGAGGAAGAATTGACCTTCTCCAGTGCATCCGCCCACGTCCCGTCTTCTATCTGCTCTCCCAGCTCCCCTTCCCACTTGGCTTTCAGCTCCTCCCCTGATGCTTCTTCCGCCTCCTGCATTATCTTATAGATGTCTGATATCTTCCCCCCTCCGACCCAGACCCCCGAGAGCACCCTATCACTCACCCCCTTACTGGGGAGCAGGGGAAACCCCTCCACCTGCCGCCTAGCAAATGCCTTCACTTGTAAATATCTGAACATGTTTCCCGGGGGGAGCTCAAACTTCTCCTCCAGCCCTCCCAGGCTCGCAAACCTCCCCTCTATAAACAGGTCCTTCAGCTGCCGTATGCCCACCCTGTACCAGCTCTGAAATCCCCCGTCGATGTTCCCCGGGATGAATCTATGGTTCCCTCTTATTGGCGCCGCCAACAGACCTCCCATTTCCCCCCTATGTCGCCTCCACTGCCCCCATATCTTGAGGGTGGCCGCCACCACCGGGCTCGTGGTGTACCTCGTGGGGGGGAGTGGCCATGGTGCCGTTACTAGGGCCCCCAGGCTTGTGTTGCCACAGGACGCCCTCTCCATTCGTTTCCAAGCTGCCCCCTCCCCTTCCATCATCCACTTGCGCACCATTGACACATTTGCCGCCCAGTAGTACCCCGAAAGATTGGGTAGTGCCAGCCCTCCACTGTCCCTACTCCGCTCCAAAAAGACCCTCCTCACCCTTGGGGTGCCATGCGCCCACACGTAGCTCATGATGCTACTCGTCACCTTTTTGAAGAAGGCCCTAGTGAGGAAGATGGGCAAGCACTGAAATAAAAACAAGAACCTTGGGAGGACCGTCATTTTGATTGACTGCACCCTCCCCGCCAGCGACAACGGTACCATGTCCCACCTCTTAAATTCCTCCTCCATCTGTTCCACCAGCCTGGAAAAGTTCAACTTGTGGAGGGTCCCCCAGTTCCTTGCCACCTGCACCCCTAAGTACCTAAAGCTCTTTCCTGCTCGCTTGAAGGGGAGTCTCCCAATACCCTCTCCCTGGTCCCCCGGGTGTATCACAAAAACCTCGCTTTTGCCCAAATTTAGTTTGTACCCCGAAAAGTCCCCAAACTCTGCTAATAGTTCCATTATCTCCGGCATTCCCCCTTCTGGGTCTGCCACGTACAGCAGTAGATCATCCGCATACAGCGATACTCGATGTTCCTCCCCTCCCCTAGTCAGTCCTCTCCACCCCCCTGAACCCCTCAGTGCCATCGCCAACGGTTCAATCGCCAGTGCGAAAAGTAGGGGGGATAGAGGACATCCCTGCCTGGTCCCTCGGTGGAGCCCGAAATACTCCGACCTCCTCCCGTTTGTCACTACACTCGCCGTCGGGGCCGAGTAGAGCAACTTCACCCACTTAATAAACCCTTCCCCAAACCCAAACCGTTCCAACGTCTCCCACAGGTACTCCCACTCCACCCTATCGAATGCCTTCTCCGCGTCCAGCGCTACCACTATCTCAGCCTCCCCCTCCACTGCCGGCATCATAATTACATTCAGCAATCTCCGCACGTTCGTGTTGAGCTGCCGCCCCTTCACGAACCCCGTCTGGTCCTCATGGATTACCCCTGGCACACAATCCTCTATTCTAGCTGCCAGGATCTTTGCCAGCAACTTGGCATCCACGTTCAGAAGCGAGATAGGCCTGTAGGACCCGCACTGCACGGGGTCTTTATCCCGCTTCAATATCAGGGAGATCAGTGCCTGCGACATTGTCGGGGGCAGAACCCCCCCCCTCTCGCGCCTCATTAAAGGCTCGTACCAGTACCGGTCCCACCAAGTCCACATTTTTCTTATAGAATTCCACCGGGAACCCATCTGGCCCCGGCGCCTTCCCCGCTTGCATCTGACCTATTCCCTTGACTAGCTCCTCTAGCCCTATTGGCGCCCCCAGCCCTTCTACCAGCCCCTCCTGGACCCTTGGGAACCTCAATTTGTTTAGGAAGTCCTCCATTCCCCCTCTCCTCGTCGGCGGCTCAGACCGATACAACTCCTTGTAAAAATCCCTGAAGACCTCGTTCACTTCTTGCCCCTTCTGCACTACCTTCCCGCCCCTCTCCTTCACTCCCCCAATCTCCCTAGCCGCATCTCGTTTGCGAAGCTGGTGTGCCAGCATCCTGCTCGCCTTTTCCCCATACTCATAGACCGCGCCCTGTGCCCTTCTCCACTGCGTCTCTGCCTTCCTGGTGGTCAGCAGGTCGAACTTGACCTGCAGGCTGCGCCGTTCTCCCAGCAGCCCCTCCTCTGGTGCCTCCGCATATCTCCTATCCACTTCCAATAGCTCCCCCACCAGCCTCTCCCTCTCCTGCCTCTCCTTTCTTTCTCTGTGCGCCCTTATGGAGATCAGCTCTCCCCTGATCACTGCCTTCAGGGCCTCCCAGACCATCCCCACCTGCACCTCACCCGTGTCATTCAAGTCCAGATAGCTCTCGATGCTCTTCCGGACCCTTTTACGCACCTCGTCGTCCGCTAACAGCCCCACATCCAGCCGCCACAGCGGGCGCTGGTCCCGCGCCTCCCCCATTTCCACATCCACCCAATGTGGTGCATGATCAGAGATCGCAATGGCCGAGTACTCAGCTTCCCGTACCCTCGGGATCAGCCCCCTGCTCAACACGAAGAAATCGATTCTGGAGTACACTCTATGGACGTGGGAGAAAAAGGAATACTCCCTCGCCCTCGGCCTACCAAACCTCCATGGGTCTACTCCTCCCATCTGCTCCATGTACCCCCTCAGCACTTCTGCCGCTGCCGGCCTCCTATTGGTCCTTGAACTCGATCTGTCTAGCCCGGGGTCCAGCACTGTGTTAAAGTCCCCCCCCATGATCAAGCCCCCTGCCTCCAGTCCCGGAATGAGGCCCAATAGGCGCCTCATAAAACCCGCGTCATCCCAGTTCGGGGCATATACGTTGACCATCACCACATTCTCCCCCTGCAGCTTACCCTTCACCATCACATACCTACCCTCCTTATCCGCCACCACCTCCTCCGCCACGAACGACACCCTCTTTCCCACCAGAATCGCCACCCCCTGGTTCTTTGCGTCCAATCCAGAGTGGAACACCTGTCCCACCCACCCCCTTCTCAGGCGAACCTGGTCCACTACCTTCAAATGGGTCTCCTGTAACATTGCTACATCAGCCTTCAGTCCCTTCAGGTGTGAGAATACCCTTGATCTCTTGACCGGCCCATTCAACCCCCTCACGTTCCAAGTGATCAGCCGGGTCGCGGGACGACCCGCCCCCCTCCCCTGCCGATTAGCCATGTCCTGCTCCCTGCTCGCCCCGGGTCGACCCTCCCCTTCTGACCCGCTCCCCATGGCGCTGTCTCCCTCCCCCCACCTCTCCAGTCCTCCACTTCCCGTTTCTGGTCTTTTCAGCAGCAACCCGGTGTTCCTCCCTAACCCCCCTCCCCCACACCCCCCCCCCCCCCCCCCCCCCCCAGGCTAGGACCCCTCCTAGCCGCGATGTACCCTCCATCGTACTCCCGTAAGTCAGCTGGTTCACGCTGACCCGGCTGCTCCTGCCACACTCCGACTCCTCCCGGCTCGGGGGGGGGGCCTCCCCCCCCCTAGCCACGGGGGGGGGGGGCCTCCCCCCCCCTAGCCACTCCTCCCTGGCCCCGCTCCAGCGCGGGAAAGGTCGCCATTGCTAGCCACGCCTCGCACTCCTCCCCTCCCCCCCTCCTCTGCCCCGCGCGCGGGAAAACAGAGGAAAGCCCGCGCTTTCGCCCTGCCACACCCCACCCCGCCATCTTCAGTTCCACCCCCGTCCCCGTCCATGCCTGTAAAGAACCCCCCCTAGGAGCCCATATCCCCGATCTGCTCTTCCCCCCGTCCCGCCTCCCCAACTTAACATTATAAATAACAGATAAATAACAAATAACATTGTACTTAACAGTCGCCCTCTACCAAACAGCATAAATAACCATAAATAACCATGAATAACCACAATAACAATAACTAAGGGAAGTTGGCAAAGGGGGAAAAAACATCAGAAGAAAAACCACAGCAAGAGTTCAAAATCCAAACAAAGAATTCAGCTGAAAGTACCCGAGCGGCTACGGCCGCCAAGTATCCCCTGGGTCTAATTTGAGTCCAGTTTCTCTTCCTGTACAAAGGCCCACGCCTCCTCTGGGGACTCAAAATAGTGGTGTTGGTTCTTGTAGGTGACCCACAAGCGCGCTGGCTGCAGCATTCCGAACCTGATCCGTTTTGCATGTAGCACCGCCTTCGTCCGGTTGTACCGGGCCCGCCGCTTTGCCACCTCCGCACTCCAGTCCTGGTAGACCCTCACCGTCGAATTCTCCCACTTGCTGCTCCTTTCCCTCTTGGCCCACTCCAGCACTCTCTCACGGTCGCTGAGTCGCTGGAACCGCACCAGCACCGCCCTCGGGGGCTCATTTGCTCTTGGCCTCCTAGCCATGACCCTGTAGGCCTCTTCCAGCTCCAGGGGCGAAGGGACGGCCCCTGCCCCCATCAGGGAGCTCAGCATTTCTGCTACATATCCCGGGAGGTCTGACCCCTCCAGGCCTTCTGCCAGGCCCAAGATCCTCAGGTTCTTCCGCCTCATTCGGGTATCCAGCTCCTCAAAACGGCTCTGCCATTTCAGGTGGAGTGCCTCGTGCACCTCTACCTTTCCCACGAGGACCGTGGCCTCCTCCTCCCTCGCAGTCATCTCCTGTTGCAGCTCCCGAATCGACGCCTCTTGGGTCGCCTGGGCTCCCATCAGCCTGGTGGTCGTCGCATTCATTGACTCCAAGAGCTCCATTTTCAGCTCCGTAAAGAAGCGCAGGAGAGCGGCCTGCTGCTCCTCCGCCCATTTCCTCCATTCCTCGGGTGCACCACCGGCCGCCATTTTGGTCTTCTTCCCCCGCTTTTTTTTGGGAGCTGCTGTTGCTTTCTTTACCACCCCACTCCGGGTACCGACCATAAAGTTGGTCTGGTTCTCTTCAGGGAGCCTTCCCCCACCGGGATTTGTCCTTACAGCGCCGTTGGGGCCCTCCAATCGGCCCGAAAACACCTTTGTAGCAGGAGCAGCCAAACGTGCGACTTAGCTGGTCATAGCCGCAACCGGAAGCCAGCAAATAACTTAAACTCTATACCCCAAATCCTTAACAGCTGATGGTGTCTAGGGGCGGAATTCTCCTTTCCGGGGACTACGTCCCCACGTGGGCGAGAAAACCGCACGAACCTCTCAGTTGTCAACAGTCCCCGAAAGTGCAGAATTCTCCGCACTTCCAGGGGCTAGGAGGACGCCAGAGGGGTTGGTGCCACGGCAGTCACCGCCAAAGGGGCTGCACAAGTTAGTGCATGCGCCAAAGGCCCGGCGTGGTTCCGCGCATGCGCAGACCGGACGGTGTATTCTGGTGCATGAGCAGGGGGTGTCCTATCCACGCCGGCCATGGTGGAGCCCTACAGGGGCCAGCACAGAAGGAAGGAGTGCCCCCATGCAGGCCCGCCCGGAGATCGGTGGGCCCCGATCGCATGCCAGGCCACCGTGGGTCCGATCCCCCCGCAGCCCCTCCCGAGGACCGCCCCAGCCGACTTACTTGCCAGGTAAGTGGGACCATGTCTAACCCACGCTGGCGGGACTGGCCAAAAATGGATGGCCACTCGGCCCATTGGGGCCCGGAGAATTGTCGGGTGGGCCGCTGCCTACAGTACCTGACCGACATGGCATGAACCCCGCACCCACCTGAAATCCGGCGTCGGAGAATACGGCAACTGGCTTCGGGGCGGCAGGGTGGGATTCGCGCCGCCCCATGGGGATTCTCCGACCTGGCGGGGGGTTGGACAATCCCACTGTAGATCTTTGACACGGGCGATAAAAGGTTGCCATCTCAGGTAGAATCTCTCAACAGAAACCCCTGATGGTAAATTTAATATTTTCCAAATGCAAAAGAGGTCAGTAAGTCCCCTAACCAGCCAGAGGCACTAGGCAGAGGGAGACCTCCAACTGAGCCGCATCCGCGTCCGGGCTATCACTGAGACGATAATGTCTGCCTCTACCCTAGAATGAAATGCCAGAGTCAAAAACCCCAAATGTGGCCACAAGCGGGCATAGCTACAATTCTAATCGAGGATTATTAGACATAGTGTTGAAAAAGGAAGCTCAGAAGCCGTCGAGTCTGGAGCAGGAACTGCAGGGGCAAGTGAACAGCAGTCACATCTGTTTTCAACATTCGGGGAAAACCCGTTCGCCTTTGCCATGTTTCAAGAGCCAAGTTCAGTCTCCCATTTCGCCCTCACCTTGTTCAGTGGGAGGGATTAGATGAGAGAATGTGGCCATGTAAGTCTGAGATAGACCCCCAGCCCAGCTGAACAGAGGAAAGAATCCTCACCAGTGAGGTGGAAGGTGGAGCCAGCAGAAAGGAAGGGAAAGCCGTACGGATCAAATTACAAACTTGAAAGTAGCAAAAAAGACTAGAGTTGGAAATCTGAAATTAGTCTGCTAATTCTCTAAAGCTGGCAAACCTCCCTTCCATGAACAAGCTCCCAAAGTGCTCGAGTCCCTTCAATTTCCACAAGTTAAAGGTTGAGTCCAGCCCTGAAGGTAAGAAAAGGTGGTTGTTATAGATAGGGGCCAGTGAAGGCACGGCCAGGAGTTTAAGATGTTGTCGGCACTATTTCCAGATTCTAAGAGAGAAGACAACCACCGAGTTTGAGGAAAATCTAGCAGGAGAAAAGGGCAATCGAGCAGTAACTATGGCTAGGAGTGTGGCTTGTAGAGCAAGAGGAAGCCTCCATTTGGCCCCAGATTGAACCGGGATCGCTGATCCACAGTAAGATTTTTGGGATATTGGTGGTCCAGTAATAAAACAATAAGTTTGGGATGGCCAAGCCGCCTGTCTGTTTTTCCCACTGGAGCAAATACAGGTTCTGGGATTCGTGCTCGTCCACATAAAGGCGGCTATCAATTTATTAACCTTAATAAAAAAGGATTTGTGTGGGAAAATGGGGTGGCATTGAGAGGAAAAGGAAAATCGAGGGAGTATATTAATTTTTAGAGTTTAAATCCGGCCAGCCAAAGATAAAGGAAGGTTGTTCCATCTCTGTAGGTCCATTCTAACATTGTTGATCAGGCTGAAATAATTCAATTTGCGAAGTGAGGCCCATTGTGGGCCACCCTGACCCCCAAGTAATGAACAATCGTACTGGAGAGGTGCACAGGTAACATGCCAAAATGGGCTCGTTTCCCAAGGGGGTTGACCGGAAAACATTCACTCTTACCAAGATTTATTTTGTAGCCAGAGAAGGAACGGGAAGTAAGTGTCTTCACTATGCCATTGATGGAGGGAATTGGGTCTGCAATATATAAAAGGTCATCTGCATAAAGAGATACTCGATGTTCCACCCCGTCCTGATTAATACCCTCCATTGATTGGGAGCTCTTAAGGCTGAAGAAAGAAGTCCCATTGCCAGGGCAAATAAAAGTGGAGAGAATGGGCAGCCGTGCCTCATGCCCCTATCCAAGGGGAAGTAGTCTAAATATAAAGTATTTGTGTGAACAATGTCAGCAGGGCATTGTATGCAAAAGGACCCCTGACACAAAATTTTGGCCGAATCCAAATCTTCCAAGAAACACAAACAAATAGTCCCATTCAATCCTGTCAAATACTTTCTCTGCGTCTGGAGATATTATCATCTGTGGCTCAGGTGCAAGAGAGGAGGAAAGTATAATACCCAAAAGGCAACATATATTAGCTGATAACTGACAGCCCTTTACAAAGCCTGTTCTAGAACATAGAACATAGAACAGTACAGCACAGAACAGGCCCTTCAGCCCTCGATGTTGTGCCGAGCCATGATCACCCTACTCAAACCCACGTATCCACCCTATACCCGTAACCCAACAACCCCCCCCCCCAACCATACTTTTCAAGACACTACGGGCAATTTAGCATGGCCAATCCACCTAACCCGCACATCTTTGGACTGTGGGAGGAAACCGAAGCACCCGGAGGAAACCCACGCACACACGGGGAGGACGTGCAGACTCCGCACAGACAGTGACCCAGCCGGGAATCGAACCTGGGACCCTGGAGCTGTGAAGCATTTATGCTAACCACCATGCTACCGTGCTCCTCTGAAATTATGCTTGAAAGGCAAAATTCCAACCGGAGAACCTGAACCTTAGCGAGCAGCTAAATATCTGTGTTTGAGTGAACTGGGTCAGTATGAACTGAACTCGTTTAGGTTCTTGTCCCTCTTAAGGAGCAAGGGAAGACAGGCTTGAGTAACAGTTGGAGGCAATGAACCACAAGATAGGGAGTCAGTGGACATATCTAACAGCAAAGGTTTAAGTTATTCAGAGAATTTATTGTAGAATTCGACGGTAAAGGCATCCGGGCCAGAGGCCTTACCAGACTGCATTAGACCAATGCATTTTAACATCTCATCGGGGCGTAACGGGGAGTCCAACTCACAACATTTGACCGTTTTGACATATAGGATGGGCAGGCTGTCCAGAAAATCAGTCGTGATCGACTTGTCTGCGGGTGGCTCAGGTTTATACAGGTCACAGTAACAGGATGTAAAAGTCACATTGACCTGAAGTGGGATGGAAACAGGGTTAATGCCCAGTCTGATTTTCCATGGGATCTCACGGAAGGCCAATTGGCATTTATGTTGGTGTGCTAAAAGACAACTAGCCTTCTCCCAATATTCATATAAAGTACCCCTGGAGCGCTGTAGCGCATGTACGGCCTTATTGGTGGTCAGTGGCTCAAACAGGGTCTGCATCTTTTGTCTGATTGCATATAATTCCAGTGTGGGGTCGAGTACTGGTGATCGACCATGAAAATGGAGTCTACCAGCTTCTGTTCTAATTTCTTCATCTTTACCACATGTGCGCCCGAAGAAATAATTTCCCCTTGTGGACGGCCTTAAGAGCCTCCCACAGTGGGGAAAGGGAGATCATAGATATCATAGATTTACAGTGCTGAAGGAGGCCATTTGGCCCATCGAGTCTGCACCAGCCCTTAGAAAGAGCATCCTACTTAAGCCCACACCTCCACCCTATCTCCGTAATTCGGTAACCCCACCTAACCTTTTTTTTTGGACACGAAGGGCAATTTATCCTGGCCAATCCATCTAATACTCCCATACAATGGACATGAAAATGCCCACACAACGAGACATAAATCAGATTAGACGGAGCCCAAATTGTGCTTCTGGACAAAGGAGTCTGCATTTTAATAAGGACATGGGGAGCCCACACTGAGTAAAAAGGCAGCACGGTAGCATAGTGGTTAGCACAATTGCTTCTTAGCTCCAGGGTCCCAGGTTCAATTCCCCGCTGGGTCACTGTCTGTGTGGAGTCTACACCTTCTCCCCGTGTGTACGCGGGTTTCCTCCAGGTGCTCCGGTTTACTCCCACAGTCCAAAGATGTGCAGGTTAGGTGGATTGGCTATGCTAAATTGCCCTTGGGGCCAAAAAGGTTAGATGGGGTTACTGGGTTATGGGGATAGGGTGGAGGTGTTGACCTTGGGTAGGGTGCTCTTTCCAAGAACCGGTGCAGACTCGATGAGCCGAATGGCCTCCTTCTGCACTGTAACGTCTATGAAAAATAAGGACAAACTTTTATTTACAAATGAGATATGTACCCTTCCTAGTAGACCCTTACCACTTTCCTCTCTGGACAGTGCCTTATTTGCCAACCTTGTACACAAAGGGTAATTGGGATACCTCACCCAAAGTGGGGCAGCTCATACTCGGCAAGGAGCACAGGGTAGACAAGCCTTCCCAACCCGCAGGTCCCGTGCGGGATATTACATGCATCTCCCAATGAGTCAAAACAAGTATTGTTCATGGAATGGTACACAACGAAGGGCTGGACAAATCACCCTGACTCCATTCTTATACCTGGAAGCTTTCACATTGTTAAAGCTGATAGAGTGATTTTCCCATGTAAAATCCCGGTACTCTCCTGTCCATCGAAGCACCAACTCCTTCTCCTTAAAGCTGTGAAACCTTGCGATTACTGCACGAGGAGGATCTGCGAAGCAAGACTTGAGTTGAAGTGAACAGTGGGCCCAGTCCAATTCTGGAGGAGAGGATGGAAGTACATAAGTACATTCCCGCACACCATTTTGTGGAACAGGTCTGAGAAATAGTAGGGTTGCGGCCTTCGATCCTCTCCAGTAATCCCACAACACAAACACTTTGCCTTCTAGATCTGTTCTCCAGGTTTTTCAGCTTGGATGTTAATACCCTGTTACCCTTGATTACAGCAGCAAGGTCGGACTCCAAAAAGGTGAACCTATCACTATGGTCAGACAATGTAATCTCCAGGCGCTGGATTGTGGCTCCTTGTGCTTCGATGGTCTGACTGGTGATCTCGAGAAATGAACGAATGGGAGCCAAGGCATCCTCGATTGATCTTTTATGATACAAAGTCAAGCACTGTCGATATTTCTTGAGCTCAAGCGCCAGCATTGTGCTGAGTGCTTTGGCCATTAGTGGAGTAGCCGGTGAAGAATGTGTTGCCATCATCCAGTTGATCCATGGGATGCTTCAGAGTCTGCTGTCAAAATTCGGGCTGATATTTTTCTGCCACCTCGTGCGTGTCTTCCCATCACATGGCTCCACCGGAAGTCCATATACAGAGTGATTCAACTATTTTGTCTAAGTGAACAAGAAAGCAGCAGGTATAAAAGTCCCAACATTCCTAAGCATGATGTTGTTGGGGGGGGGGGGGGGGGGGGGGGGGGGGGATTTAACCTCCCGAGAATCTGGTAGAGCTGGAAAAGCCAGGCATGAAAACCTATGGTGAAAACGTGGAAATACTGCAGGGTTACTATAAACCGAAACCTTAAGTAATTGCAGAAAGGTTTAGGGTTCATAAGCACAACTAAGAAGAAGTTGAATCAATTGCACAGTTTGTCGCTGAAAAGACTGGCAGACACTGTGAATTCGAGGATGTGTTAAACAAAACCATGAGAGATAGATTAGTCTGTGGTTTAAGGAGCAAAGCTATTCCAAAGCAATTATTAACCAAAAGCAACCTGGACCTTAAAGAAAGTTTTGGATGTTGCTGTACCCATGGAATTAGCAGCTAAAGAAGCTCAGCAGTTGGCTTCAAGCATAAGATTTCACAAGCTGAAATTCGAACGCAAACACCGACTCGCACTTGTCATAGATGTTCAAAAACTGGGAACTCAGCAGCAGATTGATGGTGCAAAGACATCATGTGCAGGAATTGTGGCAGATAGGGCCATATTGAACATGCTTATTGGAAAAAGGAACAAGCTTCAGGTAAAAGTTGCAAAAAGCAAGAGCCGAATAAATGAAATGGGAAACTGAATAAAGGAAAAAGTGTCCACGTGGTACAAAAAGGACATGAGAAGGAACTCAGTTTACAGTCTGAAGACAAACCCTCATTAAATGTATTTGTTGTTGCCGGTGCAACAAACCAATGTTGGGTCACTCCATTACTCAGCAGTCAGCCAGTGAAGATGGAGGTGGACACTGGAGCAGCCATCTCGTTGGTACCAGAAAATGTTTATCAAGAAGAGTTCTAACATATTGTTCTGAAACTCTCAAAGATAATGTTAAACCTGTATGGAGAAATGGTTCAGTTGAGGGGCCTTATTGATGTAACAGCGAAATTAAATGGGAAAGTAGCAGATTTGTCCTTGTACATAGGCAAAGGAAATTATCCGGCACTAAGGGGGAGAACTTGGCTGGAAAAGATCGGATTAAATTGGGCCGAGGTAAATCTCACGACAGATTCCGAATCAGGTCCACCCAAACTCTTGAAGAAACACGGAATTGTCTTCAACAGTGAGCTTGGAAGCATGAAGGATATCTCAGTAGAGCTGAAGATCAAGAAAGAAAGTCAGGCAAGATGCTTAAAGGCGAGGTCAGTGTCATACGCAATCAGACCCAAGATAGAGGCAGAATTAGAATGGCTCGGAGACCTTGAAACCATTAACGCGAGTGATTGGCCTATGCTGATCATACCCATGATGAAAAAATATGGATCTGTACAGGTATGTGGCAATTTTAAAGCCACTATTAATCCTGTACTGTGCGCAGAACAGTACCCTCTAGTCTTGATTAATGATTTATTCACTGTGTTGGCTGGAGGCCAACACTTCAAGTAAAATTGACCACAGTCAAGCATATCTTCAAATGAACATTGGTCCAGATTCACAACAGTTCTTGACAACTGTGACACACAAAAGGGTTATTTACAAAAAGAAGACTACCATTTGGCATCACATCTGCACCAGCGTTGTTCCAATGAGCTACAGACCACATTTTAAGCGGATTAGACTGTGTAGAGTGTGACTTAGAAGGTATCTTGGCTACTGGAAAGAATGAGGAAGATCATCTCTGCAATTTAGGTGCCATACTCCAGAGAATAGAAGATTAGGGATTAAGAATCCGAAAAGACAAATGTGTATTTTTCCAATCTTCAACTGAATATCTGGGACATGTCATCGACACCAAGGTACAGCATAAGTCACCTTCGAAAGTCAAAGCCATCACCAAGGCATCCTGACCTCCGAATGTGAACCAACTTCAATCTTTCTTAGGTTTGCTAAATTATTACAGAAGGGGTGTCCCTAATTTGGCTACTATTCTAAAACCTTTCCACAATTTACAGTGTCAAAATGAAAAGTTGACGAAGGTGGATAAATGTGAGCAAGTATTCGTGTAAGCCAAAGAGGCGCTACTCAAGTCAGAAGCCCTGACACATTTTGATCTAAGCATACCCCTGAAACTGGCATGTGATGCATCACCTTATGGAGCTGGGGTCGTGGTTTCCCACCTAATGCACCACAGGTGTAGAGAAGCCGACAGCCTTCGCATCCGGGACTTTGACTAACGATTCGATCAATTCCTGTATGGGAGGAAATTCACTTTATTGGCGGACCATCATCCACTACTAATTCTTGGACCTCATAATGGGATTCTATCAATGACAGTGAGCAGGATGCAGAGGTGGGCATTGTTTTTGTCAGCACCTACATACACGATCAAGTATCATCAGTCAAACTTTCATTGGCATGCAACTGGGCTCTCTCAACTACCCTTTCCAAAGTCGAAAAGCAGTTCATGCAGAAACATCTGCTACTTCAAGCAAGTAGATAACACTTCTGTAATCTCAGGACACGGGAAGAAGCATATCAGAAGAGATCCAGCACTGTCAGAGGTTATGGACATGGTGCTTTGAGGCAAGACTTCAGGAGCAAACCCTGAGTTAAAGTCATATTTCACTTGAATTATCTGCACAGGCAGGCTGTCCCCTCTGGGGAATGAGAGTCATCAGTCCAACATTATTTTTAAAAAGTGTTTAAATCAATTACACAAAGGCCACTGTGGTATTATAAGGATGAAGGAGACAGCTAGGAGCTATTTCTGGTGCCCGAGGCTAAATGCCGAAATCGAGGAAAAGGCGGGAATCTTGTCATGCGTAAAAGTACGGAACCTGCCACCATTAGCCTCATTACACCTATGGAAATGGCCAGAAGAGGCCTGGTATCGAGTACATGTTGATTATACCGGACCGTTTGAAGGGCGTATGTTTCTCATTCTAGTTGATGCTTACTACAAATGGCCTCAGGTTGCCCATCATGAAGACACCATCAGCTGAGAAAACAATTGAGTGATTGGGTGAAATCTTCAGCAGATTTGAACAACTCGTGAGCGATAACAGAAATAATTTCACAAGAGTTTGTAAATTACTTGAAGGAGAACACATCAAATCCGCTCCTTATTCTCCTGCCACAAATGGGCTGGGAGAATGCTTTGGACACACAATGAAACATTCGTTAAAGATAATTAGTGGACAATGTTCACTGTCTAAACGTTTGAGTCAATTCCTGCTCAAATACAGGAATACTGTGCACTCAACAACCCAAGTTTCTCTGGTGTTACTAATGGTTAAACATGAACTGCGCCCAGCATTCAATTTGCTAAAAACACCAAACCAAAATAAAGTGTTGAGAAACGGCAGCATGATCAGGTCATATGGTGGGAGAAGAAGTGAAATGATCTGCTTTTCACCAGGATCAAGAGGTTCTGGTAAGGAACTACACCACAAGTGAAAAGTGGACTTCTGCCATCACCTTAGTACAGACAGGACCCATCTCCTACACTGTATAAAGCTGAGATGATATAATATGGGGAACGCATGCGGATCAATTTTTGGCAGCAAGAACCAATCCGCCAGAGGCAGAACAGAGAGTCCAAATTAAAGTGTGCAAATAGACGACCCGGACCATCCTGAGAGAACCTGACCCCAGTCGAAGCAATTGGGAAAAGCAGTACCTCAGTTAAGAATCAGACGCAAAGTCAACTTCAGAACATTATGTTGACTCCGGTTAAGATGACCTCCGAAGACATTCAAACCAAGCGAAAGACACCAGAGATTGCAGCAAGCACAAAAAAGCCTGCAATTCGCCCACAACCACACAGAGAATCACGGCCTCTGAAGCATCCGACGTATCGACTACTGTTGTTGATTGATTATTAATGTTGCTAATTGATGGTCAAGGTGTTTGGGACCTTTGATTTAAAGGCGGAGGAAAACATGTATCGATGGTATTTCTCGTGTTCCCTCACGAGCAGCCTTGCAGTGGGACAAGGGCACTTTAAGAGATCGATCACATGATGTCATCATCAGCCTTTTGCGCGGGTAAACGGGCAGTGTAACATAGCAGTTTGCAGCATTAGCATCTTCCAAATAAAGCTCTTTGTTTGTTTGAACTACTGTGGCCTTCACACTAATAGGGAAAGCATTGCATTGCACAGGGAGCATGTGGCAGAAGAATGCAGAATAGGCAGATCATTATATCAATCAGCGTGTAATACTGATTTAACACCATTGACATTTTGGAGTTCAACCCTCCAGCTGACAACTCTCTTAACCTCGCACAGCGCATCATGCATTCAATATCAGGAGGAGTCCTACCAGAGCTATTTTAAGGGATCACTACCTGCTTACAAATTAGCTGCTGATTGATTTCTATTGGCTATTGCTGTGTTTGTAGAAGTGTTTGCTAGTTTGTACTGTTATTTAAAGTTGCTGAAGTTGACAGGGAGTGGTGTAGGACTTGGTCCTGATTTCACGGATTCTGCACAACCAATTGCTCCCAGATATGGGTGCAGTAGTCTGTATCCCCCTTGGCCTACAGCATGATGGGGAGAATAGTAAAAGCAATACATAGGAGGACAAGCTGCTGGAAGAGGGAGGGAAGAAGGACTCCCAAAAGGAGGCTATAACTATCCTGGATCCTCAGGGAACAATTCTCTTCCCACAATCTCAATGAGATACAGTGTCACAATCTCTGCTCACTCAAATCTGTTACCTGTTGCAGCCACAACAACAGCCCTGGAGCAGGGCGAGGACAGCATTGCCAGCAACTGTGAAGGGACCGTGGCTATGGGCATTAATGTATCAGGAGCTTTCCAGGCTGCAGCAGGCAATATTGTAAAATCGCCCCGACTGCTGTTGAGTGTTGCATTAGGGTGTATGCAAAGGCACTTCCGAGGGAACAGTGAACAGAGGCCAATGTGGCTTTGTGAGGATTGCTGGCTTCCTCATAATACAGAGTGCCACTGACTGTATTGCTCTGCAGGTGTAACATGTCAATTCTGAGATGTACCACAATGGAAGGGAAACCACTCCATTAACCTACAACTGGTGTGTGGCTATACTCAGCATATTGTGAGGGCAATGTGTGGTATCCTGGCAGTAGTCTTGATGGCTTCATTCTATGGCAGTCCACTATGTGTACTTGAGCCACCACAACAAACCAGTGGGTAACTACTAGGCACAAGGGATAGCCATGCACATGGCTTATGAGTCTGGCATACAACCCGTGTACATATGAACAGAACACATACATTGAAAGCCATGCTGCCATACAAACTATGATTAAGCTGACCATTGGGATGATGAAGCAATGTTTCTTCAACCTGGACAACGTTGGAGAAGCCTGCCAGGCAGCTACAGAGCACATGTTACAATTCATGGTAGTCTGCTGCAAAACCTTGCTCTCATGAGGGGATGGCCCTTATCACCAGATGTACAACAAACAGGCGGAGCAGGAGAAAGAGGCAGAAGAGGACATAAAGAAGGGGGGAGGAGAAAGGGATGAGACTAGTGTCCAAAAGGTTAGGTGAGATTACAGGGATAAGGTGGGGGCCTAGATAGTGTGCCCTTTCAGAGGGTCAGTGCAGACTCGATGGGCCCAGAATCAAACATTACAGGATATAGCGTATTTTGGAATGATGGAGAAGGGAAAAGAGCAGCTGGAGCAGCTGGGCTTACTCGAGCAAAAAGTGACATGGCAATCAGTAGATACAGAGTTCAGATGGATACAGGTAAAATATGATAAAGAATCAACCACACGAATAGGTACAGTCTACAGGTCCCCATATAGCAGAATGGAGATAGAGGAATAAATAAGCAAACAAATTAGGGAAAGGTGTGAAAAACAGAATAATAATCATCGGGCATTTCAGCTACCATCTTATTAATTGGCCAGAAGAGATCTGTAAAGGGATTGGAGTTCCTGCAATGTGTGAAAGGTTCCTCTCCAAACCAATATGTAAGAAGTCAAATAATAATTTAAAAAAAATAAATTTAGAGTACCCAATTATTTTTTTCCAATTAAGGGGCAATTTAGCGTGGCCAATCCACCTAACCTGAACACCTTTGGGTTGTGGGGGTGAGACCCACACAGACACGGGGAGAATGTGAAAACTCAACACGGACAGTGACCCAGAGCCGGGATCGAAACCGGATTCTCAGCGGCGTGAGGAAGCAGTGCTAACCACTGCGCCACGGGCCGCCCAACAATAAGTATTATTGACAAAAATATATTCAGTCTTTTCTCTGTACCAGCCCACTGATTGTAGTGTGCACGGTGAGAGGAAAAAGGATCTTATTGTTACAATAGATAGCAGCGATTGGGAGGGCAGATTTGAGAATGTATGAGAAGGTTTCCTGATATCATCCTTACTGCCGAATGGGAAAATATGGAAAACATCTGGGGAAATGACTGAATTGGGGAGGTGAAGGTGCAGGACATGGCTTGCAGAGTTAAATCAAAGAAATGTTAGTCAGGTTTGCTAACTTGGCACACCTGGCAAGGGCGATATATCCTGTGCTGCAACTTGGCTCTCTGGTTTACACTGCTGGTATTTACATGAAAACTATAGACAAGTTCATGCTGGCCGAATCTTCCAGCCTTGAAGGTGGGGCACCCCTGTCGCAGGTTTCATGGCGGCAAGGGGTGCAGTCAACAAGAAACCCTATTGACAACGGTGGAACCGCTGCCAGCCAATAACCCACCACCTCCCGCCACCGTGAATCATGAGGCGGGCTGTGGGGTAAATCCCCACCCCAGGAATGTAAAGTTTGACGGTAAACTTACTTCTTTAATTCCCATACCTAAAAAGTTAAGAGGTTAGCATAAATGCTTCACAGCTCCAGGGTCCCAGGTTCAATTCCCGGCTGGGTCACTGTCTGTGTGGAGTCTGCACGTCCTCCCCCTGTGTGCGTGGGTTTCCTCCGGGTGCTCCGGTTTCCTCCCACAGTCCAAAGATGTGCGGGTTAGGTGGATTGGCCATGCTAAATTGCCTGTAGTGTCCTAATAAAAGTAAAGTTAAGGGGGGGTTGTTGGGTTACGGGTATAGGGTGGATACGTGGGTTTGAGTAGGGTGATCATGGCTCGGCACAACATTGAGGGCCGAAGGGCCTGTTCTGTGCTGTACTGTTCTATGTTCTATGTTCTATGAATGCGTGCACATTATGTTCCAATTGTTCATTAAAAGATTTAGATGATCTTATATTCATTTTCAAATGTAAACTTTTTGACATCAGGTGCAGGATTCTCCCCTACCCGGCAGGGCGGGTGGTCCCGGCATCGAGGAGTGGCGTGAACCACTCCGATGTCGGGCCGCCTGGAAGGTGCAGAATCCTCTGCACCTTCAGGGGCTAGGCCGGCGCCAGTGGGGTTGGCGCTGCGCCAACTGGCACGGATGGGGCTTGGTGCAGCGCCAACCGGCGCTGAAGGGCTGGTGCGAGTTGGCGCATGTGCGGGAGCGCCAGCATATGCTGGCATCATCCCAGCGCATGCGCAGGGGGGTTCGTCTTCGTACTGGCCATGGTGGAGGTCCACTGCAGCCGGTGCGGAGGGAAAGAGTGCCCCCACGGCACAGGCCCGCCCGCGGATCGGTAGACCCCGATCACGGGCCAGGCTACCGTGGTGGCACCCTCGGGGCCAGATCCCTCTGCGCCCCCCCCCCCCCGAGGATACTGGAGGCCACCCACAGAGCCAGGTCCCGCCGGTAAGTACCAGGTCTAATTTACGGCGGCGGGACCGGTGGGGGCGGCCGCGCAGGCCAGAGAATTGCCGGGGGGGGGGACGCTGCCAGCGTCCGTCGACTGGTGCGCCACGATTCCCGCCCCCGCCAAAACCCCGGAGCCGGAGAATTCGGCAGCTGGCGGGGGCGGGATTGATGGCGCTCCCTGCCGATTCTCCGGCCTGGTGGGGGGTCGGAGAATCCCGCCCCAGAAGTGGCAGGTCTCCCTTTTGCTACCAGCTAATTTATTTCAAGCATACCAATGTGAGTTAATCAAAGTTAGTCAGACACAGACAACATGTGGATCATAAGCTACTATGAATAAGCTATTTTGGATCCACTATGACCAACATTTTAATTATTCGGCTTTTTGATGTATTATGCAGTACCATAACTGAAGTAAACTTTGATGTGGAGATGCCGGCTCTGGACTGGGGTGAGCACAGTAAGAAGTCTTACAACACCAGGTTAAAGTCCAACAGGTTTATTTGAAATCACAAGCTTTCGGAGCACAGCTCCTTCCTCAGGTGAAGTCTCAGTGCTCCGAAAGCTTGTGATTTCAAATAAATCCATTGGACTTTGACCTGGTGAAGTAAGCTGTGATACCATGTGACTTGCTTCAAAGCAAAAAAATATGCTGGCCCCAACGAGGCCAGGCCGAATTATCCTCCACTGCACCTAGTCAGGCCTGTTCTCTTTACTTTCCCAGGTCACTTATATTTTCTACCAGTAGTATTAGTCACCATAGTCCCAAATGATCATCCATTTAGCAAGGGGGAGAGCTGACTGGTGGTGGTTTAACCTGAGGTTCACCACATCTCAGGTGAGGGGCAAGGTTGAGAAGGTGGGGCCTTCATGAATAACCTCAGCTGGTACTGGAATTGAACTCGCACTACTGGCCTCACTCTGCACCACAAACCTGTTGGACTCTGGTTTAGCTTAGTGTAGTGGTCTACTTTCCCTTCAGGTTGGCCGGTAACACAGAAAGTTATGATCATTGGCATGACATTAGTGGGACAGCTGCTTCAACCTTCGGGTGCATCTACATCTTTTCATCCCTCACCATCACTTGCACCATCTCTCCCAGTTACTAGCATAAAGATTGGCATCCCGGTTGGTTAGTTTGTCAGTTAAAGAGATCTGCATTTGGTGAAGCACCAGCACAAATGAGGAACAGTCGTAACAGGGACACTTTAGACCCAGGAGGGGTGGTTGGGTGGTGGTGGTGGGGAGACGGGGGCATTAATGTAATTTCGCAGCTCAGCTGGACAGGATAGATATACTGGTCTCAGTGATGCAGCCTTTAATAGAAAGCCTCACACAAGCAGAAAGGAAGCAAGTTAAACTTCATCATGTTTGATGTGAGCAATTAGTGACAGCAATGAAATTGCTCCATTGGAAATGCTTATACTGCAGAATAAGTCACAGGCCCACAGAAGAAGGTCATATCCCTGAAGGTAACATTCATATTGTGATCTGTTTGATATACAATTATTCTAATTGAAGTACTTGCTTTAGGTTTTGTAGTTCCACTCCATCTAGTGTAATTTGTTAAGTTATCATTTCATACATTTCTCAATAGGATTGAGAGTTGTGTAATTTTCTAGGTGACAAATTTGATATAACCTGAGGGATATTGCAAGCTCTGGATATCGCCTGCTGTGATCCTCGTTTCTGCACTGCCATTTATTTATCACATAGATTTATTAGAATTGGACAAGACCTATAATGCATTTCAGAAAGAAGGGAACATGAAAATGTTGTAATTAGTCACCAGTGACCAAATGCATTCTCCTCCAAAATTTTGCTGATTAATGATACTAGATTATGGCAGCTATTTTCATCATAATTTGTGATGCGAGTCGTCCAATTTTGGATGATGATTTTTATTGTAGTGTTTGCTGAAAAATTATCAAAAAGCATCGAGGAAATAAATGTGCTCTAATGATAGAATCATTATCTTGTAATTACAAATAAACTTGTCTCAGTCCTCGTGTTGAATGGACATTATTATTTGCATCTGTGTGCTCCTGTTATCATATGCAGTGTGTAAAATGCTGTAAGCTGCACTCAGTATGTTGAACATAGCAATCTCGGCTTCCTGCTGAGAACTACCCATACCCCTTTCAAGCTATTCCAGTATAGCTGGAACACTGGTATTGACCCAAGAATGTGGAAAACTGCCCAGGTATCTCTTGTCCACAAAAGCAGGATAAATTCAGTCCACTACCGCATCAGCCTATCAATCATCAGCAAATCACAGAATCCCTATGGTGCAGATGTCGGCCGTTGTGCGAATACATGAATAGGATGGGAAGAGAGGGATACGGATCCCGGAAGTACAGAAGATTTTATAGTTTAGACATCTATCATGATCGGCTCCGGCTTGGAGAGCTGAAGGGTCTGTTCCTGTGCTATACTGTTCTTAGTTCTGTTGTCGTTCCTTATCTCTTCCGCTCTCAGATCTGCATCATTCATTATCTGTCTCACTGAATTAGCTATTTATTGTCAAACATTGTCGATCGTCCACTGGAGAATGTGTTGGACGAGCGTATATCTCCTGTTAAATTGGTAAGTGGATAATAATTCCATCTCGAGAACACTTTGTGCAGATCACATTATGCCTGCACTAGAACAGAAGCAAAGCTGTAGGCAAGATAC
Organism: Scyliorhinus canicula; assembly: GCF_902713615.1. Taxonomy (NCBI): domain Eukaryota; kingdom Metazoa; phylum Chordata; class Chondrichthyes; order Carcharhiniformes; family Scyliorhinidae; genus Scyliorhinus; species Scyliorhinus canicula. The sequence continues at coordinate 38,116,701 of NC_052156.1, read as the reverse complement.
TAAGCACACAACACCCAGATAAAAGAACTAGAAACAGCCTATTAACAATTCTAAATAGCTTTATTTCCTTTTCTGAAGCTTCCCACCATTCCACAAAATATTTTGACACGTGATACACTCAGAAATGGAGGAGTATTTGGTGGATTGCTGCTTTCATTAATGTTTTAATTATACCACCTTGCATGAAATAGAATCCTGGGCATGATTCTCCAGCCCCGCGTCGCGCCGGAGAATCGGCGCAACCGCGCCACTCCGCCCTGATGCCGGCGCGAGATTCTCCGAGGTGAGGAGAATCGGCGTCATTTGCGCCGGGGCATTAGGTGCGGCGCCGGTTGCGGGCCACTGTACGAGGCCAGGCCGCCAATTCTCTGGCCCGGATGCGCCGAGCAACCGCGTGGTAAAAGCAGAGTCCCGCCAGCGCCATCCACATCTGGTCGCTGCCAGCGGGAACTCTGTGCGAAGGGTCGGGGGCGGCCTGTGGGGGGGGCTCTGTCCCCGGGGGGGGCCTCCGATGGGGTCTGGCCTGCGATCGGGGCCCACCGATTGGCGGGCCGGCCTCTCCCCCCTACTTTGTTGCGCGTCCAGTCCCAGAACCCCCGCGCCATGTTGCGTCGGGGCCGGAGCGTTCAGTAAGGCTGCTGCGCATGCGCGGGTTGGTGCGTCGCCACTGCGCATGCACGGGTTGGCGCGTCGCCACTGCGCATGCATGGGTTGGCGTGTCGCCACTGCGCATGCATGGGTTGGCGTGTCGCCACTGCGCATGCGTGGGTTGGTGCGTCGCCACTGCGCATGCGTGGGTTGGTGCGTCGCCACTGCGCATGCGTGGGTTGGTGCGTCGCCACTGCGCATGCGTGGGTTGGTGCGTCGCCACTGCGCATGCGTGGGTTGGTGCGTCGCCACTGCGCATGCGTGGGTTGGCGTATCGCCACTGCGCATGCGTGGGTTGGTGCGTCGCCACTGCGCATGCACGGGTTGGCGTATCGCCACTGCGCATGTGTGGGTTATCGTGTCACCACTGCGCATGCACGGGTTGGCGCGTCGCCACTGCGCATGCACGGGTTGGCGCGTCGCCACTGCGCATGCACGGGTTGGCGCGTCGCCACTGCGCATGCGTGGGTTGGTGCGTCGCCACTGCGCATGCACGGGTTGGCGCGTCGCCACTGCGCATGCGTGGGTTATCGTGTCACCACTGCGCATGCGTGGGTTGGCGCGTCGCCACCGCGTATGCACGGGTTGGTGCGTCGCCACCGCGCATGTGTGGGTTATCGTGTCACCACTGCGCATGCGTGGGTTGGCGCGTCGCCACCGCGTATGCACGGGTTGGCGCGTCGCCACTGCGCATGCGTGGGTTGGTGCGTCGCCACTGCGCATGCGTGGGTTGGTGCGTCGCCACTGCGCATGCACGGGTTGGCGTATCGCCACTGCGCATGCGTGGGTTGGCGTATCGCCACTGCGCATGCGTGGGTTGGTGCGTCGCCACTGCGCATGCACGGGTTGGCGTATCGCCACTGCGCATGTGTGGGTTATTGTGTCACCACTGCGCATGCACGGGTTGGCGCGTCGCCACTGCGCATGCACGGGTTGGCGCGTCGCCACTGCGCATGCACGGGTTGGCGCGTCGCCACTGCGCATGCGTGGGTTGGTGCGTCGCCACTGCGCATGCACGGGTTGGCGTATCGCCACTGCGCATGCGTGGGTTGGCGCGTCGCCACTGCGCATGCGTGGGTTGGTGCGTCGCCACTGCGCATGCACGGGTTGGCGTGTCGCCACTGCACATGTGTGGGTTGACGTGTCACCACTGCGCATGCACGGGTTGGCGCGTCGCCACTGCGCATGCACGGGTTGGCGGGTTGCCACTGCGCATGTGTGGGTTGGCGCATCGCCACTGCGCATGTGCGGGTTGCCGCCACCCCCAGTGCGCACCAGGAAGTAAGGCTGGAGCGTCCTGAACCGCTCCAGTGCCCTGCTGGCCCCCTGAGGGGGACAGAATCGCTACTGCCTGCGCCTGTTTCGCGCTGTCGTGAAACGCGACGGCGCGGGCACTCTGTCCCGTGATCAGAGAATCGCGCCCCTATATTTTCTGATTTATGATCAACATCACTCTGATTCTCTCAAGCAGAACATCACTGGTCCACCAATTTGTACCTGGTTAGGGAGGAGCTTCCACTTTGAACCATGGTAACTTAAAATATATTTTGGAAGCTAAACCAGGTGACAAAAGAAAGAAAGCAGTGGTCTCAAAATGCATGCAAACAACACCAAACAACCACAACAGCAATGCTCACTAGTCACACTTCAATTAGATACCAGCACAAATATAGACCCTCACGAAGCGAACCCTAGTGAGTTTGAGGAGGAACTACAAGGTGAGGCACAGAGATTTGGGTAGGTACCAGAGAGGTGTTTCAAAAGACCTTGTGGCACAGTGGGCAACGCCCCTGCCTCTGAGCCACAGCTCCAGATCCGAATTTGACTCCAGGACTTGATGACCAAGGAAGGTGCATTAATAAGTGGCCAAACCATTTGAGTGTCAACCTGAAAACTTCTTTCAACAAGCCAATGGCAGGCGGTAAGTGCAGGAGAGACTCCAGGTCAGCCATGTTTGACGTGGAGTGGTGCCCCTCAGGTTATGAGCCTCTGACAACAGATTAGAAACCTGTTTAGGGAATAATTAGCTGTGTAAACAGATGAAAGTTGGGAATCAAAATAGGGATGTGTAGGTTGATGAGAATCCAGGAGATTCCGGCCAGTAATCCAGCTTATTGATTGTACATTAACTGCTTGGGTATACAGACTTTACAATGTGTATGTCATATTTCACCCCTGCATCCGTCCTTTCAAAAGAGAGCAGGAGATTGCCGTATAACTTTGATTCACTGTTGACAGATTTATGTTCAAATTGGGTTGTAATATTTAGTAGCTTTATGCCGTTCATATGCCAGATAAATATTGTATGGACTTATGAACCTAATGAAAAGGACTGAAATAGAGTTTAAAAGTAGAATAATTAAAGACAATGGCTGGGAATTTCCACTCCCGTTCGCATTGGTCGGGTTCAGGCAGCGCCCCCCCCTCGGCGATTCTCCGGCCCGTGATGGGCCGAGTGGTCGCCCGTTTTTTTTTTCCTGTCGGCGTAAATTAGAGTAGGTCCTTACTGGCGGCCTCCGGGGTTCTCAGGCGGGGGTGGGGGGGATCTGGCTCTGGGGGGTGCCCCCATGGTGGCCTGCCCCGCGATCAGGGCCCACTGATCCTGTGCCCGCCGCGGAGACGAACCCTCCCGCGCATGCGCTGGGATGATGCCAGCACACGCCCGGTTGGCGTGGCACCAAGCCCCTTCCCCACCGGCCGGCGGGGTGCAAACCACTCCAGGGCGGGCCTAGCCCCTGAAGGTGTGGAGGATTCCACACGTTTGGGGTGGCCCGATGCCGGAGTGGTTCACGTCACTCCTCGGCGCCGGGACCCCCCATATATATGAATATTAGAAAAAGCTATGAATAGTAGAAAAAACAAATCCAAATATTTTTAAAAGGATGTCGCTTTTAAAGGATTAAGCATATCCTTCCGCATATTTTCAAAGTAATTTTATCCAATTTTTGGGAGTCATATATATTGTTTATTTCTTAACCCATTTGAAGATGAGCACACATATTCACAAGGAGGTTGAAAATAGAACTCATGCGAAAGCCACTACCTGCTTCAGAAGGGTGAAAGCTTCAGTCAAAGCAAAGCCTAGCATTCCGATTCCTTTTGCATTCAGGGTATCAAGGTGCTCTCTGAAATGCTGTGGGAGAAAGAAAATGCACAATAAGTTTTTAAACAGCTATAATTTCTCAACCTATCATGTTCAAGTTTTTGTATTGAAGAGCCATAAGTAAATACTCGTTCTGCTCGCGATACCATTTAAGTAATAAAAAAACTCTACACTATAACATGGAGGCTTATTCTGAAACTGTGAGGAAAGATACCTCACTCCTGAACGAATTCCCATTGACAATGATGCCAAGGGGCTGTATAGTGAATGCTTGCAGATTCCTTCAGAAAACATTATGTGGGGAGGAGAATGGGCATCAATAGTGAGGGTGGGGAAACATTGCCCAGGATTCTCCAAAAACGTGACTAAGTGTTGACGCCGGCATAAATACCGGAGTATTTCATGCTGGCGTCAATGGGCCTTTCGGCCCAGCGATTCCGTGTCCCACAGGGGGCCAGCATGTCGCCGGAGTGCTCCGCGCTGCTCCAGCTGCCATACGCGGCCCTGCACTGCATGCGCTTCCACGCCAGCGCTGTGCAACATGGCAGAGCCACACAGCAGGCCGGCGCGGAAGAAGGTAGCCCCCCCCCCAGATTGCAAGTGCCTGCCGATCAGTATCCCCTGATCATGGGCCTGGCCGTCATGGAGGCACCCCCTGGAGACTGATCCACCCCCGCCCCCCACCAGAACAGCCACCGCAGCTGCGCTGCCGAGCTTCCGCCAGGTGGAACAATGCGTGAACTCACGCCGGCAGGAACTCAGCTGATCGACTGCAGAAAATCACCGCGGGGGCCTCTTTCAACGGCCCATGACCGGCGCCGCGTCGACAGTACGCACACGACTGGCGTCGATTCTCCAGTTGCCGGAGAATTGCTTCCTGGTGTCAGACCCGATCGGATCGAGCGCCATTTCGATGCAGAGGCTCAGAGAATCCCGGCCGTGGTTCCCAGTTAAAAAGCAAACTGCTAGCCATCTGTGGCAAGCTTCCATCGAGGAAATTATATGATGGAAGGGGATTTTTAAAAGGAAAGTGGGGACTTTGGAACACAATTGTAGGAACCTAACAGTAAATAGTGTTACAAAAATTATATTGTGTTAAGCATTTCAGTTTCATGACCAGAACATAATTGCTGAAAGTGAAGCTGCCCCTATCCAGCCTGACTCAAAGGGAAATGATCAGAAGTTGGGAGGGGCCACATGTGTTTTATTTGAGGGACAAGTACTTCTGCCAAGCAACGTTTCCAGCTGTCTTCACTTTAAGCCTCTGCACTCGTGTTACCATATGCTGTTTTTGTATTATAATTAATGTACACTCTACATTTCTAATCTATTATAAGTCAATGTTTGGGAACCAAGTTTTTTTGTGTTAGCATAAATGCGCCATACTGTGTGCCCGTAATTGCAGCATTTAATACTGCATAAATTCTAATCTCCTTATTTCAGAAATATTGCTATAGCTCAGAGCCTGAAAGTGAGGATGGGATGTATTTTAAATGTTTATAAGATAGGAAACTCAATTATTACCATCTATTACTGTGATTTGCCCAAAGGCAAAACAAATTTGGATTACCTTAATGTGTAAATATGAATGCTGATACAGAAAATTAGTATTTTTCATTACAAAGCACTGTCATTTACTTTCAGCAGGCTACCATCCATCATTATAGCTTCCACTGGGAAACCTGCCATCACACTTTGATACCCCCGAAACCAAACATATTACGTTGAGCTGCTAAGGTTACTGGGTGTACTCAAGCTGAGATTTATTCACATTGCTGACAACACAATCACCTATCGTGCAAGTTATGGGGGAATGTTCCATGGCCCTTTGAGAAATGCACAAAATTATGAAACATCTGGAGAAGTCCAGTCAGATTAATTGCACTGCCTGCCCTGTGAATGTCAGTGTTCCAGGTCATCAACCAAGAGCTGTGTGAGTGGGAATTTTATAAGGAGCAGTTAACACAATCAAAAACAAGTTTATTTTACCAAGAACAAAATTGCTTCCGTCAGCAGCCCGAAAATGCGTATGGTCTGTTTTAAAAATATTTATGAGATAGTAAACTCAATGATGATCAGCTATTGGTGAAATATGCCCAAAGGCAAAATAAACCGGAAAATTGGAATGAATAGACAGCGATCCTGATACAAGAAATTTGGAATTTTCCTTTCAAAACACTGATTTTTCGAGATACAATAGAGAAAAGAATATTTTTCCTGCCACCCATACGTTTGGCATGCATGAAGAACAATTTCCAAAGCTCAAAGCACAATTTAAGTAATAGAATATTATTCATCATCGTACTCAGGCCAACACCACAGAGTTAATTGTCGCTCCCCGCATGATTCAAATGAGCTGTTTCAGGGTGAGTGCCAAACATATTTGCAGGTGCAGATTTCAGGTCCAGGGTATTTTAATTGCTGCAAAAGATCACTGGGGCTGGAAATTCAGCCAGCAGCAAGGAAAGACTCACTATCGCCAAGGTGAGTTTCAGGAGGAAACTCCTCATGCTGTACAAGACAGCTGTCATCACCACACTCCTGTACAGCAGTGAGACACGGACTATGTATCAGTGACACATAGGAGCAGAAGAGAAATCCCATCAGCAATGCCAACACTACATCCTCCGGATTTAATGGGAAGGCCATCGAACAATAGTATTCCTCTTGAAGCAAGCTTCATAAGCATTCAGGCACAACTCCTGCAAAATCAACTTGGATGAACTGGAAGTCCGGATGGCCGAAGAGCATCTCCTCCATGTCCTGCTTTCTCAACTCTGAAATGGCGGGTGTTCCAGAGAAGACAAAGAAAATGCTTCAAAAGACAATCTCGAATCTCTGTTTGGAGCATGGCAGCATTGACATTTATGATTGGGAGGAGCTTGTTCCCAATCATTTAAGATAGCAGCAACTTGTCCATGAGGCTGCAACATGCTTTGACTTTCAATGCCTTAGTGGTGAGGCAGTATGGAAACAGAGAACGAAAGAAATGGATTAGTTTGCAAAGCATTTTAATACTGAAATGAGCTCAAATTCACGCATCCACTAACCCACAGAAAGAAAGTCCCTGCCAAATGCAGCAGTGGCTCGGCACTCATACAAATCAGATGCAGGCATTCAGCATTTTGATTTATGTCACATGTCCCAAAGTACAGTGAAAAGTATTTTTCTGCGGCCAAGGGAACGTACACAGTACGTACATAGTAGACACAGAAGAATAATCGACAGTGTACTTTGACAAATGGTACATCAACAAACAGTGATTGGTTACAGCGCGGAACAAGGGGCCAAACAAAGCAAATAGATGAGCATGAGCAGCATAGGGTGTTGTGAATTGTGTTCTTACAGGGAACAGATCAGTCTGAGGGAGAGTCGTTGAGGAGTCTTGTAGCTGTGGGGAAGAAACTGTTCCTATGTCTGGAACATAGGACATAGAAAGTGTATGATATAGTGAATCCCTCTGATTTCCATGTGCCCCTCAACCTACACAATGATTCCAGGGTAGAGCAAACTTCAGGAAGCTTCATAGACCAGGGCAAAACACAGGAACATTAAAAATTGGAGCAGGAGTGGGCCACATAGCTCCTTGAGCCTGGCTGGCTGCATGCAAATCATTTATAATGCCTTGCAATTAGGGGACACCTGACATATAGATAACATTCAGTCTCTTCTCATGTTGTTAATATTTATCTGGTAACATTAGGACAGAGTGTGGTATGGCTTTGCCTGAATATATTAGTTATCACTCCATTAACTTATGTCTGCCCACCTGATTACCAGGAAGGATCTTGATTTAGTGGCTTGCCAGAACACTCAGAGAAACAGGTTAAAATCTCTATTTTTATCATTATATATAATTCATGATGAAATTATACCATTGAAACCTCAGTGTTATTTTCATTTCGGCACACATTCCCACTGCCAATCTTGAACCCACCCACAAACCGTGGGCAGTATAAATTTCGAGCAGTATTTAAAGGGATACTTTGCTGCAATAGAGATTGCTGGAATTAGGCCTGGAACACATCCTTTTTGCAATCGCTTGTGCATTCTCAGCCTTAAAGCTTTTCAGTAATTGATGATCTTTTATTATTGGGCAGTATGAAAACTTAATTCCCAAAACTTCCAATGTCTCCTTTAAGACGTTCCTTAAAGCAGTCTGGGCAAGATTCCTGTCATTCCAGGAAGCTGCCATCTTTAATTGGACAGCAGCCCTGGTGGTGGCCAACAGCCGCAATATGGCACCCAGCATGTCCCGCTGCTCGCCACTTTCTGCCCTGCTCCACAGTTTCGGAGTCTTTTCATTATTTGTTGTTATCCTTTTCTTCCCTTTTAACTATCACTTCTGTTACTTCTTACTGCTGAAATACATCATTTGTTTCCTGATGTCCAAACTGCTTAATCTCTCCTTTTATCTTTGTTTTATGGGATCTTTCTTCCATGTTCGCGTATTAGCTGACCAGGTAGGGTCATTTTTCTGAACTGCACTGCAGCGTAAGACCTCCCCAGTCAACGACTGTGCCTCAGTTTTCTTTGTTTGATAGAAATCCGGCAGTTCTTCTGCCATAACTTAAGACTGACAGTCACTGAGAACATATAAGTTTCCAGGTACTGCCAATGATTTATCATCAATATCACAAGACTGTTCTCATTTGATTGAATGCATCTGGGCAGCACGGTAGCATTGTGGTTAGCACAATCGCTTCACAGCTCCAGGTCCCAGGTTCGATTCCGGCTTGGGTCACTGTCTGTGCGGAGTCTGCACATCCTCCCCGTGTGTGCGTGGGTTTCCTCCGGGTGCTCTGGTTTCCTCCCACAGTCCAAAGATGTGCAAGTTAGGTGGATTGGACATGATAAATTGCCCTTAGTGTCCAGAATTTCCCTTAGTGTTGGGTGGGGTTACTGGGTTATGGGGATAGGGTGGAGGTGTTAACTTTGGGTAGGGTGCTCTTTCAAAGAGCCGGTGCAGACTCGATGGGCTGAATGGCCTCCTTCTGCACTGTAAATTCTATGATTTATGATCTATGATCTATGATCCTGGGACTTTAGTTAAGTACTGCAGGAGAGTTTTGCACTGGCACGTGTTGGAATACTGTTTCATGGACATTAGGAATTCTTTAGTGTCCCATCTATTCTTTTGTGAACTTAGGAAGTGAGTGTTACCAGGCTTCAGTCTGAAAAACTTCACTCTTTCCGAGAGGAATCATTGAGACATGAGACGACACCCCGAGTTAGCGCATGGTCAATTCCAGCTTCACTTGACTCAGTCACAACACAGGCAACCAGCTTTGACAAACAGTCATCGGACTCGAAACGTTAGCTCTTTTCTCTCCCTACAGATGCTGCCAGACCTGCTGAGATTTTCCAGCATTTTCTTGTTCGTTTCAGTCACAACACAGTTGAAATTAGATTTTATATTAATATGTGTGGCTTTGGTTGAGTTAACTTGATGAGTCACCAGGTTTTTAAAATTTAAACATAATATATCTTTTATTATTCACAGTAATTAAAATTAAATCTGCATAAATGTCCAAGTGGCTATCCTCCCTCTGACTCCCAATCCCCCGACTTTCTAACTCGCCCCACCATCTATACACACACACACACAGACACGCAGCACAGAAGGGAAAGGGTGATGGAAAGGAAAGAGAAATAATATTAAAATAGAAAGAGAAGGATCTTTGATCCAGATGGATGTCTTCCAGTTAGTTTCTTTCTCAGTGTTAGGCTTTGAGTTGGGCACTTTCTTTTCCTTCAGCTTGTAATGATCTTTATTGCTGATTGACAGAGACAGCAGGCAACCGGCAGCAGAGAGAGGGAGAGACACAGCTCCTCCCCCTTCAAGGGTCTAGAGGCTTCTGGCAAGTTATTTTGTAACTGCAAGAAGGGGGAGTGCACACCGAGTTGAGAGAATCAATAACGATTTATTCCAAAGCCTTGGTAACATAGCAGTCAAAGCAACCCAACTGAGTGAGTGCGAGCTGACCCCTGACCAGCAGGCTTTATACTGGAGGTACGCCAGTCGCCCTGCCCCCTGAGCGGACGAGCGCATATTCCCTCAAGGATGCTGGGAATACGAGATTCCCGATGCAGTAAACAACCCTCTTATGGACTGATCTGATCTCTTCACACATCTTCTCTGCTGAGCAGTACTACACTCCTGTATGCTTCACCCGATGCCTGTGTCTATGTATTTACATTGTGTATTTTACGTGTATTTTCTTGTCATGGACAGAATGATCTGTCTGAGCTGCACGCAGAACAATACTTTTCACTGTACCTCGGTACACGTGACAATAAACAAATCCAAAATCCAGTAAGTATAATGTGGATACAGGTTATGACTCCTCCGGCACCCCCCTGCAAAGTCCAAAGGATCCTCCACTGGCCATAGACGAGGAGGAGGTGAAACAAGAGAGGCTCCGGCGGATCATCATTTGCCCAAGGCACCAAGTCCGATGCCGGGAAATGACATTTTCTACTGGAACACTGCGGTAGGGCAGTGGCTGGAGACAGGACTTGACCTATAGAGGTGCTACAATAGGATTTTACTTGGGAAAGAGCTGTCTCAGTAAGTTCAGGGAACACAGGCATATTTTGGGAACAAGAGGTAACTTCAGTTTTTAGTGATTCACATACACGTGTCATAGTGTATTTTAGTCTCTTGTGTTTTTTTTTCTTTTATTTTATTAAGTAATCTTTATTAATTGTTTCTACAATGACTGGTCTGATTCCAAACTGGGTTGTACATGGCTTCTCATATCATTCCAAACAGAAATACACCGCTAAGAACCAGCGTTTCAAGTTCTCCTTATGGGTTCTGTGACTCTCTCGCAGGTGACATCAGCGGGTTTGTAACAATGGTGCAAGAGTAAAAGGACCTGGGGCTGCAGATTCATAAACCTTTGAAAGTAGTAGGACAACTTAGTAAGGCAGTTAAGAAAGTGGAAAGAATACCTAGCTTGTGTAAAGCAAAGCATTGAATACAACAAAAAATAAGTTCTTGCTAGGTCTTTGGACATCTCTGGTTAGGCCTCTGCTGGAGTAGCGTGAACAATGCTGAGGACCGCAGTTTATGACAAGGCCCTGGAGATGGTGCAGAGGAAGTTCACCAGGCAGAAACCTCAGTTACATGGCGAGACGCTGGGGTTTTCTTCCTCAGAGCTGAGACAGTTAAGGGGACACCTAATAGATTCAAAATTAATGAGAGGCTTTAACCAAGTAGGGAGAAGCTGTCTTCTCTGGCAAGTGAGTCAATAACCAACGGTCATAGGTTTAAAGTGATTTGTAATGGAAGTGGAGGGGAAATTAAGAGAAAGCATTTCACACAGAGGGTTGTTAGAATCTGGAACTCACTACGCAAAAGGATGACGGAATCAGGTTCCAGGGGAACTATAAAAGGCAATTGGACAGAGGCATAATGGGCTGAACGCCATATTTTAAGCGTAAAAATCAAGGGCTGAATTTTCAGGGAACTCTGAAGGTGGGAACAGAGGCAGAGGTCTCTGAAAATACTGGCATCAGACAATGTGTCAGTTTCATGGCACCATTCCTGGCTCTGGTAATAATCATCAGGGCATGAAGAGGGCAAGGTAGGAATCTACCTCCCCTCCCAACTGAGGCCAATTAAGACCATCACAAGGCTCATTAAGAGTTTCTAATTCCTTCAAATAATCAGATGCAGACCTTAGTGGCTTCTCAAAGATGGCTGCACACTGCCTCTCACTGGGCACTGATGCCTTCTTTGTCAGTGCTGGACAGCATATTCATTTATTGATAGACACAGGCTCACAGAGACAGAGGGGATTGGGTTTCATCTCCATGAAGGACTCCCTCCAGTGCAACATTGCTGGTCAAAGCATCCAGTGACTAGCCATTGAAATCCATTAATAAGAAGAGCTTCCACTTGCTAAATGATGTCAAATTGCTTTGTGAATACATCAGGAGCTTCCTCCATGTGTGCACTTGCTTTCCTGGCAGCTGGCATGAATTCCTTCATCCTCTATGCAGCTCTTCACTCTAAACCCCAAAATGCGTGGATGGATCCTTCTAGGGGGACAAGGGAAATCTCTTGATGAGATGGCTACTGACTCTTCTTCGGGAGCCCCAGACAGAGGCACTGAGGCAACACGATCATTTAGCAGGCCATCTGACTTCTGAAGATGTGATTCTGGCACATAGAACAGTTAGGTGCTGCTCTCTAATACCTTCCTACAATGATCTTGGTCATTGCGGTGTCCTCCTGCACTCTCCATAATGTGGCCCTCCAGAGAGGTTCTGAAAGGAAAAGCACATCTGGGAAGGAGCAGGAGCAAGATGCAGAAGTGGAGGAATTGGAGACGGAGGGAGATGACACTGACAGAGACCCTTGTTGCATGTTGAGATAGCCTCTGGGAAGAGGACCTACCTCCTCTCTTTCCCCGCCTCCAGTTTTAGATCCGTGTGGATCTCTCTCACTCTCTCTCCCTGAAGCTCGCTCTCTCTCTCACTCCCTGAAGCTAAAAGAGTGTCTTCAACAAACTACAGACCGAAACCAAGTCAGCTCCAGAATTCTACAAGACATCAAGTAACTTCAAACGGCAGCAACATTCAACATCTACACCTCAAAGAAAATTAAAGGATGTAATCAATTATTCTTTTCATTTTGTATTGAACTCTAACTTGATGTGTGTAAGTGTGCTGTCGAGTTTTTATTATTTTTGAATGAATTTACTGTTTTTTTGACTCAAAAAAAGCTAGTTTGATTGGCTCCTTATTAACAAATAAATACATTGGGCTTGGAAAAGGCATTTTCAGGGAAAGGAATTTTTTAAATGTTTGTTACGAGAGGGATTAACATAAGCAGAGCAAGCTCACTCCTTCTCACCTGGGCGTAACAAAATAAATGCTAATAATGAAAACAAGTGTGAAAGGTCTTAAATCTATGTTGTTCCCCCATTTACTGTTATAGTTCATTAATGAAAAATGCCTTCATCATACTGGTGACATCATTTCACCACCATCATAGTTCAAAGTTATAAGACTGCTTTCAAAAAATGTACAAATTTCTGATAGTGGTTTTATTCAGTACATCCATCTTCTATAAAAATCTACTGAATTAAGGAAAATCACAATTTGTAAAGTCAACATTTGAGAGCAGAGAGCGAATTAAACTAAATGGCACAAAAGTGTAACAGTACTTTCTCCCTTTGCGATGGAACTATACATTGAGTTCAGAAATCTCTTCTATCAAACACTTTAACAAAGACACATGGGGTGGTACAAGAGGGAAATTTATAATGTGCATTGGAATTTCACATTTTAGATGATAGGTCACCAAAACTAGTGCAGCGCATCCCGACCAATGTGGGTTATATAAATAATTTTTCCATTATGCCAACATACAAAATTGAAAAGCAGGTAAAGACCAGCTTGTCCATCAAACTTGCACCACATACATCACAAGCAGGACATCATGATTAAAAGCTTCTTCCCCCCCCCCCCCCACCGCTGCACCGCTCTCTCCCCAATCTTTGCAAATCCCCCACCCATCACATCACTACCACCACATGGCCCCTAAACCTCAACACCCTATCCTACTATTTCCTGAGAAAGGCAAAAGTACCTTAATTAAAAGACAATAATAATGAAAAGAATTTAAGAAATAGGAGTAGAAAATACAGCCCCTTAGGCCTGCTCCACCAAGCAATATGATCATGTCTTATCTTCCGTCTCAATTCCATTTTTATACGCGCTCCCCATATCCCTTGATTCCCTGAGAGACCAAAAATCTTTCTAACTCACTCATTCCTTCTTGAAAATGATGAAGTTGAATACACAAAGGCTAAAACGTGGTTTGCACTGCAGAGCAATGTGTGGTGTGCATAACCCACTGTAAAGGGCCAACGTCCTATTCTGGAAATAATTTCCTGAACTGCACATTCAGAGGTTTGTATCAGTTGTTTTATGGATACGGCATGGAAATCCAATGGAGATATCATTACTTGGAAGATTCTGCATTATAGCACATATTGATATGGACTCTCACATCACGATCCCCATGATCCCCTGATTTTCTCGTTCCATCTTCTGTGCACGATTCATATGCTTTTAATAACTCTGTTTTGTTCTTTCCCTGAAGGCTATATCAGCGATGGCAACCTATACTAACCCTGCTTTAACTGTAACTGTTCACTGGGAGAACTTTGGAGCTGCTTTTCTGATGCACATGCAACTTTTCCCAGCCTGTGAAATTTGACAACCTTTAGTCAGTGCTTCAGAGCTGTCAGTATCAGTCGGACAGCATAGCACACGCTAGGATTTGACATTTATGATCAGCAAGTGTGATATCGATTGCAAATCCTTTAATAAACTGGCATTTATTTTCAGAGTGATTGTCACTCCAAATTGGTTGCAAATAGCAGATTTGTGCGTCTCTCTGTTATTCATTCAGATTGGAACATCGCCAGATCTGTTAATCACAAATGAAACACATAGCCTGTATTTGTCAGTTGTTGGGACAGTGGGGCATATTGCTGGCCCTGCCTCCCTTCATGACAAACATCAGTCACAAACTAACTGAATTAAAGAAAGACTGCCCCTGCAGTGACAACATGCTGCCAGCAGCCTACACAAGCAGAAAATGGGATCTCCACTCCTCAGTGGGAGGAAGTCCTGGCCTGGAGGGGTGCCAACCAATCTGACTGCCCTTCAGCTCTAGTAGGAGCAACAGCACCAGAACTCAGTAGTGGGTGCTCATGATGAAGAGGACAATGGATTCAAGGTGGGAGGCACGGTCAACCTGCGGCAGGGGGGCGGTGGTGGTGAGGAGTGGGTGGGAGGGATCAAGCGGTGTGAGAAGCAGGGAGTTATTTTTTGGGGCCAGGCAGAGAGGCACAAAAAGGATATCATCATGTTATGTTTTTGTCAGATGGCCTGATTCATATCACAAGAACACTTGCAGCTAAATGATATATTAACATTAACTGTGGGGCAAATATATACAAAACAATAGATGAATAACAGTATGAACATGCATCTCCCTAGTTAGTCTGAGGTCACCTGACTCTAATGTTCAAATGAGACTCCTAGTGGTTAGTCAGTGAATTACGACAGAACCATGAAATCACTTTACCCCAGATGGTGGAAAGGCAGACTCAATGGCCGGGATTGGAGAATCCTAGAGGGGGGGGAGATGCGAGTATCACGCCCCGCCACCGGCTTCCCCATTCTTCGGTGCCGATTCTCGGGCGTCCGCGGGATTCCCGCCGCGCCGGTCGGCGGCCGTTGACAGCGACCCCCCGGCGATTCTCCGGGTCCCGAAGGGCCGACGAGTTTGGCCGAGTCCCACTGGCGTGGGTTACTCAGGTCCCACACAGCAGGATCTGGAAGGTGAGTATGCGGGGGCCGTCCTGGAAGGGGGGGGGGGGGGTGGCGGGGGGATACGACTCCGGGTGGGGGCACGGTGATCTAGGGCCTACTGATCAGCGGGCAGGCTGGTTCCGTAGGGGCCTATTTTACCCCATGCCGGGTCCTTGTAGGGCTCCGCCATATTGCCCCCAGAAGGGAACCCCTGCTATGTGCAGAAGAAAGATGGCCGTAGCGTGCATGCGTGGAAATACGCCGGCCATTCCGCGCATGCGTGAACTCACACGGGCCGTTCTGCACCGGCTGAAGCTGCCGGGACCACTCCGGCTCCAACCTAGCCTCCGAGGAAGGGGAGAATGCCTCACTTTCGGGAACCATTGATGCCGGAGTGGTTGGCGCTGGTTTTCACGCTGGCGTGGGAACATAGCCCCATTATTAGAGAATACTGCCCATTATGCCTGCCCATACCAGCTGTGTTATGCTGCCGGTGACGCAACATTTCAATCAATTGAATTTTTAACAAGATCAATTGCCTGTCAAAGATCTTTTTTTAAAATGGTGCAGGCGGCTGATTTTGACATCCGACCGCCTCCCATAATATGGGAAACCGGAGTGTTGACACTGGGTTGGGGACCCAATGCCATATGCCAACTTTCACACATGCGCAGAATGGCAGCAGTCCCAATTTGCAAATGTAAAATCTCAACCTAGATGTGCTTCAATTTGACTACAGGTTTTACTGTTCTGATGTTGCATGTGCTTCTATTCTCACTGCTCCTAGAATACATTTGTATTAATATCTTAAACTTTACTTCATGTCAAAAGAATGAAGAAGTACACTAATATTGAACAGTGGCTCAAATAATATCAGAAAATGTCAAATTGTGTACCAGTTATGATACAAATCCAAATCTATCATTTTGTTACACTTCTGTGGATATAATTCTCGATTACTACATCTACCATATTTTGTGAAAAATAGTCCAGAATGTTGCACCTTCCGATTACGTACTGACACAAAACACCTCGAATGTCACATGTGGATTCTTGTTATTTGTTTCTCACTATAATACTCCCAATATGCACAAGTTAATTTTGGAAGCAAATATATTACTTTGGATTCTTTGGGCCACGGAAGCTGAAAGGAAGGTAGATGAATGACCTGATCATGGGCATCTTTCATCTTCCCCATAGGCTGGCCACCATAATCCTAGAAATGTTATAGGTGCTTTTGTTAGCAAGACAACTTACACTGGGGGTGATTTTGAGCCTGCAGTAGCTGTGCGTGGGATCGGCGACACGGGGGGAAAATCCAGAGAGTTCGGGATACCTGATTTTCCCCAACCCTCGCTGACAATGTAATGAGATTGACCTCCACAAAGAGCGTGAACCTCATTTAAATCAATTTTAATGTATTTGAACATCATCAACGGGACCCCCGCCACATGACCCCCCTCAATAAATATCCATACCTCACCAACGTGACAACAGGTTTGGCCAAACGACATTCAGTCAAGCGGATCCCTTGAGGGACGCAGAGGTACATTCCCTGGCACTCAGGGCCGGCTCAAGGCACCGGCAACTCGGGCTGTCGCCCGGGGCACCACGTGCTCGGGGGCGCCAGAGACTCGGGTCCCGCGCATGCGCAGTTGGGCCGGTGCCAACCAGCGCATGCATGGTGGCCGCCCGCCCCCAGGGCGGCCCCCCCGGCTCGGTCCGCCCCCCCCGCTCGGTCCCCCCCCCCGCCCTCGGGTCCGCCCCCCCGCCCCGCCCTCGGGTCCGCCCCCCCGCCCCGCCCTCGGGTCCGCCCCCCCCGCCCCGCCCTCGGGTCCGCCCCCCCGCCCCGCCCTCGGGTCCGCCCCTCCTCGGCCCCGCCCCCCCCTCGGGTCCGCCCGCCCCCCGCGTCCGCCCGCCCCCCGCGTGTCCGCCCCCCCCTCGGGTCCGCCCCCCCCTCGGGTCCGCCCCCCCGCCCCCCCCTCGGGTCCGCCCCTCCTCGGCCCCCCCCCCTTGGCCCCGCCCCCCCCCGGGTCGGCCCCCCCCCTCGGGTCCGCCCCGCCCCCCCCTCGGGTCCGCCCCCCCCGGCCCCGGCCCCCCCCCCCCCCCCACCCGCCCCCCCCACCCGCCCCCCCCCCCCCCCCCGGCCCCCCCCCCGGCCCCGCCCCCCCCAAGGGCGCCGAAGTTCAGCTTGCCCGGGGCGCCAGCAACCCTAGAGCCGGCGCTGCTGGCACTCTGGCACAATCTTGACAGTGGCAACCAGTGGCGGGCGCAGTGACAGAGACAGGCCCTGGTCGGAGCTCCACAGGGCGGTGGGGGGGGGGGGGTTAGTGGGGGGGGCAGTTCATTTATGTGTTGTGGGGGGGAGGGAGATCAGACACTGAGTTGGGGGGGGGGGGGGAAAGTACCACCACTTCCACTGTGGTGGGTGGTGGTCAGTAATGGGGGGATTCCGGCGACGATTGTCGACGTTGGGAGGTAGAGGGAGGGAAGAGCCCTTCATACCTCCATGGTGGAGGCCAGAAGCCGTTTCGATGCAGTGTTGATTTGGGGCCGGTTGACGGCTCTATCAGATCCCACCCTGCCAGAGTGATGGCGTAAACCACGCCCACTAAGCTTTTTCTTTAGAGAAGCTCAATATTTGAAGTGAACACTGGTCTGTGAAACTCGAGAATGACACGCCAGTTTGCAGACTGAGTCTGACACTTTACCAAATTGTGGTAAGATTACGCCCATTATTTTTGTTTATTCTGTAACCATAATTAATTAATTACTAAGACTGAGTAACTAAACCATTCAATTCTTAGGCACTTGTGTCAATGGTTGAAATGGACGTGGAGGAGTAAATCAGTATTGTCACATGTTAAAGGTTACATTAATTTTTAAAATCCTATAAAACTATCTTAAAGCGATCAAAAGCATACCTCAAAAACTTAATTTTAAATCCTTGTACTACTCATAATGCTGAATAGCCTCATTTGGTGGTCAGATGTATGAGTTCACATTTTGTAATTAAGCTTCAGACATATTGAAGGCAACTTTTTGAGCTATGTTAAAATAGACGACAAAGCATAAATTGTGTCAAAGCTTGGATTAGAACAAAGATTTAAAACCCTCAAATTATTTGGTACTAGAAGGAAATCTTGCAGATCTTTGAAAAAAATGGAAACAATACTTTTTTTGCCATACAATGGATCTAGGAGGTAAAATAAATGTCATAACAAGCTGTTATGGGGTTTCCTCCGGGTGCTCCGGTTTCCTCCCACAGTCCAAAGATGTGCGGGTTAGGTGGATTGGCTATGCTAAATTGCCCGTAGTGTAAGGTTAATGGGGGGATTGTTGGGTTACGGGTATACGGGTTACGTGGGTTTAAGTAGGGTGATCATTGCTCGGCACAACATCGAGGGCCGAAGGGCCTGTTCTGTGCTGTACTGTTCTATGTTCTATGTTCTAAGCTGTGGTCAGGCTGGTAGAGATGTGAGGGTGGACATGGAAAGGTTCTGTACTTTGATTTAGTGTAGATGATGTGAAGATGCTGGCACTGGTAATTAGGAACTTTAGTGATAGACATGCTGCCTAAGATATAGATAAAGTGTTTTACAACTACTTGGGACTATTGCACTGCTGGTTGCTTGATAATCTTCTCCAGGTGCCCTTCAACTTTGAACTTCAGGGCAGCACGGTGGCCTAGTGGTTAGCACAACCGCCTCACGGCGCTGAGGTCCCAGGTTCGATCCTGGTTCTGGGTCACTGTCCGTGTGGAGTTTGCACATTCTCCCCGTGTCTGCGTGGGTTTCGCCCCCACAACCCAAAAATGTGCAGAGTAGGTGGATTGGCCACTCTAAATTGCCCCTTAATAGAAAAAATAATTGGGTAATCTAAATTTATTAAAAAAAACCAAAAAACTTTGAACTTCAAACATACAGTGCAGAAGGAGGCCATTCGGCCCATCAAGTCTGCGCCGACCCACTTAAACCCTCACTTCCACCCTATCTCCGTAAGCCAATAACCCCATCTAACCTTTTTGGTCACGAAGGGAAATTTATCATGGACAATCCACCTAACCTGCACATCTTTGCACTGTGGGAGGAAACTGGAGCATCCGGAGGAAACCCACGCAGACACGGGGAGAACATGCAGACTCTGCACAGACAGTGACCCAGCGGGGAATTGAACCTGGGACCCTGGCGCTGTGAAGCCACAGTGCTATCCACTTGTGCTGGTACCGTGCTGCCCCTTATGCTACCGTGCTGCCCCTTGTGTTACTGTGCTGCCCCTTGACTCTTGTGGCAGCAGTTAAATTGTTGAATGGCTGTGTTATTAAAAAATGCACCAGACCACAATAATCCAGGAAATCTTGACTGGATTATACAGAAGGATACTTCCAGATGTATCAAGATAGCAGTGTGCTTATGGTTTGTTTAGTAATGTGTCTAGTGGAGGCACAAGTTACATTGTACCTCCACTTGGTAAAGTAATGAGACCAATAGTGAAGCAGGTATTTTCGGTCTCTCAGATTCAAACCTTCGACTTGCTGGGTCCCTGCAAATAATGATACCACAGTGAACTGTAGCAAAATTAATGGACGTGACTGAAGCTATGATATTAATCTGCAGTATCCAGTGTACACACACAAGCTGAACACTGATGGACTAAGATCATGTGTAGAGCATCCCACTTTTGGGAAGCATAAGGCTAGATGGTTGCCCCTATTGACACGAGAAACCCGCCATCTTATAAAATCTCATGTTAGAAATTAGGTATATGTGCCGAATATATATAGATATTTAACTTGGCAAAGGTAGAGAATTAGGTTACTAGAAACAAGTCAAATGAGTATTTTGGTATTTTACAGGTTTCCTGGGTGCAGGAGAATCAATAACACAGGAAAAGAGGTGTGGCCAGGTGATACCTGTGCAGTGATGGAAAAATAATTGGGTAGCATTTCTCAATTTAAAAAAATAATAAAGTTGTGTTAGAATTATTCTTTTATCCACGTTTAAATGCTAAAAGGTGTAAATTGATCAGTGTGTGAAAATAGAACGGGAGATGATGGACTTATAAACATACTAACTCATTCAATGGTTCATTAAGCTTGTTACAAGAATGGAACAATCAAACAAAATGGCTGTCCTATGAACAGCTCAAACCATAAACCACTGATGGTAGACAATAATGAACAATGGGAAAACTGACTGAGTTAAGTTTGAAAGGTGATGTATCCCTAGAGAACTTTGAAACTTATCAGACAAACATGGAGACAGGGGAACAATCCTTAGCATGTTGTAAGGACAATAAGAGAATGCTTCTCTCCAAAGTGTGAACAAAGAACTCAAGAAACTATTGGGCACCTTGCATTTTCGCTTTGAAGCCTTGTCAATAATGAACCCCAGGCTGACCCTTGAATAAGGGTGTAAAGGAAAAGGTTTTGAAGGGATCCAACTGCAACAGGCATTGGAGCAAAATTCCAAGGGTGGATCCTGGCTGACTTTGGAGTAACTTCAATGGTCCAGAGAGGTTTTGTGGAAAAGCAAAGCATTGAGGAGGGAAAGAGAAGGGCTGCTTGCATGTACCAGCTGTCCTGTACGATCTGGTCCAAGACTCACTATTTGTCACAGTTGTATTTTTTTGCCTCAGGACTCATGTTTTATATCCCATCTATTCGTCCAATTAAACTCAACATATTCACCATAATGGTTGCAGTCAAAACTGTTTAAATTGAATCTCAACACACAGGACGTGCAGAATACTCTCTGTTATCCATGGGGAAAGTGATGTACCTACTTCAAGCGACAATTAATGTAGACTGCTACTGATGCTGCCATTGACCTCCTGCAAAGAAGCTAAGACAAACAACTGTCACCACCCTGACTCGTGCAGGAAGGAGTATGTTGGTCCGATGCTCCACCCCCTCAACAGGAGTACGCCGCATGCCGTTGGGGCGGCCTCAGGATGTCACCTGAGGTCCTCCCCCAAGGCGTGGGACACTTATCCTCACAACATTCGGGAACCTCGTGTGGCAGCTGCAGACCTTGTCCAGAGCCAGAGCGGGGTGGCGGGGGTGGGGGGGGGGGGGGGGGGGGGGGGGGCAGTTCTGCTGGCGGAGGGAGCGGGGGGGGGGGGGGGGACTTCGGTGGGGGCTGGAGGGGCGGGCTGGTCCGGGGGTGGCGAGGGACGTTATAGGGGGGCAGTTTTTGGCAGGCTGGGTCTGCGCGTGGACAGCAGCAGGCCGCCACCATGGGCATGTGCAGCCATGGACCCAGCCATTCTGCAGCCGTATCCGCAGGTAAAGCCGGTTTACGCACTGCAGCTGCTAGCCCCCCAATGGGCGGAGGATCGGTGCGGGGGCGGCGACGACTTTCTTGGCGTAAGACCGGACGGATCCTGTGGAGATAGCCGTAGAATCGGAGAATCCAGTCTATTGTTCCTCTGTGAATTCCAGATAATACCTTCATGGCCAAAATATAAACCCCAGGTGCATGATAAGTAAATGGGGCTTCAAAGTATTGTGTTTGAATTAACATCAAAGATATTGGTATTTGGGGACACTGAGATAAACAATTTTGCTAGTGCTTGGTGGAAAAGACTCAAAGGTTGCACAATTGGCCAGGTCCAATTTAACTTACTCAAATCTAAATCAGATAACTACCTTCTGTAACTGGGCTCAAATTGATTCTATAAAGCACGTCTTGGGGCATGGGAATTAAAGGAACCTCACTCTGGCCTGGCCAACCCCGTTAAAAATTTAAATCAAGGATTGTAAATGATGAACTGTTTTTGTCAAGGTTCGAGCTAACAATTTTAGATGCTAAGCCATGTAATGTAACTGACTAAATGAATAAACAGGCTGCTGACTTCGATCTAGTGTTTTGGTAAGATAGTACGTTGCTTTTCTTTCTGCTATTATAAAGATTGCCCAAGAAGCACAGCTGTATGAAAAATAACATTCTTGTAAATGCAGTGACATGCACAGTCAGACTGCAGATGCTTGGAATACTGAATCTACTTAAGCATAAAATCAGATTGTGTTCATTGTATCAAACTTTTAAATGGTAATTAACTACTGAGCTCCGAAATATTATTCAAACAGCCTCATGATAAACAACTGGAAAGGTTAATTGCATCCTTACATAATCTACAAACATTAAATTTTAATTCACTGAGGAATTCTAGGAAAACCTACTGAACGAAAGGGGATATACTGATGCAGTTAATAAAAATATATTTTTCAAAGAGTCAGCTGCCGTAAATTGTCTAATCAGCTTTCACACACATATTCTCAAGCAGCTGAGCTCTTTGATAAAGGCTTTCAAGCTTAAATAATGAACAGCAGAGGAGATAGTAGATAGCTGCGTGCTTTCAATACACATGAAAACCAGCTGAAATAGGAAATCAAGGTTCTTTTAAAAAACAGAAAATAAAAACTGGAACGATGTTTACGGAGGACAAATTTTATAACATTAGATACATTGTGATAAACACATTTGTAGAAAAATTGTTTCTGAATAAAATTTGTGCACTTGGAATTTTAATGAAACCGTGTCTGCTGCTTCTGGGCCTTTTCCAGAGAGATACTGTTGTCATTCTGCAACATGACTGAATTAATGGTTTGTAATTCTGTGTGACCAGTATTCAGTAATCTGTTTCTACTTTATTCGACACATGCATTTTAATTGTAACTAATGTTATATTCCAACTCAAATACCGATCTACCTTTAATTTCTTTTTCTTGTGAACTTCACATACTAACCTTTGGATTATAGTAGTTTTTAGGCCATAAAATAATTTCAATCCTAGGAGAAGGTCAATCAGGGCCAAGGCCCAGTCATATTCAGCTGCTTCACCAATGACCTTATTTCCATTATGAGGTCAGAAGTAGGGATGTTCGCTGATGATTGCACAATCTTCAGCACCATTCATGACTCTGATACGGAAGCAGTCCTTAGCCATATGCAGCAATATCTGGACAACATTCAGGCTTGGGCTGAGAAGTGGCAAGTCATCTTTGTACCACACAAGTGTCAATCAATGACCATCTCCAACAAGGAAGGGTCTAACTTGTCGCCCCCTGACATTCAAGAGCAATACCATCGCCGAATCCTTCACTATCAACATCCTGGGGGGGTTACCATGGACCAGAAACTAAACTAAATCAGTCATATAAATACTGTGGCTACATGAGCTGCCAATAAAGTTGGCTGCTTTGTCCTGGATGGTGTTGGGCATCTTGAGTGCTTTTAGAGATGCACTCATCCAGGAACGTGGAGGGTATTCCATCACACTCCTGATGTCAGAGGCTGGGAATTCTGCGGACAGTAACTCATTGACTCCCAAATATATTTACCATTTACAAGGCACAAGTTAGGAGTGCGATGGAATACCCTCCACGTGCCTGGATGAGTGCATCTCTAAAAGCACTCAAGATGCCCAACACCATCCAGGACAAAGCAGCCAACTTGATTGGCAGCTCATCAACCACCTTAATCATTCACTCCCTCTACTGACACCCAGTGGCAACAGTGTGTATCTTCTACAAGATGCACTACAGCAATTCACCCAAGATGCAAAGATCCTTCGTCAGCACCTTCCAAACTTGCAATCTCTACCACCAAGCAGGAAGAGGGCACCACTACCTATATCACTGTTTCTTCACTGTCGCTGGCTCAAAATACTGGAACTTCCTTCCTAATATCACTGTTGATGTACTTCCACCACCTGGACTATAACCCTTCAAGAAGCTGGCTCACCTCCACCTTCTCAAAGGCATTTAGGGATGGGTAATAAATGATGTCCTCACCCCTCTGGCACTGCCCCTGTCCTCTTTCTGGGCCACAGAGATTGAGAATCGTGGCAAGAACGTTGACATTTTGTCAGTAAAGGTACTTTGGTTATTAAATGTTTGCCTTAACTTTCTGCAGCAGGTTCAGTATTAAAGTAACACACAGATGTGGCAGCCTCACTATAGTCCTCGGGAGGATGGTAGTCAGCTGCCCTTGTTGCAAATCTAATGTTTGAGTGACAATTCACAAATTGCTGGACAATTGACATTTTGCACTGTTGCGAAAGCATTATTTTCTTTCAAATTTACTTCTGTTTCCCTTCTGCTGAAATAAAATTATATCAACCGCCTTGATTTATTTGAATAGGTATACTCTGGGCAGTGTTGAGAGTGATTAACCCAGTCCTAGCTTTTCTGCAGGAATGTGTATGTCACTGGAAGGTGGTGGAATGGATCAATTGCCGAATTGCCGACAGGAGTGTTCGTCCCACTATAGTTTCAGGGAACATCCTCATTTGAATAAGGTGGAAGGATTTCTGACATTGGAAATGCTTTCCTTTTGAAAACTTGTCTGTGTGGGCACCTGCACAATGTTATATTTCATGTCATCCTCGCAACAATTTGGCTATCCAACACTTAGACCTGTCTGTTAAAAAAGCCTTTATTTACTGCTGCTTGTGTACATGATGCTTGCAAAACCAAAAGATCTGCTGCAGCTAAAAGACACTTGCGGGTTGCCTCACATCCTTGAGGAAGTACCTGCAAGAGCACTCGGCGCATCATTACATTCAAGGTTATGGGCCAAGAGTTGGCAAATGGGATTAGGTAGGCAGGTCAGGCATTTTTCATGTGTCGGTGCAGACTCGATGGGCTGAAGGGCTTCTTCTGTGCTGGAATATTCTGTGAGTCTGTGACATTTCTTTACAGATTTCAATGTAGGTCTGCAGGACGTTGGAAACAAGCGATCTGGAGATACTGAAAGGACAGAAAAAAGGCCTACAGGAACTCAGGGCCAACAGAATCTACTAGCATCGTATGCAGCACGGTGTTGGGCCATGTAACAGCATTGTAATCCAACATGAAACATAGGACATCTCCATCTGTAGCAGCGGTCGCCTTAGCAGAGATGCAAGCTTTTCCTCCTTCGTTAATGCTCAGAATTCTGCCATAAAGGCCTAAGGTTTAGGCTGTGCCTTCTGGTGTTGATAAGTTTGGTCAGCAATTGCAAAACTAGCACACACATCTCATTCAAATAGCTTTCCTGCAAAACAGTGGGGATGCAGAGCCAGTGCCAAGTGTAGAAATTAGTGCTATGTGTCAGGATGCCATCTACCTTCCAGTACCTGCTGTGGTAGTCACCGCTGTTGTATTATATTGGATATATGGGTTTTACAGTAAGGCCCCTGTACTACAGGTACAGGGGTAGATCCCTGCCTGCTGGCTCCGCCCAGTAGGAGGAGTATAAATATGTGTGCTCTCCGAACAGCAGCCATTTCATCAGCTGCTGTAGGAGGCCACACATCTCTGTGTAATAAAGCCTCGATTACATTCTACTCTCATCTCGTCGTAATTGATAGTGCATCAATTTATTACAAAGAGATTTTTCAGAGATGGACCTCCGCATCAAGCCGATCGCCTGCAGCTGCGTCCTCAAGCAGACAATGCCAAAAAAGACTTCAAACATTGGCCAACTTGCTTTGAAGCAGACATCGGGTCTGCGCCAGACCCAATCCCAGAAGCACAGAAGCTCCAGATTCTGTACACGCGGCTGAGCTCCAACGTTTTTCCCCTCGTCCACGACGCGCCGACCTACGCAGAAGCCATGGCACTACTGAAGGAGAATTACGCTCAGCGGACCATCAAGATCTACGCCAGGCACCTCCTGTCCACGCGGCACCAACGTCCGGGTGAGTCTGTGGAAGATTTCTGGTGTGCCCTGCTCGCCCTGGCGACAGACTGTGACTGCCAGGCCGTTTCAGCCACTGAACATTTGAACCTGCTGATGAAAGACACGCTCGTTACGGGCATAGGGTCTGACTACATCCGCCAGTGCCTCTTAGAAGGGGCCACACTTGACCTCGCGGCGACCAAGAAACTAGTGCTCTCGCCTACAGTCGCCTCCCGCAATGTACAGGCTTATTCCCCCGACTGCACGGTCCACCCCCCCGTGCATCGTGGATCCCGCGGCGGCCACCCCATCGTGGACACCATCAACGACCGCCCCCAGCTAATCCCACGCCTGCGCTGCGCGGCAGCCAATCAACCCCGGGGGACCCAAATGGTACTTCTGCGGGCAGGCAAAACACCCCCGACAGCACTGCCCGGCGTAGAGCTCGCTCTGCAAGGCCTGTGGCAAGAAGGGACATTTCGCTGCAGTGTGCCAGGCCAGTTCAATTGCCGCTATTGTCCTGGCATCCCCATGTGCAGTCAGTGGGCACCGCCATCTTCCCCTCCTCAGACCACGTATGGCCCATGGGCGCGCCATTTTGCTCTACTCACAACACGTGAGGCCCGTGGGCGCCGCCATCTTGCTTGCCCCAGGACACGTGCGGCCCGAGGGCGTTGCCATCTTGCCTGCCCCAGGAGACGTGCGGCCCGTGGGCGCAGCCATCTTACCCGCCTCAGGACCCCTTCCCGTCAGGCACCTCATCAGGCCGCTCATCGCCTGCAACCGCCGCTGACCAGCCGCATCTCGTACTTCTCCTTCAATGATGCCAATTGTCCTGAGTAGTGTTGAGCTTCTTGAGTGTTGTTGAAGAGTGAAGAGGGGTGAGTTACTTCCTGCAAAATACACAGACTCTAACATGCTCTTGTAGCCACATTATTTATGCGGTTGTTCCAGTTTCTAATTAATGGTGACTACCAGATTGTTAATATCACAAGATTTCATCAGTGTCCAGAGCAATGAATTAGCCGCTGCCCATTCCCACCATGAAAGCCAGATTAAAATGGGTTCTTATAGCTTAAGCAGAAGAACACTGCATCCTTGTGGAGCTCTGTTTAGCGACTGAATATGCCAGAAAACAAAATTGCAATTCATAATTTTATTTAATGATGGAATAATAAAGGGTGTTTTGATAAAGAACTCACTGAAATATGAAGAAAATAATCTAATAATTGAAATATCTTGTAGGTGTGTGCATGCCTTTCAGATTGGCACAGCTGTCTTTACAATGTGTACGATTCAGATCAAACTGGTGAATATTCTTTATTCTTTATCTATGGGTCAGAGTGACAGATGCTCAAGCAGCTGATATGGCTGGCGGTAGCATCAGGCCTCCTGGGCAAAGATGGGTGAATGTGGAAACCAGATCTCATCTGCAAGCTTGAAGAAAACCTCCAGGCTCCAGAAGATTTATAGTTAATATACTGAACACAACTCAAAGCATGAAATAGTTTTGATCACTTTTGCACTGAAAACAAAATTAAAACTTGAAGTGTGTGTATATCAACAGACATGATGGAGGTCTTGTGGCAGAGAGGTAGCATCTAAAGCACCAACCAGATGCTCCGGGTTCACGTCCAACGCCAGTGTGGTGATATGCATCACTGTAGATACACAAGGGGTTAATGTAAATACACGTAGACTAGATAGACACTAGAGGGAGCACCAGAGACATGACACACAGACACTCAACCAATAGGTCAGTAAGATAGGACACGACCAATGGGCATTCACGATACACACAGAGGTGACACTACCACAGGGGGGCATTACACCAACCCAGATATAAAGGCCACAGCACACATGGGGCGCGATTCTCCGCTAATGCGGAGAATCGTAAAGGCTGCCGTGAAACTGGCCGTGTTTCACGGCAGCCTCCGTGCCCCCTCCCGGGACCCAATTCTCCCCCCCGGGCGGGGCTAGCAGCGCGGCCCCGTGAAGCACGGCATCGCGGGCTTAGCGACCGTCGCTAAGCCCGCGCGCCAAGCGTTACGGCGGGTGACGCGCACGATGACGTCAGCCGCGCATGTGTGGATTGGACGGCTCCAACCCGCACATGCGCGGGTGACGTCATCACGCATATGCGTCAAACCCGCGCATGCGCAGGCCGTCATGTCCATCAGCCGACCCGCGAACTGATCCTGCGGGGCGGAGGAGGAACAAAAGTGCGCGGGTATCGGACCCACTGCCCGCGATCGGTGGGCACCGATCGCGGGCCCATGCCACCCTTGGCACAGCCATGGTGCGGCCGTGCCAATTGGTGCCATGGTTGTCCGGAACGGCACTTTGCGGCCGTTTTCACGAACAGTGAGAGCAGGTGTGTTTGTGTTCGTGAAAATGGCCGTAAAGGCCTGGGAACTCGGCCCATCGTCCTCCCGCTATTCTCCGACCTGTCGTGGGCAGCGGAGAATCGCGCCCATGATCTCTCTCTTTCCAGTGGAGACACTCAGTGAGTACAGACACAGGGTTGATTGAACATCACACCCACCATGTGGATTGTAGCAGACTGGTTCGTCAGTCTGAGTAGCTATAGAAGGATTAACAGTAGAGGCGAATCCGAGTAGGAGAATTGTTAATAGTTTAATAAATGTGTTGAAGCTATCGCCATGTCTGCACCTTCCTTTGTCAGAGTGAACATCAAGGAAGCAGCTTATGCTACGTCAAGAGCAAAACAAAACAGCCAGGACTTGTTGGCCAGAGAAACAGCGTTCATAACGCGGTTCAGCGAGCTGATAATCAGCTCGGGAATCCTTCCACCACTTCTTCACTGTCCCCCAAAGTGTGTAACGGTGCAAGTCTAGGGAGGGTAAAGGAACAAAGGGATATCAGAGTACAAATACATCAGTCACTGTAGGTTGTAACACAGGTGAGCAAGGCCATAACTATGCAAAGCAAGCATTGGTTTTTATTTCTAGGGGGATAGAATTGAACATTGGAGAAGTTATGCTAAACCTGTATTGAACCTTGATAAGAGCACACTTCCATTATTGCCTACAGTTCCGGGTGGCATACTATAAAAACAATATAGAGGGACTGGAGAGAGTGCAGAGCAGATTCACAAGGATGACATCAGAAATGGGTGGGCATACACCAAAAAAGGATTGACCCTGAGTTTCTTCTGTCTTGAAAAAAGAAGGCTGAGGGGCGACCTTCTAGAGGTCTTTAAAATTATTAACGCTTTATAGAGTGGATACAGAGAGTGGGGAAGAATATAACCAGAGGCCATCGATATAAGAAATTAAATATGGAATTCAGAGGACACCTCTAGAGTTTTGAGAATGTGGAACTTGCTACCACAGGGAATGGTGAAGCGAACAGTAGACGTACATCTAAGGGAAAGCTGAACAACGATGTGAGTTAGAAGAGAAAATTGGGTTAGAATGATAGATTTGGATGAGAAAAAACAGGAGGCATCTTGAGTTTCATGCCTATCTCCCAAATAATCCAATCACTGATGGCTTCACATTGCTCCAATCACAAAGATTACTGTTATAACGATCCATCTCCCTGTAAGTCTTGCCAAATACGAACTCCCCTGCAAAGGGGTGGAGAGTCTGAGAACATTCAGGATTGGGATCTGTATAAGTCGGCTAGGTATGGAACCGACAGAGTAGACCCGGCTGAGATCTGATGTATATTGTAATTATAATTGCCTTGCAATAAACCAAGTTTTCTTTTGATCAACTCGGTTTGTACTTGTTTGTGGCCTACTAAAATTGTTGGCTTCCATCTCCTCGGTGCCGACAGACACTGGAGTTCCAGGGTGTGGAGTGACCCAGACTATAGATAAATAAGGTGGGGGGGGGGGGGGGGGGGGGGGGTGGGGTAGGGTTTTGGAGAGCCGGAGGGGGGGGGGTGTTGAGGCGAGAGGGATGCAAGGAGTTCGGCAGCAAGGATTTCTGGGCTTTCCAGCCAAGAACCTAATTCTGGAGGAGGTGAAATTGTGGCAGGGTCCAGGTAGGCCACATCCTGACCTTCCTGCCTCCAGGCTTGCCACCAGTAAGAGCAGAAGATTTCGACCAAGTCTCATTCGCCCATCACTTCGATACTTGTCTCCCAATGCCTGACATTTAAAATCTCACAGAAAATGATGGAAATACTTATCAGGCCTGGCAGTATCTATGAGCAATAGAGTTAACGGAGTGAATTTATAGGCTGTGGTGTCGGCCTGCTCACTGTCTGCAGAGCTCACGGTATCCTGACTGCCGGGTTCTAATGAAGCTCAACACAAACTTCAACAGCAGCTCATTGTTCAATGAGGAATTTTAACATCCTTCCATACTCAACAATGAACTCAACAATTTCATTTCGTAACGTCAGACCCCATTGTGTTTCTTTTTTTTTCTGGTTCGGTTTCACCCTCTTTCCCCTTGTTTTGGCTTTTAGTGACATCTGTTCATCTGTCTGTCATTCACACCTCCTCTGGACCAGGCTAATGAATTGGGTGATCAGCCATGATCATAACGAATGGCGGAGCGGGCTCGAAGGGCCTCCTGCTCCTATTTTCTATGTTTCCACCTCTGTAAGCTGGTCCAATCCTGTGAACCCCTCTTGAATTCTCCATTATTTTTCATCCTGGCCTCTAGCTCCCTTTCCCTTCCCTTGCTCCACTACCAAAGTGAACACGGGAAAAATTGGATAAAGCCAGAAAACAGGCACAGGGGCCACAATATGTGACTAAATGACACTCATTCCTTCAGTGCAGCCTATTAACTTCAATGCAATAGTGGGCAGCCCAATGTTAAACATGGCATTGAGTGATTGCATGAAATGTAAGGGTACAAATCCATTTTTTATACTTTTCCTTCACCCGAAAAGATTAGTTGTAGGTATCCCCAATACTGTTGAAGTACTGTTCGAATGTCCATTCACTTCTACAGGTCTATCTGTGTCAGTTGGTCTGGTCTTGTGACTAGTGTTTCCACTTCACTCTCCCACCATTAATAATAAGTGCTGTTTTTGTTTTTATTCTTAGAAAAGGTAATATTATTCCTGATTTATTGCTTGTGGATCACTTTGTGCATGAAGTAATTTATATGCAGTGCCATCTGTATTCTTTTTTGTTCTCATAGACTTGATTCAATAAAAATATGGGCGGGATTTTCTGATCCTGAGACGTAAATGCCGTCGCATTTCTCGACGGCGTCAACATGCCCTCAGGAGCAGCGATTCTGACCCCTACAGGGGGCGTGGGTCTGCACATGCGCGGTGGCTCCCTTCTCCACACCGGCCCCGACGCAAGATGGCGTAGGGCTACAGGGGCCGGCGCGGAACAAAAGAGGACCCCAGCCCGAGAGGCCGGCCCGCCGATCGGTAGGTCCCGTTCGCGGGCCAGGCCACAGTGGAAGCCCCCTCCCCGGGTCGCTCATGTACGCATGCATGCCAAGGTCCCACCGAGTAAGACCACATGTGGACAGCGCCGGCGGGACTCGGATTTTTTGCATGGCCGCTTGGCCCATCCCGGGTTGAGAATAACCGGGGGGGGGGGACCGCATAGAGCAGACCCCGGCTGACACCACGCTGATCGCGCTGGTGCCAATGGCGCTGTTTTTCTGCTCTCCGGTGAATCAACAGACCGATGTCAATGCGGCGTTAGGCGGTGTCGCGCGATTCGCGCCCGTCCCAGCGATTCTCCGGCCCGGCCTGGGCTGAGAGAATCCCGCCCTCAGGGTGCCATTAACAAGTGGCCTGCCAAGTGACCTGTCTGATAACTGAGGAAACTTTCTTAATTGAAGAACCTCACTCCTGCTAGTTGTGTTTTTCTAATGTGAGCCGGTGAGACTCTGACTTGCCATTTGAAATGTGGGGTGGTGTTCAGTGGTATCTTGCCAAATTTGTCTTTTTTATGAGTGGGGGTATTGCCATTAGTGGGGGAGGGAGGGAGAGTTTGTCTGCCTACTCAGACACAGTGGGCAGGATTCTCTAATAATGGGGCTATGTCCCCATGTCTGTGTGAAAACCGGCGCCAACGACTCCAGCATCAACTGGCCCGAATTCTCACCTTTCTACGGGCTAGGTTGGCTCCGGGGTGGTCATCGAAGCTCCAACCGACACGGAACGGCCTGTGCAAGTTTGCGCATGCGCGGAACGGCTGGTGTATTTCCACGTATGCGCGGGGGTTCCCTTCTCCATGCTGGCCTCGGGGCAATATGGCAGAGCCCTACAGGGGCCCGGTGTGGAGTAAAGTAGGCCCCCATGGAACCAGCCTGCCCGCCGATCGGTAGGCATCGATCGCGGGCCAGGCCACTGTGGGGCTCCCCCCCCTTCCCCCCCCCCCCCCTGGGGTCGGTTCCCCCCCACACCCCCTCCTCCAGGACACTCACCTTCCAGGCCCTGCCACGTGGGAGGTGAGTAATCCACGCCGGCGGGACTCATCCAAACTCATCAGTCGCTCGGCCCATCGGGGCCCAGAGAATCGCCCGGGGGGGGGGCGCTGTCAACGGCCCCAGACCTGGCACCAGAGAATGGAGAAGCCAGCATCGGGGCGACGGCGCAATATTTCTTTGGGGAAAATGCTGGAATATGAGATTAGAATCATTAGGTGGTTGTTTTTGATTGGCGCAGATGCGATGGGGTTAAGGGCCTTTTCTGTGCTTTAGATCTCTATGACTCTAAGAAATTTCAAATGAAGATTAGAAAAACCCAACAACTTTATTGCCATCTTGGCAGCAGGTAAGGAAGAGGGCTTCCTGTTTGGGCCCAACGGAGGCTCCTCAGGTACTTCACCTTTGGCTTTGTATTCACCTTTTAGATTAGGGCTTTTAAACCCATCAGGGATTTTCTTTATATATTAAAAGTGCTATGGAAATGCAAGATGTTCTTTGCCTTTTCCCAGTATGGTTTGATGATCTATTTCCCGTACCAGCCTCCCCAAACAGGCGCCGGAATGTGGTGACTAGGGGCTTTTCACAGTAACTTCACTGAAGCCTACTCGTGACAATAAGCGATTTTCATTTTCATTTCATTTCATTTTCAAATGCACATTTTGGGATAGCTGGTGTAAAATGCAATGCTTAGTTCAGAGAAATGTTCGCCATTTTTGCAGCAGCTTGGTCAACTTACACACTGTGGTAAATTGAACATTTCCATAAATTACACCCCTGATATTAATTCTATTTATGAGGTTAGCCTCTTCAAGTGCAGTAGACTTAAGTATGTCATGTAGAAAATTTAGTGCATAAATTTAAATTAACTTCATGCTTCTTTTTGAAGACTATCCAAGGAAGGTTGTAATGTGAAGGGCTGCTGTTTTCAATGTTACGAGGATGTGCTTTTTAAAAATTATATATAATTTCTAATTCTCCTTTTTCTGTCTGGATTGTAAACAAACTCATAAACTGTAAATCCTATTAACCCAGCCAGAATTGCCAACGTGCATTCCACTCAAGTGGGATGAAAAGGAATGAGACACCCCAACCCCCCCCCCCCCCCCCCCCCCCCCCCCCCCCCCCCCGCCACTGATGAGTGTGGAAGATCTTATTGCCTTTCATAATGTCTTGAAATTCTTCACAGGTTTCTGAGATGAGACATCATTGAAACATAGGGCGTGATTCTCCGGAAAGATTTCTAAGTGTGGTAGCGAGTGGGAACTGCCGCGAGCTTCCTGCCGCTCAGCCCGGCGAGGTCGGCAAAGCAATGCAACATTAATTGGACCAAGTGAAGGCTCGCCAGCTGATTCACCAGTACCGCGCTCGCCAGCTTCCCCCGCTAACACGGTCGAGCAGCACTTAAAGAGCACTTGCATAGTGAACCCCACTCAGCTCGCAGCCATGGCACCGAGAAGACCGGCCCCAAAGTGTGGAGATGTGGACCTGGGGAGGCTCTTCGATGTGGCCGAGGCCAGGAGAGATGTCCAATTCCCTGAGGGTCCTGGAGGGCGAGTCACAGGGCAGCTAGTGCTGCCTGGAACAAAGTGGCAATGGCCGTCAGCTCAGGCAGCGTGACCAGGAGGACTGACCTCCAGTGTGGCAAGAAGGTCAACGACCTATACCGGGCAGCACACGTGAGTTGTTACCACCGCCCCCTGCCCCCGCCGAGATCATTCCAGTCCATGCCACAGAAGCAGCCCCCCCTCCATGTGCCCCCCATCCCTCCCCTAACCCCGCAATCCTCCTTCCCCACCCCAAACCACTGTGAACCGCACGTGCAGCTAACGATGACCTCTCCGCGTCTCCGTAGGAGAAGCTTTTCCACAATCGCTGGGAGAGGGCCCAGACTTGTGGAGGGGTGCCGGACATATGAACACTTACGTCCTTCAGGAAACAGCCCTGGAGGTGAGGGGGTTGGCCGAGGATTGGCGCACGTCGCAGAGCTGAGTGGTGGAAGGCTGCTGACTTTCAGTGAAGGGGATTGAAGATGGCCTTGGAGGATGAATTGAAAAAGACAGGGGCTGAGCAGGCACAGCTTCTAATTGCATCCCCCTGCATTCTGGACTGACCATCTCACAATCAACAGCAGGGGCACTAGTGCAATAGTAGGAGCACAAATGCCATCCTGAGAGGAGACAATAGGTTCATGTTCCACAGAGTGACCTCCATCCCAGGCCCAGCACTGCAGCAATCTGGGAATCTATTGGAGGATAGCTTGACTGCTCCCTTTGAGCACCACCATCCATTGCTATGATGACAGCCGTCTGAGTCTGTGTGACAGCAAGTTGAGATTTCATGATCTCAGTCTGTGCTGTCATTGCAACACCCAGATGCTGGGTAGTCACTGCTTGCTCTCTATCATTCTAGTCCTGCCATAACCTCCATTATAGCTGCTCCAATGATGGTGAGCGCTGCCTCCTCCATAGAGGTGAGGGCATGTAACCACACCTCTTCCCCACAAGCCAGGCATTGTTGTCTACAATGATACACCAACTTGTGCAGGGAGAGAGGGAGAAGCATGTTAGTGAGTGTGCTGCAATGTGTTTGGTTGATATGCCATCCATAGTTGAATTACTGGCAGTATATGCAAAGTGAGAGATGTGTGTATGAGATTTGCAGGAGGACAGTTAGGGTAGCCTATGAATGTGAGATTTGAGTTTTGTTTTTTAGAAACTGTTGATGGGCGAATGAGAGCACCAGGGACCGGGTTCAATTCCGGCCTTGGGTGACTGTTTGTGTGACATTTGCATGTTCTCCCTCTGTCTGCGTGGGTTTCCTCCGGGTGCTCCGATTTCCTCCCAAATTCCAAAGATGTGCCAGTTTGGTGGATTGGTCATGCTAAATTGCCCCGAAGTATCCAAAGGCTAGGTGAGATTACGAGGAAAGGGCGGGGGAGCAGGTCTAGCTGGGGTCTAGCAGACTCGATGGGCCGAATGGCCTCCTTTTGCACTGTAGGAACTCTCTGATTCTATGACTCTAACATGGTGAATTAAGCAGTATGTGAGGTTCTCCGTTTATCTGGAAGGATAAGGCGCTTAAAGACGCATTCACTGACCTTGACTGCCCTTTGAGGTCATTAAATCTAGTGACACTGTATCCAGGTCCTTGGGATAGAATGCTGACATTGACTCCAATGTCTACTTGTTCCCACTGTCTTTTCAGTGTTGGAGTGCCTTCTTATGAATGTGAACCTCTATTTCTTCTCCACCTCCAACACCACGGCTCTCCTTTTCTGTCATTTCCTCTCTTCTTTCTGCACAGAGACTCTACCCAGTCACTTCCATCACCTCCTCCTGGCAGAACACATGGTGCCTTTAAGAGGGGCAACTGGCTTTAAGCCAGCCTTGCACAAACTTGGCTGCCCTTCCATGCTGCCATTTGTGTTTACTGCTAGGATGTCCATCACTATTCTTAAATTAGCAAGCAGCACAATGTTTGTTTTGAATGGGAACAGATTCACGGGGCGGAATTCTCCGCCAAGCCTGACGCTGTCGTGAAACCCGGAGAGGATCACGACGGCGTCGGAGGCCGCTCCTGGCCCCCTATTCTCCCCCCGCCGGGGGGGGCTAGGAGGGCCGTGCCGTGAATCTCGGCCGCCGGGCCTTGTCGCTGGCGTCAAGGCCCGGCACGCCAAGAATGATGCGGCCAACGCGCCTAATGACGTCAGCCGCGCATGCGCGGGTTGGCCGGCTCCAACCCGCGCATGCGCGACTGACGTCATGACTGCTGACGGTTCAAACGCGCGCATGCGTGGTTGCCGTCTTCCCCTCCGCTGCCCCGCAAGACGTGGCGGCTTGATCTTGCGGGGCGGCGGAGGGGAAAGAGTGCGTCCCGTTGAGACGCCGGCCCGACGATCGGTGGGCACCGATCGCGGGCCAGTCCCCTCCCGAGCACGGTCGTGGTGCTCACTCCCCTCTCTGCTCCCACAAGCCACAAAACAGCTGCTGGCGTCCATGTTCATGCCGGCAGCGACCAAGTGTGGTTGCCGCCAGCGTGAACCGGTCGGGAACGGCCGGCTGCTCGGCCCATCCGGGTCGGAGAATCACGAGTCGCCATGAAAAACGGCAGCCCGCAATTCTCCGAGCGGCGTGTCGCAGACCGCAACACGCCATTTTGGGGGGGGGGGGGGAGAATCGCGGGGGGGGTGCCAGAACGGCCCTCCCGCGATTCTCCCACCCGGCGTGGGAGCGGAGAGTCGCGCCCAATCACTGTATATCGCAATCACCACTCGATTACCGGCCTAATCCAATTGTTCCCTTTAAGCTGCACCAAATGTATAAGTGCACGCTATGTACAGTACTGTTACTGGAGATCACAATGAGCTTCAAGTCTAATTAAACAAACTACCTTCGAGATTTTCAATGACGAGACCACTGCATCCACCCACTACAAACTAAGAAAGGAAACATGGAACTAGATGTCAAGGTTTGCTAGTACTCAGAAACACTATCGCAAACACTCTCAGGATCTGTGGGTCAGCACAGTGACTGTGCAGCTAGTAGCAGAAGGATACACGCTCTGTGATCGAATCCTGCAAGACTTTCATACACACTGTAAACCAATATGTTCTGGAAGAACAACTGGGGATAGATCAAGTGGGGTGGCGATCAATGGTTCATTTAACCCTCACAATTCACATTCCTAACATGGCACAGAGGATGTACATTTGCTGCGTGAAGTATTGCTAACTATTTATGCCATAATATAATCTAGCTAAATGGGCATTGATATAACTCCACTGCATACAATTATACAATAGGGTTGATGTATTTGCCACAGTGGGCTCTCTCACTGACCAGCTCACCAACTGGGAGAAAAACAAGAAGTGTTCCCCATGCAGGAAATAAAGTCACTTTGAGAGTTCCACTAATTCATTTGAAAGAAGGTCGATGTGGCCAAGGGACTCCAGCATTGCGTTTCTTTCTGCAGCTGCCAATATAATGTAATTTTTGATCTAAAGAAATGTCCTTGAAAATGATATCAAGTCCAACAAGCAGAACCTAGGAAAAGAACATGAGTATATAGTTTTATTGCATATTACTCAGAATCTGTCAGGCCAAATCCAACCCAGCTATTTACTGTCCCATCAATCTTACCCTTGATCATCAGCAGGGAGATGGAAGGGGCTGTTGGCAGTGCTATCAAGTGGCAGTCACTCAGCAATAGCATGCTCACTGATGCTCAGTTTGGGTTCCAGCAAGGCCACTCAGCTCCTGACATCATTACAGCCTTGGCCCAATCATGGAAGGCGTCCCGCAAGGATGTGTGCTCAGTCCTCTACTGTACTCCCTATACACACATGCCTGTGTGGCATGATTTAACTCCAACTCAATCTATAAGTTTGCGGATGATTCGACTGTGGTGGGCCGTATCTCAAACAATGACGAATCAGACTACAGGAGGGAGATAAATCACTTGGTTGCATGGTGTATCGAAAACAACCTCTCTCTAAATGTTGGGAAGACCAAGGAACTGATCATCGACTTCAGGAAGCGTAGCACGACACACATTCCTGTCGTCATCAATGGCTCCGAAGTGGAGATGGTCGATAGCTTTAAATTCCTGGGGGTCACCATCACCAACAGTCTGTCCTGGTCCACTCACGTTGATGCAACAGTAAAGAAAGCCCAACAACGTCTATGCTTCCGACGGAAGTTGAAGAAATTTTGCATGTCTGCATCGACTCTCACAAACTTCTACAGATGTGCGTCAGAGAGCATCCTATCCGGCTGCATCACAGTTTGGTATGGCAACTGCTCAGTCCAAGATCGCAAGAAACTGCAGAGTGTGGTGAACTCAGCCCAGCGCATCACACAAGCTTGCCACCCCCACATCGATTCTGTATACACCTCCTGCTGCCTCAGGAACGCAGACAGCATTATCAGAGACCTCTCCCACCCAGGCATTGCCTTCTTCCAGACCCGTCCATCAGGCAGAAGGTACAGAAGTCTGAAGACCCGCACGTCTAGACATAGGAACAGCTTCTTCCTACAGTTACAAGACTCCTTAACGACTCCCCCTCGGACTGATCTGTTCCCTGTAAGAATGCCCTATGCTGCTCTTGCTCATGTATTTGCTTTTCTTGGCCCCTTTTCTGCACTGTAACCAGTCACTGTTTTGTCGGTATAACATTTGTCAATGTTCTCTGTTGATTATTCTTTTAGTCTATTATGTACGTACTGTGTTCATTCCCTCGGCCGCAGAAAAATACTTTTTACTGTACTTTGGTACATGTGACAATAAATCAAAATCAAATAAAATCAAAATCAAAAGAGGTAAACTTAAGAGGTGAAATGTGAGTGACTGCCCTTGACATCAAAGCAGCATTTGATCGAATGTGTCATCAAGGAGCCCGAGCAAAACTTTTCAATGGGAATTAGGAGGCAACTCCCAATTGGTTGGAGTCACAAAAGTCAGGGGTGTGATGGCATACTCTCCACTTGCCTGGATGAGTGCAGCTCCAACAACAATCGAGCAGCCTGACACCATCCAGGGCAAAGCAGCCCACTTGATTGGCACCCCATTCACCAACTTAAACATTCAGGGCGGAATTCTCCGCAGGGGGCCGAATTCGTGAAGGCCGTCGTGAACTCGGCCGAGGTTCACGACGGCCTCGGAGCCCACTCCCGGCACCTAATTCACCCCCACCAGGGGGGCTAGGAGCGGGCCTCCGTCTTTCTCGGCAGCGACCTCGACACGTTGAGAATGTGAAGTCATCTGCGCATGCGCGGGTTGCCGGTTCCACCCGCGCATGCGCGGATGACTTCATCGCGCAGACAGCACGAACCCGCGCATGCGCGGTGGCCGTCTTTCTCCTCAGCCGCCCGGCAAGACGTGGCGGCTTGATCTTGCTGGGTGGCGGAGGGGAAAGAGTGCGTCCGTTTTGGGCGCTGGCCCGACGATCGGTGGGCACCGATCACGGGCCTGTCCCCTCCCGAGCACAGTCGTGGTGCTCCCGTCCCAATCGGGCCCCTAGATGCCCCAAACGGGCATCTGGCTCCCATTTCACGAATGCAGCAATCAGTTGTGTTTGCCGCCGTCGTGAAACGGGCTTGAAGGGCCGGCCGCTCGGCCCATCGGGCTCGGAGAATCGGTGTTCGTCGATCTACACTGCATGCACTGCAGTGAGTTCAAGAAGGTAATTCACCAGCACCTTCTTAAAGATAAATAGGGATAGGCAATAAATGTTGGCCTAGCCAACAATGCCTACATCTCGTAAATTTAAAAACACACAATTGGCACCCTACTTATTTTAGATCAGTTGAGGTTGCACATTTTCCTAATACAGATATTTAAAATAAACATAATTAGGAAACTGTGAACATATTTTATATAACTTTTTACATATTTGAAAAGCCTTGTGAAGGTCTTGAGCTTTGGGGTGTTGTAACTGGCGTTATCACACAAACCATCAAATGTACAATCTAAATCACAAATT
The DNA here is from genome assembly GCF_902713615.1 of Scyliorhinus canicula. Taxonomy (NCBI): domain Eukaryota; kingdom Metazoa; phylum Chordata; class Chondrichthyes; order Carcharhiniformes; family Scyliorhinidae; genus Scyliorhinus; species Scyliorhinus canicula. Next base: position 38,077,080 of record NC_052156.1, on the reverse strand, counting down.
TCAGATAGTTTGGACTGTCTTACAGTAATAGCTACCCAGAAGACGTTAGAAGAATTAAAAGCAGTTCTAACTTCTGGGCAACTATAGTTCTGAACGCCCCATGGGTTTCCCCACAACCCTGGAACCCCCCACAAGGTCTCCATCACAATTAACAACATCAGTAGATCAGACTGAGCAATTTTAAAAGTCTCTATGGTGCTTCTTGTTCATCCCCTGTCAAAATAATTATTCTTATAATTACAGACGCAGTTTGGGATTCCTCCTCTCCCCTTGGGCGAAGACTGGAAAATATCACCTTTGTAATATAGTCCTTTCTTCTGTTCAATATAAGCTCTCCATTATACACACTTTCATACAGGAAATAGCTCACATTGTGCAATGTCAAGATATACTTCGGATTTTCTGCAAACATCGTACAAATATGTTGCAAATGCTAATGTTCTCGTCCTCCATGACTACAGAAATACAATGTAATTCAAATCATTTCATTAGATATGTAGCACAACCAGCGATATTGCTAAGAATGATTTGTATTGTTTGATAATGTAACATATTCATAAAATAAGCATGACAATAAGCGATTTTCAGGGGCTGGTTTAGCTCACAAGGCTAAATCGCTGGCTTTTAAAGCAGACCAAGCAGGCCAGCAGCACGGTTCGATTCCCGTACCAGCCTCCCCGGACAGGCGCTGGAATGTGGCGACTAGGGGCTTTTCACAGTAACTTCATTGAAGCCTACTCGTGACAATAAGCGATTTTCATTTCATTTTCAAATCATAGAATCATAGCATCCCTAGTGCAGAAGGAGGCCATTTGGCCCATTGGGTCTGCACCAACCCTTTGAACGACTAAACTACTTAGGCCCAAACCCCATTCCTATTCCTGCAACCCCACCCTAAAGGGCAATTTAGCATGGGCAATCCATCTAGCCTGCACATCGTTGGACTGTGGGACGAAACCGGAGCACACGGAGGAAACCCACACAGACACGGGAGAATGTGCAAATTCCACAGACAGTGACCCGAGGTTGGAATCAAACCTGGGTCCCTGGCGCTGTGAGGCAGCAGTGCTAACCACTGTGCCACCGTACAATAGCAAATAGAAAATTAATCATGCATTGCGATTTTTACTTAATATATATAAAAAGGCACAGAGCAAAATGGCCCAGATCCCCACTAGCCTTGAAAAAAACTGTTTACAAAGATGCCGCAATCTCTGTGGTGTGGATTTACTTATTCCTGGAATCAGTATAACTCCGGCACCAAGAAATCAGCAACACTGGTGTCATCAAGCAGCAAATCAAGAAGTAAAACCACTGAACTTGTTTACTTTTAATTTAAATTTTAGGGAAACAAAATAAAAGGTTGGGAAATAAACAGGGGGTTAACGGATAAGTTGCAATATCAAAAACCACAATTATCTTCCTTCTGGTCAGTCATAACCAGTTTTTCTCCTGATTCCCACTGACTTCAATTCTGCTCGGCCTCCTTGATACCACACTCGGCCAAATGCTGCCTTGATGTCAACAGTAGTTATTCTCACCTCACCCCTGGAATGCAGCTCTTTTTAATGTTTGGATCAAGGCTGGAATAAGGTCAGGGCAAATAAGTGGCAGATGGAATACAGTGTGGAAAAGTGTGAGGTTATGCAGATTGGAAGGCGAAATGGAGGCATAGACTATTTTCTAAATGGGGAGATGCTTAGGAAATCAGAAGCATATAGGGACTTGGGAGACCTTGTTCACGATTCTCTTAAGGTTAACATGCAGGTTCAGTCGGCAGTAAGGAAGGCAAATGCAATGTTAGCATTCATGTCGAGAGGGCTAGAATACAAGAGCAGGGATGTATGTCTGAGGCTGCATGAGGCTCTGGTCAGACTCCATTTGGAGTATTGTGAGCAGTTTTCGGCCCCGTGCCCAAGGAAGGATGCGCTGGCATTGGAGAGGAGGTTCACAAGAATAATCCCTGGAATGAAGAGCTTGTCGTATGAGTAACGGTTGAGGACTCTGGGTCTGTACTCGTTGGTGTTTAGCAGGATGATGGGAGGGATCTTATTGCAATTTACAGGATATTCCGAGGCCTGGGGAGAGTGGACGTTGGGAGACTGTTTCCACTTGTAGGAAAAACTAGAAGCAGAGACACAATCTCAGACTAAAGATCCTTTAAAATAGAGGCGAGGAGGAATTTCTTCAGCCAGAGCGTGGTGAATCTGTGGAACTCTTTGCCGCAGAAGGCTATGGAGGCCAAATCACTGAGTGTCTTTAAAACAGAGATAAATAGATTCATTTTTTAAAAATTTAGAGAGCCCAATTCATTTTTTCCAATTAAGGGGCAATTTAGCTTGGCCAATCCACCTAGCCGGCACATCTTTGGCTTGTGGGGGCGAAACCCATGCAAACACAGGGAGAATGTGCAAACTCCACACGGACAGTGACCCAGAGCCGGGATCGAACCTGGGATCTTGGCGCCATGAGGCGGTAGTGCTAACCACTGTGCCATCGTGCTGCCCAAGAGATAGATAGATTCTTGATCAATAAGGGGATCAGGGGTTATGGGGAGAAGGCAGGAGAATGGGAATGAGAGAAATATCAGCCATGATTGAATGGCGGAGCAGACTCGATGGGCCGAGTGGCCTAATTCTGCTCCTATGTCTTATGGTCTTATGGTCTTAGGATCCAAGTGGCCCTGGCAGAACCCAAATGAAGCATTGGTGAGCAGATTGTTAGTGAATGAGTGAGGCTTGATAGCACTGTCGATGATACCCTCCATTATGTTGCTGATGATGGAGAGCAGACTCATGAAGTGGTAATTGGCAGGATTGGATTTGTCCTGCTTTCCTGGCACTTACCAATGTTATTGCTGGACTGAAACAACTTGGCTCGTGATGCAGCTATTTCTGGAGTTCACAAATGTTGTCAGGACCCTTTGATATTTGCAGTACCTCCAGTCATTTCTTGATATTCGTGTGGAATGATTCAAATTAGTTGAAGATTGCTATCTGTGATGATGGGGCTTCGGGAGGAGGCCAAGATGGATCATCCACTCAGAACTTCTAGCTAAAAGCAGCTGCAAACAGTTCAGCCTTGCCTTTTGCAATGATACGCTGATCTTCCTCGTCATTAAGTATGGGGATGTACGTGGAGCCTCCTCCTGATTTAATGGGCGGCACGGTAGCACAGTGGTTAGCACTGCTGCTTCAAGGTTCCCCGGTTCGATTCCTGGCTTGGGTCACTGTCTGTGCGGAGTCTGTCTGTTCTCCCTGTGTCTGCGTGGGTTTCCTCCGGGTGCTCCGGTTTCCTCTCACAAGTCCAGAAAGACGTGCTGTTCGGTGAATTGGACATTCTGAGTTCCCCCTCAGTGTACCCAAACAGGCGCCGGAGTGTGGCGACTTGGGGATTTTCACCGTAACTTCATTGCAATGTTAATAATAATGTGACAATAATAAAGATTATTATTATTATCATCACCATTCAAAATTGGATGTGGCAAGATTGCAGAGCATTCATCTGAATCATAGGTTGCAGGATGGCTCAGCTCTATCCATTACTTGTTATTTCTGCTGTTTAGCCTGCATATAGTCCTGTGTTGTAGTTCACTAGTTTGTCAGCTCATTTTTAGGTACAATTGGCGCCGCTCCTGCAATGCTTTCTTAATCTCCTCATTGTTCTCTGTCTCAATGGTAATGTTCCAGTGGGATATGCCAGGACTTGAGGATGAAGGTTGTAGTTAAATATAATTCTGCTGCTTCTGATCACCCACAGGACCTCCTCATGGGTGTCCAGATTAAGTTGTTAGTTCTGTCCCCAAAGCTATTTTTCCATACACATACGGGATTTGCTTTCACATATAACTAAGGAATGTTGGTTGTTAGTCTCTTCATAGGAAGAAGCACCATGCGCCATTAACAATCAACAGGAACACATGAATGCTGCAATTTCTTCAGTGGAGATAACGGTCGTTCAAGAGGTTTAGTGAATTAATAGCAAAGCTGCGATTATCAGTTTACTCATGAATAATCTGGAAATTAACCTCTTGACCATGTTAACCAGCAGGAAATGTAACTGGAAATTTCAGGTTGGCTGTGGCTGAAAATGGAACAATATTACAAAATGTAGTTGGAAGGGGGAGTGCCGCTGTAGCTGGGGTGTATTATTCAAAAGGTAGAACACATTGTTTGCAATATAATTAGCACTTTGAAGGAGAAGTGACTGCTAATTCTAAGTATAATTATCTCCTACTGATCCTGGCAGTCCGATGCACCGCTGTCTGGTCAGCTGGTCTGCCAAAACTCCAGCAGGCTCATGAACCTCTTGCCTTTTGCAATGATACGCTGATCTTCCTCGTCATTAAGTATGGGGATGTATGTGGAGCCTCCTCCTGATTTAATGGGCGGCACGGTAGCACAGTGGTTAGCACTGCTGCTTCAAGGTTCCCCGGTTCGATTCCCGGCTGGATTGTGCCATGCTAAATTGCCCGTAGTGTAAGGTAAATGAGGGGATTTTTGGGTTACGGGTATACGGGTTACGTGGGTTTAAGTAGGGTGATCATTGCTCGGCACAACATCGAGGGCCGAAGGGCCTGTTCTGTGCTGTACTGTTCTATGTTCTATGTTCTATGAACCAGAATATTGGGGCAGTTTCTGCTTTGATTATTATTGGAAGTGCGTGATGCTGCATTGAGTACTCCCTCCATGGGAACAGGGCACCTGTATAATCCATCCAGTTTAAACAAGGTCAAAGCAAAGCATGCAAATGGGAACGTTCTTCTAAAATACCTAATCTTGAGGCTGTGCTGGATGTGCATGTGGAATGTGGAATTTTAAAAGTACTTGTCCCGGGAGATCACAAAAATCACAGGATTCATAGAATACCTACACTGCAGAAGGAGGGCATGTGTCCCATCGAGTCAGCACCGACCCTTGGAAACAGCCCCACTGTGCCACCGTCCCGCCCCATTTTAAGAAAAAATTTAAAGTACCCAATTCTTTTTTTCCATTTAGGGGGCAATTCCGCCTGGCCAATTCATCTACCCTGCACATCTGTGGGTTGTGGGGGGTGAGACCCATGCAGACACGGGGGAGAATGTGCAAACTCCACATGGACTGTGACCCAGGGCCAGGATCGAACCTGGGTCCCTGGCGCTGTAAGGCAGCAGTGTTAACCACTGCACCATCTTGCCACCCATCACTAACATTATTTTTTTCCCCTGCAATCACTGACCTTATTGATAAGGGGTAAGCTGTTTACCATCTAGGTATGTCGATTGAAAACTTTAGAACTATCAATTGGAAACCATTGGAAAAGGTCAAATTTTAATTACACTAAGTCATCTACCATTACTTAAGAGTTATTGGTCATCGAAGCAATACTCAATACAGAGGGGACTCCCACCAACCTTAATCAGTATGGAACAAAACAAGCCTGTGATGATATTACGCGTTGTTCCTGTCTCCCACACCTCTCATGGGAAAGCTTCTTGATATTAAGTAGTACAAATCCAGACTTTTAACACAAATTTAACTTTTCTTTTTAGCAGAAGGACTGTTCCAAAACTTGTCTCGACACTCGGGAGGATACTTAAGGCATTGAATTTGGTAAATATCCTTCATTCTATCATTGCGCCCAAGAATTAGAGAACTTGCTATCGCCATTGATTACTGATTGCAAACATCTAGCTTATTTTTCCTCCAACAAAACAACTCAGACCATCTATGACTCAGGACATTATTGTATCACAGGCTGCATCACAAGCTATTGATCCAACCACTGCTATTATATCAGGTGCCGTCATACATTTAAAAGCACTTGTGTCACAGAATGATTCTTCAAGTAAGGACAATGTAGCATATTCAGTGATGGAAGCTGCAGTTTATTAGAACATAGAACATAGAACGATACAGTGCAGTACAGGCCCTTCGGCCCTCGATGTTGCACCGACATGGAAAAAAACTAAAGGCCATCTAACCTACACTATGCCCTTATCATCCATATGCTTATCCAATAAACTTTTAAATGCCCTCAATGTTGGCGAGTTCACTACTGTTGCAGGTAGGGCATTCCACGGCCTCACCACTCTTTGCGTAAAAAACCCACCTCTGACCTCTGTCCTATATCTATTACCCCTCAATTTAAGACTATGTCCCCTCGTGCTAGCCACCTCCATCCGCGGGAGAAGGCTCTCGCTGTCCACCCTATCTAACCCTCTGATCATTTTGTATGCCTCTATTAGGTCACCTCTTAACCTTCTTCTCTCTAACGAAAACAACCTCAAGTCCATCAGCCTTTCCTCATAAGATTTTCCCTCCATACCAGGCAACATCCTGGTAAATCTCCTCTGCACCCGTTCTAAAGCTTCCACGTCCTTCCTGTAATGAGGCGACTAGAACTGTACGCAATACTCCAAATGCGGCCGTACTAGAGTTTTGTACAACTGCAACATGACCTCATGGCTCCGGACCTCAATCCCTCTACCAATAAAGGCCAACACACCATAGGCCTTCTTCACAACCCTATCAACCTTAGCGTACCTTCACACCCACACTTTTTTTATTCTTTGGCGAATAGTAGGGGAAGCAGCCCCGAGTTGATTATTGGCCCGTTGAACAGTGTTAAATGCTCTTTCCTGTCATTGGACTCATACACGGATATTCTGGTCCGGGAGGGGACAAGGATGGATGGGTGGGGGGGGGGGGTCACACAGACCTCTAGCGATGGGGGGGGTCACGATGTCCGTGGGTGAGGATTGCAGGGGACCCACAACCTAACTTTGAGATCTGAGCACACTTTACAAATGGCGCCCCGATCTCTGCGGATCCAGTCTTGCTGGCATCTTAAGTTCCCCACTGCAAAGAAAATTCTAAGTGTGCGATTTTTCAATGAGAAACTCCCCAAGTTCCAAAGAAATGATTAGGTGTGGGTGAATACAGATCTGCATCATGTCCAAACACCCAGCAGGAATCACCCTGTGAAACACCCCCAAAATGACACGTGGGCGGGATTTTTCGGCTATGCCCGCCCAACAATTGGAAATTCCTGCCGGAGGTTAACGGGCCTTTACAAGGTACGCGTCCCGTCCATGACGATCTTCCAGTGGGCGTGGATGAAAAATCCAGCCCCTAGTCATTTTTGGGGTGAAATGTACCCCACATCTGGAGTACTGTGAGCAGTTTTGGTCCTCTTACTTAAGGAAAGGTATTATTTTATTGTAGGCGGTTCAGAGAAGGTTCACCAGGATGATCCCCGTTATGGGGGGATTATCTCATAAACAAAGGTTAAACAGGTTGGGACTCTACTCGTTGGAATTTAGAAGAATGAGAGATGATCTCATTGAAAGGATTCCGAAAAGGCTTGACAGGGTAAAGGCTGAGATCCCCTCATAGGAGAATAAAGGGTGCCGATTTAAGATTGAATTGTGGAGGAATTTCTTCTCTCAGATGGGTTCCATGAAAAAGGTTGAGAGTCTTTGGAACTCTTTGCCTCAGAGAGCTGTGGGGGCAGAGTCCTTGGGTATATTTAAGGCTCAGATAGATAGATTCTTGATCCGTCAGGGAATCAAGAGTTACGGGGAAACAGCAGGAAAGTTGACATGAGAAATGTTGGATCAGCCATGATCCTATTGAATGGCGGAGCAGGCTCGAGGGGACAAATGGCCTACTCATGTTCCTATTTCTTATGGTCTTATAAATGGTGTTAAACGGAGACTGACTAATGCTTTTGGGGGCCCTGCGCACTTCCTATTTGCACCACATGGGGCACCACATGATGCTCCGCCTCCTGGTGGCCCACCCCCAAGATGCCGAGCCCCATCCACAATGATGCCCATGCCTCTTGCTGCCCAGCCCAGCCATTTCACTCTCAGCCCTGCTCCCTGGCTGGCCTTTGGTTCTGGTAGAGTTGTCCTGTTCCCACCACCATTACTCCCCGATTCACCGAGACACAACGCCAGCGCTTACCTGGCCTTCTTCGCACCTCCCGACTGCTGTTCAGCTCGACTCCCTCTCGGATGTTAGGGCCTCAAGTCTCGATGGCTGTGTGTGCTCCCAGCTGGCTGCCTGGTTGCTGCTAGCTATCTCGTCTAGCCTCTGCTCTCTCTCACCCTCGTTGTCTGGTCCATCTGCTGCCCAACACAGCCCTCTCTCTCAACTCTGCCTGGCTGACCTCTGGCTCTGGTTGAGTCATCCTGCTCGCACTGGCCATTGCTCCCCGATTCCCTGAGACATGACGCTGGTGCTTCTCTGGCCTTCATCGCAACTCCCGACTGCTGCTCAGCTCCTGATTGGCTGCCTGGCTATCTGGCCTAATGACCTTTGTTCTTTTTGGTTGGTTTCCCACACAATCTCCTCAACCTTGGCCTAGAAGTCGAGTGGGCCTAGGTGGGCTGCACTTTTGGAAAGTCAGTGCAGACTTGCAGGGATTCTATGAAGTTATGGGAAGTCCACCAGCTTTTCCTCAGCTGGAATACCATAAGGGCCATAACCTTTGTTTTTTTTTTACCTGTTTGATTGATTGTTGCAGTTTTCCTATAGATGTTGGTTCACCGATGGATTCCATCACAAGGTATGGAGGGATAACCTGGAGAGAATCACTGCCATGGTTGAGGAGTTGTTGAAAATGTTCTTTCCAACATTGATGGATGGCATTATCATCCTTAAGAGATAAAGACCATCCTGTGAGTGAAGGGGATTTGATCTATTTCACCTTGGTCTACAGATGGCCCTGATGGCTTCACAAAAAACTTTGAATGTCATGATCGTCAGAATATTGTTCGATGTGTGGGCTTTCTTTTCCCATCACTTGCCCTTTATCCTCAGGATTTGTCCTTGGGTGTCAGACCTGATTTGTTGGAATGCAGCCTACCTGACTTGTGACCTTGCGTTGTTCTACCAGACAATGAAAGCTGCTTGCTTTGTTCCAGGAGGATATATTTCGGCACCATTTGCGTCAAATCAGTTCTGGTGACGACAATGCTCAAAACCAGCAGTCTGGACATGGGAGTCCAGTACAGCTGACTTTATGTGACCCACTGTTCTGAAATTGAGTTGGATGTGTGAAGATTTTCAAGATTGAGCTGCACTTGGTCTCCTTGAATCTCATCACATTGATGATTGGGTGGGGATTGCGACCAATCATTCCAAATGGAGACAATTTTCCATCAAGCTGCATCATGCTTTGAGTCCAAGCGTCTTAGTGGTGAGGCAGGGTGGCGGCAGAGAAGGAAAGAAAAGGAAGAAAATCCTGCATTTTGGATCCCGCGATTCATGGGCATCCTGCCCCATATGCTCAAAGATCGAGAATTGGCCTGTTCAGTCACACAAAGTTCGCGACCCTGCGTAAACACCATCCTTGAATTGAGAGACAGCCACCAACGTCGACTCCAATAAGCCTATTTAAATTGTTTTATATCTATTAGAAGCATACGATGACAGTAAATGGTAGCACCAGTTTAGAAAACAACTTACCCTTGCTTAGCTACTTCAGAAGGGCCAACAAGGCTTAATCATAAGCGAAAAAGGTGAACACCTTTACTTAAAGGCTTGCCAAAATCTGAAATAGTTGATATTACATTTCAGATGTCAATTAATAGCCGATCTGTTATTTCCCCTTTGATGTCACAAACCAGGAAATATAAGTAAGCCGTGTGATAAAATATAACAAGGGGATTTTAATCCAATGGTTTTATTTCCCATGTTATCATTTGAAAAGGTAACATTGTCACAATAAAGGTGCAATTTCAAAATATTTCTTCTTAACTGAACTTTAAAGCACTAATCATGGAGGTTTAAAATGACACATTCAAATAAATCTAAATCTTAATTCTACACATCAAAGTAAAGTGAATGAAGTAAGATCAAGGCTATCGCGACATAGTGCTCTTTGCATTTTAATTTGAAAATGCAAACTACTTTGGATTTGAACTTTTCAGTTTCGACATTTAGTACAAATTCAGCTGAATTAATCACCACCTTCAAGGTATGAATACTCATTTGCATTTATCCTAAATCTGAATTGAACATACTACATAACCAACAGAATATTCCGTAAACAATAGCCATTGTCTGCAAAACTAAACCACCCAGATATTTCTGAAATGTGTGTCTATAATTTGATTGATATATATTTTTTCCAATATACCACACATCCGACTTATAATTCTCCGGTAATTAACTACAGATTATCTCTGAAGACCTGCAGTAATTATGTCAGAAAACCCTTTAATACCCATCTCTGAATGTCATGATGCTGCGCTCTCCTTTGCCAATTTACTTATCACAGAAAGCCACAAAGGATTAAAGTGACTTTGGAAATTATGCCATAATTTTAATTGCATTTGTTACATAAAAGATGCGCTTCTGTTCAAGCAATATCACAATAAATATGTGCATGGCTGCTTGGTCTTGTAAAATCTCCTGACAAAAATCATTCAGGTGAACCAATGAGAGCTTTAACCTTAACCAAATAAACAAACATTCGGACAGTGTTTCCTGGGCAAATGAACCGTGAGATGTGACATGTTACTGAACCACAATAATCAGGAAGCACCAGTTTGACTCCCTGACCAATGCTGAGTTAGCTTTCTTTCAGCTTCGGTGCAGGTTGTAGCATGACAGTGTCCTTCTATACTGCAGACTATACTGTAGTCTTTATTGTCATTTGATGGCCTCTGCTAGAAAGTGTGCATTCGGACATGTTCTGATGGCATTTTAAGGCTCAGCTACAATGGAAAAACATAAAAATTCAGTGAGCTCACACAAGGCAAATAGCAAATAGTCCTTTGAATAAGTAACCAAAGGGCCGCTGGTCTCTCTGTAGCTCAGCATAAGCCACAACCTAAAGGGAAAGGGGAAAAAATGGGAGCAAAGTCAGGGGAGAGAGTAGTTGGAGGGGGTAACATGGCACAATTCCAGCTTCTGAGTCAGGCAGCTACGATTGAAGCGACACTCCGGATTTGATTGCAGTCTCATTTAACAGTTTAAGTTAGTGCTGAGGAAGAGCACTCTGCATTCTGGGAGGTGTGTCTTTTTTGAGACCTTTAACCAATGCCATAATTGCCCATTCATGTAGATATAAAATAAATTGTGATCCTATTTGGAGAAGATAGCTCTTCTGCCAAAATTCCTCCTTCAAATAAACTATCAATTAAAAAAGATTAAGTGATAATTTATCTAATTTGCAGATTGTGGGGCATTTCACTGTTCAAATTGGTTTATGTATTTGCCTACATTAGAACTTTGACTGCATTTCAAAAATCCATTGATTGTAATTTGACATCCTGAGGAGTTAACAAGATACTATGGGGGGCAGAGGTTTCCCAGCTGCGGTGGGTGGATTCAACGGGAAATCCCATTGACGTAGAAGGACCAGAAGATCCGGCCATCAACCAATGGCGGGCCACCTCCCACCACCCAGAAGCACACTGCGGGGGGGGGGGGGGGGGGGGGGGGGGAATCCCTCCACCCTCGATATAAATGCAAGGACATTTTTCTATTTTAAAATCAAGATTGAACAGAATAATTGTAAGGCTGTGATCTCATTTTAGGATTCATTCGGCAACAAAAGGGAGCTGCTTTTAAACGTTCCCTCACCACTCACTCCCAGTCAACACACAAGCATGGCAGCGCGCAGACCTGCTCCTCGGTTGGCGATGCCGACCTGAGAGGTTTCTGGGTGCAGTGGAGGTGAGACGGGACAGACTGTTCCCTGAGGGGCCTGGGATATAGTGTCAGCGGTTGTCAGTGCGGGCAGCATGACCAGGAGGACTGCCGTACAATGTAGGAAGAAGACCAATGACCCTCCGCCGAGCTGCAAGGGTAAGTTACCGCCTCTCTCCTGCCAGAGCTCTCGGTTCCGCCTGCCACCCCTCAAATTCCCAACCCCTCCCCAACAAATCGCTGGCTGACACCTCGGACCCTCCCCACATCCGATCTTTATGCCTGTCACTCAGCAACCCCTGGCACCCACCAGCACAACCCTTTCATGTCCAGTTGTGATGCCCACACATGCCACCTGCAATAGACCCGCTCCCCCGATCCATCAAGCATGAGGCTTACAATACCCTTTCTTTGTCCCTGGAGGAGAGGATAGTCCATAATAGGTGGGAAAGGGCAAATGCGGAGGGCGGGGTACCAGAGATCCGAGTCGTCACTCCCCCCATGAGCAACGGCCCCGGAGGTCATGGGGTTGACCAACAGCGAGGTTGGCCTGCACCGAAGAGGTAAGGATCCACTGCCCCTTCACCCAGGTGACCTGTCTCAAGTAAGTTAATACGAGACAAAATTATCCTTCCCTGTCACTGACCACATGTCCATTCTCTCACAGGATCTCCATTTGATAGGCTGGCCATCCGAGACATTCCCCCCCCCCCCCCCCCCCCCCCCCCCCCCCCCCACCGCCCCCCAAGAGACTGCTCAGAGGAGAGCCCGGAGGAGAGCACTTGGAGGGTGTTCATACTGTGGGAGGGTTTGTAATCATGAGCTTAGGATTTTTATTTTCATTTTAGTTGGGGTTTGGGAGTGAGCGGGGAAGGTGGGAGTCTTTGTTTGCCTTATTGCTGTTTGCTGGGCTATTTGGGTGTGGTGATGGGAGGCTGGGGGAGGAAGGGAGGGTTAGTTTTCTAACGGTGGCTGTAAACTTCTTTGTTCTGTTTTGACGGGAGACTTATCGGCCATCTTGGATGGGCCTGGTGTCGGCTCTCTTTGAGTATTTGCTGGACTGCCCCACAGGGTTGGAAAACATATAATTCCCATTGCTTTCTGTCTGGCAACACCTTGGCCAATCAAAATGTACTTGCCAATCAGTAGCCTTTTGCCCTGTTGTATCAATGTTACTGACCTTTTGAAAGTTGGCATTCTTCTGTTTGTCCTGCTGAATGTTTGACGAAAAACCTCAGCAACATGTCTCTATTCTCAACAATATTCAGGTTCTGTATGTTCAAGTGACTGTTTATTATTGTCTTATAGTGTATAGCCTTTATCATCTCTAAAACATTCATACTAACCAATGATATGATGACTGTTGTATTTTGAAGGATAATTTTGTCTCGTATTAATATTGTTATGTTAAGAACATATATGTAACCTAAACATAACCAAAATTTTGATTTGATAACACATGAACAATGATTAAATGATGTAAGCTGACTAACTTACCTCTTTGTTGTTTCTGTCTGCCTGCACTAAAGTGTCATTTATGCACGGTTCCACATAATGAAGCTCTTCATTGTACTGAGGAAGAAAACATGATAAATAATCTTTATTGTCACAAGTAGGCTTACATTAACAGCGCAATGAAGTTACTGTGAAAAGCCCCTAGCCACCACATTCCGGCACCTATTCGGGTGCATAGAGAGAGAATTCAGAATTCTCAGCCGGTACGGGAATTGAACCCGTGCTGCTGGCCTTGTTCTGCATCACAAACTAGCTGTCTAGCCCAATGAGCTAAACCAGCCCCGTTGCTACTTAATATAAAAATATTTGTTGTTGTTTCTCTTCCCGCAACTAGCGGGGCACAAGTCAGACTTTCATCTGTTCCCACAGTGAGATTTCTCCTGGAACAGGCCAGAGGCTTATAGTGTGAAGGGTGCCACACACTCCACATCAAGCAGGATGGCCAGGAGTACACTCAACCTGTTTGGCCGTGCTATAAACACACCTTCCTTGGCCAAGTTCTGGGAGTGGAGAAAACCTGGAGCTTCTGTCTCAGAGGCAGGGAGGCTCCCCACTGCACCACAAGACCTCCTCACAATTTAGAAATATAATGCTACTTAATATAAAAATATAATGCCAGTTAAGCGTTTCTAAACAAAATCACGTGTATGACTTTACTTGACCAGTGTTAATTTAAACGATTATATGAAAAGCTTAGAATTAATTATCAATGATTGATCTTTTGCACCAAATTTGTGTGTTTTTACACTAATTTAAACATCTCGCTTCTGCTCATTTTCTTACCTGGAACTAGTTTTTTTCAATTGCATTTTTGTTGTGTTTGTGTAAAGCAGTTACGCTGGAATTTAACTCAATTTTCCTCTCCCTATCCAGAATCTTCCATCCTTAGATGCTGTCTTATAATTATTTATGGTTTCTGTTACTTCTGTTGGTGTGCATTTTCTGTGACTACATGAGGCCAGATTAACGAGTTATGAATCAATTAATGAACAATTCAAGTCACTCCTCGGGAATAAATTCTTCTGGGCAATAATCTTACCCATCATGCCCATGGGCAATATTTGCTCAATTATCAAAGGTAAAACATGCACTGACCCATATGCCTACGTCAGGCAATTATCTTTAAAAACGAAATCCTTCTTCCCTTTCCACAACCATTCATATATCCCATGGCAGAAATGTTTGAAACATTGTTGATAGGACTAGAAAGTAAATCCCTGCTCTAATTCATGTTGACACTGCTGGTACAGGGCTCCACTAAAGTCTGTTACTCTCTGTTATCTTGCTCAGGTGCCCAGTCTACACATTAGGCGTGATTCCCCGGTCCCCCAGCTGCGTGTTTCTCGGCAATGTGCCGTTCTCTGGCAGCGGGATCCTCTATCCCGCCGCTTGTCAGTGGGATTTCCCGTTGAAGCCACCCCATGCTGCCGGGAAATCCATGGGCAGGGATACACTGCCGGTGGGAAAAGTGAATCACAACGGCCGGAGAATTCGGCCACAGTGCCTCCATGCTGTTCAACTAAGGTAGGCATCACAATCAATACTGTGTCTGTTCTCACCCAATGTGCACATATTTGTCCTTTACAAACAAAGTCATTTTGTGATCAAGAATGCTGGATTATACTTTCCTTGCTAGTCAAGGTGTGCTCAGACCAAATGTAGCCTACAGCAGCCACAACCAAGGTCAAATTAAACATTTAAACTGTATTATTTTGGCATATATGATTCAAAATGATTATATACGAGGGCATATACACTTACACTGAAGAGCACCTTTATCAACTGGGCCTTTGGAAGTCTTTGCTATATTCCTTCATTGTAACCATTAAGTATATATCTCCAGGATAAGTCTCACCTCATTTTCACTGGTTTCATTTGAGTCTATGAAGACTGAAACTAGGGCTTGCACTATCTAACATCCGATCATTACATCTGTGCAATCTGAGTTATATCTGTGAATAAGGCAAATATTCTTACTGCAATAATGTTGAAAAAGTCATCATCTCCAAATGTGTCCAGGATGGAAGAAACGGTTTGTTTGGCTATTGTCATGCGAAGCCCTTTCATACTTCCACTGACATCAACTAAAATGATAATGTCTTTGGGTGAAGTGGCGGCCTGAATGTACCTGCACAAAAGGAAAGGACATTTTGCATCAGTGTTCTCCAAAAAGGTTTCAAAAAGAAAACAAACAATAGCTGTAAATTATTACCTACCATTTGCGGTTTCTGCAGTCAAATGCAATTACTCCATTTTCATCGGGCTCCCATTTTACACCTATTTTCAAGGAATCAGGTAGTTTAACAAAATGAAGTGAATCAGGAGAAATGCAAATAAAAACATCTTTAGGTCTATATCTTATGAAATTTACATTTAAAAGTTTCTCTTTTCATTGTTATAATATCATTTTTATGAGCAGAATAAGATAATAATGTAACTGCGTAATTATGTAATGTCCATAACAGAAAGTGATTTCTTGCTGTTGGCTGCTTTTCAAAGAGAAACTGATGTGTTCCTTGTGCCTGGTTAACAAGCACCATTTACTGTCAGTGTACACTGAAGGTTGGGAGACACCTCGACCTCCATGGAGGTCCCCTCCATCACAGATGTCAGTCTTCAGCCAGTTCAAATTATTCCCCATAATATCAAGAAGCAGCTGAAGCTACTGGATACTGCAAATGTTATAGGCCCTGACCACATTCTTGCAATAGTACTGAAGATGTGTGCTCCAGAACCTACCACCGCCCGAGCCAAGCTGCGTTTGTACAGCGATAGCACTGGGATCTACCTGGCAATGTGTAAAATTGCCCGGGTGTGTCCTGTACACAACAGGAAGGATAAATCCAACATGGCCAATTACTGCCCCATCAGTCTACTCACGGTCATCATCAAAGTGATGGAAGCGGTCATCAACAATGTTATCAAGCCGCACTTGCCTAGCAATAACTTGTTCACTGATACTTAGTTTGGGTTAGACGAGGGCCACTCAGCTCCTGACCTTATTATAGCCTTGGTTCAACCATGGACAAAAGAGCTGAACTCCAGAGGTGAGGTGAGAGTGACTGCCCTTGACATCAAGGCAGTATTTGATCAAGTATGGCATTAATGAGCCCGAGCAAAACTGGGGTCAATGGGAATCAGGGGGGGGGGAAACTTGCCACTGGTTAGAGTCACACCTAGAACAAGAGGTATTGATTGTGGTTGTTCAATCATCTCAGTTCTAGGACGTCACTGCAGGTGTATCTCAGGATAGTGCCCTAGGCCCAGCCGTCTTCAGCTACTTCATCAATGACTTTCGTCCCAGCATAAGGTTAGAAGTGGGGATGTTTGCTAATGATTGCACAATGTTTAGCACCAGTCACGACTTCTTAGGCACTGATGCAGTCCATATCGAAATGCAGTAAGACCTGGACAATATCCAGACTTGGGTTGACAAGTGGCAAGTTACATTTCCACCACATTGGTGCCAGGCAACAACCATCTCCAACAAGAGAGAACATCACCTCTTCATTCAATTACATCATCATCACTGAATCCCGCACTGTCAACATCCTAACATTGACCAGAAACTGAGTGGGGTATCAGCAATGTGTCTGCAGCACGCTCACAATTTGGTAGTTAGGAGGCTCAAACCAGTTTCAGATTTAGCCTCATTCACATTTTTTCTGCTGGATCTACAACTAAAATAGGCGTAGGATGCCGATCTGCATATTTAAACAGCCTCAGCCCTGTTTTGGGTGCCAATGCCAGATACTTAAAGACCTGTCTGAAATTCTATTCAGGTAGGCAATTGGATGCACAGAATTCGCACCAGAAGGGTGATTTTTCAGCTCCCGTTAGCCGTCCATGAGAGCGGTGATGTGGACGGAAAACTCCGAGAGAATCGGAAACCACGATTCTCAGCAGCAAGATACCGTTTTCCAATTTTCCACTCCCCTTGCTGGTGACGTAGCGAGGTTCATGCCCAGAAAGACCAGGAGCCTCATTTAAATACATTTTAATATACTCACTGAGTCCCCCTCCACATGTTTCCTGAGTATTCAAACTATTTACAACAGGTTCGGGGAAACATGAATGAGTTGAGGGGAGCCCCAGGAGGCGCAAAGGTAAGTAAAGCCCAAGGGGGAGAAGGACATGCCCAAGCAGGTCCTGCCACTGCCCCAACACTAACCCTGGCACAGGCTGGTACTGCCAACCCAGCAGTGCTAACATGGCAGTTCCAAGCTGTGCCCAAGGTGGACCCTCTGTGGAGTCCCATTGGGAGGGGGATTTGCGTTACGTTATTTGGGGGGGAGAAGGCCCTAATGCTTGTGGTTGGGTGGGTGGGGGGGGGGGGGGTGAAAGAAGCCCCCGATGCTGACGGCAGGGTGGAGGGGCAGTGTTGGGCAGGAAGCAGGGGATGCCCCGTCTCTCATGTCGAAGGCAGGGTGGCAGGCGTCCCTGATGCTGATGTTTTTTGATGTGGAGATGCCGGCGTTGGACTGGGGTGAGCACAGTAAGACGTCTTACAGCACCAGGTTAAAGTCCAACAGGTTTGTTTCAAACCTATTTGTTTGAAACAAGCCTGTTGGACTTTAACCTGGTGTTGTAAGACTTCTTGCGATGATTTTTGAGGTGGTGGTGGGGGTTGGAGATAGGACCCCTGATGCTGATGGTGGTTGGGGAGAGGTGAGAGCTGCCAGTGCTGAAGATGGTGTGGAACTGGGGGAGAGCTACCGATACTGATGGTGATGTATGTGGTGCTAATTGTGTGTGGGGTGTTGTGTTATGCTGCTTCATGTAGCATAAGCTGCTTCCTTGATGTATGCTTTGACAAAGGAAGCTCCAGACTATGAAATGAGTTCACTGTGTTTATTGAACTATTAACACAGTTCTCAAATGAGTTTGACTTACTGTTAACTGTAGTAACTTAGTCTATCTTTACCAGCCTGCTCTAAGCCACGTGCTGGGTGTGATGCTGCTGATCAACCCTGATGTACTCTCTAGATGTCTGTCTGTGGAAAGAGGCAGAGCATGTGTGCCCTGTCCTTTTATATGGGTTGTGAAATGCCCCCTTGTGGTAATGCCACCTCTGGGTTTCCTGATTACCCATTGGTTGTGTCCTTTTGAAATGACCCATTGGCTGTATGTCTGCATGTCATGACACCTCTGGTGCTCCCTCTAGTGATTATGTAGTTCTAGTGTATTTACATTAACCTCTTATGTATATACAGTGATGCATATCACCACATGGGGGGGGGGGGGGGTCGGTGACAGTGAGAGCCCCCGGTGACAGTGATGAAGGTGACAGTGAGAGCCCCCGATGCTGATGGTGGGGGGTGGGGGTGGTGGGGAGAGCCCTCAATGCTGATGGTGTTGGGGGGGGGGGGGGAGAAGAGACCCCAGTGCTGTTGGTGATGGGGGTGACAGTGAGAGCCCCTGATGCTAATGGTAGGGGGGAGAGGGGAGAACTCCCGATGCTGATGGTGGTGTATGTGGTGGGGTTGACAGTGAGATCCCCCAATGCTGATGGTGGCCGGCAGTTGTAAATTCCCTCTTACCCACTGCTTAAGGTGTTTCCACACATATCCAGAAACTCCTGAACACCTGGATGGCAAATCAAGGCTTGGCCCTAATGGCAAAAGTTGCATTTCTGCATATCTGAAATGCCCCATTGACCTCCATCCTTAAACTACAAACAGCTGTAATTTTTCTCAAAGCACCACAGTTAAACTGTCTGCTCCTTAAACAGGAACATGTGACAGCTACAGTACAGAGAGAATCAAGCAGCTCTCCAATCTGCCTTTGTCCAGCAGCAATGAAGTACAGAAATTGTGGAGATAATTTGAACCCGTTCACTCCCATTGTAGGTAAAATTGTGCAGGATGTAAAATGGACAAATAATTTGGTCCCGTTAGTTTCCCTTAATCAGTATTAACGGATACACCAAAAAACAGCAATGTAATTTTAAACGCAAGTATCCAACTGAAGGGAACAGGCCTCCTTGAGTGCCAATTTTATCTGAACAGTCAGCCTGTGGATTCTTATTGACACACTCAATTTGCATTATGATGACTTCAACGGGTCTATCTGTATTAAATTTAATCCATTAGTTCTGTCCATTTCTTGGATGGTTAGTTTTCCATGGAAAGAAAGTTTGGCATTTCTTGATGCGATGTGATCTGCAGTCAACATGTGTGTGCATCAAAGACACATGAAAACCTTGAAAGGTTCTCTGTACTAAAACCAAAGTGAATTGTTAATCTAAACTGCCAAAGTGTTCTTCTTAAGCAAGC
This sequence comes from Scyliorhinus canicula, assembly GCF_902713615.1. Lineage (NCBI taxonomy): Eukaryota > Metazoa > Chordata > Chondrichthyes > Carcharhiniformes > Scyliorhinidae > Scyliorhinus > Scyliorhinus canicula. The sequence goes on along the minus strand of NC_052156.1, from coordinate 38,057,645 downwards.
ATGAGAACAGAGGCCATTCAAGCATCAATAAGGAAATTCAGAGTCAAATAGAGTGTCAGGTGAGACAGAGAATTAAGCCACAAACAAAGCTAAATATTACAGAAGCGAATGTTGCTTTAACTCATGGCTGATGAATAGTCAAGTTGAAAAGGTGCTGGGATGACACTGTATCATGTCGGGACGAGCAGATACAGCAGAACTTAGATGAATAAAGGCATTGCACAGAGGGGGTGAAGCAGAGATTATTCTCACATCGTTCAACCTGACAAAGCGATAGAAGTGACAAGCGTAACAGAGTGATGGGAGCATTTGATGGGCATTTCACTATCATTAAATTGTCACTGCTCAAAGTGGTGATCCATCCTTAACTCCCCAAACTGAAGCAGCGGTAGATGCAACCAAACACAGGGAAGAAATGATGTAATATCAGCAATAAGTAGATGTTGACCACCGCCCCCGGTGACAGTGGTGAAGGTGACAGTGGGAGCCCCCGATGCTGATGGTGGGGGGTGGGGGTGGTGGGGAGAAGAGACCCCAGTGCTGATGGTGATAGGGGTGACAGTGAGAGCCGCTGATGCTAATGGTAGGGGGGAGAGGGGAGAACTCCCGATGCTGATGGTGGTGTATGTGGCGGGGTTGACAGTGAGATCCCCCAATGCTGATGGTGGCCGGCAGTTGTAAATTCCCTCTTACCCTCTGCTTAAGGTGTTTCCACACATATCCAGAAACTCCTGAACACCTGGATGGCCAATCAAGGCTTGGCCCTAATGGCAAAAGTTGAATTTCTGCATATCTGAAATGCCCCATTGACCTCCATCCTTAAACTACAAACAGCTGTAATTTTTCTCATAGCACCACAGTTAAACTGTCTGCTCCTTAAACAGGAACATATGACAGCTACAGTACAGAGAGAATCAAGCAGCTCTCCAATCTGCCTTTGTCCAGCAGCAATGAAGTACAGAAATCGTTCAACCTGACAAAGCGATAGAAGTGACAAGCGTAACAGAGTGATGGGAGCATTTGATGGGCATTTCACTATCATTAAATTGTCACTGCTCAAAGTGGTGATCCATCCTTAACTCCCCAAACTGAAGCAGCGGTAGATGCAACCAAACACAGGGAAGAAATGATGTAATATCAGCAATAAGTAGATGTTGACCACCGCCATACAGCTAGAATAACTGTCCAATATGCCAAATGTCACAATTGGGTGAAAGATGGATATTTCACTGTTGTCATTGGTTTAACCAAAAGACATAATATCAAGATAAAATGGTTTATCTAATGGCTATGAGGAAATTGTCCTGAAAATCAGTAGACCTGGTCGGGTACTTTAGACGTAAGTGCAACAGAAGCGTAGAAAGCGTAGTCCAGAAGCCAATTTTTATGAATCCCAGCGAATTTTATGGCACCTGCTTTGGGGCAGAACCTTTGTCTATTTCAAACAGAGGGAACGTGACTCACAAGCTGGGTATTTTCTCCCCCTCGCCTGGGATCGCCTGGATCATTGGTAAAGTGGGTTAAATGAGATACAAAAGACTTGCAGCTGATGTAAAAAAGGCCCCATCTAGGTTTCCAGCCCCAGGTTTCAGTTTAGACTTTGAAGGCAGAAGGGGGACAAGTTAAAGAATTAGCTTTCTCTCTACAGGAGAGATATAACCACAGATTGCTAGGCTTGCACTGGGACATCTTTCAGCAGTGGGCCTTCACCAAAACACAATGGTCTATTCGGGTCTCCAGCAGAAACTTACAGCAGATAGAATCTTAACAGTTACACAAGGATTTGTGGCCCATGAGTATTTAGATCCAATATTTCAAAATGAACTATTTAATATTGGAAATAAGAGAAATGGATGAGAGGGATAATTGAGATGAAGACATAATGATTGGCAATTTTAAGCTCATGACCTCAGTGGACAAGCCAAAGCTATAGCATTAAACACAACAGAATAGAGCCAAAGTATTTGAAACATTACCTTGTAAACTGATGCCTTGTCATAAAGGCTGGACAAACAAAATCTACTCACTGTTTGAGTAGAAGTGTATGTTTGAAACTGCAAGTGGTGAATCTTTTCAATAAACTTATTCTTGGTAAAAAAGTTTGTATGGAAGTTAAGTCTGGTAAAACAGTAATGACAACTGTATGGGAGTGATAAATTCCAATTGGAGCTTTCACATCCATTCTTCCAAAAGACTTAACAAGGCAATGAAAAGAGAACACAATGCTTCAGCAAGGGTTGAAGGTATTGCAAACAAACATGCCGATCTGCAAGTTTCCTCTGTCTTTGGTGCAAAGTCAGGAAGTAGCTCTTGATGAGAAAAGCAGGAGGTTAAGAATGTTTAATCTTCTGTTTGGATGATTGAGACTCGCCATTTTGAATGTCATCAGCACAGAAGGTATTGCAGGAAATAGTCCATGAAGACCGAGATGGAGTTAAGGTGCTATTCAATGATGTGATGTCTGGAACTACACACAGTGACACACAGGACAAAAAAATACCCTCAAAGCACGATTAAATATGGGGTAGGAAACCTTATTGAAGATCAATAAGAATAAACACAAGTTTGTTTCAGCAGTATTGCATTTGGTACAGTCTTGAACCAGATTCTTAAAAGGTTGAAAAATGCTTGACAAGATCGAACGAGATCTTGCAAGGCATTGTGGTTTGGATCTTGCCCTCAATGGGCGTGATTGAGATTTGCATTTTCAAATGAGTCGTTTGTCTCACTGGAATAAGTCTGCGCTGGAGTTACCCCAGGTACGGGATCGAATGGCCTTGCCTTGGAGACCTGCTGTGATGCCATTTACCACTGCTTTCCACAAACGTGGACCAGATGTTTTGGCACTTGAGGTGTATTCCAGACAATCGGAGGCCCCCGGGTGGTCAGGCTCTGGGTAGGGTGGTACCGTAACACCCCCGATACCAGCTGGGAATCTTGGCACTGCCAGCCTGGGGTGGTACTGCCAGGGTGCCCAGGTGGCACTGCCAGGCTGGCATGGACACTGTCAGGGTGTCGGGCTAGTAGTGCAAGGTGCCAGGATGCCCATGCCGGAGATCAGGCCTGGGAATACTTGCCCTTCTGAGGTAGAGCACAGGGCAAATCGAGGACCCCAGGTTGGTAAATTGAGGCATTTGGGGGTCCGGGGAGCTTGGGTGGCAATTAAAAATGGCGACCCGATCTCTTCCTGCATTGGCGAGCTGAGCACCCACAACAGGACTCTGTTGTTTTTTTCATTAAATCATATCCTGTAGCTCTCTCGAGTTCTCCAACTCTCAAAGGCACCTACCACCAGTACTTCCACCACCCACACCTCAACCCCTTTCCAAGCCCCCACAACAACAAAAAAATATTTTATTGTAGGCTTACATTAACGCTGCAATGAAATTATTGTGAAAAGCCCCTAGTTGCCACATTGCCTGTTTGAGTACACAGAGAGAGAATTCAGAATTCTCAGCTGGTACGGGAATTGAACCCACGCTGCTGGCCTTGTTCTGCATCACAAACCAGCTGTCGAGCCCTCTGAGCTAATACGTTACCAACCCTGCAGCCAAACTAGTAAGGATCACTCTAGATAGGCTTGAATGCTTGTGAATGGTGCTCTGCTTCTGATCATTACATCATGCAAGCTGTGGTGCAAATTCAGCATCAGGTCGCATTTAAGAGATTCAGTAGTGGGATGTTACACTGCCTAAGAAGGTATGAATTAGTGCTGTTTCATGAATAGAAAAGACCATGAATTGTGGTCCATGGCTTTTTGCACAGCTGAGGGAATATTAGAACATAACATACATCGATCCCTGAGCAAGATCTTCTTGGAATGGGTAATTTGGCTGGCCTATAGACCTCACCTCATTATAATTGAGGGAGTCAGTGTGCATTGAAGGTGCTGCAGTACACATTATTGGTCCTAAGTTAACAAAGGCAAAGTTAGTGGCCTGGAAACATTCCGACCAGTTTGGAAACGTCATGAATCTTTCATTTAAGCTAAATCCAAACAGTAAAGTTAAATGATAATCTAAATTTTATTCCACTTAGTGTTCTGTAGACATTGTGTGATTGAATCATTTGTTTCATACCTGGGTATTGTCTGAAGAATCCATTGGCACTCCCAAAGTATTGCCATAAAAGGGAAGGATCACGTTCAAAATTGTCAACAAAAATTTTGTTTAATGCTTCAGACCAGGAAACTCCATTTACTATGGCAGGGTCTGTAAGATAAGAAAGAAAAATTGCCATTGTCTTGTGTGCAAAGTAGCATTTCCCACAAAATTCACATCTTTACAAGAAAGTTTCCAATTTCATTTTAACTTGAGGGGAGGACAGTGAATGAAGGTACTGGGAGGTAGGAGTAGGTAAATGTAGGGAAGTCACTTTGGCAGGTCAAAAGCACCACCACAACAGGTTTGTGTATAGACCTGCCTTTCTATATCAGTATGCATGATATGGAGTAAGCTATAATAGAGTACAAAAACTTCATGAATTGGCCAAAATAACACAGGCAAGACTAAAATAAAATAGGATTTTAAATATCTTCGAAGCATAGGTAGCTGCACAAATTTATGTAATGATGGTCAGGATCTTGTGTTCTGGAATCTAGGTTTGGTGGCAGGCACAGAAGGGAGAGTAAATTCCACTGCTAAACAGACGGCTGACCTCACACGATCTTGCACTGTGCAGCTCATTACATATAGAGGAGGAGCTCATCAAATCTCACGTCAGGCAGGAGCATGCCATCCCCACTGTTACCTCATGGGCATCGAAGGACCAGGGCCATATTTAAGGGGAATTTTAAAGGGCCATATTTAAATGGCAAACAGCCATTCACTCACTGCAAGCCAGGATCTCCAGGTTCTGCCAAGAAGAGGATGTCACAAACCAGACAATAGTTGGCCCCTTGGTTCAGTGAAGCAGGAACACAATCTTCCCTGATTAATCTGCATGGAGGGTTGATCTCGGTAGGCCAAATGGTGTTTTCATGCTGCTTCTTTCTGTGGATCCATATACCTGGTTCTGCCAGAGAGAGCTCTTTCCAAGGTCTGCCCCCATTGGGAGCTGATGTGAGGATGACAAGAGTGCAGCCCTGCTAAAGGAAGATTTGATACTGCTTCCGAGTTGCCATGCATACGGACTTTGGGAGGGAATGGGTGAAATCTCAATTCTACTTACTGCCGCCCGGGTTCGCAGGAGGGCAGAGTGCTTTGCAGGTTCTAATGTGTACATTTAGCATCAGAGCTCCGTACATCTGCTCAGTTTGATGTATGCCAAGGGTCAAACGACCACCCTGGTTGGGGGCGGGAGGGGGGGGGGGGGGGGGGGGGGGGGGGGTCGACGCCTTGCCTTGAACCAGGGCTTTCAGTCTGGTGGAGCCCGATGAGGAGTGCATGCAGTTAAATTGCATCACCGCACCACGGGCTGCCCCCATCAAAGTCACCATCCAGATTAATGGTCACCCACTCGTAATGAAACTTCAAACTGGAGTTGCGGTTTCGGTAATAGGACAGCAGAAGATCAGGGCACAAATCCACGCCTAGATCTGAGGGACACTGAGGCATGTTTGCAACATACACGGGAGAACAGTTGGCTATCGCGGGCACAATGATGATTCCAGTTGCCTACCGACAGCAGTCCAACCGAATGCCTTTGATAGTGGTACGGAGGCCTGGACCCAGTCTATTGGGCTGTGACTGGCTGCAGAGCCTCCACCTGCACTGGCAGCAGGTTTTCAGGATGAGCACAAGGGGATTATACGAGGTCCGGGAAATACCCAGAAGTCTTCCAGGATGGCCTGGAAAAAATAAAGGGTGCTGTGGCCAAACTTTACGTAGATACTGAAGTCCAGCTGAGGTATTTTAGGGCCCATCCAGTTCCTTATGCCCTGTTGACGAAGATAGATGATGAACTCAACCGGTTGGAAAGTTGGTAATCATTTCGGCCTGTACAATTCACAGAGTGGGCAACGCCTGTATTTCCGGTGCTGAAGCTGGATAAAACCATCCACCCATGTGGAGATTACAAGCTTTTAAAAAATATATTTTTTAAACTTGACATTTTACACCAAAAAAAACAAAAAGTACAAAATATCCAAACAGCAAAAATAAACTAAATAAAACAAAAACAATAATCTCGTAAACCAACCCCCACCCCCTCCATTGCTCCCCTCCATCCCCCGACAGTAACAGTGACCAATTCTTTGAAATATAATATAACCTCAGGTAGAACCCTTCAATTGACCCCCCTCATGGAATATTTGACCTTCTCGAGGTGCAAAATCCCTATTTAGTCACCTAGCCAAGCCGAGGCAGTAGGTGGCGTCACCAGCCTACAACTTATCAAGATTTACATCCGAGTAACCAGCGAGGTGAAGGCCAGGACATCTGCCCCCGACCCATCAGGTCGACCCATCCAGCAGGTTCAATACCCCAAGCACAAGTAAGTAAAATAAAGTTGCCATAGTCCCAGGTGACCATAGGCTGCTTTCCCCTTTTAGCAGCATATGTTCCGCTGTTTATCCCTTTGCAGGACACCCCTCCGAATCCTTGTGGTTTATTCCCACCCTTATGAAACCTGATATGAGCCACATAATCCACCGAAAAAACAACTTGGGTAAAAATACTAGAAGATACTGGTCGAGAACCTCGGTAAGCTGTTCATCTTGATGGATTGAACCCGGCCCACGAAGGACAATGAGAGGCTGTCCCACCTTTGCAAGTCAACCTTAACCTTACCCGCTGGGCTGGTATAATTCAATTTACTGAGCCGTACCCAATCCTGAACCACCTGGACTCCCAAATACTGAAAGATAGCCCCAGCCAGGTGGGAAGATAACCCCGCCAATCTAGCTCCCCTCCCCGAAGTGTTGACCGCAAGATACTCACTCTTCTCTACATTTAACTTGTATCAAGAGAAGGAGCCAAAGTTGCTCAATATACTTATTATGTCCCCCATAACAGGTTCCTCACAAGGCATCCAATGACAAGGTCTTCTGCATACAACAAAACTCTGTGTTTCACCCTTCCCCTAACTATCCCTCTCCACTTATTTGAGACTCCCAGGGCAATAGCCAGTGGCTCAATCGCCAACGCAAACAAGAGTGAAGACATAGGACACACCTGCCTCGTTCCCCTATGCAGCCAAAAAGACCCCAAACTCATGATGTTGGTATGAATGCTGGCAATGGAGCCTTGTACAACAGTTGTACCCAGGACATAAACCCAGGGCCCAACACAAACCTCTCCAAAACCGCAAAGAGGTACCTCCACTTGACCCTATCGAATGTTTTTTCTGCATCCAATGACATGATTACCTCAGGTTCCAGCCAAACCACTGGGAACCACACTGACCAGTCGCCTCATATTGGACAACAACATTCGGCCCTTTACAAATTCCAGCTAGTCCTCGCCAACTACCTCCAGGAGACAGGATTCCAACCTCAATGCCAGGATCTTGGCCAAAAGCTTTGCATCTATACTGAGCATTGAAATCGGGTTATACAATCCACATTCTGTGGGATCCTTATCCTTTTTCAGGAGAAGAGAAATAGATGCCCGCCCAACTGTCTCAGGGAGAAAACCCTGCGCCAGAGAGTTATTAACATCCCCATCAATAATGGAACCAACTGATCCGCAAACTTGCTGTAGAATTCCTCTGGGAACACATCCGGCCCCGGTGCCTTCCCTGTGTGCATCTTTCCTAATGCAGTTCAAATCTCCTCCAATCCCAACGGTGCCTCCAGTTCTTCCCACAGTTCCTCCTCCAGCTTGGGACACTCCAGACCTAAAACCTCTACCATTCCCCACTCATCATCTGGCAGCTCTGACCTATAAAGCCTCTCATGAAAGGCTTGAAACGCTCCATTCGCCTTGTCTGGGGCGGAAACCAGCCAGCCCTCTGAATCCCTAACCTGGATGATCGCCCTAGCAGCCCCCTGAAACCTTAACTGGTGAGCCAAGAGACCACTGGCCTTCTCCCCATACTCATACACCAACCCTTCTCAAACGCCTCACTTGGCGCACGGCCCTATCCGTAGACAGCAGGTCACACTGTATTTGCAGCCTTTTCCTGTTAGCCGATATTTCCTGAGCTGGGTAGCTCACACTGAGTCCACTCCCTGGATCACATCCACTAACACATGGCACTCCTTCTTGGCCTCCCTATCCATATGTACCTTAAACGATATGATCCCTTTAATCACCGTCTTCAACGCCTCCCATAGAGTATTCCCCAATGGCTCTAGAGATCTTTGTACAGAACCCAATGTCCAACAAAAACCCTATATCCAACCTCCACCCCATACGCTGTGTCCGGCCCACCTCTAACACAAGATCTACCAAATGCGGATCATGCTCAGAGATAACCACTGCTGAATATTCCACTTATTTCAATCCGGTGAGAAGAGTCCTACTGATGACAATGAAATCTACCCTCGAGTACACCTTAAATACCGGGGGGGAAAACGGGAACTCCTTACCCTCGGGTAAACTGCTAATGGGTCCAACTGCACCTCCTGACTCCTCTACGAACGCAGCCAGCACCTTTGCTATCCCCGAAGGGACCAACAACTTTGGCCTGGGGCGATCCAGCTTCAGGTTTAGACCTCTTGCCTGTTTCACAGGCCTCCCAAGGCCCAGCATGTGCCAGGTAACTAGCCTTGTCAGGGGTCTCTCACACCCCCCCCCCCCTCCACTCCCCAACTCCCACCCTGTCACCCACGAGTCAGACGTTACCATCGTGATTAATTATCCCTTCATTGCAAATTCCTAGGTCCAAGGATCATCTAAGATGGTCACTGGGCCCACCCCACAGAATCAGTTGATGAGTGTCTAGATCTGGTATTGTGGCCAACAACTGCCTTATAAACTTCACATCGTCCTAATTCGAGGACTACACGTTCACCAAAACCACTGACTTTCCCTCCAATGTGCCTGCAACCATCACGTACCGACCCCCCCTGATCAGCTAGGACCTTCCCTGCTTGGAATTGGCCTTTGTATTGATTAAAATCACCATCCCCGGGCCTTGCTATCAAAGTCTGAGTGGAAAACCTGGCTCACCCAGGCCTTCCGCAGCCTAGTCTGGTCCCGCAGCCATAAACACACCACACTGGCCCCCAAATCATTTAAATGAGAGAAAACCCTCGCCTGTTTCACAGGCCCCCCAAGGGCCCGCACGTGCCAGATAACTAGCCTTGTCGGGGGTCTCTCATACTCCCAACCCCCCACCCGGGGGTCTCTCACAGCCCCTCCTCCCAAACCCCCTCACCCTCGAGTCAGCTATTACCATTGGGTTGAATTATCCCTTCATTGCAAATTCCTCGGTCCTAAGACCATCTAAGATCCCACCGGCCCCACCCCAAGGATAAGACCAAGAACATCTCCTGGTCACTGCTAATTCTCTATTTCACCCCCCCCCCCCCCTACCAATCCCCCACCCAGTATCTCCTCTGCCCCCCCCCCCCTCTCCCAGGCTTGCAGATGATTTGCCGCCTCGGCTAGCCACTCCCCCCCCCCCCCCCCCCCAACCAAACATACAAACAACTAAACTCAGTGAGCCAAAACTGTCCCAATGAGTCACAGTTCCTCCCACATTCCACTCCCGTTCACTAGCTATTCTTACTTGCTGGTGAGGTAGACCCAACCCAAGGTCCCCGCCCAAAAAGCTGACAAAAAACAAGAACATGAACCCCCCTGACCCACTCTCCCCACCCAGGTTCCCAAAGCCTAACACCCTTACGATACTCCTCTACTCCTCTTCCCATCATAGTACCATATCTAACTCCACTTTTACAAACCGACATCCAATAAAAAATAGGACGAAGAGACTTAACACACTGTAATACAATATTGTCAACAACCCTATCCCGTCTTTCACATAAACAACCTCTATCGACTCTCCTCAGATCAGTCCCAGTCCCTTTTCTCTAATGAAGGCCTCTGCCTCCTCCGGCGTTTCAAAGAGGTCTTTTGAGTGCATCGTGACTCTCAATCGCTCCGGATACACCACCCTGAATCTCACCCCTTTGTTATATAGCACTGCCTTCGCCTTATTGAAAGCCGCATGCCAGCTCAGTCACAATGTCCTGGTAGATCCGCACTATATGCCTGTCCCAGTCAATATTAAGGTTCTTCTTGGCCCACTCCAGGACACACTCCTTCTTCGGATAGCTGTGAAAGCTGATAATTGCTGCCCGCGGTGGCTCATTCAACCGTGGCTTCTGCCGGAGCGTCCGATGAGCTCTATCCAATTCCAGAGAGACGAACATCTCATCCTCCCCATCTGCCGAGCGAACATCTCTGAAAAGTACTCAGTTGGTCTCGAGCCCTCCACTCCCTACGGCTGCCCCACCATCCTGAGGTTCAATCGCCTTGATCTGTTCTACAATCTTAACTTTTGCTTTGAGGCCCTCATTGCTCTCTGCCATGAGCAGAATCTCCACCTCCAGCGAGGCAAACCACCTTCATGCTGCAACAAGGTCTCCTTCACGCCCTTCAACGTCTCATCTCACATTTTTACAGCATTCAAAGATTTACCAGCTGCCCAATGCCTCTTCGACAGTGGCTTTAAAAGAATCCTTCATCTCTTCGCCCTTCCTCTCAAACTGTCTTTCCATCTGCTTCCCAAACTTTTCCGGTTCCTGCACCATCACCACAGCTAGCGTGTATACGGGGGATGGGCCCGGCTGCCTCCGCCATCTTCTTTCCTCCAGATTCCCTCGCCGGGCTCCCAGCCTGGGGTTTCTCCCTCCCTTCCATCCTTAGCTTGCTTCACATATCCAACCTCTGTTCCACCCTCCCATTCTTCCCCCTTAGCTTGCCTCCCGAGTCCTACCTCTGCCCCATCTTTCCAGACTAACCCACTTCCCCATTGGCCTGCCTCCAGTCTCCTCCCTCCAGTCCACCCTAGCCCCCTTCCACCCTTACCAGCCTCCCCAGGCCAGCCTTTGTGTAACTTGGCCTATGAGCACCCGATCTGAGGCATGAGACTGAGATTCATGAGCGATCGCCAAGAAGGCCAGAGCACTTTCTAATCACTTCAAAGTTGTGAAAGAAATAAAGCTCGCCAGGTACATGCCACTCATATGGAGCCCAAACTGTTCTAATTTCTCAGAATTTAATTTGGAGAGAGAACTTAATTCGGTGAGGTTGCTTTTTGATGAGTAAGCACGACAGGCTAATATATGCAAAAAAACTTCCAGGCATGGTTCATCGGGAAGCTCAACGTGCCTTTAAACTGCCTTTTAAGTCCCGAGAACATAAATCCTACAGTTCATCCCGCTGATGGGAAACTGATTCCTGGCCTCCTACCAAGATACGTTCACCTGTTCGCCCACCTTCATGCCGCTCGGGGGGTGGGGGGGGTTATTGGAAGAGTCCACCCGAGAAGATGAACCATGCGGATGGATGGACCTCACCTCAATCCTAGATCTGCACTGAACTTAGTTATCAGAACTGTGTTAGCACAGGCCACACTAAAAGTGACCTCAGGTTAGGGCAGTGGTGGGTACCCTGCTGCCCGGGGGCCACATGCGGACCATCAGGGTTCTGAGTGTGGCCCCCCCGAGGCATTTTGTTGACTGTTGCTCACGCGCGTGGTTGCCACAGTCCACTGATTTATGTCCATGGAGTTTTGTTTTTGACCGGTGTGATACACAATCGAAGTAAAAGCAAGTGAAGTGAGGTGCGTGACTCATGGGGCCATGGTCAGTGAAAAAACCTGATGCCAATCTTGCAGCCCAGTGCGATAAAGGCGGGCTACTCATGCGACCCACTCACTGTCCGAATTGTCCATCACTGGGTTAGGAGAAGGGAAAATTGGTCAGGTCTTCTGCAAGCACTCAACTGTAGACAATGTGGAGGTCAGAATTGGACTACAGCTGAATGATCACCCATGTGGATAAGGTTCAACTCGAGTGAGGTGCTGTCAGGTATTTTCAGTCAATTCTTCTAAGAAGGGAGTGAAGGAGAGAAAATTGATGAGAACAGAAAAATAAAGCACATTTAGCTGAGATATAGTGTAAAGTGCCCACACATAGAAGACCTTGGATTGCATATGAACGTATTATACAACAAATTATGGCACTCTATTAGCCATGAAACCACCTTCGCACAGATCTCTACTAACTACAATTGGAGTTGACTTTGAATTTAAAGCACCAATAAACCACTCAGTTGCGATGCAATATGTTCCATCATACGTGCGGAGAACTAACTGCACTGTCAAAAATGATTGAAAATACCTTCAAGCAGCACATCAGCAAATAGAGTCGTTCTTGGTGAACAGAATCTGCGAGCAAAATATGTAAATTGGGCTATCCGACAAAGAACGAGAGGGAACTGCTTTTCAAGGTACATATATGCAAACTCAGTCCTGTGTGCAACAGTACAGCCTTTTCTGTGATATTTACAGAGTCAGGAAAAAACTAGGGCATGAGCTCAGATCATCAGGAAATGGATATCTTTCCATGGGATTGATTGGTTATAATTTTTAATGGTCATTACATAATTTAATAAGCCAAATAACTATTACATTTGTACTTGAGCTTCCAAATCATTTTCTGTGCATAGTTATAAAGTGACTACATCTGACATGAGCACTGAAGCATTAAATTGAATTTGTTTCCTAGGGATACTGCACTTGTTCTAAAATTTATCCACTGCTCAGTTGGGGGGAGGGGGGCTGAAATGATGCATATTTTCACCCGTTCAAATGATCTGACTCTGAAGGTAGAGCTGGAATTTATCTCCGGATCCATTTAACAAAATAAATTGCAGAAAATAATTAAAATTAAGCCTTATTACATTTGCTTTTTGATTTTTTTTTGTCACTATTTTGATTTGTGCATATTCAATAGCGAGGACTGAAGACATCATTACCCTAAAAGCCCTGAAGCTCAACAGTGTTAGATGGTTATACATTGTTTCTTCTTGCGAATATAGAAATTTGACAGAGGATATCTTTAAAAGTGAAAAATGGAATTGAGAAAACCCCAAAATATGTGCCAGAAGAATGTAAACAATGAACATAACGAAAAATAATAAGCAATGCTAACGAGGGAGAAAAAAATTGAATAACGAGGGAGAAAAAAATTGAATAAGGAGGTTAACTCGAATGTGAACAGAGTAAGATGCTTGGTTAAGATGCTTGCTTCCAACTCCATTCAGTTTCAGCAAAAAAATTGACCACTTTCACAATCTTAGAACACCCTAAAGCACTTTTGAAGTACTTTTGAGTTGAAGTGTAGTTACAGTTGTAATGTAGGGAATCCCAAAGTACACACAGCCAGGTCCCACAAACAACAAGGTTTGGGTTTTGAAATGTAACCAGTCTCACTGACACATCCAGCTTTCTATAGTCATGTGACTGTGCCATGAGGCTGCCTCTGGAGGCAGACATCTTAAGGCAGTTCTATAAAACCTCTCACACTGATAAAGACAGCCCCCGGTGCGTGAAACCTAACTGAGTGGAGTACAAAGGTCGAGAACTCCAAGTCCCGACAGTCTCCTGACATTTGGCATATGTGCAGACCAGGAGTGAGTTGCTCATGCACAGTTCTACATCTTTACGTTTTTCAGAACTCAGGACAGGCCCCATGCACCTGTGCATAAAGGGAAAAGAAGAAGGGCGTGAAAAACCCAGGTCAGGTGGTTGGCAGAGGATCACCCTAGCCAGCATGTCACAAACAGCGAACATGGGTGGGGACAGGAAGAAGGGACAAACAGGGGAGAGAGTGAAGGGCAAGGTCTCAAAAGGAAGTTCCTGGTAAGGGACAAAACAAGTGGAAGAGACAGGTGCTTGTTAAGGTAAGGAAACAGAGAGGACAAAGAACAGGCTCCAAGAGAGAGGCTGTGGGAAGCAGACTTTAAGTAAAGACGGTTCAGGAGAAGCCCTGGAAATTTGAAGAGGGCTGCAGGGGAACATGGACCCAGAAGAGGGCTCAAGTGAACCCCTGAAGGTGACTTCCGGTGGTAGCCATGATCGCACGCGAGGTGGCTCCGGCCTGGAGGTGCTGGTTTTGGTCCTTCATACTCAATTAATGGGGCATTTTGATGGATAAAGTGTGAGAAGAGTGGAAGGTGATTGTTTCACCCTCGGATTGGAATGTCTATGGGGTATCAAATGGGGTTAAAGTTGGTGACAACCCGGGCCCAGGAGTTGGAGGAGACTCGTGACACAGCACAAGTTGGGAAGATGGCAGAGGGGGAAGAGTCAGCGTCAACGGTTAAACTGCTGATGGAGCAATTGATGAATTTTATTAAGGAGGAATTTCTGCAGCAATGATAAGAGAGGCAGGGGGACTGGTCGAGCACGATTGAGGGGGCAGTAGCACCTCTTCACGGGACCTTTGATCGGATGGAGAAGTGCCTGGAGGCACAAGAAGCAATGATCCAGGGGGTGGAAATGGTGGTGTCGGACCAGAGTGACCAGATTATGTCATTGGAGGCAGAGATGGTGATACTGGGGGATGTCTGTAAGGTGCTGCGTGCGAGGGTGGATGATCACGAGAATTAGACTCAGCGGCAAAATCTTCGTATTGTGGGCCTTTGTGGGTTGTGGGTGAAGGGAACGAGTGCCACGGGCTACTTTGCGAAGATGTTTACCAAGCTGGTGGATGAGAGGGTTTTCGACAAAACTCTGGAGGTGGACCGTGCCCACAGGTCCTTGAGGCAGAAGCCGAGTGCTGGGGAGCCGCCATGGGTGGTGCTTGTGCCTATCACAGGTTTCAGGACAAAGAAAAGCTCTTGAGGTCGGCCAAGGTGAGTCAGGATTGTAGCTGGGAAGTCAATCAGATTTGGATCTACCAGGACATTGGTGCCAACCTGGCCAACAAGAGATGGCAGGGTTAAATAAGGCTGAGGCAGCTCTTTTCCGGCACAAGGTTCAGTTTGGGGTGCTGTACCCGGCTGAACTTTGGGTAACTTTTGAGGGCCGGGAATATTATTTATTGATGCTGGCAGAGACGAATGACTTCGATAAGGAGCACAGGCTGGGGAGAGCGGGACTTCTGTACTGCCTGTATTTTTGGAGAGGTTTGTGCTTTGCATACCTTTTGTAACTTTTTATATCTTGTATACTTTGTTGTACCTTTTATACCTTTTTTGCACCTTTTGTACACTGTTGTTCCTTTTTGTACCTGTTGCACCCTGTACGTGGTTTATGATTGGTTATGTTTGCGTATATGCGGGTTTTTGGGATAATTGCTAATTTTGAGTATGGGGGTTCTTTGGTATGAGTTTTTCACTGTTATTGGTACAGGACATTGAGGGATGAGATACGGGGGTGGATCAAGGAGGGGATATGGCAGTGCACGCGGAACTGCAGAGGATGGGTAGTTTGGAAGGCGTAGGTGGGACCCTTTGTCTGGCTCTCCAGGTGGGACTCCCCATGCAAGCAGGAGGTGCTGGTGAACGGAAGCAGAATGG
Organism: Scyliorhinus canicula; assembly: GCF_902713615.1. NCBI lineage: Eukaryota > Metazoa > Chordata > Chondrichthyes > Carcharhiniformes > Scyliorhinidae > Scyliorhinus > Scyliorhinus canicula. Next base: position 38,042,226 of record NC_052156.1, on the reverse strand, counting down.
GAGTGGGAGCTGCGGTGGTTAGCCTGAGTGGGTAGGTTGGTAGGAGGGGGTCGGGAGGGGGTTGGTTTGGCGAGGAAGTTGGTATGTTGGTTGAGTTTGTGTGAGGACGGAGGGGGCAGCCATCTTGGTTGGGTCTGGCTTCGTGAGGGGATGGAGATTTGGGCCAGGTCCGAGCTGGGTTTGGCGGGTCTTGGTAGGGTGAGGAGGGACGGGGGGGTACAGAAGCCCCAGGTGAGGGTTGTAACATGGAATGCGCATGGGCTAAATAATGCAATTAAACAGTCCTGGGTGTTTGCGCACCTCAAGAGTTTGAAGGCAGAGGTCATTTCCCTGCAGGAGACACATTTACGGGTGAAGGATCAGATGCAGCTAAGGAAGAGTTGGGTGGGGCAAACATTCCATTCAGGGTTTGATTCTAAGTCGAGGGGGCTCGCAATTTTGTTTATCCCTAACGATGTTTGCAGTGACCAGGGAGGTGCGGGACCCAGGGGGTGGATTTTTGATAGTGAGCGTGGTATTAGCAGGGTCGCCGATGATGCTGGTGAATGGCCAGGTAGTTTGATGTGTTGACAACAGGGAAGGTGGTGGGTTAGCTATGCCAGCGATGGGGGGGTGCAGTGTGGGAAAGTGAGCAGAGAAGGCCTTTGACCAGTGGAGTGGTGGCATTTGTTCAAGATCCTTGGGAGACTTGGGTTTGGGTCGAAGTTCATGACCTGGGGACGGCCATTGTATGCATCCCCTATAGCGAGTGTGACAACAAACAGAAAATTTGGGGGTAATTTGGGCTGCATAGGGGGACAAGGCAGGGATGCCCCCTATTGTTGTTTGCATTGATGATTGAGCCCTTGGCGATTGCACTCCGAGCTTCAAATGAGTGGTAGGGGATTGTGAGGGGTGTGGGGGTGCGGGGGGGGGGGGGGGGGGGGGGTGGGGGGGGGGGTTGGTGGTGGTAGAGAGCACAGGGTGTCTTTTTAGGCCAACGATTTATGTTGTATGTGGCAAATCCACTGTATTGGGGTCCTGCCATTTATGGTGACTAGCGTTAGATTCCGGTATTCAGGGATTCAGGTGGCGCATGACCGAACCACCATGCATAAGTGGAACTTAGGGCGCAAGACAGCACAGTGGTTAGCACAGTTGCTTCACAGCGCCAGGGACTCAGGTTCAATTCCCGGCTTGGGTCACTGTCTGTGCAGAGTCTTGCACATTCTCCCCGTATCTGCGTGGGTTTCCTCTGGGTGCTCCGTTTTCCTCCCATAAGTCCCAAAACACATGCTTGTCCCGAAAGATGTGCTGTTAGATGATTTGGGCATTCTGAATTCTCCCTCTGTGCACCCGAACAGGTGCCGGAATGTGGCAACTAGGGACTTTTCACAGTGACTTTGCTGCAGTGCTAATGTAAGCCTACTTGTGACAATAAAGATTATTGTTATAACTTGATGGGTCTGACAGAGGGGATTTGGGGGGTACTTCAAAAGATAGGACACCCTGGGGTGAATTCTCCGTAGTGTCGGCAGTGCACCCACGCCCGGGGATTCCCTGACCACCTGGGATTGCCGACAATGGGAAATCCCATTGGCCAGCTTGCAGGTTGGAGAATCCCGCCCTCTATATCTGACATTGGTGGGGAGGGTAAAGCTGGCAATGGTGTTGTCAAGGTTCTTGTTTATTTTTCAATCACTCCCAATTTTCCTTCCTTTTCTTTGAAGTTTGGGCAAACTGATTTTGGAGTTTGTTTGGGTTGGCAAGACTCGGAGAGTTAGTTGGGCCCTATTGCAAAGAAGGAGGTGGGGGGGGGGGGGGGGGGGGTGCTGGCATTCCTTAACCTGCTGCTCTATTATTGGGCGGCGAATGCCGAGGAGATGGGACGATGGTGGGGGAAGGGGGGGTCAGCTTGGATCCGGCTGGAGGAGGTATCTTGTTGGGGGCCGAGTTTGAGGGCTTTGGTGACGGCCCAGTTGCCATTTTCCCCGGGGACATATATGTGCATCGCAGTGGTGGAATCTTCAGGTCGATCTGGCATCAACTGAGGAGGCACTTATCAGTATTGACCTCATTATGTGGGAACCATGAGTTTGCACCGGGGGGTTGGCGGGAGGAAGAGTTAGAGCGGGTTAGGGACCTGCTTGTTGAGGGTAAGTTTGCGAGGTTGGAAGAAGTGCGAAAGAGGTTTGAGTTGCCGAGGGGGAGCGAGTTTAGATGTTTGCAGACCATGGATTTCACACGGAAAGAACTGCCCTCGTTTCTCGGCTGCCGGACGATACGCTGTTGGAGAAGTTGTTGGTCCCGGAGGAGTGGGGGGGATGGGAGGATTGGGGATATTTATGGATGGTTGGGAGAGAAAGGGTTGGCCCTAGTGGAAAGGATCAAGTGGAAGTGGGAGGAAAAGTTGGGGATCGAGGTGGAGTGGGTCATTTATAGCGAGATAATACATCAAATCACCTCAACCTCCTCCTCTGCGAGGATGAGCCTTATACAGTTTAAGATGGTACATAGGGCTCATCTGACTCGGACCTGGATAAGTGGGTTCTTCCCGGGATTAGGAGATGTGTGCGAAAAGTGCGGGAGGGGGCTACTGAACCATGTTCACATGTTTTGGGGGGGTGCAAAGTTGGGTAGTTTTGGGAGGGGGCGTTTGAGAGTTTGATGGGGGTTTAGGGGTCAGGATAACACTGGACCCTACGGTGGCAATCTTTGGGGTGCCGGAAGCGCTAGGACATGAGGAGTGAAAGGGGGCTGATATTTTGGCCTTCGCATCTCTGATAGCCCGGTGACGGATACGACTGAACTAGAGGCGAGCAGCGCCGCTGGGGGTAATGGCTTGGTTGGAGTGTTTGTATGAATTTCTCAGGCTGGAGATGATACGTTCCATCCTTGGGGGTCGGAGGAGGGGCTTTATGTGCGTTGGAGGCCGTTTCTGTCTGTGTTTGAGGAATTGTTCATCATGGGAGCCAGGAGGAGGGGAGGTGGGGGTTTGGTGATTAAAAAGGGGAAATGTTAAACAAACTGTATGTACTTGGTTTATTTTGTGCTAAGTTTATGTATTGTGTGTGTGTTTGGAATAAAATATATTTTTTTAAAAAGTGAAGCCCTGAAGATTCAAGAAGGCAGTGGAAGGTTGGTCACTCCATGCTGTGGGCCTCTGGACCAAGGGCACCCCTTTGGAGCAGAGATTTTCTGCCTGGTGTGGACAAACAGTTGAAATTGTGTTTGTTTGTTAGTTGGTGTTTGAGTGTAGACTCAATGGGAAGGTGTTTGAGTGCAGAATCCATGGGAAGGTGGGAAGGGAATAACGGAAGGTGAGATTGAAAATCAGCAAGATGGGCCATGGTCGAAACCATTCAAGTGGGAGAGAAGTTTGAAGAGAATTAAAACACAAGGGGCGGAATTCTCCGCAGGGGGCCGAATTCGTAAAGGCTGTCATGAACTCGCCCGAGGTTCATGACGGCCTCGGAGCCCGCTCCCCGCGCCTAATTCACCCCCACCCCGGGGGGCTAGGAGCGGGCCTCCATTTTTCTCGGCAGCGACATGGTCATGCCGTGAATGTGAAGTCATCTGCGCATGCGCGGTGTGCCGGTTCCAACCCGCGCATGCGCGGATGACTTCATCGCGCAGACGGCACGAACCCGCGCATGCGTGATGGCCGTCTTTCTCCTCAGCTGCCCGGCAAGACGTGGCGGCTTGATCTTGCCGGGCGGCGGAGGGGAAAGAGTGCATCCGTTTTGGACGCTGGCCCGATGATCAGTGGGGACCGATCGCGGGCTTGTCCCCTCCCAAGCACAGTCGTGGTGCTCCCGTTCCAATAGGGCCCCTAGATGCCCCAAACGGGCATCTGGCGCCCGTTTCACGAATGCAGCGAGTTGCTGCCGTGTTGAAACAGGCGTGAAGGGCCGGCCGCTCGGCCCATCGGGCTTGGAGAATCGCCGTTCGGCGTGAAAAACGGCGCCGATTTTTCCGAGCCGGGGGTTGGTGGGGGGGGGGAGAATCGCTGGGGGCGCCAGGGGGGCGTAAAAAATGTCGGGAGGCCCTCCCACGATTCTCCCACGCCACGTGGGGAGCGGAGAATTCCGCCCAAGGTCTTGATAGGTTGACTCAGTGATACTGACATCTGGCTGGGTTGTTGAGAAATCCAATCTTGGTCCCATTATTCATTTGTAGGGTGATGTGTTTGACCACTGTTTGCTAATTAATGTACCTCATACTTACCTGGAATGTTTGAGTAAGACACATGTTATAAATTGTATCTTTTAACCTTGTACAGTAAAGTTTGTTTTGGTTTGTTCAAAATCTGTGCAGTCTTATGGCTTTTTTCTCTTAACAAGTGTCTTGAAACTCAAACATTGGACAGGATTTTCGGGACATTCACACTCGCAAGAATGTACGGTCCTGCCAATGACGCACCCCCACCGCGGGTTTCGAAACTCGATTGTCATCGGTGGGACCAGACACTCCTGCCACCTGCCACTGCCGTGCCAACCTCTGCCGTGCCAACCTCTGCTGCTGCAGAACACACTGTGGAATGGGAAGAAAATCCTGGCAATTGTCGATTTAAAAAAAAAAGGCTATTGGTCGCTAACTGGATCTCAACCAACAACATGGGTTTTACATAGAACATACAGTGCAGAAGGAGGCTATTCGGCCCATCGAGTCTGCACTGACCCACTTAAGCCCTCACTTCCACCCTATCCCCGTAACCCCTCATACCCTTTTTTGCTCACTAAGGGCAATTTATCATCGCCAATCCACCTAACCCGCATGTCTTTGGACTGTGGGAGGAAACCGGAGCACCCGGAGGAAACCCACGCAGACACGGGGAGAATGTGCAGACTCTGCACAGACAGTGACCCAGCAGGGAATCGAACCTGGGACCCTGGCGCTGTGAAGCCACAGTGCTAATCACTTGTGCTATCTTGCTGCCCATGGAGTAGGATCATAACATGGCTCGTGCCTTCCTGGGATACGTTTTGTCTTGGACTTCATTACACTCCATTCTCAGTGTTTGGGTTTGCGTGGCTCAGGTTTTGTATTTGGTCCTGAAAGCACCGTGATTTTTGTTTGAGCCTTAAATGTGTGTCTGCGGTAAAGTTCTATTGAACTTATGGAACATCGCATGGCTGTGGCATTGAAGGACCCTCTTCCCGCCCTGCCTTGCATGAATCCTCAGAATCCCCAGCCCCCAGCCCTCCTAGTCCCATACGTTTGGCAGCAGCAATCTTGCTCACACATCCCTCCCAGCCTCACATTCCCCCTGGCCATCCCCAGTCTCACAGGTCCACCCTCTCCCCCTTACTGGTTCACTGAGAGTCCCTTCGGAGTTGTTTTCTCTGAAAATAAGGTTCTTTGGTTTTACAAGAGAGAAAAGATGTGTTCAATCGACCAATTGTTTGGTGTTTGATGGCGTGGGCCTGTCAATTGCTCTCTGTGCTGTGATTCAAGCCTGTCGGGATGGTTAGAGAAACTGAAATCAAGCAGTAAGCAAGAGGCAGCGGATATTTTAAAAGCATTTGAATCGTGTTCAGGCATTGGGCTCGATTCACGGCCTCGTCGAGCCTGACTTGGTGTTGGGATGAGACTGTTGAATCTTGTGAGAGGTCTCGCAATCTTCTTTTTTACATATATTTATTCCAAACATTATCAAATTCTTCCATACAAAGGCTTAACTATATCATACAGACAGTTAGTCATTTTTAGCCCGATCTCCCCTCCACCCTTTCACACACACACACACACTCACACACCCCCCCCCCCCCCCCCCCCCCCCCCCCCCCCCGCACCCACGCCCCCCTCTCTCTCATCCATCCCCCTAGTTGCTGGCCACAAACATGTCCTTAAAGAAAGTGATGAACAGCATCCACCTGGAATAGAACTGGGACCTAACGGCCACACCTGGGAGACCTCGCCAGCGCGATGTTTAGTCCTGGTTTCCACAAACATGGACCAGTCGTAATAGCACCTGGGGTCATCTCCCAGGCCATTAACGACCCCTGGGTGATTGGAGATAGGGCATGGTGGCACTCTGGCACTCCCTCTGGCACCAGGGCATTGCAGCCTGGCACCCTGGCAGTACAACCCAGGAGGACCTTACCAGTGGGGGCGGGGGGGGGGGGGGGGGGGGGGGGGGGGGCGCAAGGGCTGTTCCTGGGGGTGCCTCCCCGGGTTTGGGGGTAGGGGTGTTCAGAAACGGGGCGGGGGGGGGGGGGGATGGGGGCTGAAAGGGTGGAGGGGAGATCGGGCTACCTTCCAAAATGGCACCCGGTCTGCGAGGAGCCTTTCCTGCTGGGCTCGCCAGCAGGAAGTGACTCAAGTACTGCCTCAGCGGGGAGAATCTCCCCGAGGCCAAAGCAAAAGGGCAAAGTGCCGTTGAACAGCAGGGTGTTACTCGGCACTGCAGCCACCAAGATACACTCCGTTAAACCCACCCCTAGAATCTGGCGAGTGACATCTCTGCATAACTTTGGGACACAAAACACAATAGTGTAAGGCCTTACAACTAGTCCTATAATATTCCTGGTTATGTTGCTTATCTAGACATGTGAACTGAACTCTCAGCTTAACCCCCCGTCCCTGGTAGCTAAGGAATATGATGGCCAATGACAACATATGCCACTAGTGGGATCACGTGCATTCACCACACTCTCTCTGAGGCCTCTTGAATATTAGCCTGGGTCTCTGTGGAGGCTCCAGCATGTCATTGGTATATTGGAGTTGTGTCTCCAAAGAACAGGCTATAATATAAGTGCAATATAAGGGTAGCACAGTAGTACAGTGGTTAGCACAGTTGCTTGACAGCTCCAGTGACCTGGGTTCGATACCTGGCTTGGGTCACTGTCTGTGCGGAGTCTGCACGTTCTCCCGTGCCTGCGTGGGTTTCCTCCGGGTGCTTCTGTTTCCTCCCACAGTCCAAAGATGTGCAGGTTAGGTGGATTGGCCATGATAAATTGCCATTAGTGTCCAAAAAGGTTAGGTGGGGTTACTGGGTTATGGGGTTGTGGGGATAGGGTGGAGGCGTGGGCTTAAGTGGGGTACTCTTTCCAAGGGCCGGTGCAGACCCGATGGGCCGAATAGCCTCCTTCTGCACTGTAAATTCTATGAAAATGTATCTTCCGTGAAAGCAAGCGATTCCACTGCCTCTAACTTACTTCAACTACAGTGACAATAACAAGAATTGTGACCTTAAGTGACATTAGCAAAAAGCTTTTGCTTAACTTCGTAATTAATATACATTGAAAAAGAAAGCCCCCCGCTTCATTTAATAAGAATGTCAAAAGATCTGAAAAGTAAAAAACAAAATAAATATAGTTTTAAAGGTGCGATTAACTTTCAAAATATTTTGGGAACACCGTCCTGGAATCCTGCTGCTTTTACCATGGGGCTCCCTTGCTGCACGCCTCATTATGCTTTTGATCTCCTGAAGTACAGTATAATCAAAGCACTGCCCTCCAGCCAGGATAAAGAATAGGACCATCCACAAAGCCAAGTAATTTGCATTATTTGGAAAATATTATGAACCATGATTTCAGAGCTGTTAACTGTGTGCTCAGTTGACCTTTAGTGCAAAGATATGTATCATCTGTTGTAGTCCACCCTTAACTCGCCTCAAAAATGTTCTAATAAGCCACTCAGTTGTATCAAATCACCAGAAAGGGAAACAAGAATAAAGTGAGACAGAACACTTGACTGCAAGCTAGCCATCAAATCAGGGTATGACAAACGCATACCCAACCGACTCTACAAAGTCCTCCTCATTAAAGTCTGGGAACTGGTGCAAGATTGGGAGGCATGTCCCACAGACAAGTCAAGCAACAGCCTGACATAGACATACTCATAGAATGATACCTATTAGTCAATATCCCAGATTCCTGCCTCACCATCCCTGTGCCTCCAACATGCTATATATTCGAGAGATGTGCAATACTTTTGACTGAATTAATCATACTTTTTGCAAATTTATGGTCGAGATTTGCAGCATCTGTTCAACCCCGGGGGATCATCGATACTTTAAATCCAGAATGATTTTTGCTGTAACAGCGACAGGCTTAGTTTGTTTTGTAATACAGAAACATTTGCAAGTACAAAAAGTCATAAAATTCATTGAAACCAGTAAAAAACATGTTTTGAAAGTATCTGTGGAGAGAGAAATAAGTAACGTTTTGAGTCTAATATGACTCCAAGAGTAATACGGACTCGAAACGTTAACTCTGTTTCTCTTCCACAGAAGCTGCCAGTCCTGCTCAGTCTTCTCACTTTCTCTTTTTACTTCAGATCTCCAGCATCTGCAGTATTTTGCTTTTATTTTAATGTTTTGAAAGCAATGATTTGCTTTGATGTCAAGTCAGGACTCTGCTGAGGATTTACTCATTGTGGTGAGATAACCACTGTAGTTATGTGTACTGCAGTAGGGGGATGTATGCCTGTACCTGTAATACAGGTTCCTCCGGTCAGCCCCTGCCGGCTAGCTCCGCCCACAGGGAGCTTGTGTATAAATATGTACGAGAGCTGCTCAGACCCTCAGTCTACAGTTGCGGATGGAGGGACAACATCGTACAGCAATAAAGCCTCTATTGTACTAGTCTCTCGGCTTTGAGTATAATTGTTAGCGCCACACTCATCCCAAACCCAAAACTTAGCGAAATTTAATCGAGACAATGCTGGGGGGAGGGGGTCTCGTCCAACAGACGGGGAGCCAGCGAGAACCCCCTGTTGCCTTCTTTGGGGTTGGCTCGCCAATTTAAGTGCCAGTCAGGCACTTAAGTGGACAGCAGCAGACCTTCCCCGAGGTCAAGGACTCTGGGACCAGAAATTCTCAGAATGCAGTGGGGTTTTCATCCAGAACTCTCCCCTTCGACCACATGCCCCTGCCTCCAAATTTGCCTCCAGGAAGGGCAGTACATTCTACTCATGGTGTCTAAATACACAAAGATAAAGGATCTTTTTTTTTCATGCTAACATATTTGCTCTTAAATGTTTTGAAGGCTACTCCAGGCGTCTCCGCCGGGATTCACGTGGGCGTGAACTGGTGCAGGTATTTCCAAACATGGCCCTGACGTGGTGGACTAGCAGTGGGTCAAGGGGGTTAGTATGTAACAGAGGTGCCCCCCCCCCCCCCAATAGTCCATTGGAAGGCTCCCCTCCCCCTCACAATGCAAATCTCCCCCCCCCCCAGCCTGACTAGCGCGCTGCCGAGGAACATGCAGCTGATGGAGAATCACACCCCTGATCTTCCTTCATGTGCCTCAGGGCCAAACTATGTTGCCATGAGTGTCTCATACAGGGCACAGTGGTTAGCACTGCTGCCTCACAGTGCCAGGGTCACGGGTTCAATTCCGGCCTTGGGTGACTTTCTGCGCGGAGTTTGTACATTCTCCCTTTGTCTGCGTGGTTTTCCTCCGAGTGCTCCAGTTTCCTCCCACAGTTCAAAGATGTGCAGGTTAGGTAGATTGGCCATGATAAATTGGCCCTTAGTGTTCAAAAGGTTAGGTGGGGATATTGGGTTACGGGGATTGGGTGGAGATAGATAGGATGCTCTTTCAGTGGTTCAGTGCAGACTCGATGGGCCGAATGGCCTCCTTCTGCATTATAGTGATTCTATTCTATTCAATTGCAGGACAGGGCTTAGGGTCTTTGCTTTCAGGTTTCAGCACCGCATGCTGGTATTTGCCTTTTCCCAACTGGTGGCACATGCTCGCAATAAGCCAGCATCCCTTGCCCACAAAATTGAAAGATTAGGAGCCTGTTGAGTGTACAGAAAATGGATACAGTGCAGTCAAATTTCTAAACCTGCATGCCTTTACTCTGGCTCTATTGAATCTAAATATAGCAGCACTTGATCTTTTCCTGCAAGGTTATGCTGCAAATAACAGTTAACAAATTGTTATCTTTGTTTTATTAAATTCAAAAGTGCTTTCAAATGCGCTAAAAGTTCTGTTTCATGTAGGTGGTAACGTTCAACCACTTATTTTCATAAAATATGGAATGATGAAAATTAGTTGACTTGTTGAAGAAACACTTCATTAATTTTCCATACAGCCAAGTACTCAGACACTATCCAAAACCAAATAATGCCACTTACATAATTTATTGGTTCTGGCATAAAACCAATTTTCTTGCTGAAAGCTATGAAATTTGCACAGCAATTAAAATATTCCGTTGCTTCCAGAGATCAACTTCCACTATCTGCTTTTAACTACACTGAAATATGAGCTGCAACCCCCCCATTTTTAGATTAGGCAAAAAGAAAATTTCCAATTTATCCCAATTTAAGAGCTAGAGAGGCTATGAATATAATTCATTGGGGAAAAAAAAACCAATTTAAGTTCTGTCAAGACAAGATCATCCAGTTTGGAAATACTTTTAGCTAATCTGTTCATTCATAAGCTACTCAGAGAACTGGCACTCAAAAACACAGAAGTGTAAGACACACTTTTCTGCTACTTTACAACACTGAAACTCTACTCCATCTGTTTGTTAAGACAATTCACTGTTCTGTTGTTTAAGCTTGAAAATCACTTTGTCTCCACTGATATTTGGATTGCGAAAATAAATAGTTGGGGACAGAATTTCATTTTGACACTTTATCAGCGAGATGGGTGGAGCGGCCCAGAAGGAGGACAGAGAATGGTTTGACCCTCATCACAGGAAACTCAGAATTAAATTTTGATGGACGTCCACAGGAAGATCTTACAGCTCAACCAAAAAAAAACGACCGACCGAGACCAATGCGTTGGCTTTGGTATGGGACTTGGAATGGCCCCAAAATGCAAGACAGAGCTCCTAATGTGTTCAGTGAGAACTAAAGCGTTCAGCTGTTCGGTGTCTTGGGAGACCATTCGTCAGCATTTTGTGCTGAATACAGAACAAGATGGCACCGTTCCAACATTCCGGAATGTCCATTCAGCTTGTTGCATGTTGAGCCATTTTTATAACGGCAGCAAGTAACCCATGTTAATGAGTTGGGGCAGCACGGTAGCACAAGTGGATAGCACTGTGGCTTAACAGCGGCAGGGTCCCAGGTTCGATTCCCCGCCGGGTCACTCTCTGTGCGGAGTCTGCACGTTCTCCCCGTGTCTGCGTGGGTTTCCTCCGGGTGCTCTGGTTTCCTCCCACAGTCCAAAGACGTGCAGGTTAGGTGGATTGGCCATGCTAAAATGCCCTTAGTGACCAAAAAGGTTAGGAGGGGTTATTGGGTTACGGGATGGGGTGGACGTGAGGGCCTAAGTGGGTTGGCGCAGACTCAATGGGCCGAATGGCCTCCTTCTGCACAGTATGTTCTATGTTCTATGACCCTGTCCTCACAATTTGGATTGGAGACGATGGCTGGCTTCATGGGCAACTGAGAGTCCTACTATGCTTACTAATACTAATCTTTATTAGTGTCACAAGTAGGCTTACATGAACACTGCAATGAAGTTACTTTGAAAATCCCCTATCGCCACACTCCGGCACCTGTTCGGGTGCACTAAGAGATAATCCAGAATGTCCAATTCACCTAACAGCACATCTTTCGAGACTTGTGGGAGGAAACCAGAGCACCCGGAGGAAACCCACGCAGATATGGGGAGAACATGCAGACTCCGCACAGACAGTGACCCAAACTGGGAATCGAACCCGATCCCCTGGCGCTGTGAAGCAACAATGCTAGCCACTATCAACATAGTGGACCTACCGGGCAGCACAGTAGCATTGTGGATAGCACAATTGCTTAACAGCTCCAGGGTCCCAGGTTCAATTCCGGCTTGGGTCACTGTCTGTGCGGAGTCTGCACATCCTCACCGTGTGGGCGTGGGTTTCCTCCGGGTGCTCCGGTTTCCTCCTACAGTCCAAAGATGCGCAGGTTAGGCCATGATTGGCCATGATAAATTGCCCTTAGTGTCCAAAGTTGCCTTTAGTGTTGGGTGGGGTTACTGGGTTATGGGGATAGGGTGGAGGTGTTGACCTTGGGTAGGGTGCTCTTTCCAAGAGCCGGTGCAGACTCGATGGGCTGAATGGCCTCCTTCTGCACTATAAATTCTATGATAATCTATGATAATGGAATTTTAGGCCCATGAACGAGGTGTACAAAGAGGCTGCTGATCCTCTATCACCATTTTGCACTATTGCTCAAGACTAATTTCACCTCTGTGTGTCCTGTTGAAAAATAACTTCCAAATATCTTCAAACACACAAAGCACAAAGAACTGGCTACTTGGCGTCTGGCATGGATACAAAGGGCTGAATGGCCTGCTTACAAGCTGTACATCTTTATTATTCTAATGTTCTGTGAGCAACATACACTGAAAACTGGACTTCATCAGGGTCCAATTCAACTTCAACGGGGCACAAAATGAATGCAACAGAAATTTTAATTTAGTGGACCTTGGTTTTTCTATTCAATTCAATTAAGCTTTGGGTGGGATTTTCCTGCCCTATCACTGGCAGGGTTTTCTGGTCCTGCCAAAGTCAACGGAGATATGAATGGCTGACCCCATCCGCCGCGGGGGAACGCGCTGCACCATAGCCACATATTCCTCGTCTTTATCCCGCTGGCAGCGCACCCCGCCCACTGGTTTTCCGGCAGAATGGGGTGGCTTCATTGACTAGCGGTGGGATTATATTATATACTCCCCCCACTAGTGAAAGGCACGCCGGCAAGAAACATCTGGCTGGTAAACCGGAGAATCCAACCCACTATCTGTAAATAATATTAAGATGAAACCACAATATCATCCATTTGTTTTTTTCAGGTATTTGTATTCTGCAAATTTTCAATATTTTTGTAATTTACAACAACCCCTCAAAATCCAAAACTCACCAAACCATCTCTCCCCCCCCCCCCCAACAACCCCCGCCTTCAAATGTCAACGGTAACCAACTCCCAGAAATGTATGATAAACAAACCCCAACAATTCTAGAACCCATCACTCACCCCCTTTGAAGCAATTTCACCTCTCCTAGGGTCAAAAACCCCACCCCACCACACCGAGGTACAGGGTGGAGAAGCTGACCTCACCCCAGTAAGATCCGCCTGTAAGCAATCAGTGAGGCAAAGGCTAAAATATGTGCCCCGTCCCCGCCTGCAGCTCTGGCCGGTCCGATACCCTGAATATGGATTCTAGGGGACCGGGCTCCACGACCACATGTAAGATGTCTGAGATGATGCTAAACACCATCCTCCAAAATCTTTCCAGCTTCGGGCAGGACCAAAACATTTGCAGGTGGTTCGCGGGGCCCCTCCCACACTGCTCACAGATATTCTCCATCCCCTCAAACAGCTGACTTATCCTGGACTTTGTAAGGTATACCCTGTACACTATCTTCAGCTATATCAGCCCCAGCTTCGTGCACAAAGTCATGGCATTTACCCTCCCCAGCACCTCAGAACACAATACCTCCTCCAGCGCCACCCTCAACTCTCCCTCCCACTTTGCTTTAACCCCCTCCATGAACACCCCATCCTCCTCCAAAATCCTCCCATAAATCACCGAGATGGCCCCGTCTCCAGCCACCCTGCTGACAGCACAGCCTCCAGCAGCAAGGAAGCAGGTGCTATCAGGAAGGTTGGGAACACCTTGCTTGCAAAGTCCCGCACCCGCATATACCTTAAACTATCACTCCGCGTCAACCCAAACTTCTCACTCACCTCCTCCAAACTTGCAAATCGTCCTCCCAGAAACCGATCCTTCATTTCCTTAATCCCCCTCTCTTCCCAACCCCGGAACCTTGCGTCCATCCTCCCTGGCTCAAACCTAATCGGCATCCCCCCTGACCCAGCTCCCAACCTGAAATGCTGTCCTGTTCCACCCACGTTGATGCTACAAGCAAGAAAGCACAACAGCACCGATACTTCTTCACAAAACTAAGGAAATTTGGCATGTCCGCATTGACTCTTCCCAACTTTTACAGATGCACCATAGAAAGCACCATATCTGGCTGTATCACAGCCTGGTATGGCAACTGCTCTCCCCAAGACTGTAAGAAGCTACAAAAAGTCGTGAACACCGTCCAGTTCATCATGCCTCCCATCCATTGACTCTGACTACACCCCCCACTGCCTGCCGACCCCTCAAAAATACCACCTTCCTAATCCAAGCCACCTTCCCCTCCCAAACAAAGCTTGTCCACCCCCTAAAAAATGCCTTGGGCAGAAAAGACCGGCAGGTGCTGAAACAAGAACAAGGGGCGTGATTCTCTGACCTGCACGCCGGGTGGGAGAATCGGGGGAGTGCCAGGCGATTCATGCCACGCCGCCCTGGCACCCGCACGCAATTCTCCCACCCCCCCAAAACAGCGTGTCGCGCTTTGCGACAGGCCGCTCAGAGAACCGCCGCTCCAGTCGAGCGGCGATTCTCCGGCCCGGATGGGCCGAGCGGCCTGCCTAATACGACCGGTTCACGCCGGCGCCAACCTGCCGGCGTGAACAGCGCATGACCGCTGCGTGTGGGGCATGTGGGGGGCTGATGGAGGAACGAGCACCAGAGGGGTACTCAGGAGGGGTCTGGCCCGCGATCGGTGCCCACCGATTGTCGGGCCGGCGTCTCTGAAAGACGCACTCTTTTCCCTCCGCCGCCCCGCAAGATCAATCCTCCATGTCTTGCGGGGCAGCGGAGGGGAAGACGGCATCTGCGCATGCGCGGGTTACGTCATGTAGGCGCCGCCGGTCGCATCATTCAGGCGGCGCTGCTTTGACGCAAGCGTCAAGGCCGGGCGCGCGGAATTGACGCGCCGCCGCTCCTAGCCCCCTGGGGGTGGGAGAATAGGGGGCGAGGAGCGGCCTCCGACGCCGGAGTGAAACACTCCGGTTTTCACTCCGGCGTCGGCACTTTGTCTCCCTTTGGGAGAATCGCGCCCAAGAATTGCGGCAAAACATTCTTCTGTACTGCCTGTACCCAGCTGGGCAACGACAGAAGAGGTTGTCCCACCTCAACGAGTCAGCCTTCGCCCTCTCCATCAGGCTAGTGAAATTAAACTTCTGAAGCCCTGCCCCATCCCGGGCCACCTGCACCCACAGATACCTAAGATGAGACGTTGCCAGACGAAATGGCAGACCCACCCAACCCTACACCCACTCCCGGAGGGAGACCATAAAGTACTCACTTTTCCCTAAATTCAATTTGTCAGCTGAAAACGTCCCAAATCTCTGAAGCAACCATTATGCTCCCCACCAAAGAGAATGATCTTTTATTGATAAAACAAAAACATAACCTGAGCGAAGCAACCTTCCACCTTTGCAAGATGCTGTGATTGTCCGAAACAAGCTTTCTGTAGGAGTTAAACAAGAAGAGACCTTTTCCTTTCTACCCCTGGATTCCGGTTTAGCACAAAAAAAATCACTTACTGCTAAGTCAGTCAGTGTTGACAGTTCATTTTGTTCCACAGACAAATAAGCACTTCCTAATCTTATAAGCTTCTCTTCTGGGACCATTTTTGCTGAATGTTACTTGCAATATATCCTGTCACGTGTAACTGTCAATACCCCAAGATAATGGAGAGAGACACTTGATATAATGTTAAAGTTAAAAACATGGCTTGTTAATCAGTGATCCGTACAAAGTGACGAACCCTTTGTGCTCCACTCTGAAATTATTATCACAAACCCAAAGTATATTAAGGGACATTATTTATTTCTTGTGTGTCGCGTTCTGCTGCATTATAAACTGCAAAGCAAAATTCAGAATGTGAATCTTGTACATAATGATGCAGAAAAAATCCAGAGCCAGATCATTAACATTGAATTGGAAATGTTTCTGTCAAAAGTTACAATTTGTTACATTATTGGTAATCCTTGGTGTTATAAAAGTGATTGATGATTTAAAATAAAAACATTTGGTTTTGACGTCTGTGATGTTGTTTATTCATTCCACAGGCTTTGCTCCAAGAATTGCCTATTTGTTATGCTGAGGAAAGTCATAAAGGCTTACACTCAGAAATTCATCAATGTTTCTTATCCTACCTATCAGAATTGTTCGAATTAACTCATTCAAGTTATCAACTGAACTGCCTTGTTACATGTGTTGGCTACCTAATGTCTCAAGTGTCGATCTCTTAATTAATCTTGAAATATTGTGGTTTAATTCCAAAGTAAGAACGTGTCAAATGCACAGGTAAAATAAGAAATCCTAGTACCAAGATTATTCTGAAGTGAGAACGCAATTGGAGGATTGACCCCGAAGATAAGATGATAGCGTCATAAACATTTTAGCACTGCAGAAGGTCATCCTGCCCTCTTGACTGCTCTCTAAGGGCTTGGTTAACACATTCATTTTTGAACAGTTTATTTAGTTTTTGATTTGGAAAACAAAGCATACACAGAAGATTCTTTCCATAAGATTGTTTGAAAACACCTATTTATTTTCCATGAATCGATCAAAAACACATTCTTGACTGGAGAGATTTATTGCAAAATTCTTTCCAACATGTTTATCCTTGTTCCATCAGGCTTTACATTCCATCCCCATTTCTGTCAAACCATAGATAATCCTTCCATGGTGTTGGGAAATAATGGGGCTTTTCCCTTGTGCTGTTAAATCCAGGAATCCCACCCAATTGCCATTAAATAGTAGGAGCACCTTCCAGTGGTGAAAATCCCACTCCCTTCCTGTTGCTACAACTCAGCTGCCTATTTCCAACACTGTGTCCGCAATTAATTGTATAACTGCTATGGTTTTAGACGCTAATTGAGAAACAAGGCCATGAGATTTCTGTCCTTAAATTTCATTTCTATAAAAATCTGCTGAGTCCGTCTTCACTTTGAAACCGGTGCCTCTCCTCGTTCTGCCACTGCAATGGGTGTCGCACTGCACCGCTGCCGTATTCCTCTGGATGGCACTGGTGTGCTCTCTCTGGGGAAGATTTTCATTCCCAGGTCCTGATCCTGCCGTTGGGATGAAATTTGGTTTGGGAATCTGCACTCACTGGCAGCAAGACTCAAATCTGAAGGAAGTGGTTAATTAAGTAGCTCGCTTTGTGAGCCTCATTCAGGTAGGATTGGCAGATGGGATCCTGAGTCTGGAGGGCCAATAGGAGGCCGTCAAGCAGACATAGATTGGCAGCCCCAATGTCAGAGATAGGCACCGTTGATGTGGGGGGACATCAAATTCTTGATGTCGCGAGGAATTAAGGGCTATGGGGAGAATGCTGGGAGGTGGAGTTGAAATGCCCATCAGCCATGATTGAATGGCGGAGTGGACTCGATGGGCCGAATGGCCTTACTTCCACTCCTATGTCTTATGGTCTTATGGATAAGGAGGCACAAGTTCACATTGGTTCCTGGTCGTTGGCCACAAAAGATAATTAAGGCCATTAGACAAGAAGGGGAAAGCCCACACAGCAATAGCACATTGAATGGAGCCTTCTGTTTCAATGTTGACCCGGCATGTCACTGGGAGACTTTTACGGATGGCTTCCTGATATACTGACTCTCTGCGCTGGCTGGAAGATCCAGTTAGTGTTGGGAGAGTGCTTTTAATCAAGCCCTTTAGTGGCTTAATTGGTTACCCTCCAAGGCCAGACATGTAACCATTCCCGCAAACCAATCCCTGACTACATCATAATTCCGAGGAAGTTCAAACATGTCATGAAGTCAACCCGATGAAATTTCCCTCATATTCTCTCACAGACAGCATTTAATGCTCATCCCTGGTTGCCCTTGGACTCAATGACTTGCTGGGCCATTTGTGAGGGCATTTTAAGAGTCAACCACATTGCTGTGGACCTGGAGTCACATGTAGGCCAGACCAGGGAAAGACTGCAGATTTCCTTCACTAAAGGGCATTAGTGAACCAGATGGGCTTTATAACAATCGACAAAGATTTCATGTTCATCATTAGATTTTAAATTCCAGATTTTTCTTGAATTCCAGTTCCACCATTTGAACCCAGTGTCTGAATTACTAGCCCAGTGACAATGCCACCTTCCCATCTCAAATATGGAAAGTTACAAAAGCAACGGAAAACAGTGAATAAGTTAACCAAGCAAGTTCCTCAAAATATATTTTGAGGATAGAATCACAGAAATGTACCGCACAGAAGGAGGCCATTTGGCCCATTATGTGTGCATTGGTCAAAAGAGAGCTATCTTGCCGAATCCCACTTTCCAGCCTTGTAGGCTATAGCATGTTAAATACATATCCAAATGTTTCTTTTAATGTTAGGAAGGTTTCTGCCACCACCATCCTTTCAGGCAATGAGTTCCAGACCCCACCACCCTCTGGTTGAAACACATTCTCCTGGATGGCCCTCTAATCCTCCTGCCAAATACTTTAAAGGGATGTCAAAAAAGGTATTTACGTCATTATGGATTTTCTATTAAACTGAAATGTTGCTACAAGAAATAAGAACTTTAACATAAGAGTAATACGAAAAATCCACGATTGAACTCGTTTGAAATACCTGCAATAATGTTGTCCGCAGGGGACTATTGAGTAGCTTCAACCTGAAGTTCCTGCAGTTTTGCAGTCTTCTACCTGGACAGAGAGAGTCACCATGTTGCAAGCTGAGGCTCTCAGAGGATATTTATATCCGCAGCTCATAGATTTTCCCTTATGATAAACAGCAAAACCGGCAATTCCCATAAAGTGGTGGCATTCGCTGTTTTAAACCTCCAGCAGAGTTTACAAATGTAAGCTGCCGGGGACACCATTATGGGAACAGGTAAGATAATGTGAACAAGAACAAAATGCTGCAGCGTTGGAAATCTAAAACGATAACAGAAAATGTTGGGAATACTCAAATAATTTGAAATATTTGTGTTAAACGTCAAAAACAAAGACGTCACGGCCTCTTCAGCTTTTGCGATGATTCTTTTAAACAACAAAAACACTTTTCCAGACGAGGTGATCTCCCACTGTTACAGTTGGCAAAAACACATCAACAGACCTCAACACAAATACAGCTGACAAGAAAATAGCAAATGAGCAGGTAGAGTCAATGCAGAGCAGTATTTTTTATATTTGGTATTCGGCTTTGAATTGTTACACTAGCTACATTTCTTTTATTTTTGGCTTTATAACTCTTAATTGTTGCTGTTCTCATCTGAACAGTATTAAATTCTGGAAGGTAGGGTCGGAACAAACACCAAAGCTATCTATATATTGCCTTTTAGTTAACAGAAACTATTATTGCAGATTTATTTGTTAAAGGAAGAAAAATTCAACTTAGTTAATTATTTCTTCAGGTTTTATGATTCTTGCTATAAAGACACATATCCTAAAAAGACAGAGAGTAAAGGTAAACATACTTTGTCCCCTGACGTGGAAAGGTTTATTTAAATACATATATATATTGGCCCAGATCTTACGCTCTCCAGATCGTCAGAGACAGGTGTTAAACCCAAAACGTGCATTAAGACTCTGTGGAACTCGAGACGAACTGACTCCATGGGAATTTCTCCGGAAGCTTGAAATTCCCCTAAACCTTGAGGCCCTCTGAAAAAGCACCCACCTCTGAGTTAAGAGTTAGCAACTTCAGGTGCTGCCGACTTACTTAACTGGATAGTGACCCAGTAAATGTTAGACAGAAAAATCCCAGTCTAATTCCTGGGTAACCGTACAACTGATCTGCCACTCATACCAGGATGTTGCCTGGTATGGAGGGAGCTAGCTATGAAGAAAGGTTGAGTAGATTAGGATTGTTTTCGTTGGAAAGACGGAGGTTGAGGGGGGACCTGATTGAGGTCTACAAAATTATGAGAGGTATGGACAGGGTGGATAGCAACAAGCTTGTTCCAAGAGTGGGGGTGTCAGTTACAAGGGGTCACGATTTCAAGGTGAGAGGGGGAAAGTTTAAGGGAGATGTGCGTGGAAACCTTTTTACACAGAGGGTGGTGGGTGCCTGGAACGCTTTACCAGCGGAGGTGGTAGAGGTGGGCACGATAGCATCATTTATGAAGCATCTAGACAGGTATATGAACGGGCGGCAACAGAGGGAAGTAGACCTTGGAAAATAGGAGACAGGTTTAGATAAAGGATCTGGATCGGCGCAGGCTGGGAGGGCCGAAGGGCCTGTTCCTGTGCTGTAATTTTCTTTGTTCTTTGTTCTAAACCCTCAGGACTCCCCCGATTCCTCAGGGTAAAGTGAGGGGTCTGTTTTTTTTTGGGGGGGGGGGGTAGGGATCTTTCTGTCGGGGGAGTTTTTCATTCTGTTGGCCACAGTATGCAGGAACTTGAGGGACCCTCTTCTCCAGGTGGCAGGCATGCCCGCTATGGTATAGTAAGAAGTCTTACAACACCAGGTTAAAGTCCAACATGTTTGTTTCAAACACTAGCTTTCGGAACACTGCTCCTCCCTCAGGGGAATGAAGAGGTATGTTCCAGAAACATATACATAGACAAATTCAAAGATGCCAGACAATGCTGAGAATGCGAGCATAAGAACATAAGAACATAAGAACTAAGATCAGGAGTAGGCCATCTGGCCCCTCGAGCCTGCTCTGCCATTCAATTAGATCATGGCTGATCTTTTGTGGACTCAGCTCCACTTTCTGGCCCGAAAACCATAACCCTTAATCTGTTTATCCTTCAAAAAACTATCTATCTTTATCTTAAAAACATTTAATGAAGGAGCCTCTACTACTTCACTGGGCAAGGAATTCCATAGATTCACAACCCTTTGGGTGAAGAAGTTCCTCCTAAACTCAGTCCTAAATCTACTTCCCCTTATTTTGAGGCTAGGCCCCTTAGTTCTGCTTTCACCTGCCAGTGGAAACAACCTGCCTGCATCTATCCTATCTATTCCCTTCATAATTTTATGTTTCTATAAGATCCCCCCTCATCCTTCTAAATTCCAACAAGTACAGTCCCAGTCTACTCAACCTCTCCTCGTAATCCAACTCCTCCAGCTCCGGGATTAACCTAGTGAATCTCCTCTGCACACCCTCCAGTGCCAGTACATCCTTTCTCAAGTAAGGAGACCAAAACTGAACACAGTACTCCAGGTATGGCCTCACTCACACCTTATACAATTGCAGCATAACCTCCCTAGTCTTAAACTCCATCCCTCTAGCAATGAAGGACAAAATTCCATTTGCCTTCTTAATCACCTGTTGCACCTGTAAACAAACTTTTTGCGACTCATGCACTAGCACACCCAGGTCTCTCTGCACAGCAGCATATTTTAATATTTTATCATTTAAATAATAATCTTGTTTGCTGTTATTCCTACCAAAATGGATAACCTCACATTTGTCAACATTGTATTCCATCTGCCAGACCCTAGCCCATTCACTTAACCTATCCAAATCCCTCTGCAGACTTCCAGTATCCTCTGCACTTTTTGCTTTACCACTCATCTTAATGTCGTCTGCAAACTTGGACTCATTGCACTTGGTCCCCAACTCCAAATCATCTATGTAAATTGTGAACAACTATGGGCCCAACACTGATCCCTGACGGACACCACTAGCTACTGATTACCAACCAGAGAAACACCCATTAATCCCCACTCTTTGCTTTCTATTAATTAACCTTCTATCAATTTGCATTTGCAGGTAATTAAATCTTTACAGATCCAAAGATAGGGGTAGCCCCAGATTAAAGAGGTGTGAATTGTCTCTAGCCAGGACAGTTGGTAGGATTTCGCAAGCCCAGGTCAGATGGTGGGGGATGAATGTAATGCGACATGGATCCCAGGTCCCGGTTGAGGCCGCACTCGTGTGCAGAACTTGGCTATAAGTTCCTGCTCGGCGATTCTGCGTTGTCGTGCATCCTCAAGGCCGCCTTGGAGAACGCTTACCCAGAGATCAGAGACTGAATGACCTTGACTGCTGAAGTGTTCCCCGGCTGGAAGGTAACATTTCTGCCTGGTGATTGTCGCGCAATGTCCGCGCATTCATTGTTGCAGCATCTGCATGGTCTCGCCAATGTACCACGCTTCGGGACATCCTTTCCTGCAGCGCATGTGGGAGACAATGTTGGCCGAGTCGCACGAGTATGTACCACGTACCTGGTGGGTGGTGTTCTCACGTGTAATGGGGTATCCATGTCGATGATCTGGCACGTCTTGCAGAGATTGCCATGGCAGGGTTGTGTGGTGTTGTGGTCGCTGTTCTGAAGGCTGGGTAGTTTGCTGCAAACAATGGTTTGCTTGAGGTTGCGCGGTTGTTTGATGGCATGTAGTGGGGGTGTGGGGATGACCTTGGCAAGATGTTCAATTTCATCGATGACGTGTTGAAGCCTGCGAAGAAGATGTCGTAGTTTCTCCGCTCCGGGAAAGTACTGGACGACAAAGGGTACTCTGTCGGTTGTGTCCCGTGTTTGTCTTCTGAGGAGATCGGTGCGGTTTTTTGCTGTGGCGCATTGGAACTGTCAATCGATGAGTCGAGGGCCATATCCCGTTCGTATGAGGGCATCCTTCAGCATCTGGCATGTTCCTTCCGCTGCAAGTACAATACCAGTGGCAGCTGACTGAGTCCTTTAAGTGGTCCATAATTGTCCATTTGAGAGCTTCGGTTGCCTCCTGGGTGGTGGGGTGGGGTGAGGTGGGGTGGGGATGTTTGGATGGATGTCCTTGGCCCTTCCACCCTGGACTTATTTGGGGTGTCAGGAAGGTAAGGTGCTCCACCTCTTGTGAATTTCCACTCCAGTATATGGCTCCTAGCCTGCTCCTTTAGTTTGAAGTATGTATTCATACTCTCACTCGGATTTGGATTTGAGTTTGGATTTGTTTTGTTGTCATGTGTACTGAGGTACAGTGAAAAGTGTTATCATAGAATTTACAGTGCAGAAGGAGGCCATTTGGCCCATCGAGTCTGCACCGGCTCTTGGAAAGAGCACCCTACCCAAGCCCACACCTCCACCCTAACCCTAGAACCCAGTAACGCCACCCAACACTAAGGGCAATTTTGGACACTCAGGGCAATTTAGAATGGCCAATCCACCTAACCTGCACATCTTTCGATTGTGGGAGGAAACCGGAGCACCCGGAGGAAACCCACGCACACACGGGGAGGATGTGCAGACTCCACACAGACAGTGACCCAAGCCGGGAATCGAACCTGAGACCCTGGAGCTGTGAAGCAATTGTGCTAACCACTATGCTACCGTGCGGCCCTGTTGCTATGCAGTGGCATGTAAGACACACAGCTAGCAGGGACAATGGCAGTTCCCTGCTGCTTACTTTTGTGAGGTTTAAATCTGTGTTAATGCATAAAAGGGCATGGCCCCGTCGTGGGATGTGAAATGTTTAGCTGGCCTGGAAAATTCAACTCTGTCCTCATGGGAAAATCTATTCAGGGTTCGAGTTCTGAATTTTCCTCTGTTGGGGAACAGGCCAAAGAACAGCCATTGAATTCAGAACTCTACTTGTTCAACTCCTGACTAAGTGTCCTCTAATGAGTCTGCGGATTTTACTGGGTGACTAACACTCAGGAGAGTGTAGCTGGAGATGTTCTACCACTTGAGGGCCCTGAAACAAGTAGTAGAGTTGCCGCTCCCAATCCAAAGGCATCTGCTTAGAAGCCATGGATAGGTCTGGTTGGCAACTTTATGACAAATTTAAATTGGGACCAGGAAAGTTTCCAAGTTGGTCCAGAAAAATTGAGGGTGCTACCTGATTTAGTTGAAAAGACACCAGGAGGTACAGCGAGAGCTAACCATCCAAGCATGGACAGTAGCATCCTAAAAGACATGGGATGGGATTCTCCATCTCCGAGGTGTTCCCCCGATGGGATGTAGAATCGGTCGTTGAAGTAAAATTGGGATCAGTGCCGGGCACCGACTGCCAACCGGAATGTAAGGCTCTGATCCCTCGCTGCCCATGTGAATTGCATCTCTTTAGTGGGCCTGATTCTCTATACTATGCCCTCCTGGGATTCTCCAGTCCCTGCGGACAGGAATCACATGGGCAAGGTTCACTTGTGGTCTCTACAATCATGTTGCTGACGTGGTGGACCTTGCGGTGGACCAAGGGCACCTTATCCCACCGTGAGGTCCATCACACCAAGGCCATGACTGCAGAAACCATCTGAGACCCCGACCCTCCACCAATCCCCCTCACCGCACAATAGTCCCCAAACCCCGGATTGCCTGGGCACTGCCCCACCCCTGAGCCTGAACCAGTACCAAACGGCGCCCTGTTGAGGCCTCACTGGCAAGGCCCGGCAGTCCCGGGCTCTGGCTTAATTGGGCGTGCAGATATTTTAATGAGCTTAATGGCTCATTTAAATATGTGCACCTGGATCTCGGCCAGTAAGAGTGAGATCCAGATTGCAATGTGCGGTGGGATTCTATTTAATTGCTCAATATGTTTTCCAGTGTTGTGAACCCCTGAGCCGACTCCCCACCCCTCCACCCTCCCTCCCCCCCCCCCCACAGGGACCCCTGTAATAGGGAGACCCCCCCACGGACCCCTGTAACAGGGACCCCACTAATAGGGGGACACCCCACAGGGATCCCCTGTCTTAAGGAACCCCCTCCACAGTCCCACCCCACACACGCAGACCCCCCCCCAACACACACAGACCACCCCACACACAGACCCCTCCACACTCACAGTACCCACACACACACACACACACAACAGACACCCCCAGAAAAGATGCCCCTGCTTGGGCGCTAGGGAGAAGTCCGTACAGAGGCTGTGGGAAGTAGTATAGCTATACTACAGACCTTGCAGCTCCACGTGGTCATTTCTCGAAGGTGAGCAGCTGTGCCTGGGTCTGGTTCTCACACATTCTCTGTCTGCAATCCATTAATGGCTTTGGGCTGGTGGTCTGCGATTGACAGCTCATAGACACCATCTGCCCCTTTGAGCCATTCATCTCCCCTCAGGCTTCAGTGGCCTGAGTGAGGAAACCTCTACATCAAAGAGATGTAAGTTGCACTAAGTGCATTCCACTTACTCAAGCATGTGATTTCACTGCACTTAAATCTCTTTGATGTGGGCAATGTTTACAAACATTGGAATTTCACCAATTAGACCATTGAAACATGAAGGGAGATGAATGGCTCAAAGGGGAGAATATTTGTTTACAAGCTGTCAATCACAAACCACTACTCAAGCCATGAACGGATTGTCCTGATGAGCGCAAGACACAAAGCATTGACAAAACATCAATTTTCTTCAGCAATTATTTTTGAAATAAGTGGAGAGAGTGGAAGGTACACACAATGGTCTTGCCATTTCAGTGTCTTTCTGCTTCTGCTCTGGCTTGGAGAAAACTATTTGTAAACCACAAAGAGTTAGCTATCTTGTCACATGATCCTCTCTCAACTGACCAATGACACAAATGTGGTCACAGGTAGTGTATTCTAGCTGGGTGATTTCAATTTGAATCAATTATGGCTGGGGATTCCTTTCTCAGCCAAAATCCTTGCCTGAAGTGATTACATCTAAAGCTAGTTCCACAGCCAGTTTAACTTGGATGTCCAATTAGGACAGTAGATGTGGTTCGATCATATTCCACGTAAATCATTTGATGGGGTCTTGCTGAGTGGTTGGCTTTGAGATTTATCATGGATACTGATGTAAAATTTCAACTATCTTAGAAACTGCAGTTTCAAGTCACTGGAATGTGATTTCAGTCTTATTAAAATTATTGGTTTTCTGCCAGCAAATTCATAAAGTCATGTTTTACAAAGCTGGCTTTGTGACAGGCTGAATAGCTCATTTGATACTATTACCAAATATGGATACTCATGAAAATACTATAAATATAAAGTTCAGTTTCTGACTGTTACCGTGGTAACTCTGTAACCACAGACAGCAGTTGTGCTTGACATTTCTCAATAGAATTTACTCAATGAAGAAACATAAAATTGCAGGAATGTAGAGGGTAGAAATGGGCTATTCAGCCCAAACAGCCTGTGATGGTATTTACACTCTACAGGGGTTATCTCCCATTCTATACAACTAATCTCAGGGTTTTAACATATCATTATATTCCCTATTCTCTCATGTACTTGTCTAGTTTCCTTTTGAATGTATCTGAGCCATTTTTCTCAAGCACTTACTGTGATAGTGAGTTATACATTCTAACCATTTATTGAGTCGAGAAATTTATCCTAGTTTTCCAATTGGATTTATTAGTAACTGCTGTAATATGCCTATATTAAGCATGAGATCACTAGAAAGGAGACATGTCATTTGATCCAGGGCCCGATTCAGCTGGCTCAAGTTAAAGTTTGCTGAACGGCGCGATTAACAGGGTGTTTCTCGGTGCCTGCATCACTTCGAAAGATCCGCTACGCAACGCACTTAGTCGTTTATTTTCCGCCGCGGCGAGGAACTCCCCATCAAGGTCACTCTTTCCTGCACTGAGCTGAGCTCTCCAGTGCAGGAAACCCTGATCTCTTGACACCTCTCTGCCTTTGATCCCTGGCAATGCCCCTGCCAGCCTGGCAGTGTCAAGGTTTCCAGGTGTCGGGGGAGAGCCAGAGTGTAACCCTGCCCAGTGCCCAACAACTAGGGGCTTCACTTCCCCAGCAAGACCTCCCGAGGTGCCACCATGACTGTGAACCAGTACCAAACGGCGCCTTGTTGAGGCCTCGCTGGCAAAGCCGGGCAGTCCCGGGCTCTGGCTTAATTGGGCAAGCACATATTTTAATGAGCTTAATGGCTCATTTAAATATGTGCACCTGGATCTCGGCCAGTAAGAGTGAAATCCAGATTGCAATGTGCCATGAGATTTTGTTTAATCGCTCAAGATATTTTCAATGTTGTGAACCTCGATGTAGGCCTCTTGCGAGATTTAATGGCCTCGCCCGACACCAAGTTGGGTGTGCAAGGCCGCTGAATCACGCCCCCAGTCATAGTTTAACTCTTGCTTTGAGCAGAGCACAAACACACGGCTCTGGTGCCTTCAGATTTTATACCTATTTATAACTATTGTCATGTACCTAGACTTAATAAATGAACCCACAATGTGTTTACCCAATCCGTTATGAGCGATTGGTGATAAGCACATGGTTTTATGTCATTATAATAACACAAAAGTAACTATCTTGTATTCACAGCTAGTTCTCTTGTTAACTCAACAAAATATATATATGTGTCATAATAAAGTGGTATTTGTTCAGGCTCTGCAGCAGCTGGAGGCCACTGATGAAACCAACAGGTTAGTTTTTTTAATCCTGACTTTATTTGGAGCAGAGTGCTTCTCCTTCCTCCATGTTAATACTGTGGCTTACTGTTCGTTTGGGGTTGTCTTGCATTCAACTCTTTCCTGGACATATCTGCTGATCAAATAAAAAGACAAAAATGCCGGAAAATCTCAGCAGATCTGGCAGCACCTGTGGAGAGTTTTGAATCTGATAATTGGTGCATCAATTAGCTCGAAAGACACAAAACTTTAATTCTGCTTCTCTCCACACAGATGCTGCCAGACCTGTTGTGTCTTTCCAGCACTTTTGGTTTATTATAGATATCCAGCATCCAGTAGTATTTTGGTTTTATATATCGGCTGTTCATCTTGTTTGAGCCTGTTTAAGGTTGAAGAGCCCTTTAGTGGTCACAGAGGAGTCCGATAAGAAAGTTCAACAAAAAGGTTTATTGTGAAAGTAAACTATGTACGAGCACAATTCAAGTCGCAGCCTGGACTGCTCACCACAGCACGGCTCTTATCTGGGCCGGCTTTTAAGTCCCAAGTCCAATATCCCACCGATAGGTCTCCGCCCCTCAGCAGGGAGCTCATACTCCACAAGGCTCATGGGGAGATTAATCAGTTCATCCTGTGGGTCTCATGGAGGTTATAACAGGTCCAGAGAGGCATTGATGTGTCCACCTCCCATCTGATTCATTTCAATGAAGCTTATGGTTGAATTTAAGTTGGTCCTTGTGCCTCTTTCTCCTGGTACATGATTTTGATGCCTCGACCATGTCATTCCCATTGTCAGACACTATGGAATTTAAGCCCAAATGAGTTTACGAAAGGGATTACAATGTTACACAAAGTTGTGGAAATTATGATCAAGACTTTAGTCAACTGTCGGTAATTTTCTTTGGCTGGCTGGTTGAGATGTTGTGAGGGGCACGTGATGAATGTAGGAAAGTGTTATATGTTATATTTTATATTTTGTTGTCAGTAATGTTATTAAAAACCCTGTGTTCAAATACAAACAAGCAGTGTGTCTGCTAAGGCTGTGATTAAGGGGTCATAAATGTGTGGTAATCATTGATTTTAGCCATTTACTTGTTTACATGTAGATGGCTAATGGAATATTGTTTATGTTTGGGAGGTTCCCTGGGGTGTAGATAATTTATGAGGGATTGTGTTTAGTCCTAGGTAAGAAGATTATGGGACACCTTGATGGGAGGAGACTGGAGAATGCCTTATGCTTGGAATAAAGATGATGTAATTAATGGGAGGAGTCAAATCTGTAGTTTGCTGTTTGCTTTAGGATTTTAGTCTGATAAGACAGATGGATGTTCCCATGGAGTCAGTGTGTCACCAATTATGCGGGATGCTGAAACACATTTAGGGGAGTACGATCTGGAGGCTGGAAGATCTGGGCTGTCCAGTCTTGACAGGTATATATTGCTATGAATTATTGTACAATTCGAAAAATTAGCAAGGGACTGCTGCAAAGCAAAATTAAAATGGGGCTCCATTGAGAAAATATTTGAGTTCTTGATTGGTAAACTTTTCAAAATATGTTTGATAAAATCTGAAAAATGATTTAACAGTATTAATACTATTTTGAAGAGAGTCCAAGCTCGGTGATTTTCAGAAAAGGAAATTAAGGGTACACATTGGAACAGGCAATAACACAAACTGGTCAAAAGCAAATTGATTTTTATGACTCATTTAATTCTTATTGTATTATCTCGACACCCTCTGGTAATGTCATGAAGTATTTGTCAGCGAGGCACAGAACTATAGCAAAAAGCCAGACGAAAGAACCTAAAAATCTTCACATATGTATCTTTTTTCATGGTGTGTGAATTTTGTCATGCCACAGAGTGAAAACTAACATGGAATCTATTTGTTGGCAACTGACAGTGCAAGCTAATGAATTGACCCTCATGATTTTGAGGCTCCAGCCTCACATACAATTGCCAGGTATGTGCAAGGTAGCAAACTGCAGGATTGCAGCAGGCATTTTGAAGCAGCTTCCCAAATCAGACAAAGGAAAAGAGTCCAGAGCTCTCGTCAGGATGGTAAATCAAGGTGACTCGTGGTAGTAATTGTGCAGGGTGCGAGTCCCACAGTGGCTGAAACCTGGATTATTTATGTATGCCCCAGAGATGCCATCCTGCTTCTTTCGGGCCCACAAAAATAATTCAAGATAATTTGCAGGACCTCTTCACTTGCATCACCCATAGAACTGGTTGCAGTCTCCAATGTTCAGCTGGTGAACAGTTTCAACCGAAAATAAGGATCGTATCACATTGGAGGACCTGTGATGTGCCATCAATTGTACGAGAGACGAGTTGCTTTACAGAAGTTAGGCTTTAATAAACTGGAACGTAGCCCTGCAGTCGTCTACAATAAAATGGACGACCGCCGGATGTTTGACTATTTATACCTCGGCAAGGAGGCGCGGTTAACTCAGCCTCTCGACCAATTGGTCGAGAGGCACATGACCGACCAGGGCCAATGGTAAGCCGGTGTTCTGCCCCAATGGCAGACAGGTATGCAAATCATATCACCACAACCTGTATTTCCATATCACCTGTAATACGCAGGTGCATTGCACATGTGTAAGTATGGCTCTTCTAAAATGGCAATGTTAATGAGGCAATATAAGATACTAACCCTATTTCAAGTTTATGTTTTTTTTAATAAATTTAGATTACCCAATTATTATTTTCCAATTAAGGGGCAATTTAGCATGGCCAATCCACCTACTCTGCACATTTTTGAGTTGTGGGGGCGAAACCCACGCAGACATGGGGAGACTGTGCAAACTCCACACGGACAGTGACCCAGAGCCGGGATCGAACCTGGGGCCGTGAGGCGGTTGTGCTAACCACTAGGCCACCGTGCTGCCCATTTCAAGTTTATGTTAACATCAGCCCGTGAGTGAAGCTACCATGGAAATGTTCAACAGTGTTATGTCAAATTTCTTTCTCTGCAGACTTCCGGTAGCGGCTATGTGGTGAGCAGGTGCACACACAATGGCTCCCATCAGGGCACGTTGATTTTGGAACTTTTTGCCTGGTTTATTGTTGCTTTCTAGGAGGAAATTTGTTTAGTGTGATGGGGTGGGCTCCCTTATCAAAGTAATGTTCGGCAAATACAATACAAGGCAGAAGTCAAGTAAGAGATCGTCATCAGACTCCGAAGTTCCTCGAGCCTCAGTGGAGGGGAACATGGTGGAGACTGCTGCTGTGTCATTGGTCTCTCGACAGAGACATTGGTTAGCTTCCTGATGGACGTATTTAAGAAGCAGTGGCAGGCGGTCACTGAGGACCTGGAGAAGGTAATGGAGGGGGCTTTGCCCTCAATTTGGGCAGCCTTAGATAATATGGACAGGTTTATAGAGGTACAAGGTGCAGTGATACATAAGGTTGAGGTGGCACTCTCAGGCCACAGTGTTTGGATTGACTCTCTGAGGCAGAGATGGCATTACTGGCTGAAGAGCGTAAAGCGTTGAAGGCCAAGGTTGACAATCTGGAGCACTGCTCCACGCGGCAAAACTTGAGAATTGTGGGGCTATTAGAGGGTCTGGAGGGTTCACACTCTACGGACTGTGTGTCTCATACGTTTGAAAGATTGGTGGTAGAGGGGGTTGTGTTGTTCCTCGTGTCTTAATAAAGCTTGTAGTCTCAAAGGTGGAGAAGATGCTTTATTGTGAATTTGTTCTGTCTTCAGATCTTAACTTACGGCTACCTCAAATACTGCCTGCCTGTGTCCTGCTACGAGTTGTGCCTTCCGTGAAGTGTGTCCTCACTTCCTGTCTCTGTGTATTTATAGCTCTCCCGTGCTCCCTCTGGTGCTTGCTCAGTTGTATTGCATCTACTCAGATCTACAATCACCACATCCCCTTTTTTCTTTACATATTTTCTGTACATCGTTAAAGAAAATTGTACAAAACAGTTACTTATGATATGTGTATCTATACAAGTGATGGTGCTATTGCACATTTACAAAGCCAATTTATATTTATGAGTCCAATCTTAATAAAAACATTTATGAGTCCAAACTTGATGAATTTGTTCACTGAGTTTTTTCTTTTGTTGTTGTTGGCGTGGTGATATTGATATTGCAACTCCGTTGTGAATGTTGTCAGTGTTCTTGTTATTTTAAGTAACCAATAAGTCATCCCGAGGTGTTTGCATGGTCGAACCACTGATGTTGACTGACATGGACTTTTTTCTGTGCTTGTGGTATCGATTTAGTATGTCATCTGCCTTGAAAGCTGGTGTGTTTGCTTGTTCTGGAGCAGATGTGAGTTTGTGCGATTCGTTGTCATCCCATGGCATGTTTGTAGTCTTGTCATTGCTTTGCAGTGTGCTGTGGCATTGTCCTTCATGTGCAGCGTTGTACCATTTTGTACAAGTCGTTGTTTCATTGCTGTTTTTTCTGTCATTCCTGTCTTTGTTGTTTTCGTTGCCGTTCTTGTTGCTGTTTTTGTCATTTCTGTCTTTGTTGCTGTCGCTATCTTTGTTATGCTTCTTGTTGGTTTTGTTGTTCTTCTTGTAGTATTTGTCATTGTGCTTGTAGTTTTTGTTGGTGCTGTTGTTGTTCTCGTTTCTGCTGTGCCTCTTGTGGCTTTTGTTTTTCTCGTTATGCTCAATGAGTGTCCCGTGTGGATAATTTGAGTCATTGAACGTTTCGTCTCGAGAATGGTGAGAATGATCTAATGTTGCATTGATGCTGGTGACATCAGTCATTTGTGGTGGATTTGATTTGTTGTCTTTGCTTTCTTGGTGCTCCTCTTCTGGAATCAAATTCTTCACGATTTCATTTGACGCGGTCTCTCTGGACTCTTGGTGCTCCTCTTCCGGAGTCAAAATCTTCATGATTTCAATTGACTTGGTCTCTCTGGACTCTTGGTGCTCCTCTTCTGGAGTCAAAATCTTCATGGTTTCTGTTGATGTGGTCTCACTGGACTCTTGGTGCTCCTCTTTTGGAGTCAAAATCTGCATGGTTTCTATTGGCGAGGTCTCTCTGGACTCTTGGGTGGCCCGACTCTGTGCTTCTGTACAGACAAGCTGAGAACTGTCAGTCTCGCTGTGATCCTGTACCTCCTGTATGTCGAGTGTGATCACCTTGTCACTGTTTTCGCATGCAGTGAGTAGATGTACATTGTCTTCTTCTTGATTATGTGAGCTTGGTAGACTTTCATAGTCTGCTTGCGGTTGCTCAGATACGGCGGGTTGACCTTCATGGTCTTGTTCATGCATGGTGTTCGCCGGGGAGTGTTTGCCTGCTTCCCTTTTGGAGTCTTTCATCACTCTCACTGTGGAGCCTGTCATCGCTCTCTCTGTGGAGTCTTTCTGTGCTCTTTGTGTGGCGTCGTCTTCTTCTTGGGTATTGCTGTCATCCAATGTATCGACGATCTGCCACAGCACCATGGTGTTGGATTCATCTACCACGAGTAGATTCGTGTTGAGCTTTGCGACCGTGTCGCTGATGCTGTGATCAGCATATCCGAATAACTCAGCCAAGTAGTATTCTTCGAAAAACAAATCATCTTTTTTTGTTTCGGATTTCTTTTTGTTCTCTTCACTTTGGGTGATGCAGACTGCTTTTTCCAGGGTGTTGTGCGAGTTGTTTTCAACTGCTGGTTTAAGTTCAGGCATTTTTTTGTCTTCTGAGGCAAGAACATTTGGATTTACCGCTTTAAGTATCTTGTTTTCAATTATCGGACATTTCCCTTTTAAGTAGGCGTGGTCCGGATGTTCAGACGTCATGACACTCGTGACATCATGTGTAGGAATAAATTGCGCGTGCGCACATCGGCCTTCCTTTACTGTGCGGTTTTGTGTCCACTGCGCATGAACGATAACGGTCCGCGACCAAAACGTTTTGAGACTGCGCATGCGCGGCTTGCGCATGCGCATAACGATCAGCAACAAGAACTTCTTTAGAGGGTCTGGAGGGTTCACACTCTACGGACTGTATGTCTCATACGTTTGAAAGATTGGTGGTAGAGGGGGTTGTGTTGTTCCTCGTGTCTTAATAAAGCTCGTAGTCTCAAAGGTGGAGAAGATGCTTTATTGTGAATTCTTTCTGTCTTCAGAGCTTAACTTACGGCTACCTCAAATGCTGCCTGCCTGTGTCTGTGTCCTGCTACGAGTTCAGCCTTCCGTGAAGTGTGTCCTCACTTCCTGTCTCTGTGTATTTGTAGCTCTCCCGTGCTCCCTCTAGTGCTTGCTCAGTTGTATTGCATCTACTCAGATCTACAATCACCACAGGGGTTTTGCATTCTGCTGCTGAATTGGACCGGGCCCATCGGTCGTTGAGGCTGAAGCCAAAATCTGGGGAGACACCGCAGGCTAGATATCTGGACAAGGAACAGGTCCTAAGGTGGGCGAAGGGCCATCAAGACTATAGATTGGAAGGCCATGTCATCAGAATAGACCTGAACATTAAGGCGGAGCTGGCCATTCATCAAAGGACAGTAGCTGTGCCTGCGTCTGGTAACAAAAGATCCATTATCTACTTGTTGAATAGTGGTGTGTGATTGACAGCTCGTAAAAACCATCTGCAGGTTTGACCAATTCATATCCTTTCACATTACAGTGACTGAAGTGGTGAAACCCCAATGTTTGTAAACATTGACCACGTCAAAGTGAGGTAAGTGCAGTGAATTCACACGCCTCAGTTATTGGAATGCACTTAGTGCACTTACATCTCCAGGTGGAGGCTCTGGGTCGGCCTCCAGAGCGCTCTCCTCCTGATCGCTGCCGTCGAGCCCTTGGGGGGGCACCTTGGGATGGGCAGCCAGCTGGATTTAGCTCTGGATATCCCAACGTAATCAGGTTCTGCCAGCCCTGGCGACTCCCCAATGTCTGGACCATGGTGTCGATATCCTCCGCGATGCCCCTTTGTGACCGAGAGATGCTCTGCAGTGTCTCGCCAATGTCAGAATCTGGGACATGGTCCTCAGCAACTGGCACATGCTCCGAAGTGCCTCAGCAATGCCCACCTGAGACTGGGGCATGCTCCACAGTGCCCCGGCAAGATCCACCTGAGACTGGGACATGCCCTCCTCCAGCATCTGGGACATGCTCTGCAGCGTCTCAGAAGGTTCCACCTATGTCATCCCGCAGCATCTGGGAAATGCTGTCGAGACCCTCAGACATGGCCGTCACTGACTGAGCAACGCTTTGGACTCTGGGGCTGGTTTAGCACAGGGCTAAATCACTGGCTTTCAAAGCAGACCAAGGCAGGCCAGCAGCACGGTTCAATTCACGTACCAGCCTCCTTGAACAGGCGCCGGAATGTGGCGACTAGGGGCTTTTCGCAGTAACTTCATCTGAAGCCTACTTGTGACAATAAGCGATTTTCATTTCATTTCATTTTTCGTGATGCTGACGTCGTGCTCCAGGCTCTCCACTGCAGTCAGCACTTTAACAGCCTGGCCTTCGTGCCATACATTGCTGGCGCCTTAGCATCTGGGATTCCACCAATTGGCTATGGACCTGCTGGAGTGTCGCTGACATCCCCTCTGTATCTCACAGCCGCACCCTATCGGGGCATCAGCTCCGGAATAGCCTGGTCCAGAGGCACAGCATCTGACCCAAACCCAGCTGGGACCCGGGATCCAGCAGACCTCCAGCTGCTGGCTCCCCTGGGCGTTCCTGCCACCACCTGATGTTCATCAGCAACTGTGAGGTGCTCACCAGAATGTGCCCCAGAAGGCTGTCCACTTCTTTCACCCACCAAGGTGTGTGTCTCTGTGCTTGGGGAAGGTGGGATGACACCTGTGATGCCCCGACAGTGGCATCCTTGGATCTCTCCTCAGAGGTGTCCACTTGCAAGGTGGGGGGGGGGGGAGAGAGACCCTGGATTGGCTAGCACCATCCGAAGGAGATGTGTGGGATAAAGGATATGTGGTCAGTGAGAGGGAAGAGTCATCATGCTGGCATGAACAACTCGCGTGTGAAAGGTTATCTCACTTCTGTGGCACAGGCCGATCTTAACGTCAGTGTCCGATCTATCCTCAGCCACCCTGCGACCTCCAGGGTTTGTTCCTCATAGAGGGTGAGGACCCTGAGGTCTGGCAACCCGCCGCCCATCTGGGCCCTTTGCCACCAATTGTTGTTTCCTGTGGGGATACAGAGGGGGGGGCATCGTGAGCCGAATGTTGCATGCTTCGCAGGTGGGCGGGGGCATGGCGTGGGCAGCACTGCTGGGCATGGGTGGGTACTGGTGGATGCCATGGAGCATGGGCATGGCATTGTGCTGGGGATTTGGTGCCAAGCGCAGAATTATTGGGGAGCGGGGTGGGGGGGTGGGGGGGGGGGGGGGGGGAGTGAGGATGGCAGGCGGAACCGGTGCCAGGTGGCTGATGCCAACTCAAAAGCGCAGCCCAGTGGATGTCGTGAGCTTCTTGCTCACGGGTGCTGGTCATCCTGGTGACACTCCCCGAGCTGACGGCCACTACCACCGCTTCCTAGGCAACACTGGCTGCCTTGTCACTGACCCTCCGAATCCTTCGGATCTCGACTGCGCCCATCAATCTGGCCAGGTCTACGCGGTGGCATGGCTGTCTGCTGTCTGGGGTTTTCTCTGCGTGATTGGTTCATGTGCTGTTCCCCCTCATTAGCAGGGTGCTGCCAGGCGCAGTCCTGGTGAAACAGCTGGCGGGACAGTCATTTGCGGCGTAAAGTCCATGGGGCATCGTTAAATGGTTCAATAAATTATAAAAACGGGTGACGGCCTCGCTGCTTGGCCGTCGGGAAACACCCGGCGATTCCTGTTCGCTACTACACTTAGAACTAATTTGGTTAGATCGCAGCCAGAAACGTTCCATTAGATCACGCCCCAAGTCAAGTATTTAACATATCCTGATACTCTGTAAATGCACTTGAACAGAAAGAAGCCAGTTGTCTTAATATGCACATTAACATACCAGTAAGGGTTGTTTCAAATATCTGAGTATCAGGAGTAGAATCCTGAACATTTTTAATAAAGTTGGGTCTGTTACCAGGAGGTGAGTAAAAATTGCGTTGTTGTTGTTGAAAGCCATCTTGAAAAGGCCAATAATTGGCAGAATTGCAAGTTTTATTACAGAGTCAGCAACATCAGTCTTTACCGGATGAACATAGAAAGGAAACTGAGGGAAATCAGGACAGAAATGTACCATTCAGCCCCTCGAGTCTGTCCCAACATTCAATGAGATCATGGCTGACCTGTGAACTAACCCCATATGCCAGCCTTTGCTCCATATCCATTAATACCTTTGGAAAACAAAAATCTAATCAATCTCGGATTTAAAATTTACAATTGACCGAGCATCAACTGCCATTTGTGGAAGAGAGTTCTAAACATCTACCAGCCTTTGTCTTTGATGTATTTTTAAAAATTGGCTGAGAGTGTAATTTTTAAAAAGTGCATCTGCAGGTTGTGTTAACTCATCCGTAGCACAGGCAGTGTGATTGTGCACTGACAAGACAACTCATCAATAACCCACGAGCAGCTAAAAGATAGATTTTAGAAATCGTCGTTATAACTACTCTGAAACTTAATGGGTACTATTAAAATCAAATTCTTTTGGAACGGATTATGTAGTGGGTAGTCTCCATAAAGGCATTTTTCCTATAATGGACCCAGTGGAAAGTATGGTCAAGGTGAGGAAAATTATCATAACGGTTTTTTGCATGACTAAAAAAGGACGTATAAGTCACAAATGCCTAAGACATAAGCGGGCTAAATGGTGGTGCACATGAGTGAAAGAATGTCTGCAGCACTCTATCAATGATCTAATATTCTATTCATTTCATGGGTGATTTCTTTTATGTTTCATAACGTTCCTTGCAAATCAGAACATTAAAGTGACAATTCACTACAGGGAACTATCACATTGCCAGGCAGTGAAATTATCGTTTACAACTCTGGTATAACCATTCAATTCACAGTGAACCAAGAGTTTTGACAAACTAAACACAAAACTTTTCAAAAATCAATGATTTGATGAATAAAAATGAAATTATCCTTAATAAACCATATGATGTAAACCCGATCACCTTTCTTTTCCCAATCAAATATAGAAAGATGGATATCAGATAGTGATTTCAAGACAATCATTTTGTTTATGTAAAATTGTGATCTATATTAGGCTGTCTTGAACAATTAACAGCCATCAGCTAAACATAAAAAAATGAACTCAGAGAATAGATGACGGCCTGGATTCTTTGCCGCCGGTAGTGGGGTCCCCGATATGGCAGAGAATCAGGGGTCTGGGGGGTGGGGGGGTGGGGTGGGGTGGGGGGGGGGGGGGGGGGGGTGGGGGGGGGGGGTAGAAATGGGATTGGAGCCCGTTTGCGATGCCCCGGCCCCACACTGGCAATGGGATCGGGGTTCATGCCCACAGGCCAGCGGGAGGATGTAAATGGATCTTAATGACCCATTTGCTTCCATTTAGTGGGCTGGGCACCAAAATCTCCGGACCCGGATGATCCTCCAGTCCTCTCAGTCAGGAAGCACGTGGGCGGGACTTTTACGGATAGTTACCAACATGGCCCTGACATGGTGGACCTCGCAGAGAGCCAAGGGGTCTTTGTTATAACCCCCACAGGGCTGAAGGGGTAGGGATGATTAACTACCACAGATTCTGAGCACCCTGAGAAGTGGGTGGGGGGACCCTTAACAATACTTGGATTTGTATAAATACAGTCGGCCAGTAAGGGATCAACTAGAGAAGATCCAGTAGGGAACTACTGGAGTTGTAAATAATAGTTATTGTAAAATAAAGTATGTTTTTGTTTTGACCTACTCAATGCGGACTCTTTGTTGCCATTATAATAATCTAATTTCAATTTCAGGAGGATCTTCCTGACAGAGGTCTCATTTCTGGAGTTCTGTTGGGGGGGGGGGGTTCTCCCTATTTATGGGGTCTCTGTGGGGGGAGGGGTGTCCCCCTATTTAGGTGTCTCTGGGAGGCAGGGGGGTCAGGTCACCCCTGCATTTTGGGGAAGGGGGGACCCAGAAAATCTGGGATTGGGGGGCTGATTTGCGATGCGGTGGGGGGGGGCAGGCAGCTGCTTGCTTAAAATGGCGGCCCAATAGTGGGATTCCATTGGGAATCCTTTGTAATCCTCACCATGACAATTTATGCATGGATGAAGGATAATTATTATTTATCAGATCGCAGATCGGGGTGGACAATCTAGGATCTAGTGTAGATAGTGTTCATGTGTGTGATGATCTATACTTAAATAGAACATCTACAGTGCAGAAGAAGACCGTTTGGCCCATCGAGTCTGCAGTTCCCTCTGGAAAGAACACCCCAACTGGGCCCACAACCCTGTCCGAGCCCCTTAATCCACCCAAACTGACCATTTTTGAACTATGGGAGGAAACTGGCACACCCGGAGGAAGCCCACGCAGACATGGGAGAATGTGCAAACTCCACACAGTCAGACACCCAAGCCTGGAATCAAACCCGAGTCCCTGGTACTGTGAGGCAGCAGTGCTAACCACTCTGCCATCATGCCGCCCAAATATATATTCAGGATCAGTAAAAATTGTAGCATGTTTGTCAAGAGATAATCCACATCCGTATCACAGGGAAATTGAAGATCCAGTGTAATGAACACAATGTAATTATTCACAACTTGCCACGTGCTGGAGATTGTTGTCCAATTGACTGACAATATAGACCATAAATAAATCTAGAGAATGTATTTAAACTTGACACTGTTATTGGTTAATGTGCCTCTTCCTGTTTGAGACACAAATCACAGTCTTAAACCCATGGATGGATGCAATTAAATCTTTCTGATATTACTAATTTTTCTGATTAAAAGTGCAAAGTAGACAGGAAGTGTACAATTCCGACGTACCTTTGTTGTATTTGTTGGTTGGTATTTGGACATCACTTAAGCTGATGTTCACTGGCAAATTATTGAAATGTTCATTGGGTTCCAAAATAAATTCCTTCCCAAGTTCCACAAAGTTGCCGTTTTCATCTTTTTCATTTATTAATACAGCATTGAAGTATTCATACTGAAAACAAAATAAGTTCATTATGATTAATCAATACAATGAAATTCATGCAGTAGACAGAAAAACTGTTGACTGTGACGAAATACTAACATTCCATTTCAGTCAGCAGCAGACATGTACACATATTATTTTTTTAAAATAAATTTAGCATACCCAATTAATTTTTTCCAATTAAGGGGCAATTTAGCATGGCCAATCCACCCACCCTGCACATCTTTTGGGTTGTGGGGGCGAAACTCACGCAAACACGGGGAGAATGTGCAAACTCCACACAGACAGTGACCCAGAGCCAGGATCGAACCTGGGACCTCAGCGGCGTGAGGCAGCAGCACTAACCACTGTGCCACCGTGCTGCCCGTGTACACACATTATAATGTTTTACAGCATAAAAAATTAAAAATATTAAATAGTACGAATGTAACGATCTAAGAAGATGATTTAACTTTGGATATTTTCAAAGAGGTATAATATAGCAACTCGAGAAGTGATTAAGCTATGCAAAATATTATTCATGTTATTTATTGCACTATATTCTTCAGATACAATACACGTTTGGGGATGTGGGGCAGAGGGGGGGGAGGGGGAGTAGAATTTCTCATCATTTCTATTTGTAAAGTCGCCATAGTCCCAGATGACCATAGGTTGCCTTCCCCTTTGAGGGGGAGAGCTAGCTGACTGATGGAGATTTAACCTGAGGATCACCACATCACAGACGAGGGCAAGGTTGAGAAGATGGGCCTTCAAGAATAACCTCAGCTGGTACAGGAATATCGTAATTGCTGGAAATATCAGCACAATTGGGGTGGAATTGACGAAAGCAGCACAGACCTGGTGCAGCTCGCTAGTTAGACCATACCTGGAATATTATGAGCAGTTTTGATCCCCTTATCTAAGAAAAGATATACTGGTATTGGAGGCAGTCGAGAGAAGGTTCACTGTGTTGATCCTGGTATGAAGGGATTTTCTTATGAGGAGAGGCTGAGTAAGTTGGGCTTGTTCTCATTGAAGTTCAGAAGAATGAGAGGGAGTCTTTATTGAGAAATATAGGACACTCGGGGGGCTTGATAGGGTAGATGCTGAGAGGCTCTTTCCCCTTGTGGAAGAGTCTTGAACCAGAGGGCATAATCTCAGAGGAAGGGACATAGATGAGGAAGATTCTCTCAGAGGATGGTGAATCTGTGGAATTTGTTACCGCAGGGGGCTGGGTCGTTAGGTATGTTCAAGGCTGAAATAGACAGATTTTTAATCAGTAAGGGAACCAAAGGTTATAGGGATAAGGTGGGAAAGTGTTGAGGATTATCATATAAGATCAGTCATGATCTCATTGAATGGCGGAGCAGACTCAATAGGCCGAATGGCCTATTTCTGCTCCTACATCTCATGGTCTTATGGTTTCATGAACTAAAAGATTGAAGTACTTTAAATATTCACCCAAAACTAGTTACGTTCATGTTCGCGTGATCTTTTATGCTGGTTTAAGATTAAATGGACATGCCTTCAGGTCAAAATTACAAGGTCCATCAATTGCGTTGGTTCCAGGAAGTATTCAAATTGCTCCCATTTTCTTAGGCGCAAGGATATAGGAGGCACATTCTTAAAAGTTTCTTTCACATCACTTTCTATTCAATTTGCCAAGAAACATTTTCAGTGATTTTAAAATCTGGGGCGGAATTCGCCGACCCCCCGGGGGTCGGAGAATCGCCCGGGGCCGGCGTCAATCCCGCCCCCCGCTGTGGCCCGAATTCTCAACCCACCTGGGAATCGCGCCACGCCGGCCGGCAAGCCCCTCATGGCAATTCTCCGGCCCACGATGGGCCAAACTCCCACCGCTGACAGGCCAATCCCGCCGGCGGGAATCAAAGCACGTCTGATGCCGGCGGGATTGGCGGTGCGGGCGGGCGCCGGGGTCCTGGGGGGGGGAGCGGGGTGATCTGGCCCCGGGGGATGCCCCCACGGTGGCCTGGCCCGCGATCGGGGCCCACCGATTGGAGGGCGGGCCTGTGCCGTGGGGGCACTCTTTTTCTTCTGCCCCGCCATGGCCTTCACCATGGAGGGGGCGGAAGGGAACCCCCTCCGCTGCACATGAGCCGGAATGACGTCAGCAGCCGCTGACGCTCCGGCGCATGCGCGGACTTCCGCCGGCCGGCGAAGGCCTTTCGGCCTCGCCTGGCGGGACGCCAAAGGCCGTTCATGCCGGCCGTTGGAGCGGGAACCACTCCGGCGCGGGCGTAGCCCCTAAAGGTGCGGAGAATTCTGCACCTTTGGGGAGGCCCGACGCCAGAGTGGTTCACGCCACTCCGTCCCGCCGGGACCCCCCGCCCTGCCGGCTAGGGGAGAATCCCGGCCCTGGTGACTCAGAGGTGGGTGACGGAACTTATTAGATATGTTTATTTTTGGTGATAAACCCTTTTCCAGCTGTATTAGTAAAGCTGCACCAGATTAGCAGTCTTAAATATATCTAGAAATACTTTTTAATGGATAAAAAAATGAAAGGAACTATAACATTCAATTTTGCTGAAGGCTGAAGATTTTACTTTTGTAATTAACCAGTGCAATTTCAAGCACATTTTGGATGCAATTTCCTGATTGTGTCCAAAGAGCTAAATCTATCCCAGTCATGTTAAACATTCACTATATATCATTAGCTTTATAGTATAAAGCAGTGACGAATGAAAACTTGACTATTAAATAAATATTATCAATGCCATTAAACCACACTGAAAACAAAAGTTACAAATAAAGGTGCTAAATGTAATTCCCAATACATGAATTGCCTTGAATTAATTTCTCACTCGTGTTAACCCATGGTATACTATGTAAACAGGTTCCGATGCCAAAATCACGGCGAGTGCCGATTTGACGGCAATTTACAATTCTCCGTCACCTCGACAGTGGCGTCAATGCAGTCCGGAATGCACCTACAGTAAACAACATTTGCATATTATTAGCGAGCTTGATCCAGTATTCTCCGGGGCCTCCGTGATTCTCTGCCTTAAATGGGCTGAGTTCCTGACGGCGCGGTTCACTTGTACTTTTTAAAATGATTAAACCAGTGTTGTGGCTGCTGAGGGAGAGAGGGGGCACAGAAAGTGCCCAACATCACCATAGTTTGCTGACAGTTGTGCCGCTGCCCAGAGGGCTTCTGCCAGGGCCGGGGAGGTGGGGGGGAGTGATTAGTGGGTGTTGTCCAGGAGGTGGGCTGTAGGGTCTGGATGGACGGGCGAGAAAGACCATTGCCACACCCATGCAGCTGTACACGCCGCTGACAGCCCACTGTGAACTTAGGGCTACGGGTCATATCGCACCCCCCCCCCCTCCCCCCAGGGCAACCCCACGAGGTGCCCTCTGCTCCCAGCCGACCCATCAGCTGTTTGGGCATAACCAGTGCCATCTTGTTAGCTGGGATGAGTGTGTGTGGGGTGTGTAATGGGTATAAGCGGCTGCAGCTTGTCAGCCTCCCGAGTGTCAATAATGGACCCTGCGAATCCTGCACCGTTTTTCATTGGAATCGATTGTGTTCCACATTGCGCCCCTCCACAGTCACTGAATCGGTCCACGTTCAGCACCAGTTTTGCTGTCGTGAAAGTCCACGAATCCTGCCCCAGCATCAACACAGCCCAGGAACGGAGAATCCAGCACACAATGTTCCCCACCACCATAGCAGCCTTGTGGCCTGAGCAAAACTTTTGAAAGTCTGCTCTAATTATGTATCTAGGGGTGTAATATCCTGCACAGGACATCATAGAATCATAGAATCATGGGGTCCTTACTGTGTAGCAGTGTAGCATTGAGTCTGCTCTGACCCTCCGAAAGAGCACCCCACCCAGACCCATCCCTGCAACTCCACCTAACCAGCATATCTTTTGGACACTAAGGAGCAATCTTTTATCATGGCCAATCCACCTAACCTGCACATCTTGGGACTGTGGGAGGAAACCGGAGCAACCGGTGGAAACACACATCGACACGGGGAGAACATGAAAACTCCATACAGATAGTCACCAAGGCCGGAATTGAACCTGGGACCCTGGCATTATAAGGCAGTAGTGCTAATCACTGTTCCGCCCTTAAGGGACTCACAGGGTGAGAATGATTATCTTCCACATTGCCCTTGCGGATTATGAGCTCCCCCACTGAGGGGCAGAGGAATTCTATGAAAATTTGTACAAAAGGTTAGTCAGTAAAGCACCGATCAGGGAAGGAACTTGGTAGGGATCTAGTGGGTAGTGTAAATACAGTTATTATAAATAAACCTAAGTTCTTTATTTTACACACTTTGGACTCCCTGTGTCCTTATTAAAAGGGGAATACAGGGTATCCTCTGCAATCGTAATAGGATGTCCAGGTGGTTGACTTGTGTACCTAGTACCCGGGTCAGGGATATGTCAAACCATTGGGGAAGGAACTTAGAAAGGGAGGGGAAAGAAGCAGATGTGATGCATGTCATAACCAGTGACTTTGGAAAGAAGAGGGAGGTGGTCGTATCGCAGGAGTTATTTCATTTGTTGGTAAGATGTAGGTGTTTCTGGCAATGTCAGTAATAATTGCCCATCCCTAACTGCCCTTTGAAAAAGTGATAAGTCAACATTCTGAACCACTGCTGTCCTGTTGTGCAATTATACTGAGTTATGTTAGAAAGGGAGTTTCATGATGTTCACCCAGTGATGTAGGAGGAATGGTGACATTTCTAAGTCACTATGGTGTGTGATATGTGTGGAACTTGCAGATGGTGCTGTTCCCATGCATCTGCCGTACTTGCCCCTCTGGGTGGTAAAGCTCGCGGGTTTGGAAGGTGCCGTTGAAGAAGCCTTGATGAGTTTCTGCATTGCATTTTGCAAATAATACACTGCTGCATTGGTGTGCCAGTGATGGAATGAGTCAAGTAATAGGAGCTAAGAATGTGGCGACTGGGGGCTTTTCACAGTAACTTCATTGCAGTGTTAATGTAAGCCTACTTGTGACAATAAAGATTATTTTTAAAAAAGCATTAAATTAAAATGCTTTGTATAATTATTCAAATGAGCTAGAGGAAATTTTAGTGCAGTCAGTGTAATGATCCACTGTTGCAATGTGTGCAACAATGCAGCACAAAAGCCTCAATTGCAGTGTTGACAAAAACCTATTCCAAGGTTTTCAGAAAGGAGTTAAACAATCAATAGAATACAAATTAAGCATAGCTTCACAATTCTGCTCTCTAATGTAGTATGATAATAGTATCTATCATTACACTGCTTACACTAACCAATAGGGTATAGCCCTCAAAATAGACTGGGCCTCCCACCAGGACTCTCGGCAGCTAGCATTCCATTAGAAAGCTGCCCAAAGTCCATTTGGAGAGGACAAAATCTACTCAGTGTAACAGAAGAGTTCAGTATAGCTGAAAATAATGTATCGGTTCACGAGCTCCTCCACCTAATTG
The DNA here is from genome assembly GCF_902713615.1 of Scyliorhinus canicula. Lineage (NCBI taxonomy): Eukaryota > Metazoa > Chordata > Chondrichthyes > Carcharhiniformes > Scyliorhinidae > Scyliorhinus > Scyliorhinus canicula. The sequence continues at coordinate 37,997,780 of NC_052156.1, read as the reverse complement.
CCGATCAAATGACTTCCATGATGTGAATGTCCTCTCTGAGTTCAAGGATTGCTGCATCTCATTTTGTTTTCATTGAAAGTGGATGTTACAGGATGAGTGGAAGCAGCAGTGACGTTATTATTGATTGTCTATAACCCAGTGAAGAAAACTGCTGCTCATGGTGTCTGGCAACTTGAAAGCACTTTCATTCTGCTTTTCATACATCATTATGTTTCCAAATACCTACTAAGTAAGATTCACTTGCAAATATCACGCATAAGGAATTCAATTGAAGAACGTATTCCCTGCAGAAATGAGCACGTGTCCACATGAGAACAGAAAATCAGACGATCATTTATCAAAATATTTCAACCAAAAATGTAATCAGTACCAGGTCATTTCCATTCTTGCGCTGTGAAGGGATTTTCAGGCTGGCTTGAGCTCAGGTAACCTTCATCAGTCGCAGCCACATTACCTTACCCTCGTTCTGCAGCATCCGTCGCAGCTCATGTATTTCCAAAATAGAGTCATCAATTACCCAAGACGACAACCCATCTATCAGTTCAATTAATCAGCAGTGATTAAAAACCTGGCTATTTTTAGTATGGCTCACCTATAAATGTGGACACTTAAGGTGAAAAAGTTTGGCTTTTCCGTTTTAAGCTGCAACCATTACCAAATTACAACAACAAACCTCCAGCACCCAAGAACCATAGAGCGTTAGAAATGAAGAAGTTGGTAAAATTGCACGAGGTTTACAGTCAATGACTATAATGTTCTCTGGATTCTTCAATACCACAAACATTTGTTCAGATTACATATTGAAGTCATCGCAAGGCACATATAATATTACACTAATTAAATAAAATCATTATTGTACGACAGTAGAGTGGTTAGCACAGTTGCTTCACAGTTCCTGGGTCCCAGGTTCGATTCCCAGCTTGGGTCACAGTCTGTGCAGAGTCTGCACGTTCTCCCCGTGTACGCGTGGGTTTCCTCCGGGTGCTCTGGTTTCCTCCCATAGTCCAAAGATGTGCAGGTTAGGTGGGTTGACCATGCTAAATTGCCCTTAGTGTCCAAAAAGGTGGGGTGGGGTTACTGGGTTACAGTGATAGGGTGTAGGTCTGGGCTTGGGCAGGGTGCTCTTTCCAAGGGCCGGTGCAGATTCAATGGGCCGAATGGCCTCCTTCTGCACTGTAAATTCTATGATTCTATGATTCTAATACAACGTAAAAGTAGAGTTGCCCATAAGTTCATGAATTTGGCTACATTATGCTGTAATAGAGAATTGGTGATAAATACCCACATCATTTTTGTCTACCATCCAGCAATCAATTAAATACAGACATTGACATAAATTGGAAGGCAGTTGTCTGCTATTCTTCTGAGTTGTGTAATGAAAGGTGGCATAGGGAGAACAACTCACAAACTAGAGAAGAAAATAAGGATATAATATGCTGATAATTGCTAAAGCAAAAATGTCTTTACTTAGGGAGGGAGAAGAGTCACAGTTATTTCAATAAAAAATGATGCCATGTCTAAATAATGCAATGATGCACTGTCAAACAATTTTCATGTAAACAATGTCCCTTTTTAGCTGCTCATTTCATGCTGGTCTATGAAGCGGACTTTGCGGACAGCACAATGATGAACCCCAGACTACTAAATGTTTGAACTACGTATGTCATATAACTAAACCTTTTGACTCATTTGACATTGTGAACTACTTTATCGCCTTATTGTTTGAATTGTATTACAATCTTGATTGTACCGCTTGTGCACTCACAAATATATGTGAGGTTACCATTCATTGATACTTCTATCATCAGGCAGGTGCACTGAAGGAAACTGGTACACATAATCCAGGTAAAGTTCTGTGGAATTTCAAGCTTATATTAATTAACAATTGATTTGGCAACAGAATGATCATATTAACAATAGTGGAGTTTGGATTAACTGAGCCTTTAATTTGTAAATCAAAATCTAATTTATATCTAACTTATTTTCCATGGCCCTTTGTCTGTTTACTGAGTATACCCTTGAGGTAGAAACTTAACTGAACTACAGACCGTGTCTAAACTGATTCCTGGCATATACACAGTAAAAGTAAAAGGAAGAGAAAATACGTTCTGCTACAACTGTTGACTTTAGGGCAGCGAAGTCTCCACCTGCTTGAGAGGGAAAGATACCTTTGCAGGTTATAGAATTCCTAGGTATGTTCATCATGTCCTCTCATGTAATCACAGGGGGCCACGTTAACAGGGAGTGTATCCCAAGAAGGACTTGGTTGTGAAAGTCCTTTTCTGTCATTTTTTGTTTCAGTTCGACATGCAAAGCCTTTGATTACTGGCAGAGTTTTATTTGGGCATTGTTGGGTCACAGCAATCCGTATATGTTCTCAGGACATTTCTGAGTGGTTACTTTCCACTCTGTTGCACTGTATTGACCTTCACAACCGTTTAAAAATTCTGCTCATCTATTCAAGCTGGGAAGGCAACACAGGCATTCCAGAGCAAGGGCAGCTAGAAAAGAAACCACAACCATAATGTCAACCGTCACGCCACAATGGGGGTCTGACTTAATGAATGTTTTCTTCTTTACACCACTTGTTTTGTTTTATGCTGAGTAGCGCTCCCTCTGCTAGAATATGCAAAGACTTACATCGAGGGGAGGTGGGATGGTGGCTGGAATTGTCCGGCCACTCGCGGGCAGCGGGGTCCTCTGGTCCTGCCAGCAGCCCTCTCCCGCCCGTGGGTTTCCCGGTGGTGTGGGATGGTTTCATTGGGAAATCCGATTGACAAGCGGCGGGAGTAGAGAACCCCGCTGCCAGCAAACGGCGGGCCAAATTCTCCGTCCTTGCCAGCAGTAGTAGCAGGGCCGACTTGCAATGGAGAATCCCGGCCGTGGTTAAATTGGGGGGAAGGCTAATTATAACAATATTGGGCGGGAACTGAAGAACCTAGATTGGGGGCGGATGTTTGAGGGTAAATCAACATCTGACATGTGGGAGGCTTTCAAATGTCAATTGAAAGGAATTCAGGACCAGCATGTTCCTGTGAGGAAGAAGGATAAATATAGCAAATTTCGCGATCCTTGGATAACGAGAGATATTGTAGGCCTCATCAAAAAGAAAAAGGAGGCATTTGTCAGGGCTAGAAGTCTGGGAACAGACAAAGTCTGTGTGGAATATAAGGAAAGTAGGAAGAAACTTAAGCAAGAGTCAGGAGGGCTAGAAGGGGTCATGAAAAGTCATTGGCAAATAGGGTTAAGGAAAATCCCAAGGCTTTTTACACGTACATAAAAAGCAAGAGGGTAGCCAGGGAAAGGTTTGGCCCACTGAAGGATAGGCAAGGGAATCTATGTGTGGAGCCAGAGGAAATGGGCGAGGTACTAAATGAATACTTTGCATCAGTATTCCCAAAGAGAAGGATTTGGTGGATGTTGAGTCTGGAGAAGGGTGTGTAGATAGTCTGAGTCACAATGAGATCTAAAAAGACGAGGTGTTGGGTGTCTTGAAAAATATTAAGATGGATAAGCCCTCAGGGCCTGACGGGATCTACCCCAGAATACTGAAGGAGGCAAGAGAGGAAATTACTGAGGCCTTGACAGAAATCTTTGGATCCTCACTGTCTTCAGGTGATGTCTCGGAGGACTAGAGAATAGCCAATGTTGTTACTTTGTTTAAGAAGGTGTGGTGGTATGATTTGCATAGCTGTCTGCCATTGGTGCAGAACACCGGCTTACCATTGGCCCTGGTCGGTCATGTGCCTCTCAACCGATTGGTCGAGACCAGTCATGTGACAGCTCTCCGATTGGTCGAGATGCTGAGTTAACCACGCCTCCAGATCGAGGTATAAATAGCCAGAATGCCCGGCGGTCGTCCATTTACTGTAGTCGACCGCAGGGCTAACTTCTAGCTTATTAAAGCCTAACTTTTGTACAGCAACTCGTCTCGTGTTCGATTGATGGTTCATCAATTTAATAAGCTCGAATTTTGAAGATGGAGCTCTGGATCAAGCCCGAATGCCTCCGCATCAGCCCGCAAACTCAGAACGCTTCAGAAATCTTTCAACATTGGCTGGCATGTCTCGAGGGATACCTGGCGTCTGCAAACAGCCCCCCCGCCATGGCACAGAAGCTTCACATCCTCCACTCCAGCGAGGGCACGGCAGCCTACGCGATGATCAAGGAAGAGAAAGATTACGATGCGGCAATGCTTAAGCTGAATGGACACTTTCTTAAACCAGTCAACAGAGTATTCGCCCGACATCTGCTGGCCACCAGACAACAGCTCCCCGGTGAGTCATTAGACCAATTTTACCAGGCCCTCACTGTCCTGGGGAGGAATTGCTCCTGCCTCCAAGTTTCAGCCACGGAGCACATGGCTTCTGATCAGAGATGCTTACGTGGCTGGGATGCAGTCTGCCACTATCCGCCAGCGGATGCCGGAGAAAGACAACCTCAGCTTAACTGAGGCACGGACTCTCTCCACCTCCCTGGAGGCCGCCGATCTAAATGCCGACGCCTATGTCCCCAGCCACGCTGCAGCACCCTGGGCCTCCTGGCACGCTTCCCCCACCGCCATCTGCTGCTCCCGACCTCCCTCAGGCCTGCGCCACGGGACGCCCCAACAAGTCCACGGGGCCCCGCTGCTATCTCTGTGGGTTCGCGAAACACCCTCGCCCGCGCTGTCCAGCCCACTCCGCCCTCTGTAAGAGCTGCGGGAAGAAGGGCCACTTCTCCTCCGTCTGCCAAGCCAAATCGGTCGCTGCTGTACCACGCAGCGACCGGGGATCCCCCCCCTCCGGGCCCTTGCTGGCCCCTCCAGTACGCCGCGCCGATCTCTCCCCCCCGCCCCCACGCCCCTGCGCCTGGCCTGCGTGCCTCCCCCTTTCCTCCGGGCCCTTCCGGGCCCCCCCAGCGCACCGCGCAACTCTCTCCTCGCCGCCCCCAGGCCCCTGCGCCTGGCCTGCGCGCCTCTCTGTCCCCGCTCTCAGCCACTCCGGTCGGCCCGCCGGCACCGCTAACTCCGCCCCCCTCAACCACGAGGGTCCCACGGGCGCCGCCATCTTGGGACGCCGACTCCACGTGCGGGTCCTGGGCGCCGCCATCATGGGGTGCCGACTCCACGTGCGGGTCCTGGGAGCCGCCATCTTGGGGCCCCGACTCCACGTGCGGGTCCTGGGTGCCGCCATCTTGGGGCCCCGACTCCACGTGCGGGTCCTGGGCGCCGCCATCTTGGGATCCCGACTCCATGTGCGGATCCTGGGCATCACCTTCCGGGACTGGCACGCAAGGTCCTGCCAGCTACTACTCGGGAGACGACGACTGCGACGATGGTTCTTCTCCACGACTCGCGGCCATTCATCTCGACCAGTCACGACCACGCACGCTCGCCAAAACAACAACGCTGATCCACCTGAACGGCCACAAGACGGGCTGCCTGCTGGACTCCGGGAGCACGGAAAGCTTTGTTCACCCTGCCACGGTAAGACGCTGCGTGCTCCCTGTCCATCCTGTAAAACACAAAATCGGGTTAGCCTCAGGTTCGCACTCCGTCCGCATCACCGGCTGCATCGCGGACCTCACGGTCCAAGAGAAGGTTTTTTAAAATTCTAAACTGCTTGTCCTCCCTGACCTTTGCGCACCGGCACTCCTAGGACTGGACTTCCAGTGCAACCTGCAGAGCTTGACCTTCCAATTTGGCGGCCCTATACCCCCCTCACTGTCTGCAGCCTCGCGTCCCTCAAAGTGGACCCCCCCCCCCCTTTGTTTGCTAATCTCACTCCCGATTGCAAACCCGTCGCGACCCGGAGCAGACGGTACAGCGCCCAGGACCGGACCTTCATCAGGTCCGAGGTCCAGAGGTTGCTGAAGGAAGGGGTCATCAAGGGCAGCAACAGTCCCTGGCGAGCCCAAGTGCTGGTGGTCCGGACTGGAGAGAAAAACCGGATGGTCAATGACTACAGCCAGACCATCAACCGGTTTACGCAACTGGACGCGTATCCTCTCCCCCGTATTTCCGCCATGGTAAACGAGATTGGGAAATACAAAGTCTTCTCCACGGTGGACCTTAAGTCCGCTTACCACCAGCTCCCACTCCGCGCGAGTGACCGCAAATACACCGCGTTTGAGACAGATGGGCGCCTCTACCACTTCCTTAGGGTTCCATTTGGTGTCACAAATGGGGTCTCGGTCTTCCAACGGGCGATGGACCAAATGGTCGACAAGTACGGATTACGGGCTACCTTCCTGTATCTTGATAATGTCACCATCTGTGGCCACGACCAGCAGGACCATGACGCCAACCTCCAGAAATTCCTCCAAACCGCAAAACTCCTTAACCTCACATACAATAAGGATAAGTGTGTGTTTAGCACCGACCGTCTAGCCATCCTCGGCTACGTAGTGCGTAACGGAGTGATAGACCCCGACCCCGAACGCATGCGCCCCCTGATGGAACTCACTCTCCCCAATACCCTCAAATCCCTCAAACGCTGCCTGGGTTTCTTCGCTTACTACGCCCAATGGGTTCCCAATTACGCTGACAAGGCCCGTTCCCTCATTCAAATCACGACCTTTCCGCCGTCGACTGAGGCCTGCCAGGCCTTTAGCCGCATCAAAGCGGACATCGCAAAGGGCACGATGCGCGCCATCGATGAGTCCCTCCCCTTCCAGGTCGAGAGCGACGCATCAGAAGTAGCTCTGGCGGCCACCCTGTACCAAGCGGGCAGACCTGTGGCATTCTTCTCCAGAACCCTCCAGGCTTCCGAACTCCGCCACCCCCCTGTGGAAAAGGAAGCCCAGGCCATAGTCGAAGGCACTATTTGGCCAGCAGGAGGTTTACCCTCCTCACAGACCAACGGTCAGTAGCCTTCATGTTTGATAATGCACAAAGGGACAAGATTAAGAATGACAATATCTTACGGTGGCGGATCGAGTTGTCCACGTACAACTATGAGATCTTGTATCGTCCTGGGAAGCTCAATGAGCCTCCTGATGCCCTGTCCCGCGGTACCTGCGCCAGCGCGCAGATAGACCGCCTCTGCTCACTCCACGCGGACCTCTGCCATCCAGGGGTGACCCATCTCTACCATTTCATAAAGGCCCGCAACCTGCCTTTCTCCATCGCGGAAGTCAGGACAGTAACCCGTGACTGCCACATCTGCGCAGAGTGCAAACCGCACTTCTACCGCCCCGAGGGCGCACATCTGATCAAAGCATCCCGCCCCTTCGAACGTCTCAGCATTGACTTCAAGGGGCCCCTTCCCTCTAACAACCGCAACATTTACTTCCTGGTGGTAATCGACGAATACTCCCGCTTCCCCTTTGCCATTCCCTGCCCCAACATGACCACATCGACCGTCATTAAGGCCCTCCTCTCCATCTTCTCCCTGTTCGGCTACCCCGCGTACATACATAGCGATCGGGGTCCTCATTTATGAGCGACGAGCTGCGTCAATTCCTGCTCAACAGGGGCATTGCCTCTAGCAGGACGACCAGCTATAACCCTTGGGGTAACGGGCAGGTCGAACGGGAGAATGGTACCATCTGGAAGACCATACTACTGGCCCTCCGGTCCAGAGATCTCCCTATTTCCCGATGGCAAGAGGTTATCCCCGATGCCCTACATTCTATCCCCTCACTCCTCTATACCGCAACAAATCAGACACCTCATGAACGTCTTCTTGTTTTCCCCAGGAAGTCGTCCTCCAGATCCCCTCTCCCGACGTGGCTGGCTGCCCCCAGACCCATCTTGCTCCAGAAGCATGTGCGGGTGCACAAGTCCGACCCGTTGGTGGAACAAGTCCAGTTACTCCACGCTAACCCGCAGTATGCGTATGTGGAGTACCCCGACGGTCGGCAGGACACGGTCTCCCTCTGGGACCTGGCACCCACCAGCGTGCGGCCTTTCCCCCCTTCACCACAGACCCCCCCTGTTTTTTTCCCCCAGCGCCCCACCCCGGCCACCCCTTCCCCATCCATGGCGTCTCCACCACCAGTCCGGGTGACGGAGACTGTTCAAGGACCATCGCTCCCGGACTCCAGGACATCAGCGGAACCACCACCTTCGGCTGAACCGACGTCACCTACTCCACTGCAGCGGTCTGCCAGGACGTCACGGGCCACGAAAAGACTGATCAAATTGATTTAATTTACAACAACTCCATGGACCTTGTTGGGACATTTTGTACTATTGTTAATTGTCTGGGCCAATGGGAAGCCAAGAATAAGAAAAAAAAAATTCTCCTTCTCTGGCTGCTACTCATACCACCAGTTCTCTTCCCCCCCCCCCCCCCCCCCCACCCCCCCGGCTCTCGTTTATTACCCCCCCCCGGCTTCTTTCTCCGCAAGGGGTGAATGTGGTGGTATGATTTGCATAGCTGTCTGCCATTGGTGCAGAACACCGGCTTACCATTGGCCCTGGTTGGTCATGTGCCTCTCGACCGATTGGTTGAGACCAGTCATGTGACAGCTCTCCGATTGGTCGAGAGGCTGAGTTAACCACGCCTCCAGATCAAGGTATAAATAGCCAGAACGCCCGGTGGTTGTCCATTTACTGTACTCGACCGCAGGGCTAACTTCTAGCTTATTAAAGCCTAACTTTTGTACAGCAACTCGTCTCGCGTTTGATTGATGGTTCATCAGAAGGTAGCAAGGATAATCCAGGGGACTACAGGCCGGTGAGCCTTAAGTCAGTGGTCGGGAAATTACTGGAGAGAATTCTTCGAGACAGGATCTACTCCCATTTGGAAGCAAGTGGTCATATCAGTGAGAGGCAGCACGGTTTTGCGAAGGGGAGGTCACGTCTCACTAACTTTTTTTTTTAATAAATTTAGATTACCCAATTATTTTTTTCCAATTAAGGGGCAATTTAGCGTGGCCAATCAACCTACTCTGCACATTTTTGGGTTGTGGGGGCGAAACCCACGCAGACACGGGGAGAATGTGCAAACTCCACACAGTGACCCAGAGCCGGGATCGAACCTGGGACCTCAGCGCTGTGAGGCGGTTGTGCTAACCACTTGGCCACCGTGCTGCCCCGCGTCTCACTAACTTGATCGAGTTTTTCAAGGAGGTCACAAAGATGATTGATGCAGGTAGGACAGTGGAAGTTGTCTATATAGACTTTAGTAAAGCCTTTAACAAAGTCCCTCATGGCAGACTGGTACAAAAGGTGAAGTCACATGGGATCAGTGGTGAGTTGGCAAGATGGATACAGAACTGGCTAGGTCATAGAAGGCAGAGAGTAGCAATGGAAGGGTGCTTTTCTAATTGGAGGGCTGTGACTAGTGGTGTTCCGCAAGGATCAGTGCTGGGACCTTTGCTGTTCGTAGTAGATATAAATGATTTGGAGGAAAATGTAACTGGTCTGATTAGCAAGTTTGCAGATGACACAATGGTTGGTGGAATTGCGAATAGCGATGAGGACTGTCAGAGGATACAGCAGGATTTAGGTCATTTGGAGACTTGGGCGGCGAGATGGCAGATGGAGTTTAATCCGGACAAATGTGAGGTAACGCATTTTGGAAGGTCGAATACAGGTGGGGAATATACAGTGAATGGTAGAACCCTCAAGAGTATTGACAGTCAGAGAGATCTAGGTGTCCAGGTCCACAGGTCACTGAAAGGGGCAACACAGGTGGAGAAGGTAGTCAAGAAGGCATACGGCATGCTTGCCTTCATTGGCTGGGGCACTGAGTATAAAAATTGGCAAGTCATGTTGCAGCTGTTTAGAACCTTAGTTAGACCACACTTGGTGTATAGTGTTCAATTCTGGTCGCCACGCTACCAGAAGGATGTGGAGGCTTTAGAGAGGGTGCAGAAGAGATTTACCAGGATGTTGCCTGGTACGGAGAGCATTAGCTATGAGGAGAGGTTGAATAAACTTGGTTTGTTCTCACTGGAGCGAAGGAGGTTGAGGGGCGACCTGATAGAGGTCTACAAAATTATGAGGGGCATAGACAGAGTGGATAGTCAGAGACTTGTTCCCAGGGTAGAGGGGTCAATTACTAGGGGGGATAAGTTTAAGGTGCGAGGGGCAAGATTTTGGGGAGATGTCCAAGGTACGTTTTTTACATAGAGGGTGGTGTGTGCCTGGAACTTGCTGCCACAGGAGGTGGTGGAATCAGGGACGATAGTGACGTTTGACAAATACATGAATAGGATGGGAATAGAGGGATACGGACCCTGGAAGTGTAGAAGGTCTTAGCTTAGGCGGGCAGCATGGTCGGCGCAGGCTTGGAGGGCAGAAGGGCCTGTTCCTGTGCTGTACTTTTCTTTGTTCTTTGTTCTTTGGTTGCAGTAGGCGCAAGAAGATTTTGTTATCCATCCTGAGGCTGTGGGTGTTGCTGGCAGAGATTCATGGAGACAGCCCTTGGCAGACTGCTGGATGCAGTGGAGGAGCGCGATACATCCTGTACCCACACACAGGGAGGAGACCCTCAAGCAAGGTGACCAACCCTGCATGGGAGACTGGAACTGCGCTGGTAAGCACTATCTCGATGGCCATCCACCGTGCAAAAGGGATGAATAATCTCCTCCGTTCTGCCAGAGTAGGTCTCTCCTCCCCGCCACTCTCCACTCACATTCACAAACCCATCACACATTCGCAGGGAACCCACTCACTGCCAGCTCATCTCCCGTGTGACTCGTCACCTCACCACTTCCCTGTTCCCACTCACATTCCACACATGCCAGGCATCCTTACCTGGCACATGTCTGCTTACCCTCTGTCTGTTTTCATTGAGATCAATCTGGAGAGATCATAGACGGGCGGAGGGATGCCCGAGTTTAAAGTCCTTTTTCAGTTTGAGGAGAGAACCCTCCAACTGGTCAGGGAGGAAGATGACCTCTCCTATGCCAAGTGCAAGGTGGGTGCCAAAAAACTAAATGAGGACGCAGAAGGCCCTCATCCATCACACCAAGCTAATTTGAGTCCTGTCTCTTCTGTCATTATGCCTCTGCCATGCACACATGATATCTCCCTTTTCTTGCAGTCACATAAGGGGAGGAGCCCTGTGCCTCCATGAAATAGGCACAGGAGTCCAACCCAGACACCAAAGAGGATGAAGTTTCTAGTGCTGAGATCGAAGAGGCGTTACAGCTTTCACCAGCGCAGAGACAGCGGTGGGACATAGTACAGTATTAGACATGCCACGGGTCACAAATTGGTGAGCAGATCACTCTCTCTGATCCACAGCAGGAAGAGGCAGGGGCGTTCCAGGGTGCTGGCACTCAGAGGACTGCTGGTAGCCAGGAATCTGGTGAGGCCCAGTCAGATGACGTGTCTCTGGATTCAGTCATGTCTTAGTTGCTGGAGCTCCAAAGGAAAAGCCGGGAATATTTAGGAAGACATGTCAGCAATCCTTGGATGGAAAGGCCAAATGGAGCAATCTGAGTGATTGTGTCGACACTCAGTGGCAGTCATGGCAACACTGTGATGGCGCAGGGCAGCAGGTTGGCACAGCGGTTAGCATTGTTGCCTACGGCGCTGAAGACACGGGTTCGAATCCCGGCCTTGGGTCATTGTCCGTGTGGAGTTTGCACATTCTCCCCGTGTCTGGGTGGGTTTCGCCCCCACAACCCAAAAGATGTGCAGGATAGGTGGATTGGCCACACTAAATTGCCCCTTAATTGGAAAAAATAATTGGGTACTCTAAATTTATAAAAAAAAAACACTGTGATGGCGGTAGATGCAGTGGAAACCTTGGTGCAAGATTTCTGTCCTCCACTGGTGGAGGGCATGAACTCCATGGTTTAGGCACTTGTGGGCATCCACGAGTGCAAATGCCAGAGGATGGCAGGGTTTTTTGACCTCCCTCCAGCTGTCCCGCTATGTGAAGGGCCCTCAACCACCCAAAGGGGGGAGGAATTAATGCACAGCCGAGGACCTTCCATGCAGGAGGCTCCAGGAGTGTCTAACCTATGTGAGTCCCCTCTTCCTGTGAGCGAATGAGCTCCAACCCCATAGGCCGAGGAGAGTGGCACTGCCACTCAGTAGCAGCCCGAAAGCAGGCGGGGGCAGTCCAGCTCTCAGCATTTCAGAGGACACCTGCTAAAGTCACCACGGACAACAGGATGTGACAGAAAGCAGGCTGCTGCCACCTCTGCTGTGGATCCTGAGGATTCACCAAGTCATAGCGGCAGAATTAGGAAAGGTAAAAAGATCTAGTTGCACAGCTTGGACATGGGTTCGGCACTTGTAGATAGTGACCACTGATGTAAGTTAGCATCCACCTCTGTAAATGAAATAAATCTCACTTATCGCGGCCTGTCCATGCCTTCCTGCTCTCATAAGACTTCTTCACACCGTTCCGTTGAGACAAATGTGTCCGTGTTCCACAGAAAGGCTGGGTGCTCACTCCAGAGCCTCCTCCATCTGCTCTCTGGAAGGCTGTCGGCTCACTGGTTTATGTTCCCTCACAGTGATAGGCACATCAGTCATACCAGTGTCTCCTTGGTAATTTGGACGCCACACAATGGTCAGGGCCACCATTCAATCCAGTCATTGTGAATGTCTGATCACAGCACATGGAGCTCAGCAGTTAGACCCTTGTTAAAAAATATCCATCTACCTCCAGTGACACTAAATCTCAGGGGCACACCTAAGTAAAGAGGAACTTAGATTAGGTGAGATGAGACATTTTGTGCAACATCGCCCTGATATGACCCTGGTCATTGAGAGTCCACGAGGTGCCTTCAGCCAGACAGGAGTCAGACCTTCATGGTAGCAATACATTGCCCCCACTGCGAGTCAGCATCATCCCCCTGCAACGTCTGGATAATGGTAAACCGCTCCCTGCCCATGACACGGTCAGTGAGTTTGTGGGTATGCCAACTGTTAGATCGGAGAGCAATGACATGAAAGGGAGTTCAGGATGATGGAGCATTATCATCATCCCGGATTATCACCACCCATGAACTAGGAGGCTATGAGCGCATCCGAAGCTCTTTTGCCCCTTCTGGCAATTGCCACCGCCTGATCTCCAGCCAGGATCTCCCCTTTGTCGTCCACCTCGATGACCTCTTCATCAGAGGAGATGTGCCATTTCTCCATCTCCTTCACAGGCCGCTCCTCACCCCATTGGAGCACTGGGTTGTGAAGGGCGGAGAAGATGACAACGATGCACAACACCCTCTGTTGTCTATATTGCAGCGCTCCACCAGACCAATCCAGGCATCGGAACTAAATTTTCAGCATTCCGATGGCCTGCTCCACCAATGTGCGAGTAACAACATAAGCCTTGTTATATCGGGTCTCTGCTGCGCACTGTGGCCTACGCACATGTGTCAGCAGCCATCCCTCTTGTTTCCAAGGAGCCATTTCTGTACTATCTGTACTGTATCTGAGAGTGGCTATGCATGTAGCTATCGGGAACACTCCCTGGGAACCTAGCACAAGTCTGGAGGATACACTTTATGTGGTCACAGACTCGACATTTAAGAAGTGGAAGCCCTTGCAGTTGATAAATTGCACTCCTTGATGGCATGGGAATCGGATATCTACGTGAGTGCAGTCAATGGCTCCCTGCACCTGTGGAAAATCAGTAATCTGGGCACATCCCAAGGCTCGTGCACCCTGCCTAGCCTGATCCTCCTTGATGCATTTATGAGTGGAGGCCTGCGGGATGCCGCAAAGGTCAGAGGTGAAGCCCTGAAAGGAGCATTTAAGTTGAGGGCGGCTGCGACTTTCAAAACCACAGGAAGTAGGTGCCCTCCAGGTCTATGTGGTGCCAACTCCTGCAGAAGGCATCAGAAGTGAGCCACCATGTCCCTGGACTGGCAAAGTCTGCCCCAACACTGGTTGTCACTCAACTCTAGGAAGATCAAGTGCCATCTTTAGACCCTGGGCTGTACAAGGCATCTCTGAGGGGCCACTCTCTGTGCTTCGTCCTGTGGCAGTGAAGCAGGCCCTGCCACCCCTTCACCCTCAGGGTTCTGCTCCTGCCTCTGGACAGCCAGACAACTACGTTGACATCTTCTCTCTTCTTGGTGAGCAAGAAGAATGATAGCCGGTTCCACAGGCTCCATCTCTCTTTAGTGTTAATCACAGCGAGAGAAAACAAAAGAGAAAATTAACGGTGAGCTGTCGGTTCCAAGGGTTGACCATTTTCCCATTCAACTCTGGGTGCTGACGGACACTGACTCGTGTGCCAGCCAAGACATTGATGACCTTTCCCTCAAAATCTCCCAGATGGAAAAGATCCCAGAGCACCCTGTCTCCACCCAGCCGGACTGCAAGGCCACAACTTTGGAAACCCTCCTGTCTTCTGAGCTCTAATCATTTGCACTTACACATATCAGTGGTGAGTTAGTGGGCATAATTAGCTTAGCTATCAGACTGAAGAAATTTTAACGGACTAGTAGCTCAATGATCTGATACGCTAAGGTTTTTAATTGCTACCATGCATTTTTATTAGAGTTGACATACTCAGTCATGAACACTTGGGCACGCCCCCCATCTTAGTGGATCCTTCATGTTGTGTCAACTTGACACCCAGCCAACCCACTAGCCCAGGCTTCCGTTCCCAGTGTCATGGCCCATCAAGGATGAAGAGGCCCAGTAGCCAAAGATTGCATCCTCAGGATAGGTAAGTTTCGAACATGGTTTTCTTCCCTTTATAACGATGAGTCCTTCCCCTTTCAGGGGCCAATTATTTTACCTTCCTCCTGGTGAGGCTATTGCCCCTCTGCCCACCCATCACCCCATCGTCTCCTCCCCCACTGACTGTGCCCCTCATAGTAAACAGCCCTGCCTGCTAAACCCCTCCCAAGCCCTGACAACCCCCCCCCCCCCCCCCCCCCACAACCCTTTCTTGGGAGACAGCATCAACAAGATCTGTGTTCAAACTCTGACTTGCTGGTTGGCTCCCTTAATTCACTGCACCAACCCTGCCTAGCCCTTGCAAGCATAGCTGGTTCCACCCCGCCCCCCCCCCCCCCCCCCCGCCACCCCCCTAATACCATGGCACAATGCCTGATTTCCCCCAACCCCCGAACCCCAAACAATGCCTGGTCAGGCTCAACCCCAACTCCTGAACCGCAAGCTCCATTGTTTGCTCCCCCCATGACCTTTCAAGTGTCCTCTCTCTCCTGAGACTCAGCGATGGCCTGAGGTAAACTGTGCGTTTACTCCAAACTCCCCTCAGAAGTGAGATTGCCAGTTTCATGTTTTTACAAAGCAATCGTAAATGGCGTCGACATTCCATCATATCACCGTAACAAAAGCAAACTTTATTGCAATCAAAAAGAATTAAACAACGTAAGCACTATTAACGTAACACTATAACCTATAAAAACTTAAGATATACACTCAGTTCTGTGTTCTGTTTCTCCTGAAGTGTTCCTTTATCTTACAAATTGTGTTTCACCATGCCACGTTGGGAACCCCATTGCATAGCCCTCCCCACGGAAATACCCCCCCATCACACTGGACTATTAATGATATTATACCAAATTCGATGGGGTTCCCAGCTTTGCATGGTGAAACGCCATTAATAGCCCTCCCCACGGAAATACCCCCCATCACACTGGACTATTAATGATATTATACCAAATTCGATGGGGTTCCCAGCTTTGCACGGTGAAACGCCATTAATAGCCCGCCCCACGGAAAAACCCCACATCACACTGGACTATTAATGATATTATACCAAATCCGATGGGGTTCCCAGCTTTGCACGGTGAAACACCATTAATAGCCCTCCCCACGGAAATACCCCCCATCACACTGGACTATTAATGATATTCGATGGGGTTCCCAGCTTTTCACGGTGAAACGCCATTAATAGCCCTCCCCACGGAAATACCCCCCATCACACTGGACTATTAATGATATTATACCAAATTCGATGGGGTTCCCAGCTTTGCATGGTGAAACGCCATTAATAGCCCTCCCCACGGAAATACCCCCCATCACACTGGACTATTAATGATATTATACCAAATTCGATGGGGTTCCCAGCTTTGCATGGTGAAACGCCATTAATAGCCCTCCCCACGGAAATACCCCCCATCACACTGGACTATTAATGATATTATACCAAATTCGATGGGGTTCCCAGCTTTGCATGGTGAAACGCCATTAATAGCCCTCCCCACGGAAATACCCCCCATCACACTGGACTATTAATGATATTATACCAAATTCGATGGGGTTCCCAGCTTTGCATGGTGAAACGCCATTAATAGCCCTCCCCATGGAAATACCCCCCATCACACTGGACTATTAATGATATTATACTGATAATGATATTATAATGATATTATAATGATATTATAATGATATTATAATGATATTATTCAATGGGGTTCCCAGCTTTGGTGAAACGCCATTATGACATTCTGGGTTGCAGAGATAATCACCAACGCAAATCGTATTTTGGGCCTCTCGTGATAATTTGTGATCCATTGCCATTTGCACCCACTGCGAACAGGGACTCAAAATCTTGACCTTCACGTTTTTTAATAAAAGCAAACTTTATTGTAATCAAAAAGAATTAAGCAATGAAATGAAAAAAATGAAAATCACTTATTGTCACGAGTAGGTTTCATGATGTTACTGTGAAAAGCCCCTAGTCGCCACATTCCGGCGCCTGTCTGGGGAGGCTACGTAAGCACTTAACAATATAACTAATAACTTTAGATATACAATCAGTTCTACACTCTTTTTCCCCCAAAGAGTTCCCTTATCTTAAAAATTCTTTAAGAATCATTCACGTTTCCTGGGACAAACCCTCATGTCAAGAGCCCACAAATGTAATCATATTTTATATATTTAATAATAGTTTCAAATTACCAATTCTATGTTGTGCTGTAAATGGTGCAATATATGGAGAATAATCAGTAACTACTGATGAGGTAGGACAGAAGTAGGCCATTCAGCCCTTCAAGCCTGCTCTGCCACTCAATTCATGGCTGACCTGTATCTTAAGTTCCATTGTTCATTTTGACTCTATAACCCTCAATACACTTGCCGACAGAAATCTATCAATTTCAGTTCTTATTTTTCAATTGAACTAGTTGCATGGTTTTTTGAGGAAGAGAGTCCATATTTGTGTGAGAAAGTACTTCCCTGAATGGCCCAGTTCCAATTTTAAGGTCCTAGTTTTGGATTGACCCCTGGAAATAAATACTTTAACTCTATCTATCTTATTAACTCCCCTCATCATTTTAAACACATCAGTTATATCACCCTTTGATCTCAAGGGAAGTCGAGTGTGCACAATCTTTCCTAATGATTTACCCATTTTATCATTCAAGTGAACCTGCACTAGACTCCCAGAGTGGGTGTCTATTAGAAACAGATTGAATGGTTGTGTATCTCCATGTATAGGATCTGGCCTTTACTACTTATAAGTTGCATTTTGCTTCGCCTATTTAGTTCTTTTTGTCCTTGCCACCTCAAAGAGACACCCACTCACATTTTTGTTAGAAACAACAGCTGTTCAGATGCAGAGTACTCTACATTGTTCAAACACCTGCCATAATAAAATAGCACATTCCCTGACTTAAATTGAGGAGCACTTGTTTATAGGAATGGCAAACAGTACGATATACAGTAAAGGCAACCTGTTGAAGTTGCTGTGAATAAGCAAATATCAAAAACATTGCCAAAGATTTTCCTCAGGAGCAGGCGCTTAATGGTCCTACGTACCTTTTCATAACCATCTATCCATGTCAGGAATGGTAGGAGTGACGACCACACAATCCTTGTGGAGACGTAGTCCCACCTTCACACTGAGGACACCCTTCATCAGGTTGTGTGACGCTATTACTGTGCTAAATGAGATAGGCTTGGAACAGATCACACAGCTCAAAACTGAGCATCAACAAGGCACTGTGGACCATCGACAGGAGCAGAATTGTGCACAAACACAATCTGCAACCTCACAAACTGGAATATCGCTCATTCCACTATTACCAACAAGCCAAGGAGCAACCCTGAATCAATGAAGAGTGCAGGAGAACATGCCAGGAATAGCTCCAAGCAGAGGTGTTAATCTGCAGGAGCTGCAACTCAAGGCTACACGCATGCTAAATAGCAGAAGTGGCCTGCAACAGATAGACCAAGTGACCCCACAATCAACCGATCAGATCAAAGCTCTGCAGTCCTACCACATCCAGTCGGGAATGGTAATGGACAATTAAACAACTAATGGGGGGAGGAGGCTCCATGAATAGCCAACCCCATTCTTAATGATAGCAGAGCCCAGCACGCCATTACAAAAGGCAAGGCTAAAGCAATAGCAACCATCTCAAGCCAGAAGTGCCAAATTAATGATCCATCTTAGCCTCCTCTTGAGGTCCTGAGTATCACAGATTTCAATCTTCAGCCAATTTGATTACCTCCACATGATACCAAGAACCTAATGAAGGCACTGCTTATAGCAACGGCTATGGACTCTGATATCACCACGGTTGTAGTACTGATACCATGTGGTCCAGAATGAGCTGAAATACTGGCATCTACTCTCCAATGCAGAAAAGTAAAACGAATGCAATCCAGCCAAATACCGCCAAATCAGCCGATTCTCAATCAGCTGCAAAGTGACAGAATGTGTCATTGATAGTGCGGTCAAGGGACACTTACTCAGTAATAACCTGCTCACTGACTCTCGGTTTGGGCTCTGCCAGGAACACTTGACTCCAGATTGCTTTACAACCTTGGTTCAAACATGAATGGAAGAGCTGATTTCCAGCAGTGAGGTGAGAATGGCTGCCCACACCAAGGCAGCATTTGAACAAGCGTGGCGTTAAAGATCCCTGGTAACATTGAAATAAATGGGAATCGGAGGAAAAATCTCCACCAACTGGAGCCATCCCTGGCACAAAGAAGGATGGTTTTAGTTGCTGATCACCAATAACCTCACCACCAAAATGACACTGCAGCAGCTCCTTCAGGGCAGTGAACTAACCCTAATCATCTTTCAGCTCGTTCAGCTTTCCTCCAGCCTAAGGTCAGAAGTGGTGTTTGTGTAGTTTTTCAGGACTCCTCAGATACTGAAGTAGAATCATAGAATTTACAGTGCAGAACGAGGTCACTCAGCCCATCGAGTCTGCACCAGCCCTTGGAAAGAGAACCCTGCTTAAGCCCATGCCTCCCTGTAACCCAGTAACCTATTGAGGTAATTTAGTGTGGCGGCCAATCCACCTCACCGGCACATCTTTGGACTGTGGGAGGAAACCGGAGCACCCGGAGGAAACCCAGGCATGCACGGGGAGAAATTGCAAACCACACACAGTCACCTGAGGCCGGACTTGAACCCAGGTCCCTGGAGCTGTGAGGCAGCAGTGCTAACCACTGTGCCACCGTGGCACCCTATCAGTAATCAGTGCCCATTTGCAGGGAGACCTGGACAACATTCAGACTTGGGCTGCAGACTTGTGGCAAGTAACATGCATGCCAGACAGGTACCAGGGTGTGATAATCTCCAACAGGAGAGGATCTACCCATCTCTCCTTGACACTCAATGGCATTACCATCAATGAATATCTACTGTCAACATCCTGGGTATTGCCAGTAACCAGGAACATAACAGCTTTATAAATACTCTGGCTACAAGAGCAGCTCGGAGGCTGCATATTCTGTGGCGAGGAACTCACTCCTTGACTTCCCAAAGCCATCTACCAGGCACAAGATAGATAGATGATTACATGTTGATAATTGGTTTCTTGAAAAATAGCCATGGTGGCAGGTGTTGAATTGTGATAACATTACAAATAAAACAAGTACGGTAGAATCTTATGGAGGTTACTGGGGTCGCGGCTGCCAATTGAAGAGCCTGTGAAAGACGAGCGCTGCATCCTTTTGGGAAAGCCTGCCAAACCAGGTGCTAATCAGGTAATTAAAGGACACTATGGGTAGAGGACTCACCCACCAAGAATTGCTGGCCAATCAGACACCAGCACCTCTTTGGCTCATCAGTGTCATCAGGGAGTTGGTGGTTGCTGCCATAATAACAGCCCGTCATGATCCAGGTCAGAGGTAAGTAATAGCAGCAATGCAGTGAGTATGGCTCTCTATTACCCCCCCCCCCCCTTCCGAGTCCTCAGGAGATGACAAGCAGCCAGGACAGGTTTCCTAGTCATGCTCCATGATGACAGGCCTACCCTCAGCTGGGTTAATACCAGCAGCAGCAGAATGAGGCCCTTGTAGTTAACTGGCCACTTCAGGGCCAAAGTTGGTGGCTGATCATGAGCCTTCCTGTCCCAGGCTTAATTGAATGGAGGCGTAATGGCGGACGGATTCTCACTCGCCTCCCTATTGAGTGCCCTAATCCCCACCTCTAAGCACGCACCAAAGGATACCGCCTGTAATCATCGTTATAACATAATTGTAGATAATCATTAAAATTAAAACAAAATTAAAAATAATAAAACGACTGCACAATTAGAATCAATTCAGTATACAGATAATTACAGTATGTTGCAAAATCGCTTCTGAATTTACAAAATGGAAATGAAACATCTGGGCAGCACGGTGACGCAGTGGTTAGCTTTGCTGTCTCACGGCGCCACGGTCCCAGGTTCAATCCCGGCTCTGGGTCACTGTCCGTGTGGAGTTTGCACATTCTCCCCGTGTTTGCGTGGGTTTTGCCCCCATAACACAAAGATGTGCAGAGTAGGTGGATTGGGCACCGTTAAATTGCCCCTTAATTGGGGCAAAAAATAAATTGGGTACTCCAAATTTTTAAAAAAAGAAGTGAAACATCTACTGCACTCTGCATATTGTACTAAAGTCAATAGATATTGGGCGGGGTTCTCGGTTTCTGAGACTAAGGGCTGTATTCTCCTGCGTCGCCTGCCGCAAGAACGCCACGGGCAAACCGTGTGATGCGCTAACAATTGCACACAAAGACTCGAATCGGTACAAGAGAGGCTTTATTACCGTGAGATGTTATTCCTTCGACTGCAGTTGTAGAATGGCAGCTCAGGAGAACTCATGAATATTTATACTGCTCCCTGTGGGCAGAGCTAGCCAGCAGGGGCTTACCGGCAAACCTGTAATAGCAGGTACTGCTGTACATCCCCTAATACAGGCACACACATATATATACAGTGGTAGATCACCACATTCACCCCCTGTTAAGAATGAGTCCAGCGGGGGTGACATGAAACTATGTACCTGATCCGTGATTTATTTACAGAGGGGAGGGGAAAAAAAATCAAGTGTCCATCTTGCAACCCGGTGCCCGTCATAGGTTGTGTCTGACCGGTGGTCTGACGGTTCGTTGAGAGCGACGCAGCAGTGGTGGCGACGTCGACGGCATCGGTGGTGGCGGTGTTGGTGCTGGTCAGCGGCTCGACGATTCCGGGAGCGTGCCGAAATCTTCCATGTCCTCTAGTGTGGGCAGGGGAACGAGGGATGGACCTGGTGGGGCTGATGTTGGGGGCGCCGGGGAAGGGGAGGGTGGCGCGTGGGTGGGGAGGTGTGTGGGCGTGGGATCGGCACCCGAGGGAGCCAGATCCATGAGCGAGACTGTATCCTGGCGGCCGTCGGGGAACTTCACGTAGGCATACTGGGGGTTTGCGTGGAGCAGGCGTACCCTGTCCACCAGAGGGTCCGCCTTGTGGAGTCTGACATACTAACGCAGTAGGACTGGCCCTCGAGCTGCGAGCCAAGTCGGGAGCGACACCCCGGATGTAGACTTCCTAGGGAAGGTAAAAACACGTTCATGGGGTGTGTTGTTAGTCGCGGTGCACAGCAGAGACCGATTGGAGTGGAGTGCATCAGGAAGGACCTGCTGCCAGCGAGCGGCTGGGAGGTTCCTGGACCATAGGGCCAGCTGGACGGCCCTCCATACCGTCCCATTCTCCCTCTCTACCTGCCCGTTTCCCCGGGGGCTGTAGCTGGTCGTCCTGCTGGAGGCGATACCCCTGCTGAGCAGGAACTGACGCAACTCATCGCACATGAATGAGGATCCCCTGTCACCGTGGATGTAGTCGGGGAAACCGAATAGAGCGAATATGGAATTGAGGGCCTTGATGACGGTGGCAGATGTCATATCCGGGCATGGGATGGCGAAGGGGAATCTAGAGAATTCATCAACCACACTAAGGATGTAGGTG
Source organism: Scyliorhinus canicula (assembly GCF_902713615.1). Classification (NCBI taxonomy): domain Eukaryota; kingdom Metazoa; phylum Chordata; class Chondrichthyes; order Carcharhiniformes; family Scyliorhinidae; genus Scyliorhinus; species Scyliorhinus canicula. The sequence goes on along the minus strand of NC_052156.1, from coordinate 37,975,727 downwards.
TTGCGGTCGGTGGAGGGGAGGGGCCCTTTGAAATCCACGCTGAGGCGTTCAAAGGGGCGGGACGCTTTCACCAGGCGCGCGCGGTCTGGCCGGTAGAAGTGTGGCTTGCACTCAGCACAGACCTGGCAGTCTCTGGTGACTGCCCGTACTTCCTCGACGGAGTAGGGCTGGTTGTGGGCTTTGACTAGGTGGTACAACCGAGTGACCCCCGGATGGCAAAAGCTCTCGTGCAAGGCACGGAGCTGGTTCACTTGTGCGCTGGCACATGTACCTCGGGAGAGGGCGCCTGGGGGCTCGTTGAGCTTGCCGGGGCAATACAAGATCTCGTAGTTATAGGTGGAGAGCTCGATTCTCCACCGCAAGATTTTTGATCTTGCCCCGCTGCGTGTTGTTAAACATGAAGGCTACCGACCGTTAGTCAGTGAGAAGAGTGAACCTCCTGCCGGCCAGGTAATGCCTCCAGTGCCGCACCGCCTCAACGATAGCCTGGGCCTCCTTTTCAACAGAGGAATGTCGAATTTTGGAGGCATGGAGTGTGCGGGAAAAGAATGCCACGGGTCTGCCTGCCTGGTTTAGAGTGGCGGCAAGGGCGACATCTGAAGCATCGCTCTCTACTTGGAAGGGCAGTGTCTCGTCTACTGCGTGCATACTGGCCTTGGCTATGTCTGAGCGAATACGGGCGAAGGCCTGTTGTGCCTCGGCCGTGAGAGGAAATTGCGTGGACTGGATCAGTGGGCGGGCCTTGTCCGCATATTGTGGGACCCACTGGGCGTAGTAAGAAAAGAACCCCAGGCATCGTTTGAGAGCCTTGGGGCAGTGGGGGAGGGGAAGCTCCATGAGGGGGCGCATGCGGTCGGGATCGGGCCCCAGTAGTCCGTTTTGGACTACGTAGCCGAGGATTGCGAGCGGTCTGTGCTGAATACGCACTTCTCCTTATTATAAGTGAGCTTGAGGAGAGATGCGGTGTGGAGAAATTTGGCAAGGTTGGCGTCATGGTCCTGCTGGCCATGGCCGCAGATGGTGACATTGTCTAAGTACGGAAACGTGGCCCACAATCTGTACCGGTCAACCATTCGGTCCATTTCTCGTTGAAATACCGAGACCCCGTTAGTGACGCCGAAGGGAACCCTAAGAAATTGATAGAGGTGACCGTCCGCCTTGAAGGCAGTGTGGGGACGGTCCGATTTACGGATGGGGAGCTGGTGGTAGGCGGATTTCAGGTCAATTGTTGAGAAGACCCGGTACTGTGCAATCTGATTGACCATATCAGATATGCGAGGGAGGGGGTACGCGTCGAGCTGCGTGTATCGATTGATGGTCTGGCTGTAGTCCACGACCATCCTGTGTCTCTCCCCAGTTTTAACCACTACCACTTGGGCTCTCCAGGGGCTATTGCTGGCCTCGATAATACCCTCCTGAAGCAGCCGCTGGACTTTGGACCTGATGAAGGTCTTGTCCTGGGTGCTGTACCGTCTGCTCCTGGTGGCGACGGGCTTGCAATCTGCAGTCAGATTGGCAAAGAGGGAGGGAGGGTCAACCTTGAGGGCCGTGAGGCCGCAAATGGCGAGTGGGGGTAGGGGTCTGGCGAATTTGAGGGTGAGGCTTTGGAGGTTACATTGGAAGCCCAGGCCCAGTAAAAGTGTCGCACAGAGGTTGGGGAGGACGTACAGGCGGAAAAGACTGAATTCAACGTCTTGTGCAGTGAGTTTGACCAGACAGAAACCCCGGATCGGGACAGAGTGGGATCCGGAGGCCAGGGAGATCCGCTGTTTGGTGGGATGGACCGCGAGGGAGCGGCGCCTTACCGTGTCCGGATGGATGAAGCTATCAGTGCTCCCGGAGTCAAGTAGGCAGTAGGTCGCGTGGCCGTTGATGAGCACCGTCGTTGAAGCGGTAGCCAGGTTGTGAGGACGGGATTGGTCGAGAGTCATGGAGGCGAGTAGCGGGCGATTGTCTGAAGAGTCCGATGAGTAGCGGCAGCGAGATGGGTCCCGTGGTCCAGTCCCGAGCGGAGGACAAAATGGCGGCGTCCAAAGTACCTGCAGGGAAGAAAATGGCGGCGCCCGTGCAGCGCACGTTGTGGGGGCGGGGCAAGATGGCGGCGACCATGGAGTGCACGTTGTGGGGGCGGGGCAAGATGGTGGCACCAACTGATCGCACGTGGACCCGGGGGAGGAAGATAGCGCCGCCCATGGTGCGCACATTGCGGGGGCGGCGAAAGATGGCGGCGCCCACTGGCACCTTCATCAATGCAGCACTCCCTCAGCACAGCACTTGAGGAACAGCGTAGGCCTGAGCTCAAGTCGCTGGAGTGAAGCTTAGCCCTGCCACCTTCTAAGCAAGAGTGCTAACACCAAGCCAAGGCTGACACCGAAGGCAGGATTACGTTAATACAGAATGGCATTGTTGGCAGATTGACACAATTAAAACAAGTCACCTACTTCGGGAGTCAGGCAAGCAAACTGACTGCAGGCCAAGCAAAGTCAAGAGGTGTGAGACCACCTCCAGGATTTATTCTGATACTGCTAGTGTTTTGCTGAAAATGGAATGTAACTGTAGTCCTCTGAACTAACTGCAAGGAATTTAAATATAAATTTGAATCCAAAAAAATGGATGTTCACACAAAATTGAAACTGTCCCCTGACATTAAAATTTGAAAAGGATTCAAAAGCCATTGGTGAATATCCATGGTTTAAGACTAAATGAAAGCTGACAGCTTAACTTTAATCTCTGAGCTGTGCTTTGCAGTATGTAAGTACTCGTCTAGCACAGTACAGTACCTACGTTATAACCGGACATAAAATTGCACTCTTTACTGAGTTTGTTATTAGTAATTGTTTTAATTATTCCCAGATTGAGTTTTATAATCCTGTTTTTTTTTCACTTCTAGCTTCTGTATTTCATGTTCAGTTGTGCCTTTTATCATATCTTCTCTCTTTCACTCTTAGGTTCCCTGGCTGCCGCACTCATTGCTGAATTGGTGCTCTTGCATCCATCTTTCTCTGTGCTTATGTGTGCTCCTTGTTTGTGGCTCTTATAGCCAGGTTGTTTTCTTGTGCCACCCAGGTTTACGACAATTACTCTCTTCATATTGTTCTTGTTTCCATGTTGTTTTGTAAGCCTCAGTCTTGTCGCACCAGCTGCTGCTCCCACAGTCAGGTAATGAAACAGGGATTTCAACAAATAAATGACACTGGAGTATTTGAGGAAAATCACGAGCTGGAAATTATGAAAATATCGTGTTATTTCTTAAATTTTATTTGCAGGCGTGCAGCTACTCAATAGCATGCTTATTGCTGGCATGGTTGCGTGCTAGAATCGCCGGCACCTTGAAGTTTGTGCAATCCCTGCATCGGAATAAATGCAGGATGGATTAATCATACATTGCCCTTCCTGCATCCATTTTCAGGGGCTATCCAGTTTTGCCACTTTTGTTTTAACATTTAATATAAAATCATATCCAATCGCATAATGATCACTCGGAAAAGGTATGTTCTCCGACATCTAGGTTGGTGATCAGCTCTGGTTTAATCATTCAATATAGCATTTGCTCCAGAACAATGTTCATCATATTTATTAAGTAGCAGCCACTTATTACCTATATTATATTGCCTGTACTTTCATTTGTCTCCTCCAGCTGTCATTGGTCTGTCCATTTCACTTCTGAACAATCAGTATACTTGTCAGTGCAAAGATTCCAGCAATAAAATTTGATGTACTAGGAGTGCTACTAATATTATTGCACTGACATTTTTGCTACTAATAGAAAACTTGTCAGGAAAGCCTAAAGGTTTAAATGGAGAATAATGGATACCAGGAAGTGATTACATGCCAGCAATTTAATGGAAGTCTTTCAGATGCCATCAAAGTACCAAGGGGCAAATTCGAAGCAGTTTATAAATGTCATCTGGATTCAGAAATTAGATTGCAGTTATGGAATTGCTTCTCAATATCTGTTATCATTTATAAGGGATACATTTCTTCACACTTCTGTCAGGTACAGAAGTCTTGGCTGCACACTGCAGACGAGGGTAGAAACTGGTCCGTGCTGTGCCTGTGTTTCAGGCATTAGGCGGTCACAAAGAATATCAGTTTGGCCTACACCCAATCTGCATGGGTATGGACACACCCATGCTATTACATTTTTGGGCCATTTTCTTTCCGGGTGCCCTGGGCAGCTATCTAAACAGGCCCTTTCAGTATGTGAACACCTGCTGGAGGACCATGTCAGAAAATTAGTCAGCGATGCATTCCAGATTCTTCCGCCGCCTCTGCAGATGTCACCTCCCAGTAAATTTTTTTTTTAAAGTTTAAAAATCCACCCTGAAGAGCCCGGAGAAGAAAGAACAAAAACATCTCATACTAATCAGTAGGCCATGATTTTTCAATCATAGTTGTGAATTTCTGATGCGTTTTTCCAGTCATCAAGTTTCTCGCCCAGAAGCATAAAATCAGAAAAATCACCCTCCTAATGTATAGCAGTGATGTCCAAGCTTCTTCGATATTTCTTGGGAGGTTCCTGCAGATTCCCTGACTCTCAACAAAGAGAACTTCGGCAACTAGGCTTGAAAGGCTGATCATGGCTGCACTCATCAATCAGGATCCCAGTCTTGGCAATCTCTCCCATTCCTTCATGCAATGTTATTGACCCCAGGCAGATCTCTCCCATCAACAATATTCACAAAGGAAATAAAATATGAAATGGGCAGTGACCCAAACATGGGTGAGAGAAAGACAAAGCAAGAGAACCACTGAAGCGAATAAAAGGATAGTGGAGAGCAGATAAAGATGGTGGACAAGAGAGGAGAGAACGGGGTCCCAAGAGGAGATAATTCAGAAAGTGGATGCTAGAGATTAAAGAAAGCTGGAGAAGCAAACAGTGAATTTGGAAAAGAGGAAGATGCAGAATTGTAGAAGAGAAAGCGGTTTCTGAGGGGAAGTGGGGAAGGGATAGAGGGACTCAAATCTTTTTAGTGCATGGTGGAATCAACTTGTTTATGCAGAACCTTGACTTTTTTAAGGGTAGTGTGGAGTTTTCACATTTGTGTATGTAGCTCATATTATTGAGTTGGATGTGAGTAGCATTCCCCAGCTCCAGAGGCTTAACATGCGCTATTTTATGGAGTGCATTATTCTGCTTACGATCTCATCTTGGGCCAGGACTGAAAGTCAGTATGAATAATGTAAACTAGGTCTGTAGTTCATATCCTAAAAATGAGCAGCCAGTCAAAATTACTAACTAGGTCAAGAGATAATCTGCAATTCTATCAGAGGAAATGTTATCATAGAATACCTACAGTGCAGAAGGAGGTCATTCGGCCCCTCGAGTCTGCACTGACCCTCTGAATCATAGAATCGTAGAATTTACAGTGCAGAAGGAGGCCATTCAGAGGCAGCATGGTAGCACAGTGGTTAGCACAGTTGCTTCACCGGTCCACGGTTCGATTCCCGGCTTGGGTCACTGTCTGTGCAGAGTCTCCACGTTCTCCCCGTGTCTGAGTGGGTTTCCTCCGGATGCTCCAGTTTCCTCCCACAGTCCAAAGATGTGCAGGTTAGGTGAACTGGCCATGTTAAATTGCCCTTAGTGTCCAAAATGGTTGGTAGGGTTAATGGGTTACAAGGATAGGGTGGAGGTGTGGCTTAGGTAGGGTGCTCTTTTCAAGGGCCGTTGCAGACTCGATGGGCTGAATGGTCTCCTTCTGCACTGTAAATTCTATAATGCTATGATTCAGCCCATCGAGTCTGCACCGGCCCTTGGAAAGAGCACCCTATCCAAGCACACACCTCCACCCTATCCCTGTAACCCAGTAACCCTACCAACCATTTTGGACACTAAGGGCAATTTAACATGGCCAGTTCACCTAACCTGCACATCTTTGGACTGTGGGAGGAAACTGGAGCATCCGGAGGAAACCCACTCAGACACGGGGAGAACATGGAGACTCTGCACAGACAGTGACCCAAGCCGGGAATCGAACCTTGGACCGGTGAAGCAACTGTGCTAACCACTGTGCTACCATGCATAAGACATGCAGTCCAAAGATGTGCAGCTTAGGTGGATTAGCCATACTAAATTGCCCTTAGTGTCCAAAGGGGTTGGGTGGGTTTGCTGGGTTACGTGCATGGGGCGGAGTTGTGGGCTTAAGTGGGGTGCACTTTTCAAGGGCCGGTGCAGGTTCAATGGGCCGAATGGCCTCCTTCTGCACTGTAAATTTTATGTTCTATGTTCTATGTATCCCCACCTCACCTTTTGGACACTAAGGGGAAATTTAGCATGGCCAATTCACCTAACCTGCACATCATTGGACTGCGGGAGGAACCCAGAGCACCCGGAGGAAACTCATGCAGACAAGGGGAGAACGTGCAAACTCCACACAGTCACCCAAGGCCTGAGTTGAACCCGGGTCCCTGCCACTGTGAGGCAGCAGTGCTAATCACTGTGCCAACCTGCCACCCCCCAGTATACATTATTTTCAACCGAGTTTAGCTATATTCAAGAAAGGAAAGGCCACAGCAGAGCTCAGAAATTGTATTCAATTTATCAAACAGTGCGAGCAATTACTGTAGCTGACAAAGTGGAATCATCAAATGCAGTTCTCCTTTCTACAAACAGGATTATGTATAAACTATTTCCAATCTATTGTGCACTCGCTCACATGCTACATGTTCGACACTTTAGCTGTGCCTGTGTACTCAGAGAATTCTGTTTTTTTTCAATGCTTTTGTTACACATTTCTCCCTTAAAAATGTCCTTGATCGCCCACATAAACAATCATTACTTCTCTACTAAGCCTGTTCCTTTGCTTTCCGTCCTCCTCCTCATATGCTTATTTCTTTTGATCGTGAAAACACAATCTGTTTCAGAAGGATCTACACTGAAAATTCAGGTAATAAACAGAGTGGATTGGATTCTCTGACATTCTCCTTATGAATGATTAGACTCCTTTTTACTCAATAGCTGTCTCTTTCTTGCCTCGAGTTGCCAGTATCCTGGTTCTAAAAGACACCAGAGGGCAATGGCAGCTTGAGTTAAATTCTGTCACAACTGTTAAGTTACACCTTGTTCTATCTAGATCGTTATTAAATCTCCACTGACCAGGTGTCATGAGCCTGATACTGTAGTACAAACACTCCTATCAAACAATGATTATAGCAATGAACAATACTGAAATGTAATTGGTACAATTGACTTTATTGATCATTACAAATAATGGCAAAAGAATAATGAAATGGTTTGGGCAACAAAAAATGGTACACTACAAGTAGATTCCATTCTGCTACAATTGTTTCCTCTCTTTAATCACCCTGAGTCCTTAATTGACAAAATGCTATTCAATTGTTTAATCCAAGTCAAATTCTAGAGGAACAGTACCTCCTTCAACTCAATATCAGCAAGAAAGAGACATCCAGTATAGCTCTAACTAAAAACTTAACCCCTCAGCTCCACACTGCCTTCCTCTCTCCAGCAATTTACTCAGATTAAGCCTGGGCCTGACAGTATATGTTTTGATAGCCTGCTTGACCATAAACGGAACTGGAAATACCGTAGAAGGTCCACTTCCAATAATTCTGATTTCAAACTCATTGCCTGCTCTTATCCCTACTTTATCAACATTGCACAGAAACATGTCACTCAACACAAAAGGTCTATACTGGTGTTTGTGCTGCACATGAACCTTCTCTTGCCTTACTTCATTTTAGCCAATCAACATATTCTTCTATTCCTTTTCTCCCTTGTGTACTTATCTGACTTTGTTCTGAACGTATCCATTTGCCTCACCCACTCCATGCAGCAGTGAGCTACACATTCTCATCACTCTGAGTAACAACGTTTCTCCTGAATTCCTTTTTGTGTTTATCAATGACTATCTTCTATATATGGCGTCTAGTTTTTGATTCTCCCACAAATTGCAACTTCGACAAAACTCTATGTTCTCTCTCCTATCTATTATTAAACTCACGGATCATCCCTCTGCTCAGCTACCTTCATCAGTTCCATATCCTGTAATGGATCAATTTTAAAACCCTCTGTCACAGGCTTTGCATCGTCCTTTAATTGAATCTGTGTGGTAACGCACCGAAACTTTGGAAATCTTCAGAGAAATCATTCAGTATGAAGTCTCCTGAGAGATGAAGGCCTGTTGCAGCATTGTCTGCACTGTAGACTCGTCAGACGAGCTGTAGCTCTTCACACGCCTCAACTCCAATTAAAGACTCACAGTCTGCCACCACCACCACAGAAAATTTTAACTTGTAAATTTTGTTTTTGACATCGACATCAAGCTCACATGCTCCTAATGACGACATTTTGTTACCATTATAATTTCTTAATAATACGGTTCTGGTAACTATTTTTGGTCGAATTCACAGCTTTTTTTACATCAGTCAGGTTGATAAGGTTGGCCCTCGCACCAGTGTCGAGCTTGACTGTTATCACTGTGCCATTTATCTTGAATGACACTGTCCATTTATCTTTATGATTATCTGCCTTCAATTCACTATTGCTGCAGGTTGATACAAATGCATTGCTACCTGGTATAACTTGAGTCTCCTTGTCTTCACTGGAGATCTTGGCTACAAACAATGTATCCTCTAGGCACACCTCATCAATAGTGCAGATACTCTTTGTTCAGGCCTTTTCCTTGTATAACATGGGGTTGCAAAATGATTCTTGCCATTACAGATGCCCAGGGCATCGTCGTGGTAAATGCCATTTGCCACATCATGGACACAAAGTGGAGGATCGGGTCAGCTGCTCAAAATGGCCACACTCATTGAGAGCACGTTTCTTATTCATCTGCTTCACCACACTAATGGTGTCTGCCGCCTCTTCTGCCTTCACACCAAAATTATGGAGATTCAACATGTTGAGCTGCTTTGCTGCAAGCTTACTCGTGTGACATATTTGAATTGCACTTTCAAGTTGCAGGTCTGTTTCCCGCAGAAGCCGCTCACACAGTTTATCATTGGAGATGCCAAAAACTATTTGACCTCGTATTATTAACGACTGGAGTGTGCTGAAGTTACACAACTGCCTCTTCAATCACAAGTCAGTGAGGAAGCTATTGAATGCCTCTCCCATGTTCTGGGTGCACGTATGGAATATATACTGCTCAAAAGTTTCTTTTTTTTAGGCTAGCAATGCCGATCGAATTGTTTCAGCACTTCTTCAAAGCTTTTGCTGTCAGCCTTGTTTTCAAATAGAAGAGTGTTGAAGAGTTCAATTGCTTGGAGGCCTGTTACAGGAACAGCCACATGATACGTCTCTCAACGGGCTGTGCCTGCAGACCAAGGGCTGCAACATAGAATTTAAACTGTTGCCTAAGCACCCACCAATTCTCATGTACATTACCGGTAATCTGAAGCTGTTGAGGTGCTTTGATACCTTCCATCTCAGGCGTTGTCGTTTTACCGCACGTTGAGCACCAGATGCCAGTAGCTTGCAAGGTTAGTGGCAAAGGTACGTTTCCTTTCTTATCCTTCCAGGTTATCTTTAGTGGTTTGGATTTTTCCATACGGAATCTTCTAGTTCTTGTCAAATCAACAACCTGGTACCATGTCACGCTCTGTAGACGGGCCGAAGTGAATGATGAACTACAGGACATTTAGTTTAAATGACTTATTGTAGAACAACTGCGCGTTGAGATAACTAGAATAAATAAAATAATAAACTACTAACACTAATTAACTATTATGGAACTATTACAAAATATGTTCATCCTCCAGCATGACCTACTCCCAACTCCCCAGACCACAGGGTCATGTGATGGGTTTACACTGCCACCCAGTGGTCAGAGGTTGTGCATATCATTATGTACAAACCTGCCTTATGCATATCATCACACCCTCATCCTTAGCTGGAATTTTATACTCCCTGGGAATGTTTGTTCTGTGCTTGATTCATACCCTTGTTGCTGCATTTTCACCTCAATCTGCAATCTTCATGTAAGCATACAACTACATTTCCCAAAACATGATTGATATAAGTTAGAAGCTTGTGCTGCTGATTCTCTTGCCACATTTACTGAAAGACTGTCTTTCTCCACATTAATGATTTCTCGCACCAAACTGTCAAGCAGGTGAACAAAATATTGGCACTGGACAACTCGGTGCCTGTTCAGGTGTGCTCACATCACTCACGCAACCTAATGAAAAGAATTAAACCATCCGCTGTGTTGGTAATAATTTATGTTTCACTAATAAAGTGAGTCATGAATACAATTTGCATGTTTTGAAGCTCTGGAGTATTTTCCAGTTGTTATGAGGGAACAGGCTCGAGGGGCTGAGTGACCTACTCTTGTTCCTAATCATACTTAAAAAATGCCACGCAATAGAAAATGTTTATTTATTTCCTAATGTATCAGTGAAAGTTTGAGTACATCTCAGCGGAATTCACTTGAAGTAAATTGAACTGTAATATTCAAATAAAGTTAACAAATTGGACTTGTAGTTAAACCTCTGTAACCAAATTACAGGTCCCGTTTTAAAACTGTACTGAACAGGTCCACCAATCTTCACACCGACATCAATGATTTAAATTAGATAGCTACTGTATCACTAAAAGTGATCACCCAGTACGTACAATTGTAATATATCAGTCAATCTTTCCCCTGCTTCACAAAATGCTCTCCTGATGTATCTCATCGTTAGTATGTATCTGATCATCAGTCCAATGTCTATGAATGCAAATTTAAATCACTGCATAGCTTGGCCTAGAGTAAACCATTAAACGATCATTCAATCTGACGTATCCTACAAGGCCTGATACTTAGACAAAGTCTAAAGTACATGTTAAAAGAGTTGAAAGGCTAATAAATTATGAGTACTGCAGATACAAGTGAAACAGGAGGACTTACAAATCTTGTAATCCCAGAGCTGCACCACAATGGTTTCTACATTGTGGTCATTCCCATATTTATTGTATGTTATTATTTTTATTGTATATGCCAATTATATTTATCAAATATGAATATACAATATTTACTATTGTGCTGATACAGTCATGGTGAAAACTGGAGATTTAATCACTAATTAATAATCTAAAGCTGCTATTGGTAATATTGTCTCCATTAATTGGCTCCTTTATTCAAATTATTTTGTCATTTTAATTGAAAATTTACAATAGCAATGTTACAATTTGTATGTCAGTGAAGTTTCATGCAGATCATTGTTTTTGTTTGTGAGTCGTTACTGAATGGCTGCAGCAGACCATACTTCCTCATTAATCAGCACAAAGATTTTTAACGAATTTAGGGAATCATTGAAATTTCAATTTGTGAGAATCAACAGAAATGTCAGCTTGAATTTTCATCCTCGAGGTGGGGAGCAGGAAAACGCGGAATTGGCCGACTCACCTTGGAAGAAAGTGCCTGTGACAGCAGGATCTTCATTGTCCAGAGGGAAAATGCATTTGGGTTAGCCAACCAAAGAAGAGGTTCAGAAGCTGCCAGAGAGGCTGCCGGAAGGGAACTATTTAAATGGCGCACCTTGCTGCTGAGGCTTCATCCCAGCTAAAATAAAAACACAAAGGTCCTCCAGCCCTCACATCCCTGCAACAACCACACACTTCCCATGCCCCATCCATGCCACTCATGCCCCCATGCCAGATTATACCCATCAACCACCTTTCATGGATTCTCATACTCCTATGCCAAGATAAGACCTCCTGCCCAACACCTATAGCCCTTCATGCTCCTTATGCCAAGCTATGGCATTCCACTCACTGACATGGCCCCTCTTGTCCCCTGTGCCATAATATGGAACTCCACCCATGCCCCCTCATTCCCCCTAGACCAAGCTACGGCATTTCAATGCTCATTGGCCTACTATACACTGCATAAAACCAATGAATCTATCCAGGCAGTAGGATGTAAAAACAAAATGCTTTAAAAAGTTATATATTCATTACTTTCCACAATGCTGAAAAATCGGGTGGGATTCTCCGACCCCCCACCGGGTCGCCGGCGGGGGCAGCGTGAATCCCGCCCCCACCAGCCGACGAATTCTCCGGCGCGAATTGGCGGGGCGGGAATCGCGCCGCGCTGGTTGGCGGCCGCTAGCAGCGCCCCCCCCCCCCCCCCCCCCCCCCGTCGATTTTCCGACCCCGATGGGACCCGCGATGAGGATTCTGCACCTTTGGGGGCGGCCCGAAGCTGGAGTGGTTCATGCCACTCCGTCCCGCTGGGACCCCTCGCCCCGCCGGGTACGGGAGAATCCCGCCCCATTTCACCACAAGGCAATGAAATACCAATCATCCAGACCCTTTAAGTATCAATAACTGAGGTCTCTCAACCTTATGTAAATAAACATTGTAAACATCAAGAGGTTAGAGAGCCTGAACTTTCAATGAAGCAATGTTTTTATTTGGCGGCAGCTGTTTCAACAAGAATAATGGATTTGGCTGAGAACCTATAGATCTATTCTCTTGTTGAAGCAGCTGCACCCCAGAGAAAATGGTATTTTATTAATAGATCTGCCTCTGGTCTTTGCTATACATTTCACAATGTTTATTTACACAAGGTGAAGTGGTTTCAAGGTTTGGAGTTTATGCTGGTGATATTTTAAAGGGTCTGGATGATTGATATTTTTGTAGTGAAATTACTTCTTTTAAACTTATGAATAATAATGAATGAACAAATTACTGTTTTTAAAGCTTTCTTTACACGTCCTCCTGCCACTAGGGGTAAATTAGCTCCATATAGTGTATAGGTCAATGGGCACACAAAAGCAATAGCTTGGCATAGGGGGCATGAAGGGCCATGGTGGGTGAGTGGGGGGTCTTACCATGGGATTGAGGACATGAGGAGGACCTTTGAAGCTCACCTTTTAAAGGATCCCATCATGCAGACTTTGGTTCATGACTCCTCTGAGATACCATGAACCATGGCTCTTTGAAGATTGTGGAGAAGGGGGACATGCCCATCCCTCCAGTTGAGCCAGCCAGGTTGAGAATGCCGGGTGCAGGTTTCTGACAGGAACTAGCCGGCAACCTTTGAAAGAAATCCTGAAATTCATGCAGCCAGGGCCTTCCAAGTCATCCCAACTCAGTGAAAGTTCAGCCAATGGAACTTGAAAATAAGGAATAAGTTTGACAGTGGCCTAAAACAGAGGTGAAACGTTCTTGTGTTTAGACTTCTTTTAGAATGCCCAATGCAAAGACAGGTTGTGAAATGGGTGCTTTGCTGTCGTTCACCAGATCTGGGAGGGCAAGAAATCAGCCAGTGAGCCAGCCAGCCAGTTCTGACTGGTCGGGGAGCTCAGGAGGAGCAAAAACAATAATTAAACATTTCCTGGACCATTTGTTGAGCTGTCTCCAGTGTACAATTCAATTTCCATACTTGAGAAGTCTAGCACTATTTGGGGAGAGAGAGGCAGCTTCCATGAAAATTGCCCCACATTGGTGAGGTGAGCAAGGGGCAGTTGTTATTCGAAAATTCTTCCCAGATTACTGAAAACATATTTTAAAATATGCTTCAATCTGTAATTCCATAATGATAGATACTATTTTCAGATCATTACTAAGCCATGCTGTTCGTTTGGAGACACAATGGGCCAAATGGCCTCCTGTGCTGTAACTATTCTGCGATTCTGTGGTCACGGATGGATTCTGATGCTCCACTTGCATTTCAGAAGCACAGGCAGCAGGCAGATTTTGAGTGCTAAGTAAGCTACCCAACACATAAATGTGCTGCTCTGAGAAAAAGGTCATCGCCTTGAAAAGCTTACTCTGTTTCATTCTCTACAGATGCTGCCTGACCTTCTGGACGTTTCAAACAATTTCTGTTTGTGTTTCAAATACAAATGTGCACTGTACATCATTCTCGCCCTTCCAACAGTTTGACACCAACAGTTTCAGATAACACACCTGAAAATTCCTCAAGGGAACGATCCGAAGGCCCAGACTGCTGACGATGTAAAAGGCCGCTGAACACTAAAGGACTTCAATTTATTCTTATCAGGAAGGTCAGCATTTGATGTGACCCCAGCAGAGAAAAAAACCCAGAGCCCTCTCCCCCTCAATAATACTGAGAGCATGTTTTCTTACCAGACAGTAAACGGACATTTACATAAGGAACACAATGACAATCCACACAGAACAAGAAATAGGTCAGTATAATTCAGAGAGTGCATTTGTAGACAATGATCTAACAGCATTTTATAATTACTTCTCCCCTCTCTTTTACAGTTCATTTGGTTTCTTCAATACTCCAGCAATCAATGTCGCGCTGCTTCTGCAACCTTATCAGTTCATGCATTACAAACCTTTTTAATATTTCTTAAAACTCTTCGCTGGCTTTACATTTAATGTATTCTACTTGCAAAAGGAAATAAGAAATATCATTATCAGTTTTTCTGCGGAAAATGTTTTCTATGAATTAATTTCTATATTTAACTGTGCATCCTCGACATTTCCTCAATGTTCTATCACTGATGCATCAAAGTATGTTCTTTTGTAACGAAGGAGCTTTTAATCCTGAATCTTCTTGGCTGCAATAATTTTGTCACAAAGCTGTAATATAGTAAGGCGCACAATGAACTTTAACTGGACAAGGCAAGGAAATTATTTTAATGTTTGTAGTTTTAAAGCACAATGTACCGTTCCAGTGTCTAATTCATACTTTTTAAATCCTGTGATTATGTTCGTGCATAATTTAATGAAGTACCTTCATTTATTACCGGAGGGGTCACTTAAACTTAATTTGAAAAATCAGCATTAACCGCAAGTATTTTCCAACTCCAATTTGAAAATAATGATGCAAATAAGCAGATCAGTAAAATATTCTCTGCATTTTAAGAATTAATGTTATAATCCCTTAGAGCTTTTAACTGAGATGTTAATTGAAGCTTGGACAGGATTTGACTGACATTCTTGAATCGTTCTTTCTGCAAATAACTTTAACCAGAACACTCAAAGCTCCAGAGGAGCTCAATTAAAATACAATTGGATCAAAAGTTAAAAGTGCATTTATATTAAAGCACCTCTTTATCACCTCACAGAAACTCATTAAGTGTTCTGGTGATATGTGGTATTTCTCTATAAATATGAAAATGCGAACGCGGTCCATATGTGCAAAAATGCTGGGCAAAATTCTCAGTTTCAGAGACTACGGCCGCAATCTAACAGGATAAATTCTAAGTGTCATTTTGGGCGCGATTGGTGGGACGTTGCTCGACGGACACACTGGCGAGATCGCGGTCCATATCTAACGCACTTAGTGCCTGAAATGAGCCCCCACGAGCTCCTCGCCATTCTGGGCTCGCTCGCTGTCTGATTCGCCATGTTGGTGCGGCAGCTGTTGGCCGCTAACAAGAGGTGGCTGCTTTTAAATGCCCCATCACCACAGTCAACACAGAAGACAGAAGAATGGCAGCGCGTTAGACCAGCCCCTCGCTTCAGTGATGGCGAGCGGTGGATGCGAGATGAGCCATCCTGTTCCCCCGAGGAGGTCGGAGGCCCAGCAGCTGGGCCAGCAATGCCGCACGGGAGGCAGTGACAGCTACAGTGAGTGTGGAAGACTACAGTCCGGGGTCGGAAGAAAACCAACGACCTCAAATTTACAATCTCCCCCGGAAATCACTGGCAGACACCTCACACCCTCCCCACACTGAACTTTGTGCTGGTTACTCAGAACCCACTGGCACCCACCAGCACAACCCCTTCATGCCCAGGTCCACTGCCCTTCACATGCCACTTGCTATAGTCCCTTCCTGATCCATCAAGTGTGTGGCTGACAATGCCCTGTCTCTGTCCCTGCAGGAGAAACTCACCCAAAACAGGAGGGAACGAGACATGACGGGGAGTGGAGTACTCAATATCAAAGTCCTCACCCGACATGAGGAAAGTGCCCTGGAGATGGTGGGTGCAACAGAGCAGTCACTGACTGAGAGGTTGGCCTGTGCCACGGAGGTGAGGACCCCTTCACCCAGAAGACCTGCCTTAGGTGGGTTGTTCAATTCAGACAAAATGATCCTTCGCACTCACTGACCAGATGTCCCTTCTCTTGCAGGATGGGGCCGGATCATTGGGGTGCCCCCCTCCCACCCCCGTCACACAAAAGACCACCTCAGAGGAGAGCTCTGAGGAGGACACTAACGATGCATTAAAGCTTTCATCCACACCTTCCACCAGCGCAGAGACACACACCTTGGTGGGCAACATTAGTGGACAGGCATCCGCGACACAATCTGAGTGCACCATACAATTGCTGATGCACATCAGGTGGCAGCAGGGACATGCAGGGGAGTCAGCAGTCAGAGGTCTGCAGGACCCTAGGACTCAGCCGAGACCCAGTCAGATGACGAGCCTCTGGACTAGGCTATCCAGAGCTCATGCAGTCGCTAGGGTGCAGCCGTGAGATTCAGAGGAGGATGTCAGCGACACTCCAGCGAATCCACAGCTGATTAAAGGAGTCCCAAAGCCTACATGCACAGGTGATGGCACCAAATGACCCTGATGCCACCACTGGTGACCGCAGTGGAAAGCCTGGTGCACGACATCCGTGCCATGAGTGGTGGTGGCCAAAGTGTGGCTCAGTCGGTGACAACCATGGCTGTGTGACTCAACAGCATGTCCCCGTCACTGAGGGATGTGTCCCAGATGCAGGTGGACATTGCTGAGGCACTGCAGAGCATGTCCCAGTCACTAGGGAGTATCACTGAGGGGGTCGACACCATGTGGGTGCTGTCACTGGGTGAGCTATGAGTTATCCTACCAAAAGGGTGGCACCAGGTTGTAAGGTGGAGGGGTCACATTGTTCCACCAATCGTATTCATATGTCAAGGCTTATGTGTGGGCAAGTTTAACGGCTGAGGTTGAGTGAGGAATTGGAGTCGGCTGGGGACCTAGCTCCAGTGGGCTAGGGGTCTTGGGCGTGACACATGTTGTGCCAGCCTGTCTGGAGGTAGGGTGGATGGGAGTAGGGGTGTGGCAGGATTTGGGGACAGCCGATGATCCTGTGTGGGCGAGCTGATCGTGGCACAGATGAGGCCTCTGCCCTGAAAGGGGCAGTGTGCCAGGGAGGGTGCCAAATTCCACGATGCAGTTGTCCTTTGCCTGGGGTGCACTCTTTTGTTCCCCTGCATTGGGGCTGCGCTTCTGTGCACTGAGGAGTGCCAGCAGTAGGTGTGCTGCAGGTTGAGCTTGGTCAAGTCCATCCTGTTGACGAGTCAGCTGGGGTCGAAGGGTCTCTGGAGGGGTGGCTTTGTTGGGCTCCAAAATGACCAGGGGCACTGTGGACACATGCAAGACACAATGACCAGGGGCACTGGGTACTGTGGACACATGCAAGACACAATGACCAGGGGCACTGGGTACTGTGGACACATGCAAGACACAGTGAGCAGACCGCAGACAGGGCAGCCAGGAGCCTCTGACCTGTATCCAATGGTTTCCGTTTTGACAACCACCGCAACAATGGTGGTCCATGCCCATCCAGAATTTTTTAAAACTTCTCTCAGCTCCTCCCTCTCCCTCCGATGCCATGACGCCCAGACCCCACTTTTCAATCCATGTTGTGAACCAAATCCACGTCACTTCCACCTGAAAGGGGCGGTGAATCACAAAACCCCGTAGTGTACCGGGTGTTTCCCATTAATGATATGTAAATGCATGCAAATGAAGGATTTGCATGCCACTGGTGTGGGCGAGGTTCGTGTTCCAATCTTGGTTGTATATTGCATTTCTTTCATCATTGTTAAGTCCTCTCTTTTACATCGTTGTGGAAACAAGTAAAGTGACAAATGATGGGTCCAAAGCAGATGCAAACGGTTACAGCAGAATAGCAGAGGGAGAGTCAAGTATGTGAAATCTGGAGAGAGTACCATGACCCAGAAATGTGAAAGACGTACTGATAAATCTGTGTTTCTTCAGGGGCAAATGTTTGGAGTCCTGGATGGTGGGAAACGAGGAGGCGAATTTCCTGCACTTGGATGGGAAGGTGCCAAGGAAGAGGAGCAGGCGATGGGGATGATGGAAAAGTGGGCATGGACGTCACTGGCTTGGCCAGGATTTATTGCTCATCCATAATTACCCTGGAGAAGGTAGTGGTGAGCTGTCTTCTTGAGCCACTATAGTCCATGTCATGTAGGTATACTCAGTGCTGTTAGAAAGGGAGCTCCAGGATTCTGACCCAGCAACAGTGTAGGAATGGTGACATAGTTCCAAGTCAGGATGGTGTGTATCTTGGTGGGGATAGCGTTCCCACCACCATAATACATCAACCATGAAATGTGATGGCTGAAGGAGATGTTCCCCCTAGAGGCCTGCGAGGACAAAGGTCACAGGATTCTCAGGAGGGGTAAAACTGGCAGAGATAAACATCAACCTGGATGCAGGAAAACAATGTGAAAGACTTCAAATAATCAAAAACAAATTGATACTGAACCAAAGAGTTTTAGACGTGGATTTCTAGAGCTCGGGTTGTAAAAAGTTGAAGGCACCATTGCCAATAATGGACCTAAGGAAGTTCGAGATGGGAAGATGACGTTGGAGGAACATAGAGTTCTCGGATCATTGTAGGCCTCAAATGCAGAGAGGGGAGGGTTAAAGTTCAGATTCATAGACCTTTACAGTATAGAAGAGGCCATTCATCCCATCATGTTCACGCCAATCAACACTAATCCCGTTTTCCAGCACTTGGCAGCCCATAGCCCTGGAAATTATGGCAATGCAAGTGAATATCTAAATACTTCTCAAATGTTATGGGAGTTTCTGACTTCTACCACCCCTGGGTAAACGTTTTTCTCAATTCCCCTCTTAGTCTTTTACCTTAAATCCAGGTCCCTTGGTTACTGACCCTGATAATGTTATGCACCTCTCTCAGGTGCGCTCTCAACCTTCACTGCTCCAAGGAAAACAGCCCCAGTCTATCTCTCCTCATGGCTCAGATCCTCCAGCCCAGGCAGCAACTTGGTAATCTCCTCTGCATCCTCTCCAATGCAGTCACATCCTTCCTGTAATGCGATGACCAGAATTGCACGCTGTACTCCCGTTGTATGCTTCCTATAGTTTTATATAATTCCCACATAACGTCCCTACTTTTACACTCTATGCCTCAGCTAATAAAGGCAAATGTCCCATACATCTTCTTCACCACCTTAACTACCTGCCCTGTCTCACTTTTTAGCACCCTACCAATTTCCGTGTGAATGTCTTCATCATACCCCCTACATTTAAGTCTAAATAATTAATGTACATGACAAATAGCAAGGGCCCTATCTTTGAGCCTTGCAGAGCCCCACTGAAAGCAGGTTTCCAGTCACAGAAACATCCTCTACCATCACCCTCTGATTCTTCCTTTCAGCCAATTGTGGGTCTAATTGCCTTGGACCCCATATGCCCTTACTTTCTTGACCAGTCTGTCAGGAGGACCTTATCAAAAGTCTTGCTAAAGTCCAAATAGACCACTTCAAATGCATTACCCTTGTTGTGTTACCTGTGTGGCAGATAATATGTGCTATCTAAACCTTGGTTAGTGATGAGGTCTTCTGAATCTCTATGAAGAAGACTCAAACTCATCCAGCAGTAACAAAAGGTTTATTGAGTAACAATAATTGCATGAGTTCTTTACTTTAACTTTGATACTCGTGATAAGATTAACAAGATCTAACCTTGGTAACTATACGTAACTCCACTAGCCATCTGAACGAGTCTGCTATTGCCCTGGTCACAGTGCACCCAAGAGAGTGAGAGAGAGACCCAATGTGGTTGCCTTTTATACCCCTGTTGGTTCGGCCCTCTAGTGATCATGTGGTGCTACTGATTACACATTAACCCCTTCTGGACATGCACATATAGAGATCACTACAACCCTCATCAACACTCCTGGCCAGAGAGGGAGTCAAAGAATGCCAAGGGAATCAACTTGAGATGTATGCCAGCTCATGTCTCCAGGGCTCCATTTATACCTTATTGCTGATGCTGCAAAGGTTAAAATCTGACAGCCAGCTCATGAAAGAATACAATGTGGCCCTTTGATACAGTTGGTTTTCTTTGATGACCTTTGATGATCCCTTTCACAGTCAGTTAAGTGTCTTGAGTCCACCTGTTTGAATCGAGATCCCAATTGTGCAAAATTAGGGAGAGGGTGAGTTAAACAAAGAAAATCATTGAAGTGCAAATCCAAGTTGAGAAGATGAATGGGTAGCTTCTGAACACTTTATTGGTCTTTTCTGAAGATTAGCATGAGTTAATCTTGGTTCCTTTGCTAATTTATTAGTTTGCTTAGAGAGGAACAGGCCATATGACTCAAATCTGGGCCGCCGAATATTAGTATCTGAAGTTTGTGAAACTCAGTTCCTTTTTTTTCTTTTGGAGATGTCAGTGCTCGAGTTAAATCAATGGCCTGCAGGAACTTTGAGCCATGGCTATTGGGGCTCAAGGTGCTATTCTTTCTGCATGTGTCAAGGCAGCAAAAAATTGGCCGGGAATCTGTGCATGAAGATTAAGTCTGAATTTGCTTTCCCTTGACATCCAGACATGCAAATTTTCAAAATGTGATTAATAGATAGTGAGAATTCTGGTTCATTTTCTTCTCTCTAGCTCAAGGGCTTTGAACCATTCGTAAGAATCCCACTGCTATCCCAGATATGATTAATCCAGGACAACCTGAGAACTGGACCTTGTTCCTTCTTGTCTGTTTAAGTAAAGCAATGATACCTTACATTTTCATAGCTCATAAACATTCCAAGACACTCCCAAAGGGAAAAGGATATTATTTTTATGTGCTGCGTTTCACCCCTATTTGAGACACGGCAGAACAAATGTTAATTGACAACATGTTGATGAGAATGTTTAAACTAATCTCTATTAGAATTAACTTTGAACTCAGATCAGTGAGCGGTTGGATTTTTGTAAGAAGAGAAAGAAGTGGGTTCTCCGATGCCAGTGCGTTGTACTACCGCTGTTAGTGAGGAGGGAATTTGTGGTGCTCAGCCAAATCTCCCGTTCACTGCACCAGGACTGGAGATGGAGGGAGAATCCCGCCCCAAGAAAGAACCCTATGATGCCGGAGTTGGGCCTACTCCTCGTGCACCATCTTCTGACCGGAACAGGTAACAGCTGCTTGCTTCATGTCAATAACTTTCAGAATGAGCATGAAATTGGCAAGTTAATTTCAATGTACATAAGTATGAGGTGGTACATTTTCATAGAAAGAATAAAGAGGCCACATGCTGCTGGCAGCAAGAATATTTGGTCGGAGGGGAGCTGGAGGATCTAAGGGTGCAGATACATAAATTATTAAAAGTTGCAATTCTGGTTAATAAAGTCAAAAGAATACAAACACCGGGGTTCATTTCTAGTGGGACAGAATTGAAAGCAGAAAGGTTATGTTAAACTTATATGGAACATTGGCTAGGCCATACTTGGAGAGCTGCAATCAGTTCTGATCTACATACAGTAATAAGGATATAGAAACACTGGAGATGGCGATGCTTTGCGCACTAACAGTTGAGAGTGAGTTTTAAAGTTGGGAATTTGAAGCAGAGTGAGGGTTCAGCGCACAGTGGGAAGAGGTGCTCTTTACTTTTTTCCTTACTTTGTAACTTTTAAAACCTTAGAGAGTGGTCTTGTCCTGCTGCAGCTGAGGCTACAAGGGAGGGAGCTTAATGGTAAGTAATGGGCAAGGTCGGTAAGTCTTTACAGCTTTCATCAATTGTAATTTGAAAACAAGTTTTGTGGTTTATAATCTGCAAGGGCTATCATTAGTAGTGATGAGAACAAGCAAGGAAGGGCCATAGAGAATTGGATTTAATCTAATATCAAGCATCTCCCAAAGCTTTAATTTAAAAGGCTAAGACATGGCAGAAGAACTCAAAGGCTTGGATTGCTCATCTTGCACCATGTGGGAGGCCGGGAACATTTACAGTGTCCGGGGCCAGCATGTGTGCAAGAAGTATCTCCAGCTACAGCTTGCGGAAGCCCGGGTTTCGGAGCTGGAGCGGGGTAGGGGACATGGTGGAGGGAGCATCTGTGAGGCAGAGAGCGCCGTGGATAGCACATACGGGCAGCATGGTAGCACACTGGGTAGCACTGTTACTTCACAGCTCTAGGGTCCCAGGTTCGATTCCCGGCTTGGGTCACTGTCTGAGTCTGCACGTTCTCTCCGTGTCTGCGTGGGTTTCCTTCGGGTGCTCGAGTTTCCTCCCACAAGTAGCGAAATCCATGCTGTTAAGTGAATTGGATATCCTGAATTCTCCCTCAGTGTACCCGAACAGGCGCTGGAATGTGGCGACGCTGGGCTTTTCACAGTAACTTCATTACAGTGTTAATGTAAGCTTACTTGTGACAATAAAGATTATTATTATAGAGAGGTGGCCACACCGCAGGCTCAGACTCCACAGGCAGGAAGGGAATGGGTGACCACCAGGCAGAGCAAGAGTGCTGGGCAGGCAGTGCAGGAATCTCCTGTGGCCATTCCCCTGCAAAACACATATACCACTTTGGATACGGTTGAGAGGAATAAACATTCATGTGGTGGTATACAGACTACCAAACTGCACTGGTAATGTTGGGAATAGCATTAGACAGGAAATCAGATACGCATGCGATGAAGGAACATCTGTGTTTATGGGTGACTTTAATTCTGCATATAGATTGGGTAACTCAAATTAGTCAGTACAATAGAGGAGGAATTTCTTAAATGTACATGAGATGGATTTCTGGACCAGTATGTTGACAACCAAAAAGGGAGCAGGCCATCTTGGACTGAGTTTTGTGCAATGAGAAAGGATTAGTTGGCAATGTAGTTGTAAGAGAACCCTTGGGGATGAGTAGAGTCGAATTCTTTATCAAAATGAATAGTGAGGTAGTTAATTCTGAGACCAGGATTCTGTACCTCAATAAATGATGGTATGAGGCATGAGCTGGCTCTGACAGACTGGGAAACACTAGTGAGAGGAAGAACAGTGGACAGGCAATGGCATACATTCAAGAAATGAAAACATAGGGCGGGATTCTCCGACCCCACGCAGGGTCCGAGAATTGGCGGGAAGCGGCGTTATTTCCGCTCCCGCAGGTTTTCGAATTCTCCCGCCGGTAAAAAACCGGCGTTGTGCAAATCCCGTCGGCAGCCTGTGAAAACAGCTGGCGCCGGCGGGATTTCATTTTATTTGCACTGACCTTAAATCTCCGGCCCGGATGGGCCGAAGTCCCGCCGACGTGGCCACGGGTCACGTCGGCGAAAATCACAGTTGATTTAAAACGGCGTCAACCATTGATGATGGTTGACGCCGTTCAGTGTCGGGGGTGGGTTGCGGCCATCGGGGGGGGGGGGTGGGTTGCGGCCATCGGGGGGGTGGGTTGCGGCCATCGGGGGGTTGCGGCCATCGGGGGGTGGGTTGCGGCATCGGGGGGGTTTGGGGGCAGCGGCGGGCAGAGAGGGGGGGGGGCGACGGATGGCCGGGGCCAACGCACCGTCGCCCCACCCATCTGAACGCCGCTGCCCCCTACCCTAACCACCCCCCCCCTCACCACCCCTACCTCCCTCCAACGCCCCTACCCCCCTCCCCACCACCCCTACCCCCCTCCAACGCCGCCCCCCATCTCTCGCAATGCCGCAACCCCCCCCCCCTCAACGCCGCAACCCCCCCCCTCAACGCCGGGTCCCCCCCCCTCAACGCCGGGTCCCCCCCCCTCAACGCCGCAACCCCCCACCCTCAACGCCGCAACCCACACCCCGTCCCCCTCCCTCTGAAGGCCGGTACCCACACCCCCCCCTCTCTCCTCCTCCCCCCCTTCCTTCCTCCTCCCCCCCTTCCTTCCTCCTCCCCCCCTTCCTTCCTCCTCCCCCCCTTCCTTCCTCCGTTAGTGGGGGGGGGGGGTGCGGCGTTAGTGGGGGGTGGGTGCGGCGTTGGAGTGGGGTAGGGGTGGTGAAGGGGGTAGGGGTGGTGAGGGGAGGGGGTTGGGGTAGGGGCAGCGGCGTGCAGAGAAGGGGGGCGACGGATGCCCGGGGCCAACGCACCGTCGCCCCCCCTCTGCACGCAGCTGCCCCTACCCCAACCCCCTCCCTTCACCACCCCTACCCCCTTCACCACCCCTACCCCCCTCCAACGCCGCACCCCCACACCCCCACTAACGCCGCACCCCCCCCCACTAACAGAGGAAGGAAGGGGGGGGAGGAGGAGAGAGGGAGGGGGGGGAGGAGGAGAGAGGGAGGGGGGGGAGGAGGAGAGAGGGAGGGGGGGGGAAGAGAGAGGGAGGGGGGGGGAAGAGAGACGGGGGGGGGGGGGTACCGGCATTGAGGGGGGGAGACCCGGCATTGAGGGGGGGGGGACCCGGCATTGAGGGGGGGAAGAGACCCGGCGTTGGAGGGGGGTAGGTGTGGTGGGGAGGGAGGTAGGGGTGGTGGGGAGGGAGGTAGGGGTGGTGGGGAGGGAGGTAGGGGTGGTGGGGAGGGAGGTAGGGGTGGTGGGGAGGGAGGTAGGGGTGGTGAGGGGGGGGGTGGTTAGGGTAGGGGGCAGCGGCATACAGAGGGGGGGGCGACGGTGCGTTGGCCCCGGGCATCCGTCGCCCCCCCTCTCTGCCCGCCGCTGCCCCCAAACGTCGGAACACACCCCCCCCCCCCAAATGCCGGAACACACCCCCCCCCCCAAATGCCGGAACACACCCCCCACCCCCAAATGCAGGAACACACCCCCCCCCCCCCAAATGCCGGAACACACACCCCCCCCCCCAAATGCCGGAACACACACCCCCCCCCCCAAATGCCGGAACACACACCCCCCCCAAATGCCGGAACACACACACCCCCCCCCCCAAATGCCGGAACACACACCCCCCCCCCAAATGCCGGAACACACACCCCCCCCCCCCCAAAATGCCGGAACACACACCCCCCCCCCAAAATGCAGGAACACACACCCCCCCCCCAAATGCCGGAACACACACCCCCCCCCAAAATGCCGGAACACGCACACACACACACCCCTCCCAAATGCCAGAACACACACACACACACCCCCCCCCCAAAATGCCGGGTCTGTCTCTCTCCTTATCCTCCAAAAAACGCCGGGTCTCACCACTTCCGCAGCTGGTGAAACTGACGCGTATCGCGTCAGTCAGCTGCTAGCCCCTCCGGGAACGGAGAATAGCGGCCTTAAAGAAGGCCCCGGCGCCGGAGTGATTAACACCGATTTTTTTCGCAGGCAACCCGCGTTACGAAGGGCTACGGAGAATCCCGCCCATAAAGTCCAAAAGTTGTTTATTCCTATTTGGCACAAGAGTAGAAAGTGAACTGTCGCCAAACCATGGCTTACAAGTGAAATTTGAGATGGTGTTGGATTCAAAGAGGCATACAAGTTAGCTAAAGTAAAGCAATAGACCTGCGGATTGGGAATAGTTTAAAATTCAGCAAAGACAGACTTCGAGACTGATAGAGGAAAATAAAATTTGAAAGTAAACAAGCAGGGAAGATAAAATTGACTGTTAAAGTTTCCAAAGGTATGTAAAGAGAAAAAGAGTGATTAAAAACTACCGTCGGCCGCTCACAGACAGAAACAGGGGAATTCATAACAGGGAACAAAGAAATGGCTGAGGAACTAAATATGTATTTTGCTTCTGTCTTCACAAAGGAAGACATAAACAATGTACTGGACGTTCTGAGAAACACAAGTTTTAGTGAGGAGCTGAAGGAAATTGGTATTAGTAAAGAAATGTTTTTTGGGAAATTAATGGGATTGGTCAGGACCACCCCGAGCCCAATCCCTGGCACTGCCAGCCTGGCACCCTGGACATGGCTGGCACTTCCACTCGGCACCATGGCAGTGCCAAAGTTCTCGGGTGCCAGGTTGGGAGTGCCAGTGTCCTATGGTACCACCATGCCCTGTACACGACCACCCAGGGGTCTCTAATGGAATGGGAGGCCCCCCTCTCTGAGGTACCATTACAACAGGTCCACATTGTGGAAACCAGTAGTAAATGGCACTCTGGCGGGTTCACACAGGCCCCACCGTTATGCCCCGGGTGCCTTAGAATCCCATGAACATATATTAAATGTTAAATATGCAGATCTGGATCATGCCCAGTGAGGGCGAGATCCACGTCGCGACATCTCATGAGATTCTCTTCAATCTTGCACGGCGTTTTGAGCACCATAGATCTCACGAGAGGCTGCTCGCGAGATTCAACAGCCTTGTGTCGACACCAAGTCAGGCACGTTGAGGTCGCTGAATCGTGCCTTAGACTCCCAAACGGAAAGTCCTGCCCACTGTAAACTTTCGTTTAAACATCTCACAATTCATCCTGAGCTTGAACTGTGGGTGGAATCTTCTCATTTTTTGGCTAAATTCAGGCTCCACTACCAGCCTTTTCCGCAATACTTTTTGATACTCGGTCAAAATAAATCATGGAGCCAGGCCTCACTACGCCACGTTCATTCAGAGCCTACCCCACTCGCAACCTCGGCTTTCACATAAAATATAAAGAAAAGTGTTGTGTTATGTAATTTGGAATAACACAAGCTGCCACTTGATGCAGTTTTGAGTAAAAGATGCTCCAGATTTTGAAGTGAGTTTAATGTGTTTTATTGAACTATTAGCACAGTTCTCAATGAGTTTGACTCTTTGCTAATCTAAATGTAGGAACTCAGTCTAACTGAACCAGCCTTGCTCTAAGCCACGTGCTGGGGTGTGATGCTGAGGATACACCCCGTCTCACTCTGTAGATGTTGGTCTGTGGAAAGAGATGGGGTGTGAGTGTCTCATCCATTTTATAGTGAGATACCACCCCTGAGAGTCCTGACTGCTCATTGGTCGTGTCCTATTTTATGTGTTCATTAGCTGCATGTCTGCATATCATGACAAAAAGAATGCCCCCCAACAGACACAGATCCCTTCCACCAATTCGCCCCCTCCCAAGGAACCTCCCTCTACCACAGATACAGGGGCCCCCATGCACACCCCCACCTCCATGGACATGGGAACCTCTCCCTCCCCCTCACCCACACGGGAACACCTCCCAATGGACCTCCCCAATGGAAGCCCCCTCCCCCCAGCAGTGCCCTCTGGTACTGCCACCTTCCATTCCCAGGGGCACTGCCAGGGTGCTGCCCGGGCATAACCCTCTTCCCCCCTGGGTGCTGTATTTACCTGTGCGCCTCTGGCGGGGAACGTTCATCAGGCTCCTGATGGTACAGACCTGTTGTAAAGTTGCTGACATGATGTGATGTTGGAGAGGGGGTGAAGTTCCCTATGTGGGGCGATAATGGAGCGGGGAAACCTGCTAAGGATATTTTAGAAATGGTAATGGACTTCCAGACCTTCATTGCGGGAACTCCATTGTGTCATTGGAAGGGGCAGGGATACTTGAGTGGGAAAATCCCGCTAGCGTAAAAAACATTTTGGGACTCCCCTGATTCTCCGCCCCACCAGCTTTCCTACCCACCGGAAACGAGGGCGAAAAATATCGGTCTGTGTGCGGAATTCGCCACTTTCATTCGTGACGAGTGAGAATAGAAAATTTGCCTTTCCATTCGCTGTCAGTGACACTGGAAAATCACAGCCGTGAATGAGGGCAGAAGATTTTGGTTTGTATATTCATTACTGCGGTGGCAGCCATTTTGTTTTCCATGATTCATTCAGCTTTTTTTGCTCTCTCTCTCAAGTTGATTTTTTTCAATCTATTTCAGCATTTGTTTTGTTTTTTATGCTTGGGTTTTATTCCCAAACACCAGCTGCCGCCATGGTACGTGGCTTCTAGACGTTCAAAATAATATTACTCTTTGATACATATAGCAGCTGAGATTGTTGCTTTGGTACACTGACTGTACTGCAGTAGTGAGTATTCTGGGTACACATGGATATATTTGCTTTGGTAAGGGGGCAACAAAAGCATTCCACAATGAGTTGTGGAGAAAAACAAACTTAATTTTATTCGACGCGTTAACTATAAACACAGCTCCAGTAGTTCCCTACTGGGTCTTCTCTCATACCGGTGCCTGACTTGCCGACTCTATTTATACAAAGGCATATTGCCTTAGTTAAGGGTCCCCAGCATCCTTATCGGGGAGCTCATAGCTCCACGGGCCAGTGGATCGTCCCTACTCCGTAAGACTGTGCGGGTTATAGTATTTGCATAACAATATTGCTCCTAACTTCAGATGGTATAACAATACAACAATGTAACAATGTACAATCATGCAGCTGAAAAACTACGCTAAGCATTTTAACAAAGTACTTTGGATACAGTAGACCCAGCCTGTTATGTGGGTTGTCATAGCGGCAACAGGGCAACTTCATGCCATTGACTTCAGTCAGCAAGTTGCAGCCATTTGAATAATTTCAATATACACCCAGCAAAGCTTTTTTTTCATCATGTTGCAGTCTTATTTTATTGTTGAATCAATTATTTAACAATAGTAAATGAAGTTCCGAGCAATTTTAATTGCTTGTTCCAGTCCATTTTTTTGATTACACTAAGCTTTTTTCATTATTCACAAATTGACAAATGCAATCAATTTATTTGCGATTAGTGTGTTGAAAATAAAATGATGAATGCAATTTTAACTAAAGAACAGTCTTTTGACAGGGTCAGGAGAATGACCGTGCAGATGCTTATTCATATGGAACAACCAAACTCATTATCTATCAATTTAGTCCATAATAATTACCAGCTTTAATTAGCTTCCAAAAAAAACGATGTTGACTCTAACCAAAGTCAATCAACCGCAACGGGCGCACACAGTAATTTAAATGAAATCAGAGGAAGCTCAAGTAGCATCAGTAAGCTGAAGGAAATAAACTTTCAGGCTACAGGGCTAGAGTGGGAGAATAGGACTGCTTGGATTTTTCCATGGACAGCCAGCATGGATTCAATGGTCCACATGGCTTCCACCTCTGCCATAAATGACTGTATTTACTGCAAAATTGCAAACAGGAATTCATTGCTGCTTGGATTCATCTCAAACTCAGAAGGAGATTTTATTTTCATCAGACATATTTATCGAATGTTTATCAATTGTTTCAAGCCTTGTTTTTAAAAATAGCCTGGAAATTGCAGTTGTTAATAATAGCAGATAATTGCTTTGTGGTTTCCTATGACATTTCTGCTGCTGCTCTGTAGTGTGGGCGTTAATCTGTTTATATTAAGTGACTTAATTAATATGTGTGTTCAAACAGAAGACAGAAGAATGTTATTGGAATCAGTCCAGCCTTTATCTGCTCGTATCGCCAGCAGTAATTTCTAAGCTTACTCATAAGTATTATGGGCTGGATTTCGTGGTGAGCCAGGAGGCAACGGTGCTCACCATTCATTTTGCTGACAGCTGGCCACAGACCATGGGCTGGATTCTCCAAAAATGGGGCTATGTTGTTTAACTCTAGACTTTCCTTAAGAAAGTCCTGAGTGATTCTCCTACCTGCAGGGGGCTGGCAGGGCCCCAGAGTGGTTCTCGCAGCCCTGGCTGCGGATACGGGGTCCTGCACTTCCGGTCGGGAGTCCGCGCATGTGCACGGCGGTGGTCTGCGGCGGCCGCCCGTGCGTCATGGTGGACTCGCACCGTGGACCATGATGAAAGAAGTAGATCTCCCGAGATCAACCCGCCCGCAGATCGGTGCCGCCCAATCGCTCCCCTGGCCATCCATGAGCCCCCCCCCCCGGTGATCGATCCCCCTGCCCCCCATCAGGACGGCCGCAGACTGAGTCCGCCTGAGGTTCCTGATGGCCGATACATGGTTAGAACCACGCCATCGGGAACTCGCCAGTTACCCTCAGTGCATAACAGAGGGGGAGGGGGGCTCTGTCAATGGCCCCCAACCGAGTAGATCGCGCCCAGAGAATTGCTTCAATGGCGCCGGCCACGATTCCCGCGCGAACGGCCATTTTCCGCCTCCGCGGCGAAAGCGATTTCAGCACGGAGGCTCGGAGAGTCCAGCCCCAATTGCGGGCTTTTGAGCATCTGTTTACTGTCTTTGGTGCCTGATCCAGCACACTGCCCTCTACAGGGGATTGTGGAGTGTGTGAGCAGGAAAGCAATGGATTGGATTGGGTTTAGTGGCACATTCCGTACATGAAAAGAAAATGCATAATAGGGCAAACATAAAATACACAATGTAAATACATAAACACGTGCATTGGGTGAAGCATACAGGAGTGTAGTACTACACGGGAGAGAAGATGTGTGAAGAGTTCAGATCAGTCCATAAGAGGGCCATTCAGGAGACTGGTATCAGTGGGAAGAAGCTGTTTTTGAATCTGTTAGTGCGTGTTCTCAGACTTTTGTATCTCCTGCCTGATGGAAGAAGTTGCAAGAGTGAGTAAGCCGGGTGGGAGGGGTCTTTGATTATGCTGCCTGCTTTCCCCAGGCAGCAGGAGATGTAGACAGAGTCAATGGATGGGAGGCGGGTTTGTGTGATGAACTGGGCTGTGTTCATGACACTTTCTTACGGTCTTCGGCCGAGGAGTTGCCAGACCAGGCTGTGATGCAGCCAGATGGGATGCTTTCTGTGGTGCATCTGTAAAAGTTGGTAAGAGTCAATGTGGACACACCAAATTTCCTTAGTTTCCTGAGAAAGTATAGGTGCTGTTGTGCTTTCTTGGTCGTAGCATCGACGTGGGTGGACCAGGACAGTTTTTTAGTGATGTGCACACCTAGGAATTTGAAGCTGTCAACCATCTCCACGTCGGCCCCATTGATGCAGACTGGGGTGTGTACAATACTTTGCTTCCTGAAGTCAGTGACCAGCATTTTAGTTTTGCTGACATTGAGGAAGAGCTTGTTGTCGTTACACCACTCCACTAGGTTCTCCATCTCCCTCCTGTGTTCTGACTCATCGTTGTTCGAGATCCGACCCACTACGGTCGTGTCGTCAGCAAACTTGTAGATGCAATTGGAACCACATTTTGCCTCGCAATTGTGTGTACACAGGGAGTATAGTAGGGGGCTAAGTGTGCAGTTTTGCAGGGCCCGGGATTGAGGACTATCATGGAGGTGGTGTTGTTGTTTATCCTTACTGATTGTGGTCTGTGGGTCAGAAAGTTGAGGATCCAGTTGCAGAGTGAGGAGCCAGGTTCTAGGTTTTGGAGCTTAGATATAAGCTTGGCTGGGATTATGGTGTTGAAGGCGGAGCTGTAGTCAAAGAATAGGAGTCTGATGGAGGAGTCCTTGTTGTCGAGTTGCTCCAGGAATGAGTGTGGGGCCAGGGAGATGGTGTCTACTGTGGACTGGTTGCGGCAGTATGCAAATTGCAGTGGATCTAAGCATTCTGGGAGTATGGAGTTGATGTGCCTCATGACCAACCTCTCAAAGCAATTCATTACGATGAGACTCTTCAATGGTTCAAATGGTGAGGTTCTTCAACCAATCAGAGTGAAGAATCCTCACAGACATGCAGGGTTGAATTTAAATGTTCCAAGCCATTTGCAGTGGGTGTGGCGGGCACAGCATCAGGAATCCCTAAATTTCAGCAGGGTGCTCATTGGTGGCTCCTCAACTCAGCGGTATCATTTGTGCCTGACCTCCGGGTCTTGCGACCAATCAAAGTCGATGACTGTTTCACTATTTAAAGGGATCCTGTCAAGGTCTTGATGGAAGCATTCTAGAACTGCCAGAAATGAGCCAGCAACTGGGCAAATGGAGTGTCAACGTGCAAAGGCTGCACCAAAACTCTCAGGTGTAGCATGTAGGCTGTAAGAGCCTGCAAGGAGTTACAGTCCCCCAGAGATGTAGGGAAGAAGAGAGCCGCAGGGAACAAGTAATCATGACTAT
Organism: Scyliorhinus canicula; assembly: GCF_902713615.1. Taxonomy (NCBI): domain Eukaryota; kingdom Metazoa; phylum Chordata; class Chondrichthyes; order Carcharhiniformes; family Scyliorhinidae; genus Scyliorhinus; species Scyliorhinus canicula. The sequence continues at coordinate 37,944,027 of NC_052156.1, read as the reverse complement.
AAGTGGCTGAGCCAAGAAACAAGAATGCTGTTCCTTTCCCCTGGATACACCTCCCTCCTCTTGGAGCTCCAGTCTTCGCTCCCACATAATAACGTTGTAGATCAATCTCATTTGGGAAACTAGCTGGTGCATATTGAAGGATGCAAACCCCGCCCCCCCCCAACCAGAGCCAGAATTCCATCTTCAGCAACCCAATGGTTTGTTCAAAGGCCACTCCTGAGCTTAAGTGACTTTGGTTGTAACTTTCTTGGATATAAGTGGCAGAGCTCCTAACAGCTGTCATCAGCCATATCCTGAGAGGATAACCCTTCGTCTCCAAGGAGTCATTCATTAACTTTGCTTGGTGATGTGAAGATCTGTGCGAGACTGGACTGGCAGAGGATGAACACATCATAGCAGCTTCTGGGTATCTTGGACAGTCATGCAAAATGATCCTTTTGTTGGTTGCATACCAGCTGCACAGTAATGGAGAGGAATCACTGTCAGTTGATGAATACCCCTGTGTGCAATCTGTGAATCTCTGTAGCTGTGGGAATCCTGTCACTGCAGTAAATATGTGAGTCCTCTAGGCCTGACTGGCTGTGGCAGTGGCAAAATGGATAAAAGTAGCAGCCCTGACAAATATAACATTGGTCACCTGGGAGATGTATGTTTTGTAAGGAGCAACGAAACACCGAGCTGTAGAGAAAAACTAAACTTTTTTTTTTAACATGTTAACTATTATGTACAGCTCCAGTCGTTCCTTACTGGGTCTCCTCTAGTCAGTTCCTGACTAGCCAACTCTATACAAAGGCACATGAATTGTGTTAAGGGTCCACCTTATAGGGGGAAGCTGATGTTCTGCAAACTCCATGACGTAGTGGATTACCCCTACCCTGTGAGATCCGTGCGAGTTATAACAGTATGCGTGTCTGCAGCAGATTGTCCAATTCTACAAACGTCACAAGCAGATTTCTGGGACGAGCAAGAGGTGAAGAAATTCAGGTTTGCTGTAAACTTAACCAACATTGGCGATGTGCTTGTGGAGCAGAGCTTATGAAGGAGCACTGCAAGCAGGACTGCAACTTCCTGATTTCCAAGTTTAACTACACGTGTCTGGACTTCGGAAGTTCCTGTCTGATTTATTCCATAACGGCAGTGAGCATTGTTAGCTTCATTCGTATTCATATTACAAATTCACATTACCCCGATTCGTAATACAAAATCCAGGCCACCATCTCCTAATAGTCTTAAAAATGATTGGTCTGGACCAACTGTACAGTTACATTCCTCTTCTTTCTAAAATAAAGCAGATATTAATGAAGACTAATGAATGATCTATCATTGAATTGAAATCTATCAAGCAGATGGATAGGTGGGAGCAACACTACCTCGAACTCTACCCATGGAAACATTATCACTGATGAAGTTCTCAGTATCATCCCAGTCTTTCCTGCCATGCGAAAGCTGGACAGCGAGCCCATCATAGAAGGCCATTGACCATCCTGCCAGTGGTAAAGTCCCAGGAAATGATGACATTCCACCTGAAATCTTCAAGGATGGAAGACTGCCACTGCTGCAGCACCTCCGTGAACTTCTGTGCCTCTGTTGGAGGGACAGATTTGTGCCTGCAAGACATGTATGATACAGAAATAGTCACCGTGTGACCAGACTTCGGCATCACACATCAACAATGAGCCTCAGTGCAGCTTCAGAGCTGGTCAATGAACAGTTGACATGACTTTTCACTTTGGCAGTTGCAGGAGAAGTGCCGTGAACAGCACAAACCACTCTACAGTGCCTCCACAGGCCTCACCAAGGCCTGCGACCTTGTCAGCAGAGATGAACTCTTCAAACTGCTGCAGAAAATGGACTGCCCACCTGGTCATTATTTCTTCTTTCCACGAGAACATGTCCAGTTTTGTCGATTACAATGGAGCATCATGGGATCCTTTCAAGACCAGCAATAAACAGCACTGCAACCTGCCGCCAATTCCCTTTGGCATATTTTTGTCCATGTTGGTATTGTGCGCTTTTGACAACTCAAATGACGGTGTCTACCCGTAGGCCAGAGCCGACGGTAAGCTGTTCAACTTGGCGAGATTGCACGCCAAGCCCAAAGTGCGTAAAGTCCTAGTCCGTGATTTGTTATTTTCTGATGACACTGCGCTAGCATCCTTTACTAATGCTCACTTACAACAACTTGCAGGTCAGTTCATTCAGGTCTGAACGAGTTTGGACTGACAATCAGTGTCAGGAAAATTTATGGGCCAGGACAGAGAGACTGCACTTTCCATCAACATCAGCAACCTCACTCTGGAGCTCATTGATAGCTTTACAGCGCTTAGCGCAATTTCCTGCAACCTGTCCCTTGATGGCAAAATCAGCACCAGAATTGTCAAGGCTGCAGTTGTCATGTCAAAGTTGAGAAGTCAAGTGTGGACCAACAGCAAACTAATCATAGTTATAATATGCAGATTTGCCAAAAAGAGATGGCGTTGGATCTTGCGAGGTGTAGCGAGCCGGGTAGATCAGGGGAACGAGGTCTCCCAGCTCTTACCGGCCATGCTGCACCGTGCGGCAAGCTGCTTCTCCAGCACAGCATGGCCATCAGATCATGCCCACGGAAACATATTTCTCAACGACAAAATCACAATAATTTTCCAAAAAGTTAAAATCGCTTAATCTATCTTCAGGTACTAGCAATTGTTTTCAGATCGGAACTCCTCTAATGCTTTTAAAAATTCCTTTGGGATGCTGGCAATGAGTTTGTAGCTGAGATCGGAAAAGGCCAGTCAGTCGCTGACTTGTCGCTGGCTTTCCAGTGATGAAGCCTTGTCCCCAATGCTCCATACGACTGGCCACTGGCCAAAGCCAAGAATTTGTCCTCACCAGGCCAGGTCCACTCGTCCAGGGTGAGAACTTATCTTTTGGCGCAAATGTCTATTGCAAGGCACCAGGATTTATCAAATATAATGTTGAAAATATTCCACATCCCCAAACAGTTTGGCTTTGCCATATTCCCACATAGCGGTTGTAAGGATAAGGGTTTGATACACAAAGTTTTAAGAAAGGACTGAGTACTGCTTACACAGTGATGTAAGAAGATACCTGACCCAAAGCCAGGGTCAGCCTGGAGTAGGACACAGTTGGGTTAAGACTAAGAATCTTTACCTGCATCTTCTACTCTAAATATGTACATAATTCTCAGTTGTTAATAAATTCTTGCTGTTAACATACTGTGAAGCCTGGGTAGCACAGTGGCGCAGTGAATAGCTCTGCTGCCTCACAGTGCCCGGGTCCAAGGTTCGATTCCAGCCTTGGGTGACTGTGTGGAGTTTGCACATTCTCCCCGTGTCTGCGTGTGTTTCCTTTGGGTGCTCCTGTTTCCTGCCACAGTCCAAAGGTGGATTGGCCACGATTAATTGCCCCTTAATGTCCAACTATTAGGTGGGGATAGGATGGGGTGCTCTTTTGGAGGGTTGGTGCAGACTCGATGGGCTGAATGGCCTCCTTCTGCACTGCAGGGATTCTGTGATTCTACTTCATGTTGTCAGAAGCAGGATTTATCAAAGGTAAGGCATGTAGTTTTTCAGTGCCTCCTAATAGATACAAGTCAGAGTATTTACATTCCTTGCTGTTGCTTAACTTGATACATTTCATATTCACCATGGTAGTCGACCCCCATTTTTGCAAGCATTTTTCTAAGCTTCAAAGGTTAGTTTATATGCCGTAATCTACGATATGTAGTTTCCAGGTTGAAGATACATGTACATATGCTTAATCAAGTGTAAAATTGCACATCATTGTTAGAGACGTAATAGGATTTGAAAATGACAGTGAATTCGCTTTTCAAACAAAAATAAATAAAATTCCTCGAGGGGAAAACTGTAATTAGGTTCTAATGCATCGTATCTACATATAAACTGCAGAATGATAAAGCTCTGCTATGGCCTGTGTAACTGAAAAGGAATTGAAAACCTTGGTTGAAGGAAATTTCACTTCCCCAACTTTAACATCTTTGGACTTAGATCTAACACTTGTATTATGGTGTCACTACTTCAAATCAATAGGAGGTCTTATAGCAGGGTAGCGTCGCTGCCTCTAAGTCAGAAGCTCTGGATTTGAGTTTGACCCCTGGACCTTGTGGTGAATGTAATATATATGATATGATAATTCACACTGTCTTTGTAAGCGCAGCAGCGTTATCCAACCACTAGGGGGAGTAGCTCTGGGAGTACTCAGGAACTTGTACTGGGCTCCACCCTTGGCTCCGCCCACGACTCCTCCCCCTAGTGCTGCTGTATAAATACCCTTGTCCAGTTCATCAATGGGTCACAGGCTGGCTCTGAAGTCAGTCGATTAAAGCCTAGATTCATATCGGAAACACGTATCTGGTGAATTGATGGTTCCATCAGACCTGATGGACAAGGGAGGGGAATTCATAACTCTTGTAACTCTACTTCAAATCAGTACTCTACTGCACCCTACATTACAAGGATAGGAATAATGTCAGAAACCTTTCAGTACTGTCGTGTGGCCTGATTTCCAACTCATTGCGCATGTGGAAAATTTGGCCACTAAGCTCAAATTTAAAGGGACAGGTAAACTTAAAGACATGGTAGCTGCATTTTAGGGCATTCGTGTCTCAAGAACCGCAGGGGATTATGCCTGTAAGACATGCAGATCACACTCAATGGTCTGTGGCAAGGCTGAGCTTATAAGGCACGATGTGACCAGTCAGAAAATATCATCCATTTTTTGCAATCTTTCCTACTGACACGCTATTGAATCCTCAGGACAATGGTTAAATTTAGTACATAATGCACAAACTGTCTTACGATCTTTACCTGCCGTCAGCTGCATTGTCCTGGGAATGCTTTGAAAAGCTAAAACACATCATCTGCTCATTTATTTCACTACTTTTTGCAGGGACTTGCGGTACACTGCATTTCCCAGACTGCGACAATGACTACAGTTCAAAGTACTTAATTGGGAGTACAACACTCAGTGACGTCCTGAACTCATGAACAGCTCATCATAAATGTAAGTCCTTCCTTATTAACTACCTCTGTGGTTATCATACACATCTTGTTTTTTGCCCATTCAGCGCTGCTTTTATAACATAACCACAGTGTAACTGAGCTTTCTTATTTCACTCCAGCAGCTGTGTGCATGAATGTCTTTACATATATTGGTGTTGACAGTTGACATACTGTTTGATGAAAAAGAAAAGCTGCTGGAAATGCACAACAACAGCATCAGCAAAACAAAAAGAACGACTTGCATTCGGACAAGGCTTTTCACAATCACCGAGGCCCAGATTTTTGTCCACGAGTCAAGTGTGCAGGGTCAGATGAATTTCCGGCTCTGTGAACCCAACTTTTACAATGTTTTTCCTGGATGTCGGATGCCAGGTGCGGAGGCAAGCTAGGCAGAAGATGTGCCTTAATGCTCCGGCACTGTGTCCAATAATTTAGAAAATAAACATCCCACCAGCCCTCACTCCTCAAATCCCCGAAACCTCCCACTCATTGCCATGCGCCGCCACATGAAGACACTCGGCATCTCTCTCCAGCAGTACCGTCTGACTCTCTCTCAAAGCTGTCCCTGTCCCCAGTTTCATTTCATCCTTCACATCATTCGATGCCGTAACAAGAAATTGTTCCTGTTTCTTGCACATGTTAAGGAATGCAAGCTTCAATAACTTATCAACACCACTGCCCATCCTAGGTCTTCCACCAGTCCCAATCCCTCATACCCCATTTCTCTTAGCCCCAGCCCTTGCCGCGTGTTCACCGTACCCTCCAACCTTTCCCTCTCTGAAAATGAGCGTGCTATTCTCAGCAAAGGACTCAGCTTTGTACCCACCTCAATGAATTCCGGGCTCAACATGATGTTGAGCTCTTCTTTCGTTGCCTTTGTCTCCGTGCCCACTTCTTTGGGCAAGAGTCCTCCCCCCGTTCCACTGATCCTTTCATGTGCTTCCAACATTCTGCCTCCAAGTGGGCCCCCCCGCCGGAACAATTACCTGTCCTTGATCTTTTCATTGAGGACTGTCGACGGGGCATTGGCCGTCTTAGTTTTTCTGCCCCCCTCATCCATTCCAACCTCTCTCCTTCCGAACTTTCTGCTCTTCACTCCGTCAGGTCTAACCCCGACTTTGTCATCAAGCCTGCCGACAAAGGGGGTGTTGTTGTTGTCTGGCGCACTGACCTCTACCTCGCAGATGCAGAGTTCCCACTCTCAGAGACTTCCTCTTACTTTCCCCGGGACCATGATCAGACTACCGAACATCAAGCCATGATGTTTTCCACCTACGCTTTCCAACCTCATAGCCCCCAACCCCGGACAGCCCGCTTTTACCAACTTCCCAAAATCCACAAAAAGGACTGTCCCGGTAGGCCCATTGTGCCTGCATGCTCCTGCCCCACCGAACGTATTTCCTCTTATCTTGACTCCATCCTCACTCCTCTGGTCCATTCCCTTCCCACCTACATCCGGGATTCCTCTGATGCACTGCGTCATATTGACAGCTTCCAGTTCGCGGGCCCTAACCGCCTCCTAGTAACCATGGATGTGCAATCCCTCTACACCACCATCCCACACCAGGATGGCCTGAGAACTCTTTGCTTCTTTCTCGAAAAGTGGCCTGGACAATTCCCATCCACCACCACTCTCCTCCACCTGGCTGAACTCGTTCTATCTCTCCAACAACTTCTCCTGAACTCATCCCATTTTCTCCAAATCAAAGGTGTAGCATTGGGTACCCGCATGGTTTCTAGCTAAGCTTGACTTTTTATGGTGTATGTGGAACATTCCTTGTTCCAGGCCTTCCCGGGTCCCCTCCCACAACTCATCTACCGGTACAGTGATGACTATTTTGGTGCCACTTCATGTCCGGACCTGGAAAATTCATCAACTTCGCTTCCAGTTTCCATCCCTATCACTTTCACCTGGTCCATCTCAGACACTTACCTTGCCTTCCTTGATCTTTCTGTCTCCATTTCAGGCAATAGACTATCTACCAATATCCACTACCAGTCCACTGACTGCCATAGCTATCTGTACTACAGTTCTTTGCATCCTACACCCTGTAAGGACTCCATCCCTTTCTCTCAGCTCCTTTGCCTCTGTCACATTTGTTCAGATGATGCCAGTTTCCAAAATGGTGCTTAGAAAATCTGTTCCTTCTTCATCAACCGTGATTTCCCACCTACCATTGTTGATAGGGCCCTCAACAGTGTGCAGTCCATCTCCTGCGCCACTACCCTCACCCCCTCCCCTCCATCCCAGAACAAGGATAGTGTGTCCCTCGTTCTCAGATTTCATCCAACCAGCCTCCGTATGCAAAGCATAATCCTCCGCCATTTTCGTCAACTCCAGCATGATGCCACCACCAAACACATCTTCCCTTCACTCCCTCTGTCAGCATTCCACAGAGACCGTTCCCTCAGGGATAATCGAATCCACTCCTCCACCATACTCAATACCTCTCCCATCACCCATGCCACCTTCCTATACAATTGCAGAAGGTGTTACACCTGCCCCTTTACCTCTTCCATGCTTAACATCCCAGGCCCAAAACACTCATTCCAGGTTAAGCAGCATTTCACTTGCACCTCTTCCAATTTGGTCCATTGCATTTGCTGCTCCCAGTGTGGTCTCCTCTATATCGGATAGACCAAATGCAGACTGAGTGATCGCTTTGCTGAGCACATTCGGTCTGTGCGCATTCAGGTTCCTGACCTTCCTGTTGTTTGCCATTTTAATACAAGACCCTGCTCCCATGCACACATGTCCGTCCTTGGCCGGCTACAATGTTCCAGTGAAGCTCAATGCAAACTGGAGGAACAAAAATCTCATCTTCTGTAAGGCACGCCTTCTGGTCTCAACATCGAATTCAACAACTTCAGGTGATTAGCTCTACCCCACCTCGACACATTTGTTTTCAGCCCATTTCATTGTAACTGTTTTTTTACCATTTCTTTCTCTCTTGTCTTTCTTTATATGTATTCACCACCCCCCCCCCCCCCCAACCTTATCCACCTTTCGTGACCCTTTCTCCCCTTTGCTTCCCCTTCCCCTCCCCCCCACATCTACATCTGTCACAGTTTACCCTCTGATGTTAGTTTCTCTGCAGTTTGGCCTTTCACATCTTTTGTTCTCTCTGGGGACTGCCATTAACACGCTTTCCCCTGGCTTTCTGAGGCTATTAGCACCCGTTTCCCTGGGTTTCTGTGGTTATGACTCATCTTTCATTCTCACTCCACAGTCTAAGTATTTCCCACTTTCTCTGTCTTTAGCTTTGACAAAGGGTCACCTGGATTCAAAACGTTGGCTCGGTTCTCTCACTACAGATGCTGCCAGACCTGCTGAGATTTTACAGCAATTTCTCTTTGGTTTCTCCCACTCATTCTCCATGGCCTATCTATAACAACCCATGTAACCTCATGCCCTGTCCCCCCCCCCTCCCCTGTACCCCTCCTACCCTCCATGTCGGCCTGTACCTCTGCACCCACCACCATGGCGCTTTGTAGCCCTATGTCAACTTAGTGCCAACTCATGCAAATCCAGGCTTCCCACCTAAGAGCTTTTGCCCTTACACCTAATGTGTCAACTCACCTTGTACCCACCATGGGCAGACCTCTGGATCCATGCAGATAAATTGTATTTGATAAAATAAAGTTTAAAGTGTCTATTGCAGACATAGGATGCAATTCTCCGGCCTTGTTACGCTCTCGTTGAAGCAAAACGAGGCCAGTGAATAGCAGGAGAGGCCAAAAAGAAGATCCGCGCCAGGCGCCAAGCAGTTTGTGACACAACCGGCCCGCTCCCAGAGGCAAAATCGGGATCTCGCCGTAGCGTCACCACTTATGCCCAATTTCCATACAATTAACGGGAGCCACTCCATATTCAACGGCCTCCTGCCATTCAGCGGCCTCCCAAGCAAGTGGTCACATTGGTGCCGATTAGTATTCCTTTTGAAAAACGTTAACCTGGTGGAAGGACTTCCGTACGGAGCCGAGGAGGTGATTGGCCATCTTTGCTCCCAGGCAAAGAGCCGGGGGTGATGGGCTTGTCACCCCAGTGCTCGGTAAGGGGTGAGGGACCTTTGGCTGGGGATGGTTGACACTCCGCAGGGGTGGAGGTCCTGGGGGGCAAATGGGGGGTGCAACAACTTGTGGCACCACCCTGGTGGGATGTCTGGAAAGGTAGACAAAGGATTCGGAGGTCAACCTGCATTGCAGACTAAAGTGACAGAGGCATCATAATGGTTCTGCACAAAGGAGTTTAATGCGTTATGCAATACTCCACTCCTGATGGTGCCACTCAGCCCCTCCCCCCAACCCCTAAACCATCCTCCCCCCCCCCCCCCCCCCCATCCACCAGTGCCCTAGGTGATCCTTGATGTGATTTACCCTCCTAGTTTTGCCACTACATCTAGGTATTTTCCCAGGATGCACATCTGAGGTGGAGGCAGCAAGCTAGACTACCTTGTCCCATGGACTTTGATGCTCCTGGCGGGCATCCTCTAGGGGCTCTGGGACACGGCCTCATCAGAGTGGTGGAATTTGGGGGAACTGGTGGCCACCATTGCCACTCTATGGGACAGGTCCGGATTGGCACTCAGTGCCTCCTCCTCCCAGTCAGTGCCACAGGCCCTCGGGGTCACCTTGGGATGGAGGGGCAGCAGGTTCGAGCCCCGGCTGCCCCTGCATCATCTGGCTCTGCCAGCTCTGATGGTTCCCCATAGTCTGCACCATTGTGTCGATGCCCTCAGCGATGCTCCTCAGTAACTGGGTCATGCGCTGCAGCTCCTCAGCAATGCCCACCTGTGACTGGGACAAGGTCTGCAACGCCTTGGCCATGCCCATCTGTGAGTGGGACATGTCCTGCAGAACCTCATCAAGATCAGCTTGGTACTGGGTGACATCCCCAGTGAGTCGGACATTCTGCTGAGACCCTCAGCCATAGCCGTCACCAACTGCGCGATGCCTCGGACATCTTCAATAATGATGCCGCGTCATGCACAAAGCTCTCCACTGAGGTTGCCAGCCAAGCAGTGTTGGCCTCCATGCTTTGCATTGCCGACGCCATCTGCTGCACCTGAAGTATCTGGGTCTCTTCCAGTTGGCTATGGATCTGTTGGAGTGGCACTAACATCTCCCCTTGCATGTCCCGGCTGCAACTCTATCATCTCGATCAGTTCCAAGTACCTCTGTATCACAGGCTCAGCATCAGGCTGGGACCCAGCTGGGTCCTAGGATCCAGCAGCCCTCTGACTGCTGTCTCGCCTGGGGTTCCTGCCTCCACCTGGTGTGCATCAGCAGCAGTGTGGTGCTCGCCGGATTGTACCCCCGAAGCCCGTCCACTAACATGTCCCATCGGGGTGTGTGTATCTGTGCTGGTGGAGGTTGGGGATGACAGCTGTGCCGCGACTATTAAGGTGGCATCCTCGGCGCTCTCCTCTGAGGTGTTCTCCTCGGGGTCAGGAGAGAGATTCGCCCGGGGTTGGCTGGCAGCGTCGGCTGGAGGATCTGCGGGAGAATGGACATGTGGTCAGTGAGAGTGCGCAGTGAAAATTGCCACACTCTGGAGCCTGTTTGGGTACAATGCGGGAGAATTCAGAATGTCCTTCTTTCGGCACTGAAGGCCAGTCCTCCTGGGCATACTCCCTGAGCGGACAGCTGCCGCAGCCTCATCCCGAGCAGCACTGGCTGCCTTGTGCCTGATTCTCTGGGATTCTCGGGAAAACAGGACACCTCTCCTGGCCTCCACTGCATCTAGGAGCCTCCCCAGGTCAGCATGCCCGAATCTTGGGGCCAGTCTCCTCGGCGCCATTGTTGTGAACTGGCTGGGATTGGCTGAGCAAGTGCAGCTTAAGTGCTGCTCAACCTTGTTAGTGGGAGGCTAGAGAGCATGGTCCCGGCGAATCAGCTGACGAACCTTCATTTGCGGCGAGAGGTCTGTGAGGCCTAGTTAAGTGGACCAATTAATATTGAATTGCTTTGATGGTCTCGCTGGGCTGAGTGCTAGGAAGCTCGCAGAAATTCCCACTTGCTCACACTTAGAAATTTTTCCATAGAATTGCACCCATAGTGAAGAAAACACACATTTATCAAAAACATTTACCACATTTCCATTTCTTCAACTACATAAAGCCTTACAACAACTAAGATTTCGTCCAGGTACACAATCCCTTACAACAGCTTACATCGGAATTCATTAACCCATTTCAAAGAATCTATCAACACTTGCAGCTATCAATCAAACTTGAAATGACAGGCACCCAAATGTGATGATGGATGGTTGTAAAACCAGTCACACAGCAGTAATCCAGTAACGGAAGGCTTATGTCAACATCACTACAGATATTTGTTCAAAGATTTAAAGGGATGAAGTTTTAAATGCCTTGACAGCTAGACAGCTCATTTTGACAGGTGCCTTTGGAAGGTCCTTTTCACAGGTCCTTTTGACACATTTTTCCGTAGATTTTGACAGGTCTATTGACCGTTCAAATGTACTTGGCAGTTAATTAGTTTTTTTTAACACACAGACATGCCTCCTTTTAACAAGGCCAAAGGGAGCCTTACCTTTCCTATAGGGCACCTGACCTCTCCTGAAGAGCACCTGACTTCCTCCAAAAGTGGCCAAGATCAGATCCAGAGGGGTACCTTATCTCTCCAAAGGGGTAACCAAAGAAATACACAACATTCTGACTAGCTTACCAGGCCTACTTTACGTACTTCAGGTTTCAAACTACAGACTTATTAATATCCGACTTGAATGAAGGTAGCTCATGATTTAAGTTGTCAGCTGCCTCTGTGAGCCACACAAATGCGAAACATAAACTTCCCCCATTCCTGCCCACAAAATAATGAGAATTGCCGTATTTGGGGGCAGGACTTATCATTTTTGGGCACTTGCCCCATTTTTGCCACAATGGAGAGGTTCTCTGTCATGACGAAAATCAGGTCCAAATGTCTCAAAATGCTTGAGGTATTTTTTGAAGTATCGTCACAGTTGTAAGGTAGGAAAAAAGACAAGGGGTGGGATTCTCCTATCTGAAGGCAGAGTGTTGACGCCGTCGTAAGAACTGGAGAGTTTAACAACGCTGCCATCGGACCGCTAAGTGTAGCGATCCTCTGCCCTACAGGAGGCCAGCCACGGCACTGGAGCAACCCATGCCGCTCCAGCTGCCGATACTGCCGTCAAATGGGCGTCGCGGGTCTGCGCATTCGCGCATGGACGGTAACCTCCTTCTCTGCTCCGGCCCTGATGCAAGATGGAGTAGGGCTACAGGGGCCGGCACGGAGCAAAAGAGGCCCCTACCAGGAGAGGCCAGCCCACCAATCGGAAGGCCCCGTGAATCGAACCCCCCCCCCCCCCCCCCCCCCCCCCCCCCCCCCCCCACCAGACCGCCTCTGACAGTCGCGGCGGACCGGCGTCGCGCACATCGGCACCAGGCCCAGCGTGGGCTGAGAAAATCCTGCCCAAGATATATTTTAGATGCCCACACTTCATCAGAATATGAACACCTGAACTACCATAACCTTTCTTTTCTCTATATATATGCTGGCTCCTCTACTGTTGTGTTACTTGGTTAACATAATGCTTACACTCATTTATATTTCAATGCTACAAGCATTTACACCACAATAAATTAAATCAAGTAAATGTTATCATGTACTACGAATATAATTTAATACAAGAAGCCTTGACATCACAAATAAAACAAAATAATATCCCTTTTCTCTTCTGCATGCTTGGTAAAGTATCAAAATGACCCATCAACTTTGAGAAAGTCCTAACTTTCAGCCACCTCAATGGTTTTGACAGCAGGAGACATGATTAAAAATACACCAACACAGTACATTTGCTCAGTCAATGAATTACATCAAAGCGGCAACTACAGATTAAACAAATGCAAGTTTTCTGTTATGGAAAATGCATTCAAAGCCAAGGAAATCAGGAACATAAATGATTCCCTGTCTGTATTCTGTCACCATCCCTCAGTAACACAAAACATTCTGCTTGCCTTGAATGTAAAATGCTTTCCATTTCACCGAAGCAGAACAAGAATTGATGGGTAAGCAACATTACTTCTTTGACACTGAATAACAGGAATAAGTACAAAAAGATCGACACCATCCAACACATAACAGCCCGCTTGACTGGCACCCCATCCACCACCTTCACCGTTCACTCTCTCCACAACAAATGCACAGTGGCAGCAATGTGTACCATCTACAGAAACTCACTAAGGCCTTGTTGACAGCATCTTCCAATCCCATTGCCTCTACCGTCTAGAAGAAGCATCCTATCTGACTGCATCACAGTCTGGAATGGCAACTGTTCGGCCCAAGACCATAAGAAAGTACAAAGAGTTGTGAACACAGCCCAGTGGGGAATCCAGTTTGCATGTATTAGCATCTCATGCATGCCCAAGTGGCATGCACCTGGCGAGCTTCATTTCTCTCACATCTTTAAGATGAGTAGATGTTGCTTTCTCATTCTTGGGGATCCTACATATCTTTACTCATATTGAGTGACATGAGCAAAGGCTGCACCAAACTTGGATACGAGAGGCAGGTGAAGGTCGGAGGGAGGAAGATTGGGTGGAAGGATGGAGCAAAGGCTGGCCATGTGAGGCAGGCTCTTGCTAGAGGGACTGGGGGAAATGGGGGGCAATGTCTGCGAAGGGGAGTGGGACTGGCTGGGGAAGGGGAGGAATGTCTCAGAGAGCAGGGTTGATGTTGTTGATGATGGGGTCCTTTGAGAGAATGACTCAGAGTGGTGGTGATAGGAGGGAACAGTCAGAGGCGGGAGTGAGATGCGGAAGGGTGGCAGGTCAAAGGTGAGGTTCTGGTGTGTGAAAGTCTCATCTGGTGGGTCACGGAGAGGGACAGATGGGTGGCTCAGATAATGGGAGGGGGCAGGGTTAGGGTGGGCTGGAGATGGTAATGGATATCAGTTCTGAGGGGAAGAATGATATGTGTAGGTGGTATGTGATAGGGTCCAGGGTTCAAAGACGAGTAGTGATGTTAGGTATGCCTATGGCGAGGGGGAAAGGTGGTGGATGACAGTGGGAGGACAGAAGATGATGGGGTAAGTTTGAAAGGTGATAAGCACCATTTTTTCCAAATTGACCTTAATCATGCAAGTCAGTGAGATCCCTCAAGGGGGGAGAAGGGTGTTTTTGAGTATAGGATTAAAGGGTCAGTACAAATGGCAGATTAAAGAGACTCCCTAATAATTGTGAGGCAACTCGATGGCAAAGACACTTACTCGTGCTCTCCTTTCAATGGTTAAACCCTCGACAGCAGGTTTATTCTTGATTTACGTGTGCAACAACATCAAAACCCCAGCAAGGCGTGGAGCTGCCATTCATTCTGTGTTATTTGCTATTGGCTGCCACCAGAGGCAGAGATGAATGGAGGGAGGATGGTGGACTTCCTCCAAGGGACTGGTGGAGAGTAGTCAACTCATGACACCAAACCTCTATTCTCTTGGGTAAATAGTCAGGGCTGACAAGGGACCATGCAGTTAGTCATTCTATGCTGTCATGAGAATGCTCTCTATAGTTTCGAGCATAGTGGAGACTAGTTGAAAAGTGACCACTTGGGGCTTTTTGCACATTCCTCTCGTCAGCCTGGTCAAAAAGCAATATCTCCATATGTATTCATGTATGAATAGGAGCAACACCCATCTCTAGTCCTCCAAGATATCCTTTGCTTGGAATGGGTGGGGTGAGGATGCCATGACCAGACATAAGTCAGGTGAAGGACATATCACTGACCTGCTGATTTTGAGATGGAAGGAAACCTGTAAAGGACATGTTCACTTAGTGTATCACTTTAATCCGTTCATACATCGATTGAGATGTTGATGATGAAGGCTACAGGCAACTCTCTCTTGGTAATAGCTCTCATCCAGTTGTGCCATGGCAGGAGAAGGAGGGCCCGTTGTAGTTTAACATGGTAGCACAATGGTTAGCACTGTTGCATCACAACTCCAGGGGCCCAGGTTCAATTCTCGGCTTGGGTCACTGTCTGTGCAGTCTGCATGTTCTCTCTGTGTCTATGTGGGTTTTCTCTGCGTGCTCCAGTTTCCTCCCACAGTCCAAAGATGTGCAGGTTAGATGGTTTGGCTATGCTAAACTGCCCTTAGTGTCCAAAAAAAGTGTCAGTTGGGGTTACGGGGTTCGGGTGGAGATGTGGGGATAGGGTGTAGGTGTGGGCTTGGGTAGGGTGCTCTTTCCAAGGGCCAGTGCAGACTCGATGGGCTGAATGGCCTCCTGTACTGTAAATTTAATGATTCTATGAACACAGGGCCAGAAGGATCAAGGCCTGAGCAGCAAAAAACAGCTTTAAGGTCAAGTGAGAGGCAATGCTGGAGGCACCCTTGTATGTCCTGTGATGTGGTCACTCCTGACCTTTGATGAATGAATATCTGTCTTGGTGTTAGACATAGATAGAACATAGAACAGTACAGCACAGAACAGGCCCTTCGGCCCTCGATGTTGTGCCGAGCAATGATCACCCCACTCAAACCCACGCATCCACCCTATACCCGTAACCCAACAACACCCCCCTTAACCTTACTTTTTAGTACACTACGGGCAATTTAGCATGACCAATCCACCTAACCCGCACATCTTTGGACTGTGGGAGGAAACCGGAGCACCCGGAGGAAACCCACGCACACACGGGGAGGACGTGCAGACTCCGCACAGACAGTGACCCAGCCGGGAATCGAACCTGGGCCCCTGAAGCTGTAAAGCATTTATTATTTATGGTGCCAGGATCTTGGACCCCATGAGGTAATGGTGGGCAGGTGATTTTCTGCCTGCCCCACTACACAATTTGTCAAACCCTTTCTAGATGCGTAACTAATGGGCTGAAAAGTGGATGAGAGCGTGCGTTCATCCACCCTGCTGCCCAATAGAAATCGCACCAACATCCTCGCCCGCCACAGCATGGAAAATCTGACTCTCGAAATTAAGCTGGGCATACAGGATCTGTTTGGTTCATTACCAAATCAACTGGGCAAACAATTAGCTTCATAGCTTAAATCACATCTAAGTGTGGTCAGCATTAAATTCAATTTAGGTTAATACATGTTTCAGATCCTTGGATGTGATTTTAACCTAGCATCCAAGACCGGTGTGAAGTCAGCAGAGCAGCCATTCTGCCGACCCTTTCATGTCAACATGACAGTTGAGCTGTTGGAAGCTTCATTAGCTTGTCCCCCTCAGTGAGCTGTGGGCATCAAATGGCTGCCCAGCTGCAGCCCAACAGTTTCCAGAAGTCAGAGAATTGACCTGCTAAGCCGGCCAACAGATCAGGCAAGGGGAGAGGAAGACAAAGGGTGAGGGGTGCAATTCTCCAGAGCCCAGGAATATTTTGTGTATATTTTGAGCAACCTCCAGCCATCGCTTTAAGGACTGTTCATTCGGCCACTTGATGCCTAGCACAAATGTGCAAAGTTTGCACAACACAGGTTGCCCCATTTGAATCTCAAAATTGAATTCTTGGGCTTACAAACATCATCGGACCCCGATTTGCTTGTTTAAGATTAAAACCAGCCTGGAAATTGCATCAGGTGGGTCCTTGGCATCAATATAGCCTTGATTTTTAATTGCTGGTTTTCAAATGAGAGACACATGACTGGAATAACTTCTTGGGTAATTATGGCCGTGATTCAGCCGACTTAAGTGGCTGTTCACAGATTGGGACGCCATTTTGATTGGCAGATCCGATATTGCCCCCCCCCCCCCCGCCCCGCCCCTTTCAGCTTTCTGGAACCCCTCACCCCCAGGGAGGCCCCAGGGACACCCCCTCATACCCACTCTAATTGGCAAGTCCCACCCAGGCCAGGAGCTTGGCATTGCTAACCTAGCACCCTCGCACAGCCTGACTGGCAATTGGGCAGTGCCTGTGGCACCCTGGCAGTGACAGGGGGAGTGCCAGAGTGCCACCCTGCCCTGTCCCTGACCACCCTTGGGTGTCCAATGACTTGCAAGACCCTCTGATGTGCTGTTATGCCTGGCCTACATTTGTGTGGGTCAGTACTAAACCATGCCCTGGCAAGATCTCCCAAGTGCAGCCGTTGAGTCTCAGTTAATTCAACGTCTGGCTCATTTAAATATGCAGATATGTATCTCGCTGGGCGGAGCGAGTCGGGTGATTTACGATTGACCCGGCGCAGAGCCAGATTTGGGGCTCTTGCGCTATTCACCCGTTGCGCCCAGAGCGTGATTGCTGAATTGCGTCCTGTGTTGTTTTGTTCCAAAAGTGATTTTAGTGGATCTCATACCATTAATCTGAATTGTCAGTAAATTACCTCCACAGCAGGATGCTCTTTTGCCTTAACCAATGTCAACTAATATTGGGACCACAAACTAAATAGTACTGTGTGCCATTTCTTGGACAACCTTAATTCGGTTACAGCCACTGTATTATGTGCAATTTTTGGCACTTCATTATCAAAAGAGTACCAGACAATTGCAGAAGAAGCAATCAGGATGACGCTGGTGATGAATATAATTGTTACTGATGTGTTAGGCGGGTTGGTTTGACGTTGACTGCAACTGGATGCAGGGAAGCTAGAAACAAACGTCTGACACCGGAGATGATCCAACATGGTTTTATTTCAGCTGTGGGTTGACACTCTACTAATCCGACTGACGACCTCTTACTGGTTCGACCAGACTTACTAGCTACCACATAGCAATAATATCCACTGACTTGTGCACTCTGACTGTCTCAGTGTCTGGGTCCCGAAAAGAGCGGGAGTCTTAATGCCCTGTGAGCTTTATAGTGGTGGTGTCTGCTCTGGTGATTGGTTGTTCTGTGTTGTGTGTTTATTGGTCATCCTATGCGTCAATCACTGCCTGTCTGCATCTCATTATACACATGAGTGGATATTATGACAGTTACGAGAAGCTTACAAATCAGAGCTTCTTTTCATTAGAGCATAGAATCTACCAAGACATATTCAAAATGACAAGGTTTGAGAGGATAAACAGTTAGATTATTTCCATGAGTCCATCAATTGATAATAAAGGACATAAAATCAGGAACAGAACTAAAATCATAAATGACGTCGTTAGAAGTGGGTTTTTTTCAGAATTATTAAGGCATGTAATGCAGCTTTTGAATTGTCTCCATCACTGCATTTGTGGCAGAATCAGATATAAATATACATGTGAGGAAAGTACGAGCTGGAAGAGTGAGATTAGAAAAGAGAATTCTGGAGAGGCTAGCAACAACACAGTGAGCCACATAGCCTACTTCTGTGCAGAAAATCTCATGTATCTTTGCTGGCAGAAGGACTGACTAACCTGATCTCTCTCACAGCCCCTGTATTTTCGTCTGCTTCAAACGTTTATCCAAACAGTTATTTTCGGCTGCTTCAAACGTTTTTCCAAACAGTTATCACTCAGTGGTGTTTTCTCCCAGATTACAGAAGTCAATGCATAACGTGTTTGAACCTGTGCATCTTGTTACTGCAATTCCTATGACTGTTCCCTGCTCACACTCAGTGATCTATTTGATCTGGAAATGGCATCAAGAAAATATGAGCTTTGATATTATTTGTAGCTAGGATCACTTTCTGCAGGTAAGCTGGTCACACTGACACATGTGCAGTGTCTGAAGCAGGAATCACTAATCAAAAAGTCATGTCAAGACTGAAGACAGGTTTGACTTCATACAACTATTGAAATAGCACCCACTGCAGGGTCAGTCTGACCAAGCTGCAAGCAGGGAAGTTTAAGGTCAGACTTAATCATGGCTTTTAAAAACATGCTGATAGGGTGACTAGGAAAGACTTTTCTCAGTGGTTAGGAAGTCAGGAAAGTGGCGACTAATTACATTTTTTCAGTAATAGAGGGAGGAGAAAGGCTAGGATAAACATCGAGATGCAACGTTTTTTGGCATGATTAGCTGCTGCGTACTTAAGGCAGACACGGCCTGCACGGTAGCATTGTGGATAGCACAATTGCTTCACAGCTCCAGGGTCCCAGGTTCGATTCCAGCTTGGGTCACTGTCTGTGCGGAGTCTGCACGTTCTCCCCATGTCTGCGTGGGTTTCCTCCGGGTGCTCCGATTTCCTCCCACAGTCCAAATATGTGCAGGTTAGGTGGATTGGCCATGATAAATTGCCCTTAGTGTCCAAAAATTGCCCTTAGTGTTGGGTGGGGTTGCTGGGTTATGGGGATAGGGTGGAGGTGTTGACCTTGGGTAGGGTGCTCTTTCCAAGAGCCGGTGCAGACTCAATGGGCCGAATGGCCTCCTTCTGCACTGTAAATTCTATTCTATGACACCATTACATCTTTTAAAGAGAAATTGGATAAATGTTTAAAGCAGAGTAGGAGAATCAGTTTGAGACTGTTCCAATGAATCGCCAGCACAGACACATTAGGCGGATCTTACCAGCTTCTTGGAGATTTCTTTGGTGGTACGTAGGCGGGTATATTCTGAAAATCGCAGGTTGGGTCAATCACCCAATGCATTTCCAGTCTTGCCAAAGGTGGGTGAGCAATGGAAGTGGTTACCCATCTGGCAGTGGTGGATAGCCAATTGGTGCCAATCAGCTGGACACTTGGGGCTTCCACCATAATCTTAACCTTAGTAGATGGGTTCCACACTATGGGTGAAAGCTGGGACATCCTTGGATTTGGCCTCCCAGTGGCATGCCAAGGGGCCAGCAGAACCTCCCAGGGAGCCCTCCCACCTGTGCTACAGTACCACAGACTGGGCTTCAGGCCATTCTGTGCTGCAGGGTGCTCCCTCCATGATGATTGCCTGCCAGCTGCGGCCACAAATAATTAAAAAATGTTCCGAGGTCTTCACAGGGCGCCTCCATCTTCAGACAACCTCGCCTTCTGTTGCCTGCGCAGCAACGCTCACCTCTCCCAGAGATGCTGCCAGCAAGGCCACCTCTGTGGCTGTCCCATTGGCTCAACTGGTGCAGGTCCTGCCTGCCATCCATCACTAGGTGGCACTCCTCCTGAAATAATTGGCTGCCTCTGGTAAGATCACACAGGTTGCAGCCAAGTATCGGCAGTGGGGTCCAGGTCCACTTTTGATCCTGACTTCAAAAAGTTTTATAGGTAGTACGATTCCAGCCGAAAGATTCTTTGACTGTCTCTATTATCTGTTACATATTTTATTGATTTGATTTACCTCAGAGCAATACAGTGCTAGACATCTCTAGTTTCTAAGTGTGTAAAACCTCTTCCCTCTCAAGCTTCGAGAAGCTCACAAATCCATCTGTGGTGTGTGTTTACCTTGTTCAGAATCAACACGCAGGCTTAGCCAATCAAGCACAGTGAGTATAGATCAGTTACCAGACTCACATAATCAAACACAGAACAATTGAACACAGCACTCACCTCTACGGTTCTAATGATTCTCTATTGGGAAAGTGTCATAAATAGAATGGGTATTATCACACTGGACATTATTTTCCAGCCGAGCATTCTTTCTTTATAAAAGTATGTAATTCACATGCTAGATACTACATGTAATAAAACCAAACATTTAAAAAGACTACATCAAGTCGTGAATGATGGTGGACAATTTTCAAGAAAGTTTTAATCTAAAGTTAGCCACTGTGAAACGTAAATGTAGCCAATGATCCCATAATGTTATGGGGGGTTTTGAGGGAGCCAAGTTAAAAAATAAGATACCCGAAGGAAAACAGAATTGCAGCTTTATGGAGAAAGATCAGGAGGATAAAACTAACCGGATTGTTCTTCGAAGGAGGTGGCACAGATTCAACGGGCCGAATGGCCTCCTTCTGTGCTGCATTATTCTATGATTCCGTATGGCCCAGAAATTGGGTGGATTGAATTTTACGCCCAATAGCTTTGGCCCTTTTATTTTTACATTCAGAAAAACAACATCAGCATTGAATAATGTGCAGAATTAGAATACCTTGTTTTCCAAAAACAAATTTCTAAATTGCCTGTAAATACAAATGAGGTATCATCTCAGTTTCAAGAAGACAGTATAGCACTCTTCGTGCAAAGTATTGGCTTTGTCGCCATGCCAAACATACAATATAAAAGACAATTAGTTGCTCTTCAACTGCTGGAGGGAATTTGATGAATAATAATCACAGGAAAGGTTACCAGTGGGTCACTTCAATTAAGATTAAGAATTGATTAGTTTTAATAGAGCACAGCAATAAATTATAAAACCTTCACATACCTTTCACTGCTCTGTTAGAGATTTTAGTACGTTTACCAAGAGCTACATGTGTTGCCTAAACTTCAGAGAATTCTAGAAATCACATTGCAAACTAAATACTGGTGTTGCCCCAGGTGGAATCTTATATTTCTGCTGCCTCCTTATTACCATGTAAGGTGTACAGATAACATAGCCTATGCTATTTATTGGTGGCATATTATGGAGGTTTATTGGTAGCATGTTATGAGGTTTATGGGTGGCATGGTATGGAGGTTTATGGGTTGCCTAATATGGAGGTTTATAAATAAAACAAAAAAACAAAGAACAAAGAAAAATTACAGCACAGGAACAGGCCCTTCGGCCCTCCCAGCCTGCGCTGATCCAGATCCTTTATCTAAACCTGTTGCCTATTTTCCAAGGTCTACTTCTCTCTGTTCCCCACCCGTTCATATATCTGTCCAGATGCATCTTAAATGATGCTATCGTGCCCGCCTCTACCACCTCCGCTGGCAAAGCATTCCAGGTACCCACCACCCTCTGCGTAAAAAACTTTCCACGCACATCTCCCTTAAACTTTCCCCCTCTCACCTTGAAATCGTGACCCCTTGTAATTGATGCCCCCACTCTTGGAAAAAGCTTGTTGCTATTCACCCTGTCCATACCTCTCATAATTTTGTAGACCTCAATCAGGTCTCCCCTCAACCTCCGTCTTTCCAATGAAAACAATCCTAATCTACTCAACCTTTCTTCATAGCTAGCACCCTCCATACCAGGCAACATCCTGGTGAACCTCCTCTGCACCCTCTCTAAAGCATCCACATCCTTCTGGTAATGTGGCGACCAGAACTGCATGCAGTATTGCAAATGTGGCCTAACCAAAGTCCGATACAACTGTAACATGACCTGCCGACTCTTGTACTCAATACCCCGTCCGATGAAGGCAAGCATGCTGTATGCCTTCTTGACCACTCTATCAACCTGCATTGCCACCTTCAGGGTACAATGGACCTGAACTCCCAGATCTCTCTGCACATCAATTTTCCCAGGACTCTTCCATTGACCATATAGTCTGCTCTTGAGATAGATCTTCCAAAATGCATCACCTCGCATTTGCCTGGATTGAACTCCATCTGCCATTTCTCTGCCCAACTCTCCAATCTATCTATATTTTGCTGTATTCTCTAAATGGCATGTTATGGAGGCATAATGGTGGCATGTTATGGAGTTATATGGGTGGCATATTATGGAGGTTTATGGGTGGCGTGTTATGGAGGTTTATGTGTGGCGTGTTATGTAGGTTTATGGGTGACATGTTACGGAGGGTTATGGATGGTGCATTCTGGATGTTAATGGGTGGCATGTTATTGAGGTTTATTGGTGGTGTGTTATGGAGATTTATGGGTGAAGTGTGATGGAGGTTTATGGATGGCGTTTTATGAAGGTTTATGGATGGTGCGCTATGGAGGTTTATGGGTGGCATGTTGTGGAGGTTTATTGGTGGTGTGTTATGGAGGTTTATGGGTGACGTGTTATGGAGGTTTATTGGTGGCATGTTATGGAGGTTTATTGGTGGCGTGTTATGGAGATTTATTGGTGGTGTGTTATGGAGGTTTATGGGTGACGTGTGATGGAGGTTTATGGATGGCGTTTTATGAAGGTTTATGGATGGTGCGCTATGGAGGTTTATGGGTGGCATGTTGTGGAGGTTTATTGGTGGTGTGTTATGGAGGTTTATGGGTGACGTGTTATGGAGGTTTATTGGTGGCATGTTATGGAGGTTTATTGGTGGCGTGTTATGGAGATTTATTGGTGGTGTGTTATGGAGGTTTATGGGTGACGTGTTATGGAGGTTTATTGGTGGTGTGTTATGTAGGTTTATGAGTGGCGTGTTATGGAGATTTATTGGTGGCGTGTTATGTAGGTTTATGCGTGGCGTGTTATGGAGTTTTATAGGTGGCGTGTTGTGGAGGTTTATTGGTGGCGTGTTATGGAGGTTTATGGGTGACGTGTGATGGAGATTTATTGGTGGCGTGTTATGTCGGTTTATGCGTGGCATGTTATGGAGATTTATTGGTGGCGTATTATGGAGGTTTATGGGTCGCGTGTGATGGAGATTTATTGGTGGCGTGTTATGAAGGTTTATGCGTGGCATGTTATGGAGGTACGTACGCTCTGGCTGCCAAAGGAAAGAAACACTAATGAACAGAGAAATGGTTCCACCAAACAACAGGATTGTTTTCTACCTCTGGCGCACAGGCAGTAAGCAACAGCATGGAGACCATTTTCTACAGGGAGACGTGGGGCGGGGAGGAAAGGGGGAAAAAAAAACGTCCAAGCAAAAACTCCATGGCAGTGGAAAGAATATTGCTCACACCATCACCAGCTACAGCCTCAATATGCGCAATTTATTTATTTATTTATTTATTTTTTAAATTTAGATTAGCCAATTATTTTTTTTTTCCAATTAAGGGGCAATTTAGCGTGGCCAATCCACCTACTTTGCACATTTTTGGGTTGTGGGGGCGAAACCCACGCAGACAGATATGCGCAATTTATAATGGCTGCTGCACACACGCTCCCTCATTGGAGAAAATGTGGTGGCAATTGTGGGCCGGGGTAAGTCACTCCCGTGGAGGAGGTGTTGCACAGATTTTCTTGACACTTCTTTTTCCC
The DNA here is from genome assembly GCF_902713615.1 of Scyliorhinus canicula. Lineage (NCBI taxonomy): Eukaryota > Metazoa > Chordata > Chondrichthyes > Carcharhiniformes > Scyliorhinidae > Scyliorhinus > Scyliorhinus canicula. The sequence goes on along the minus strand of NC_052156.1, from coordinate 37,920,172 downwards.
TTATTATTCCTTTCTCGCCATTTCACACAGAGCAGGATTCAGCAGGCCCTTTAGCTGTGGGTTCAAATCCCGCAATGGCCACAAAATATCGCAAGAGGCCAAAAGCGGGATTTTAGAATACGATCTTCCCGAATTCCCGTGATCAGGTTAACGCCCATGAAGGGCCTAAACAGTTCTCTATCTGATTCTCTTTCGTGGCACAGTGGTTAACAGTGTTGCTTCACAGCGCCAGGGTCCCAGGTTCAATTCCCGCTTGGGTCACTGCCTGTGTGGAGTCTCCACATTCTCCCCATGTCTGGGTGGATTTCCTCCTGGTGCTCCGGTTTTCTCCCGCAAGTCCCGAGAGACGTGCTTATTTGGTGAATTGGACATTCTGAATTCTCCCTCAGTGTACCTCAACAGGCGCCGGAGTGTCGTGACGAGGGGATCTTACGGTAACTTCATTGCAGTGTTAATGTAAGCCTACTTGTGACACCAATGAAAATTGCTTATTGTCACAAGTCGGCTTCAAATGAAGTTACTGTGAAAAGCCCCTAATAATTATAATGCACTTAATGAGATTAAAGTCAAATCTTCAGATCTCACTGAATCTTCCCACCCACCAGGCGTGATGTCATGTGTGTGGTTATATGTGATAGGCATATCTATGTATAATTGTACATAGTTGTATCAATGTATATATTTGTACGTAACAATGCCACTGTATATGGACAATGAGCAACACATGTAGGGATAGCGATAACCTCCCGTCAGCAGGTGGAACCAGACCAGACAGATGTATATATACTAGAGAACGGATAGGAGCCAGGCACTGGGTAGCAGGTTGGACAAGACAGCGGGCATCAGACAAAATCGTATGTACGTAGGAATGCACAAACCAGTCATCAGGGTGCTGGACCTGGGATGCCCTTGTGCCTGCTGGTCAGTCAAAGCTCACTGTCCTCAGCACGTTGCCGGCATGCTGACTCCCCGATTCATGTGCAAATGAGATTCGGCAATAGATCACTTTGCCCCTTCGCACTGGAGGGCGATTAGGGGTGAGGGTCTAGGGCTCACGTATTAAAGCCTTAGTCTTTTCAGGATTTATGCAACTTTTGCATTGAGTGGGCTTAACCGTTTGCTTAACATTGAGGTCCGTAACAAGAACTGTCTCCAGATGAGGAGAAGCACTATCCCACTGCAAGGACGGTTAACGAGTTTGTACACAATGTTATGCATGACCTCTGACCACTAGGAGGCAGTGTAAACCCATCACATGACCCTGTGGTCTGGGAGTTGGTAGTTAGTCGTGCTGGAGGATAGACGTATTTGCAGTAGTTCCACAATAGTTGATTAGTGTCAGTAGTTTATTATTTTATTTATCCGAGTTATCTTATCACACAGTTGTTCTACAATAAATTATTTAAACTAAATGTTCTTCAGTTCATCATTCACTTCGGCCAGTCTACAGACATGACATTAAGGTTATGAAGAACAAGGGTTTAATATTGTGTCATGTGCATTTGTCACATTTGATAAAGAGATTCAAGTATCTGTTCCTAACTTCACCCATGCCCACTCTGTGCCCTAACAATTCCTTAGCCTTGTGAACCCTCCCACCATGTCTAGATGTATTTCAGGATACACATCACAAGTGGATATGGCCTGCTGCCTTCCACACCCTATTGCTTGCGATGCCCTCAACAGATGTCTGCTGGGGGACCGGGAACTGCAGTGCCCCAGCATACTTTCGGGTATCAATGGTATTGCCGCATCACCATGTTCTGCCAGCTGCCCCTGAATTGTGCTGTATCTGGATTGGGGGATTCAGATGGGCTGGTAACGCCCAGGCACTCCTGGGTGGAAGGCCCCAGGAGATGTCCTTCCTTCCCCTGGGTGCTCGTGAGCCCCGGGGTTACTCCTTGGGATGGAGAAGCAGCTGAAGTGATCTCCAAAAGCCTCAACATCTTCTGGTGCTGTCAGTCCTGGAGGCCCTCCATTGTCTGCAACGTGGTGTCTTGCAGCCATGGTCCTCAGGGACTGAGCTATGCTCTGAAGTTCCGCAGTCATGGATGTGACATCTTGTCCCACGCTTTCCCCTTGCAGTGTTGGCCTGTGTGCCACGCCTTGTTGGCCACACCCCCTGCGACAGAAGGCTTTGGGACTCACCATTCGGCCTTTTTGGGAATTACCTCATAGATACGCTGGGGAATCATTCTCGAAACTTCATAGGTAAGGGTTTGCATGGCAATTGCCCAGAACTGCTAACGTCCTCTGGGCAATTGTCCTACACTGGGAACCATCCAAAAAGGCAATTTAATTCGCTAACTGTGGATGGTTCCGTCAGGGTTACACCAATAGTTACCCAAAATGATAAGGCAAATTAAAACCTCTTCTAACGTCTGGGTAACTATTGTGCAGATCCAGATCAGCCCACCCACTGGGCTCCCCTCACACCTGCACTCCCCAGGGGACTCCTCCAACCCCCCCTCCCCCACTCCATTTCACGCCATGGTATTCCCCCCAATCCAATGTTTGACCTCCCCACCACTTATCACCGACCTCTTTCCCCGATGTCCGACCTCTCCTCCCCACCAACCTCCTGCAGGCCCAACAACTCACTCCAACCCAACCAGGCCTACTCTTCTCCCCCTGGATGTCCAAACCCCTCCAATGACCTGTCGACTTCCTCCAATGTCCGAATCCCCGACCCCTCCTGAATTCAACCCTCCTTGAAGATATCCACCTCCCCCCACACCACCACCCCCCCCCCCCCCCCCCCCCATGATGTCCTGATATCTGACCAACACCCTGCCCTTTCCGATGACTGACTACTATACTGATGTCTTATCTATACCCCTCTCCATATCCGATAACCTCTCCAAACCCCCCAAACATCAAACCCATCCTTCTCCCTCACCCCTGGCCCAACTCCTTACCTCAACTCAACTCCCCCCATCCTGATGTCCAACCTCCACCCAATGTTTGACCATCCCACACCTAATAAGTGCCCCAGCACTCCTAATGCCCACCCCCCCCCCCCCCCCCCCTCCCCGCATGTGCGACTCCCGCAACCCCAACTAACCTCCGACCTCCTGGGGCAGCACGGTAGCATGGTGGTTAGCATAAATGCTTCACAGCTCCAGGGTCGCAGGTTCGATTCCCGGCTGGGTCACTGTCTGTGCGGAGTCTGCACGTCCTCCCCGTGTGTGCGTGGGTTTCCTCCGGGTGCTCCGGTTTCCTCCCACAGTCCAAAGATGTGCGGGTTAGGTGGATTGGCCATGCTAAATTGCCCGTAATGTCCTAAAAGGTGAATTTAAGGGGGGGGGGGTTGTTGGGTTACGGGTATAGGGTGGGTTTGAGTAGGGTGATCATTGCTCGGCACAACATTGAGGGCCGAAGGGCCTGTTCTGTGCTGTACTGTTCTATGTTCTATGTTCTATGTTCTATGTTCTCCCCCCAAATCCTATTCACTGACCTTAGGCACTTACTTTCTCTCCGCCCGGTCAATTTCAGTGAACCTATGAATTTTATCTGGGTCACCACAGCTAGGGCTGCAAAGGTCGGCGGAGGGAAGGCGGGAGGGGGGGGTGGAGGGTTGGATCCACTGCTTGGGTCTCACCGGGTCTGAGTCAGAAGGTCTCGGGTAAGCTAGGCACGGACAAAATTTCAGGTAAGGAATGTGTAGCAATCTGACACTGATCATCACTCTGAGAAAGTTATAGCCCAATGCAAAATTAAGTTTCACTCAAATTTCACATTTACAAAGCTTTTGTTGGCGTTTTCCCATTGTTTCCTTCAGATTCGTGAATTTGTTTTGCAAATTGCTCTGATATTGAATTGTAACTAACTTAGCAAGTATCTAAGTGTCAAGTCTTTCATATGCACATAAATTTCCATGTCATGGTCTTGACTTGTGTAGAAAGATACCCTTCACCTTTGTTACCAAAAAAGCATTATGATAATTTGCTGTGTGGGACCATTGTTCTCTCAATGAATATAATGGATGTTCAATTTTATCTCAGTATGAGGCTCACTAAGTGTAACAATTGAACTGCACATTCAGTACAATAGTTCACAATGCAGCTACTCTTTACAATGAACAACATTTCATTTCTCAGTCTCTTAGGAAGTGGCAAACCAGTTGGGTGACTGCCAGAATTTTTTGCCTTTAAAATTAAATTTAACTGCAAAATAAAGATTTTTCTGCAGCAAAACCTCATCCAGATATATAGTTAAATGCCAATTAAATCTGTATTTAAGTTAAGTAAAATCATAGGTTGTTTAAAGCTCATTTTAATGTACTGATTTGCCCATTTATATCAGGGCTTCATTGCTTAAGGGGATGGAAGGTGAAATTAAAGCGGTAGTTTGAATATGACATATATTTATGGTCACTAGATTGGAGATGTTCATACAGTTCTACGGTTACGCATATGAAAAATGAAATGAAATGAAAATCGCTTATTGTCACGAGTAGGCTTCAATGAAGTTACTGTGAAAAGCCCCTAGTCACCACATTCCGGCGCCTGTCCGGGGAGGCTGGTATGGTTCACAAACCATTTACCTACAGGCTTTGGAGAGTAGATTTCAAATATTCGTGGGGATCTCCGAGTGTGAAAGGGTCAGAGATGGAATATGTCTGGTACTGGACTCAGTAAGAAATTCAGAGAAGCATGGGGACCAGCTAAAAGAGAGTCCTAACAGCTGGAGGCACAGATTGGTCTGCAGTAAAGAGAGTCTGTAAAAACAATCAGCAAATAGCATTATCAAGTCGGTTTCAGACAGCGATTTAACTGGTTGCTCCAGAAAAGGACTGAAAAATTGAGAATTTTATCGGGACAAGGCTTATGGTAAAGAAAATGATAGATCAGAATTGTTGCAGATGCAATGATGATGTGTATGTGGTATTTTTATTTTCATAATGCTGGAACTGAGTGCAGGAGAGGAGCTGGTGGTGGTACTTCATGTGCGAATGAATGGGATAATGATCCAGGGTAAGTGGATGAAAAAATGCCCATGCCAGGTTTAAGAATAGTAAACCAGAGGACAGGGTTGTCAGCATTAACAATGGATTGAATGCACCAGCTGCCACAAAACGGAGAGGCCCAACATTGGCCGGTGGCAGGGTCTTCTGGTCCCATCATTGTCAATGGCACAGTTCTTGTTGGCCAGCGTAGTGGGTTTCTGCACAAGATTGTCTGCTTTTCGGCTCACGATGTATGAATTAACATGAAACATGTCATAACTCGAGGTGCGGCAGGCTGTAATTCATCCGCTCTGCCATTACCTCATCGGCTCACCATCCTGGCACCATATCTAAACCACACCCTCACACACAATCATTGTCTTCAACCCAGAACTTATCATGGCAATCACCAGAATGGTCCCAAGGGATAGCTCCAAAGTTTGTTGATAGTGCACTGGCAACACTCCTCCAAGCAGTCGAAGACTGATGGGAGACCCCCCCCCCCCCCCCCCACCCCCCCCGCCTTGCTGGTAGCCAAAGATCCATCAACCTCACCACCGGAGCCTGGCAGAAGGTCACCAGTATGGTCAGCTCCTGACATCCAGTGCAGGAAGAGGACAAATGATCTCATCTGCTCTTTCAGAGTTAAGTCAACCTTTTCCTCAGTCTCAACACACAAACTCAGAAGACCACACATTACCAGCACAAGGAACATCATCATCACTGATTCTATCACATACATTTTTACATCTTCATCTCTTGTCACATCCTGCACTAGCCATGGCCTCAGCCTTCACATAGGTCTACTCAGCCCATACAAATGCAGGCAAGTTTACCATCTGCTTTGGCATCTGTCCTGCTCACACTCTGTCCATCTGTCTTTACTCAGGAAAAGACTGCCCATAATAATGGGGAGAGATCCCAGGCCGGGGGGAAGGAGGAGGGGGGTGCAGGGGAGGGGATGCTGGAAGTAGCTGACTGATGAGGACCGGGACTGTGCCTGCACCAAAGGCGAGATCAGCACCTCCCAACAAGCCAGTGAGGTCCCATTGCCGACCCGTCAAAACTGATATTTGTTTTTAACGTTAGTGACTTTGCAGCCAATTCCTAATTATCTCTTCTCTATAACATGCACCAGCAAGAAAAGGAAGAGGTTCGTTGGCAACCAGCCTGTCAGTCCCAGCCCTTAAACTACCTTGGATGAGGATTCTGTGTACTCACTAGATGTAGAGCTTTCTCAGCGTCCACCAGCGGAGAGGCATGCAACTTGGTGGGACCTAGTTTTAGAACAGATTCGAGGACGCCATCTGGTGAGTACAGCACAGCCATGCCTTCCCGCTGGGCTTGCCCGAGCAGCCTTGGCACAGAGCCAGAACAGTGATGAGCACAGTGCAGTGAAAGGCTGGTGAACTTTGCGTGCAAGAACCTCAAAGTCACGAGTGAAGTGAAGTTCGCCACTTGTCAGGTGCATGTTAGGTTTATCTGGTCATGATTCATGCTGGTCTGATTTTCTGCCAGCCTGGCCATTTGACCTGGAAGGTGGGAGAGGGGATGTGAGGGGTGATTCCACCAAGCTGGATTTTCATGAGTACTCATGGATATTTAAATGCAAGCAAATGCATTCCCGACACGGCGCAGAGGGATACATGCAAATGCATTCCCGACATGGCGCAGAGGGATACATGCAAATGCATTCCTGACATGGCGCAGAGGGATACATGGTGCAGAGGGATACATGGTGTAGAGGGATACATGGTACAGAGGGATACATGGCACAGAGGGATACATGGTGCAGGGGGATACATGGTGTAGAGGGATACATGGTGCAGAGGGATACATGGTGCAGAGGGATACATGGTGCAGAGGGATACATGGTGCAGGGGGATACATGGTGCAGAGGGATACATGGTGCAGAGGGATACATGGCGCAGAGGGATACATGGAGCAGAGGGATACATGGTGCAGGGGGTACATGGTGCAGAGGGATACATGGTGCAGAGGGATACATGGCGCAGAGGGATACATGGCGCAGAGGGATATATGGCGCAGGGGGATACATGGAGCAGAGGGATACATGGAGCAGAGGGATACATGGCGCAGAGGGATACATGGCGCAGAGGGATACATGGAGCAGGGGGATACATGGAGCAGAGGGATACATGGAGCAGAGGGATACATGGAGCAGAGGGATACATGGTGCAGGGGGATACATGACGCAGAGGGATACATGGCGCAGAGGGATATATGGAGCAGAGGGATACATGGTGCAGGGGGATACATGGCGCAGGGGGATACATGGTGCAGGGGGATACATGGAGCAGAGGGATACATGGAGCAGAGGGATACATGGAGCAGAGGGATACATGGTGCAGGGGGATACATGACACAGAGGGATACATGGCGCAGAGGGATACATGGAGCAGAGGGATACATGGTGCAGGGGGATACATGACACAGAGGGATACATGGCGCAGAGGGATATATGGAGCAGAGGGATACATGGCGCAGGGGGATACATGGCGCAGAGGGATACATGGAGCAGAGGGATACATGGAGCAGAGGGATACATGGTGCAGGGGGATACATGACACAGAGGGATACATGGTGCAGAAGGATACATGGTGCAGAGGGATACATGGTGCAGAGGGATACATGGTGCAGAGGGATACATGGTGCCGAGGGATACATGGTGCAGAGGGATACATGGTGCAGAGGGATACATGGCGCAGGGGGATACATGGCGCAGGGGGATATATGGCGCAGGGGGATACATGGAGCAGAGGGATACATGGTGCAGAGGGATACATGGCGCAGAGGGATACATGGAGCAGAGGGATACATGGAGCAGAGGGATACATGGTGCAGGGGGATACATGACACAGAGGGATACATGGTGCAGAGGGATATATGGCGCAGACGGATACATGGTGCAGAGGGATACATGGTGCAGGGGATACATGGTGCAGAGGGATACATGGTGCAGAGGGATACATGGTGCAGAGGGGTACATGGTGCAGAGGGATACATGGTGTAGAGGGATACATGGTGCAGGGGGATACATGGTGCAGAGGGATACATGGTGCAGGGGGATACATGGTGCAGAGGGATACATGGTGCAGGGGATACATGGTGCAGGGGGATACATGGTGCAGGGGGATACATGGTGCAGAGGGATACATGGTGCAGGGGATACATGGTGCAGAGGGATATATGGAGCAGAGGGATACATGGTGCAGGGGGATACATGGTGCAGAGGGATACATGGAGCAGAGGGATACATGGTGCAGAGGGATACATGGTGCAGAGGGATACATGGTGCAGAGGGATACATGGTGCAGGGGGATACATGACGCAGAGGGATACATGGCGCAGAGGGATACATGGCGCAGAGGGATACATGGCGCAGAGGGATACATGGTGCAGAGGGATACATGGCGAAGAGGGATACATGGTGCAGAGGGATACATGGAGCAGAGGGATACATGGTGCAGAGGGATACATGGTGCAGAGGGATACATGGTGCAGGGGATACATGGTGCAGAGGGATACATGGTGCAGAGGGATACATGGTGCAGAGGGATACATGGTGCAGAGGGATACATGGCGCAAAGGGATACATGGTGCAGAGGGATACATGGTGCAGAGGGATACATGGCGCAAAGGGATATATGGAGCAGAGGGATACATGGCGCAGAGGGATACATGGCGCAGAGGGATACATGGTGCAGGGGATACATGGTGCAGGGGATACATGGTGCAGAGGGATACATGGCGCAGGGGGAGACATGGCGCAGAGGGATACATGGTGCAGAGGGATACATGGCGCAGAGGGATACATGGTGCAGGGGATACATGGAGCAGAGGGATACATGGCGCAGAGGGATACATGGTGCAGGGGATACATGGCGCAGAGGGATACATGGTGCAGAGGGATACATGGTGCAGAGGGATACATGGTGCAGAGGGATACATGGCGCAAAGGGATACATGGTGCAGGGGGATACATGACACAGAGGGATACATGGTGCAGGGGGATACATGGTGCAAAGGGATACATGGTGCAGAGGGATACATGGTGCAGAGGGATACATGGTGCAGAGGGATACATGGCGCAAAGGGATACATGGTCAGGGGGATACATGACACAGAGGGATACATGGTGCAGGGGGATACATGGCGCAGAGGGATACATGGTGCAGAGGGATACATGGTGCAGAGGGATACATGGTGCAGAGGGAGACATGGTGCAGAGGGATACATGGTGCAGGTGGATACATGGCGCAGAGGGATACATGGTACAGAGGGATACATGGAGCAGAGGGATACATGGTACAGAGGGATACATGGAGCAGAGGGATACATGGTGCAGAGGGATACATGGTGCAGAGGGATACATGGTGCAGAGGGAGACATGGTGCAGAGGGATACATGGTGCAGGTGGATACATGGCGCAGAGGGATACATGGAGCAGAGGGATACATGGTGCAGGGGGATACATGGTGCAGAGGGATACATGGCACAGAGGGATACATGGCGCAGAGGGATACATGGTGCAGAGGGATACATGGTGCAGAGGGATACATGGCGCAGAGGGATACATGGAGCAGAGGGATACATGGTGCAGAGGGATACATGGTGCAGAGGGATACATGGCACAGAGGGATACATGGCGCAGAGGGATACATGGTGCAGAGGGATACATGGTGCAGAGGGATACATGGTGCAGGGGGGTACATGACACAGAGGGATACATGGTGCAGATGGATCCATGGTGCAGAGGGATACATGGTGCAGGGGGATACATGGTGCAGAGGGATACATGGTGCAGAGGGATACATGGTGCAGAGGGATACATGGTGCAGGGGGGTACATGACACAGATGGATACATAGTGCAGAGGGATCCATGGTGCAGAGGGATACATGGCGCAGAGGGATACATGGCGCAGAGGGATACATGGCGCAGAGGGATACATGGTGCAGAGGGATACATGGTACAGAGGGATACATGGTGCAGAGGGATACATGGTGCAGGGGGATACATGGTGCAGGGGATACATGGCGCAGAGGGATACATGGTGCAGAGGGATACATGGTGCAGGTGGATACATGGCGCAGAGGGATACATGGAGCAGAGGGATACATGGTGCAGGGGGATACATGGTGCAGGGGGATACATGGTGCAGATCGATACATGGTGCAGAGGGATACATGGTGCAGAGGGATACATAGTGCAGGGGGGTACATGACACAGAGGGATACATGGTGCAGAGGGATCCATGGTGCAGAGGGATACATGGTGCAGAGGGATACATGGTGCAGAGGGATCCATGGTGCAGAGGGATACATGGTGCAGAGGGATACATGGCGCAGAGGGATACATGGCGCAGAGGGATACATGGCGCAGAGGGATACATGGCGCAGAGGGATACATGGTGCAGAGGGATACATGGTGCAGGGGGATACATGGAGCAGAGGGATACATGGCGCAGAGCGATACATGGTGCAGAGCGATACATGGTGCAAAGGGATACATGGTGCAGAGGGATACATGGCGCAGAGGGATACATGGTGCAGAGGGATACATGGTGCAGGGGATACATGGTGCAGAGGGATACATGGTGCAGAGGGATACATGGTGCAGAGGGATACATGGTGCAGAGGGATACATGGTGTAGAGGGATACATGGTGCAGGGGGATACATGGTGCAGGGGGATACATGGTGCAGAGGGATACATGGAGCAGAGGGATACATGGTGCAGAGGGATACATGGTGCAGAGGGATACATGGTGCAGAGGGATACATGGTGCAGGGGGATACATGACGCAGAGGGATACATGGCGCAGAGGGATACATGGCGCAGAGTGATACATGGCGCAGAGGGATACATGGTGCAGAGGGATACATGGTGCAGAGGGATACATGGCGAAGAGGGATACATGGTGCAGAGGGATACATGGAGCAGAGGGATACATGGTGCAGAGGGATACATGGTGCAGAGGGATACATGGTGCAGGGGATACATGGTGCAGAGGGATACATGGTGCAGAGGGATACATGATGCAGAGGGATACATGGTGCAGGGGGATACATGGCGCAGAGGGATACATGGAGCAGAGGGATGCACGGTGCAGGGGGATACATGGTGAAGAGGGATACATGGAGCAGAGGGATACATGGTGCAGAGGGATACATGGTGCAGGGGGGTACATGACACAGAGGGATACATAGTGCAGAGGGATACATGGCGCAGACGGATACATGGCGCAGAGGGATACATGGCGCAGAGGGATACATGGCGCAGAGGGATACATGGTGCAGAGGGATACATGGCGCAGAGGGATACATGGCGCAGAGGGATACATGGCGCAGAGGGATACATGGCGCAGAGGGATACATGGCGCAGAGGGATACATGGTGCAGAGGGATACATGGTGCAGAGGGATACATGGTGCAGAGGGATACATGGCGCAAAGGGATACATGGTGCAGAGGGATACATGGTGCAGAGGGATACATGGCGCAAAGGGATATATGGAGCAGAGGGATACATGGCGCAGAGGGATACATGGCGCAGAGGGATACATGGTGCAGGGGATACATGGTGCAGGGGATACATGGTGCAGAGGGATACATGGCGCAGGGGGATACATGGCGCAGAGGGATACATGGTGCAGGGGATACATGGCGCAGAGGGATACATGGCGCAGAGGGATACATGGAGCAGGGGGATACATGGTGCAGGGGGATACATGGTGCAGGGGGATACATGGCGCAGAGGGATACATGGTGCAGGGGATACATGGAGCAGAGGGATACATGGCGCAGAGGGATACATGGCGCAGAGGGATACATGGTGCAGGGGGATACATGGCGCAGAGGGATACATGGTGCAGAGGGATACATGGTGCAGAGGGATACATGGTGCAGAGGGATACATGGCGCAAAGGGATACATGGTGCAGGGGGATACATGACACAGAGGGATACATGGTGCAGGGGGATACATGGTGCAAAGGGATACATGGTGCAGAGGGATACATGGTGCAGAGGGATACATGGTGCAGAGGGATACATGGCGCAAAGGGATACATGGTGCAGGGGGATACATGACACAGAGGGATACATGGTGCAGGGGGATACATGGCGCAGAGGGATACATGGCGCAGAGGGATACATGGTACAGAGGGATACATGGAGCAGAGGGATACATGGCGCAGAGGGATACATGGCGCAGAGGGATACATGGTGCAGAGGGATACATGGAGCAGAGGGATACATGGTGCAGAGGGATACATGGTGCAGGGGATACATGGTGCAGAGGGATACATGGTGCAGAGGGATACATGGTGCAGAGGGAGACATGGTGCAGAGGGATACATGGTGCAGGTGGATACATGGCGCAGAGGGATACATGGAGCAGAGGGATACATGGTGCAGGGGGATACATGGTGCAGAGGGATACATGGCACAGAGGGATACATGGCGCAGAGGGATACATGGTGCAGAGGGATACATGGTGCAGAGGGATACATGGCGCAGAGGGATACATGGAGCAGAGGGATACATGGTGCAGAGGAATACATGGTGCAGAGGGATACATGGCACAGAGGGATACATGGCGCAGAGGGTTACATGGTGCAGAGGGATACATGGTGCAGAGGGATTCATTGTGCAGGGGGGTACATGACACAGAGGGATACATGGTGCAGAGGGATCCATGGTGCAGAGGGATACATGGTGCAGAGGGATACATGGCGCAGAGGGATACATGGCGCAGAGGGATTCATGGCGCAGAGGGATACATGGCGCAGAGGGATACATGGCGCAGAGGGATACATGGCACAGGGGGATACATGGCGCAGAGGGATATATGGCGCAGAGGGATACATGGCGCAGAGGGATACATGGTGCAGGGGATACATGGTGCAGAGGGATACATGGTGCAGAGGGATACATGGTGCAGGTGGATACATGGCGCAGAGGGATACATGGAGCAGAGGGATACATGGTGCAGGGGGATACATGGTGCAGGGGGATACATGGTGCAGAGGGATACATGGTGCAGAGGGATACATGGTGCAGAGGGATACATGGTGCAGGGGGGTACATGACACAGAGGGATACATAGTGCAGAGGGATCCATGGTGCAGAGGGATACATGGCGCAGAGGGATACATGGTGCAGAGGGATACATGGTGCAGAGGGATACATGGTGCAGAGGGATACATGGTGCAGGGGGATACATGGTGCAGGGGATACATGGCGCAGAGGGATACATGGTGCAGAGGGATACATGGTGCAGAGGGATACATGGTGCAGGTGGATACATGGCGCAGAGGGATACACGGAGCAGAGGGATACATGGTGCAGGGGGATACATGGTGCAGATCGATACATGGTGCAGATCGATACATGGTGCAGAGGGATACATGGTGCAGAGGGATACATAGTGCAAGGGGTACATGACACAGAGGGATACATGGTGCAGAGGGATCCATGGTGCAGAGGGATACATGGTGCAGAGGGATACATGGTGCAGAGGGATCCATGGTGCAGAGGGATACATGGCGCAGAGGGATACATGGCGCAGAGGGATACATGGCGCAGAGGGATACATGGCGCAGAGGGATACATGGTGCAGGGGGATACATGGCGCAGAGGGATACATGGTGCAGAGGGATACATGGCGCAGGGGGATACATGGTGCAGGGGGATACATGGTGCAGGGGGATACATGGTGCAGGGGGATACATGGTGCAGGGGATACATGGTGCAGAGGGATACATGGCGCAGAGGGATACATGGTGCAGAGGGATACATGGTGCAGAGGGATACATGGTGCAGAGGGATACATGGTGCAGGGGGATACATGGAGCAGGGGGATACATGGTGCAGGGGGATACATGGCGCAGAGGGATACATGGTGCAGAGGGATACATGGTGCAGAGGGATACATGGCGCAGGGGGATACATGGTGCAGGGGGATACATGGAGCAGAGGGATACATGGTGCAGAGGGATCCATGGTGCAGAGGGATACATGGAGCAGAGGGATACATGGAGCAGGGGGATATATGGTGCAGAGGGATACAAGGTGCAGAGGGATACATGGCGCAGAGGGATACATGGAGCAGAGGGATACATGGTGCAGGGGGATATATGGTGCAGAGGGATACATGGCGCAGAGGGATACATGGTGCAGAGGGATACATGGTGCAGAGGGATACATGGTGCCGAGGGATACATGGCACAGAGGGATACATGGCGCAGAGGGATACATGGCGCAGAGGGATACATGGTGCAGAGGGATACATGGTGCAGGGGATACATGGCACAGAGGGATACATGGTGCAGAGGGATATATGGCGCAGGGGGATACATGGCGCAGAGGAATACATGGCACAGAAGGATATATGGCCCCCCATGAAAGTTTGGAGCAGAAAATTTCAAGCTATTTTCATACTGGTGGGAAACTGCCTTTTGGCTCCACTCCAAATGTTCCCATCTGCCAGCTGGAGGGACTGGAAAATCACACCCATAGAGTCGTTATGACACAAAAGAAGGTGACTGGACCCATGGGGTCCATGGTGGCTCTCTGTAGAATAATGCGGTCAATCCCATTGGTCCACTCTGTCCCTGAGTTCTGTAAGCTTTTTGTCTCAAGCCTCCATCCCATTTGGAAAAACTTGATCGTCTCAGCTTTCACCTCCCTTGTACAGCACAGGTTACAGGTCATTACCACCTGCTATGTTAAAAAGTTCTTCCTCACAAACCTCCATATTTCTTGTCCCAAACCTCGAATCTGTGTCACCTAGTCCTTTTTAAAAATTCTTTCATGGACTGGGGGCAGCATTGCCAATCCCTAATTGCCCTTGAAAAGGTGGTGTTGAGCCATCTTCTTGAACCACTGTGGGTATGTGGTGTCGGCACATCGAGAGGAATATAGCACTTGGGAGCAGGAAAAGGCCATTTAGCCCTTCGAGCCTGTTCCACCATTTAATTTGATCATGGTTCACCTGATAGTGGTCTCAGCGCCACCTTCCTGTCTGCCCCCATAACCCTGTAACTAGTGGGGTGCCACAGGAATCGTTGCTGGTGCTCCAATTATTTACAATATAAATTAATGACTTGGACGAACAAAGTGACTGTACTGTTGGCAAGTTTGCAGACGGCACAAAAATAGGTGTGAAGACACAAATAATCTAGAGGGATATAGCCAGGTTAGGTGAGTGGACCAAAAACTTGGTGGATGGAACATAATGTAAGAAAATGTAAAGTTATGGACTTTGGTTGGAAGAATAAAAGAGCAGAATATTATTTAAATGGAGAAAGACTGCAGAAAGTTGCAGCACAGAGGAATTTAAATGGAGAAAGATTGCAGGAAACTACAACACAGTGAGATTTGTGGGTCCTCGTGCATAAATCAAAATAAGCATGCGTGCAAGTTCAGCAGGTAATTGGGAAGGCAAATGGAATGTTGGCATTTATATCGAAGGAAATGGAATGTAAAAATACAGAAATCTTCCTGAAATGAAATTGGGCACTAGTTAGACCACACCTGGAATACTGTGAACAGTTCTGGTCCCCTTTTGTAAGGAAATATATACCGGCGTTGGAGGCAGTACAGAAAAGGTTCATTAGGTTGACCCTGAGTATGGAAGAACTTTTTTATCAGGAGAGGTTAAGTAGGTTGGGCCTGTACTCACTGGAGTGTAGAAGAATGAGAGATGACCATATTGATAAATAGAGGGATCTCAGGGGGCTTGATAGAGTAGATGCTGAGAGGTTGTTTTCCCTCATAAGAGAGTCGAGGAGCAGAGGCAATAATCTCAGAGTAAGGGGTTGCCAATTTAAGACAAAGATGAGGAGAAATTTCTTCTCTCAGATGGTAGTGAACCTATGGAATTCTTTATTGCAGAGAGCTGTAGAGGCAGGGTCGTTAAGTATGCTCAAGACTGAGATAGACAGTTTTTTAATCAATAAGGGAATCAAGGGTCGTGGGGATAAAATGGGAAAGTGGAGTTGAGGATTATATCAGATCAGTCATGACCTCATTGAATGGTAGAACAGACTCAATGGGCCGAATGGCCTACTTCTGGTCTTAAGTCTTGTGGTCTTATGGTCCTTGACACCTACAGTGAAAGCAGATTTAATTTCAGTTTTCAAAAGGGAAATGGATAATTATCTGAAGAGAAAAAATAGCAGGTTATGGACAAAGGGCAGGGGAGTGATACCAACTGCATGGCTCTTACAGAGTCACCATGGACATGATGGACCAAATGGCTTCCTCATAACTATTCTATAATTCTGCATTAACATTAGAATATCGTGAAAATTAAATAAATATCTCCCAAGAAAAGTGGATTATGGAAAGGAATTCACTTCAGTAGATTGTTATAGTGTAGGTAGGGAGTACAATTCGAAGTTTGCGGATAAAACAAGACTTGACAATGTAGTAAATAGTGAGCAGGATAGCCATAGGCTTCAGGAGGACATAGACAGACTAGTGAAATGGGTAGACAAATGGCGGATGCAATTTAATGAGGACAAAAGTGAAGTGAAGCCCTTTGGGATAAACAACATGGAGAGACAGTATAATATGAATGGTCCTATTTTTGAGAGCGCACATATTCACAAATCATTGAAGGTTGTATGGCAAGTTGCTGAGGTGATTATGAAAGTGCTTGAGATACTTAGTTTGCCATTTAGGAACATTAAGTACAAAAACTAATGGGGACAGCTTTTCTTTGTCAACTGTATCTAAATCTGTTTTAATCTTCTACATCTCTACCAGATTTCCCCTAAACCTCTCACCTCACACATCTCTGTATTAAATTTCATCTGTCACTTGCCTGCCATTCTTAGCCTCTCACAATCCTGGTGCAGTCAATTGCTATCAACCTTGCTGTTTGCCACAGCTCCTCTGTGACTGTCACGCTGATGCATGATCCTTCTTCATCCTCTTCAACATCTCTGCAGTATCTGACACAGTCAATCATACAATCCTCCTCAAAGTGCAGTTATGACTTCACTCTTTTCTATTTCATCATGGCACCTTCAATATCTTCACTGCCCCCTGCATTATTCCTCCCAGAGCCCTGTAAGGATCTTTATTTGTCCCCTTGCTCTTCCAGATCTATATTCTGAACTTTGGCTACATCATCCAGATAGGGGTTCAGTTTCCTACTTATGACACACTCTGCTTCTCCAGCATTACTCTTCACCCTTTCAGCCTTTTGTGTTGTCAAATTACATTTCCGATATCCAGTTGAACACAGGATGCAAATCGCTCCAGCTATATATCGACAAGGCCAAATCCATGTGTTACAATCTTGTCAGGGACCGTTAATGTTTAAAGAAGATATCCGTACACTTAGCAATTAGCCGAACGAACTAAGTGACAAAATTTCTTACCTTGCAATTAAACAAGGCAGAACCATGAACACAACTCAATAGCTTATAAAGTCTTATCCTATAAACAAATTTCTAATTTAAATTTCTCTCCAAGAGTTTCCTTATCTCACAAAGTCGTGAAAGTTCACTCCCTTTTCCTGGGATCAACCCAAAGGGTATGCCAGAGCCCTCCAGAATTTACTTTACTTCTCCTTAGTGTCCCAGCTATTCCTTGGAGTACAACTTACATAGTGATCCTTCCATGAGCTTTTGACGAAGCAACCCTATAATAATTTTCTTCAAAGACCTAACTGTGGACTCTTCAGCTCCTTAACCAGACTTTGGAGATACATGGACTGTTTTTTCCAGTTTTTTACCAATGTTTCCATATCACTCTTTCAAAGCTAACTATTCAAGTTGACCCCTTTCTGCCACAAGGGTCTGTGAGGACCAATGTAGATTTTTTTTTCCATTAGCTGCAACATAGAGCAAATCTTTCAGCTGCTTTTCCCTCAAAACAAAATCCAAACTGAACTCCTTGCTTCTGTCAACAAACGGACAGAGTTAGATTAAACAAACAAAAGTTCTAACCAAGATTTCATCCTAAATCACTATAACTATGGCACATGGCATGCTTTGGGCTGATTCGAATAGGAACATAATTAACTTATTTTATGTTCAACACATGTTTTTGATTCTGAAACCCATATGAATAACCTATGTTGCTAATGCCATTTTATGACTCTCTCCCGACTCATACCCAGAATAAAGGAAAATGGTTGAGGTTGTCGTAGTTCAATCATCTCAGTTCCAGGACATTACTGCAGGAGTACCTGAGGGTAGTGTCCTCGGCCCAACAATCAGTTGCTTTATCAATAACCTTCCTTCCATCATAAGGTCAGAATTCAGGGTGTTTGCAGATGATTGCACAATCTCCAGCGCTATTCAAATCTCCTCAGATACTGAAGCAGCCCATGTCCAAATGAAGCAAAACCTGGAGAATATCTAGTCTTGAGCTAACAAGTGGTAACCTTGGCTGACAAAGGAAGTTAAGGATTGAATAAGATTAAAAGTAAAGCTGATAAAGTTGCCAGAAATAGCAGTAAACCTGAGGAGTGGGAGGTTATTAGAATACAGCAAAGGAAGGCCAAGAAACCGATAAGAAAGGGCGAACAGAACATGAATGAAATCTCACACAAATACATCAAAATGGACTGTAAAAGCTTCTATAGATATGTAAAAAGGAAGCATTTGGCTAAGATAAATGCGAGTCCATTCCAGGCAGACTCAGAAATAGAGAAATGGCAGAGAAGCTAAATGATTACTTTGTGCCTGTTTTCACTAAGAGAGAGGTACAGAAAATCCATCAGATGTAGAGATACAAAGCCCTATGGGGAATGAGAAGTTGCAGGACATTAGTATAAGAAAGAAGGTTGTGTTGGAGAAATTATTGAGACTGTACGTTGATAAGTCCCTGAGACCTCGTATTATACATCCCAGAATGTTCATGGAATTATAGAAACCCTACAGTGCAGAAGGAGGCTTTTTGGCACATCGAGTTTGCACCGACCCTCTGAACGAGTGCTCCACCCAGGCCCATGCCCTCGTCGTAACCCCATAGCCCTACCTAACATTTTGGACTGTAAGGGACAATTTTGCAAGGCCAATCCACCTCACCTGCATATCTTTGTACTGTGGGAGGAAACCAGAGTTCCAAGAGTAAACCTGCACAGACAAGATGTAAATGTGCAAACTCCACACAGTCAAGGTTGGAATTGGTCCATGGCACTGTGAGGCAGCAGTGCTAACCACTGTGGCACAGTACTGAAAGAGGTTGCTATAAAGATAGTGGATGCATAGGCTGGCACGGTAGCACAGTAGTTAGTACTGTTGCTTCACAGTGCTAGGGTCCCAGGTTCATTTTCCGCTTGGGTCACTGTCTATGTGGAGTCTGCACATTCTCCCCGTGTCTGTGTGAGTTTCCTCCGGGTGCTCCGGTTTCCTCCCACAAGTCCCGAAAGACATGCTTGTTAGGTGATTTGGACATTCTGGATTCTCCCTCTGTGTACCCGAACAGGACAAACAAGTCCCGGAACAGTCAGGTGAATGGCTCCCATATTCTGTGGAAGCCGTCGTCTGACCCTCGGATGACGAATTTAATTTTAACACCAAACCTGTTTGAATTCCATTTACTTCAGGATTGCTTATCAGTTTCTCAACCCGATGCCCCCACTTATCTACAGTTGGAACTTTAATAACTAAAGCTAATCGGTACATTCTAAATCATATGAATTATGAACTAACCTTTTGCAAACATGGTCTTCAGCATTATTGACCTCCTCTACCCTGTCACCTGTTGTGAATGTTTTATTCTTGTTTTTGTTACCGACAAA
Organism: Scyliorhinus canicula; assembly: GCF_902713615.1. Taxonomy (NCBI): domain Eukaryota; kingdom Metazoa; phylum Chordata; class Chondrichthyes; order Carcharhiniformes; family Scyliorhinidae; genus Scyliorhinus; species Scyliorhinus canicula. The sequence continues at coordinate 37,900,438 of NC_052156.1, read as the reverse complement.
CTTTGCTATTCCAATGCTCTGCTGATGGGATTCCTACCCTTCACCCTCTATATACTTTTAAAACCTTACTGTTCACATCCTATCCTACATCCAAGTCCTGCTTGTCCATCACCCTTACACTTACTGAGCTACATGGGCTCGTAGCTCTGCAATACTGCAAAACAAAAATTATATTCTTGTATTGAAATCAGTTCATGGCCACACCCCTTCCCATCACTGTGATCTGTGCCACGTTTGTAATCCCCCCCAAACTTTTCATTCCTCTTATTAACCCCTCCCTTTACCTACCAATGGTAGCCATGTTTTCAGTTGCCTAGGCAGCATTCTCTGGTACTCCCTGTTAAACCCTCTGCTACTGCATTCCTCATTCAGCTTCTCCTCAAACCCACCTCTTCAATCAACTTTTTAGTAACCACTTCTGAAAACTTGTTCAAGAGCTTTGCATTCAATTTTCCCTGTGCCTTGGTCCTTATTACTTCTTTATACATTGAGTTTGCTCATTAGATGCATGCTGTTCTTGTTATTTGGTTTGGTTGTTGGTCCCTGTCCTCCACCTCTGCTGATATTGCATTGTCTTTTCATCACATTTTCTCCAATGGGGAGAAAACATGTTGAAATGTTTTATTAAATAGTACAGAAAAAACAAGAACATTACAAAGATAATGCTGGCCTTGCCAAAGAATGAACAAAAAAAAAGATAGTTAGGATCTGGAAGGGACTGCCTGCAAGTGTGGTGGGGACAGATTCAAAGGGATTTCAAAGGAAAATTGCCCTATAATTTGAAGGGTTAAGGGGAAAGGGCAGGGGAGTGGGCCTGGCTGAGTTGATCTTGCTGCCAGCCATCATGAATATGAAGGGCTGAAGGGCCTCCTTCTGTGCTGTGACCATTCTATGGTTCTATCATTACAACATTATCATCATCAGCAGTTGTAATACAACCCTGCATAAAAATGCTATGTTCCTTTTTCTGACTATACATATTGTTGGCTCCTATTCAGAGTTTCATTTTTAATTACAGCAATGCTGCATCGGTTCAGATGTGATTACACAAAGGTTATTTGCAGACAAAACTAGTAAATAGCCAATGTTGTTCCTTTGTTTAAGAAGGGTAGCAAGGATAATCCAGAGTACTACAGGCCGGTGGGCCTTAGGTCAGTGGTTGGGAAATTACTAGAGAGAATTCTTCGAGACAGGATCTACTCCCATTTGGAAGCAAATGGATGTATTAGCGAGAGGCAGCACGGTTTTGTGAAGGGGAGGTCGTGTCTTACTAACGTGATAGAGTTTTCCGAAGAGGTCACAAAGATGATTGATGCAGGTCGGGCAGTGGATGGTGTCTATATGGACTTCAGTAAGGCCTTTGACAAGGTCCGTCATGGCAGACTGGTACAAAAGGTGAAGTCACACGGGATCAGGAGTGAGCTGGCAAGATGGATACAGTCATAGAAGGCGAGAGTAACATGGGAAGGGTGATTTTCTGATTGGAAGGCTGTGACTAGTGGTGTTCCGCAGGGATCAGTGCTGGGACCTTTGCTGTTCGTAGTATATATAAATGATTTGGAGGAAAATGTAACTGGTCTGATTAGTAAGTTTGCGGACGACACAAAGGTTGGTGGAATTGCGGATAGCGATGAGGACTGTCAGAAGATACAGCAGGATTTAGATTGCTTGGAGACTTGGGCGGAGAGATGGCAGATAGAGTTTAATCCGGACAAATGTGAGGTAATGGATTTTGGAAGGTCTAATGCAGGTGGGGAATATACAGTGAATGGTAGAACCCTCAAGCGTATTGACAGTCAGAGAGATCTAGGTATACAGGTCCACAGGCTACTGAAAGGGGCAACACAGGTGGAGAAGGTAGTCAAGAAGGCATACGGCATGCTTGCCTTCATTGACCAGTCCTCATCGTTATACTGAGTATAAAAATTGGCAAGTCATGTTGCAGCTGTATAGAACCTTATTTAGGCCACACTTGGAGTATAGTGTTCAATTCTGCTCCTCACACTATCAGAAGGATGTGGAGGTTTTGGAGACGGTGCAGAAGAGATTTCCCGGGATGTTGCCTGGTCTGGAGGGCATTAGCTATGAGGAGAGGTTGAATAAACTCGTTTGTTCTCACTGGGACAACGGAGGTTGAGAGGTGACCTGATGGATGTCTACAAAATTATGAGGGGCATAGACAGAGTGGATAGTCAGAGATTTTTTCCCAGGGTAGAATGGTCAATTACTAGGGGGCATAGGTTTAAGGTGCGAGGGGCAAGGTTTAGAGAAGATGTACGAGGCACATTTTTTACACAGAGGGTAGTGGGTGACTGGAACTCGCTGCTGGAGGAGGTGGTGGAAGCAGGGACGATAGTGACGTTTAACGGACATCTTGACAAATACATGAAAAGGATGGGAATAGAGGGATACGGACCCTGGAAGTGCAGAAGATTTTAATTTAGACGGGCAGCAAGATCGGCACAGGGTTGGAGGGTCGATGGTCCTGTTCCTGTGCTGTACTTGTCTTTGTTCTTTGTTCATTACCGTTACGTAGAGCAGAATGTAGGTGTGTGTTTCTGTTAAGCTCTGTGTGCTTAAAATGAAAAGTGGAATCAATTACAAGTCACATTACAAACACTGAAGTTGTATTCGGCAGGTGGGTTAACAAGTTGGAGTCAACATAACTGTAATTTCTTTTGAGACAAGGCACAGCAACTTATCTCTTCAGATTGTTTTGCGCTTACAAACATACAAGCACAGATCGCAGGTATAAATCACCCTCACTGCAAAAATCTGTGTTGAGAACATTTCAATTTTCCGATGTTTTAACTAATTTGTTTTCAGTTTGTGCAGAGTTTACTTGGTCTGCCGCAGCTCCAGAGAAAACACAGCTAAGAGACAATTCTATATTGGAGTCAGCCAATCCAAAGCAAATTGAAGCCACCTGGATAGGGTAGAATAAATGTCGAGACAATTTTGACTGATTCAGCGAAGATGATGACATAAATGCACTTTCTAAGTGTCACTCTTTTGGCACAACATTGTGTAATATTTTGCAAAAGCCTCAGGGTGGTATTTTCCGGGTGCTCCAGCCGCAGGTGGCCTGCCATTGGCCGGTGGCGTGATCTTCTGTTCCCGCCGTTGTCAATGGGAATTCCTGTTTTATGCACCACCCGGCACCGAGAAACCCGAGGTGGGGGTTTCCCGTCAGCGGGAACGGCCGGAAAATTCCAGCCTATATCTACATTTCCCATTCAATTTCCCTATGTTGCTGTCACAGGTTGCCTGTAGCCTTAGGGTGGCTCTTTTGAGCAGATTTTCAGCTTTGTCCACCAACTCCACTGTTAACATTTGCACTTGATTTGGGGTTTTTAATTCTTATTGTACTTAAATTATTTATTTTTGTCTCCAATACTTTTTGAAACTTACTAATGCTGCAAGGCTCCCGGTTCGTCTTTTCCCGTTTGTGGATTTCTGGGTATCTTCTCTTTTATATAAGTGTGTAATTACTTTAGTACAGACCTCATCCTGTTGATTCATAGATGTTTAGAATAGAACATAGAACAGAACAGACCCTTCGGCCCTCGATGTTGTGCCGAGCAATGATCACCCTACTTAAACCCATGTATCCACCCTATACCCGTAACCCAACAACACCCTCTTAACCTTACTTTTAGGACACTACGGGCAATTTAGCATGGCCAATCCACCTAACCCGCACATCTTTGGACTGTGGGAGGAAACCGGAGCACCCGGAGGAAACCCACGCACACACGGGGAGGACGTGCAGACTCCGCACAGACAGTGACCCAGCCGGGAACCGAACCTGGGACCCTGGAGCTGTGAAGCATTTATGCTAACCACCATGCTACCGAATGATGGAACACAGAAAGAGGTTATTTGACACATTATGCCTGTGTAACATTTTCCAGATTGTCCTGCTCTCCTGCTTTCTCCTTATAGTCCTGAACACGTTCACTTTTCAAGTATTTATACACTTCCCTTTTGTAACCTATGATTACAGGTCATGGGCTGGATTCTCCGTAGCCCCGCTGCGAAATCACGTTTGTTGCGGGGGCGGAGATTCAAAGTTCCCAATGGAATCGGGCCCGGCGCTGCTCCAACAATGGTCCGGGCCCTGAATAAACGCACGTCCGTGAATTATGCCGCGTGGCTGGGGGGGCCATTGCCAGAGGCCCACCCAGCGATACTCCTCCACTCCCGACCGGCCGAGTTCCCGATGGCGTGGAACTAATGTGGTATTGCTGGTCGGGATGTTCGCGTGGTGGCTGTGGACTCAGTCCGTGGCTGCCCTGTGGAGGGCGGGGGTATCGAACGCCCGGGGGGGGGGGGGGGGGGGGGGGGGGGTCGCGGAAGCAGCGATCGGGCTGGAAGGATTTTTGGGTGCGTGGCCGATCGGGGGGGGGGGGGCCCGGTTTGTTGGTGTTGGTCCGCAGTCCGAGACCGCCATGGTGCTTGGCGCGGCCGCTGGAGACCATCGGCGTGCGCATGCACAAACCCAGAACCAGAAGTGTGGGGGCTATATCTGCAGCCAAAGCTGCATGAAGAACTCCAACTCCCTGCCAGCCCCCTGAAGGTAAGTGATTCAGGTTGGTTTTTTTCTAAGAAACCCGGGAGTGAAACGCCTGCATTTTTATTCCGGCGTGGGGACATAGCCCCATTTTTGGAGAATTCAGCCCATGATTTACTGGCTGCGAGATGCCGAAATCTGGAACCCGCCCACAATGGGCGGGGCCCAGACTTGCAGAGTTAACTCTGCCATCGCCAGATTGAACCAGCTCCCAGGATCTACCGGCCTAGCCGAGGAGACCAGAGCCAGGCGCTGTTCAACTGGTCTCCACAAATGGGGACCAGGCAGAATGGCACTTGGGGGGTCTCCTGGGCAATTGGAGGTCCCTAGATGGCTGGTACATGGGTTGGATGGCACCCTGGTACTGCTGATGCTGCCTAGGAACCTTGGCAATGTCAACTTGGCACCGTGGCAGTGCCATCCTGGTAGTGCCACATCGGTGCCACCCAGGTGCCAGCCTGGCACTATCAGGGTGCCCAGGTGGCACTACCAGGCAGGCAGGGGCACTGTCAGGGTGCCAGGCTGCAAGTACCAAGGTGCCCAGGTAGCATTTTGCCTGTGCTGGGGATCAGGCCCAGGGGTGCTCTGCCCATGTGAGGTGGGGTGAGGGGGCCTCGTGAATCCCCCCAACTGGTTAGGGGGGGGTCGCGTTGAACAATCTCTCGATTCCCGCACAGAACCGACTTTTATTTTTGGTTAGATCCTGCCCATCATCGGCTTCCACCACCCTTATAGGCAATGCATTCCAGACCACTATAATTCTCCAGGTAAACATTTTTTTCTTCACGGTGTCTCTGCATCGTTTGCCAATTAGTCAAAATAAACTGGACGTCCACAGTATTAGCAAAGCGGATAGTGTGCCTCGGAATGTTACAAGCCTTTCAGGTAACAATATTATTCCACAGGATTTTTTAATGCAGTATCTTATCTCAGCAACTATATTGGAAAATATCATAAGCTTTTCCAGCTACTGCGCAGAGTAAAAGTCATGTGGCTCCCTTAATTATTTTGTACTTTGTGTACAATTGTTTCTTATCAATTTACTACTGTCAATAATTTCAAATCTTACTCTCTTTCCAATGTATATGCCGCAGCTATCTGGTAGCTACTGAGCAAACCAAAAACATTCCTGGCGGGATTTACCCACCAATCTGCTGCGTGTTTTTCGGCAGTGGAGGTGGTCCGTCAGCGGGATCTACCGGTCCCGCCATTGTCAACGGGCATTTCCCATTGATTTCACCCCTCATTGGCAGGAGACCTGTACGCCCGCGTGGGACTGGAATATCCCGCCAGCATGAACAACCAGTAAATCCCGCCCAATATCCACTAATCTTAGGACGTTTAACTGGCAAAACAGCCCTCCACCTCCAATTGACATCCAATGCAAACAAGCAGGCATGCTAAATGAATCTTCCTTTTATAAAACAATTAATTTTTCCAGACTGAAAATAGATTTCGTGGCTATAGTTGTCAATTACTAAAATCAAATCAAGTTGTCTTAGATAAATACAGAAATATTGACATGATATGATTCAGGCTTAATGACAGCAAAAGATTAAGAAAGTTCCTCTTTATAATAAAACCATACACTTGCGTACAAGTCCCTCTCATGTAAAAGTTGACTCCATGAATTTTGGCTCATAAAAATATAACTTTTCAAACACCTTTTGTGTAAAAGTTGACCCTAGTTTTTCCGGGATCAAAGCTGAAAATTTTCAGAAAGAAAATATAATCCTGAATTTGTTAATGGTTTGATTTCATTGTAAATGTATAAATAATAATGCAAATCAATATGGGTAAATGAATTAATAAATGTTAGATGATTATTGTGGCTGACATATATAGTTGGTAATGTTGGTAACATGAAAAAATGTTGGATAATTAATAGGAATTCTTTCGTATTGTTAGTTTTTACTTCATTCCAGTGCAATAGTCTTTTGTGGATTTGACTAGGGCCCAAATCAAGCACAAGTCAACCCCTCGGAAACAGTTACCTGTGGTAAAAATTTACCCTGAGGCCTTTGGCCTAAGAAAATCTCAAAAATGTGACTGTTACACAAGTATTTACAGTAATTCTGTTCTTTTTTCACATCAAACATCAAATAATTATGTGGGGTGGGTTTCAAGGAAATTTGTTTCAATTTCTTGAGAATAAATAAGTAATATCAGGGCTCAAACCCGTTCACAGGGATGGGGCAGAAAATAATGCAATACTGCCTTAGGCCCAACAGGTTGAGAGCCTATTTTAGTCACTAATGTGCTTCACTATAATATACTCAGTTGTTCGAAAATGACATTCAACAGTTAGTGAAAATAAACTGACTCGCACATTTGTGACATACTAATTCACTTACCTCCAGATCGGAATTATATTCATGTTCCAAGTGAGCGTTTTCAGCGGCTTCAACCAGACGCTGCGAAGGAGAAACAAAATGCATCGAAATTAGGCGAAGGGTTCATCACAAAAACAGTTAGGTGGAGAAAAACTAATTTTAAATAAGGGTAATTAAACCCCTGCCTGTTTCCGACAGGGACCTGGGCCGAGGCCCCCATCAAAATGGTGGTGACTCAGACATTGGTGGGCCTGCCACTATTGTGCTACCGACCATTCCTGCCGAATGGAGCAGAGAGAAAATCAGCCACAGAGGATCACACGTAGATTAATGAGTACATGCTCATCAAAATAAAATTATATATGTATATAATATTCTGAAATTTAATAATTTCAGAAAACTTATCCTTTGCTTCGAATTACCTTTTCAATGAAACGTGAAACCAAGGCCTGCTTAAGTGAACATAAAAGATCCTATGACATTATTTTGAAGAAAAGGGGAGTTATCCCTGGTGTCCTGGCCAAAATCAGCATCACAAAAAAACAGATTATCTGGCCATTATCACATTGCTGTTTGTGGAACATTGCCATGTGCAAATGGGCTGCCATATTTCCTACATTTCTGGTGGTCTTGAAAGTCACTCTATAAATGCAAGGGTGTCTTTCTTTTTTATTATCGGGATTTAATTGACCACAAAGACAAAAATAAATACAGTGAAGCTCCATTATGGATCATGGTTTTTTTTAAGAGGCGATCACACAATAAGAGAAAAAGATACTAACCTATCACCAAAAGGTTTTTGGGTTACTTAAGTAAATCATCCCGGTTTGGCGAATTAAAGCAATAAATATGATGTACACCAAGATGCTGAAATTGAATTTGGGGGTGATTTTGCACTTGTGTTTACCACGAACACAAAAGGCGATGTGGATGCAAAGCCCTGTGAGAGCTGGAAAACGGGAATCTCGCTGGCGAGATCTCATTTTCAGATTTTCCCTGCCTCGCTCCTGTGAAGTTACAAGGTTCCCGATTTCAACATATCATTAGCGGGCTTCACCGCCGTATTGTTCCCCCATATTAGAAACATACCCCTCGCTGACGTGGCATCATGCCGGCAAGGTTTACAGCAGGTTTTTTTAAAATGGGAACCAGGTGAAGGGAACCTGCCAGGGCCCACAGGTAAGTAGAGCCCCCGGAGGGGAGAGGGTCATGCTTGTTTTCCAAACTTTTTGGCATTTTAAATTCCGATATCTACATTTTAATCAATTTTGCCTCTGTAAGCTTCCCATGCTGTTAATTACTTCAACTTTCACACTGGTTGACTGCTTCTAACTGTTTCTCAGAGTGTATGTGCAGGATTCTCTGGCCTTCCAGCCACGTGTTTCCCAGTGGGGGGAGGCGGCACGTTAGACAAAGTTAGACAAAGGAGAACCAGTGGACGTGATGTATTTAGATTTCCAGAAGGCCTTTGACGAGGTGCCACACAGGAGACTGTTAAATAAGTTAAGAGCCCATGATGTTCAGGGTAAGATCCTGGCATGGATGGAGGATTGACTGACTGGCAGAGGCAGAGAGTGGGGATAAAGGGGTCTTTTTCAGGATGCCAGCCGGTGACTAGTGGTGTACCTCAGGGGTCAGTGCTGAGGCCACAACTTTTCACAATATACATTAATGATCTGGAGGAAGGAACTGAAGGAACGGTTGCTACATTTGCAGATGATACCATGATCTGTAGAGGGACAGGTAGTATTGCGGAAGCAGGCAGGCTTCAGAAGGACTTGGGCAGGCTAGGAGAGTGGGCAGAGAAGTGGCAGATGGAATACAATGTGGAAAAGTGTGAGGTTATGCACTTTGGAAGGAGAAATGGAGACATAGACTATTTTCTAAATGGGAAGGTGCTTAGGAAATCAGAAGCAAAAAAGGACTTGGGAGTCCTTGTTCACGATTCTCTTAAGGTTAATGTGCAAGTTCAGTCGGCAGTTAGGAAGGCAAATGCAATGTTAGCATTCATGTCGAGAGGGCTAGAATACAAGACCAGGGCTGTACTTCTGAGGCTGTATAAGGCTCTGGTCAGACCCCATTTGGAATATTGTGAGCAGTTTAGGGCCCCGTATCTAAGGAAGGATGTGCTGGCCTTGGAAAGGGTCCGCAGGACGTTCTCAAGAATGATCCCTGGAATGAAGAGCTTGTCGTTTGAGGAACGGTTGAGGAGAGTTTCGAAGGATGAGGGAGATCTTATTGAAACTTACAGAATACTGCGTGGCCTAGATAGAGTGGATGTGGAGAGGATGTTTCCACTTGCAGGAAAAACTAGAAGCAGAGGACAAAATCTCAGGCAAAAATTACAATCCTTTAAAACAGATATGAGGAGGAATTTTTTCAGCCAGAGGGTGGTGAATCTGTGGAACTCTTTGCCACAGAAGGCTGTGGAGGCCAAACCACTGAGTGTCTTCAAAACAGAGATAGAAAGGTTTTAGATCAATAAGGGGATCAGGGATGATGGGGAGAAGGCAGGAGAATGGGGATGAGAAAAATATCAGCCATGATTGAATGGCGGAGCAGACTCAAAGGCCTAATTCTGCTCCTGTGTCTTATGGTCTTATGGGCATTCACTGACCATGGGATTCTCTGCTCTCACTGCTGTCAATGAGGAATCCCACTGAAGCCACCCGTCACCGCCGGGAAACACAGAGGCCTGGGCATGCTGCCGGTGAGACTTGAGAAGCCCTCTGCCAGCGAATGGCTGGAGAATTCCAGCTTCTATGACATCATCGATACCTCCTAGAAATACTAGAGTTGAGAAATCTGGTGAGAAAGACACCATGGGTTAGCCCCTTGTTGAAAAATGATTTCAGGCAATTATTAGGTTGGGAATTGCCTTACTCAGAAGGTTATTCATTTAATTCCCACTCCAGGACTTAAGCACGACAATCCAGGTTGACACTGCAGTACAGCACAGAGGGAACGATGCATTGCTCAAGATGCCATCTTTCAGATGAGGCCTTAAACCGAAGTCCCATCTGCCCTCTCAGGTGGATGTAAAAGATCCTGTGTCAATATTTCAAAGAATAGGGATATTATACCCCCGATGCCCTGAAAAATATTTATCCCTTCTCAACATCACAAGAATAAGGTCATCTGAGAGTGCTCACATCACTCTATGTGAGAGTTAGTTGTATGCAAATTGGCTACCAGAGTTCCTGCACTATAACAGCGACTGCACTTCAAAAGTATTACATTGGTTCTGATGCACTTTGTGATGTCCTGTGTTAGTGAACATTGCTCTATAAATACCTGTCTTTCTTAATCACATTCGGTGTTTTGATTTGCAGTGTGATCTATTGTCACAGTTATTGAGTCTGCATTGTCGATTTGCTAATTATATAAAGGTTGGTTGAGTGGATTCAATATTCATTAATGACGATTAAGAGAGTGGCAAAGGCAGTAATATCGAGTGGCGAAGGAGGTAATATGAATGCAGAGGGACATTTTGTAAATGTTCAGAGATGTTCAGCAGAAGTGATTCACCCCTCCCACATCCTTGGCTGCAAGGTGTTGAGGGGCTGTTCCTTTTTCTACTACCGCCTCACCTTCACTTTACTCTTTCAACTTCTCCAAATTCAGGCTTTTATGAACAGCAGGCTTGTGCAGGATGCAGTACACAATATGGAGGCTCTTTGTGGAACACATTCTAGGGACCTCAGTTTTAGCAGTACGATGGTGTGCACATACGACACTGGACATGCCTGAATATACAGAAAAGTTGCAGCTCCCTACAGCCTTCTGGAATCGGACCTGCTGCCTGCTGAACCAGTCAGCCATGCATTGTAAAAGTTATCACAGTCATTAACTTTGTTATCGCTGATTAATAGCAGTTTGTTACCAGGAGCATCATCCACATCTTCCAGTCTACCGCACACAACTGCATTAAGATAGTTAGTAATCCTCTGCTGCCAGTGCTAATCTGAAAATGCCTGTTTTGCTCATGACGGGTGGCGTGTTTAGTACTAGTCGTGCCATGTTGGTGCAAGGAGCAAAAATGGATGTGGGTTGCAGAAGCACTTTTGTGCGTCACAGGATGAAAGCATATGTCAGCTGACTGATAATTTACCCAATCATCTTGATTCTGTAATCCAAGACTAGCTGATAATCCAGGGAATGATGGCCATTTCAGATGCTGCTGGCTACTTTTCCAGGTCCTTAATACAAAAATGTGTTGTCAATGATACCCAGATTGTAAGGAAACCAGCCACTGCTGTAAACCTCCAAGTTTTTTGTGTTGACCTGTTGAGGTCAATGTCGAAGAGGATATACTGGTTAGCCCTGACAACAGGTGAGTATTGACTACCTTGGCAGCTGTGTGCACCAGACTGGAAAATATGGGTGATGTTCCTTGTCGCAGACAGGTATTAATCAGAAATAACAAAGTTAACAATGCATGGCTTACTGGTCCAGCAGGCAACACGTCCTGTTCCTGGAGGCTGCAGAGAGCTGGAACACTGGGTCTGCAAAAGTATGCAGGGTGGCACAGTAGCACAATGGCTAGCACTGTTATTTCACAGCGTCAGGGACCCAGATTCGATTCCCAGCTTGGGTCACTGTCTGTGCGGAGTCTGCACATTCTCCCCGTGTCTGCGTGTGTTTCCTCCGGGTGCTCCGGTTTCCTCCCGCAAGTTCCGAAAGACATGCTTGTTGGATGATTTAGAGATTCTGACCTCTCCCTCAGTGTACCCGAACAGGTGTCGTAGTGTCATGACGAGGGGATTTTCACAGTAACTTAATTGCAGTGTTAATGTAAGCCTACTTGTGACACTAATAAAGATTATTATTACTATTCGCTTACTGCACTTCAGAAAGCAGACTCGGCCTATACACCCTGCGTGAGGTGCATGGCCTCCTACATCCTACCCCTCACATGCTGTCTTCCAAAAGGCCTAGATGCAGATTCTGGTTGCTAACTGCTGCTGCCTCTATTTCTCCTAACTGCTCTTCCATTAAAATACAAATGACAATAATAGTAGCCGTGGTAGAAAGGCATAATCTGAAAGCTGGAATCTTTCTTGCCAATGCAAACACAAGCAGTCAAATCCTATAATCCAATGGCAATTGTAGATCCATGTCCCTTTAAATATTTCCTCAGTGTCTTTGAGAGACCAATTGTGTTAAATTTTGCTGTTTGGCACCAGACAGGTTTTTCTCTGTTTCAAGTTAAAATCACATAAGTGTGTTATTGGTCCACGATTTGCACAAATATATTCAGCCTCTATCCGTCACGGACGGGTCTCAAGCAACTAAAAGAACCGCATGGTTAAAATAGCTGCTATTGGTAACATAGCAGGATCAGCACAGTCAATACTCCATCACAATTTTATTTGCCTGACCGAACAATTCCCATAAATTCCCAGGGATCAAAGGTTGAGGGTTAAAATGACCACTTATTTGTTCAGCATATTGAGTGTAACATATTGAATTTTGTGCACTGCACATAACATCGAGTGGACACAGAACTAAACAATGAAGTTCATCCAACACAAAGGCTCAGGCATGTTTATTTGCAACAGTGAGACGAAGGGCATCATCGGGACGGGATGCGGTCAGTGAATCCCGGAAGAGGCCTGCCCCAGGATTCCCAACAGTTGTTACGTCTCAATAGATCTAACCACATCTGGCAAGATGTCATGATCTGGGTCCTGTCCACAATGGGCGAGCCCAGTCTCGCATGGTTCAGCGAGTTTAAAAACCCATTTAGCCATGCTCATGCCAGCTGAATGGCCACCCGGCATCTATGAGCCTCACCGTGGAGACCCTCACCGGGCACCGTTCAGCACTGGTCCCCACAGATCAGGGGCCAGACGGAATGGCATCTGGGGGGGGTCTCCTGGGCCAGTGTTCTTCAAAGTCGGGGCATGACCTGCCGGTGGGTCGCGGGCGGGTATTGGGAGGGTCGCGGAGCCGTTGTCCACGGCGCTCCCGATCGCGCAAATCCCCACGCAGCAGCCAGCTTTTCATAATGCCGGCTGCAAGCGGTCGGGAAAATGTCACAAAAAAAAAATTTGCACACGTTGCGCATGCACGCATGATGATCGGTGAGCATGCGCAAATCGGGCGCGCATTCGCAGTGCGGCTGCTATTTTTTAAACGGTTGCAGATTTTTGTAGTGGTTCTGTAGTAGTTTTTATTCATTTATTCATTTATTTTATTTGTTTAATTTTTATTGTTTTCATTTATTTTATTAATTTTACTTTTTTTTTACAAGTTCTGGGGGGGGGGGTTATTCATTTTTTTTCATTTATTTTACTCATTTTATTTTTTATTACAATTATTATTTGATAAAATATTACAGGAAAAAAATGCAGAACATTGGACAGATGGAGACTCCATACTTTCCGACACCGGAAGGCTTCACCTTCATCCAAAAGGCTTCTTCCGGGCACCTTGGCACTGGCAGTCTGGCATCCTTGCGGTACCACCTGGGTGCCAGCCTCACACTGCCAGGGTGCCCAGGTGGCACTAACAGTGCCAAGGTGCCAGGTTGTCATTTTTCCCGGACTGGAGATTGGGCCCGGGGTTGCCCTGACCATGTAAAGTGAGGTGGGAGAGGGCCCTGTGGACCCCCTTAGAGGTGAGTTGGAGCGTTGGTGGGTCACATCACTCTGCTCGTTGGGCATCCTTAGTGCAGGAAATGATGCTAAAGTGCGACCTCAGGAGTGTTCTGCGTGCAGACTCTGCACAGACAGTGACCCAAGCCAGGAATCGAACCTGGGACCCTGGTACTGTGAAGCCACGGGCTAAATTCTCCCAAAGGGTAACAAAGTGCCGACGCCGGAGTGAAACCCGGAGTGTTTCACTCCGGCGTCGGAGGCCGCTCCTCGCCCCCTATTCTCCACCCCCCCCAGGGGGCTAGGAGCGGCGGCGCGTCAATCTCGCGCACCGGGCCTTGACGCTTGCGTCAAAGCAGCACGGCCTGAATGACACGGCTGGCGGCGCCTAAATGACATCACCCGCACATGCACAGGTTGGCCGGCGCCAAACCGCGCATGCGCGGTTGCCGTCTTCCCCTCCACTGCCCCGCAAGACATGGCGGATTGATCTTGCGGGGCGGCGGAGGGAAAGAAATGCGTCTTTCAGAGACACTGGGCCCGACGATCGGTGGGCCCAGACCCCTCCTGAGCACGCCCCTGGTGCTCGATCCTCCCTCCGCCTCCCACAGGTCCCACACGCAACGTTCGCGCGATCTTCATGCCGGCAGCGACCAGGTGTGGTTGGCGCCGATGTGAACCGGTCGGAGCGGCCTGTCGCAAAACGCGACACGCCATTTTAGGAGGGGTGGGAGAATCACGTGGGGGTGCCAGGGCGGCGTGGCATGATTCGCCCAGCACTCCCGCGATTCTCCCACCCGGCGTGGGGTCGGAGAATCGCGCCCCACAGCACTAACCACTGTGCTACCGTGCCGCCCAATCTATATAATAAATAAATGGCAGTGAAGAAATGAGGATCACAGCAGGCGATATCCAGAGCTTGCAATACCCCTCAGGTTATATCAAATTTGTCACCTAGAAAATTACACAACTCTCAATCCTATTGAGAAATGTATGAAATAATAACTTAACAAATTACACTAGATGGAGTGGAACTACAAAACCTAAAGTACTTCAATTAGAATAATTATATATCAAACAGATCACAATATGAATGTTACCTCCAGGGATATAAACTTCCTTAAATCTGCAACAAATTGTGTAGTATACAAATTTTCAATGGAACCATTTAATTGCTTTCCTAAATGCTCACATCAAACATGATATATGTTGTGATATTGCTTTAAGGAGAATATGTTAATGAATAAGTAACCAGGATATAAACTGTGTGACTAGCAGACATTGTTCAGAGTAACTTTCAGTTTGGCAAGCAGCATGTGATGTGAAGGAGTTGCAGCTGTACTTTTTTAACAACAGTTGTTGAATCTTTATAATAAAGCTGTCTGTTCAGCAATCCTGTACCACATCTTCAAATAAACTGAACCCCTTAGTTTGCAAGGGGAAGTGGTGGTGGCGCAGTGGTAATGTCACTGGGCTAGCAATCCAGACACCAGGCGAATGTTCTAGAACAGGGGTGGGCAAACTACGGCCAAAGGTATTTCTGCGGCCCACCAAGTCATTAAAAAAAAAAAAAAATTTTTTTTTAAATTTTTTTATTTAAAAAAAAAAATTTTTTTTTTAAGGTTAATGGGGGCGGGCTGTTGGGTTACTTACTGGTATAGGGTAGATACGTTGACTTGAGTAGGGTGATCATTGCACGGCACAACGTCGAGGGCCGAAGGGCCTGTTCTGTGCTGTACTGTTCTATGTTCTATATGAGGCGCCCAGAATCATAACCGGGTGAAGTAATTATTTTACTTAATATACTATGCGGCCCTTTGTGAATTGTGAATTTCTGAATGTGGCCCTTGCACGGAAAAGTTTGCCCACCCCTGTTCTAGAGTCATGGCTTCAAACCCCACCATCAAATCCTTACTCAAATCATTATGAAGTCTAAAAGGAATGAAATCGGATGAACCAACTGGCATCGACCAAGGCATCGGAAACGACAATGGCACACACAACCCTGACAACCCTGCAACGTCCTCCTTACTAGCATCTGTGGGATTGTGCCAAAATTGGGAGAAATAGCCTAATATATTCATACACACTGAATCATGCCTCATAGACACTGTGCTTACAATGTCCTTGGGAATGACCCATCCCACCAATAAGACAGGCCCACCAGAGGTGGCAGCAGAGTGGTAACCATTGAAGGGAGTTTTCCTGGGAGTCCTTAACATCAACTCTGGACCGCATGAAGTCGCATGGTATTATGTCAAACATGGGCAAGGAAACATCCTGGTTTCCACCTACTGCACCATTACTATCACCCCTACCCCTCAGCTAATGACTGAATACTCCTCCATGTTGAACACCACTTGGAGAAAGCACTGAGGGTGGCAAGGGCACAGGATGTACTCTGGGTGGGGTACTTTAATGTCTATCACCAAGGGTAGCTTGGTAACACCACTATCAAGAAGAGGGAACGACATACTTGAACAAGTTCTCACTAATCTACCTGTCACAAATGCATCTGCCCATGACAATTCTTCACACTGAGGACACCTTCACTGTCTTCTGTGGCAGTACGACCGGACTAAATAGGATATATTTAACAGAACTGGGCATTGATGAGGCACTGTGGGCCATTAGCAGCATCAGGATTATATACAACAATACACCCAGCCTCTGAGCCAGAAGCTCCAGGTTTTAGAGTCCCACCCCAGGACTTGATGGCCAAGGATGATGCATTGATAACACGGCCAACAGGGTGAGAATCAATCTGCAAAATTCTTCTAACATGCCAATGGCAGGCAGTTAGAGTGGCAGAGACTCCTAGTCATCCTTCTTGATTCAAGCTATAAACCCTTGGCGACAAGTTAGCGAGCTATTCCAGGAAAATCCTCACTTCAGGAACAGATTAAAGTCTGCCTCATGCACTACCAGGTGAGGAAAAAGAAACAACAACAATCCCTCTGAGGGAAATTGAGTGCAAAAATATTCAGTTATACAGGGCATTGGTGAGACTAATGCGTACAGTATTGGTCACCTGATTTAATGAAGGATGTAAATGCGTTGGAAGCAGTTCAGAGAAGGTTTACCAAACAAATACCTCGAATGGGTGGATTGTGTTCTGAGGAAAGGTGCAAAGGCTAGGATTGTAGCTGCTGGAGTTTAGAAGAGTAGGAGGCAATTTGAGTACACCATATAAAATCCTGAGGAGTGTCTTGACAGGATTGATGTGGAGAGGATGTCTGCCCTTGTGGGAAAATCTAGTACTCGGGGCCCAATGCTTAAAATAAACATTCACCCATTTAGGACAGACATGAGGAGAATTTCTTTCTTTCAAAGGGTTGTGAGTCTTTGGAACTCTCTTCCTTAAAAGGCAGAGGAAGCACAGTCTTTGAATACTTTCAAGCCAGATGTAGTTTAAGATTCTTGATAAGCATGGGGGTGGAAGGTTATCAGGGTAGGCGGAAATGTGGAGGTAACTCTACAATCAGATCAGTCATGATCTTATTAAATTGCAGAGCTGGTTCAAGGGGCTGAGTGACCTACTTCTGCTCCTAATTTTTATGTTCATATTACCATGAAGTCTGGGGATCCACCCTGGGTTGGGAGGGCATTCCAGGTGCATCACCAGGCATACCTAAAAATGAGGGACCAACCATGTGAAGTTATAGCACAGGACTGCTTGCATGTTTAACAGCGGATGTAGCATGTGAGAGAGCAAAGCGATCCCACACCAATAGATCAGAACTAAAATCTGCAGTCCTACCACATCCAGTTGCTAACTGAAGGAGGAGGCACCACAAATATCCCCATCCTCAGTAACGTGGGAGTGCAGCACGTCGGTGCAAAGACAAGGCTGAAGCATTTGCAAACGCTTTCAAACAGAAATGCCGAGAATGTGATCAATCTTGGCCTGCACCTGAGATCCCCAGCATCACAGATGCCAACCAATCTTCAGCCAAATCGACTCAGGCAATGAGCTCCGAGAACATTCCGGAAATAGTATTGAAAACATGCGCTTCCAAACCAGCCGCACCTCCAGCCAAGCTGTTCAAGTACAGCTATAACACTGGCATCAACTCGGCAGTGTCAAGCCCACAAAAAGCAAGACAAAACCAACCTGGCCAATTGCTGCCCCTTCAGTCTACTCTCGATCACCAGTAAAGTGATGGAAGGGGTCATCAACAGTGCTATCAAGCAGCACATATTCAGCAATAACATGTTCACTGAAGCTCAGTTTTGGGTTCTACCTTGATTCAAACATGGACAAAAGAGCTGAACTTAGAGATGAGGTGAGAGTGGCTCAGCCCTGCTAATGCAGATTCAGGGTCAACCAGGTTCCCTGCGTGGGTCATTTTCTCACAGCAAACAGTGTGAAGGAAGATCCAGACAAGACAACGGCTATATGACAGAAGTCCATTCCCAAAGACAAGCACACCTTGCAGCCCTTCTTGGGTATGATGAATTATCTTTCCAAGTTCATTCTTTGCCATGGTTACGTCACTGGACAATTTTGTCGGCTCCTCCACCAAGAAGTTGAATGATGTTGGCAGGAGCACCATACTATTGCGCTCAACGAACTCGAGCAGGCACTCTCAGCTACTCCGGTGTTACAGTACTTTGGCGTTCGAGCAGCTATACACCTATTGATGTGTTGGGTGCTCTGGATCCGTGGAACACATACAGGCCACCAACACTTAAAATAGTACAACACTATTTTATTAAACTATAAACTGTTGAACATACTCTTACAGATACTCACACATGGTGAGGATCTGTGCTGTGAGTTGTAAGCTCTGCTCTTCTGAGGGGCTGCATCCAGAATAAACGGGAAAACTGATGCCCCCTGTCTTTATAGTGAGTGTGCTCTAACTGGTGATTGGCTGCAGTGTTCTGCATGTTGATTGGTCCTAGTGTATGTCCATCAGTGTGTGTGTCTGCACCATGATATACTGGTGTATATTATGACACCTATCACGAGATGCCTCCCAGCATAGACTTGACATTGTCTGCATCCAGAATGGCAGACTAGTAGTCTAAATCTTTGCATCAGGGCCCTCCTTGACACTTCGACTCATTATGCCTAAATCGAGACCGAATTCCTTGCCCTAGTCTTCACCTCTTAGAAATTGCATGAGTCCTGGAAGTGTCAAAAATGAAAAGCCACAGGAAGCATTTTGTGCTCTACGAAGGCCCTATGTGCATTGAAGACACCATGAAGCAGAGTCTCTACTGACAGAGTTTCACAGAGCAGTGAATAGCTGACTTGTGGGGTGGCCATATCTGTGGTGAATGGGACAGCCCATTTTAGTCAGAAAGTAGATAGGGTTATTGTGACACCCAGGGGTGCCATTCCCATGTAATAACAAAAAGTATGTCAAACAGAAAAAAATCCGAACTCCAGCAAAAATAAAAAAAGGGAGAGAAAATAAAATCCACCCAGCAGCTGCATTTCTGAATCTCTCCTTGGGCTAGAGAAGTTACAAACTCCCATGCACGTTGACATCAAGCCAGGAAACATCAGGAAGGTGACCACTAAATTCCCCAGATGCAGTTTAAACAAAGGAGGGTGGAGCATTTATTTTTACTTCATCCATTACAGAACTGGATAAACAAGCAGTGAAAATTGGAAATGGGGAGGTTTCAGGGATTCAATACCTCAGGCCTGTCTGAGGAGGATCAGAAGTATCCTGCAAGCTGTGGGATATGCTGGAGGATCAGCTTTGTATAAAGGTGAACTTTTCAATACACCATTTAGAGTTGATAGCTCAGCCACAAGAATAAATCGATCTGCTTGTCAGCAAGTGCTGTGATAAGGGGAAGGATTGTGATTTTCCCAAAAGCTAAGCTGTCTGAATGACTAATGGAGCTGGATATAGCCCCAATGCCAATTGGAGCTTTCCAAAAAGATCTTTCGGAGAAGAAAAACTCACAATATTGAGATATTGCTAAAACATGGCAGAAAATATGAAGCCATTGTAGCTGGACAACAACACCTGCAGGCATCAGATATAATTACCAGTATTGGCACGGTAACCAAGATGCAGGAAGAAAGCAAGTCATGTGGGATGTGTGGTCTGCTTCACCCACTGCAGAGCCGTCCTGCATTCCAAGATCCTTGCAAAGAATATGGTGAAAAACAGGCTTGTCTAATGCACGGTGCACAGGCCGTATGCAGCTCACTAAGTCCCCCAGTGTGCCCCCGACATAGATTCCAAAATGCTGGTAAGTGCAGTGGAAGATCCAGAAAGAAACTGCTCTTCAAATCATTGGCCGTTCCTCTCCCATGTTTGCTGCTGATCAGCTCATGATTGAGCCTATCCGCTGACAATGTGAAAGAGAAATGGCCTGTGATTGGAGGAGCTGCAACACTGGCAATTTCACGTGGGCTCTGGACAAGTGGGAAAGAAGAGCGAGACGCTTCCATGCCATAGGCCAGGTTGGGCAGGGAGGGACTCTCTAGGCGCTGGGTCGGATGAGGCTGGATGCGGTAGCGTCGGTTGTGAGGTGGGGAGTACGTGGTGAGAATTAAAAATACTCACTGCCCAAGGATGTGGGAGAGGGTGTGAGTGAATGAACATGGGAGTGAGTAAGTGAATGTGCATGGGAGTGAATGAGTGAGTGTGGGAGTGTGAGTAAGCATGGGCGTTTAGCACAGTGGGCTAAACAGCTGGCTTGAAATGCAGAACAAGGCCAGTAGCGCGGGTTCAATTCCCGTACCAGCCTCCCCGAACAGGTGCCTGAATGTGGCAACTGGGGGCTTTTCACAGTAACTTCATTGAAGCCTACTTGTGACAATAAGTGATTATTATTAACAATAAGCGATTATTATAATATGATTATTATTGTAGGAGACAGTAAGAAATCTTACAACACCAGGTTAAAGTCCAACAAATTTGTTCTGAATCCTGGTACACCCCCCTGAGGAAAGAACAGTGCTCCGAAAGCTAGTGATTCAAAATCTTGATCCCCCAACGTAACCCCGGACACCCCCCCCCCCCCCACCCCATTCCCCTACCTATCTGTTGGGGGATCCTCGAGCCCGACCACATAAGGGCAGGGCACCCCCAAGCCTGATCCCTGATGCGGGCAAGATTCCACCGTGGCACTGCCAGCCTGGCACCACTTCTGCCAGTCTGGCAATGCCACCTGCGCACCCAGGCAGTGCCTGACTGGTGACAAGTAGCACTGCCATGGTGCCTGGGTGGCACTGCCAGGGTGCCCATGTGGCGCTGTCAGGGTGCCTGGGTGACATCAGCAGTGTCAGGGTGCCACACTGCCCAGAGGCCGACCACCCAGGGCCTCCGATCACATGGGAGGCCCTCCAAAGTGCTGCTCCACCTGGCCCCTATTTGTGGAGACCCGTGCTAAACGGCACCCGGCTGGGGTCTCCACAGCGAGGGCAATTGATCCCGGGTTCTGGTACATGGTAGTTTTCCCCCAGCACGGGCAGACACACAGCATGCAAGAGCTGCTAAGATTGATGAATAAATCCTTCTGCTTGTTAGTTCATTGACGCCAGCCTATACACCCCCAACAACTTCTACACAGATGTCACAACATAGCTTTTGAAATGAGGCCTTCATATCTGTTCACACCTGGATTTCCTTGATTCAAACTATGCAGGTTTCATTGCAATTAAGCACATGTGTAATCCCCTCATGATTTTAATTTGTATTTTGATGTCAACACACAGAGGCACCACGAATCCAAAAATTGAAACCAGTTCACCGCTGGGAATGCAGTTGCATACTGGCACATTTTAGATGTTGAACTGCATATTTCAATGAATAACGAAATGTTTCTCATGGTAACAGTTTGTGCAATTGGTGCATTTTTATTTTTATTGGGTTTACGATACTTCATTCCATTATTGAATTCATTTATAGTTCCTCTGACTGGTGCTCTATGTAGAGTACCTACCTCTTTACAGGAAAACAAAGAACATTTCTGAAAACATCACCCCTGCTCTCCACACCAGTGAGGTTAATTCCTGGCTACGTTCCCATGAGAGCCCTAATCAACGGGCAGCTTCAGAGTCAATCAAGAACCTAGGCAATAGGAAACCATGTTGAGGGCTTTTCTGGTCAAGCAAATCTTGAAAGATTGGCTTCTTGAAAGATTGATCCCTACAATTGGAGCAATAGGGTCACTGAAGACTTCTCCCTCTCATGGATATATAACCAAAGTAACCTCATATTAGAGGAATGTTACACTCCAGGAAGCCAGTTGGTGAACAATAGAACTGGAGCCAACCGTTGCACATTTCTTCAAGCATTTATTTATGGAGCTACACATACAAGCATACACCTCCTGACACAATAATTCTGCATGTGATCCAATGGCTGCACCGGAAAAGCAGCTCACCGCGGCCATTGGATCGCGTGGCCAATAAAAGCCGTGATAACCCGCTCCGGGGATCTACCGAATGCCTCGCGTGATCCAACGCGATCTTTGAGATGTTGCGATGTAAATCCTGACCATTGTGGGTGGGATCATTTTATGGCAAATCAGCATATTAGAGCAAGACAGCTAGTCTGACTCTAATGTGCGGATTACCGAGTTCCTTTGTGATTCATCCCCTTTGCCTCGGAGACTTCGGGTGAGCGCTGTTTATTACTGGTGCCCACAAACGGGGAGTGGATGGAATGGCACTTGTGGGGGTCTCTCAGCAGATCGGAGGCCCCCAGCTGCATGTCCTGCGGGCAAGGTGGTACCCTGACACTGCTGATGCCACCTGGCCATGGTGCCAGCCATGGAACCCTGCAGTTCCACCTGCGTGCCAGTCTGGCACTGCCTCGGTGGCATCACCAGCTGGCATAGGGGTGCCAGATTGGCACTGCCAAGGTGTCAAGCTAGCATGTTTTGTGCACGATCAGGCCAGGGATGCCCTGTGTGGGTGTTGGGGGCAGAAGGAACCCACCCGTAGTGTATTTGGGGTGTTGGGGGGGGGGGGGGGGGGGGGGGGGAGTCGAGGATTGATTCGGGGGCCTCAGACATCGGGACGGCATTTTTAAATGGGGTCTCTATCTCTCCCTACACTGGGAAGTTCCAACGAGCAAAGTGTACAAAAAGGGGCTACATACAGCCTTGGCTGCACATTCCCCACTGAAGCACCTTGTACAACACTCGTGGCTTGGTATAGCCATGTGTTTCTCGGCGCTGCAAGCACCGGGAAACACGCAGCTAAACGCACTCATTATGGGATTTCGATCCCATTTAGATGAATCAAGCCCATAGATTTTGTCTTCACTTTCACGGCTTGAATGTCCAGAAAATATTGGAGTTCGATTTTCACCTTCACAGCTTGGGCAGAGCCGATTGACCACTCATTGTAGAATCAGTTTGAATGGACAGACAAATCACCCCACTCAATCACCAACCAGGCACTATGGATGAAAACCATTGGCATGATCCTCCAGCTGTTCACCTGACGACGTTATGATATAATAATTATCTTTATTGTCACAAGTAGGCTTACATTAACACTGCAATAAAGTTACTGTGAAAAGCCCCTAGTCGCCACATTCCGGCGCCTGTTCGGGTACACAGGGGGAGAATTCAGAAAGGCCAATTCACCAACAGCACGTCTTGTTGGAGGTAACCAGGGCACCCGGAGGAAACCAACGCAGTCACAGCAAGAACGTGCAGACTCCACAGACAGTGACCCAGCCGGGAATCAATCGACCCTGGCGTTGTGAAGAAACAGTGCTAACCACTGTGCTACCCTGCTGCCCCGCGTAGGGTGGATTCAATGGAAAATGCCATTGGCAGTGGCAGGATCAGACTATCCAGCCACCAGCCAATAGCGGGCTGGCTCCTGCACCGAGAATCACACCAGGGGAAGGCCAGAGAATCTCGTCCCAAATATTTCCTGGAAATGCAATCAGTAATTGGAACTGTAAAAGTCCAGAGTGTTGATTTGTGAGAGAATTTTCAACATAGAGCTTTGCATGAAAAATGATAGAGGCCAGTGTGCAGCACTTTAAGGTGTCCTTGGCATGGAAAATAGAAGTGACCTGGGGGAGGAAACTGGAGGCATGGAGATGAGGCGGGCGTGAGAAGGTGCAGCTGAAAAGACAGTCTGGTCAAAGTGGGGCCAGCATTTTCTGAAGCAGGCACAGTGTTATCAAAGTTTACCACAAGTTGAATAGTTAAAATGTTGTTCAGTGAATCCAAAATACCATACTGTGGTAGTTTATTACCTGCATTGTATCTGTGTTTGACTGCATTCCCATTTTGATATGCTTGGAACTAATTATCCGTTGGCAATAGGAAATTGTGTAGAGAAGGAAATTGTGTTATTTCTGATGACTAAAGTTGTGATTTGAAAGCTATTAAGATAATGAGCAATTGGAGCATAATTTGGAACAGAAATAAGCTTACTGTCAAATTTAACATTCATAGTTGTAAAATCCAGCAGCATAAACCATAAAAACAAGTTGCAGTAGAGGAAGGAGAGCCTTGCCAGGTGCGCCAAGCCATACCCTGCATCTTTATCT
The DNA here is from genome assembly GCF_902713615.1 of Scyliorhinus canicula. Classification (NCBI taxonomy): domain Eukaryota; kingdom Metazoa; phylum Chordata; class Chondrichthyes; order Carcharhiniformes; family Scyliorhinidae; genus Scyliorhinus; species Scyliorhinus canicula. The sequence goes on along the minus strand of NC_052156.1, from coordinate 37,876,437 downwards.
CCCTAATTCTGTCATATTTTCCCATTCGGCAACAAGGGTGATACAGGAGACCTCCTCATACATTCTCAAAGCTGCCCTTCCAACCACTACTATTTATCATAACAATAAGATGCTTCTTCCTCTCATTGTGTGCACTATGATCAATGGGCTGGTATAGGAAAACAACTTAATACTTTGTTGTCAATAATAATTATTTCTCCTCTTCAAATCTTCTTTTGCGAGTACTGCCCATAAAAAGGGGAGAACCCCAATCTCTGCATTCTGACTGCCTTTAAGAACTGCACTGGTATTCATGGACAGGGACAGTAGAGGGAAATTCGGATATGCGGAGGTTGGAAACTTGAGGGCAAATAGCTGACTTTTTCTGCCTCCTTTTCTCATGCCCCAAACCTTCATTTATTTATTCACTCACTGCAGCTATGCTGACAAATCAAAACCTTAACTGGGGAATGTTCTAGGAGCTCTTCCCAACCCGCCACCATAGGGTGACACGGTAGGACAGTGGTTAGCACTGTTGCTTCACAGCACCAGGGTCCCGGGTTCGATCCTGGCTTGGGTCACTGTCTGTGTGGAGTCCGCACGTTCTGGGACAGGACCACTTCTATTCCAACGTCACATACAGTGGTTTGGATGCATCAAAATGAGTCAGCAGTTGCAAAGAGGATAAGTGACACTTCACCTCCTTAAAGGTCATCGCCTGGGTCGTACACAAACCCAGGGATAGCACTTTTTTAACAGCAAATTATGGGGGGGGCCAGGATGGTAGCCAGATTTGGAATGAAACGCCCGTGATATTTGATAAGACTTAAAAAAGAATGGAGCCCCGTGGCATCCCGTGGTGCGGGGGCCATCTTTATCAACTGTACTTTATCTGTGAGACCACCTCGAGGTTCCGCAGATGCTCCTCCTCCGTGACCCCTGTGGTAATACCACTATATATATGTGTGTGCCTCTATTAGGGGATGTACAATAGTACCTGCTATTACAGGTTTGTCGGTAAGCCCCTGCATAGTTTGTCGGTAAGCCCCTGCCGGGTAGCTCCGCCCACAGGGAGCAGTATAAATATCCATGAGGTCTCCTGAGCTGCCATTTTACAGCTCCACTTGAGCGAATAACATCTCACGGTAATAAAGCCTCTTTTGTACCATTTCGTGTTTCTGTGTGCAATTGTTAGCGCATCAACGATTGTGATCAAACATCCTAGATATAGAAAGCAACGTGCGGCAGCTGCACAAGATGCCCCCCATCATTCGCTGAAACACAGCACGTACCAAGGACACACGAAACCGAAGTCAGGTGTATTCATAAAAATCCTTGTGAGTGTTGATAGTAACATACTTCCTCAAGGTCTTATCCAAATGTAGATGCAAATAAGCGTTGCTGATGTAGAGTTTAGCAAATGTCGATCCACCAACCAATGTCGGGTATAGATCCTCTATCTGGGCAGCAGGTAACAGTCTAACCTAGAAGACGCGTTCACTGTTAACTTGTAATTGTCACAACGGAAAACCGCCCAATCCGACTTCAGCATTGGGCCACCAGCGCCTTCCAGTCAGCGAAATGCATCGGATGGATGATTCCCAAACTTTCCAACCATCGAAGCTCAGCCTTGATTTCCGACTTGGGAGTAAAGGGCCTTCCGACTTGGGAGTAAAGGGCCGGGCGGGCGGCCTGGGAATATCGGGGTTGGGCCTTCGGATCCACCAGATAGTAGCCACGGACCCCTAAATGATACAGAGGCCCAGCCAAAAAATTTCAGGTAGCTTCCTCAGCACCAAGCCCCCTCCCCCACTTGAAAAACATATTGCCAATCAATCTTCAAGTGGTGCAACAAATCACGGCCCAACAAGCCAGGGCCATTGCCCTGCACTACGATGAGGGGAAGGTGCAGGGATTGACCACTGTAAACAACTGGAAAGAACGGAGACCCCGCTATGTGTAAGCGCTCACCCGTATATGTGGCCAACCGAGCTGCTGTGCCAATGACATGGTTCTCACTCTCTCACAATATTCGCCAATCTTTCAAAGTCACAAAACTAATTCTGCAACGGTCTCCCCAGTGGACTTCTCCGCCATATTGAACCTCTAACACTGAATGACTGGCCGACCATTCTTCGGCGCCGATTCTTGGGCGCTCACAGGATTGCCGCCTCGCCGGCCTCCCCGTCGATTCTCCGGGCCCCGATGCGCTGAGTGGCCGACGGGTTTGGCCGGAGTCCCAAGGCGTGGGTTACTCAGGTCCCATACGGTGGTCTGGTCCACGATCGGGGCCTACCGATCGGTGGGCGGGCTGGTTCCATGGGGCCTACTTTACTCTGCGCCCCCTTTAGGGCTCTGCCATATTGCCCAGGAGCCTGCGCGGAGAAGAGATCCCCCCGCGCAAGCGCAGAAATACGCCGGCCGTAGCGCATATGCACGGAATCACGCTGGGCGTTCCGCGCATGCGCAAACTCGCACGGGCCGTTCCGCTCTGGCTGGAGCTGCAGGGACACACCGGCACCAACCAAGCCCCCTCGGAAGAGGACCATTCCCCATTATCGTGGACCGTTGACGCTGAAGTGGTTGGCGCCACTTTATTAGAGAATCCCGCCCCATATGTTTCGTGCAGGTTATTGCACCTTCCAAGACCAACAATGGTGTTTCTTTAGCAAAATATGAAAGGGGGTCAGTACCATCAATAGAACATAGAACATAGTACAGCACAGAACAGGCCCTTCGGCCCTCGATGTTGTGCCGAGCAATGATCACCCTACTTAAACCCACGTAACCCGTATACCCGTAACCCAACAATCCCCCCATTAACCTTACACTACGGGCAATTTAGCCTGGCCAATCCACCTAACCCGCACATCTTTGGACTGTGGGAGGAAACCGGAGCACCCGGAGGAAACCCACGCACACACGGGGAGGACGTGCAGACTCCACACAGACAGTGACCCAGCCGGGAATCGAACCTGGGACCCTGGAGCTGTGAAGCATTGATGCTAACCACCATGCTCCCGTGAGGCCCCTAATAGGTTTGGTAAAACACGTCCATAGTAGTTTACCATCCACAAAAATGATTTCAGTTCAGTTGTGTTCATGGGAGTAGGTGCCTCCTTTGTCGTTTTGACCTTGTCTTCTCAGGGATGTAATCCTGTGCGTCTACATGGTGTCATAGGTAGGTCACCTCAGTGGTCTTTTACTCTGCTGTGTTATCCTTAAAGGGACCACCACCAAGCCACAAAGCCAGTTAGCATGGAAATACAAAATGTTGTAAAGATTGCAGTTGGGTCTTTTATTGAAGAAGCGAAGGACAACAGATGCTAATAGAGAAAAAGTAATTGTAATATTCCTTCAATCGATATTGAAATTTTATTTGCACGTTAGGCCAGTAAAATATTGAGGGTAGGATAATATAATGCCCGTTTCCCCCAATATTTTCTGCTCTATGATGAAACTGCACACACATTACTGTATTTCCAATAGTGGATCTTTCATTAGAGGGAAAAGATATTCACAAATTTTCATAGATGAAATTTTGGACCATCATCCATTTTAAATAATATATAGCTTATGACCATATTGTTCTTTTTCAAAGCAAATGCCCATCAGTGTTTTTCTTTCTTTTCCTCACAACTGAAATTGATGAAAAAAAAAAGCATTTTATAATCTTTTTCAGGCAGTGGATTTTATAGATTTTGACAGTCTAAGTACACTAAATTGTACCACTTAACTAATTAATTTCTTTAATTTAATATGTTGACTGTTGCTTGCAACAGACCAGTGACTTTTGTCACTGAATGGTTTTGCTAATTCGTGATCTTTAACATTACTTTAAAAGCTAGCTATATATTGATTTACTTGAAGGCAACAAAACATACACTGTGGAACCTCATCAGCCCCATGGAGATGGGGCTAGAGGCACCGCTGGGGCAAAATTTAAAAACAGCACCTCAGATTCCCTCTTCGTAGTGATAGCCCAACAGCGGTGACCATTCTTTATTTTTACATTTTCAGACTTCAGAGAGTGCCTCCATTTTGAAACACCCTCGCAGTTTCCTGCCTGCCCCAGCAGGGACGTCCTCTTCCAGTGAGGCTGCTGACCATTCAGGGCTCCAGGGCCCCAATTGGTCCGCCCGCCTCAGGAACCCACCCACTGTCCTTAATGGGACAGTAAGTGCAGAAGCTGCTTCTTAATTGGCTGCCTTCCATAAGATGGCACTGCCGAGCAGCTGGCTGACACAGGCGCCTTCTGGTCCCACATTTTAGGGGCCTCACGGTAGCATGGTGGTTAGCATCAATGCTTCACAGCTCCAGGGTCCCAGGTTCGATTCCCGGCTGGGTCACTGTCTGTGTGGAGTCTGCACGTCCTCCCTGTGGGTTTCCTCCCACAGTCCAAAGATGTGCGGGTTAGGTAGATTGGCCATGCTAAATTGCCCGTAGTTTAAAGTTAATGGGGGGATTGTTGGGTTACGGGTATACGGGTTACGTGGGTTTAAGTAGGGTGATCATTGCTCGGCACAACATCGAGGGCCGAAGGGCCTGTTCTGTGCTGTACTGTTCTATGGTCCCACATTTTGTCCTGTTGACTGAAACATTTCAAAGCTGATATCCTGCACCCCTGTTTGCATCAGGGATATACGTCACCTAGCAAAAGCAACATCTCTTCTGATTTGAAATGGAAATTTAGGTTCCATTTACAATTAATTCACACACTGCTTGTTTCACAGTTTACTTCAGGGAAAATACTTTCAGTGCTATGCCCCAACGCATGTCAGGGGATCTGCAAGAGTTTTAAAGATCTGCTTATTTAAATGATTATTCAATGTTGTTGGGCTGGAACTGATGGAAGCAACTGGGAAAGGTCATGCAAGTTGTCAGGCTGGTGCAAGTATTGCTGCCATTCCTTAATTTTAAACTATTTCAAACAGGCACTTAATAGTCATAAACTTTGGTGCATCATAGCATGGCAAATATTGCAAAATGATGTTTTTAAAACAGTATGTTACTGTTAAAATTGTAACATCTGCTGCTCTTGTATTTTCATTATTGATTCAACAGGTTCAGGTCAGACCTGTGGACCCGTTAATTGTTAATGTTAACATGTACTAGATGCTGTGGTATGAAGAGGCAAGAGTTCAGCTCCTTTTTCCACTAACACACCGTTAATGGTTCAAACTCACTCTGCACAGAACTCTACAGATCATCACAAGCTCCAGAGTCCACCTGAAGCCTCTTTACATATCAGTGTCAATCATTGAACACTTAACATAAATGAGACAACTAATTGCAATGTCTCTTAACCCATTACTTAACGGTTAATAGCCTGCTACCTGTCTACATTAGCAAAGGAATATCTATTCTAAAGACTTTCAGAGGGAAGCATTTTGGTAAAACACCAGTGAAATGAAGCAAATGCAGGCAGCAACAGAAAAGTGGGAATTAGGTTTCTGGAAGGCTGCCTTCAGAATTATGATACAGCTGCTGATCCAATATTGATGCCAACCGGGAACAGCATTAATCTTAACGTGTGAGAGCACAGCCATTGCCACCTGCCTATCTTGCAAGGAGGAAGTGGTGGAGGTGGGGGAGGTGGGATGGAGGAGGATAAAGAGGAGGCAGGAGGAAGTGGTGGAGGTGGGGGAGGTGGGATGGAGGAGGATAAAGTGGAGGCAGGAGGAAGTGGTGGAGGTGGGGGAGGTGGGATGGAGGAGGATAAAGAGGAGGCAGGAGGAAGTGGTGGAGGTGGGGGAGGTGGGATGGAGGAGGATAAAGAGGAGGCAGGAGGAAGTGGGGGAGGTGGGATGGAGGAGGATAAAGAGGAGGCAGGAGGAAGTGGTGGAGGTGAGGGAGGTGGGATGGAGGAGGATAAGAGGAGGCAGCCGTCACATCCCTTTTGTGGCTGGGCTGCCCATAATTGGCTTATCAGACGGCGGTACGAGTGAATGAAACTACAATTCTCCATTCACCAACAGTCCTACAACTCAACTGCCCTCACAATCACAGTTTCTACTTGACCACAATGCTGAAATAAAATAAACATTCCAAAACAATTTTGTGAATCACCTAAGGGTGGCACGGTGGTTAGCACCGCTGCCTCACGGCACAGAGGACCTGGGTTTGATCTAGCCCGGGTCACTGTCCGTGTGGAGGTTGCACATTCTCCCCGTGTCTGCGTGGGTTTCACCCCCAAAACCCAAAGATGTGCAGGGTAGGTGGATTGGCCACACTAAATTGCCCCTTAAAGAAAAAGAAAAACAATCAATTAAATCATCCAAAGTTCCACAGAAAGTCAACTCGCCCTTGTGTATTCCTTCCTGCCTATCTTCTGTGAAACTTTGTCTATCTTAGTGCTCTTATACATTATTATCCCAGTAGTTGAAGCATAGCTGGTGGAATGCTGCTGACTTTGAGTGGAAGATACCCGACCTAGGTGGACGTGGAGCACAACCTCGAGTAGCTGTGGTCTAGAAGACTTGACTTTGGGGTCACCATCTCAGCATAAATGGCAGCAGGCTGGGCTGGTTGGCTGACAGGCAACAGCAAGAGCATTGCTGGAGTGGCAGGGGTGGGATGAAGAATGCTGTTAACCTGAGGGACGACAATGGGTTTGTGCATCAATGAGCCACTGGCATTTTCGCAAGTCAAGTGTCTCAATAATCTGAGAAAACTGTTGCAGGACAGATTGCTGGACTATTGTGAGAGTCTGCAAGCTGCTCAGCACATTGATATCCACAACCATAATGGCAGCAGTTTGAGCTTGCATGGCAGCAAGCTGAACTTGAATTATTTCATTCTGAGCTCCACTGCAGTATCCAGATGTTGGGTGGCTTCTGTTCATGCTGCAATGGAAGCTGACAGATCAGCCATCAGCCAAAGGTCCAAACCTTTGCTAATGGAGTGGACTTCAAAGCTCTGTACAAAGCCCTTTGTTATGTTGGTGTCATTCTCTTCTATGCTCTTCATAAAAGACCATAGGCTTCCTAGCAGGCTTGTCAATGCACCAGGCATTCAATGTCCATCATCCTTCTTCAATAGGCCATCCTATCAGAATTCTCGCCCGAGTCCTCTGCAATAGAACCCATCTGTTACCAAGTCCTTTGCAGAGCTGGCATCCGTGCTGCTTCTGTAGCTTTCTATGTTGTTGTGGTGTCTAAGAAAGGTTCAGCGGCATAGAGACCAAACAGTAACTATTTATTGTGGAACATTACAATGCACAAATATATGAGGCAGTAGGCTTCTTCAGTTCAAGTCATGAGCTATTTCAATTTCCTGATTTAACAAAACAATATAGAGGAGGTAGGCGTCACTGGCCAGGTCAGCATTTATTGCTCATCCCTAATTGCCCTTGAGAAGGTGAAGGCTGCTGTACATTCATAGTGTTTTAGTGTTTACTTACAAGCTGCATTGCAGCTGAACAGGGGAACTTTAAGAGAACTATTGCGAGATGTCCCCCTTTTCCTGGCCAGGCGGCAGTTCTAGGTTACATGAGAGACAAAAGGCGCAAGGTAGTGTTTTGGTGAGGGGGCAGGGAAAAGCAGGAAGTGCATTCTTACACTATTTGCAGTTTGTAAATTATCAGGAGTTCTGGGAGGGAGGGAGTGTGATGTGAGAAGATGATTTGGTATGAGTATACCGTCGTCTTCAATGACCTCAAACATGGCTGCTCCAATGATAACAAGCACTGTCTTCTCCATGGATTTTTTTAAATAAATGTTTTTATTCTCCATTTTCATATTTTCCTTCAAAATTTACATCCCACCCACAGACAGTAAACGGTAACAAATACAAAATCAATCCCCTTAACTATAACAACGATCCCATCCTCCCACCACCCCAAACAACGGCCCACCTGTCAATATATGCATCCAATAAAACAAACCCTCCCACGGTGGAAAGAAAAAACAAAGGAGAAAAAGGAGTCCAGGACTGCCCATGGTCACCATAGACTCCACTCCCCCCCCTTCTCCCCAACACTCAACGCCATCCAACCTCTGAAAGAGTACCATACATGATACCCAATAGTTGTAAACATCCCCCCCCCCCCCCCAACTCCTCCCGTCCACTGCCTCTTGTAAAAATCCTCCCCCCAACTTTCCACCTCGGCTAGACCACTCGGACCCTGTTCTGCCAGGCTCCGATGGCCACAGCCCCTCCCCCCGCCTCAGTCCCGTTCACTGGCCGGCTTAAACCGGCCAGCGTGGAGGCCCCCGCCCGGGTCCCTTTCCCCCTTGCCCGGCCCTAGGAAAGCACAGAAATCCCCTTTTAGCACACAAAACCCGCATATCCACATACTCCCCAAAGAGCCCTCACTTCGAGTGAAAGCCCCATCACTTCACTTGTCCAAATATATACAACATTGGCTCCTGTAGCCCGTACACCCACATGCAGTGAAACAAAAAAGAAGAAAGTACAGTCATGAGGTTACATCGGCACATGGCCATTTCTCAATTTCTCAGTTCTGCCGCAGTCCTTCTGCCTTCGCAAACTCCTCCGCTGCTTCCGCCGTTCCAAAATAAAAGTCAGTGAGCTTGTAAGTCACCCTCAGCTTCGCTGGATATACAATGCCGCACTGCACCTTGCTAATGTACAGTGCCCTCTTCACCCAGTTGAAAGCAGCCCGCCTCATCGCCAGCTCCACCGTAAAGTCCTAGTATACACGTATACCAGCACCAGCCCACTGCACCACCCACTTCTGCTTGGCCCAGCACAGGACCTTCTCCTTCACACTGTACCTACGGAAGCACAGAGTCACTATCCTTGGCTGCTCACTCGCCTTTGGTACAGGCCTCCACGGCTGATGAGCCCGATCCAATTCATATCGGGAGGGATCCTCCCCCTCCCCCAATAGTTTTGCCAGCATCGTGGCAAAATACTCAGTCGGCCTCGGCCCTTCAACTCCTTCGGGCAGCCCCACAATCCTCAAATTCTGTCGCCTGGATCTGTTTTCCAGGTCTTCCATTTTTCCTCGCAGATCCTTGTTCATCTCCATCACCTTCTGCATCTCCTTTCCCATCGAGGTAAATTGATCACCGTGCTGCAATAATGTCTCCTCCACTTCCTTCAGTGCCTCCCCTTGCTCCCGCACCTCTGCCATTGCGCTCGCCACCACCGTCATCACCGGGGAAATTGCCTCCTCCACCAGCACACTCAAAACCTCCCTCATCTCCTTCCTCATTGTCTCCATGTATTTTGTAAACTGCCTTTCGAATTCCGCAGCCATCACCTTCAGCCGTAAGCAATGCGGCCTCCCCGATGCTCCAGCCTCCATTTTCCTTGGTGACCCCGTGGTGACCTTTCCACTCCCCGACGGACCTTCAGCTGTTTTTCTTACGGCCGTTGTTTTGCTCACCCTCCACATTTTTCTTTACTGTGCCTTCACTCTGCCTCCTCCTTGCCTTCTCCCTGCTTTTGCCGCCTCCGTGGACCCTGGGACCGGGCTTAAAGCCCCGGAAATGCCGCTCCCGAGCGGCAGCCCTCCATTGCGCGGCTGCCTCCCGCCCGCTGTCACCGGAAGTGGTCTTCTCCGTGGATGAAAGGACATGTAGCTGTGCCTATCTCTCACTGATTAGCTCCTGCTGCCTCTGGTTATGCACCAACTTATCCTGCATGTGAGAAGGAAATGTATCAGTGAGTGTGATACAATCTGCGGGATTCTCCGTCAGCAGGATCCTCTGCTTCACCGGCAGCACACCCACACCAGCCGATTTCCCAACGGCGTGGGGGTGGCCACAATGGGAAACCCCACTGGCCAGTTGTGGGAACGGGGAATCCCGCTGTCGGTGGGTGCATGCTGTACCGGAAAACAGGGCTAGCGTGACGAAGAATCCCACCAATCGTGTTTGGGTGATGTGGTTGTTTTGGTTGAATAGCTGTCAATGTGGACCAGCTGTGTGATTTGGATTTGAGGCTTGCAGCAATGCTAAGAATCAAGGGTGAGGTGAAGATTTGAATGTTAGGTATGAGTCGTGGCTGATGGAAGATGTTGAAAGGTGAATGGTGAGGGTGGTGGTGGTACATTGAAGTCTGGAGGGGCAATTGTTGAGATAGGGCATCTGAAGATAGGCACATTGACCTTGACCACTCATGTGTGGTCACTGAACTTCTTGTGACCAGCATCCAGATCCTTGGGACGATGTTCCTAACATTGATACCAATGGATATCTACTCCTATTGCCTTCTGGACTTTGTCTGGTGGGACTCCTGCCCCCTGTGGACAGATAGCATCTCTCGTTCTCTACATCTCCTCAGATCTCTGGTGTAACATCCGGAAATGTTCGCTGTCATGCTGTACCACAATTCAGTGTTCTCTTCCACAACTAGGTCCAGAACTTGCTCCTGCCAGAATATACCTCCTCTTTAAGAGGTCGTGCCAATTAGCTTTAGCCTATCTGTCAGTCTCTCACAATTCTGTGTTCCATGCTCGGGCGTCTCGCCATTCACCACCAGTCTGAAAACCAGCTGCACGCTGCAATCAGCTAAATGAGCAGAAGCAATGTACATTTAGTAATCATACACTGCAATCTCACTCAGACATATTTTAGAGCCTTATCGAATTTTGAAGCTTAGTGTTTACTTGAGAAATGCGTCAGATGACTTTGAATATGTACATTTATGATAGTTAAGCAAGGTTACTATGGATGCAGAAGCACAATGGAGTATATGCTGTGCAGATGATGATAGGAAGATGGTGATAGGAAGAGTTGAAGATGTCTGTCCTGTAGATCTAGATAAAACAAGCTTCAAACAAAGACTATTCCATGCTATTCCATGACATACTGTGACAGAAGTAGCTACAGTGAGCAAGGTAAATATAGAGGATTTAAAAATCTAATGGCCAGGGATGGGGTTTGAGATTGCACACAAGACGGCAAAGTTCCATCCAGTGGGCTGGCTGAATTAGGTTATTGTAGACCCGTGGATTTTGCATGTTTATTATGGTACATGTATCAACATAAGACCCAATAAAGGACTTTAAATCTGTTAATCTTATATTTCTTATTAAAATATTCCAGTTGCTGACTAAGCTCTCAAATCAATTAATTAATAAGACAAGGACAAGGTATCAGCTCTAATTTTCCACAAAGCACCCTGAAATAAGAGAATGCAATGGACCATAAATCGGTCTGTGCGGTAGTGCATAGAACAGCGCTCCGTTCTGGAAAACCTGCTGGTACTAACAGCATTTGCTGCAAGTGCAACATGGAAATTCTTTCGGGAAAATTTGAAATGATGCTCTGGATACCTTGGGCTCCAATGTTTGTGAATTCATACTGTGTAGATTGAGCATGCTCCAAAATTATTGGGATATTATCCTGGCATGGAGCTTCAATAGCTTCATTGCAGCCCCAGCCTATGCTCTAAAACAGATAGTAGGACGTGGCGAAGGATTGCACTGCATTAGTGTTACTGCAGAAACAGCCCACAGGTGTTGGAACTGTTTCTTGGGCTGTCTTAAAATCCATGCCACCCAACTTTCCTACACAACTAACCCATGTTGAATCAACAAGGGACTAAATCTGGGTGATGCCATAACATTAGGAAGCAATTTCAGGTCCATGTCATAATCCAGAAGGAGGCAAAAATCTATCATAACCCCAGGATCATTTATTGGCAGCCATGAGCCAGCCATTTCATAGGCCAGCACCCAGGTGGAGTAGCAGATTAAGTAATAGGCAGCAACAGCCATGCACAGTAACAAAGAGGAGGCACCATGGCAGGGGAGGGAATACCTAATACTCTGAAGCACAACAGTACTTGAATTCACTTACACTATGGCAGATTTCTAAACAGGTGAATGGATTGCATGCGTGGAAGCTGCAGTCAAGGGTGAGAAATGATTGATAGTTGGCGGACCAGTTAATTTCAGAGTGCATATTTAACAATATTATACTGAGCTGACTCCCCATGTAAATTAAAATCTATTTTACGTTACGAGATTGATTTTCCTTCTGCAGCGATAAACCAGCTGGTAACTTTTCATCCTCAGCTCACCATTGTCTTTTTCAAACCCTGCTTGGTCCTCTCTTGCATATACTGCATGGTGACCACACTGCTAGGATCAGCATTGTGCAGTATGCAGCAGAACACCATACTGTCATTTTAGGTATATTTGCAAGTCTATACCATAGAGCACTCACAGACTATTTCAAGAAGCAGATCATTGCCTCAGCATGCCTGGGGCATGTTCAATTTCCATCTGTGTGGACGTACGTGCTTCATTGCATTTTCTTTCGGCTTTGGCTTGCGAATTTATACTGGTGTCATATAAGCTATGCCTCAGGAAGGTATCTCTGGTCCCTGCGATTCATTTCACTTGTCTAGATACTCCACAAAATAATATTGCCTTGTGATACATTTCATGATATCACCGAGAACACTTGGGGCAGAATTTTCCGCTCCCATGCTGAATCGGGAAGGTCGTCGTGAACTCGGCCGAGTTTCATGACGGCCTCGGAGGCCGCTCCTCGCACCTTATTCACCCCCACCCGGGGGGCTCGGAGCAGCGCTCCGTTATTCTCGGGCGCCCGGCCTTGACGCTTGCGTCAAGCCGGCGCGCCGAGAATGACCCGACGGCGGCGCCTAAGTGACGTCAGCTGCGCATTGCGCAGGTTGGCCGGCTCCAACCCGCGCATGCGCGGCTGACGTCACAACGCTGATGGCTCCAACCCGCGCATGCGCGGTTGCCGTCTTCCCCTCCGCTGCCCCGCAAGACATGGCGGCTTGATCTTGCGGGGTGGCGGAGGGGAAAGAGTGCGTCCCTTTGAGACACCGGCCCGATGATCGGTGGGCATCGATCGCGGGCCAGTCCCCTCCCGAGCACGGCCGTGGTGCTCACTCACCTCTCCGCCCCCCACAGGCCTCAAACGAGCATCTGGCGCCCATGTTCATGATGGCAGCGACCAGGTGTTGTTGCCGCTGTCGTGAACCGGTCGGGAACGGCAGGCCGCTGGGCCCATCTGGGCCGGAGAATCGCCGGTCGCCGTCAAAAACGGCGAGCGGCGATTCGGCGAGCGGGGGGGTGGGAGAATCGCGGGGGGGGCCAGGGCGGTGTGTTGTGAGTCGCCCGGCACTCCCACGATTCTCCCACCCGGCGTGGCGAGCAGAGGAATGCACCATCATTTTGGGACTTTTACAAATATGCCTTCGATAAGATATTGATGAAAGGTTAGATTCAGCTAACAAAACATTGGAACTCTCAAGGATACAACAAACAGTAAATAAAAATTTACAGCCAGTTATGGTGCTAATTCAGAAACAATAATGTGATGAATGATTACTGCACCTTTAATGCAATGATCCCTTGAAGACCGGGTTTGGAACCGTGGGGGACTCCGTCTCCGGCTCCACCCCCCCCAGGGAGCCATCTATAAGGTAATGTCCAGTGGGCAGTGAGCACACTTCTCGGTAGCTGTCTGGTTCTCTGCTAATTAAAGCCTTTGTATTACCAATCATCTCTCTCGAGTTGGAATTGAGGGCATCTCAAATAGAAAGCTGCTATACTTCCCATTGCATTTCACACTCTGGTGCTAGGATAGTTTTCAATCATTTTTTCCAGCAGGAAACCTATATTCCACAGCAGTGGGTAACTTTAATTTGTAAGTCGCAAAAAACTGTTGGTGCATTGAACATTCTCAATTCTCCCTGAGTGTACCCAAACAGGCGCTGGAATAGAACATAGAACAGTACAGCACAGAACAGGCCCTTCGGCCCTCGATGTTGTGCCGAGCAATGATCACCCTACTCAAACCCACATACCCACCCTATACCCGTAACCCAATAACCCCCCCCTTAACCTTACTTTTAGGACACTACGGGCAATTTATCATAGCCAATCCACATAACCCGCATATCTTTGGACTGTGGGAGGAAACCGGAGCACCCGGAGGAAACCCACGCACACACGGGGAGGACGTGCAGACTCCGCACAGACAGTGACCCAGCCGGGAGCTGAACCTGGGACCCTGGAGCTGTGAAGCATTTATGCTAACCACCATGCTACCGTGCTGCCCCTGTGGCGACTGTGACATTTTCACAGTAACTCCATTGCAGTGTTACTGTAAGCCGATTTATGACACTAATAATAAAGATCATTATTACTAATTCAGGGGCAGCACGGTGCACAGTGGTTAGCATTGTTGCTTCACGGCACCGAGGTACCAGGTTCAATCCCGGCTCTGGGTCACTGTCTGTGTGGAGTTTGCACATTCTCCCCGTGTTTGCATGGATTTCGCCCCCACAACCCAAAAGATGTGCAGCGCAGGTGGATTGGCCACACTAAATTGCCCCTTAATTGGAAAAAATTAATTGGGTACATGTGGTAGTCGGTATTAGGGGTATTACCGTACCTAGGTTGGAGGTACCTGATGCTGTAAGATCATTGGTGTTGGAGGTACCTGATACTGTAAGATCATTGGTGAAGCCTGCCTGCTGGTTCCGCCCAGATAGGCGGAGTATAAGAGTCTGTGTTTCCCTAGCTGCTGCATTCTGTACCTGCGCTGCTGGGGGAAACATCTCGTTCAATAAAGCCTTCAATTGTCCTACAATCAAGCTTTGGGGGTTATTGATCGTGCATCAATTTATTGCACTAGATTTGAAGAATGGAGCTCCGCATCAAGCCAGAGTGTCTACAACTTAGCCCCCACGCGGCAAACTCAGGGGCAACCTTCAAACACTGGCTGGCATGTTTCAACAGATACATCAGGACGGCCACGACTACATCCACGGAGGACCAGAAACTGCAAGTTCTCCACTCAAGGGTGAGCCTAGAAATCTACATGCTCATCGAGGACGCGGACGGTTTCGAGGCCGCACTGACCCTGTTGAAAGGAGACTACATCCGCCCAGTAAATCAGGTTTACGCCCGACATCTTCTAGCTACCAGACGACAAATTCCGGGGGAATCGCTAGATGAATCCTACCGCACACTGCTAGTACTAGGTAGGAACTGTGACTGTCCGCAAGTTTCAGCCAACGACCACACCGAGCTCTTAATCCGGGACGCCTCCGTTGCAGGTATGCTGTCCTCTCAGATCCGCCAGCGGCTGCTGGAAAAGGAGACGCTGAGTCTCAAGGAGGCACGGGCCCTCGCAAGCACCTTAGACGTAGCCTCCCGCAACGCCCGAGTGTATGTCCCCGACCGCGCAGTAGCCCCATGGGCAGCATGGACCCCACCCGCAGCCGATTCCGACGCATCCCCCAACCCCCCACAAGCTTGTGCCGCTCGGCTGCCAGGCAACCCCGGGGGGCCCCGATGTTATTTTTGCGGGCAAGCCAAGCACAACCCCGGCATCGCTGCCCGGCCCAATCCGCAACTTGCAAGGGCTGTGGGAAGAAGGGGCATTTTGTGGCGGTATGCCAGGCACGGGCGGTCGCCGCTGTCTCCGCAGGCGAACTGGGGCCGCCTCCATTCCCCTCCTCGCAGGCCACGTGCGGCCCGTGGGCGCCGCCATCTTCGATGCCGTGAGCCACGTGCGGACCCCAGGTACCGCCATCTTGTTCCCCGGAGACCACGTGCGATTCATGGGTGCCACCAACTTGCCCACCCCCGGCCATGTGCGACCCATGGGCGCCGCCACCTTGGCTGGAGTCTCAAGACCCCGATTTGGATGACCGCACACCGGCCGAAGTGATCCATCAGCATCTGCCACGTCTCGCCTCGGTGACACTGGACCAGTGTCGGCCCCGAATTCTTTCGACCGCTACGATGACGGTACTCATCAACAGACACAAGACATCTTGCCTGATCGACTCTGGGAGCAGAGAGAGCTTCATACACCCCAATACGGTAAGGCGCTGCTCACTCACTATACACCCAGTTCACCAGAAAATCTAATTGGCCTCCGGGTCTCACTCTGTAGAGATCAAGGGGTACTGCATAGCTAACCTCACAGTCCAGAGAAGAGAGTTTAAGAATTTCCGACTCTACGTCCTCCCTCACCTCTGCACTGCCATACTCCTGGAATTGGACTTCCAATGTAACCTCCAGAGCTTAACCTTTAAATTCGGCGGCCCTATACCCCCTCTCACTGTCTGCAGCCTCATGACCCTCAAGGTCGACCCGCCTTCCATGTTTGCAAACCTCACCTCTGATTGCAAACCCGTCGCCACCAGGAGCAGACGGTACAGTGCCCAGGACCGGACCTTCATCAGGTCGAAAGTCCAGTGGTTACTGAAGGAAGGTATTATCGAGGATAGCAACAGCCCCTGGAGAGCTCAAGTAGTGGTTGTAAAGACCGGGGAGAAACACAGGATGGTCATCGATTACAGTCAGACCATCAATAGGTATACGCAGCTCGACGCGTACCCCCTCCTCCGTATATCTGATTTGGTCAATCAGATTGCACAATACAAGGTCTTTTCCACGGTGGACCTCAAATCCGTCTACCATCAGCTCCCCATTCGCCCGGACGACCGCAAGTACACTGCATTCGAAGCAGATGGGCGGCTCTACCACTTCCAAAGGGTTACCTTCGGTGTCACAAACGGAGTCTCGGTCTACCAATGGGAGATGGACCGAGTGGTTGACCAGTACGGTTTGCGGGCCACGTTTCCGTACCTTGACAACGTCACCATCTGTGGCCACGACCAGCAGGACCACGACACCAACCTCCTCAAATATCCTCCATACCGCTAATCCTCTTAACCTGACCTGTAACAAGGAGAAATGCGTATTCAGCACCGACCATCTAGCCATCCGTGGCTACGTAGTGCACGATGGAATCATAGTCCCTGACCCCGAACGCATGCGCCCCCTCATGGAGTTTCCCCTCTCCCAATGCTCCAAGGCCCTGAAATGTTGCTTGGGGTTTTTCTCATATTACGCCCAGTAGGTCCCCAATTATGCGGACAAGGCCCGCCCATTAATCCAATCCACGGTTTTTCCCCTGTCGGCAGAGGCCCGCGAGGCCTTCAGTCGCACAAAGGCAGACATCGCAAAGGCCACGATGCACGCAATCGATGAGTCCCTTCCGTTCCAGGTCAAGAGCGACGCATCAAATGTAGCTCTGGCGGCCACCCACAACCAGGCGGGCAGGCCCGTTGTCTTCTTCTCACGCACTCTCCATGCCTCCGAAATCCGCCATTACTCCGTTGAAAAGGAGGCCCAAGCCATAGTAGAAGCTGTGCGGCATTGGAGGCATTACCTGGCCAGCAGGAGATTCAAGCTCCTCACTGACCAACGGTCAGTAGCTTTCATGTTCGATAATGCACAGCGGGGCAAGATAAAGAATGATAAGATCTTACGGTGGAGGATCGAGCTCTCCACCTACAACTACGAGATCTTATATCGTCCCGGGAAGCTCAACGAGCCTCCTGATGCCCTGTCCCGCGGCACATGTGCCAACGCACAAGTGGACCGACTCCGGACCCTTCACGATGACGTGTGCCACCCGGGGGTCACTTGTTTCTTCCATTTTATCAAAACCCTTACTCCATCGAGGAGGTCAGGACCGTCACCAGGAATTGCCACATCTGTGCGGAGTGCAAGCCGCACTTCTTCCGGCCAGAGAAAGCGCACCCGGTGAAGGCTACTCGCCCCTTTGAACACCTCAGCATGGACGTCAAAGGTCCCCTTCCCTCCACGGACTGCAACACGTACTTCTTGAACGTGATTGACGAGTATTCCCGGTTCCCATTCACCATCCGCTGTCCCGACATGACCGCTGCCACCGTCATTAAAGCTCTCCGCAGCACCCCTTACCCATTTCCCCGCCTACGTCCACAGCGATAGGGGGTCCTCCTTCATCAGCGACGAGCTGCGTCAATTCCTGCTCAGCAAGGGCATTGCCTCAAGCAGGACGACCAGCTACAAACCCCGGGGAAATGGGCAGGTGGAGAGGGAGAACGGAACGGTCTGGAAGACCATCCTACTGGCCCTATGGTCCAGGAATCTCCCGCTGGCAGGTGGTCCTCCCCGATGCACTCCACTCCATTCAATCTATATTGTGTACCACGACCAACAAAACAGCTCATGAACGTCTCCTTGTCTTCCCTAGGAAGTCCTCCTCCGGGACTTCGCTCCCAACCTGGCTGGCAGCTCCTGGACCCATTCTGCTCCGCAAACACATGCGGGTGCACAAGTCAGACCCGCTGGTCGAGAGGGTACACCTCCTTCATGCTAACCCTCAGTATGCCTATATGGCGTACCCCAATGGCCAGCAGGATACGGTCTCCCTCAGGGACCTGGCGCCCGCTGGATCCCCATCCACACCCCCCTCACCAACCCCACCCACCCTCCCACCGGCGCACCCCATGGCTGCCCCCTTCCCAGGGGGATCGGTCCTTCCACTGGTTCGACCCAGGGGTGATGAAGCTGAAGACGCCATGCTCCCGGAGTCACGGATGCCCGAGCCGGTGCCTGCATCACCGCCGAGACTGCGATGATCACAGAGGACGACCAGGGCCCCCGATCAACTAATAGCTTCATTATGAAATGTATCTGTAAATTATTTGTGTGACATGTAAAAAGGCAAAACACAGTACCACCGACGGGTACCGCCATAACCTCCACCACTGTACACCCCCGCCGGCCTCCTTTTTTTTTTAACAGGGGCTGAATGTGATAGTTGGTATTGGGAGTATTATGGTACCTAGGTTGGAGGTACTTGATGCTGTAAGATCATTGGTGTTGGAGGTACCTGATACTGTAAGATCATTGGTGAAGCATGCCTGCTGGTTCCGCCCAGAAAGGCGGAGTATAAGAGTCTGTGTTTCCCCAGCTGCTGCATTCTGTACCTGCGCTGCTGGGGGAAACATCTAGTTCAATAAAGCCTTCAATTGTCCTACAATCTCGTTTCGGGAGTTATTGATCGTGCATCAGTACACTAAATTTATTTTAAAAATTATTATTAATTCAGTAAGCCAGTCCACAATTTACGGATTGCAGGATTTTGTCAAAAGACAGTTTTCTTTCTTTCTCTCTCTCTTTGTAATGGAAGTATGAGACGATGGTTTCTGGTTCCGCCATGGTGGGACCCGCCATGGGGGAAGGAAGTGGGCCAGCCAATAGTTCATTGAATTTTGAGGGGACCAGACGTTCCCGGCTGCGGTCAAGGATGGAAAATCCCTCCCCAATAAAACAGAAAGAGTTCTTCACTCATGAAGAATAAAAGTATCTAAGTATGAATCCGTGCAGCCAATAACAGAGAAGGTCAGGTGCCGATAATCTCAGGGACTGTGAAGCCGAAAGCCAGATTCATGGTTGCATATTTGTATTTTTTATTTTTTCATGGGATGTAAACGTCACTAGCAAGGCTGACATTTATTGCCCCTCCCTGGTTGCCCTTGAGAACTGCTTCAGTCCATCTTAGTGTGGGAGGAACAGCAAGGAGTTAATTGAATCTCGCTGTAAAAATAATATCCTGATCACTCACATTTCATGGAATATTAACCGGTTTGTCACTTGCTAATCATGCCTCACCGCACTAGAGAACCTCTCCGTGTGCCGATAGGAAGGCAAAAGAACTCTTGCGGTAGCACAGATTGTAGAGCTGAACTTCAGGCTTCAATGTTAGGATCCTTAAGTCATATTCCCACTCAAATAGATATTAGGCCAGGGGTGGGCAAACTATGGCCCGTGGGCTGCATGCGGCCTGCCAAAGGTCTTTATGCGGCCCACCAAGTCATTAAAAAAAAAAAAAAAACATTTTTTTTTAAAATTTTTGTTTTTTAATTTTTAATTATTTTTTTTAAGGTTAATGGTGGGGGCTTTTGGGTTACTTACTGGTATAGGGTAGATACGTTGACTTTAGTAGGGTGATCATTGCTCGGCACAACGTCGAGGGCCGAAGGGCCTGTTCTGTGCTGTACTGTTCTATGTTCTATATGAGGCGCCCAGAATCATAACCGGGTGAAGTAATTATTTTACTTAATATACTATGCGGCCCTTTAAAATTGTGAATTTCTGAATGTGGCCCTTGCACGGAAAAGTTTGCCCACCCCTGTATTAGGCAGTCACGGTACACTCCTGCTCATCTTTCTGCCTTTGGGACCGATTGTGATACTGAGCCCGAGTGAATATCTATTGCAATTTTACAAAACTTCCCTTGTAACCTGTTTGTTATTTGGAGGGACTTACATTTCATAGTGCATGCCCACTTCCTAAAGACTCTCAAAGCAATTTACAATACACACATTATTATCAAAGTGCAACATTGCTGTTGTATTGGCAAATGAAAGAAAATCCTGCAAACACAAATGAAATAGGAAATCGGTTGTTGCCGGTGTTGGGTGAGAAAGAAACCAAGAACCTTTCCCAGTCTTAATGGCTCATCTGAAAAATGACATATCCAACAGCGCATATTCTTCATAAGTGTCGGCCAAGATTGCAGGTGCAATATTCCAGTTTAGCTCTCCAATTAATGGATGAAAAACAATGGATGCTTTATCTGTAATCTCCATTTGCAAGCGCTGGAGGGGGAAAGGACTGGTCAATATTGGAATAGGAAAATCCAGGTGTAGGCCTGATCGGGCAAAGATCCCCCCCCCCCCCCCCATCCTTCAATTCTTATTCTTGTCTTCATACATTGAAGATGTTGATTTACAAACCTACTTGGCCAATTTATGTGGAAAGGTAAAAGCAAAATACTGCAGATGCTGGAAATCGGAAATGAAAACTGAAAATGCTGGAGAAACTCAGCAGGTCCGGTAGCATCTGTGAAGAGATGTTAATCTTTTGAGCCTGTATGATTCTTCATCAGAGCTCTGAAGAAGAGTCACGTGGACTTCAACTGTTCAATATGTATAAAGGTTGTTGCTCTCTATGTTCTATGTGACATACATCTTCAGCTTGTCATGTTCCAAGTATTGGAATGGCACCAATTTGATATCACACCATAAAGGAAATATTTTTCACATTATGCATTTATTATTAGTGCTTAACCTATAATAAATAATTTGCTATGATTTGATAAACCCCTGTAAATTTTCTCTAAGTTATGAAAATATTAAATAGAGTCATAGCATGGAAACAGGCCCTTCGGCCCAGCTTGTCCATGCCGCCCAGTTTCTATCACTAAGCTGGTCCCACTTGCCCGCATTTGGCCCATATCCCTCTATACCCACCCTGCCCATGTAACTGTCTCACTGCTTTTTAAAGGAAAAAATTGTACCCGCCTCTACCACTGTCTCTGGCAGCTCACTCCAGATGCTCACCACCCTCTGTGTGAAGAAATTTCCCCTCTGGTCTCTTTTGTATCACTTCTTATTTTCATTGCTGAGATGAGAGGATATATATATATATACTTATATATATCTATTATATATATTGCTGATTATATCCTACAGGTCTTTAAAGAAAATGTAACTACTGGTTAAAGTTCTACTTAATGCAGTAGAAAATCACAACTAAGTAAAATGTATCAAATCAAATTTGAATTAGAAATCTAATTCCTGGGAAAATATTCAATTTCTCGATTGCAGATAATGAGTCATTTATTTTAACCAATGATGAAAATCTTTCAATGTTGCATGTAGCTAAAAACTATTATCAAAGAGCCGATAGCAGAAAATTGATAAAACAGCATGGATACATTATCTGACGATGAACCACGGGATCAGTTTTTTTCTTTAATTTGAAGAAATTGGATTTTCGGTTTCAACAATCCTCATAAAAGAGACAAACTTTTCATGTTCAGATTTTAATAAACTGGCACGTACATCTGTAGCTGATACATCTACAAAACTGATAAACCATTTTCCACGGTGTACATCTTCTGTAAGGCTGCTTTCTAAAAGTTAAAACATGAAAATGATACTGTTATACTGGTATTACACCACCTCCAAACTGGGGAGGCAATGGCATGGTGGTATTGTTGCTCGACTCGTGATCCAGAGACCCAGAGGGTAATGCTCTGGGGTCAGGGGTGAAATCCAGAATTCAATACAAATCTGGAATTATAAATCTAATGATGACTCCACGAGTGTCTTCAAAACCTATCTGGTTCACTAATGTCCTTTAGGGATGGAAACCTGCTGTCCTTACCTGGTCTGACCAGATCCAGAGGGATGCCCACATCCCATGTAAGTGTTGTTTAAAAAGTGTCAGAAATTGCTTCCTCAAAGAAAGATTTGTCGAGTTGCGATTTTGTGACATTATAATGCATAATGCAAAATTGTTGAAAGCAAATAAGATGGAGCCACCACTATAAAATAGTCTGTTCTTCTTAAGTAATACTGCTGTTGGATTGATGCCAGAAATGTTCAAATTGTTCACATCAAGTTAATTTGACAGAAGAGATCCTGAATACCATCCAATTTCTAACCTCTCTAAGCTTCTTGAATCAATCATCGCCTAACTTAATGGCCATCTATCTTCAGAACCTTTCAATCTAGTTCCAGTCACAGACACTGAGACTAAACCAACCTGACCAGTGATTTCCTGGTTAAGGTAATGGGAATACATTATCATCCTCCATCTTGCTTTCATTTTTCATAAGTTGGCTATTCCAGTTTCCTTGATTACTTCCCACTTATGGTAGGTTAAGGAAACACCCTTTATGGCTTTATTCCTATCTATTCCATCACACACTGTCAGTCAGTGAAGTGGCCTACTAAACTGCATGTCCACCATTACCCCATAATTAATCTTGACATCCTATTCAATCACAGCTAGTCCATCACAACGCCCTATTTCTATCTCTGAAACAGCCTCCAAACCTTCTTTGCGCATTTGTCACCTTGAACATTACTTTGCAAATGACCTTCTTGCTGGGTTAGCCAAGCTGAAATCTACATAACCCACAGAGCTGCGTTACCTTAAACATTAAATCCAGCACATTCGTTCATCACAACAATCCTCTCTGACTTGCGCGGACGCCCAATCCTTCTAAAATATTTTCAAGGCACATGTTCTCTTTTACAAAGTTTCACCTCAGACTGATTCCACATTGCCTCTGCAGCCTCCTCCTGTTCTGCATCCAGAACTCTGTTCTTCTGGATTCCTTGACCCCGGCACCAGGACGCAACACACCATCCTGGATTTGTGTCTGAGCCTGCAGAAATGTCTATTCCCCAAACTATTGGATGCTCTTCCAGTCTTCTTTGTGTCACCAATAACCATGGTGCCACGGACTTGACTCTGGCTGCACTCCCCAGTTGAAGCATCACTCTCATCAGTATTTAGAACTGAAGACTGAATGGAGAGTGGAATGCATTAAGGGGACTCTGGCACAACTTCCCTGTTTCTTCTTGAATGTACTATGGCTACTCATTCCTTCTCTCCCTACATACTCTTAAACTATGGGGTGGCCACATCCATAAATGTACCATACAAGAAACACTCAACCTCACAGATGCACAACAGTGATGCCGACTGAAGTTCCGGAACCTGGAACTCAAGCTCCTGCAACTGACAACACAAATGTTAGCCAAGGCAAGGGAAGCACCCTGGATTTCCCACATTGCACAGGACGTGCACATTAACGGTCACAGCAGCTCTATGATTCCTTCATCTATTAATTATTAAATTTGTTAATAAACATTACTACTGCTAATAAACCTGACTTTTGCTAATAAACCTCACTGCTATTGATATACCATACCAATACTAAAAAACATTATTACTGTTAATAAACCTTATCAACTTAAAAAACTTTACTACTGCTATTAAACCTTTACCAATACTAATACACTTTACTAATGGTAATGAACCCTATCAATAATAAGTCTTACAAATAATAATAAATCTTACTACTAATAATAAACTCTACTTAAAAATAAAAGATAAGTTATAGCAGCTACTCAATTCCCTTCTGTTGGTGTCACTTAAATATAAGGAACCTAACTGACAGCTTAATATTTTCAATGATTTTACACTCCAATTGTTTAGACTCAGTCCCCGAGCAGCAATATCCACCAGCCGCTCAACTCACAACTTTCCTGTGAATTTATGGTTTGATTTGTTTTCAAATGCTGCATGCCCCTGGACGCCTCCTGCTGCTGCTGCTAGTCTCTCCAGGTGAGTTTGGGCCACAATATATCTGCTGTACAGAGCTATTGCTGCTATGACTGTTGTTCCCAACTCTCTTCAGGTGAATAAATGTCCCAATTGGGCCAGAGATAAACCCCAAACCTAGTGAGTGGTGCTGAGCATAACCAAGAAGCGGAACTGCCTACAGAGCATGAGCAGCAAAGCAGATGGCAGCCCTGGTCATAGGTCATAGAATTTACAGGGCAGTAGGAGGCCATTCAGCCCATCAAGTATACATCGGCTGAAATAGCGCCCTACCTAAGCCCACACCTCCACCCAATCCGCATAACCCAGCAACCCCACCTAACTTGTGCCAAAGAAGCAAATCCGCGTGTTTCCCAACCGGAAACCCTGGATGAACAGGAATATCCACTGCTTGCTGAAGTCTAGGTCTGAGGTGTTCAAGTCAGGTGACCCTGATCTCTACAAGAAAGCCAGATATGATCTAAAGAAATCCATCAAAGATGCCAAAAGACAGTACCGGACCAAGCTTGAGTCCCAGGTTAGCCACACGGATCCCCACCGACTATGGCAAGGTCTGCAAGACATAACGGGCTACAAGATGAAGGCATGTAAAATCACCGGCTCCAACACACCCCTCCAAACTCCGTGGCCTTGGCCTCGGCTCCTCCCTCTGCGACTGGATCCTGAACTTTCTAACCCACAGGCCACAATCAGTAAAGATAGGCAACAACACCTCCTCCACGATCAACCTCAACACCGGTGTCCCACAAGGCTGTGTCTCAGCCCCCTACTATACTCCTTATACACCTATGACTGTGTGGCAAAATTCCCCTCCAACTTGATTTTCAAATTTGCTGATGACACCATCGTAGTGGGTCGGATTTCAAACAATGACAAGACAGAGTATAGGAATGAGATAGAGAATCGAATGAACTGGTGCAACGACAATAATCTCTTCCTCAATGTCAACAAAATGAAGGAGATTGTTATCGACTTCAGGATGCGTAGTGGAGACCATGATCCTGTCTACATCAATGGGAACAAAGTAGAAAGGGTCGAAAGCTTCAAGTTTTTAGGTGTACAGATCACCAACAACCTGTCCTGGTCCCCCCCATGCCGACACTATAGTTAAGAGAGCCAACCAACAACTCTACTTTCTCAGAAGACTAAGGAAATTTGGCATGTCAGTTACGACCCTCACCAACTTCTACAGATGCACCATAGAAAGCATTCTTTCTGGTTGTATCACAGCTTGGTATGGAGCCTGCTCTGCCCAAGACCGCAGGAAACTACAAAAGGTCGTGAATGTAGCCCAGTCCATCACGCAAACCAGCCTCCTATCCATTGACTCTATCTATAATTCCCGCTGCCTCAGAAAGGCAGCCAGCATAATTAAGGACCCCGTGCACCCCGGACATACTCTCTTCCACCTTCTTCCGTCAGGAAAAATATACCAAAGTTTGAGGTCACGTACCAACCGACTCAAGAACAGCTTCTTCCCTACTGCCATCAGACTTTTGAATGAACCTACCTCGTATTAAGTTGATCTTTTCTCTACACCTTGCTATAACTGTGACATTATATTCTGCAGTCTCTCCTTCCTTCCCTATGTACGGTATGCATTGTTTGTACAGCATGCAAGAAACAATACTTTTCACTGTATACTAATACATGTTGCAATAATAAATCTAATCTAATCAAACAGCAATTTAACATAGAACATAGAACAGTACAGCACAGAACAGGCCCTTCGGCCCTCAATGTTGTGCCATGATCACCCTACTCAAACCCACGTATCCACCCTATACCCGTAACCCTTAACCTTACTTTTATTAGGACACTACGGGCAATTTAGCATGGCCAATCCACCTAACCCGCACATCTTTGGACTGTGGGAGGAAACCGGAGTACCCGGAGGAAACCCACGCAAACAGGGGGAGGATGTGCAGACTCCACACAGACAGTGACCCAGCCGGGAATCGAACCTGGGACCCTGGAGCTGTGAAGCATTTATGCTAACCACCATGCTACCCTGCTGCCCATTAATTTAGTGTGACCAATCCACCTAACCCGCACATCTTTGGACAGTGGGAGGAAACCAGAGCATCTGGAGGAAACCCACGCAGACACGGGGAGAACGTGCAGACTCCACACAGACAGTGACCTGAGCCGGGAATCAAACCCGGGTCGCTGGTGCTGTGAAGCAACAGTGCTAATCACATTGCTACCGTGCCAACTGGTAGGACTGGCCTGTTGCTTTCTTGCAGAGAAGGGGAGAGATGGCACCTTGGAGGGCCAGCAGCCTCAACATGCACATAAGTTGCACAACAACCAAATGAAAGGTAAAGCACTCATGAAATGCTTCGAGCGGCTAGTCATGAGACGGATCACTGCCTCCCAGGCAGTCTTGATCCACTGCAATTTGCCTATCACTGCAACCGGTTCACAGCAGATGCAATCTCCCTGACTCTATAATCAACGCTCGAACACCTCGGCGACAAGGACACCTATGTAAGACTGCTGTCCATAGACTACAGCTCCGCCTTCAACACCATTATCCCGACAAGACTAATAAAAACTCCGCAATCGTGGACTTGACCCCTCCCTGGTTTAGCACAGGGCTGGTTTAGCACAGGGCTAAATAGCTGGCTTTTAAAAAGCAGACCAAGGCAGGACAGCAGCGCGGGTTCAATTCCCGTACCAGCCTCCCCGAACAGGCGCCAGAATGTGGCGACTAGGGACTTTTCACAGTAACTTCATTTGAAGCCTACTTATGACAATAAGCGATTTTCATTTTCATTTCATTTCCCTGTGCAGCTGGGTCCTCGACTTCCTCACCAACAGACCACAATCTGTCAGGATAGGCAACAGCACCTCCTCCACAATCGCCCTCAACAGCAGGCCCCGCAAGGATGTGTGCTCAGTCCTCTACTGTACTATACACAAATGGCTGGGTGGCAAGGTGTAACTCCAACTCAATCTATAAATTTGCGGATAATACGACTATGGTGGGCCGTATCTCAAACAATGATGAATCAGACTACAGGAGGGAGATAAATCACTTGGTTGCATAGTGTACCAAAAACAACTTCTCTCTAAATGTTGGAAAGACCAAGGAACTGACCATCGAGCCTAGCACGACACACACTCATGTCTGCATCAATGGCTCCGAAGTGGAGATGGTCGATAGCTTTAAATTCCTGGGGGTAACCATCACCAACCTCTGTCCTGGTCCACTCACGTTGGTGCAACAGTCAAGAAAGCCCAACAACGCCTCTACTTCCAAGAAATGTTGCATGTCTGCATCGACTCTCACAAACTTCTCCAGATGTGCGATAGAGAGCATCCTATCCGGCTGCATCACAGTTTGGTATGGCAACTGCTCGGTCCAAGATCACAAAAACTGCAGTGTAGTGAACTCAGCCCAAAGCATCACACGAGGTTGCCACCCCCACATCGATTCTGTATACACCTCCCGCTGCCTCAAGAAGGCAGACAGCATTATCAGAGACCCCTCCCACCCAGGCGTTACCTTCTTCCAGACCCTTCCATCAGGCAGAAGGTACAGAAGTCTGAAGACCCGCACATCTAGACATAGGAATAGCTTCTTCCCCACAGCTACAAGACTCCTCAACGACTCCCCCTCAGATTGATCTGTTCCCTGTAAGAACACTATTTACGATGTCCTATGGTGCTCTTGCTCATGTATTTGCTTTGTTTGGCCCCTTGTTCCCCATTGTAACTAATCACGGCTTGTCAATATACCATTTGTCAATGTCCTCTGTTGATTATTCTTTTGTCTACTGTGTACATTCTGTGTACGTTCCCTCGGCCACAGAAAAATATTTTTCACTGTACTTTGGTACATGTGACAATAAAATCTAATCAAATCAAAATCAAATCAGTCCTGAGCAAGCGCCTGAAAATTTTCAACGTCAAAAACCCTTTAACCCCTGCCTCCTATGCACCAGACTGATTGGCTTCGACGATTCCAACTTTCAAAATTCCTATTTTGTCCTCCCTAGCCCATTAACACATTCCTCAAGGAGCATAACGGGTTATTAATTGGAGGCAAACAGGTCCTCCACCCCACCCATACCACCCTCCCTTTGAAAACTGCACTGTGCTCCAGCGACGGCAGAATCAGGTCCCGTCTTCCAGGAACGCAATTTTCAAATCGTGCCCAAGCCCACTTCTGACCACACCAACCCCTGAAAATCCCAGGCCAAGTGTCAGCTAAACTCAAACCAATCCAACCACTTCCAGTGGATAAGCATTTTCCACATGTGAACAAATCAAGCTGATTCGCTCAGATTCTTCATGCTATGCAGTTGCAGGTTTCTTTGAAATAGAAAGTTTAAAAACATAAATATTAGTTAAACCTTGCGAATGTTTACATTTGTCCTAATCAATACCGTGATATTCAAGGCATTTGTTTTTTGTCTTCACTTTAATGGGCAGAACCAATTTCTGGAGTTGAAATGAATAGAGTGCCTAAAAGGTAGATTATATTGGGATGTCTTCAGCAAAAAGCACTAATGCAGCAGAATGCTAATCCGCATATGCTTTCATTTGGTCATTAATATTCAGAAACTGCACTGACTTTGATAATTCCAACAACTCTGCCACTTCTGATAATGGAAAAAAATGGCATTGTTCTGTGTAACTTACATTTTACCATTAAGAAATTAACATTGCACCAGTTAAATGCCCACTAAGGATTTTACATAGAATAATAAACACCCGGGAGTGATCAGAAAATTGCAATTCCATTGGCTATTTCAGGCAACATCAAATCATTGTCACCTAAATCCCGGTTTAGATTATAGCCTTGAAATTATTCCCTGATAGCTGCTATTTTTAATAATATATGCGACTTTGATTTCAGGTTACTGTTTTGTGCTGCTGTTGGCTATTTTCTTTTGCTGGCAGTGTTCTCAGAATAGGCATCAACTGTTAATATGCTCTTTGTTCCTGATGCATGATGATGATCCCAAAGGTTTGTTAATTATTTAGATGTTGTTATTGCAGATCAAGCAATAAATCTGCAATTGGTTACCAGGAATTTCCAAAATTGGGATGCAATGAACAAACAAAGGATATTGAACAATCTTGCAGCTTGTCACCTCTCAAAGAAATGCCCCAGAGTACTTCCCATAGAATGATGAAGGAGCTGCACTCCGAAAGCTAGTGTTTCAAAACAAACCTGTTGGACTTTAACCAGGTGTTGTAAGACTTCATAGAATGAAGTGCAGTCACTGTACAAGTTGGCTGTTATTTTTTCACATAACACCTGCGAGTAGAATGATCAATCTCCTCCTGGCTTTTCTTCAAATAGTGTGACAAGATTTTTAACTTCCAGGTGGATCAGTGGAACTGGCAGAAAAATCATTTAACTTCTTACCCAAAAGACACGCTGTGCCAGTACAGCACTGGACTTTCAGTCCAGGTTCTGTCATTGTAAATACACTGAAGTTACAGATCAATGCAAGGGGTCGACAGGGTCAAGCATTCAATGATTTGGGGATCTATCAGTCAGGTACTTACCTGACCACCTCCACAAATGAAAGTTACAGATGATCTGCACAGTGAGTGTGCAGGATCCACTTTCGATCGAAGGGCAATCTTGGTGCCTCAAGCAACACCCATTTAACCATCCAAAAATGTCTGTTTTTCTTATTTTCAGGGCTCCCGCCCCATTCTACCGAGGACCTCAACACCAGACTATAATTAAAGAATGCCCAACGTACAGTCCCCAAACTTGTCCTTTGTTGGCCCTTACAATCAATGGTCTTTTGGAGGCAGATAGAGGCTTCACTTCACAAGGACATATTGCTTTCAGTTTATGCACATCTAGGTCCTGTCCAAGCTTGCAAACGTATGGCAGCAGTCACAGATTTTCACAACCTTTTCACAGTTCAGTTCTGGACTGCAGTTTGAACCCACAGACTTTTGACTCAATGCTGAAAATGCTACCAGCTACTTCAAAGCAGCTTTGCAAAGAATAATTAATTGCAAAGATTTAATCCAGGTGAGTAACTGAAATAGCAGCAACAATGAAGAAAACACTCAATGGCATATGTTCCCAAATAGGGTCTAAAGCTTGCAATTTCTGAACTCTTTTGGTTCTGCTCGATTCCCTTTTCTTATGAATCATCAGGAATTTTGCTGCACCAATCCCTGACCTGTTCTCCGCTGTGAAATTGAAGTGGTTTAAATGTTCCATGGGTTAGTTTACGACTTCCCCAGTTGTCATTTTTTGATGCTTTATTGATCAGCCATGGTTAATCGATAGAACACATGATTTACCCTTCAGCTATAAACAGCAATATATGGTTTAACAGGCTGGAGAAAATGTTTTCAAAAATTTTCAGTAATCCAAGGTTAATAAGGAAAGGCACACCAACAACAACGTGTGCATCAAATATTCCTCCTTGTTCAATATTGTACTTAAGCTCAATAAAAGAGTGAAGGAAATCACAAAGTAAAATTGCTCGATAAGATTTATTTTCCCTCACATCCTCCACAACACTTGAGGCATGGGGCAAAGGTTCCAAACAAGCACAAATATTGGAATCATTGCTGGAATTATATTGTGCAGTTATTGGTGTCTTATGGGTAAACAACTGGTACACTCATACAATATAATCTTAACTGCAGAATGTGATTTAAATGACATGAGGCTCTTTGCAACAATTCAGACAGGTGCGTTTAGGACGTACTAATACGAGGAGAAACAATACAAACTAAATGGCACAATTTCAAAGGGATGGTGACTCAATTGGGCA
Source organism: Scyliorhinus canicula (assembly GCF_902713615.1). Classification (NCBI taxonomy): domain Eukaryota; kingdom Metazoa; phylum Chordata; class Chondrichthyes; order Carcharhiniformes; family Scyliorhinidae; genus Scyliorhinus; species Scyliorhinus canicula. Next base: position 37,845,735 of record NC_052156.1, on the reverse strand, counting down.
GAATTCTCCCAAGTCACCGGCGGAAGGTTCAATGGTGGATTGGTTGGGAGAAGAATTTAGCGGGATTCCAAACATTTATGCCGGCGTGAATTTCCGACGTGGGGTGGGATACTCCCGCAACTGGCCGGAGGCCCGACGCTGGCACCAAGAGCGGCGCGAACCACTCTGGCGTCGGGCCACGTGGAAGTTGCGGAATTCTCCGCACATCCGGAGGCTAGGTCGGCGCCGGGGGGGTTTGCGCCGTGCCAACTGGCACGGAAAGGTCGCTGTGGGCTGGCGTGGGTTGGCGCATGTACAGAAACGCTGCCGTGTTTCCTGCGCATGCATAGGGGGTTTCTTCTCCGCGTCGGCCGCGGCGGAGCCTTACAGAGGCTGGCGTGGAGGGAAAGAGAGCCCTCCCCGAGGACTCCTGTAGATGGCCGACAGGCCAGGTCCCGCCATGATGGACCATGTCGACGGTGGGACTGCGCGAAAACGGGCGGCCGCTCGGCCCATCGGGGCCCGGAGGATTGCTGAGGGTGCTGCTGCCAACGGCCCCCGACCGGCGCGGTGTGATTCCCGCCCCTGCCCGAAAACCAGCGCCGGAGAATTCAGCAGCCAGCGGCGGGTTGGGATTCACGCCGCCCTCCATCCCCCCCCCCCCCCCCCCCCCCCCCCCCCCCCGGCGATTCTACAACCCGGCGGGGGGTCTTTTGCTGATCTTTTGCTGGTGGCTGTCATTTTTTAGTTTTCAAATTTTATATCCAACAATTAATACATAACAAAACTGCGCCAAAAACCAACACATACATTCACAACCAAGTATCTTCACGACAACTGTGGCTGTGATTCCCCCTTTGGTCGGCATACACATTCTAAATTCCCCAATATGGCCGAAACATGTATTTCCAAGTGTTTGTTCACGATTAGGTTTGGGCTTTAGCTTGCCCTCGGCCTGGTCCCTTGCAGTTTTGTCCCTCCTTCTTGTCCCTTGTGCTCCTTTTGCATGCCTTCACCCCCCCCTCCCCTTTCTTCTTCCCATCCCTCCCCCTTTTCCTTTTAATCTCTGTCCCGTAACTTGCTCGTGTCTCCCTCTCCCCTCCCCTCATTCCCCCCCCCCCCCCCCCCCCCCACCTCTTACTCTACTGGTTGCTGGCGATAAAACAAGTTAATGAATGGCTTCCACGTCCTGTGAAAGCCTTCTTCTGACCCACGGATGGCGAATTTTCTTTTCTCCACCAGGTTGGACAGTCAGTCTGCAGCTTTGGATGGTGCTGCCAATCGCCAGTCAAGCAGGATTCTACGGCAGGTGATCAGTGAGGCTACGTCTAGGGCGTCTGCCTCCCTCCCCATGAAGAGTTCTGGATGATCTGATACCCCGAAGACCGCCACTTTTGGGCATGGCATCACCCTCACTCCCTCCGTGAAACATGGATCTATTTCTGGCATCCATACTCAGATCAAGTTTAAAAGGTGCGCCGCACTGATTACAGAAATTAGGTTTTCCCAGGGCAAGTGAATCAGAGCAAACTGCCATGATGCAGCGGGAATCACAAGGGAAAAACATTGTCAAAGAGGCTGAATATATTGTGAGTTTTCGTCATCAGGATCGACACTTTATAAAGAAATTGGAAGATTCTGCTCATAGTCTCCTAGGCTTTATGATTAGGGGCATAGAATACAAGAACAACTTGAATATGTTAAACTTGTATAAAGCATCAGTTCAAGAGATGCACAGATATTTCTTCTCTCAGAGGGTGGTGAATCTCTGGAACCCTCTGCCCTGGAGGGTGGTGGAGGCTGGAACATTCAAAGTATTTACAGTGGAGGTGGATAAATATCTGATAGGTTGAGCAAGAGAGGGCTATGGAGAATTGGCACAGAAAAAGAGTTGAAGCTGACACAGGTCAGCCATGATCATATTAAAAGGTGGGGCAGGCTTGAAGATCTTGTTAGCCTACTTCTACCTCTAATTCTTGTGCTCTTATATATTAGTGGTGTTTGCTAATGAGTAGTGTGTAAAGTTAAAAGTCTTTCTAAAATGAAGCCAAAAGCCTTTCTAAAATGTTTGCACTGGAGTGCTGAGTTTGTTGCATTTGAGTGCTACAGTGAGAGTTTGGTGACTGAGGGAGTATAAGGGTTCATTTTTATTTAAAGTCTAGTATTTCTTTTATTTAGTTAATTAACTTAAAAGTTGCTGTTTGGTCTATAGGAAGGTGAATTTTGAATCATCTTTAAACAAGGTTCTATTTGTAGGTACTTGCAGCTGGAGCTTGTTAATTAGTTAATTGGATTAGGCCAGTTTTCAGAGGCTAAAGTTACAGTATAAATCTGAGCTAATTATAGTGCAGACTTAGTTTGCACTGAAGCGCTGAGCTTGTTGCATTTGAGTGCTACAGTGAGAGTTTGGTGACTGAGGGAGTGCTGAGCTTGTTGCATTTGAGTGCTACAGTGAGAGTTTGGTGACTGAGGGAGTGCTGAGCTTGTTGCATTTGAGTGCTACAGTGAGAGTTTGGTGACTGAGGGAGTTAGGTGAGGAGGGAGTAAGGTGCTCCTTACATTTAATTTCCTATATTTATTAAAGAGCGTGAAGGGAGCCAGGAGTTTAGAGTACAGCTGACTGGAAGCAGAGTCGGAGTGCGGAGGTCCAGTTGGTCTCCGGGGCAGCTAATTCTGTAAAGTAAGAGGGGATGGAGGCTAGGGCAGTTGCATGCTCCTCCTGTAGGATGTGGGTGGTGAGGGATACCACTGGTGTCCCCGCTGACTATACCTGCGGGAAGTGCACCCAACTCCAGCTCCTCAGAGACCGTGTTAGGGAACTGGAGCTGGAGCTGGATGAACTTTGGATTATCCGGGAGGCAGAGGGGGTTATCGAGAAGAGTTACAGGGAGGTAGCCACACCCAAGGTACTGAACAAGAGTAGCTGGGTTAGAGTCAGGGGAAATAAAACTAACAGGCAGACAGTGCAGGGATCCCTCGTGGCCATTCCCCTTCAAAACAAGTATACCGTTTTGGATGCTGTTGGGGGGGGGGGGGGGATGACCTACTGGGGGAAGGCCCTAGCGGCCAGGTCTCTGGCACTGAGTCTGGCTCTGGGGCTCAGAAGGGAAGGGGGAGCATAGAAAAGCAATAGTAATAGGAGATTCAATGGTTAGGGGAATAGATAGGAGATTCTGTGGTCGCGAGCGAGACTCCTGAAAGGTATGTTGCCTCCCGGGTGCCAGGGCCAGGGATGTCTCGGATCGTATCTTCAGGATCCTGAAGGGGGAGGGTGAGAAGCCAGACGTTGTGGTGCACATTGGTACCAACGACGTAGGTAGGACAAGGGGTGTGAATGTAATAAACACGTTTAGGGAGTTAGGCTGGAAGTTAAAGGCCAGGACAGACAGAGTTGTCATCTCTGGTTTGTTGCCTGTGCCACGTGATAGCGAGGCTATGAATAGGGAGAGAGTGCAGTTGAACACGTGGCTGCAGGAATGGTGTAGGAGGGAGGGCTTCAGGTATTTGGAAAATTATAGCGCATTCTGGGGAAGGTGGGACCTGTACAAGCAGGACGGGTTGCATCTGAACCGGAGGGGCACCAATATCCTGGGGGGGAGGTTTTCTAGTAGTCTTCGGGAGGGTTTAAACTAATTTGGCAGGGGAATGTGAACCGGATTTGTAGTCCAGCAACTAAGGAAGCCGATATTCAGGATGCCAAAGCATGTAGTGATGCAGTGGGGAAGGTAACACTGACAAAGGAGAGTACTTGCAGGCAATGAGATGGGTTGAAGTGTGTACACTTCAATGCAAGAAGCATCAGGAATAAGGTGGGTGAACTTAAGGCATTGATCGGTACTTGGGACTACGATGTGGTGGCCATCATGGAAACTGGCTATAGATGTTTCAACAAGATTAGGGAGGATGGTAAAAGAGGTGGGGAGGTGGCATTGTTAATTAGAGATGGTATAACAGCTGCAGAAAGGCAGTTCGAGGGGGATCTGCCTACTGAGGTAATATGGGTTGAAGTCAGAAATAGGAAAGGAGCAGTCACCTTGTTGGGAGTTTTCTATAGGCCCCCCCAATAGCAGCAGAGATGTGGAGGAACAGATTGGGAAACAGATTTTGGAAAGGTGCAGAAGTCACAGGGTAGTAGTCATGGGTTACTTCACCTTCCCAAACATTGAGTGGAAACTCTTTAGATCAAATAGTTTGGATGGGGTAGTGTTTGTGCAGTGTTTCCAGGAAGCTTTTCTAACGCAGTATGTAGATTGTCCGACCAGAGGGGAGGCCATATTGGATTTGGTACTTGGTAATGAACCAGGGCAGGTGATAGATTTGTTAGTGGGGGAGCATTTTGGAGGTAGTGACCACAATTCTGTGACTTTCACTTTAGTAATGGAGAGGGATAGGTGTGTGCAACAGGGCAAGGTTTACAATTGGGGGAAGGGTAAATACAATGCTGTCAGACAAGAACTGAAGTGCATAAGTTGGGAACATAGGCTGTCAGGGAAGGACACAAGTGAAATGTGGAACTTGTTCAAGGAATAGGTACTGCGTGTTTTTGATATGTATGTCCCTGTCAGGCAGGAAAGAGATGGTCGAGTGAGGGAACCATGGTTGACAAGGGAGGTTGAATGTCTTGTTAAGAGGAAGACGGAGACTTGTGTAAGGCTGAGGAAACAAGGTTCAGACATGGCGCTGGAGGGATACAAGATAGCCAGGAGGGAACTGAAGAAAGGGATTAGGAGAGCTAAGAGAGGGCATGAAAAATCTTTGGCGGGTAGGATCAAGGAAAGCCCCAAGGCCTTTTACACATATGTGAGAAATATGAGAATGACTAGAGCGAGGGTAGGTCCGATCAAGGACAGTAGCGGGAGGTTGTGTATTGAGTCTGAAGAGATAGGAGAGGTCTTGAACAAGTATTTTTCTTCAGTATTTACAAACGAGAGGGGCCATATTGTTGGACAGGACAGTGTGAAACAGACTGGTAAGCTCGAGGAGATACTTGTTAGGAAGGAAGATGTGTTGGGCATTTTGAAAAACTTGAGGATAGACAAGTCCCCCAGGCCTGACGGGATATATCCAAGGATTCTATGGGAGGCAAGAAATGAAATTGCACAGCCGTTGGCAATGATCTTTTCATCTTCGCTGTCAACAGGGGTGGTACCATAGGATTGGAGAGTGGCGAATGTCGTACCCCTGTTCAAAAAAGGGAATCGGGATAACCCTGGAAATTACAGGCCAGTTAGTCTTACTTCGGTGGTAGGCAAAGTAATGGAAAGGGTACTGAGGGATAGTATTTTTGAGCATCTGGAAAGACACTGCTTGATTAGGGATAGTCAGCACGGATTTGTGAGGGGTAGGTCTTGCCTTACAAGTCTTATTGACTTATTTGAGGAGGTGACCAAGCATGTGGATGAAGGTAAAGCAATGGATGTGGTGTACATGGATTTTAGTAAGGCATTTGATAAGGTTCCCCATGGTAGGCTTATGCAGAAAGTAAGGAGGCATGGGATAGTGGGAAATTTGGCCAGTTGGATAACAAACTGGCTAACCGATAGAAGACAGAGAGTGGTGGTGGATGGCAAATATTCAGCCTGGAGCCCAGTTACCAGTGGCATACCACAGGGATCAGTTCTGGGTCCTCTGCTGTTTGTGTTTTTCATTAACGACTTGGATGAGGGAGTTGAAGGGTGGGTCAGTAAATTTGCAGATGATACGAAGATTGGTGGAGTTGTGGATAGTGAGGAGGGCTGTTGTCGGCTTCAAAGAGACATAGATAGGATGCAGAGCTGGGCTGAGAAGTTGCAGATGGAGTTTAACCCTGACAAGTGTGAGGTTGTCCATTTTGGAAGGACAAATATGAATGCGGAATACAGGGTTAATGGTAGGGTTCTTGGCAATGTGGAGGAGCAGAGAGATCTTGGGGTCTATGTTCATAGATCATCGAAAGTTGCCACTCAAGTGGATAGAGCTGTGAAGAAGGCCTATGGTGTGCTAGCGTTCATTAGCAGAGGGATTGAATTTAAGAGTCGTGAGGTGATGATGCAGCTGTACAAAACCTTGGTCAGGCCACATTTGGAGTACTGTGTGCAGTTCTGGTCACCTCATTTTAGGAAGGATGTGGAAGCTTTGGAAAAGGTGCAAAGAAGATTTACCAGGATGTTGCCTGGAATGGAGAGTAGGTCTTACGAGGAAAGGTTGAGGGTGCTAGGCCTTTTCTCATTAGAACGGAGAAGGATGAGGGGCGACTTGATAGAGGTTTATAAGATGATCAGGGGAATAGATAGAGTAGACAGTCAGGGACCTTTTCCCCGGGTGGAACACACCATTACAAGGGAACATAAATTTAAGATAAATGGTGGAAGATATAGGGGGGATGTCAGAGGTAGGTTCTTTACCCAGAGAGTAGTGGGGGCATAGAATGCACTGCCTGTGGAAGTAGTTGAGTCGGAAACGTTAGGGACCTTCAAGCGGCTATTGGATAGGTACATGGATTAGGGTAGAATAATGGAGTGTAGATTAATTTCTTCTTAAGGGCAGCACGGTAGCATTGTGGATAGCACAATTGCTTCACAGCTCCAGGGTCCCAAGTTCGATTTCGACTTGGGTCACTGTCTGTGTGGAGTCTGCATATCCTCCCCGTGTGTGCGTGGGTTTCCTCCGGGTGCTCCGGTTTCCTCCCACAGTCCAAAGATGTGCAGGTTGGGTGGATTGGCCATGATAAATTGCCCTTAGTGTTCAAAATTCTATGATTAACCTAGGATAAAAGTTTGGCGCAACATCGTGGGCCGAAGGGCCTGTTCTGTGCTGTATTTCTCTCTCTCTCAACATTTCATAATGCTGGTTCATTTTTTAAGGGGGAGTTGTGATGAATGTAAGAAATTTCTTTACAAATATCTGTTGCAGTAATGTTTTCAAAAGCCTGAGTTCAGGTACAGATATCTGTTTGAGTCAGATCATTAAATAATCTAGGTTAAGGTTTACAGACAGTGTGGTGGCAGAAGGTGAAATTAAGATGTCATAACAGTGGGACAATCATTCATTCCAACCATGTATATTGTTCGCCTATATAGGGTTAATATAATTTTGTTTATAGAAATAAGGTTGGTTAGTAGATGGTCATAACACAGTTGATGGGATAGAGATCATATAATTAATGAGAGGAGCCAGGTCTGCAGCAGTTTAGTTTTAGTTTTGTTGGGAGTTTTGAATGTGGCAACCCCTCTCCACCCTACCAAGGTCCGACCCCGTTCCCCAACTTACATGTCCCCCATCCCCCCAAAACCTATCCATTTACTTTAAACCTCAAGGACACTTACATTCAATGAGACCCTTAATTTTTCTAGTTTACGGCAGCCAATGCCTCAAAAAAAAGAGATGGAGCTGGACCTCTCAAAGTCTGGGCCTGGGGACGAGCTCCACTGACTGATCGCACCCTGCCTATGTTGGAAGGTCGGCCAAGACAACATCGGACAAAAACTCATGCAAGTAATTGGGCTTGGAGTGGCAATCCAGCACTGTTTGCCACTCCGAGGAAGTTCCACAACAATCTCTAAAATTGAACCTCCCATTGGGAGAGCAACATTTCAGCTCCCACCTAATTAAGTCTCCCTGTCTGCCAGGATTTTCAGTCTGGAAAGTCCCCCAAATTCCCCCTCCCCCTCCTCTGCCCTTCAGTAGAGAGTGGGAGGGTTGAAATTTAGCAGGAAAAACAAATTAGTTCACTGACAGTTTGGTGAAGCTTTTTCAGTTGAAGATTGCTTCCTCACCTCAATATAATTTCCACTTGAGAAAAAGGTACCAAGGTTCGGGTTTCTAAAGAAGCTGTGAATGTAAATAATAAATATTGCCTCCACTTAAACTGACAGCAAAGATTTTCATCCAATTTTGGTTTCCAACTTACTGCATATGACACTATTGTAAAGTTCAAGCTGTGGCTGTCTGATGAGAACCACAAAGACACAATATTCAAATTAAATTATCAAATGATACACACTGAATACAGTATGTGAAGAATACACATTTACATGTCCACTGCTGAAACTACACTTTGGAACCAAAATTCTATAAAGTGGTGAAGCACCAACACTGCACTAATCAAATATTTAGTTAGCAAGACATTCTGATGTTGTGGCAATGTGAAAATTAGCTTTCTTTATCCAGATTAATTGTAATGCTGTTGGTATTTATATGGACCATGTAGAGGTAGGCAGCAGCAGCTAGCTGGTGGTTAGACTGGAGCCAAGAGGCACGTAAAAAAATTCAAAAGAACTTAGTGTGGTGAATGTAATATAGATGTATATATGTTAATTCACACTGTCTTTGTAAGCGCAGTAGCGCTATCCTACCACTAGGGGGAGTAGCGCTGGGAGCACTCAGGAACTTGTACTGGGCTCCACCCTTGGCTCCGCCCACGACTCCTCCCCCCAGTGCAGCTGTATAAATACCTTGTCCAGAGTCAGCCTGAGTTCACTACGAGTTCATTGACAGGTAACAGGCTGGCTCTGAAGTAAGCCGATTGAAGCCTAGATTCACATCGGAAACACGTGTCTGGTGAATTGATGGTTCCATCAATTTAATCGACTTAAGAACAGTAAAGATCGATTATGGAATCGGCCCTCAAGCCTGGATGCCTGGAACTCAACCCGCAGGATGCAGAGACTAAAGAAATCTTCTCCCATTGGATCCGGTGCTTCAAGGACTACCTGGCCGAAGTGAGCACAGCCAAAATGACAGAGGATCAGTAGCTAAGTCTACTGCACGCGAGGGTGAGCCACATAATCTCTACACAACTAAACTCGACCAGTTCATATACTGCGGCGCTAGCAGTTCTCAAAAAAATGTATGTGAGGCCCATTAATGAAGTTTACGCTTGCCATGTGTTCACGACTCGCCGCCAGCGGCCTACGGAATCACTCGCCGAATTCCTAAGAGAACTTAATAATTTGTCCAATGACTGTAATTACCAAGCGGTTACCACGGCTGAACACAGGGAATTGGCAGTACGTGATGTTTTTGTAGCGGGCCTCAGGTCTAACTATGTGCGCCAACGACTGCTGGAAAAGGGGGCCCAGGATTTAGAAATGACTGTGGAAGCTGCTACCACGATGGAGGTCTCCTTGCGCAGCCTTAACTCGTTCCCCGCGGACCCCGCGACCCAATCATGGGCCCCCGACCAGCGACTCCCCCAGGCCTGTGCTACGCGGCCGCCCAGCCACCTTGCTGCCCCAACCAGCCACCATGCTGCCCCAGCCAGCTATCATGCTGCCCCAGCTACCATGCTGCCCCAGCCAGCTACCATGCTACCCCAGCCAGCTACCATGCTGCCCCAACCAGCCACTATGCTGTTCCAGCCAGCCACTATGCTCCAGCCTGCCATTTCTGCGGCCAGAACCAGCACCCGCGGCAGCACTGCCCGGCCCGCAACGTGACCTGCAGCAGCTGCGGGCAAAAAGGGCATTACGCAAGAGTGTGCCTCGTTAAAAGAGCCCCAGCTTCCAACTCCCCAGCGACTTGCAGTAATCGCTCCCCTCACTCGCAGCCCCGCGGGGCCCAAAATGCTACGGCCTATGCCCCGACTCCGCCCCCTCCAGCCACATCCGATCCATGGGGGCCGCCATCTTGGAAAACCTCCACCACGCGGCCGGCCACGTGCGACTCATGGGGGCCGCCATCTTGGATGCCATCTTCCTCGCCGCCCGCCACGTGCAACTCATGAGGGCCGCCATCTTGGACGCCATCTTCCTCGCCGCCCGCCACGTGCGATCCACGGGCCCGATCGGCATCTCCACGCTCGGACAACTCAGCGGAGGAATTCGAATTAGACTATGAACTAAGAGGGCAGTCATCACGGGGCCACTCCATCACAGCTGATCGAGCCGCCGACTACCCGCAACTCAGCGCGGTCACCCTGGACCAATCACAACCAAAGAATCTACGAAACTTGATGGCAGAGGTCCATATCAACGGGTACAAAACGCCATGCCTCTTCGACTCCGGGAGCACGGAGAGCATCATACATCCAGACCTGGTAAGACGCTGTTCGCTCCCCGTTTTCCCCGCACAGCAAACTATCTCGCTCGCTTCAGGCTCCCACTCGGTCCAGATCCAGGGGCGCACCGCCGCGACACTCACAATCCGAGGCGCTAGTTACTCAAAATTCAAACTCTACGTTTTGCCCGAACTCTGCACGCCACTCTTATTAGGCCTAGACTTCCAATGCAACCTCAAGAGCCTCGCCCTCAGCTTCGGAGGGCCCCTGCCCCCACTCACGATCTGCAGCCTCGCTACGCTGCAAATTCCCCCCCTCCTCTCTTTGCCAATCTCACTAAGGACTGTAAACCCGTAGCCACTCGTAGCAGGCGGTATAGCCCTGCAGGATAGGGTATTTGTCAGAGCAGAGATCCGAAGGCTACTCAGTGAGGGGGTTATAGAGGCCAGCAATAGTCCCTGGAGAGCTCAGGTGGTGGTCGTTAAGACCGGGAAAAAATTCCGTATGGTGGGCAACTACAGTCAGACGATAAATAGATTTACGCTCCTCGATGGGTATCCCCTCCCCTGGATTGCAGACATGGTAAACCAGATTGCCCAGTACCGGCTCTTTTCCACGGTGGATCTGAAGTCTGCATACCACCAGCTCCCAATCTGCCCGGAGGACCGCCACTACACGGCGTTCGAGGCCGATGGCCGCCTCTTCCATTTCCTCCGGGTCCCTTTCGGTGTCACTAATGGGGTCTCAGTGTTCCAACGAGCAATGGACCGAATGGTGGACCAGTACGGGCTGCGGGCCACGTTTCCGTACTTGGACAATGTCACCATCTGCGGCTATGACCAGCAGGACCACAACGCCAACCTCCACCGTTTTCTCCAGACGGCACAGAAACTGAATCTCACGTACAACAAGGAGAAATGCGTTTTCCGCACATCCAGACTAGCCATCCTCGGCTATGTCATGGAAAACGGAGTCCTGGGCCCCGACCCGGACCGTATGAACTCCCTCCCCCTCATTGTCCCAAGGCCCTCAAACGGTGCTTAGGATTTTTTTCCTACTACGCCCAGTGGGTCCCTCAATATGCGGACAAAGCCCGCCCACTCTTTAGGGCCACACGATTTCCCCTATCAGCCGAGGCACGCCAGGCCTTCGACGGCATCAAGGAGGACATCGCCAAAGCGGCCATGCGGGCGGTGGATGAATCCACCCCATTTCAGGTAGAGAGTGACGCCTCAGAGGTAGCTCTTGCAGCCACGTTAAATCAGGCAGGGAGACTAGTCGCATTTTTCTCCCGTACCCTCTCCGCTTCAGAACTCCGACACTCTTCAGTCGAGAAAGAAGCACAAGCCATTGTGGAGGCTGTCCGTCACTGGAGGCACTACCTCGCAGATAGGAGGTTCACCCTCATTACCGACCAACGGTCGGTTGCCTTCATGTTTGACGACTCGCAAAGGGGCAAAATAAAAAAACGACAAAATTCTGAGAGGGAGGATCGAACTCTCCACCTACAATTATGATATCAAATATCGACCCGGGAAGCTCAACGAGCCTCCGGATGCCCTATCCTGCGGGACATGTGCCAACGCGCAGATCGACCGATTAAAAGTCATCCACAATGACCTCTGCCACCCGGGGGTCACCCGGCTCGTCCACTACATCAGGGCCCGAAATCTGCCTTTCTCCAACGAGGAGGTAAAAGCGGTCACCAGGGACTGCCCGATCTGTGCGGAGTGCAAACCGCACTTCTATCGACCAGACAGGGCCCACCTGGTCAAGGCTTCTAGGCCCTTTGAATGCCTCGCGATTGATTTCAAAGGGCCACTCCCCTCAACTAACAAGAACGTTTACTTCTTAAACGTCGTAGACGAGTTCTCCCGCTTTCCATTCGCTATCCCGTGCCCCGACATGACCTCCCACACAGTCATTAGGGCCCTGCATAGCATCTTCACCCTGTTTGGTTTCCCCAGCTACATACACAGCGACCGGGGTTCGACCTTCATGAGCGACGAGCTGCGTCAGTACCTGCTCGACAAGGGCATCGCCTCGAGCAGGACTACCAGCTACAACCCCAGAAGGAACGGGCAGGTGGAAAGGGAGAACGCGACGGTCTGGAAGACCGTCCTACTGACCCTCCGGTCTAGAAAGCTCCAAGTCTCCCAGTGGCAGGAAGTCTTCCCAGACGCTCTCCACGCCATTAGGTCCATTTTGTGTACGGTGACCAATCAGACCCCTCACGAGAGGCTCTTCATTTTTTCCAGGGGCACTACCACAGGGGTCTCACTTCCGGCATGGCTGAGGACACCGGGCCCCGTACATCTGAGGAAACACGTCAGGGCACACAAAACCGACCCCCTTGTTGAGAAGGTGCGCCTGCTCCACTCCAACCCCCAGTACGCATTCGTCGAGTTCCCTGACGGCCGTCAGGACACAGTATCCCTCCGGGATCTGGCACCCGCCGGATCCAGCGCCCCTTCTACCCCCACAGAAGGACCTTGCACCCTACACCCCATGCTGCCGCCCCCTTGCGCTCCCGAGCCCACGAGCTCGCTCCACCAGTTCCGCGCCCCCGCGCCGGCCAGCCCCCAGCGCCCCCAGTCCCCGGTCGAACCAGGAGAGTATGAAGCTCGGATACAACCCTCCCTGGAGTCCGCCATTGTTCCCCAGCACACTATACCCATGCAGCCACCGCAAGAGGCTGCAACCCCGGTGCTCCACAGATCTCAGCGGACAATTCGACCACCGGACAGACTGACTTTATAGACTAGACCACCACCCCGCCGGACTTGAGTTTTTTGCAGGGGGTGAATGTGGTGAATGTAATATAGATGTATATATGTTAATTCACACTGTGTTTGTAAGCGCAGTAGCGCTATCCTACCACTAGGGGGAGTAGCGCTGGGAGCACTCAGGAACTTGTACTGGGCTTCACCCTTGGCTCCGCCCACGACTTCTTGCCATAGGGCAGCTGTATAAATACCTTGTCCAGAGTCAGCCTGACTACAAGTTCATCGACAGGTAACAGGCTGACTCTGAAGTAAGTCGATTAAAGCCTAGATTCACATCGGAAACACGTGTCTGGTGAATTGATGGTTCCATCAATGAGGTAAAGTTTAGACCAGATGTACAGGGTACAGCAGAGTGTTACCAGTATCCTCACTGCAAACAAAGGTTGGAATTCTCTGATCCATATGATGCCCGCAAGGTTCCCAGTGGTGTGGGGTGGTTACGATGGGAAATCCCATTGACAAGCATCGGGAGTATAGGATCCTGCTGCCAGCAAATGGTGCGCCGCCAAGAGACACTCACCTGGAGGGCCGGAGAACCCTGCCCAAAATAGCAAATCAATTCAGGGGTGGCTCAAACCCAGCAAAGCACACCGCAAGCTGGGAATGTAATTGTTTCTTATTTTTGATTCAGTGCAGAAATAGCCAGCCTTGTAGATAATAAGTCTTTGAAAGCTTCCTAGGGTTAAGTGCAACTTGTGCAATTTCCAGTCTGGTTTAATGTTGCAACCCTAAGCTGGAAGAAAGTGGATTCAGACTGTTTCCTGATGCAGGAACCATGATTTGTGATTATCGCGTGCACAGTCCCACCAAGGCAGACAGCAGGCAGTCTTAATGCTGACTCCTCATTTCAAATGACTGCAGAATGCAGCCCATTGCGGAACGCACTATTCACTGGCTGGAAACAGAAGGTCGAGCAGCAGAGGTGGCTCGCTCATAGTTCAGCTATTCTGCACCTTTTAAAGGCGCCCTGACCTGCTTAAAGGGGAGTTATACTGACTGAGCTGCAGCTGCTGCAGAATGTCACTGGAGACTTGGAGATAAGTAAATAAATGCACCATGGAATAACAGTTCATTTGTCCAGAAGGCAGAGAGAAGGTCAGGCAGTTTTAGGGGGGTGGGAACTGCAGGGGGGCGGGGGGGGGGGGGGGGGGGGGGGGGGGTGGTTGAGGGCGGGTGCAAGGATTCAAAAGGGAGACCCAAAGCGGGTTTTACACCAGCCGGATTTCCCGCTCGATTGTCCCCACAACCCACCAATGATGTAACACGGATCCCAGCTTTTACACCTGATTGTCCCCACGTTAGACTGAAGTGAATCACGACAGGTAGCCCATGGCGTGCACCTGGTGAACAGAATCCACAGGAGGCGCACAGGTACATACAATCCACAGAGAGGAGAGGGTTGTTCACTGGCAGTGGCACCGGCAGTGCCCCCTCTTATCCTAACAGATAAGTTAAAGATCTTTCAGAAAGCTAAGTTTCTGTGGGTTGGGCCCATTCAGTGCCTGCCCTGCCAGTATGATGTCGGGAGACCTACCTCTTGATTTTTTTTTTGACAAAGTGTCAAAAAACATGGCAGGGAAAGCTGGCACTGCAGCCAGTGGGCGTACACTCTGCTTTGCCCGCCTGAGCTGACACATGGTTAAAAAATGGCAAAACTCCGCCAATGGGCAGAATTCTCCCATCCCAACCATGGTGGGTTTGGCGTTTGGTGGCATGCAGGAGTGGAGAATTTAGAGGTGGCCAACAAGTCCAAAACTCGCTGGTGTAAAATTGCGTAGCAATTCTCCCAATGGCAGGTTCATAGCAAGTCGCATGAACTCAATTTGCATTCATTAGCATCTCCTGAATGCTCATTAAAACAGCTGCCCTCGGACGTTCTGTCATGTATTCCAGCGTTGTGTCACACCAGTATGAAAGTACATCAGCCGAAAACCTCTTATGAGTGGTTTGCACAAGGCAGCCCTCGGTTCGCCAGGTGGATGTGTGGTGGTATGAATGTGAGAACTGCCATTGATGCAGAGCATGGGTTTCCCATTGGCTCTGGCTGGTCAAGTGCCTCTTGTCCGATTGGCTGGGGCTAGTCATGTGACTGTTCAGCAATTGGTCGAGAGGCAAGTAGACCCCGCCTCCGAGGCGGGGTATAAGTACCCAGAGTTCCCGGTGGTCGGCCTTACTCTGTAGTCGACCACCAGGCTAACAACTAGCTGATTAAAGCCACAGTTCGGATCCTAATTGTGTCTTGAGTCGAATTAATGGTACATCAATTTAATCAGCTAGAATTTTGGAATGGAGCTTCGCATCAAGCCTGACTGCCTCTGCACCAGCCCGCATGCTGCAAATGCTTCTGCAATCTTTAAACACTGGCAGGCGTGTTTTAATAGCTACCTGACGACTGCAGCCGGCAAGCCCACCAAGGAGCAGAAACTCCACATCCTCCACTCATGCGTGGGCACAGCGATCTACTCAATGATTGAGGACGAAAGCGATTATAGAACATAGAACATAGAACAGTACAGCACAGAACAGGCCCTTCGGCCCTCGATGTTGTGCCGAGCCATGATCACCCTACTCAAACCCACGTATCCACTCTATACCCGTAACCCCCCCTTAACCTTACTTTGTAGGACACTACGGGCAATTTAGCATGGCCAATCCACCCAACCCACACATCTTTGGACTGTGAGAGGAAACCGGAGCACCCGGAGGAAACCCACGCACACACGGGGAGGACGTGCAGACTCCGCACAGACAGTGACCCAGCCGGGAATCGAACCTGGGACCCTGGAGCTGTGAAGCATTTATGCTAACCACCATGCTACCGTGCTGCCCATGATGCGGCCATGGAGATTCTCAAAGGACACTTTCTCCGGCCGGTCAACTAAGTTTACGCATGGCATCTCCTGACGACCAGACAACAGTTCCCTGGTGAGTCCCTCGACGAGTTTTACCAGGCCCTCGCAGCTCTAGGGAGAACGTGCGCATGTCTCCAAGTTTCGGCAACTGAGCACATGGAACTTTTAATCAGAGACGCTTACGTTGCTGGCATGCAGTCTCCTTCTATCCGCCAACGATTGCTGGAGAAGAACGCCCTCAGCCTAGCTGAGGCACGGACTCTTGCAACCTCCCTCTTGTTCCTCCGTGGACTCCGACCTCCCCCCCAAGCCTGCGCCGCGGGTCACTCCGACAAACTAGCGGGGCCCTGTTGCTATTTCTGTGGCCTCTCAAAGCACCCCCGCCCACGCTGCCCGGCCCGCTCCGCTCTGTGTAAGAGCTGCGGGAAGAAGGGCCACTACGCGGTGGTCTGCCAGACCAAGTCGGTCGCTGCTGTTCCGCGCAGCGACCGCGGATCCCCCCCAGGGCCCCCCGCCGCGCACCAACCTCTCCGACCCGCCTCCCGGCCCCCGCAACGGCCCCACGGTACTCCCGACCCTCGCTCCCAGCCGCCCCGACCGGACCACAGACGCCGCTGACACTGCCCCCAGCAGCCACGAGGCTCCCACAGGCGCCGCCATCTTGGGCCCCGGACACCATGTGCGGGCCATGGGCACCCAACTTGGGGCCCCGGCTCCACGTGCGGGTCCTGGGCGCCGCCATCTTGGGCCAGCACGGAAGGCCCTGCAAACGATTACTCTGCCACTGAGGATAATCTGGAAGTCTCACCATGAATGGCTTCCATCAAACTCGACCAGTCGCGACCACGCACGCTCGCCAAGACTATAGAACATAGAACAGTACACACAGAACAGGCCCTTCGGCCCTCAATGTTGTGGTGAGCCACGATCACCCTACTCAAACCCACGTATCCAACCTATACCCGTAACCCAACAACACCCCCCCTTAACCTTACTTTTTAGGACACTACGGGCAATTTAGCATGGCCAATCCACCTAACCCGCACATCTTTGGACTGTGGGAGGAAACGGGAGCACCCGGTGGAAACCCACGCACACACGGGGAGGACGTGCAGACTCCACACAGACAGTGACCCAGCCGGGAATCGAATCTGGGACCCTGGAGCTGTGAAGCATTTATGCTAACCACCATGCTACCGTGCTGCCCCTTTAAAAAAATTAAAATTAAATCAAATTAAAATTAAATAAAAATAAAATTAAAATTAAAATTAAAATTAAAATTAAAATTAAATTAAATTAATAAAAAACTATGACAACGGTTCAGCTCAACGGACACAAAACGAGGTGCCTGCTGGACTCCGGTAGCACGGAAAGTTTCGTCCACCCCGACACGGTAAGACGCTGCGCGCTCTCCATCCATCCAGTTAAACATAAAATTGGCCTCAGGTTCGCACTCTGTCCAAATCACCGGGTGCTGCATAGCGGACCTCACAGTCCAGGGGAGTGTTTGCAAAAACTTCAAACTCCTCATTCTCCCCCGTCTATGCACTCCGGCACTCTTGGGACTGGACTTCCAGTGCAACCTGCAGAGCTTGACCTTTCAATTCGGCGGCCCTATTCCTCCTCTTACTGTTTGCAGCCTCACGTCCCTCAAAGTGGACCCCCCTTCCTTGTTTGCTAATCTCACCCCAGATTGTAAACCTGTCGCCACTAGGAGCAGAGGGTACAGCGCCCATGACCGGACCTTCATCGGGTCCGAGGTCCAGAGGCCCCTTAAGGAAGGAGTTATCGAGGCCAGCAACAGTCCCTGGCGAGCCCAAGTGCTGGTAGTTCGGACTGGGGAGAAAAACCGGATGGTCATCGATTACAGTCAGACCATCAACAGGTTTACGCAGCTGGACGCGTATCCTCTCCCCCGTATTTCCGACCTGGTTAACAGGATCGCAAAGTACAAAGTCTTCTCCACAGTGGACCTTAAGTCCGCCTACCACCAGCTCCCCATCCGCGCGAGTGACCGCAAGTACACCGTGTTTGAGGCAGATGGGCGCCTCTACCACTACCTCAGGGTCCCCTTCGGTGTCACAAATGGAGTCTCAGTCTTCCAACGGGAGATGGACCGAATGGTCGACAAGCACGGTTTATGGGCCACCTTCCCGTATCTCGATAACGTCACCATCTGCGGCCACGACCAGCAGGACCATGACATCAACCGCCAAAAATTCCTCCGAACCGCAAAACTCCTTAATTTAACTTACAATAAGGATAAGTGCGTGTTTAGCACCGACCGTCTAGCCATCCTTGGCTACGTAGTGCGTAATGGAGTGATAGGCCCCGATCCCGAACGCATGCGCCCCCTGATGGAACTTCCCCTCCCCAACTCCCTCAAATCCCTCAAACGCTGCCTGGGCTTCTTCTTATATTATGCCCAGTGGATCCCCAACTACGCCGACAAAGCCCGCCCCCTCATCCAGTCCACCTCCTTTTCCCCTGTCCATGGAGGCCCGCAAAGCCTTTAGCCGCATCAAAGCGGATATCGTAAAGGCCACGATGCGCGCTATCGACGAGACCCTCCCATTCCAGGTCGAGAGCGACGCGTCTGACGTAGCTCTGGCGGCCACCCTGAACCAAGCGGGCAGACCCGTGGCCTTCTTTTCACGAAACCTCCACGCTTCCGAAATCTGCCATTCCTCGGTGGAAAAGGAGGCACAGGCCATAGTTGAAGCTGTGCGATATTGGAGGCACTATCTGGCCAGCAGGACGTTTACCCTCCTCACAGACCAACGGTCAGTAGCTTTCATGTTCGACAATGCACAGAGGGGCAAGATCAAGAACAACAAGATCTTGCGGTGGCAGATCGAGTTGTCCATGTACAACTATGATATCTTGTATCGTCCTGGGAAGCTCAACGAGCCTTCCGATGCCCAATCCCGCGGTACCTGCGCCAGCGCACAGATTGACCTCCGCTCCCTCCACACGGACCTCTGCCATCCAGGGGTCACCCGTTTCTATCATTTTATTAAGACCCGTAACCTGCCCTACTCCGTTGAGGAAGTCAGGACAGTCACCAGGAACTGCCACATCTGCGTCGAGTGCAAACCGCACTTCTACCGTCCCGAACGAGCGCATCTGATCAAGGCATCCCGCCCTTTTAAACGTCTCAGTATAGACTTCAAGGGTCCCCTCCCCTCCAACAACCGTAACACATATTTCTTGAGTGTTATCGACGAATACTCCCGCTTCCCTTTCGCCATTCCCTGTCCCGACATGACCACAACCGTCATAAAGGCCCTCCTATTCATCTTCTCCCTGTTCGGTTACCCCGCGTACATCAACAGTGACCGGGGGTCCTCCTTTATGAGCAACGAGCTGCGTCAGTTCCTGCTCAGCAGGGGCATTGCCTCTAGCAGGACGACCAGTTATAACCCCCGGGGTAACGGTCAGGTCGAGCGGGAGAATGGCACCATTTGGAAGACCATCCTGCTGGCCCTACGGTCCAGAGATCTCCCTATTCCCCGTTGGCAAGAAGTCATTCCCGATCCCTGCATTCTCTCCTCTGTACCACCACTAATCAGACACCTCATGAACGTCTTCTTGTTTTCCCCAGGATGTCGTCCTCAGGATCCCCTCTCCCGACCTGGCTGGCCGCCCCCGGGCCCATCTTGCTCCGGAAGCATGTGCGGGTGCACAAGTCCGACCCGTTGGTTGAGCGAGTCCAGTTACTCCACGCCAACCTGCAGTATGTGTACGTGGAGTACCCCGACGGTCGGCAGGATACGGTCTCGCTTCGGGACCTGGCACCCGCCGGCGTGCGGCCTTCTCCCCCTACATCAACACCTCCCCCCCAACTCCAATTCCCCCCCAGCGCCCCCCGCGCCCCCACGACCCAGCGCACATGCCCCCTCTCCCCCGATTACAGCATCTCCACCACCGGCCCAGGGTACGGAGACACATCTACGACCGACGCTCCCGGAGGCAAGGACGACCATCGGCCCGACGCCACCGGCTCCACTGCGACTGTCCTCCAGAACACCACGGGCACCCGACAGGCTGATCGTGTCCATCTGATGAGGCCATGGGACATTTTGGACTTTGTTGTTATTCCGTTGCACATTTTGAACTTTGTAGTAGTAGTATTGTTTTTTTGCCACGAGCCAGTGGGCAGCCCACCTTTCTCGATTTTTTGCTGCTCATACCACCAGTCCTCGGAGCCCCCCCTCTCTCTCTCTTCCACTTACACCCCCCCCGCCTTCTTTCTCCACAAGGGGTGAATGTGGTGGTATGAATGTGAGCACTGCCATTGGTGCAGAGCATGGGTTTCCCATTTGCTCTGGCTGGTCATGTGCCTCTCGTCCGATTGGCTGGGACTAGTCATGTGACTGCTCACCAATTGGTCGAGAGGCAAGTAGACCCCGCCTCTGAGGCGGGGTATAAATAACCAGAGTTCCCGGCGGTCAGCCTTACTCTGTAGTCGACAACATGGGCTAACAACATGCTGATTAAAGCCACAGTTCGGTACCTAATTGTGTCTTGAGTCGAATTGATGGTACAGCAGGATGCAAATCTGCTGCAGTGCAGTGCTGCTACTGATGCACTACACACCATTCTGTCGGGGCAGACCGGTGCCTGCCTTCTGTCTCAATGCCAAGCTAGTCTTCATGGACAGCACCATGCTGCTGGACCCATGGACCCTCCTGTCTCACCATCTCAGATTAGTACTGTGCCTGGGATTGGGGAGTGCAGGGGTCTCCTTCCCCCTGGTGCCACACATCAGTGTCCATCTGGACAGCACTGTGCTGTGGGACTCATGCAACCACCGCAACAAAGGTCCGTAATTCGACCTGATGCAGTGCAAGGCAATCTAACGGAGACAAGGGGGTTAATGTGGAAGGAATGCTGTGCAAGAAGGGAGTGGGAAGGGCAAGGGCACACGGTGGCAGGCAGAGGGGCAAGGAGGTGGATGGAGAAGACAAACAAGAGAGGGAAGAACGAGGGGAGGGAAGCTGGAATCACACAAGGCTGAATGAAATGCTCAGAGACAAGGGAGTCGATGTGATAGATGTCAGCATCCTAGTGGATCCTGAAACCATGGAGTTGTCAATCCGTCCTTCCGATGACAGGTGGTAGACAGTCGGGTGTGGGAGTTGAACGTTTTTAAAGTGAGGAAAGCAATTGCCTACATTTTACAACATGGTTAACATACCATGTGTGTGTCCTGCCTAGGAGAGGCACGATATTTCATTAGCATATTTATATCAAGCACGAACAGTGCAACTGAGAGCCTGGTAATGCTTTATGTGATCCAGTCAGATCTGACAGTGAATGGCAAAACCAGTAGCGCATCATAAATGTGCTCATCTGTGCCCTTGGACTTAAGGCTGAAGCAAGAGGAATGATCGGGGTGGCAAAGATTGAGGGTGCACTCGCAGCGCTGAGAAACACACGACTATTCAAAGCGACTCACGATGAATAAGGGGCTGGAACAGGGAACGGGCGATCGAGGCCACTCATAGCCCCGTTTTGTACAGTCGGGAGCTCCTCTCGCCGTAACTCCCCAGTGCAGTTAGAGATCGGGACCCCCAAGGCGGCAAAACATCCCCCTGAACACAAACGTAATATGGGAGGGTACCCGGCAACCCCCCCAACCCCCAATATCCACGCAGGGCAACCCCGGCCCAATCACACACGCAAAACAAATGCCAGTTTGGCACCTTGGCAGTGTCAGCTGGGCATCTTGGCAGTGCCAGACTGGCACGTAGGTGGCACTGCCAGGATATACAGGTGGCACGGGCATTGCCAGGGCACCACTCTGCCCAAAGGGCATGCATCTGGGGACCTCTGATCCCCTGAGAGGCCATCAGAAGTATCGTTCCATTTGGCCCCCGTTTGTGGGGACCAGTGCTGAACGCCGCTCGCCCGAGGACTTTGAGGTGAAGGGGTTGAATACCAAAGCCTCGGGCACCTCAGGAATCTGCACATTAGAGTGAGGGCGAAGTGCCTCATTCTAATATGCAGATTTGCCGAAAAGTGATGCCATCCATTGTGGGCAGGATTCACATCGCAACATCTTGCGGAATTGTGGTGAATGTATTATGCCAATAATCCACCATTGTACTTGTATCTGTGCTGTTGCCCTTGTATTTGTATCTGTGCTGTTGCCCTTGTGGGCTTCTCCTATGGGTCATTGTATGGCATTATCCATAGGGGAACATGTTGGGGCATGTATGGGCTCCGCCCATGGCTTCTCCCCTTGAAGGGAGGTATAAAGAGCAGTCGACCTGTAGATGGTTCTCAGTATTGGATCAGTCGCAGGCAGGCACTGTTCTAAGTTGATTAAAGCCACGGTTTACTTCTACTCTTGTCTCTAGTAAATTGATGGTCGCATCAATTTAATCAACTTAAACACAACTATGTATTCGCCCCTCAAACCTGACCGACTGGAACTCGATCCGCAGGCTGCGGAGGCGAAATAAATTTTTTCGCACTGGCTCCACTGCTTCAAGGCCTATCTCACAGCCTTCTCCACGCCTTCCATCACCGACGAAGGGAGGCTGAGCCTCCTCCACGCACGGGTGAGCCATCGAATCTCTGTTCAACTCGACGAGGCCTCCTCCTACGCAGACGCCCTCGTGATGCTCGAACGCCTCTATGTACGGCCCGTGAACAAGGTCTACGTGTGACACATCCTCACCACTCGCCGCCAGCGTCCCGGGGAATCACTAGAAGACTACCTACGCGACCTCAAAGTCCTCGCGCGCAGCTGCAACTACCAGGCTGTTACGGCCATTCAACATATGGAACTCGCCGTCCGAGACGTCTACGTGGCGGGAGTTCGGTCCAACTATGTGAGACAGCGCCTACTCGAAAAGGGGGCCCTGGACCTGGATCAGACGGTAAAGTTAGCCTCCTCTCTGGAAGTAGCGTTCCAGAGCCTTAACGCGTTCCCGGCTGACCACGCAACCCCTCGTGGACCCCCGACCAAAGACTACCCCAGGCCTGTGCCACGCGGCCGCCTGCCCATCATGGGGGGCTACCCTGCGATTTCTGCGGCCAGTCCCAACACCCCCGGCAGCACTGCCTGGCCCGTAACGCGAACTGCAGCAGCTGCAGGAGAAAAGGACATTTCGCCAAAATTTGTCTGGCCAGGTCCAAAAACTCTAACTCACAGGCCTGATCCTCAGACTCACAGGCCCGCAGACCCCGCATTGTGGCAGCGTGTCTGCCGACTCAGCCCCCTGCAGACGCGTCATCAGCCTCGTGCTATCCGTGGGGGCAGCCATCTTCCAGCCCTCACAGCAGGTACGACTCACGGGGGCCGCCATCTTGGCCATCCTCCCCCATGCAGCCGCCCACGTGCGATCCATGGGGGCCGCCATCTTGGACGCCATCTTCCTCACCGCCCGCCACACTCGACATGGGGGCCGCCATCTTGGCCGCCATCTGCTATGCAGCCCGATGTGTACGATCAACAAGGGCAGCCATCGCGGAGCCGCCCCAGCACCTTCGACCACGCCGGCTACCCGCAACTCAGCGCAGTCACCCTGGACCAGTCGCGACCAAGCACCTCCGGAGCTCTATGATGACCATCCGGGTAAACGGGCACGAGACGCCTTGCCTTTTCGACTCTGGGAGCACAGATGGCTTCATTCACCCGGACATGGTAAGACGCTGCTCGCACACAATTTTCCCGGCGCACCAAACCATCTCCCTCGCCTCTGGGTCGCACTCGGTGCAAATCTGAGGGTGCACTACCGCAACCGTAGCAATACAGGGCGCCGAGTACGCCAATTTTTAATTATATGTGCTCCCAGACCTCTGCGTTCCTCTCCTATTGGGACTAGATTTCCAATGCAACCTCAGGAGCCGAACCCTGAAGTTCGGGGGGGCCCTACTCCCACTCACCATATGCAGCCTCGCGACCCTAAAAGTCGACCCTCCCCCACTCTTCGCAAAACTCACTGCTGACTGCAAACCAGTTGCCACCAGAAGCAGGCGGTACAGCATATAGGACAGGACTTTTATCAGGTCCGAGGTCCAGTGACTATTGCGGGAGGGAATCATCGAGGCCAGCAATAGCCCCTGGAGAGCTCAGGTGGTGGTCGTCAAGACCGGGGAAAGGAACCGGATGGTTGTAGATTACAGCCAAACCATAAACCGGTACACGCAACTCGATGCGTACCCCCTTCCCCGGATTGCAGACATGGTAAACCAGATCGCACACTACCGGGTGTTCTCTGCAGTGCATCTGAAGTCTGCGTACCACCAGCTCCCAATCCGCCCTGAGGACAGCCACTACATGGCTTTTGAGGCAGACGGCCGCCTCTTCCACTTCCTCCGGGTCCCCTTTGGCGTCATGAACGCGGTTTCGGTCTTCCAAAGAACGATAGACCGAATGGTGGACCAGTACGGGCTGTGGGCCACATTTCCGTACTTGGACAATGTCACCATCTGCGGCCATGATCAGCAGGACCATGACGCCAACCTCCACAGATTTCTCCAAACCCTAAACCTCACGTACAACAAGGCGAAATGCGTTTTCCGCACAACCAGACTAGCCATCCTCGGCTACGTCGTGGAAAACGGGGTTCTAGGACCCGACCCTAACTGTATGCGCCCCCTCCTTCAACATCCCCTCCCCCACTGCCCTAAGGCCCTGAAGAGGTGCCTCGGGTTCTTTTCATATTATGCCCAGTGGGTCCCCAACTACGCGGACAAAGCCCGCCCACTAATCAAGGCCACCATCTTCCCACTGGCAACTGAGGCCCGCCAGGCCTTCAGCTGCATCAAGGGGGACATCGCCAAAGCTGCGATGCGCACGGTGGATGAGTCCGTCCCCTTCCAGGTGGAGAGCGCCGTATCAGAGGTTGCTCTCGCCGCTACCCTCAATCAAGCAGGCAGACCGGTAGTGTTTTTTTCGCGCACCCTCACCACCTCCGAAATTCAGCACTCCTCAGTCGAGAAGGAGGCCCAAGCCATCGTGGAAGCCGTACGGCACTGGAGGCACTACCTCGCTGGTAGGAGGTTTACCCTCATCACCGACCAACGATCGGTAGCCTTCATGTTCGACAATATGCAGCTGGGCAAAATCAAGAACGATAAGATCTTGAGGTCGAGGATAGAACTCTCCACCTATAATTATGATATAGTATATCGTCCTGGGAAGGTCAATGAGCTCCCAGATGCCCTGTCCCTCGGCACATGCGCCAGCGCGCAAGATGACCGACTACAGGGTATCCATGATGACCTCTGCCACCCGGGGGTCACCCGGCTTATCCACTATATCAAGGCCCGTAACCTGCCCTACTCCACCGAGGAGGTCAGAGCCATGACCAGGGACTGCCAGATCTGTGCGGAGTGTAAACTGCACTTCTATCGACCAGATAAGGCCCACCTGGAAAAGGCATCCCGGCCCTTTGAACGCCTCAGTATCGATTTCAAAGGATCCCTCCCTTCCAATAACCGCAATACATATTTCCTCAATATTATTGATGAGTTCTTCCGCTTCCCCTTTGCAATCCCTTGCCCCAACATGACCACGTTCACCATCATTAAAGCCCTACATAGTGTCTTCACCCTGTTTGGTATCCCCAATTATGTCCACAGTGACCGGGGCTCGTCGTTCGTGAGCGACGAACTGCGTCAGTAGCTGTTCAGTAAGGGCAACGCCGTGAGCAGGACTACCAATTATAACCCCAGGGGAAACGAGGAGGTGGAGAGGGAGAATGCGACGGTCTGGAAGGCCGTCCTACTGACCCTCCGGTCCAGGAGCCTCCCAGTTTCCCACTGGCAGGAGGTCCTCCCCGATGCGCTCCACTCTATTAAGTCCCTACTTTGCATGGCCACAAACAAGACCCCTCATGACCGCCTATTTGTTTTCCCTAGAAGATCCACCTCAGGGGCCTTGCTTCCGTCCTGGCTGAAGACACCAGGGCCAGTCCTACTCAGAAAGCAAGTCAGGAGCCATAAGTCCGATCCATCGATAGAGAGGGTCCAGCTCCTACACTCCAACCCCCAGTATGCTTATATTGAACACCCCGATGGCCGACAGGATACGGTCTCCCTCCGGGACCACGCACCTGCCAGTTCCACCACCACCGCCCCTCCACCATAAAAGAAAATTACTGCGGATGCTGGAATCTGAAACGAAAGGGACAACGCTGGAAAATCTCAGCAGGTCTGGCAGCATCTGTAGGGAGAGAAAAGAGCTAACGTTTCAAATCCGATGACTCTTTGTCAAAGCTAACAAACAGAGAAAGTGGGAAGTATTTATACTGTGGAGTGAGAATGAAAGATGAGTCATAGCCACAGAAACCCAGGGAAACTTGGTGCTAATGGCCACAGTAACCAAGGGAACCACTGGGTATGCATGTCATGCTGTAAGTAAAACATTGTTTGCTTATTTTAGTCGGTGTGGTCTCCCCGTGTCCTAATTAAAGAGTTGATAGCTGTGACCTCGGAGCTCTCCTCCAAGGTGGTCTGTTGGATGCCGGGGGAGGGCACGGCTCCGGATGGCCCGGCCCCATCAGATGGAGACCCTGCGAGTGAAAGGACATGTGGTCAGTCAGAGGGAAGGATCAGGTGAACAACTCACCTGAGACAGATCATCTGGGTGAATGGGCAGTGGATCCACACCTCTGCGGTGCAGGCCAACCGCGCTGTCAGTGACTGCTCTCCTCGGTCAATCCCAGGCTTTCCAGGATCCGTTCCTCATAGGGGGTGAGGATTCGGACCTCTGGTACACCGTTTCCACCCCTGTCTTGTGTCTTTCCCGCTTATTATGGGCTATCTTATTCTGCGGGTCAAAGAGAGGGCATTTTGAGCTGTGCGTTGGATGAATCAGGGGTCTATGGCAGATGACATGTGTGGGTACAGCAACTGGACATGAAGGGATTGTGCTGTGGGTGCCTAGGGGTTCTGAGGAACAAGCACGAAGATCGGATGTGGGGAGGGTGCAAGGTGTCAGCCAGTGATATTTCTTGTGGGGGGAGGCGGCTTTCAGAATTTGAGTGGTGGCAGGCGGAACTGATGCCACGAGAGAGGTTGGGTAACTTACCCTTGCAGCTGGGTGAGGTCGTTGGTCTTCTTCCATCATTGGACGCTGGACCTGTTGGTTATGCTGCCTGAACCTACAGTCGCTGTCACTGCCTCCCAGGCGGCATCAGTGATCCTGTTGCTGCTCCTCGACCTCCTCAGTGGAGGAGGAGAAGAATATTCTTGACATCCCAGGGAAATAATAACGAATCAAGGGACAAACTTCAGGAAATTTAAGATAAGTAAAAAAAATAGCTCTGGAAAATATAATGGGTGAAAACTTGCTGAATTGTTTCAAAGTGTCAGATTGAGAACTGGGGAGTACCTCTCCAGCTACACAGACCAGTTTTCACTCCAGACCTTGAGCGTCTCTGAATAAATAAAAATGTGTGGGCGGGGTTTATGCCATCACTTTCGTGGGGCGGGGCCTGATAGAGCCAGTCTCTCAGGATTCAGGTGCTGCCCTTTGATAGTAAAATTGCAATTCGAACTCCATTATTGATGAAAGGTGAGAGACAGAAACCAAGAAATTACAGATTTATTAGTCTAACATCTGTCATGGGGACGAACTGGAATCTATAATTAAGCAGAGAGTGACTGAGCGCTGAGAGAAATTTGAGCTGGTTAGGGAGAGCCAAGATGGAATTGTAAAAGGTAGGTCGGGCTGCACGGTGGCACAGTGGGTTAGCCCTGCTGTCTCACGGCGCCGAGGTCCCAGGTTCCAGAGTTCCCCCACGGCTCAGGCTCGCCCGCAGATCAGTCTGCCCCGATCACGGGCCAGGCCTCCATGGCACCCCCGGGGCCGTATCCGCCCCCCCCCCCCCCCCCCCCCCCCCCCCCACCCCCCGCCCGAGAACCCCGCTAGACGGCCGACAAGCCAGGTCCCTCCGGGATGGACCATGTCTATTTCACGTCGGCGGGACTGGCCGAAAACGGATGGCCGCTCGGCCCATCGGGGCCCGGAGAAATTGCCAGAGGGGCCGCTGCCAACGGCCCCCGACTGGCGCGGCACAATCCTCACCCCTGCCCGAAAACTGGCGCCGGAGAATTCGGCAGCCGCCGTCAAAGTGGCGGGGCGGAATTCACACCCCCCCCCCCCCCCCCCCCCCCCCCCGGCGATTACATATTAATATGTAATATAATCAGCTGGTCACATATGCATATTCAGCAAAAGACTCTTTTGCTAAACAAAGGACAGTGACTTGAAGGTAGTTGGTAATTTGCACCTTAAAGAACAAAGAAAAGTACAGCAGAGGAACAGGCCCTTCAGCCCTCCAAGCTTGTGCCAATCATGATGCCCTAACTAAAAAAAACCTTCTGCCCTTACTCGGTCCATATCCCTCTATTTCCTCCCTAATCATCTACCCATCCTGATGCCTCTTAAATGTTGTTAATGTGCCTGCTTCCACCACATCCTCTGGCAGCACGTTCCAGGCACCCTCCACTCTCTGCTTGAAAAACATACCCTGCTCATCTCCCTTAAACTTTCCCCTCTCACCTTGAACCTATGCCCCCTTGTAATTGACATTCCAACTTTGAAAAAAGCCTCTGACTATCCGCCCTGTCTATGCCTCTCATAAATGTTTAAACCTCTATCAGGTCTCCCCAGAGCCTCCATCTTTCCAGTGAAAATGATCCTAGTTTATTCAACCTCTCCTCATAGCCAACACCCTTGCACCAGACAACATCCTGGTGAACCTTCTTTGCACTCTCTGCAAAGCTTCCATAGCCTTCTGATAATGTGGTGACCAGAACTGCATGCAAGATTCCAATTGCGGCCTAACCAAGGTTTTATATAACTGCAACATAATTTCCCAACTCCTGTACTCAATGACCTGGCTGATGAAAGAAAGCATGCCATATGCCTTCTTAATCCCCTTGGCCATCTGTGTTGCCACTTTTAGGGAACTGTGGACCTGCACGCACAGATCCCTCTGTAAGTTAATGTTCCTAAGGGTTCTGCCATTTACAGTAAAATTCATATCCAGATTTGCCCTCCAAAAGGCATCACCTCGCATTTGTCCGGATTAAACTTCATTTGCCATTTCTGTGCCAAAGTCTCCAATCTATCTGTATCCTGTTGTATCCTCTGACAATCCTCAGCACAATCAGCAACTCCACCAATCTTCATGTCATCCGCAAACATACTAATCAGACCACCCACATTTTCCTCCAGATCATTTATATATACTACAAACAACAGAGGTCCCAGTGCTGATCCCTGCGGAACACCACTAGCTACAGATGGTCATTCTGAAAAACACCCTTCCATTGCTCCTCTCTGTCTTCTATAACCATGCTAGCTCGGTATCCATCTAGCCAGCTCACCCCGAATCCCATGTGATATTAGTTTTTGTACCAGTCTGCTATGTGGGACCTTGCCATACGCCTAACTACATCCACAGCCCTTCTCTCATCAATTTTCTTTGTTACCTCTTCAAAAAACTCAATCAAATTGGTGAGACATGACCTTCCCCACACAAAACCATGCTGCCTGTCACTAACTAGTCCATTTTCCTCCAGATGTGCATATATCCTGTCCCTCAGTCTCTTTTCCAAAAGCTTCCCCACCACTGATGTCAGGCTCTCCAGCCTATAATTTGCTGGATTATCCCTGCTTCCTTTCTTAAACAAGGGAACAACATTGGCTATTCTCCAGTCCTCTAGCACCTTGCCTGTGATCAAAGAGGATGTAAAGATATCTGTTAAGGCCCCAGCTATTTCTCCCCTTACCTCCCGCAGTAACCTGGGATAGAATCCATCTGCCCCAGGGACTTGTCCACCATAATGCAATTTAGGATACTCAGCGCTTCCTCTTTTGATATATTGACATTCTGAAGAGCGTTCACCTATTCCTAACCTCAACATCAGAATATTGATACAAAGTAGTCATTAAGGATTTCACCAACTTCCTGTCATATTCCATTCCATGGAAATGCAAAGTATATGGAGATCCCAACAGAGACAATGACCCCCCCCCCCCCCCCCCCCCCCCCCCCGCAGCTCCTTCCCAACTCCTCAAGATGGAGGATAGATCATTCGGGAGTCAATAGCTGGGACATTAAAAAATTAATTGCCTCAGCTCTGAAGCAATAACTAAAAGGAAGCTATGTGAGATATGAGCTAATCCTTTGCATTCTTTGGAATACAGAACAGACACGGAGAGAGGTCATGTGATACAACCTTTTGTGTGGAAGCTGAATTGGGATCTCAACTGAAAACAGTCTGCAACAAGGAGCAGGAATTACTCTCTCTACAACATTTCATCTAAGTTCTGAACTCTGTTTTGCTGAAAAAAGTGCTGATGTCCCTCCAACAAACAGCGGCGTTACTAAAAAGCCATTGGATTTTCTGCAACAGTGCTTCTCGGAGAAAAGGGACATATCTGTTGTGATAAGGATTTGATAGATGTCTCAATGATGTGATTTGAGAGTTGTAAATTTAACAATGAACTGTTTATTGTTAGTTTTTAACTATTTACCAGCGTCAAAAGGGCGCCGCGGGTCCGCGGGTGCGCGCTACGACCGGCACGATAGCTTCCTTATACACTCCATTGGCGCTGGCGCAGTCAGAGCGGCGCCGGTCAGGGGCCGCTCTACCCGCCCGCCCCCCGGTGGTTCTCCACGCTGGATGGGCCGAGTGGCCACCAAGATAGCCCGAGTCCTGTTGGCGCCGTTCACATGTGGTCTTATCCAGCGGGACCTCGACGTCCATCCTGCGGGGGGCAGCCTGGTGCGGAGGAGGGGGGATCTGATCCCAAGGGAAGCCTCCACCGTGGCCTCGCCCAGAATTGGGGCCTACCGATCAGTGTGCCGGCCTCTCCTGGTGGGGGCCTCCTTTACTCTCCGTCGGCCCCTGTAGCTCTCCGCCATGTTGCGTCGGGGCCGGCGCGGAGAAGGAAGCTACTGCGTATGCGCGAGTTTGCGCCGGTCGCAGCGCGCATCCGCGCCAGTCACAGCGCGCATGCGCAAACCCGCGGCGCCCGTTTGATGCTGGTATCGGCAGCTGTAGCTGCCTGAGTCGCTCCAGTGCCGCGCTGGCCCCCTGTGGAGCTCAGGATCGCTGCTCCTGGGGACCTGTTGATGGCGTCATAAAATGCGACGGCGTTTACGACGGCGTCAACACTTAGACTCAGACTAGGAGAATCCCGCCCCAGGTTACTGTCATGCACGGTGTTGCTTCTCAGTGCAGGTAAACTTCCAGAGTATTCTGTCTGCGTCAATTACCTTTGACTTAATATATCATACCGTAGGGGTGCTATTCTCCAGTCCCATGTAAACCCTTACTCTGACAAGCACCTTTACATTCCATTAGCATGCACACAATAGCACAATAATACTAACCCAAGCTGTGATGAACCAACACCTCTGAATACAATCAGTGAATCTTTACGACTTTACTTTTCTAATTTGCACTTGAACTTGGCCAAGGTTGAAATCTGATGCTCCATAAAGTTGTATTTTTTCTGCATGCTTGGCGTTTGAATGTGTATGTGCATGTGTTAGTAGAAAGTAGGACAGATTGCACATTTTTTATATTTTTACCTGGGTGGGTTTTCATACAATAAAATTAACCCCTTGCATGTTTAACTCAAGAATACCGGTCTGGCTCATTTCTTGTAAGACTGTCACACAGTCAAGTACCTACTGAAATGGCAACATCACATCAAATTCAAACCTCTGATGTATCCAATTGAGGAGTGAGTTAAGACAAAAACCAGGCTATCTCTTCTCTCCTGGTTGTATTTACTGTATTATATTTATTAATGACGGATATATGGATCTTTATCATTTTATTTCAAAGTTTGTCAATGATAGTAAAGTAAACAGTTTGGTCAGGAGAATAAAATTGCAAATCACTGAAGGTGAATTGAGGCAGCAAAATAGTGGTTAGATGATTTCAATGTAGGCAAATGCGAGGTAATCCATTTTAGACCCAAAAATGGGTAGATTTGGATATTACTTAAACAACAAAAAGCGAGGGGCGGCATGTGGCACAGTGGTTAGCACTGGGACTACAGCGCTGAGGACCCGGATTCGAATCCAGGCTCTGGGTCACTGTCCATGTGGAGTTTTCACATTCTCCCCACGTCTGCGTGGGTTTCACCCCCACAACCCAAAGATGTGCACGGAAGGTAGATTGGCCATGCTAAATTGCCCCTTAATTAGGAAAAAAAAATAATTGGGTACTCTAAATTTTTTTTAAAAGCTGGGCTAAATAAAAACACAATGTTATTCGGGGGTCCGTGTACACAGATTACTAAAATGTCGTCCCATTAACAAAAGAGGCCAATAGAATGTTCATCATTATATCTAGAAGGCTAGATTGTAAAGGGTGTACATTTTGTGACACATATACAAAACCCTGGCTCAACTATATCTGGAATACTAAATAAAGTTCCAGACACTTGCCTTCCATTGCCTTGCGAGGAGTGCAGCCCAGAAATCACAGGAATGTTACCAGGGTTCCAATGGTTAGATTATCAGAAGAGATTGCACAGGTGAGTTTGTGTTTCCTGGAATATAGCAAGTTAAGGGATGACTTGGCTACACTTACGAGGATTTGGAAAAAAACTGGCAAGGTAGATAAAAGAGATACTATTTCTGCTGATGAGGGTGACATGACACTTACAAGGGGGGAATTCCTAATGTGGGACATAAACCTAGTCAGAGTAAGTCTGACTAGGAAAGAGATTCGGAAACATTTCTTCACGCAAAGCCTGGGAGAAGTGCGGAATTCTATCCCGTATAATACAATTGATGTCAGCTCAATAAATAATTTAATGGGTGGATTTTTACTCAGCGTGCCAAATGAGTTGAGAAAACTGTGGTGTGCAGCTCGCCACCTGCACAGCCGTCTTTTATCAGCAGATAATCCAGCACCACTCTCTACAAAACAAAATCTGCAGGCACAGCCCATTGCGTCACGCTGGGGGGGGGGAGGAGGGCAGGGCCAGTAAAGGCCGGCAATTGTGGGAATCCAGTGATCGGGGGAAATTTTTTAAGGCATCCCGATCTCCAATAAGAAACAAGGAAACCCCCCCAACCCCCCCCCCCCCCCCCGTTTAGCTCTGATGGTGATTCTATAACAAGAACTAGGAAGCAAGTTTTGACTCCTTCGACTCCAAGTTTATTGTGTTCAGTAATCACTTCTCCACATAAAACAGTGCCACTGATATCCCCATTATATATTGGTGCAGTCTATTAAATAATAAGTGTTATTTTTGAACAATTATAGCCCCAATTCTAACTTTAGTACGAGGCCACATTAACTCTTTCCTAACACCCCCCCCAGATGCACAAGGGGAACCCCCTGCCACTGGTAAGGGGAACCCTCTTAATTGGAGCTCCCCTGCGGGGCACCGTCTTTGCATTTCCTCTCTTTGTGAGGGCCACGAAGAATCCAGCACGAGTTGAAGGATAGAAAGAAAGAACATTTATTTACAATAACATATATATACAACAGCAGCAGCAGCAACTTCCCTTGCTGCTCACTCTCCTCTAGCCGGTTCCAAACTGGCCAGCTTTATTTATGCAGAGAATCTGCTAATGATTTATCTCTCCCCCCCCCCCCCCCCCCCCCCCCCCCGCCCTCATTGGTGCAGCTCATACTCCCAAAGGATTGTGGGATTGCCATTAGTCCCCAGCCAGTGGTAAGCAGGCAGGTTAAAACATTCTGGCACCCTAACACGAACCCCTAGCATCCTATATTGCCTGGGAAGTGCCAACGGGCAGCGCCAGGGGCAGTGCCAGGGCAAGTGCCCGGACATGATCCTCTCCTGCCCAGGGCCTATACTTACCCCTGCTCACCTAATGGGTTCCGTTCAGCTCATTCACATTTTGCAAAACCAGTTGTAAACCTCATCAATGTGACATCATGCCAGCGAGGTGGGAATTCCTAATGTGGGGAATGATACAACGGGGAAGGCCTTTAATGAGATGTTAATTTATTTTCCTGAACTTTCTGGGCAGGAACCTCATTATGTCTTGGCAAGAGGCGGGGAAAATCAGAAATGACATCTTGCCGACAAGATTCCGGTTTTCCAGGGCAGCATTGCTGCCTCACGGCGCCCAGATCCCAGGTTTGATCACGGCCCTGGGTCACTGGCCATGCGGAGTTTGCACATTCTCCCCGTGTTTGCGTGGGATTTGCTCCCACAACACAAAGATGTGCAGGGTAGGTGGATTGGCCACGCTAAATTGCCCTTTAATTGGAAAAAATGAATTGGGTACTCTTTAAAAAAAATTTTTTTTAAAGATTGCAGTTTTCTGATGGTGATATTTTGCGCCCATGTCGCTACCAATATCTAAGATTGATAGATTTTTCTGGACAAGGATAAAAATGATGGTGTCAAGGCAGGTGGGTGGAGTTAAGTTACAGATCAACCATGTGATCTCATTAAATTGGGGAACAGGCTCGAGCAAATCAATGGCTGACTCCTGCTCTCATGTTTTTGATTTGGTGCAACTCCTGGGAACAGTAAAAATGGGTTAACAGGGGCAGCACGGTGGCACAGTGGTTAGCATTGCTGCCTACGGCGCTGAGGACCTGGGTTTGAATCCTGGCCCCGGGTCACTGTCCGTGTGGAGTTTGCACATTCTCCCCGTGTCTGCGTGGGTTTCACCCCCACAACTCAAAGATGTGCAGGGTAGGTAGATTGGCCACTCTAAATTGCCCCTTAATTGGAAAAAATAATTGGGTACTCTAAATTTATAAATAAAAAAAATGGGTTAACAAATCACTTTCATGATTGAAAATTCCTAGACAAGGATAAATTGAGCCCACATAAACAATAACTTCAGGGTTCTTGTTCGGACAAACTCCTGGCATTGCTTTAATCTGATACTGAGGATATCGACAAGTGAACAAAGAACAAAGAAAAGTACAGCACAGGAAGAGGCCCTTCGGCCCTCCAAGCCTGCGCTGACCATGCTGCCCGTCTAAACTAAAACCTTCTACACTACCGGGGTCAGTATCCCTCTATTCCCATCCTATTCATGTATTTGTCGAGATGCCCCTTAAACGTCACTATCATCCCTGTTTCCACCACCTCCTCCGGCAGTGAGTTCCACGCACCCACTACCCTCTGTGTAAATACTTGCTTCGTACATCTCCTCTAAACCTTGCCCCTCGCACCTCAGACCTTAAGTGGAAAGTATCTGACACTTTAATACTTCGATCACTCATATCTCAAAAAAACTACCCAAAGAGCATTTTTTAAAAATTGCATTGGATCATTTGAGAGACAGCAGATACATGTTTTGATCAGGTAAAGGTTCCTCCCAGTGCTTCAATATATTTTACAATCAAATCCTTTATGAAATATGATATTCAGAGCACGAGGAAGGGCAAAGTTTTCTCGTCCAAAAGGGCAGGGAGCGCAACCTAACAGAATTGCAGTAGAGTCCTGTGCGGAGCGCCTTCAGCCAGGTGTTTCCCGGCGCTTGCGGTACCAAGAAAGATGGCGCTATCGAACAGGACTCTGCTGCCCACCGAGGCTACGCTTTGTCCATTTTCCTGCACTGAGGAACACCGCTCTCCAGAACGTCTCAGTGCAGGAGATTGGGATGCTATTTTTAAATGGCTCCCCAGTTTCTCCACTACCCCCCCCCCCCCCCCCCCACTGCTCCGACACGACTCCCAGACCTCCCCCAGACCCAACTCACCAACAAGAGGGCCCTCGGGAACGCCCGCCCCGCACCCCATATCACATGGGAAGGGCACCTCTGGGCCCAATCCCCTGTGCGGGCACAATGCCAGGCTGACAAGCAGGTCACACTGCCAGGGTGCCAGGCTGACAGTGCAAGGGTGCCCAGGTGGTCAATAACCCGAAGGCCTCTGATCCCCTAGGAGACCCCCCAGGTGTGGGGACCAGCACCGAATAGCACTCGCCTAAGGCCTCTGCGGCAAAGGGGTTAGATCTCAAATTCTAGGGTAGATCAGGCGAGCTGCAGATTGAAGTGAGTCTAGCCAGATCAATCTGGAAGAGGCCTCTCCAGGCACCTACCGGCTGTGCCGCGACCCTGTTCAGGCGGGTCATAGCCGGTAGATCGCAGCCAATACAATCAAATCCAAAAATGTAGTTTTTATAATTGTGCAGTTGATAAATAAGTTGGTCTATCTTTTTTTAAACAGCCAGGAAATATAATCCATGATACAGGAGCCATTACTAGGACCCCATGCAAAGCAGGAAAGAGAAATGAAATTGTACAATTATAGTACAGTGTAAAGTGCGTAGTTATTGAGCAATATGTGGCCAAAATCAAGTTTGAAACCAATGGCATTGCTACTCAATGCGTTTTATTCAGATACTAAAAATTTCAGTTCGGGTGAAATGCTTAATTTTCTATTTCAAGAACTTCACCTTATCATCTATAGTACCCCAATTAGTATTTTGCTGCCTATACGCAGCTGCATGGTCAGATAATAGAGACAATTTCATGGAAAAATGCTCCTAATCTTGGTCATGATAAAGCTAATGCTTTAATTAATCAATCAAATTAATCTCTGGCCAGTTTAACACATGGCTCAATTTTTAGGCACTGACCTGCCGCCAAATCCCTGGCTCCATCCCGACCTGAGCAATTTTGACGGAGGTGGGATTTGGGGGTGGGTGGCAGGTTCCCACATGGCGGATAGCTGTTCCAAGTAATTAAGGACCACCTCAGGAGGCTGACGAGGATTTTCCAGATGGCCTCCAGGTTACAGCAGGCATCAGGGGGTTAGCTGCTTGGAGGCAGCCTTCTGGCAGCACAAGGAGTTTGGGGGGGAGGCGGGGAGGGAAGTGAATAGCGCACCAGGCAGGCTATCAGACGGTCTCCCTGCCTCTCTGGTTGCAGCAACAGTGGGCCTCTTCCTCAGCTAGAAATGGTGGCCAGGCAGCAAAAGCCATTTCTTTTGTTTAAACTTAGAAAAGTTGGCGAGAGGTGTGATGATATGCCTATGGGCTATATCATAGATGGATGGTGTGCGACCTCCAAACAGTAGGTGGCGGTACAGACACCCCGTGCGGTCTCCAGACCAATGTCATGTGACCTCTGACTTTGATACAAGGGAGACACATCCAGCCATCTTCAGGATCTTTAAGGGGGAGGGGGAGCAGCCAGATGTTGTGACGCACATTGATACCAACGACGTAGGTAGGAAAAGGGGTGTGGATGTAATAAACGAGTTTAGGGAGTTAGGCTGGAAGTTAAAAGCCAGGACAGACAAAGTTGTCATCTCTGGTTTGTTGCCGGTGCCACGTGATCACGAGGCTAGGAATAGGGAGAGAGTGCAGTTGAACATGTGGCTGCAGGAATGGTGTAGGAGGGAGGGCTTCAGGTATTTGGATAATTGGAGCGCATTCTGGGGAAGGTGGGACCTGTACAAGCAGGACGGGTTGCATCTGAACCAGAGGGGCACCAATATCCTGGGAGGGAGGTTTTCAAGTAATCTTCGGGAGGGTTTAAACTAATTTGGCTGGGGAATGGGAACCGGATTTGTAGTCCAGCAACTAGGGTAGCCGATGTTCAGGACGCAAAAGCATGTAGTGAGGCAGTGGGTAAGGTAACACTGACAAAGGAGAGCACGCGCAGGCACGGAGATGGGTTCAAGTGTGTATATTTCAATGCAAGAAGCATCAGGAATAAGGTGGGTGAACTTAAGGCATGGATCGGTACTTGGGACTACGCTGTGGTGGCCATCACGGAAACCTGGATAGAAGAGGAGCAGAAATGGTTGTTGGAGGTTCCTGGTTATAGATATTTCAATAAGATTAAGGAGGGTGGTAAAAGAGGTGGGGGTGGCATTGCTAATTAGAGATAGTATAACAGCTGCAGAAAGGCAGTTCAAGGAGGGTCTGCCTACTGAGGTAGTATGGGTTGAAGTCAGAAATAGGAAAGGAGCAGTCACCTTGTTGGGAGTTTTCTATAGGCCCCCCAATAGCAGCAGAGACGTGGAGGAACAGATTGGGAAACAGATTTTGGAAAGGTGCTGAAGTCACAGGGTAGTAGTCATGGGTGACTTCAACTTCCCAAATATTGAGTGGAAACTCTTTAGATCAAATAGTTTGGATGGGGTGGTGTTTATGCAGTGTGTCCAGGAAGCTTTTCTAACACAGTATGTAGATTATCTGACCAGAGGGGAGGCCATATTGGATTTGGTACTTGGTAGTGAACCAGGGCAAGTGGGGGAGCATTTTGGAGATAGTGACCACGATTCTGTGACTTTCACTTTAGTTATGGAGACGGATAGGTGCGTGCAACAGGGCAAGGTTTACAATTGGGGGAAGGGTAAATACGATGCTGTCAGAGAAGAACTAAAGTGCATAAGTTGGGAACATTGGCTGTCAGGGAAGGACACAATTGAAATGTGGAACTTGTTCAAGGAATAGGTACTGCGTGTTTTTGATATGTATATCACTGTCAGGCAGGGAAGAGATGGTCGAGTGAGGGAACCATGGTTGACACGAGAGGTTGAATGTCTTGTTAAGAGGAAGAAGGATACTTATGTAAGGCTGAGGAAACAATGTTCAGACAGGGCGCTGGAGGGATACAAGATAGCCAGGAGGGAACTGAAGAAAGGGATTAGGAGAGCTAAGAGAGGGTACGAAAAATCTTTGACGGGTAGGATCAAGGAAAACCCCAAGGCCTTTTACACATATGTGAGAAATATGAGAATGACTAGAGCGAGGGTAGGTCCGATCAAGGACAGTAGCGGGAGATTGTGTAATGAGTCTGAAGAGATAGGAGAGGCTTTGAACGAGTACTTTTCTTCAGTATTTACGAATGAGAGGGGCCATATTGTTGGAGAGGACAGTGTGAAACAGACTGGTAAGCTCGAGGTGAAACTTGTTAGGAAGGAAGATGTGTTGGGCATTTTGAAAAACTTGAGGATAGCCAAGTCCTCCGGGCCTGAAAGGATATATCCAAGGATTCTATGGGAAGCAAGAGATGAAATTTCACAGCCGTTGGCAATGATCTTTTCGTCCTCACTGTCAACAAGGATGGTACCAGGGGATTGGAGAGTGGCGAATGTCGTGCCCCTGTTCAAAAAAGGGAATAGGGATAACCCTGGGAATTACAGGCCAGTTAGTCTTACTTCGGTGGTAGGAAAAGTAATGGAAAGGGTACTGAGGGATAGGATTTCTGAACATCTGGAAAGACACTGCTTGATTAGGGATAGTCAGCATGGATTTGTGAGGGGTAGGTCTTGCCTCACAAGTCTTATTTAATTCTTTGAGGAGGTGACCAAGCATGTGGATAAAGGTAAAGCAGTGGATGTAGTGTACATGGATTTTAGTAAGGCATTTGATAAGGTTCCCCATGGTAGGCTTATGCAGAAAGTAAGGAGGCATGGGATAGAGGGAAATGTGGCCAGTTGGATAACGAACTGGCTAACCGATAGAAGTCAGAGAGTGGTGGTGAATGGCAAATATTCAGCCTGGAGCCCAGTTACCAGTGGCGTTCCGCAGGGATCAGTTCTGGGTCCTCTGCTGTTTGTGATTTTCATTAATGACTTGGATTAGGGAGTTGAAGGGTGGGTCAGTAAATTTGAAGACGATATGAAGATTGGTGGAGTTGTGGATAGTGAGGAGGGCTGTTGTCGTCTGCAAAGAGACATAGATAGGATGCAGAGCTGGGCTGAGAAGTGTCAGATGGCGTTTAACCCTGAAAAGTGTGAGGTTGTCCATTTTGGAAGGACAAATATGAATGTGGAATACAGGGTTAACGGTACGGTTCTTGGCAATGTGGAGGAGCAGAGAGATCTTGGGGTCCATGTTCATAGATCATTGAAAGTTGCCACTCAAGTGGATAGAGCTGTGAAGAAGGCCTATGGTGTGCTAGCGTTCATTTACAGAAGGATTGAATTTAAGAGCCATGAGGTGATGATGCAGCTGTACAAAACTTTGGTAAGGCCACATTTGGAGTACTGTGTGCAGTTCTGGTCGCCTCATTTTAGGAATGATGTGGAAGCTTTGGAAAAGGTGCAAAGGAGATTTACCAGAATGTTGCCTGGAATGGAGAGTAGGTCTTTCGAGGAAAGGTTGAGGGCGCTAGGCCTTTTCTCATTAGAACGGAGAAGGATGAGGGGCGACTTGATAGAGGTTTAAAGATGATCAGGGGAATAGATAGAGCAGACAGTCAGCGACTTTTTCCCCGGGTGGAACAAACCATTACAAGGGGACATAAATTTAAGGTGAATGGTGGAAGACATAGGAGGGATGTCAGAGGTAGGTTCTTTAACCAGAGAGTAGTGGGGGCATGGAATGCACTGCCTGTAGTTCAGTCGGAAACATTAGGGACCTTCAAGCGGCTATTGGATAGGTACATGGATTACGGTAGAATGAGGGCGTGTAGATTAATGTGTTCTTAATCTAGTACAAAGGTTCGGCACAACATCGTGGGCCGAAGGGCCTGTTCCGTGCTGTATTTTTCTATGTTCTATGTTCTATATGAGACTCAATAAATGATTCTGGTTTGGACAAGTCGCAGTGTTTGTGGATTCCTTTGTGAAGTACAAAGGACCAACCACCACAAGAGGGTGCCTCCATGTTGAACAACCCTCTCCCATACTTATTTCTATTGCAGCCCAATGCTCCTTTCAACATATGAGCGGCACGGTAAGCACCAGGATTCCAGGTTCGATTCCTGGCTTGGGTCACTGTCTGTGTGGAGTCTGCACGTTCTCGCCGTGTCTGCGTGGATTTCCTCCGGGTGCTCCGGTTTCCTCCCACAGTCCAAAGATGTGCAGGTTAGGTGGATTGGCCATGCTAAATTGCCCTTAGGCAAAAAGGTTAGGTGGGGTTACGGGGATAAAGGGGGATAGGCTGGAGGTGTAGGGCTAAATAGGGTGCTCTTTCCAAGAGCCGGTGCTGACTCGATGGGCTGAAAGACCTCCTTCTGAACTGTAAATTCTATGGTAATTCTATTCTATGGTAAGATGGGGAGACAATGGGAAAATGAAGTTAAGGCCAAAGATCAGTCCTGATTGTGCTGAATGGCAGCACAGGCTTGAGTAGTCGTGTACACTTGACTCGCTGCTCCCATATATTATACTCTCCAATACTGGAAGGCCCCTAATTGGCCCTCCAGCTTGAAAGCCTGCCTATCATCCTTAACTGGTCTGGGAACCCAATCTCTGGCTATTACGCAACCTCCCCGGAAAAAATCACATTGCCTGACCGTTGCTCAGGTAGTCACCTGGATTTTCATCCTGAAGGCTGGTTAGGGGAGTCAGGAAAATTCCAAGCTTGACCTCCCCGCCTTTTGAAAAAGTGTCCACAAAGGCAGGATCTTAATTGCTGGGGAGCAGGTTTAGGCCAGCCGGTCTGGGAAGAGGTGCAGAGGGAATTATAAGGTGCTGCTGGGTTCAGAGGTGGGCGATTGAAAAATCCCACCTTGGTGCTGAGGGACTTTGTGCCTGCTGAAATAAGAACACAAAGCTGGGCATGAGGGGCCACAGGGGTTGGGTGGAAGAGCAGAAATGGGCATAGAGGGAATGATCGAACATGGGGGATGGATGTGAGGTCAGAACTTGGCATAGGGACATGAAGGACTATAGGGATGGATAGAAGGGCAGAGCTTTGTACTGGGGGCATGAGGAGCCATAAGGGGTAAGGGGTGTAACTTGGCATAAGGAGCATGAGGGGAGACAAATTGAACTTACCTTTTAAAGAGGTTCCACATGGAAACAATGGTTCACAACTCTTTTAAGGGACCACTACTCTTTAAAAGCCTTCCTGGCTCCATGAAAATTGTGCAGGGGTAGGCCATACCCATCTCTGCAATGGAACCGGCCAGATTGGGAGTGTCAGATGTGAGATTGTGACAGAAACCAGCCCACACACTTTAAAGGCACTCGTAAAAAGTCACACAACCCAGGAATGAGGTCGGGACTCCTAGAATCGGGGCCTGCCCGCCATTTTGAAAGGGCTCCACAGTCAACCTGACTCGGTGAAAATCTAGGCAAGTATGTGCTTCTGATTCACATTTGAGCCTGATGCCAGAGTGGCAACCAAATGGCACTGCTAGGGTGCCAGGCTGGCAGTGCCCAGATGGCATCAGCAGTGCCAGGGTTCCACCCTGCCCAGAGGACAACCACCCGGGTGTCTCCGATCGCCTTGGAAACTCCTCCAAGTGCCATTCCACCTGGCACCCATTTTTGGGGACCACTGCTAAGCAGCGCCCAGCTGACATCTCCTCAGCGATGCTGGTAGATCCCGGGTGCCAGTTAGATCCGGCGGCAGCATGGTTAAATGAACGTTACACTCATTTAACTATGCCAGTCTGGATCCTGCCCATTGTCGGTGGGATTCAGACCGCAACCTTTCACGAGATCTCTTTAGACCTCACAGGCCGTAACAACCTTCAGGAATCACAGAACAGTTCTCCAGCGGGATCCCCCGACCATGCCCATCCCGATTCCAGTAACATGGCCGGTAAATCGCGCCCCCTATTTCAAGGAGCTAGTCACCATCAGTTGTTGACGGTGGGGGGGCGGGTTTGGTTAAGTTTAATTTTCTTTTGGGGGACTGGGATTGGGAGGGTGGTGAAGTTTGCAGATGTATTTGTTACGTGTTGTGGATTTACTTTGTTATAATGAAAACTTTTCTCAATAAAAATATATTTTTTTAAAGACGGCTCAACCACTCCCAAAAATCTAAGCTTCGACTTGATAGCTTTGCCCAGAGTTCCGACACTGATTTGAATCCTTGCTAACTAGTGGCTCTCAGTCTCCATAGCATTATATCTAAGATCAAGTTTCTTCAAGGCCTTGTCCCACCTTATCAGCATCATCCCCTTGCCTTTTACCCCAAACCAGGTCACTTCACTCTGACGCATTATGTAACCCTCTTTCATTTTGTTGCCTTTGGTGACAACGGCCAAAATCACCTCAGGTCTGATTTCTGGAATTTCCTCCTTAGCCCACTTCACCTCTCCTCTTTACACCCCACCTTTCAAAACCTCCTCACTAAACAACTTTTCACTCAAGCTTGAGGTCACCCATTTAATTGCTTTGACCGTATCTCTGTATAAGTTCTTAATCCATTTATTTTATTTTCTCCCTCTTCTGTGAGGTACATTATTGGGACATTTTCTATGTTCACGGTGCTGTTTAGTTGCACGGTTTTGATCCTGAGTAGTTCAAAGGTCAATAGGCCCAACAAGGAAGGTGTCCGTTGCAGTAAGAGATATGCAGCTGGATTATCCGCCAATGGGATTCTCCGTTGCGCCGGCAGAACACCCCGCCCGGGGGTTTCTTGGTGACGGGCCACCATGGGAAATCCCATTAGTAGGTGGCGGAAATGGAGAATCCCGCTGCCGGCGAGGGAGCGCCACCCAGGAAAACACGGCTGGCATAGCAGACTGGAGAATCCTGCCCTTGATTCCTTTTGAAATGATCAATACATAGTTTTGTTTCATGAGCAGATAGAAAATAATTTGATCAAAACATACTGCTCTATACCCCTCGTAACCTTTCCTTCTCATTTAAATATTCTGAGATGAAAAATTCCTTCCAGAAACCTACACGTGCGCCTAAATAAATTTAAAATGGAGGATCTTTTTACGTTAGCTTGAACTTAATTGAAGAAAATATCACAATCGGATAATAAATGATGGAATCATCTGGGGATTACCTTAGTTTCCACAGGAGTGAGAGTGTAGAGGGGCAAAACCTGAAACGTTTTAGGTAACAGTAGGATTTGCTGATCTCCCTGGGAGCTTATATTGTATAAATAAACACTATGCCAAAAGGGAATAGCAGAATAATTCTCCAACACTCTATGCCAATCAATCAATCTGATCACACTGCAGAATGTTCTGTGCTTTATTTTCAGTTTCGACTGGCCAAACTTTCTTGGAGTCATTGGAGTGGAGGAGTTCTATTGCCATATTTAAGTCCCCCACAAAAGAAGAAAATAAAGGATACATTACTCTCACTGTAGTTCACACGATTTTGGAATAAAGGATTTGTCACTTTAATGGCTGTGTAACAAGTACTTGTCACAGTTATCAGCCATGCTTCCTGAAATCACCTGTTATTCCTTTGTATTTGTAGGTCAGAAGCTTGAATGTATATGTATATATTATATGCAAAAGCTGATACAGCCAGAAAGAAGCATTGTTATGCCATTTTATTCAGCGGTAACTTCTAAAGGAAATTTGGATCTAAAACTTGAAAAAAGAATTAAAACTGCAGGGCTGATGTAATATCTGGAGGCAAGAGCCAATGTGTTGCAAAAAATCGTAAACTTTATCTGTGACAAACATAGAGGTATTTACAGGCTTGTCACCACCTTGCTGCCCATGCCAGGCACTGCCTGATGCCCCCCACCCCCTCCACGGTTGATGGGCAGGAGGGTGGGGCAACCACTCCCATTACTACATTTCCTTCCCCCTGAAGTTCCTTGGTTGGACAACTGCACAACATTAGCAATGCCTCTTGGGGTTAACATCCCCTCTTCTACAAATTCTCTGAGGTGCTCTGCAGCGATGGTCAAAGCGATGCAACTTGATTGGGGGAAGTTTCTGGAACAGGAATCACGGGGTCCGGTGCTGCAGAAAAAGATGCATCCCTGAAACTGGGTGGATCTGTATTCGACAGCTCATTGCTTGTGTCAGGAATTACAGT
Source organism: Scyliorhinus canicula (assembly GCF_902713615.1). Lineage (NCBI taxonomy): Eukaryota > Metazoa > Chordata > Chondrichthyes > Carcharhiniformes > Scyliorhinidae > Scyliorhinus > Scyliorhinus canicula. The sequence goes on along the minus strand of NC_052156.1, from coordinate 37,801,498 downwards.
CCAGCTCAGAGGTAGATGGCGAATAATCCATCACAGGTTGAACCTGCATTCACTGGGATGTTTCACTTGCTTGGTTGTGATCCACATGTCTGAGTACGAACATTACCCTCAACTTGAACTCAAAATGGCAATGGACCAGTTTCTGAAACTATGGCTCCTGGAGCCTGATGTGTTATCTGTGTTAGTCTAACATCGACTGCAACTGGATGCAGTGAAACGAGAAACAGGCAGTTTCTTTGCGTATTTGGGCAACTCGTTCATCAGTGGCTGGGAGGTTGCAGGCACACAGCTGCACCTGTGCTTCAATGTGTTGAATGAAGTCGCCCTGTTCACACGGCGTGGTGACGGATCGGGATGGGGCATCCGCGATGATCAGCTCCTTACCCGGTGTGTAGACGAGTTCAAAGTCATATCGGCGGAGACGAAGAAGAATTTGTTGCAGCCGAGGTGTCATGTCATTTAAATCCCTCTGGTTTATGTGGACTAAAGGCCTGCGGTCTGTTTCCACCGTGAACTTTGGCAGGCCGTATGCATAGTCATGAAACTTGACGTTTCCTGTCAGGAGAACCCAAGCACTCCTTTTCGATCTGGGCATACCGTTGTTCAGTCGGAGTCATGGCCCTGGAGGTGTATGCCACTGGAGCCCAGGACGAAGAGTTGTCTCGCTGGAGGAGCACCGCCCCAATGCCATCCTGGCTTGCGTCTGTGGGTATCTTGGTATCCTTGGTTGGGTCAAAGAATGACAGTACTGGGGCTGTGGTGAGCTTCGCCTTCAGCTAAAGCCACTCCGCTTGATGTGTGGGAAGCCACTGGAACACTGTCAACTTTTTTTAGAGATGCCAGAGGTCTATGGTGTGGAATGCCATGTTAGGAATAAATTCACCATCCCGAGGAAACGGAGGACCGCCATTTTGTCCTCTGGGGTCTTCATGGCATTGATTGCCAGCACCTTGTCAGCGTCAGGTTGCACACTTTGCTGTGAAATGTAGTCACCCAGAAACTTGGTAGCGGACCTACCAAATGAGCATTTGGCCCTGTTGAGCTGGAGGCCGTTTTCATGAATCCTCCGGAAAACTTGTTTGAGGTGAGCAATGTGATCCTCGGGCGTCGTGGACCAGATGATCACGTCGTCCACATAGACTCGCACCCCCTCGATGCCCTCCATCATTTGCTCCATTATGCGATGAAATACTTCAGAAGCTGATATGATACCAAAAGGCATGCGGTTGTAGCAATACCTGCCGAACGGAGTGTTAAACGTGCACAGCTTCCGACTGGACTTGTCCAGCTGTATCTGCCATAACCCACGGGAGACGTCCTGCTTGGTAAAGAATTTGGCACGAGCCATCTCACTGGTTAACTCTTCACGCTTTGAGATCGGGTAGTGCTCTCGCATGATGTTGCGATTCAGGTCTTTGGGATCAATACAAATGAGGAGCTCATCAGAGGGCTTCTTGACGCAGACCATGGCGCTGACCCAGTCTGTTGGTTCCGTGACCTTTGAGATGATACCCTAGTCTTGGAGCTCTCGTAGCTGCGTTTTTAGACGATCCTTGAGAGTAGCCGGCATCCGGCGCGGTGCATGGATGACTGGGATGGCATTCGATTTGAGCAATATTTTGTAACGATATGGGAGCGTGCCCATTCCATCAAACACGTTGTGGTATCGCGTGAGAATGTCGTCTATCTCAGCCTGGAGAGATTTACATTGGGCGAGGCAGTCGCCGGTGTCAAGGACATGGCATGGACGCGCTCGACCAGATTGAGGAGTTTGCATGCGCGAGCACCGAGCAGGATGCCTTGTCAGGCCGGATGATCTCGAATCGTAACGTCGCTTTGATTACCCTGTGAGATACACCTAGCTGACACAATCCCCTGGCAGCTATGGCATTACCATTGTAGTCAAGGAGCTGGCAGGCTGGTGGAAGAATGTTAGGTTGGCCTCGGATGCTGTCGAGGTCCAACTATGATATGAGGTTTGCAGATGCGCCAGTGTCCAATTTAAATCGGATGCGAGACTGGTTAAACGTGAGGACAGCACACCTCGTCGTCATGATCCACACTGAGGATTGAAAGGCAGTTTGTAGGCACGGTGGAAGCCAGCTCGCGCGTGGTGATTATGCCCACCCGGTATGGAGACTCGAGGCAGTCAGCATCGGGGTCCATTGGGCGGTCGGGATCCGAACCCTGCATACCTTGTTGTACGCAGCAGACACGTCTGCACTGCAGCTGGGATCGCTGACTGTGGGTCGGTGGAGCGGACCTGCATAAGGCCGCATAATGCCCAGGCTTTCCACACTGTAGACATTGCCTTCCTTTGGCTGGACATTGCCGCTTTAAATGGACGGAGCCAAAATTTGGACATGTCATGAGGCTGACGTCAGCGCGTTCTGTGTGCCATCGTGCATGTGCAGTGCGGTCGGCCAACATTCGCACATGCGCATCAGGGTTTTCGGCCTCATCGTCCACCCGGTCGTGGCGCGCATGCGTAGGGACATGGGAAAAGCACTCAAAACGGCCACTCTCCTCGATGCTCAGGCCTTGCATTTTTGCGATGGCCTGCACCCCTTCTGCTTCGTGGGTAGCTAGTTTTGCATTTTCTGCCGCCCTGATGCGGGAGTAACGATTCCTGGCATGCTCATGGATAATGCACGTTTTGATGGTGACGGAGAGGGTCAACTATTTGATTTCAAGGAGCTGCTCCCACAGGGAGTCGGACTGGACCCCGAAAACGATCTGATCCCGGATCATGGAATCAGCCGTCAAGTCATAATTACATGACTGCGCTAGGATGCGGAGATGGGTCAAGAAGGACTGAAAAGGTTCATCCTTACCCTGGAGCCTCTGTTGGAAGATGTACTGTTCAAAGCTCTCATTCACCTCAATGTCGCAGTGGTTGTCGAATTTCAGCAGAACCGTCTTGAAATTCGTCTTGTCTTCGCCATCGGCAAACATGAGCGTGATCCCCCGCAGTCAACAGAAACAGCGCGATCTTTCGGGCATCCGATACTGCCTCGAGGTCGCAGGCCTCGATATATAGGAAGAACTTCTGTTTGAAGACTTTCCAGTTGGTGCCGAGGTTGCCGGAAATCCGGAGTTGCGGAGGAGGTTGGATCTTTTCCATTGCGCTGGATGGCTGCGTGCTGATCGTTGCAGATTCACTCGAGGTAGGTTTTTTAGAGTTAATACCTCCCTGGTACCATGATGTGTTTATCTGTGTTGGTCTAACATCGACTGCAACTGGATGCAGTGAAACAAGAAACAAACGTCCAACACAGGAGATGGTCCAACACTGTTTTATTGAACCTGTTGATTGCTGTACATAATCTGCTGTGGGTTGACACTCTATAAACCTAACTGATAACCTCCTACTGGCTTGAGCAGACCAGCTCTCTACCATGGTGATGATGTTCATTGGCTTGTGCACTGTGACTATGTCCTTAGCCGTGTCCTGTGAGAGAGGGAGAGCCTTAATGCCCTGTGGACTTTATAGTGGTGGTGTCCTGTCTGGTGATTGGTTGTTCTGTGTCATGTGTATTCATTGGTTCTCCTGTATGTCAATCACTGCCTGTCTGCACCTCATGATATACATGAGTGGATATTATGACAGAGCCCAGCATGGTCCGCTTCCAAAGATCCGCAAGTACACGGGGTCACCTACCTTGTACGTAAGTACCTTGCTGTGCATGTCGTGGTTTAGTTTCTGATGGTTTCGTTTTTGTTTCACCTCCCTTCCAAATTGGGAAACACTAAATCCAGATATGTGTGAAAGCAACATTCCTCAGCAGCTCTGATAGCATGGAGCCAGTCGTAGTGTGTGTGGTTGTCCGGTAACTCATAAGGAATCTGGAAAGACAAGACACCAACACCAAAGCATCTCTGGACAACTTCTTCATACCGTCTTTAAAGGTCTGGACAGCCCTTTTGGCAAGGCTATTTGGCGAGGGGTGGCAGGGAGCAGTCTTTATGTGCTGAATGCCGTTCAGGTCTGTGAACCTCTGGTGAAAGCTGTTCCATTATCAGAGACAATAATTTCAGGCAAACCATGTATATTAAAGGAGTAATGCAGCTTCTCAATATTGTAGCTAAAGTTGGCATCTTTACCTTGTGGACATCAAGCCACTTTGAGTGTGCATGTCGATGAGTAGCAGGAACATGGTGCCTAGAAATAGTCCAACCCCGGAGGGGAGCCTCCACGGGGGCCTGCCCCACAATTGGGGCCTACCAATCGGCCGGCGGGCTGGTTCTGTGGGGGCCTATGTTCCTCTGCGCCGGGCCCCTGGAGGGCTCCGCCATGTGGCCTGGGGGCCGGTGTGGACATGGGAACCCACGCGCATGCGCGGAATCACGCTGGCCGTTCCGCGCGTGCTAGCGCCGACCTAGCCCTCTAAATAGGGGAGCATTGTTCATTATCGGGGACCGTTGACGCTGTAGTGGTTGGCGCTGTTTTTCACACCGGCGTCAGAACTTGGCCGCGGGCCCAGAGAATCCGCTGCTGTTTTGAGTAAAATGTTGCACTAACATCTGTTTTGCCGCTATTGCTCAAAACAAATTTCATCCTGCACAACACCAAAACAAAAATGTTATCTGCTGCGCTCAGTAACAGAAACACCTGTACTTTTGACAAATGCTTCCTTCCTTCTTTTATGCTGTTTCAGACCTTCTATAAAATTGTACTGATCTCCTGCTTTCTACTTTATTCAGGATCTTACTTTATCATTCGGTGTTCCAAGCAATTTTGACAACCAGCTACACTGAAAACCAATGAAACTCAAGACCCAAACCATTTATTCGCTAGAGACGGAAAAGATTAGAGAAATGTGAAAGGTGGGACTGTTTTTATTGAGTTGGTTCCACCAGATGTTTTCTATTTTCATGATCACTGTCATTAAAATAATTATCTCAGCAAAACGTAATCTCCAGATGCAATTCAGATGAGTGTTTGAATTTATTTACCTGCCACGTTGCTGCACTGCAGAGGTACTGATTGGGCTGGATTCTCCGCCCAGCGACCTTGGCAATGAGGATTACGATTGGATGGAGAATTGGGCTTCCGGCTGAAATAGAGGTTTGCGCTGGGTGCCAAACAGACCGCTATGCATGCCCCCCCGTTGGCAGTGGGATCAGGGTTCGCGCTCTCGTGCCAGTGGGAGGATGCTAATAGGTTCTAATAGATCCTAAGGACCCATTTGCATCCACATAGCGGGCCCGGCACTAGAGTCTCCGAACCCGCACAATTCTCCGGTTCTCCAGGCCGGGAATAACAATGGCGCGGATCACTACTGGTATTTACCAGCGTGCCCTCCTGACGTGGTGGACCTCGCCGTAATCCCTGAAGGGTTTAGTCCCGAAAGTCCACCTGAGGGTCACCCTCCTCCCTCCATAATGCACAACCTGCCCACCTGTTCCCTACACAGCCTACCCACCTTCACACACCAAAGAACCCCTAAAAAGGGAGACCCCCTAGATAGGGCGACCCCCTGAGTCCTCCTGGATAGGGAGACCCCCCCCGCCGAAGAGACCCTCTCAATATGGCAACCCCCCTGAGGCCCCTGATTAGGGAGACCCTCGCAGAGAGATAGGAAGAGCCCCCCAGAGACCCCTAGGTACGGAGAACCCCTGAATGAGGGGACCTCCATGGAACTCCCTAACTAAAGGGACACCACACAGAGACTACCTAACTGAAGGGAACCCCCCCTCACTGAGAACCCCAAATAGAGGAACCTCCCACAGACTCTAGCTTCAAGACAGGGGTCTCTTTTCTGGAGGGTCTGTGGTGGGGGGGGTTCCTTTGGTTAAGGGATCTCAGCGGAGTCCCCTTATTCAGGGCGTGTCTGGGGGGGGGGGGGTGTGGTGATCGGGTAACCTCCGTACTTGAGGAAAAATGGTGTCCCACAAAACCCAGGGGTGAGGGGCTCAATCATGATGCGGGGGCGGTGGGGGTTGATCCGCAATGCTGGGGGGCAGTGGGGGGCTGCTTTGCGATGCCGGGGGGGTGGAGGAGGGGGTTTGCTATGTGGAAGACGTCACTATCAGACCGCCTGCTCAAAACGGTGGCATAAATTTGCATGGCGGGAATATTGAATTGTTTCCTGATCTGTGCTCCGGGTAGTTCCAGTTCACCTCCGGCGAGAGAACATAGGGCGCGATCTTCTGGCCACGATGTGCCGGAAAAGCAGCTCCCGGGATCTACTCGGCTCACAATGCCTCCCGAGATTCAATGACCGGGATTAGTTTTTGGCAAATCTGCATTTTAGAGCAAGGCCCTAAGCCTTACTCTAATGTGCAGATTCCCAAGCTACCTGAGGCTTTGGGATTCAATCCCTTTGCATCAAGGACCTTGGGCGACCGCCGTTTGGAACTTGTCCGCATAAACGGAGACCGGACGGAACGGCACTCGTGGGGGTCTCCAAGGGGATCGGAAGCCCCCATCTGTATGCCCTTTGGTCAGAGTGGTGCCCTGGCATGGCTGGTGCCATGTAGGCACCCTGGCACTGCCAGCCTAGCACCCTGTCAGTGCCACATGGATGCCAGCCTGGCACAGCCAAGGGGACACTGCCAGAGTGTCAAGTTGACATTTTCTGAGCACACATGATTGGGCTAGGGTTGCCCGGTGTGAGCGTTGGGGGGGGGGGGGGGGGGGGTGTAGTGTGAGGGGAATCAGGAGCCCCTCCCATGTTGTTTTCGGGCTGGGGGGAGGTGGGGGATTTTTTTTTTGTGGTCCTCGGAGAGCAGGACGCCTTTTAAAATTGGCATTCTGATCTCTCCCTTCAACAGGGAGTTCCGGTGAGCGGAGCTCTCCATTGTAAAAAACGCAGCTATGCGCAGCTTCGGCTGCGCATTCCCCATTTAGGCCCCTTATTCAAAGCGAGTCACGTTGAACAGCCATGTGATTCTCGGCACTGTGAATGCTGGGAAACACGTGGCTAAACACATCGCTTGGAAACTTTGTTTCCTCTTGGGAAGATCGCGCTTAGAGTCTCCCAAACTGAGAATCTAGGCCATTATCTTTGTGCTATCCTGGAGAGGTGTGTAACAAAAATGTTTTCCACAAAATGATAAATGTGTGCCTTTTCTTCATCTTTTATATTCTGAAGAACCGTTTCAGATTGATTCTTCTGTATCCAGGAACTGCTTTCTCTGCAGCAAAACATATTTTGTTGGCATTAACCTGGTGTACCGAGGAAGATATTTTTACCTCCAGAGTGTCATTCTACTAAGCATCAAACCTAGAAATTGCTGTTGGTGCAAGGTTAATTGTGGGTTACCGTAAGGTTTTGGCAGTGATACAAGCTGCTGATTTACATGGCAGTTGGTTGTTTTCAGTGTGTGGGCTAAGACGTGGGCGCACTCTCTGCATATCAGGGCAGCCAATGAAAAGGGGAAGCACTAATTCTCTCTGAATCAGCTGTGAACAACACTGTCAGTTCACCATCTAAAATAACACTGGGAAGATACAAACTTACGTTTTAACAGAAGAATTGCTGCAGAATTGTGTATTATATCTTACGTCCAAATAAATTCTTCAATTGGTGTGGTAATGACTTTAATTTAATTAAATTATCTTTATTGTCACAGTTGGCTTACATTAACACTGCAATGAAGTTACTGTGAAAAGCCCCTCGTCGCCACATTCCGGCACCTGTTCGGGTACATGGAGGAAGAATTCAGAAAGTCCAAATTACCTAACAGCATGTCTTTCGGGGCTTGTGGGAGGAACAGAGCACCCGGAGGAAACCTACGCAGACACGAGGAGAGCGTGCAGACTCCGCACAGAGAGTGACCCAAGCCAGGAATCGAACCTGGGACTCTGGAGCTGTGAAACAACAGTGCTAACCGCTGTGCTACCGTGCCGCACTTGGGGCTTTTATTTCAAACTCCATGAGAACATTCCATCAAAGAATAACTAAAGCAAAAGAAAAGAGACCTTGACAGTGTAATTACTGCAATGTACTTGCTCAGAACAGGAGGATATCTTGTGTACAATCAACAATATGCAGGTATTATACATATCATTATAGTGAGAGAAGCCAATTTTGTATTGTCTGGGACTCACTACCCATGCAGCACCTAGTGTACTATTCAGTGATCTGGCCTCCACAGCCTTCTCTGGTAGAGAATTCCACAGGTTCACCACCCTCTGAGTGAAGAAGATTCTCTTCATCTCAGTCCTACCCCGTATCCTGAGACTGTAACCCTTTGTTCCAGACACTTACACTCCCGCCCCCCCCCCCCCCCCCGCCCCCTCCCGCCCGAGGAAACAATATTCCTAAAGTGATACGTTTCAATGAGATCCCCTTTCATTTTTCTGAATTCCGGTGAGTGTTAGGCCCATTCGACCCAATCGCTCCTCGTAGGATAATTCTGCCATCCCAGGAATCAGTCTGGTGTACTGTGGCTGCATTCTCTCCAGGACAACTATATTCTTTCTGTGGAGGCTCCGGACAACACTCTGGAGGTTTCCAGCAGTAACAAGTGGTTTATTAACGAACAGCAAATATATACAGGCATGGAACACAAAAGGAAGGGTTGGCCGGCGTGAGTCCCGAAGGTTGGCCGGTTGGTAAAAATGGGTCCCCGGAAAAAAAAAGTTTGAAAAACATTGGTTTAAGCTATCACTGCAGGGTGACCTTTTATAAGTTGAAAAATGAAAACCGCTTATTGTCACGAGTAGGCTTCAATGAAGTTACTGTGAAAAGCCCCTGTGAAAAGTTGGTCAGATTTGTGAGGGTGAGGGAGCAAAATGCCTTCCGGTCAAATCCACCCTCACACTTTCTACATTACCACAGTGACTGCAGTTCAAAGAGTAATCCATTGGCTGTAAGGGGCTTTGAGACATCCGTGTGGTCGTGAAGTGTGTTTTATAAATGCAAGTCTTTGGGGCAATTTTCAGAACTGATGCTTTTTTGCAGGAAGAACAAGGAAAGGCAACAAAAAAAAGGAAACATTTCTAAAGAGAATGCAGGAGGAACGGCAACTGTGGCTGAATGTGCACAAAACGTTGAAGGTAGCAGTGCAGATTGAGAAAATGGTTTATATGACTTGCAGGATCCTACATTTTATTTACAGGGAACATTGAGTACAAATGCAAGGACATTCTGGTGAACCTTTACAGAACAATAGTTTGGCTTCATCTGGAGTTCTTTGCCTAATTCTGGGCACCACATTTTAAGAACAATATAAAGCAAAATTATTTACGAGAATAGTTCAAGGGATGAGCAATGTCGGTTACCTGGATTGATTGGAGAAGTTCTACTTAGAGAAGAGAACGGTGAGAACAGATTTGATAGAGATGTTCAAAATCATGAAGGCTCTGGACTGAGCAGGTGGGGAGAACCTGCTTCCATTTCCAGAAGAGTCAAAAATCAGAATGCAAACCTTTAAGGCGAATAACATGAGGAAAAGCTTGTTTTATACAGGTTGCTGTGTAAAAATCTGGATTTGGGATCTGGAATGCACTGCTTGAGAGTGTGGTTGAGGCAGTTTAAGTTGAGGCTTTCACAAGGAAATTAGATAATTATCTGGAGAGAAAAGCATTGCAGAGCAAGGGGCAGGGGAAAGGGCAGAAGAATGGGCATCCTGAAATAGTCTTTCAGCGAGCCTGCGCAGACTTGACAGCCTGAATGACCTTCTTCTGAGTCGCAACCATTTTATGGCTGCGGCTATAAGTGGCTAAAGATACATTTATAATTATAGGAACTTTACAGATTCCAAGTAATTTAAAAAAAAAATTACATGGGCTGCTTTTCAGATCCGCATTGAAGCACCAACTATTCTCCAGGGTCCCCAACATGCGGTCTTGAGCGGAAATGTCAGCTCACGCGACATGCATGGATGGCACTTGTAAATTGTTAACAGAACACTAGGTGGCCCCCCTGATGTGAGTCAGCAGATTATAGTAATTATACTGCAAGGTTTCTCGTCTGTTGCTTTTGGTGGAATATTCTAGCGGATCTAGGAATTAAACGCAGTTGGTTATTACCACACCAAGTTTGAGTGCTTATTTGGATGTAAGATCACAAAGTCAGCTCTCTTGCTTTGTGCGCTAAGCAATATGCTGACAGCAACAATTAAAGTTTCAGTTGATTTGACCTCAAACTATTATGCATGGTCATCTGATGCACAGGCATACAAAATACCTAAACAGCGGCGGCAGATTATCAACACACCATGTCACTACGAATCTGAATCAATCACCTGAAAAGTTGCCAGCAAGTGCTGTGATAGGAAAGGTGCAGGTGACATCAGGCCATGTCGTGGTGATCCAAGGGAGATCCGCAGAAAACCACATGGAAAAATGTAAATGTCATCTGCACAACATAGTCTAAACCAGCATAAAAGTGGTTTGGTCCAAATCTGAATTCAGGAGTTTGAAAAAGTCAGGCTATGGAATTACATATATTGAAATAATTGAACTTCACAGAGAAAAGCAGAAAACAGTAATAGAAGTGAAAGTATCGAAGAGCCCAATTGTAGTTGAGAAAGATCATTTGTTAAATGGTTCTTATTTTCGCCAAAAAGTAAAACTATAGCCAAACATGATCAGCACTGTAGCATAGTCGTTAGCACTTGTGCTTCACGGCGCCAGGGACCCAGGTTGGGTCACTGTCTGTGTGGACTCTGCACATTCTCCCCGTGTCTGTGTGGGTTTCCTCCGGGTACTCCGGTTTCCTCTCACAAGTCCCAAAAGACGTGCTGTTAGATGAATTGGACATTCTGAATTCTCCATCTGTGTTCCCCGAATAGGCCCCAGAGTGTGGCGACTCGGGGATTTTCACAGTAACCTCATTGTAGTGTTAATGTAAGCCGACTTGTGACACTATTGAATGAAATGAAAATGAAAATCGCTTATTGTCACAAGTAGGCTTCAATGAAGTTACTGTGAAAAGCCCCTAGTCGCCACATTCCGGCGCCTGTTTGGGAAGGCTGGTACGGGAATTGAACCGTGCTGCTGGCCTGCCTTGGTCTGCTTTCAAAGCCAGCGATTTAGCCCAGAGCTACACCAACAGCCATGGGACAAGTGTTGCACAGAATTGAGAAAACAACTGAAGGGTGTCTGTAATTATATCAGAAGAAGATCTCCAATTTAGTCGAAGAATGACTTATAACAATGGTTTACTGAAGTGGTCAATAGGGATTTAGCATTTTATGATAATGAAAACCTAACTATGGATTTCTTGATCAAATTCACCTAACTTACTGGTGTAATTGAATGGGTCTGATCAGGAAAATCGAATGGGATCATGTGATGCTGTATCTTCATCCATTTTCTTTTCTCCTGTCATTTTCCCCACCATAGTTGTTTTCAGGGGTCACAGCTAGGAGGAGCCCACTTATATTTGGATAGCTCCAAGTAAAGACAACGTCATTACATCAACTGATTTTAATCACTTCTGCAGATCCCTACTTTTGACTGTATAAATCGGATGGCTTAGATACTCAACAAGAGCATTTAAAGAGCCCTGCATCCAGTTTAAAATTTACCTTTGTTCTTTTTTTATGCCAACTGCTTTAACAGTCAGATGCGAACATCAATTCACACGAGACTATTAGTAGAAGTGAACAGTGGTTTTAATACGCTAGATCTGTGTCTGCCTGTGACTGCTCTGTACTGAGTGCCTCCTACAGGCTTACAGGTTTATATACCACCCCCAAGGGGGCGGAGCCACAGGCGGAGCCCACAAGGGCATCAACATAATACAACACAGTAGTGGTGAATTGTAATAGCATACATTCAACACATTCACCCCCTTTTTAAAAAATTGAAGTCCAGCGGGGGTGAAATGGGCTCACAGATCGAGTCTGTCCGGTGCCTTGATCATTCTCTGTGATCGCCTCAGCTCCAGCTTCACTGCGGGCACGGGTGTTGAACCTGTCGCTGTGGGCACAGGTGTTGGGCTCGTTGACTCCGGGAGCGTGTCGTCTGGAGCTTCATCACTGTAGGTCGGTGATGGGGGGAGGGGGGGGGGGTAGGTGATGGTCGCAGGGGAACCGGCGGGTGCCAGATCCCACAGGGAGACTGAATCTTGTCAGCCGTTGTGGTGCGCCACGTAGGCATACTGAGGGTTGCCGTGTTGGATGGCTGGCTAGTCGGGTTGTGCGAGAAACGCATTTCTCCTTGTTGTAGGTGAGATTGAGGGCTTGGTCGGTTTGGAGGAACTTCTGAAGGTTAGCGTCGTGGTCCTGCTGATCATGGCCACAAATGGTGACATTATCCAAGTACGGGAACTTGGCCCGCAGTCTGTACTGGTCAACCATTCGGTCCATTGTTCTTTGGAAGACCGAGAACCCGTTGGTGATGCCGAAGGGGACCCTGAGGAAGTGGAATAGGTGGCCGTCTGCCTCAAAGGCCGTGCAGTGGCGGTCTTCCGGGCGGATTGGAAGCTGGTGGTATGTGGACTTCAGATCTACCACGGAGAAAACCTGGTAGTGTGCAATCTGATTCACCATGTCCGCTATACGGGGAAGGGGGTACGCACCAAGCGTGTACCGATTTATGGTTTGGCTGTAATTTACAACCATCCGGTTCTTTTCCCCGGTCCTGACGACCACCACTTGGGCTCTCCAGGGGCTATTACTGGCCTCGATGATCCCCTCCCTCAAGAGCCGCTGGACCTCCGACTTGATAAAAGTCCTGTCCTGGGCACTGTACCACCTGCTCCTGGTGGCGACGGGTTTACAGTTGGCGGTGAGGTTCGCAAAGAGCGAGGGAGGGACGACCTTGAGGGTCGCGAGGCTACATACAGTACGAGGGGGTAGGGGTCCGCCGAACTTCAGGGTCAGGCTCCTGAGGTTGCACTGGAAGTACAGTCCTAACAGGAGAGGAGCGCAGAGATGGGGAGGAAATAGAGTTTAAAATTGGCGTACTCGGAGACCTGTATCGTGAGGTTCGCAACATAGTACCCCCGGATCTGCACTGAATGTGATCCAGAGGCAAGGGAGATTGTTTGGGATGCGGGGGAAATCTAGAGAGAACAGCGCCGTACTGGGTCCGGATGTACGAAGCTCTCCGTGCTCCCATTGTCAAACAGACAGGGAGTTTCGTGCCCATTGACCCAGACGGTCATCATAGAGTTCTTGAGGTGCTTGGGCCTTGACTGGTCAAGAGTGACAGCGCCGAGCTGCGAGTAGCCGGCGTGGTCGGTGGTAGCAGGATGGTCCCAGGATGGTGGCCCCCATCGGTCGCACGTGTTGGCGGCGTTGAAGTTGGCGGCCAAGATGGTGGCCCCCGTCCGTCGCACATGTCAGGTAGAGTTAAAGATGGCAGCCCCCACGGATAGCACGAGGCGGATGACGCACAGAAGGGGGCAGTACCGGCAGGCACGCAGCCACGCTGCGGGGTCTGCGGGCCTGTGAGTCTGTGAGTCGGGCCTGCGATTTAGGAGCTTTGGGTCGGGCCAAGCAGACTTTGGCAAAATGTCCTTTCTTGCCGCAGTCGCTACAGGTCACGTTCCGAGCCGGGCAACACTGCCTGAGGTGCTGATTCTGACCATGGAAATAGCAGGGCGGCACCCCCGGGTTGGGCGGGCAGCCACGTAGCACAGGCCTGGGACATCCTCGAGTCGGGTGATGGTCGCGCATCCGGCGCACACGAGGATATCGCGTGGTCGGAGTGGAAAGCATTGAGGCTCTGGAAGGCTACCTCTAATGGATAGTTGTACCGTCTCTTCTCAGTCGAGGGCGCCCTTTTCAAGCAGGCGCAGTCTGACATAGCTGGACCGGACTCCAGCCACATAGCTGTCTCAGATGGCACGTTCCATATGGGGCTGGTTTAGCTCACTGAGCTAAATCGCTGGCTTTTAAAGCAGACCAAGCAGGCCAGCAGCACGGTTCGATTCCCGTACCAGCCTCCCCGGACAGGCACCGGAATGTGGCGACTAGGGGCTTTTCACAGTAACTTCATTGAAGTCTACTCGTGACAATAAGCGATTTTCATTTCATTTCATTTCATTTTCATATGCTGCGAGGCTGTGACGTCCTTGTAATTGCAGTTTCGAGCGAGTATCCTCAGGTCGTGTAGATGTTCCTCCAGCGATTTCCCGGGGCGTTGACGACATGTGGTGAGGAGATGCCGCACGAACACTTTGTTTATCGGCCTCACGTAATGCCTCTTCAGGATCGCGACCGCGTCTGCGTACGTGGTCACTTCTTCGATTAGTACGGAGATTCTGTGGCTCACCCGGGCGTGGAGGAGACTCAGCATCTGTGCCTCGGTGACGGCGGGCGAGGAGGAGGCGGCAAGGTAGGCCTCAAAGCAGCGAAGCCAGTGTGAAAAGATTCCCTTGGCTTCAGCTGCCTGTGGGTCGAGTTCCAGTCGGTCAGGTTTGAGGGCGGCTTCCATTGCAATACCTTAGCATATCAAATTGATACCACTTGACACAATATAGTTTTCCATTGGGAATTCCTCTGCGATATTTTTTGAAGAAGACAAGCAACAGAAAGCTGGCCAGGTAGCGTTGAAGGTGCACAGTCCTCTCCGTTAGTTGTCAAGAAGTTATATTATGAAAATATTCCTCAGGAAACTATCACTGGAAAACCATTTAATCTCTCCCTGTTATTTTGTGGGATGTGCCAGAGGAAGGCGACATAAGCCTCACTGCAATCAACACTGGCAACAATTCATACCACAAGCAGTCACTCAATCTATCTTTACAAGAATCACCTCAGGGTGCCAGAGTGACCAGGTGGCAGTGTCAAGGTGCCAGCTGGCAGTGCCAACATGCTTGGGTGACAGTGGGAGTGCCAGTGTACCACCCTGCCCAGAGCCCAACCACCTGGGGGCCTCTGTGGACCTGGGAGATCCCCCCAAGTGCCATCATGCCTGCTCCATACTTGTGTGGACCAGTGCTGAATGGCACCATGCCGAGGTCTCCCAGGGGCGGGCGTACATTCCCGGGCCTCGGAAGCGTTGTGTGCCAACATATTTAAATGAGTCTAACTGCTCACTTAAATGTGTAAATCTGGACCCTGAGAGGCGTTCTGAGCGTCGCAAATCTCTCGAGGTTTTTTTTATTCGTTCATGTGACGTGGGCGTCGTGGACTCTGCCAGTATTTATTGCCTATCCCTAATTTCCCTTGAGGGGGCAGTTAAGAGTCACCCACATTGCTGTGGGTCCGAAGTCACATGTAGGCCAGGCCAGGTAAGGATGTCAAATTTCCTTCCCTAAAGGGCATTAGTGAATCAGTACTTAATAAGTTCTTTATATCAGTGTTTATTAAGGAAGGTAATTTGGTCAAAATATCGGTAGAAGCAGTGATCGTGGAGGCAACTGACAGTGTGAAAATTGAAAGGGAGGAGGTACTGAGAAAGGCGAACTTTGCTTAGGGTAGGTACGTCACCAGATCTGGATGGCTTACATCCTAGGTTGCTAAAGGAAGTGGGGGTGGAGATGGCGCTTGCTTTAATCTTTCAATCTTGCCTTGATATGTAGGTGGTGCTAGAGGATTGGAGAGTGGAAATATGACACCCTTATCCAAGAAAGGGTGTAAGATCAGTACTAGCAACGATAAGCGAGTTAGTTTAACATCAGTGGTAGATAAGGTTTTGAGAACCTTTAGAAGGGGTAAGAAATCAATGGGAGCTTGGAGAGGTGTGAGTTAATTTAGCTGAGCCAGCTCAGATTTATAAAAGGCAGATTGTGCTGGACAAATCTAACTGAATTTTCTTGATGAAGTAACGAGAAGGTTGATGTCAAGATAGCACATAAAAGCCTGATTAACAAAATTGAGGCTTATGAAATGGGAGGGTCAATGTCCTATTGGATAGAAAAGTTTGCTTAAGTACAGAAAGTAGCAAGTCATGGTGGATGGTTGTTGTTTTAGATTGGAGGATGGTAGAAAGTGCTGTTTACTGAGCAACAGTGTTGGGACCACTGTTTTTTTGTTATATATGAATAATTTAGATCTTGAAATAGAGAATAAAATTTTAAAATTTGCTGACGATACCAAACTTGGAAGAGTGACAAACAGTGAGGATGATTGTGGGCAGCACGGTAGCACAAGTGGATAGTATGGTGGCTTCACAGCTCCAGGGTCCCAGGTTCAATTCCTGGCTGGGTCACTGTCTGTGCGGAGT
This sequence comes from Scyliorhinus canicula, assembly GCF_902713615.1. Taxonomy (NCBI): domain Eukaryota; kingdom Metazoa; phylum Chordata; class Chondrichthyes; order Carcharhiniformes; family Scyliorhinidae; genus Scyliorhinus; species Scyliorhinus canicula. The sequence continues at coordinate 37,785,423 of NC_052156.1, read as the reverse complement.
CTGCACGTCCTCCCGTCTCTGCATGCGTTTCCTCCGGGTACTCCGCATACGGTGGAAGTGAGGGCTTAAATGGGTCGGTGCAGACACAATAGACCGAATGGCCTCCTTCTGCACTGTATGTTCTATGATACGAATTACCTGCAACATCGATAGGAGAGCAGAATTGGCAGACAAGTGCCAGATGGAATTTAACACAGAGAAGTGTGAAGTGATTCATTTTGGCAGATGGGAATATTGGGCACCATATAACGGCCTCATCGTGACCGACTCAGGACGCGACAAGACTGTTAACCTCTCGCGCGATTTACGACTCTCGCTAAATCTTGCGGGTTTTTAAAAAAATATTTTTATTCTCCATTTTCACATTTTCTTCAGAATTTACACCCCACCAACAAACCGTAAACGGTAACGAATACGATGTCAATCCCCTTATCAACAACAAAGGTCCCATCCTCCCACCACCCCAAACAACGACCCACCTGACAATATGAACATCAAATAAAACAAGCCTTCCCAAGGTGGAAAAAAAGGAAAAAAGAAAAAGGAATCAGGAATCGCCTATGGTCACCATTGACATATACAGTCCAGCCCCCAACCTCCCCCCTAATATTCAGCGCCATCCAATACCCGAAAGAGTACCGCGAATGACACCTATGAATTGTAGACACCCCCCCAACCCCCCTCCCAGACTCCTCCCCTCCACTTCCTCTTGTAACCCCCCTCCCCCCCCCCACTTCGGTTCCTTCCCCCAACTTTTCACCCCGGCTAGACTCACCGAAACCTGTTCTACCAGGCTCCGATGGCTGCAGCCCCTCCCCCCACCTCACTCCCGTTCACTGGCTGGCTTAAACCAGCCAGCGTGGAGGCCCCCGCCCGGGGCCTCCTTCCCCCTTGCCCGGTCCCAGGAAAACCAAGAAATCCCCTTTAGCACACAACCCCAGCATACACACCCAAGCCCCAAAGAACCACCATTGCAAATGAAAGTCCCAACTCTTCCCTTGTCCAAATGTATACAGCGTTGACTCATTTAGTACATACACCAACACGCAGTGAAAAAAGAAAGTTACATGAGGCTACATCGGTACACGACCTGCTCTCAGTCCCATTTCTCAATTCTGCCACAGTCCTTCTGCCTTCGCAAACTCCCCCGCCGCTTCTGCCACCCCAAAATAAATGTCCTTGGATTTGTAGGTCACCCTCAACCTAACTGGATATACTTTGCCGCACTGCACCTTGCTGATGTACAGCGCCTTCTTCACCCGGCTGAAGTCAGCCCATCTCCTCGCCAGCTCCACCATAAAGTCCTGGTATATGCGTATACCAGCTCCAGCCCACTGCACCACCCGCTTCTGCTTTGCCCAGCACAGGACTTTCTCCTTCACGCTATACCTACGGAAACGCACAGTTACTACTCTTGGCGGCTCACTCGCCTTTGGAATAGGCCTCCACGACCGATAAGCCCGATCCAGTTCATATCGAGAGGAGATCGTCCCACTCCCCCAAAAGCTTTGCCAACATCGTGGCAAAATACTACGTCAGCCTCGGGCCTTCCACTTCTTCGGGCAGACCCACAATCCTCAGATTCTGTCGCCTGGATCTGTTTTCTAGGTCTTCCATTTTGGCTCGCAGACCCTTGTTGGTCTCTATCATCTTCTGCAACTCATTCCCCATCGAGGTGAGTTGATCACTGTGCTGCGATAATGCCTCTTCCACTTCCTTCAGCATCTCACTTGGCTCCTGCACCTCCGCCCCTGCGCTTGATACCGCCGCCCTCACCGGGGCAATCGCCTCCTCCACCAGCACTTTCAATACCAACCCCATCTCCTTCTTCATCGCTTCCATGTGTTTTGTGAACTGTTTTTCAAGTTCCACAGCCATCACCTTGGTAATTTCTTCTGCTGTGAGCGATGCGGCCTTCCCTGGTGCCCCAGCCTCCACTTTCCTTACAGTTCCTGAGCTCATTTTCCATTCGCCAGCGGACTTTCATTAACCCTTTTTTTCACGGCCGTTTTTTTCCCAAGCGTGGACATTTTTCCTCCCTGTGCCTTCTTACAGCTTTTTCAGCGTTGGTTGCCCCCGGGACCGGGCGTTAAAACTCCGAAATTTCTATTCATGAGCTGGAGCCCTCCACTGTGTGGCTGCCTGCCGCCACCAGAAGTCTACATCTTGAGAGATCTAACGGGATCTCGTGAAGTGTCGTGTTCTGGATCCTGTCCATTGAGGAGGATCCAGATTTGCATATTCAAGTGAGCATATGTCTCCGCCGCAGTATTCCAAGGTACGGGATCGAACTGCTTCACCTCAGAGAACCTGAGCAGGCTCCATTTAGCACTGGTTTCTACAAATGTGGACCAGGTGTACTGACACTTAGGATGTCTGCCAGGTGATTGGGGGCATCTGGGTGGTCAGGCTCTGGACAGGGTGCTACCCTGGCACCCCGGATGCCACCTGGACACTGTGGCACTGCCAGCTTGGCATCCAAACAATGCAAATTGGGGAACCCTGGCATTGCCACCCTGGTGCCACCCCAGCAACTGCCAGGCTGGCTGGAGCATTGCCAGGGTGCAAAGCTGGCACTGCCAAGGTGCCCAGGTGGCATCATGCCCTTGCTGGGGATCGGGCCTGGAGGTGCCCTGCCCTCATGAGGTGGGGTGCAGGAGGTTCAATGACCACTCAATTGGTAAGTTAGGGTATTGGGGGGTGGGTGGGTCTGGAAGTCATGGTGGGGGGTGTGGAGGATGCGGTGGGGAGTCCAGGGATCGGCATTCCATTGGCGGGCGGCGCACGTTCTTCACCAAAGCCCAGAAATGAAGTAGAGTCCCGTTTAATAGCGGGGTCATTTTCGACATTACCAGCACCAGGCACCACCTGGCCAAACATGCTCGGCACAAGACTCTCTTTCCTTTCCATTAAATCGCACCCGTAGACCTAATGGCATGTTCCAAAGAGTGTGCAAGAACCGAGGTACCTGGGGGTGCATGTGTATCGATCTTTTAAGGTGGCAGGATCTATTCAGAGAGTGGTTAACGAACCTCAGAGGATCTTGGACCTCATAAATAGAGGCATGAAGAAAAAACAGCATGGAAATTATGCTGAATCTTAATAAAGGTCTGTTTAGTCCCAATTAGAGTATTGTATCCAGTTCTGGTCACCACACTATAGGAAAGAGAAGGGCCTTGAGAGGGTGCAGAAAAGATTTGCCAGAGTGGGATGGAGGGATTTAGCTACAAGGTTAGGTTGTAAATGCTACAAAGATTTTTTTACACAGTGAGGCAGAATGATCCATAACTCACTGCCCACGAGCGTGCTGGAACTGGAAACAACCAATGATTTCAAAAGGAAATTGGATGGGAACTTGAAGGAAATCAACTTGCTGGGCTAAGGGGAGCAAGCAGGTCGGGTAACTGACTGGGATGTTCTGTGGGGAGCCAGCATGGACTCGATGGGCCAAATGGCCTCCTCTTTTGCCATAAATGGCTTTATAACTTGAGTACCTGGAGTTTTGCTCCTGAGACCTGTCGTTCAAATTGAGAAATATTCCTGCTTACCACACCTGCCTTTCAATAAATTGCCTGAATGTTGAGTTCTTTGTTCCAGGGGAGCGGGTGCAGGACGGAACTGGGCCTGCCATCCCTGGACATGGAGCAGAGGCGATCACAAGAGATGCTGAGTGCCAAGGTGGGCTGTTTAAAAGGCCCGCCTCGGCTCTCTAAGACTTTGTTCCAGTTGTTGACTAATTTTGGACCCTCTAACCCTCACTTGTCACACTCTTTCACCCCCCCCCCCCCCCTCCCCACCACCACCATCCCACCTACGCCCCATCCATGACAACAGCACTGAGTCTGGGTTTCCTTCATGTGTGAGTCACGCCCCCAGCCCTTTCTCCCCCCTGGCAAAAAGGGGACTCGTCAGAAATGGGGGTGGGGCTTTTAGAACTAGATCCCACCCACCATTTGAAAGGTCCACAGTGGCTCCATGACTCCACAGCAATCCCGGTCTCTGATTCTCAGTGCATGATTCCAATAACAATATTCTCTTATTCAGCAATATTTAGGCCGGGTTGAATTTTCACTGAAATGTTTGTCTTTGAGATGTTTTTAGGTTTGTTTTCTTTTGTGCTTGTGAACTAGAAATCTAGCAAAAGCTAGCCGACAGCTTTAAGAAACATCACAGCTCTCCGAGAAGTGCCTTCATTATCTGGGTGATGGAAGGAGAATGCTGCCTAAATTGAAGTGATTTTTTTTGCAGACATGCCCATGGTGTCTGTATACCTGCCGACTTAGATAAGAGCAAATCAAGTCAGACCCCCATGAGGTAGGCACACCTCCTTACAAGACAAATAGCCTTTTTGCCAGCAGAGTGTTGCAATCAACAATGAAATTCCGTTCAATGGTAGATGATCAAAAAAACCGCAAATACAGAATTGAACATTTGTGTGTAAAGAAAAATGCATCCGCCTCAATACAGCAAAAGCAAACTAAAAAAATGAATCGTAACTCACATTATCTAAGCAACTGGATGTACACATCTTTAAAGTATTCAGTTCTGAAAGATAAGTAGTCATTTCGTGAAGTGTATCATTTTAAAAAGGCGCCCAGTGAAAATGTTGCATCTCAGGAGCAAACCATGGAAAATGCAGAAGAGGGAAGCTCGACCTCATTCACATGTTTTTCATTCCCTCAATGTAGGCATATAAAGTCCTGCATTACCGATGCAGTAATATTGGGCAATGTGCTTCCTGTGCACTTTTGTATCAATGAACCTACCCTGAATGTTCCACCAATGCAAAACAGTAGAAAATGTCCTCTTTTTTTAACCATAATTACAAGAATCTGATTTGTTACAGAATAAAGCTGGTAAGTTGTAGAATATCCTCTGATAATACAAACCGTTTTATAGTATTATAGGCCACGAACGGGTCCGAACCGAGTTGGTGAAACGAAAACCTGGTTTATTGCAAAGCAAATATATTTACAGTATACATCAGACCCCAGCCGGGTCTGCCCTGTCGGTTCCACAACTGGCTGACTTCATACAGATCTCAATCATGAATGTCCTTGGGTTCCCCACCCCCTTAGCGGGGGAGCTCGTATTCAGGGAGAATCACGGGGAGACTGGTTGCTTCAACCCTGTCGGTCTTGTAAGGGTTACAACTAAAAATGTACTTCATTATCATGTTTAAAGCAAATGTTCGCATTGTCCTCCCGAACATTACTTCTCTGATTAATGGTATTGGTTTAAAATTATAAAGTCAATATGGTAGCATTTTCCTCATATCAAACTAACATTCTCCTAATAATGTTCTCGGTAGAATGACCATGTCCACCACTTTTATACCTAACTAAAAACATATTTGGTCACTACTCTCATATAACAATATCTATCATTACTTATAGACAAGGAATGCTTTTTTTTTAGCAATAGATTTCCCTCTTGCCTGAGTGTTAAGTTCCAAGAAAGATAATTTAATTTGATGCTTGGTCACTGCAGCATATTATTAAAAAAATAACCAGTAAAGTCCTTTCATAATACGAATAAAACATTAAATCAATTGAGAAAATGTTACATTCAAGCAAATAGGATAGAAAGGCAGCACTACTAAAGCAAAAAGTAATGGGATGTGACTGTCTCACACTGAGGTTTCATGACAAAATTCTTCGACCAGTACATCCATAGCACATCAGTGAACTGAAGCGTGTATGCACTGGAATTGAATTACTGTACAGTAGCAATTACTTTTCATTCAAAAACAATAATGAGCATCCATGTCATAGGAAAAGCAGTCAAAAGACTGTTCTGAATAAAGGCTTTCTGCACACATTTTTACATCAATTTGTGTTGACACAAAAAAATGAGATAGCCACACCTCTTCGACCCTGTAAATTGAATCTAGTTTTGATCCTAGTTACACATGCAAATAATAACTCTTTTGAATTATGTTGCAATTGTGTATGAGATAATAAGAATTTGCATAAAATATTTGCACTGCTTATCGACATATTTTGTTTCTTCATAACTTACCTGCATAAATAAGTTAAAATAGTACGAGTTCTGCTGAATAATCATATATATCGGCTTTGAAGAAATTTGATTATGAAATTCGCTTTCAGCTAATTATCAGTCACAACTAAATCATTTTCCGTTTCTACTTTGATTATCTATTAACTATGTACACATCATGCATGCTTTCTGTTCTGGCTCTGACTAATTTACATTAATCCGTGTTAAATTCCATCCACATTCCTTTGCATCAATTTATGTTCTCCTGATAACCGTTCAATGATGCCGACTCTCCTTTTACATCTAACTCAATGTTATCAGCAAACCTTCCAATTTTATGAAAAATACATTATTTTGGAATATTACATTATTTTGGAAGATACCCAGGTTCCCTGAACAGATATCCATGGAGTCCATTTGTCACTGCCTCCAAATAACCTTGTTTGTACAGTCTTTTGCTCTCCATTATCAAGCTTACCTAGTCATAATGCCGTTGTTTAACTTTCTTTAATAGTCACTAAGTCGTATTGCAATAAAACACCAACTATGACCCAAAGTGATTTTCACCATTTACTTATGTTTTGTCATATGTTTAAAATGATTAAGCAACCAGGGTACAATTTCCCCTGGTGTACAAAGAGCAATTACTGCTGGCAGAAAAACTCACCAATCCTATTTTTTCTTAATTTCAGATAAAGGTATCAGCTCCCATGTAATTTATTTTTATAATCTCTGACTGTATGAAATGTGTACATTTAATACTGCTGGCATGTTGATATGCTGATAGGATTTAGTGATAGGGCTTGATGCTGACAACCTCAAAAGTCAATTTGTGCGTGTACAACCAAATCTCCCCACAGTCGGCATGTTCAGTACGTTTTCTGAGATGCTTTCAGGGTTAGCCAGGTTGGTGAAAAATAAAAATAAGCAAGACAAGCAAGAAAGATTGGTGTCCTGGAAAGGAACCCAAAGCCCAGACAGAATATAAAAGATGAGAATCTGACAGAAAATTTAACAATATGACAGACACGTCATGAAAAACGGCAGTCAGAATGATAGTGGTGAGAGGGAAATAAAATAATTGTCATTCTGGGGAAGAGAATGCACGTGATAATAAAGAGGAGTGACTCAATGTTTAAATAGTTAACCGTCCACCTCAGTTCCGTGACGTTCTCAGCACCCGCGATGAAATAAATGTGCTGGGATATGTTATTGGCGGTAGGGGTTAGAAGTACCACCAACTTTAAAATCCATTTTGGAGATGAAACCGGTCTTGGGCAGTAGCGCAGAATTAGTTATAGCAAATCGACAGCTGGTTTTAGACAACGCCTAATTTTCTCTCTCAGGGGGTGTAAAAATGGCAAAGAAATCCTGTAGTTTCTGAGTGTACGTGAACAGTTAAATTAATTACAACACTTAAATGAATTAACATAACCAGCTTCTCAAGGCAACACTACATATAAAAAGCACAGGTGATCTCAGTAGCTGGTTTTGCTTAAATATTTTCAGGCTCCTTTTCATTTTCTTTAATAGGAAAATAGCTGCATAAATAATCTAAGGTTATACAGGAAAATATATATTTCGAAATCAGAATTCCTATAGTGCAGAAGGAGGCCATTTGGGCCATTCGGCCCATCAGGTCTGCACAGACCCTCTGATAGAGCACTGTGGTGATATGCCTGTGCACAGTTTTGTAGATAGTTAGTAAGCGACCTACAACCAGCTGGTGGTGTCAGACATCCTTCACGTGATTCGAGATACCTGCCAGTTGGTAGTAGGACGCATGAGAGGATAGCCGCACTTCCAGGAGAATTCACTGAATTCATTTAGTAGTTATTGTCTGTAGTAATCTGTTAGTTATCTTTCCAGGTGTTTATTAATCATCTTTCTAGTTGAACAATTACATATTCTGTGTACCTCATTACAACAGCCATACCACCGAACACAACAAGCACCTCACCCAGGCCCACTCCCCCATACTAACCCCATAACTCCATTTAATCTTTCGATACTGCGGGCAGCATTGGAGGCACTTTGGAGATCTTGGGGGAACTCGGCCGATTTTCAGGATACAAATTGAATATGGGAACAAGTGAGGCGTTCCTAATTGATGTCAGAGGGCAGGAAAGGAGACTCGGGGAGTTGCCATTGAGGGTGGTGGGGGTGAGTTTCAGGTATCTGTGTATCCAGGTGGCGTGGAGTTGGGCACAGTTGCATAATCTGAACTGGGCTCAGTTTGGTGGAGAAGATGAACAGGGACTTTAAGGGGTGGGATGTGTTGCCGTTGTCGCTGGCAGGGCGGGTGCAGACAGTGAAAATGACGGTGCTGCCGAGGTTTCTGTTTGCATTTCAGAATCTCCCAATCTTTGTTCCCAAGTCCTTTTTTAGGAAAGTCATTGGGGTGATCTCCGGGTTTGTGTGAGCAGGAAAGACCCCGCAGGAGCGGCAGGCTTTTTTAGAGTGGGGGGGCTCTAGAAAAGAGGGCAAGGGCTGGCGTTGCTGAACATGATGAATTATTACTGGACAGCGAACATTGCTATGGTGAGGAATTGGGCCGTGGGGGAGGGGTCAGTGTGGGGGGGCAGGTAGAGGTGCCATCGTGTAGGGTACGTGTTTGAGGGCTTTGTTGTTGGAACCTTTCCAGTTCTCGCTGTGCAGGCGCTCCGGGAGTGCCGTGGTGATGTTGGCCCTCAGGGTGTGGGGACAGTGGAGGCAGCATTCAAGGCTGGAGGGTGCCTCGGTATTGGCACTGATCTGTAATAACCATAGGTTTGTGCCAGCGGGGCTGGAGTGGCAGCAGGTGGGGTGTGAGTGCTTCAGTGATTTGTTCATTGCAGCAAATTGGCAGGGCTGGAGGACTTGGAGGAAGTGAATGATTTTCCCAGGGGGAATGGCGTTAGGTACCTGCAGCTTCGGGACTTTGTGAGGAGAGGTGCCGTCTTTTCCTGGCGTTGCAGGACAAGGTGCTATCGAAGGACAAAATAGGAGAGGGGAAGGTTTCAGATATATATAAGGAATTGATGGAGTTGGAGAGAGCCCTGTTGGTGGACATTAAGCGTAAATGGGAGGAGGAGCTCGAAGAGGAGGTTGGGGCCGAGACGTGGGTGGGGGACTTGCGGAAGGTGGAAAGCATCCTCATCATTTATGAGGTTAAGCCTCATCCAGTTTAAAGTGGTGCACGGGGCTTATATGGTGGTGGCGAGGATGAGTAGGTTATTTGCAGGGGTCGAGGATAGATGTGGGCGGTGCGGCCTGAAAACCATGTCCACATGTTCTGGCTGTGTTCAAGACTGCGGGTGTTCCCAGACGTGTGTGGTGAGGTGCTGAGTGTGGAGGTGGTCTCGAGTCCAGAGGTGGCGATATTTGGAGTTCGGAAGACCCAGGATTCCAGGGGGGTGAGAGAGGTGGATGTATTGGCCTTTGCCTCCCTGATAGCCCGGAGACGGATTTTGCTCGGGTGGCGGGACTCTGAGCTGCCGAAAGCAGGAGTGTGGGTGAGCGACCTGGCAGAATTCCTGAGGCTGGAGATGGTCAAGTTCACTCTGAGGGGTTCGGCAGAGGGGTTCACCCAGAGGTGGGAGCCGTTATCGATTTCTTTAAGGGGACTGAGGCGTCAGCAAGTGGGCATTGTGGGGGTGGGAAGGGGGTTAAAATGGGGACGGCGAGATGAGGCGGGGGTTGGTGTCAGGGAGAGTGCAGTTGCTTATTGAGTGTTCTGTTGTTCTTCTGATTTTCTGTGAGTATATGTGAAAATGTCTTGAATTAAATATTTTCTAAAAAACCCACAAAGCTCACCAGCTATATTGATGGTCAAAAGGAATCCAAACACACATTTTGACCTTTTAACTTCCCCTTCAAATTAAGAGACAGTCAGGTAACAACATCAGACACAAGTGGCCAGAAAGGTACAACATTCCAAAAGCAGAGTCTTTGACTGTGGGAAACAAGTTTTTGTGAGAAATTACACCTCAGGTGAAAGCTGGACTCCAGCAATTGTATTAACAAAACGGCTCAAATTTCATATACTGTACAATCTGACGATGAATGAATTTGGTGTGGGCACGCTGACCAATTATTTTCTGCAAGCAGTGAGAGTACAGAATCTGTATCAGATCTTTTCAGCACAGAGAGTATGGACAGTGACATGCTCGACTTGAGGACCACAACTGCCAAAATTACGGAATCTGTTACAACACAACTGGAAACAGTTCCTGAGTTGGTTTCACCAGATATAACACCAACCAGTGTACAGGACGATACTCCGAGTACTCCTAAGAGCCAAGTGCCTGAACGCCGTGTTCTGCCAAAATGAGACAGACGTCCACCCAAGAGGCTATCTTACTAATGAACATATGTATTCGTAACATAACAATGTTAGTTATGGCATAATGTGTTGGTTCTGCATTAAAGTGTTTGATTAAGTAAAAATGCCAGGGGCACTAAAGGAGTAAAGAGGGAGGGGTGTTATGTATCAGAGTAACACCATTGGTTGGTATAATGACATGTGTTACGCAATGTAATCGCAGCATTTCACGGGCTTTTGGGAGTTCACCATTGCACCCTGTTTGAGGGTATAATAAACCCCTTGCAATATGTTATACAAACTCAACATGCGTCACCTCTTTGTGGCTATGAGAAAGAATATAACAGAAACCTTCTGGAGGTCCATCCAATTAAGGTCGGTGACGCACCAGGGAAGCAGGAATCCCAAGAGAAGGATGTGCAGCAATGTCCATCAGCTCCATTATGAAATGAAATGAAAATCGCTTATTGTCACAAGTAGGCTTCAATGAAGTTACTGTGAAAAGCCCCTAGTCACCACATTCCGGCGCCTGTTCGGGGAGGCTGGTACGGGAATCGAACCGTGCTGCTGGCCTGCTTGGTCTGCTTTCAAAGCCAGCGATTTAGCTCTGTGCTAAACAGCCCATTAGAGCAGATGTGTGATTCATTGAAAAGTAATTTTTAGAGCACCACCCTGACGTAGGCCTATGGGGTCGCATATGTAGCTGAGTTGCAGCCCTAGCAGAATGCAAATTTGCTGCCCCATGCAGATTAGATGCATCCCCTTGACTCCCATGCTTCAGTCGGATCACTGCCTGAATCTATTTGTTGGCTTAATACTCTAAACTAATAGGGGGCTAAACAGCGTTGTCTCTGTAAACAGGTGCAAGGAATATGATGCTCGAGTAACCCATTCCCGTACCAGCCTCCCCGAACAGGCACTGGAATGTGGCACCTCGGGGCTTTTCACAGTAACTGCATTTGAAGCCTACTTGTGACAATAAACGATTTTCAATTTTCATTTCATTCCCTTTTGTTGAATTTCAGGTGGCACATAATCAACATACAGCCCCGTGTCTGCGTGGGTTTTACCCCCACAACCCAAAAGATGTGCAGGGTAGGTGGATTGGCCACGCTAAATTGCCCCTTAATTGGAAAAAATAATTGGGTACTCTAAATTTATTAAAAATTAAAAAAAAATTTAAAAAATTAAAATCATCATACAGCCAATGCGAACAGCACTGTTCATTGATGCTTCAGTAGAAGGCCCAATATTGCAACTTCCAAATAATATTTAATGTTAAACTGTAGTATGGGTGTTTGGCAGAGCAAGGGGTAACATAGGACTGGGGGAAACCACCCATATTGTGATGGAAAGGGAGTCACACGATTCTGTACTGAGTACAGTAGAAGAGCCTCGAAGAAGACAGCATGTGGACAGCGCCCATGCAGAGTTGTATCCTGGAGATATATAGAGTTATGAGTTGTTCACAAACACTTAATGTTCAATCATACAAGCCTCCAGACCGCTCGCTGAGACACCAAATAAGTATTACAACAGGTGGCATTGCCCATAGCCTGCACCTTTTAAAGAGGATATGCTTTGTCACTGGAGTAGCTGATAGCAATTGTGCGGGAAGTGAATCTGACTGAGAAACAGTGAAGAATCTCACAGTATGGGAGAAAACGGGTTCCAAGGTGCTGAGATGCTGCACTGAAGGTCTCAGAGGAAATAATGGAAAGGAGGAGAGATGTCCTGTATTCTCAGGGGGCCCGCCAAAGACATGATGAGAAGACATTGGGAGTGGATAGCTTAATGCCAGAAGTCCTGCCGAAGGATCTGGATGCAGTGCTGCAAGAAGGTAAATTAGTTCACGCGAGTGGTCAAGGTCAATTGCACTTTCAAAATGGCATATTCTCAACAACTTCACCAGGAGCTTCAGCCGTTTCTCAAATTTCCATACCCCCATCACTCAGCTCCCAACATTGTCTATCAATCAGGCCTTATAGCTAACATGCATATGCCCTACCACATCATCACACAATTAGCACTGCTGCAAACTTCAGAGCCACAACTCACAACTCGCACCCCTGCCATCATGTTAGTCAGAGAACCCAATTGCAGACACTCACTGACACAATGCCTTTTTTCTTGCAGGACAAAGTGGCACACAACCAGAAGCAGCAAGAACAAACTGCGTGTCCTAATCCCACACAGGCGATGGTGTTCACCATTGCTGTGGTCTTGGCCAGCAGCATGGCTGAAACCTTCGAAGGTGACAGTATCCTCATACCTAATCATCCCTTGCACATCCCACTTGCTGCTCATCCCATAATCCCGTCTGATTTATCAGCTGTGATAATGCAAGACTGCGTCTCGTGCATTTTTTTCCCCTCCACAACCTGACTCTTGTATTTTCCTTTCAGATTCCCAAGAACTGCAACCTGGCTCTTTTGGATGAAACTAGGACAATATGGGATGGAATTTTCCCATACTTTTTTCAGAGTGTCAGGCTCTGACTGAAAGCCAGCGTGCAGCTGTCTAACTGCCCAATCCAAATGTTATCCAGGTTTCGAGGACCTCTGAAAAATAAAATTCAGTGGGCATGGTTTGCGCCATCACGATGGTGGGGCAGGGCCTGAAAGAGTCGATGAGGCCGACTCCACAGTGATAAAGGGTGCCCAATCAGCACAAAGAATAACTCCCCCCCACCTCGCACCACTACCCGTCCCCAAGGATTCCCCCCTCTGACATGGGGGAACCCCCCCCCCATCAAAATCGGAGGCTCCCCCTATCCCCACCATCATCAGCATCAGGGATTTTCCCTCCCGCTGCCCCACCATCACCACCATTAGGGGCTCCCACCACACCACCCCCCCCCCCACCACACCCCCCCACACCCCCCCCCCCCCCCCACCACACCCCCCCCCCCCCCCCCCCCCCCCACCACCACCACCCCCCAAAACACAAGCATCAGTATCGGGGGCTTCTCCCGCCGAACAAACATAACTCGAAACCCGCCCCAATATGGCTTCCAAGAGGGTCTACCCCAACACTGCCCGGCACAGGTTGGTAGTGCCAAGTTGGCACTGACCAGGCATGTCCTTCTGCCCCCTGGGGGCTACAATTATCTTTGCGCCCCAAGGACCTCCACTTGACTGACTCAAATTTTTCCAAAGCTGTGTGAACCTCACCGATGTTTCATTGAAGCTGGGGGGGGGGGGGGCATGTGGTGGGGGCACTCGTTAATTGTATTAAAATTGATTTAACTGAGGTTCCCGCCCTTTCTGGGCATGAAGCTCATTGCGTCACCGGTTTTCCAATTCTCACAGGATTTTCCAACCGCATCCACAATCTTGCTGACCGCTAAGACGGGCTGAGAATCTCCCCCGTAGTGTCCATGATGATGAAGACACAACACCATCACTTGCTTTCAGAGTACCAGCCACCAGCTCAGATACATTGCAAGTATTTCAGAAGATAGTAAGAAGTCTTACAGCACCAGGTTGAAGTCCAACAGGTTTGTTTCAACTAGCTGTTGGAACAAACCAACAAACCTGGTGTTGTAAGACTTCTTACTGTGCTCACCCCAGTCCAACACCGGCATCTCCACTTCAGAAGATAGATTAGAGGTCGGATCCACACATGGTGAGACACTGGACATGGAAGCACTATAACCAGGGCAAGGGCAAGGATAGCACAGATGGCAATTCATCGGAGGGTGAGATTGCAGACAAATGCTCCTGCAAAGGACTCAGATGGGGATTTCAGTGAGATAGGTTCAGGAAGCTGATGGACCTGCATAATTCCAGTTGCAAGCCCATTGCAAGCACATGCATTATTACAAGTAGTTATGCTAAGCTAAAAGAAACAGATTCAGTGGGTTTGCAATGTTTCCACCTCTCCCCGCCACCCTCATGATTCCATACATTCATTTCACCAGAAACTGAGAGGCTTTACTGCCAGGTCTCACGAAGTGTATATGCAATAAATATTTTGATTAGGTTAGAATGTGCAATAATGGACTTACAGAATTAATATTTTTCACTTGCAGCTTGTGGGTAATTCTGAGTAGAAGGATTACATTCTTATCAGTGGGATGCAGATTCAGTTCTCATCAAGCATGTGGACAGTGTACTGCGACAGTGCAGCATCTTATTTATTTAAGTCTTAAGTTTATTTCCATTAACTCAGTTAATGCTCTTATGTGGAGGCATGACAGGGCACCTCAAACTAATTCAATGCACATCCAGTTCCACGTGCAAATTACGGGAAATGTCAACCACATGTGCAGGAAGTGTCATCGGCTGGATGTTGAAAAGCAATTAGTAAGGCAGACTGGATCCCGAGCCTCATAAGCAGAGGCACTGAGTACAAAAGCAAGGAGGTTATGGCGAAGCTTTACAACAAGCTCGTCAAGTCTCAAATCGAGTTTTGTACTAAATGCTGGACACCACACTTCAGAATGAATGGGAAGACAGAAAAGATGTACAAAAATGGCTCCAAAGATGAGGGACTTCAGTTACGTGGATAGATTGGAGAAGCTGGGGCTGTTCTCCTTTGATAAGGGAAGGTTGAGAGCAGATTTAGTAGAGGTGTTCAAAATCATCAGAGGTCCGGAGTGAGTAGAAAGAGACAGAGTGTTTCCCTTAGTAGAAGGATTGAGAACCAGAGAAGACCAATTTAAAAAGATTTGTAGAAGAAACAAAGGAAACAAGAGGGAAAGTGTTTTTTAATGCAATGAGTAGTCAGGATCTTTAATGCACGTCCTGAGAGTTTGGTGGAGGCAAATACATTTGTGGCTTTAAAAAGGGAATTGGAAAATTATCTGATTGGAAGCAGTTGTAAGGCTATGGGGAAAAGTCAGGAGAGTGGGACGAGCTGACATGGACACAATGGACCAAATGGCCTCCTTCTGTGCTGTGAGCATTCATTCTCTGATTCTCTGTGTGTACTTGCACCGAGGAAATGGTTGTATTTAATGATTAAGAGCCCTAGATTATTACCTATGAAGGCTTTCACGCTTGACAATATCTAAATGATGTAAACAGAAAGTCAACCAGCATTGTGTTCTAATGCACTTTATCAAAAAAGCTGTTCAACCTCTTTTATGGATGTACTTACTCTTATTGCTTCAGCTTTATTATGAAACATTCGTTCCATATCCTTGGCCAGTTTTTTGACAAGCTGGAGACCATCTATTTCCTGAACAGTGACTGTTTTTTCATGCTCTTTATATTTCTGTAAGAAAAGACAAAGGGAGATCAATTTATACGTTCAACACTATTTTGACTAACATGTACTCGGGAAAATAAAATGTATCTTGAGAGGGAGAACTGTACCCATC
This sequence comes from Scyliorhinus canicula, assembly GCF_902713615.1. Classification (NCBI taxonomy): domain Eukaryota; kingdom Metazoa; phylum Chordata; class Chondrichthyes; order Carcharhiniformes; family Scyliorhinidae; genus Scyliorhinus; species Scyliorhinus canicula. The sequence continues at coordinate 37,769,794 of NC_052156.1, read as the reverse complement.
ATCTAACCTTCAAGCATTAACCTGACGACACCAGTGACTCCAGCTCAAAAATATTCATTGGTTGTGAAATGTTCTGGGATCATGAAAGGAAATACTGTATATCAATGCAAATTGTTTCTTTCTTTCAGGTGAAATCTGTAACCTGGAACTTATTGTGATGAATGATGTACAAACACTGGTTATCGTTGTAGCAAATTCTTTCCTTCACTACTTCAATGGTGGAATTAGGTTATTTAAATTAATTGAGTTAACTGCTCCCTTTAAAGGAGAAAAGAATCAAATTTAGTACATTTTCCTGAACCCCATCACTGTATTGAACTTAATTCTAATGAAGAGTCAACTCTTCCCAAAATTTGATAAAGAAACCCATTCAGCATAAACTTTTAAGAATTTAGCACATTCCAAAAACAGTACAGTTACTGTTTTGTGTGTGTGTGTGTTGGGGGGGGGGGGGGGGGGGGGGGGCGCGGGTGGGTGGCTCCGGCTGCACCTTTCCCGCTGGCCAGAATGGTGGGATCCCACACCAGATTCTGTGTTTGGAACCTTATTAATTATTAATTATGCACAGGGACGTTTCCTCTTAGCCCAACAGCTGATTCATCCACCAGCCATTACCTGGGGGGTTTAACTACCAGTCCAGCACACTCATACCACTCTCTTCAGCCCACATGTCTTCAGGAGATCCTCCAACATGTCAGGAAGGCAGAAGCAAAATGTGAGTAGCCTCAAGAAGAAGGCAGCAGCAACAGCTTTTGCCGCCAAAGCCTGCAAGGCCCTTACTCGAGAAGGCCAGGCCCACAGGCATAGGCTCTGCTCTAGAGGTAGCTCAAAGAAGCATATCAACCTCACCCCTCTGGCCTGGGAGCCCATTGCCCAGGAGGACAGCATGGCTGGCACCTGCCGATGAAGTGCCACACAGTGGAGGAAGTGGATAAAATATTTTGTCTGCTCCACCAGGGTAAGTCCTCTCTCAGCTCCCTCCACTAGCAAACTTTCAGCATGGCATCATGTACTCAAATGGCTACTCACTTCACAGATTTCACACTCATTTGTGAGGAACACATATCAACTCTCAAGAAAACTTTTACAGCGTCCACCTTGGGACCAGCTACCCTCTCAGTCCCAGTCAGATGATGGGCCCCTGGAAGTGGTTACTATCTCACTGATGGAGATGGAAAGGCAGACAGTGAAACACAGCGCACAGCTTCCAAAGTTTCTCAGCAGATTATATTGCACGATGGATGAGTCTGCATTCTGTTTAATGTCTTGGCTCTGACATGCAAGTACCTCGAGCCCACCATGGGAAGGTTGGTGACCACCATGGAGACCTTGGTCCAGCGGCTCCTGCCAGATTTGTGCTTGTTAATAGCCAGAGTCTGGGCCTCCACTGATGACACTCCAAGAAAGTGCATCCACTAAAGTCCTCCCTGCCTGTGCCCGCACCAAGTCCAGCAGTACAAATTTCCACGAGTGCTTCTGCCCCAGAGTAGGAGACCATTATATGGCTGGTATCCTCCAGGGGGTGGGCCACCAGAGGCTGTGTGCCAAGGTCAACACAGGCATCAGGACCTGGCAGTCATCAGGCTGCCTTACCCCCTGTTGCAGATGTCAGGGCTGCCTCAAGATGTAGTGGTAGGGTGAGGAAAGTTAAAAAGTTTTGATGTCACCTCTGGGTCGGGGGTGCTTTATTACTGTAAATAAAACACACTTTCTGAAAACCATTCCGTGGGTATGTAAATATTATGCTCAGACAAAAATGTTTTGGCTTGGATCTTTGCAATCCTCTTATCCCGAGATTCAGCCTTCCTCACACTCAGAATGTCCCCCTTTAAGATTAATATACATGTAATGTCATCCTCAGTGCCACTTGATACCAGAACTTGGGTGTTGACAACCCTTAGGCCTTAAGGGATAGCAATGGCTGAGGAGGGCTCATCAACAATGTGACTCTCTGCGTATCTGGATTCCCGAATGGGTAATGTCCCAAACCAAGAAACGCATTTTAGGATGACAGCCCTATGCTGGTCCACACTTCCTTTGTGGCACTGTTACAAACAATAGGAAGTGGCTAGCCTCAACTCACATCGCTGTTCTTCTTTGCTGGACTTTTAGTTGACAGTGTGAGCATATTAGCAGGACACTGATGACCACAGCTAAGATCTAATCCTAATGAGTTGTGAGCTGTGAAGCCAGTATGAATGTAGGACCCACCCTCTCATGTGATGGTTCAGCTTTCCCTTGCAAGTCAGGAAATGACTTGGAGGGCTTGAGATGTCTCCTGATGATCGGATTTAGTTTTGCTTCTTCTGGAACCGGTCAGCCATGAGGGTATCAGGGGCAACCCTGCCATGTCTCTCCTCCTCCATGGCATCAGCACACTCATGTCCCTCAGTATCTCCCTGAGCTTCCTGCACCTCCTCATCTTCTGAGGCAGACACCTCCTCCTCCAGTTCACCCTCTGGAAGGGATTCACCTCTCTAATAATAATAATAATAATAATAATAGCTGAATTGTGAAGGGCACAGCAAACTGCAATGATGCGGCAAACCCTCTTCCGTGTGTATTGCAGAAAGCCACCTGATTGGTCCAGGACCTGAATCACATCTTCAGAAGTCCCAGGCTCTGCTCAATGGGGGAGAGTGTGGTGGCGTGAGCAGCATTGTACCTTTCCTCAGCTGGAGTCCGAGGGCAACTCACAGGAGTCATTAGCCATGTTTAATTGCATAACTCTTGTCTTCCAGCAACCATCGCTGCAGATGTTTTGGCCCCTACAAGATCCCAAGCACCTGGGAGCAACTCAGAATGTAGGAGGTCATGGCAATCCCCAGGGAACCGAGCACACACTTGCAGGATTTGAAATGGAAGCCCTTGCGGGTGGTGAAAATTAAGGGCGGCTGTCAGGATTCCACATTGCCACATGGGTGCAGTCTATTGTATCCTGCACTTTTGGGAAACCTGAGGTAGCTGTGAAGCCCGTGAATCTCTGAGCCTGACTATCCGCATCCAGAGAAAAGTTTACATAATGGTGGGCCTTCCTGTCAAGGGCATCAGTCACCTCCTTTATGCACCAACTAAGAAATGCTGCACATGTCTCCAGTTGATCGCTGATACCACCCAAAGGCAAAGAAAGTGAGTGTTGCCATCACTCACACAACTACTGGCAGGGGGAGTCCTGCAAACTCACATGCCATGAGGTCTTCACTGAGCATGTGACAGTATATGGCAGACCAGATCACTGGACACTCGCAGCCTTCCCCTGCAGCCTGCACTGCCTCTCACTCATCTGTTGGTAGAAGATTTGTCGACAGTAGACCCTCGGTGTGGCAAATCATCTTCATTGCCTGGGTCTCTGCTCCTCAGCCTCCTGTGGATGCTCAAGTTTTCCCTGGCTATGCCCCCTGGCTGTATCTCCTGCTGAAGCTCTGTGCAACAATGCTTTCCCCTCCTTCTCCTCATTCATCAAATGAGGATTCTAAGAAACGATGCCTGGACCACTCGATCCATTATCACATTTGCCTCCTTTCTGAAAATATATATTGAAGACCAAAATGGTTAAAGGCTGGCACTGCAAGGGTGCCCAGATGGCACCAGCAGTACCAGGGTACCCCCTGCCTAAAGGGGATGCAGCTTGGGGCCTCCCACCCTTGGAAGACGCCCACAAATACCGCTCCATTTGTGGGGACCAGTGCTGAACTGCACTCAACCGTCCTCTAGGCGAAGGGTATGAATACCAAAGCCTCAGGTACCTCGGGAATCTACACATTAGAGTGAGATTTGCAGATTTGTCAAAATGTGATCCCGCCCAGAATGGGCAGGATTTACATCGCAACATCTCGCAAGATCGCGTTGGATATTGAGGGGTGTTGTGAGCTGGGAGGTGTATCCTGGGAGCGGGGTCTCCCGGCTTTTATCAGCCACGTGCGCTGTGGCGAGCTGCTTTTCACGTGATGTGTGGCCATTGGATCGCGCCCATCATGTTTTGACTTCAGTACGTTATGTGCTAACAAATTCCACAGGCCGACCACTCTCCGAGTGAAGAAATTTCTCTTCATCTCTGTCTTAAATGGTCGACCCCATATCCTCTGACTATGACCTCTGGCTGTGGATACACCCACCATCAGGAACATCCTTTCTGCATCTACCCTGTCTAGTCTAGTTAGAATTTTATAGGTTTCTATGAGATCACCTCTTATTCTTCTGAACTCCAGCGGATACAATCCTGACCAATTCAATCTCTTTTCATAGGTTAGTCCCACTATCCCAGAATCAGTCTGGTAAACCATCGCTGCACTCCCCAAATAGCAAGAATATCCTTCCTCAGATAAGGAGACCAAAACGGCACACAATATTTCAGCTATAACCTCACCAAGATCCTGTAAAATTGCAGCAAGGCAGCCCTGCTCTTGTACTCAAATCCCCTTGCTATGAAGGCCAACATTCCAATTACCTTCTTTACCGCCTGCTGTTCCTGCATGCTTAACTTCAGCGACCTGTGTACGAGGACACCCAGGTCTCATTACACTCCTAATTTATGGCCATTCAGATAATAGTCTTTTTGGACTAATAGTCCATTTCAGATAATGAAAGAATGTTTCTTCTATCTTCTTGTATTTGCTACCAAAATGGATAACCTTGCATATATCCAAATTATACTACATCTGTCATTCATTTGCCCACTCACTCAACTTGTCCAAATCACACTGAAGGATTTCTGCATCCTCCTCAGAGCTCACCCTCCCAACCAACTTGGCGTCATGGTCACCATAACATCCTTCCCCCCTTAAATCCGTTTCCCCATCAGCACTCCCGTGGCAAGGATGGCTCTTCCACCTCTTCACATTCGGCCTGAGGTCCATCGAGAGTGGAACAGGATCTGGAAGTGTGGACCGAATTGGTGATCTGGAGGAAGCGCTGAAGAGTTACCAATGCGGATTTGTCCTCTGTGTCTGTTACAGTCGAAACACCTGATTCCTCTGCTTCCACCTTGGAACCTGAGTCATCATTATCAGGGAGACAGACACAGGGTCCTCTATGGGTGGTAGCCCTGCACTGGAGGTGGCCACTTCTGTGTCCAGTGGTGAGGTTGGCACTAGGATGGACTCCCTATTTCTAAGGTGGTTCAGGTGTCTCCTCAAGACCTTATCCTGGACCTTTCATTTGGAGGATATGGGGCCCGTTTTCTCCAATTTGACTCCAGGTACCCAACTGGAACCATCTCCGAAGTTTCCAATTTGACTCCAGGTACCCAATTGGAACCATCTTCGAAGTTTCCTACATAGACTAGGTCGCCTGTCCTGAATATGCTTTTGGATATCAAAATAATTCTGATCGTCTTGTTGGGGTCCCCTTCACTTTTCCCGGCAGGTCTGGCTTAATCTCGTGTGAAGCCGCCTTTCCATTAACAGTTCCACCGGGGCGATTCCTGTCGTCGTATGAGGAGTGGTCCTATAATCAACTAAAAACCAACTCAATTTGGTCTCCATGGATGCTAGTTGCTTTCTCTGGATGGAGGAAATATGGGGGGGGGAATTGCCTTATCCTCCTTAAAAAGTTGCAATAAGGGCTGGTGTTTGGTCACTAACACAAAACGCCTGTCATAGACACACTGGTGAAATATTTTTACACCAAACACAACTGCCAAACCCTCCTTCTTGATTTGAGAGTACCTCTGCTCAGTGTCTGAGAGAGTCCTGGATGCATAGGCGATGGATCTTTCTGTTCAGTCTTTCCAGCAGTGAGGGAATAATGTCCCAAATCCGGATTACAAAGCATCACATGTCAGGATGAATTCCTTTTTGGGCTCGAACTCGGCCAATAAGAGAGCAGCTGCTGTTTTACTATTTCGAAGGCCTCCATCTGTGGTGCCTCCCAAGGCCATTTCTGGTACTTTTGCAGTGGTATGAATGGCAGAGTCAGCAAGGAGATCAAGTTTGGGATAAACGTCCCATAATAATCAATTAAACCCAGGAAGGATTTCAATTCCGTGGTGTTTCTTGGAGTCGGCGCTTCCTTAATGGTCCTGACCTTGTCCTCCACTGGGTGCAGCCCTTTTTTGTCCATCTGACAGCCCAAATAGGTCACTGCACTCACTTGGAAAACATATTCGTCGAATTCACAATGGTCTGCCAGTTTCTGCAACCTAGTTAAAAATTCAGTCATGGGTTCCGCTGTGGTCCTCCCCACAGTATTAATGCGGTATCTCTGGAGAATGATAGAGGGCTTTGGGTCAGAGTGATTTCACACTAGGTATATGAGCTCGTCAAAGTTTGGGGCATCTGAGTAGGTCAGGCTTTTTATTACACGGAATGTTAGGGCCTTGCATGCTGTCAGCAGAATCACATTCTGCTTCTCATCTCCCACAATATTTCCAGCCCGGAAGAAGTAACACATGTGCTCCATGTATTGGGCCCATGGTATAACCAGCCTGAATCCTATTGGCTGGGGACCATTGGTTATCCCCTAATGTATTATAGGGCTCTTGGTTGTATGAGCTCCCCCAATGAGGGGGGTGCGGGGAAATCATTAGCAGTTACACCTGTATAAATAGAGCTGACCAGTGTGGTACCGGCTCATGAAGGAAGCAGTGGTGAACTACTGCTGCTGTGTACATATCGTTGTGAACAAAGTTATTTTCTGTTGACTCTACGAACTCAGGATTCTTTGTAGCCCTCACAAAAGCCCAGTCTTCTCCATTAATGTCAGAAGGTTCAAATTTACTAAAGAGAGGCACTTTGTTTCTTCCTGGAGAAGCTGCTCAATTCAACTCTGAAGGCTGCTCAGAAAACTTGTTTTTACTCCTTATTGCCAATGTAGTAACTTTGCCAAGGCCAGTCTTCTAACTATAATTCCCTTTACAAAATGACATAAAGGGCCGCTGCCGTGCCATACAACACTTCAGTCCCAGCCCTGAGACCTATGTGTTAAGTTCCAATGTAATAAGAACCCCTCAAGAAGTCTTGACTTCTTTGACACCAAGTTTATTGTGTTCAGTAATCACACCAAAACAGTGCCACCTGTATCCTCTTTATATATTGGCAGTCTATTAAACAATAAGTGCAATCTATTAAACAATTAGAACCCCAATTCTAACTTAAGAGCTCGGGAACAGTAACTCTTTCCTTTTTTAAAATGTATTTTATTCCAAACTTATGAAAGTGGTTACAAAACATACATAATCCGGGGAACAAACACACGATTATACAGTTTTTACAAATTCCACCCCCCCCCCCCCCCCCCCCCCCGCTGCGTTGAACAGATCCTCAAACATGGCCACGATCATCCCGCACCTTGCCTCGAAGCCCTCCGCTGAACCCCTCAATTCATATTTGATCTTTTCCAGCTGAAGAAAGTCATAAAAGTCCCCCAGCCAGGCCGCCACCCCCGGCGGCATTGTCGACCACCACTCCAACAGAATTCTTTGCCGGGCAATCAGAGAGGCGAAGGCCACAACATCAGCTTTCCTTCCATCCATCAGCTTCGGCTTCTCCGATATCCCAAATATCATCACCAAAGGGACGTGCCAACCTCCTCCCCCACTATCCTCGTTAGCGCCGCAAACACTCATGCCCAGAATCTCTCCAACTTCTCACAACCCCAGAACATGTGCGCGTGATTCGCTGGTCCCCATCCACACTTCTCGCACTAGTCTGCCACTCCCTGGAAGAACCTACTCATTCTTTCCCAGTCATATGTACCCTGTGTACCACCTTGAACTATGTCCAGCTCATCCTTACGCATGGGGACGTCTTGTTTACCCTTCGTAGTGCCTCACTCCATATCTTCAATTTATCTTCCCTCCCAGCTCTCCTTCCCACTTCCTCTTAATCCTCACCACTTGCTCACATTCCTGGTCTCCCAGCCATCTGTATATGTCTCCGATTCTGCCCTTCCTTTCCATGTCTGGAGGCAACATTCACTCCAACAGGGCATACCTCGGTAACCTGGGGAACTCTTTCCACACCTGCCGCGCAAAGTCCCTTACCTGAAAGTACCTAAACTCACTTCCACTCAGGAGCTCTGCCCTCTCCTTCAATTCCTCTATACTGGCAAACCTCTCTTCCAAATCCAGATCCCTTACCCTGACCAGCCCTATTTCCCTCCACTTCTTATACATGCCGTCTGTCCACTCTGGCACAAATCTGTAGTTTCCGCACAGCGGCATCAACACCAACATCCCGTCTATCCTGAAATGCCTCCTCAACTGGTTCCACACCTTTACTGTGGACTGTACCACCAGCAACTCTTTCCGAACATGATGGAGATGCCAACCTGGGTTAGAACGGTGGGTTTTCAACTCCCACCATGCATCTCCTATTGGACGAACCTCTTCCCCCTGAATAGGGGAATTCGTATTCCATGAAGCCCATTGGGAAATCTATTGATGATCCCACATGTCCTTTGTGATCAACTTGACACTCTTACTTGTACCCCCTTGTTTGTGGGCGTTTTCATGCAGCCTTGTTGGGGTGCAGCGTCCCTCCCCTCAGTCTTCCCTCTGCCTTTCATTCTTCCTCTTCTTCATCCACCTCCTTGCCCCTCTGCTTGCAGTCGTGAGCCCTCACTCTTCTCCCCACCTTGCACAGCCGCCCTTCCACATTCCCCACCTTGTCTTTGTCAACCCAACTGCACGCACCCCCCCCCCCCCCCCCCCCACATGCCCCCTATCCCTGGTTGAACTTCGGATCTTTGTTACCGTGGCTGCATGAGCACACCGCTGTCCAGGTGAACACTGGTGTGTGACACCATGGAAAGGAAATCCCTGCATTCCCCACTGCCCAGGTACAGTACTGATCCGAGTTGGCAACAAAGCAGGGTCCATGTGTCCAGCAGAATGGTGCTCTTGTTGCAGCACCCTGGACAACTGCGCGGTCAATTCCAGTCCCACGTGGCCCGGAGTAACAACACAAGTGAATTAACCAATAATTCTTATAAAAATTGCTAATGTAAAGTCTTTGGCCCTTGGCTGCCCAATAATTACAGTCCCCAGAGTTGGAAGCAGAAATATAATTACCGTTTATTTATAACACAAATGATGATGAAGTATGCAGTAAATGCAACTGGATAATGACAAGCTAACCTATTTCTCTTTAACTGCCTCACCCTCTATCCACTCACACAAGACAGACAAACACAGAGGAGGGGAGGGGTGAAAATAATAAGGATGATGGTCAAAGGATAAGAGTCTTTGCTTCAAATGTTAGTGCTTTAGCACGCTTTCCTTGCAGCATGCTCGCTGAACAAAGTCTCTGGCTTACAGCTGGTCATGGCCTTCCCTTGCAGAGTGATTCCTACCACACTGGACTTACGGTCAGCAGGCTTTCTGGAGAGGTGATTTATTCTTTATCAAACTGGGCCTTCAACTCGAGATTCATACTCAGGCCTATATCTTTCTGTATAGACACTTTATTTAACATCAAACCTTACTTTCAGCTCATGGTTTGACTTCAAGCCTCTTTAGTCTCAAGAGAATGACACCCAGACTTGGAGAGAGAGAGTCAGCCCTCACAGTGGCCTTATGGAGAGGATGAGTCAGATCGTTTTGGAGTGTTAGATTCCTCCATCCAAGCTGCAGAATCAGAAGTGAAACCAAACCGTAACCCCATGACTTTGAAAACACTCCAATGGGATCAGATCGAATCACCACTTGTTACCGGGCAGAGAGCAGCCCTTTGGGCCAATTCGCTGGCCACCAGCCAAATCAATCAAACCAAGTCATTATTAATGTCAGCCAGCCTAAAACAGCACAGCCTTCCTAATGGATCCTTCTGTTTGAATGAAAGGGACATGCCCACCAAATCATCCATGGATCAAAAATGCAGTGGCAAAAATAAAAGAAAGTGAAATAGGGAATAAATAGGAACAAAGAGGACAGACCCTGATATTGTCCATGGAGACAGGCTTGTCTTGCAGATTGAGGGCAGGAACCGGTGTGCCCTGGCAGAATGGTATACAGCACATCAGGAACACTGCAGCATTATGGCAGGTAGGTTTTGTATGTTGCGCTCACCTCAAAGTCCCTTGCGAACTGAGGGCTGCCTTTTGCACACCAGTCTATCAATTGGGTCCTAGATCGACGTAATGTCACGCTGGCATGATGCAAGACTGAAAGGCCTGACAGGATGCCGGTGGGCAGCTGCTGTAACGAGCATTCATGAGATACAAATGCATGCAAATGGTGTTTCGCACCTCCAGTCAGGAAGAACCCCCCCCCCCCCCCATGAGGAGAATTGCTATATTATTTCACGCAGGCGGATTTTTTACTTTTTGGCTCCCACTAAATTCTCCACTCACTCATGCCCAACACAAAACCTGCCATGGGAGGGATGGCAGAATTCCGTCCAAAATCTTTTATAGAATTTCAAAGACTAGAATCATAGAATTTACAGTGCAGAAGGCCATTCGGCCCATCGAGCCATTAGCAAGAACGCCCTACGTAAGCCCACACCTCCACCCTATCCCCATAAGGACAATTTATCATGGTCAATCCACCTAACCTGCACATCTTCGGACTGTGAGACGAAACCGGAGCACCCGGAGGAAACCCACGCAGACACAGGGAGAACGTGCAGACTCCGCACAGACAGTGAACCAAGCCGGGAATCGAACCCAGGTCCTGGCGCCGTGGTCATTTGGGTCGACTCTACTTACTTTTAGTAAAAAAAAAACAAAGCATTTGACCAGAGCGATTATGCATGGCAGAGTAATGGACAGCTCTGCAGTCCCAAAGGTTGGGCCCGTGCAATAGGTGATGAGATAGTCCATGGCAATTGGTAATGTGATACCATCAGAGAGACTGTGGCACATGGGATTTAGAATATACAAGAAAGACAGAAAGCCCAACCACACAAAAAAGACGCAAACTATGTCAGATCATACACCCAGTGATTTATTGTGAGAAAAGCAAGAGAGATGATAGTGGTAGATTGTCTGCTTTCGGTGCAATTGGAAAATGGTGCCACAAAATGAACTTGCAATTGCACTGGTTAGGTTACAGTCATGTCCTCATAAAACTATTCTGCCTGGTCACAAACTTAACATTGCCCCCCACTTTCACTGACCAGCAGCCCGCAAGGTTAAATCAGTCAGTCTACACAGTGGATGCAGGCTTCTCCCATTGCCATTAAATCATAGCAGCAGTAGTATGAGGCCCTTAATTGGGCTTTAATTACATCCTCATGGGCCTCAATTGGACCGTGGGGGACTGGCCCAGCTGGAACCTCCTTCACTGCCTATAAAATTGTGCGGAGTGTGGACAGTCAGTGGCAGTCACAGATGATGGCACAACCCAATCTACCAGTTTACCCATCTGTTTCCTGTCCACAGGTGGCCTGTAAAATGCAGCCTGTGTTTAAAAATGCTGAAATTGTGCCTTTTTGTGGTTTTAGATCCCCCCCACCCAGAAATCCCCTAAATAAGGACCCTGCTCCCCCGGAGACTCCCTAAATAAACTGGCCCCCAAATAAAACCCACCCCAGAGGCCCCCTAAATAAAGAGAACCCCCCACAGATGCCCTAGATGAGAGGCCCCTGTCAGGAAGCCCCCCAGAAGAGAGAACCCAGTCTGGAAGCTAGAGAGCAGTCAGACGGAGGCAGTGAAAATAACCACTGCTTTAACACTCACCTGGGCAATACATCTGCTAGCTCAGACACGGAGGGTCTCTGGGGGTTTCTCTTTACTTAGTAGGTCTCTGGGGCAGGGATCTCTTTATTTAGGAGGATTCTGGAGGGAATCTCTGGGGTCTCTATTTATGGGATGTTTTGGGGGGACTCTGGTGGGGGTGGGGTGTACAGCTCTTGTATTGTGGGGGGAGGGGAGCTCTCAGATGGATGTTTGGGGCAACTCCCCTGACACACCACGAGGTCCATCACATCAGGGCCACATTTGTCCATACCTGTAGTAATCCTCATCCACATGATTCCCAACTCAGAGGACCGGAGAATTGCGCAGACCAGGAGAATATAGCGCCCGACCTGCTAAGTGGATGCAATTTGGTCTTAATAACTCACTTGCATCTTCCGGCTGATGTGGGCATGAACCCCGATCCCGCCGCTCGTGGGGGCCGGAGCATTGGAAATGGGTCGGTGCCTGGTACTGATCCCGTATTCTTCTCTAACGCGGGATTCTCCGCCTCACCGGAAACTCCTCCACCAGCGGCGCGAGACGGAAGATTTTGCCCAGTGTAACTCAATTCAACTCAAACCCCTTCAAGATTTAGTTATTATCCTAAAATTATCCTGAATTCCCAGTCCCGATATCCTTTGAATTTGGCTGATAACTTACAACTCCCCACACGGTTAGTCCTTCCAGTGAAAGTGGAAAGTCAGTGGGGGTGACATTGGACTTGTGAAGGCTGGCAGTGAGAACGGTGACGTGGGTGAATCGCGATTCTTGCCGGTGAGATTACGTTTCCGGATTTTCCATGACCTTCGCCAATGATGCAATGAGTTTTTCCCGCCCACAAAGGATGATAAGCTCATTGTAATACCTGTGAATGCCTATTAATATAATTAACAAACCTCCACCACATGATGCCCCCTCATTTAATATTCATACCTCATTAACATGACTTCATGTCGGTGAGGTTTACAACAGATTTGTGAAGACAGGAAATAGTTGAGGGGATCCTGCCAAGGGTACCAAGGTAAGTATAGTCCCCGTAGAGAGAGGGGCAAGTGGGCACTACATCCTGGTATAGTTTGACACTGCCAACCTTAAAGAGCCAACCTGGCCATGCCAGGGGTGAGCCCTCTGGGGAGCCCCATTGAAGGGATTCTGCTTGTGTGTGTTGGGGAGGGCCGATGCTTGTGGCGGAGGGGGAGGGGGTGCAACTAACAGAAAGCACTAAACTCGCTTTGATGTGGTCCAAGAGATTTAATCAAAGGTTGATGTTTGTAAAGATTTCAGTTTGTTTCACAGCTTACTACTTCAAACTCACTCAAGCTGAATGGAGATGAATGGAAATGCAGCCGGCTGGGTGTGTGTGGAAGCTGTTAATCACAGCCTAGTAAAAGCAATATCAAAGAGAAATGAATGGAAGGCTTGCAGATCAAAGATCTGAGGGAGTTTAAACCCAGCTGACTAGTTTTCTAGTTCCGGGAATTGACAGGTGCAGCTTACTCTGCCTGAAACAGCAGCTGTATTTGCTCAGATGAGTTTTAAAGCAGTGATTTAGAACAAAGAACAAAGAAAAGTACAGTGCAGGAACTGGCCCTTCGGCCCTCCAAGCCTATGCAGACCATGCTGCCCGTCTAAAATAAAATCTTCTACACTTTCTGGGTCCGTATCCCTCTATTCCCATCCTATTCATGTATTTGTCAAGGTGCCCCTTAAACGTCACTATCGTCCCTGCTTCCACCACCTCTTCCGGCAGCGGGTTCCAGGCACCCACTACCCTCTGTGTAAAAAATGTGCCTCGTACATCTCCTCTAAACCTTGCCCCTCGCACCTTAAACCTATGCCCCCTAGTAATTGAACCCTCTACCCTGGGAAAAAGCCTCTGACTATTCACTCTGTCTATGCCCCTCATAATTCTGTAGACCTCTATCCAGTCGCCTCTCAACCTCCGTCGTTCCAGTGAGAACAAACCAAGTTTATTCAACCTCTCCTCATAGCTAAAGCCCTCCATAACCAGGCAACATCCTGGTAAATCTCTTCTGCACCCTCTCTAAAGCCTCCACATACTTCTGGTAATGTGGCGACCAGAATTGAACACTATACTCCAAGTGTGGCCTAACTAAGGTTCTATACAGCTGCAACATGACTTGCCAATTCTTATAATCAATGCCCCGGCCAATGAAGGCAAACATGCCGTATGCCTTCTTGACTATCTTCTCCACCTGTGTTGCCCCTTTCAGTGACCTGTGGACCTGTACACCTAGATCTCTCTGACTGTCAATACTCTTGAGGGTTCTACCATTCACTGTATATTCCCTACCTGCATTAGACCTTCCAAAATGCATTACCTCACAATTGTCCGTATTAAACTCCATCTGCCATCTCTCCGCCCAAGTCTCCAAATGATCTAAATCCTGCTGTATCCTCTGACAGTCCTCATTGCGATCCGTAATTCCACCAACCTTTGTGTCGTCTGAAAACTTACTAATCAGACCAGTTACATTTTCCTCCAAATCATTTATATATACTACAAACAGCAAAGGTCCCAGCACTGATCCCTGTGGAACACCACTAGTCACAGTCCTCCAATTAGAAAAGCACCCTTCCATTGGTACTCTCTGCCTTCTATGACCTAGCCAGTTCTGTCTCCATCTTGCCAGCTCACCCCTGATCCCGTGTGACTTCACCTTTTGTACCAGTCTGCCATGAGGGACCTCATCAAAGGCCTTACTGTCCATACAGACAACATCCACTGCCCTAACTGCATCAATCATCTTTGTGACCTCTTCAAAAAACTCTATCAAGTTAGTGAGACATGACCTCCCCTTCACAAAACCATGCTGCCTCTCACTAATACGTCCATTTTCTTCCAATGGGAGTAGATCCTATCTCGAAGAATTCTCTCCAGAATTCCCCTACCACTGATGTAAGGCTCACCGGCCTGTAGTTCCCTGGATTACCCTTGCTACCCTTCTTAAAGAAAGGAACAACATTGGCTATTCTCCACTCCTCCGGGACATCACCTGAAGACAGTGAGGATCCAAAGATTTCTGTCAAGGTTTCAGCAATTTCCTCTCTAGCCTCCTTCAGTATTCTGGGGTAGATCCCATCAGGCCCTGGGGACTTATCTACCTTAATATATTTTAAGACGCCCAACACCTCGTCTTTTTGGATCTCAATGTGACCCAGGCGATCTACACACCCTTCTCCAGACTCAACATCCACCAATTCCTTCTCTTTGGTGAATACTGATGCACAGTATTCATTTAGTACCTCGCCCATTTCCTCTGGCTCCACACATAGATTTCCTTGCCTATCCTTCAGTGGGCCAACCCTTTCCCTGGCTACCCTCTTGCTTTTTATGTACGTGTAAAAAGCCTTGGGATTTTCCTTAACCCTATTTGCCAATGACTTTTCATGACCCCTTCTAGCCCTCCTGACTCCTTGCTTAAGTTCCTTCCTACTTTCCATATATTCCACACAGGCTTTGTCTGTTCCCAGCCTTCGAGCCCTGACAAATGCTTTCTTTTTCTTTTTGATGAGGCCTACAATATCTCTCGTTATGCAAGGTTCCCGAAATTTGCCGTATTTATCCTTCTTCCGCACAGGAACTTGCCGGTCCTGAATTCCTTTCAACTGACATTTGAAAGCCTCCCACATGTCAGATGTTGATTTACCCTCAAACATCGGCCCCCAATCTAGGTTCTTCAGTTCCCGTCTAATATTGTTATAATCAGCCTTCTACCAATTTAGCACATTCACCCTGGGACCACTCTTATCCTTGTCCACCAGCACTTTAAAACTTACTGAATTGTGGTCACGAAATGTTCCCCTACTGAAACTTCTGCCACCTGACCGGACTCATTCCCCAATACCAGGTCCAGTACAGCCCCTTCCCTAGTTAGACTATCTACATATTGTTTTAAGAAGCCCTCCTGGATGCTCCTTACAAACTCTGCCCCGTCTCAGCCCCTCGCACTAAGTGAGTCCCAGTCAATATTGGGGAAATTGAAGTCTTCTATCACAACAACCCTGTTGTTTTTACTCGTTTCCAAAATCTGTCTCCCTATTTGCTCCTCTATCTCCCCCTGGCTGTTGGGAGGCCTGTAGTAAACCCCAACATTGTGACTACACCCTTCTTATTCCTGATCTCTACCCATATAGCCTCGCTGCCCTCTGAGCTGCCCTCCCATAGTACAACTGTGATATTCTCCTTAAACAGTCGCGCAACTCCGCCACCCCTTTTACATCCCTCTCCATCCCACCTGAAACATCTAAATCCTGGAATGTTTAGCTGCCAATCCTGTCCTTCCCTCAACCAGGTCTCTGTAATGGCAACAACACCATAGTTCCAAGTACTAATCCAAGCTCTAAGTTCATCTGCCTTACCCGTAATACGTCTTGCATTAAAACATATGCACTTCAGGCCCCCAGACACGTTATTTTCAGCAACATCTCCCAGTCTGCTCTTCCTCAGAGCCATACTGGCCCTAGTCCCCAGTTTTTTCACTTCCTCTGACTGGACTGCTCTCCAGCTTCCAGACAGGGGTCTCTCTTCTGGGGGGCTTCCAGATAGTGGTATCTCTTCTGGGGGTCACTGGTGGAGGTCTCTTTAATTTTGTTATTGTGTTATTTAGAGCACAGAAGGAAGCCATTTGGCCCATTACGTCTGCATCAGCTCCCAAAAGAGCTTCCTGGCTCAGCCCATTCCCCAGCCCTATCTCTGCAGCCCTCCGCATTGATCACTTTTAAATATGTATTCTGCTCTTTTTTTCAACCTCCTATGGAATCCACCTCCACCTTCTCCCAAGCAGTGCATTCAAAATCCCAACAACACTGAGTAAAGAAGTTTCTCCTCATCTCACTCCTAGCTCTCTTGCTGACCATCTTGAAATTGTGACCCCCTTGTTACTTACATACCAACTAATAGAAACAGAATATCCTTCTTTGCCCTGTCAAAATTATTCACAATTTTGAACACCTCAATAAGGTCACCTCTTAATCTTCTCTGCTCCAAATAGAACAAGCCCAATTTCTCCGATCTTTCCTTGTATCTAAAATTCCTCATTCCTGGTATCATTCTAGTAAATCTCCCCTGCACTCTCTCCAGGGCTTCAACACCCTTCCTTAAATAAGGTGCCCAGAACTGAACACAATATTCAAAATGTGGCCTGACCAATGATTTGCAGAGGTGTAGCATTACTTCCTTGCATTTATACTCTATTCTGCTGTTTATAAAACCAAGGATCTATAAGCCTTCTTAACAACTGTTTCAATTTGCCTGGCCATCTTCAAAGAATTATGCACTTGAACCCCGAGGTCCCTCTGCTCCCGTACTCACCCCAAGGTTGCACCATTGAACCTATATTGTCACCCCATGTTTCGTCTACCAAAATGCATTACCTCACATTTCGCTGCATTGAAGTTCATCTGCCAGGTGGCTGCCCATTTGGCCAACTTGTCCCTCAAAAGTCGCTCAGTGCCATCCTTACAATTTCACTATTCTCCCTAGCTTAGGATCATTTGTAAATTTAGAGCTTTTGCCGTCAACACCCACTTCTAAATCATTTATATAAATCAGAAAAAGCAAGGATCCAGACACAAAACCCTGGGGAACACTACTTTCTTTCAACTTGTTTCCAGTCTGAGAAATGAGGGTATACCTACCCTCTGTTTCCTATCTCTTAGCTAACTTCTAATCCATGCTGACAAGGATCGATCAATCCCAAACAGTTTTAAATTTGCTAACCAACCTGCCACGTGGCACCATATCAAATGCTTCCTTAAAGCCTAAATATACAATGTCCACGGCACTACCTTCATCCACTGCCTGTGTCACCTCATCAAAGAGCTCATGTCAAACGTGATCTGCCCTTGACAAAGTCATGTTGACTGTCAAGTATTAATTTATTTTTCTCTAAGTTTATATTTATCTCATCCCATATATGGCCTCCATCAGTTTTCTCACCATTGATGTCAAGCTGACAGGTCTGTAGTTTCTTGGGTTATTCTTTGCCCCTTTTCTTAAACAACAACACATTTGCAATCTTCCAGTCCCCCAGGACTAATCCTGTGTCCAGAGGGGTCTGGAAAATTTCTCTCAACAACTCTGAAATATGCTCCTTTACCACTTTCAGCAATGCAGGATGCATGCCATCTGGGCCTGGTGACTTCTCTATCTGGAGTGCTGCCAGCCTTTCTAACACCTTTTCTTTATCTATCACTATACTGCTCAACACCCACATTTTCAACTGTGTCATTGTCACCATCTTCAAATTTGGTAAAGACAGAAACAAAATACTAATTTAGTACCACTGCCATAATCTCTGATTCAGTGAGCAGTTTACCTTGCCTGTCCCTTATGGGCCCCACTCTATTCTACACTAATATTTTACCATTAATATGTTTGAAGAACATTTTGCTATTTGATTTAATACAGCCTGCCATCCTTTCCTCATGCTTTCTCTTCACCCTCCTTATTCCAGCCTTAGTCTCTCTCCTGCATTTGAGATTATCTTCCTGATTTCTATTGCTATTATTGTTCTTCCTTATTTTAACAACCATAGCCTTAATCATCCAGGGTAATCTACTTTTGGATACTCCGCATTTATTTCTCATGGGTAGGTATCTCGCTTGCACCCTATTCATCTCTCCTTTGAAAGGCTCCCATTTTTTATCCACTGGTTTATCCACGACAGTGCGTTTCCAACCAACCTGCTCCAGTTCAACTTTCAGACGCCTAAAATGTTCCCGTTCCCAGTCTGCGATCTTAATCCATGACTGACATGTCTTCTTCCAACTTAACATTGAATTGTATTATATTATGAACACTACTTCCCGACGGCTCCCCAGAATGACATTCTCCATCTGCCCTGCCTCATTTCTTAGGACCAGATCCAGCACAGCTTGCTCCATGCTAGGACTGGAAAGGTACTGTTCGGGAAAAGTTCTCTTGCAGGCACTAAAGGAATTTCTCCTTCCGTGCCCCACATTCTACCTTATTCCCATTTTACCTTTGGGTAATTTAAATCCCCAACTCTCACAACCCTACTTGCCCTGCAGGTTTCCATAATCTGCCAACAAATGCTCTCTTCCACTTCCTCCCACTATTTGGAGGGCTATAATAAATACCCAACAAGGTCACCTCTCCCTTCCTGTTTCCACCTCCAACAATATAAATACTAATTCAGGAACTGCATCTCATTCAAGGGCTATGATACCATCTTTGACCAAGAAATGAAAATGAAAATCGCTTCAATAAAGTTACTGTGAAAAGCCCCTAGTCGCCACATTCCGGCGCATGTCCGGGGAGGCTGGTATGGGAATCGAACCGTGCTGCTGGCCTGCTTGGTCTGCTTTAAAAGCCAGTGATTTAGCTCAGTGAGCTAAACCAGCCCCTGACTGCTACACCGCCTCACTTTTTACTCACCCTGTTTTTACTAGAGGATCTCTGGGAGTCTCTTTAATTAGGGGGTCTCTGGTACGGAATTCTTCAATTAAGGGGCCCCTGTAGGGGATCTCTTTAATCAGGGGCCAAAGAGAAAATGCTGGAAAATCTCAGCAGGTCTGGCAGCATCTGTAGGGATAGAAAAGAGCTAAAGTTTCTGGTTCAGATGATCCTTTGTCAAAGCTTTAATGAGGATTTCTCTGTGGGGGAGGGGGGGGGGAGTCTCTTTAATTTTGGGGTCTCAGGTGGGGGTGGGCTGATCTTGCATTGTGGGGGTAGAGGGTGGCCCTCTGTTGGACTTTGGTGGCAACTCCCTTAAAGAGTTCCCCCCTTGGCCCATCGTGAGGTCCACCATGTCAGGTACATGCTTGTCAAGAACGGCACCAATTCTCACCCACATGATTCCTGGCCCAGAAGTCCGGAGTATCGTGGGGGCCCGGAGAATATAGTGCCCAGCTGTTACTAGCTATCTTGAGGCGTGAACCTCCACCCTGACGCCAGCGGGGGCAGAGTATTGGAACGGACGCTGATCCCATTTTCTGCCCGATGTGGATTCTCTGCCATCCCCAGTGGAGTTCCCGATTTGGCAAAGAATCCAGCCGAATGTCAGAACTCGCAGAATCCTCCGAAGTTAGCAATTTAAATCACTTCAGTCAGATGATTTCCAGCACAACACAATTATCCAGGGGACATTTTCGCTTCTGGACAATTGTTGGGTAAACCCTTGCGTGTGAACGTCCTAGAGGGGTTTCCCAGCTCATCATTGGATTACCCGTAAATGCGACACTGGGGAACCAGGAAGTTATGGGCAAATAAACAGTTGTTTACAACCGGTCATTTTTGTGCCGGGTCTTTGCAAGAGACTGCATATCTCCACTTCCCCGACTAACGTAGTTATTTTGCTGAGAAAACAACATTATTGATAAAATTAATTGAAAACTAAATTGTTTGGGCAATTTGATTGTAATCATTTAGTGGCAGCCATTGATTTCTGATTGGTAGCTTTGAAAAATAAATGAGCAATTTCATTAGTTTGTTCTGAATGGTTTGCTAATTTGTGACCAGTAGCTTCTCCTACCCTTTTATTAATTGAATGAATCAGCATGATCAGATTATCTTAGACACAAGTGTGATGGACACTTAGCATTGTGATGCTTGTGCAATGGGAATTTTTACTTCAACCACCTTCAAATTTTTATATCCAATATTTAAAATAGCTTTCAAAGAAGAAATTTATTTTTAGCCCACGCATTTTCTTAATTGCAAGATGTAATAAAAATAGACCATGCCCGACGTAGCTTTTACCTTACAATTATCACCTTCAACATTCACTCCCTCCAGCACCGTCACACAGTGACAGCAGGCAGTGTGTACCATCTATAAGATACACTGCAGCAACTTATCAAGGCTCCTTCAACAGCACCTTCCAAACCTGTGACCTCTGCCACTATGATAACCCTCATAAGGATCATGAGGAGTCACTCACTGGTCTCCCTGTGGGGTTCGTTATGTATAAGTTCCCTTTGTAACGGGTGGAGGCCCATCCAGCTGGGATTCGTTAAAAAGCCTTTTAAATACTGTCCTAGACCCAGACTAGGAGTACCTGTTATTCTCAGGCTGGGTCACTATATGACACGGATTATAGCCATGTAAAATGGCCACCTGCAATGGTCCATGGGAATTGTGGTCAATTTGGGACACAGACATGTACACAGCCTCTGTGTATTGTACAAAGAAACCAGACTTGACTGAAACTTGCATCCATTAAGAATCAATTACCATTTTCCCCAAGACAATAGCATTCGCATTAAGGACCATCAACGATAGCAGACTAACCGGCTCCACCCCCCCCCCCCCCCTTATTTGGAAAGGCCTACATGCCTGGGACAATGATAGCTAGGTCCCACAAGGCTATCGAGGTATCTGCCCCCTAATTGACTAAGATTGATGAGGGTGATCGAAACCCTATCGATCCATTGGACAATGAGTAAGGACCGCCCAAAAGGGCACGAAAGAGACGAAGGCTAAAAAGCCCTGTGCACTAGAGATCGGTCTCTTTTGCGACTGGCCTGTGCACAACCAACTGTAGCAGAATAACCAGGTTCAAGGATCCGCGACCATTCCTGAAGGACGAGCCCAACAACTTCCAACCGACCATGTGGACCCGGATAAAGGCCTCATCTCACACAGTGCCGGTCACTCGAAGTTAAGTAAAGGTCATCTTAGTTGTTAGGTGTAGTTTAGTACGGAGCCGCATGTATTATTGCATAGAGATACAAGTCTTGTGGTAATAATAAACTGTGTTTTTGAGCTAACATACTGGTTGTCTGGTCCTTTGGTCAATAGACGAAACAGCTTGTGGTTCACATAAAGGGTAAAAAGGCAACAGGATGCAGCTTTACTTTTGCGCTAAAATAAATTTAATTTACCCTTCACCTTCATTTGTCCTGGATTACTACAGCCAGCTAGAAGAACAAAGGCAACAGATGAACCTTCAAGTTCCTTCCCCCTCTCCCCTGCCCTAAGCCACACACCATCCTGACTTGGGACTATATATTATTTAAAATTAATTTACGGGATGTGGGCATCACTAGTTAGGCCAGCATTTATTGCCCATCCCTAGTTTAGATTTAGATTTAGAACAGTACAGCACAGAACAGGCCCTTCGGCCCTCGATGTTGTGCCGAGCAACGATCACCCCACTCAAACTCACGTATCCACCCTATATCCGTAACCCAACAACTCCCCCTTAACCTTACTTTTTAGGACACTACGGGCAATTTAGCATGGCCAATCCACCTAACCTGCACATCTTTGGACTGTGGGAGGAAACCGGAACACCCGGAGGAAACCCGCGCACACACGGGAAGGACGTGCAGACTCCGCACAGACAGTGACCCAGCCGGGAACCGAACCTGGGACCCTGGAGCTGTGAAGCATTGATGCTAACCACTATGCTACCGTGCTGCCCTTCAGAAGATGGTAGTGAGTTGCCTTCTTGAACCGCTGGAGTCTCTGAGTTGTAGATACATCCAGAGTGTTGTTAGGGAGGGCATTCCGGGATTGTGACCAAATGACAGTGAAGGAACGGCGATATATTTCCAAGTTGGGCTGCTGAGTGACTTGGAGGGGAACCTCCAGCCGGTGGAGTTCCCAGGTATCTCTAACCTTGTCCTTCTAGATGGTAATGGTCATGAGTTTGGAAGGTGCTGGCTAAGGAACTTTGTGAGTTATTGCAGTGCATCTTGTAGATGGCACACACGGCTGCCACTGTTCGTCGGTGGTGGAGGGGTTGAATGTTTGTGGAAGGGGTAGCCTGGAACCTCCTTCCTAATAGCATTGTCGGTGTTCTTACAGCACATGGACTGCAGCAGCTAACCACCACCTTCTCAATGTCAATTAGGGATGGGCAACAAATGCTGTTCGAGCCAGTGACACCCACATCACAAATAAATGAAAAGGAAATTCACTCGAGGGATGCCAGGACTAAAGAGTGATTTTCGTGTCTCCCCTACCTCGGAGGTGGACAAGAACAGCACTCCCAAAATGGCTTGTTCCTGCTCAGGAGTGCCAGGATTTCCTTTCCTGGATCATTAACATGACCCAAGGCACTCCCAGCACAGGTTTGACCCTTGGCAAGGTCCAAGATCGGCAAGAATGTAAGGGTATAACTGAGGCCAGGAACCATAGAATTTAAGTGCAGAAGGAGGCCATTCGGTCCATCGAGTCTGCACCGGCCCTTGGAAAGTGCACCCCATTCAAGCCCACATCTCCACCCTATCCCTGTAATCCAGTAACCCCACCTAACGTTTTTGGACACTAAGGGGCAATTTAGCTTGGCCAATCCACTTAACCTTCACATCTTTGGCCTGTGGGAGGAAACGGGAGCACCTGGATGAAACCCACTGGAATGCTACTTCTTACTTCATTGAAGTGGCTTCTTTGGGCCAGCAACTGGGGAATAAGGAGCTGCATTTCCATGTCCCAGGGTTGACAAAACAAATCTTCTCCCCTCCCCAACTGCTTTTTCCTGACCTTTGCGACCAGGGAACTGGGCTTTCTTGAACCGAGAGTCAGGAAAATCAGCTCTATCATTTCCAAATGTTTGCCATAATTGACCTACGTGAGTGGATGTAAATTAAAGAGAAAGATCAATAACAAAGAAACTATTAACAAAAGCTTCTTTTGGTTGTTTGATCCAAAATATTATTGGGTCATAAATATTAAAAGTTTGTTGTTGACCTCCTGAGCTAAACCTTATAATCCATTAAACATGATTGATAGTGGCACTACTTACAGCTTGAGCAGTATGCATCATTTGTTTAATGATTCCTTTAATTGTGTAATGCATTAAACTTACAATATAATTTAACACTTCTGATGGATTAATAATGTTGCTTACGTGAATTAAAATGAATACATGTCTCTAATCATAATGTAGTCCTTTAGTTAATCATGTGGCTTTGATAACACTTATAGTGCTTTCAAGAAATTGTTTTATCAAATAATTATTGCCTATAAAACATGATAATCTATTCACATGTTCGAAATATATGTACTCCTAAACAAGCTCCAGTCACAGTGAAATGAATGAGTTTTGAATGGATTAAAATTGGGCCCCATAATCTCCCACCCAAACATTCCACACTACTCTCTAATTTCCTCCCAAATCTCTATTTTTGTACTATGCTCCAAAGTCTTTCCATTAACTTAGAGAAATCCTCCGAACTCGGTTTTACTCCCCTCCAGGCTCAGTCTTCATGCTAGTGTTTCCCTCCACTCATAATCAAACCGGATCCATTCTTGTATTGAGGATTCCACACTGCGTTCACCAATCTGATTGCACATTCACAAATTTCAGTCCACTCACATGCAACAGTTGAATCATTCCATTGTGGAAACTGTATTTCCAATTTTCACACCTCATTCATTTTCATATGTCTCCATTTCTTGAGATGGGGAGAAAGCCATTTTGAGCCCACATTAGCCATCAGTGTAAACAGTGACGCGGGCCAAAAATGTCACAAGAGTCAGAAAACGAGAGTGTTGCCAGTGAGGGCACAAAGGTAAGTATAGCCCCTTGGTGGGGGGGTGGAGGGGGAGAGGGACATGCATGGGCACTGCTCTGTGGCAACCTGTCAGTAACAACCTGGGGCGAACCCTCTGGGGAGCCCCGTTGGAGGAGGTTTCCCTTGTATGTGTGGAGGGGTGGGATTGCCCCGATGCTTGTGCTGGGGGGTTGCCCCGATGTCTGTGTAGTGGGAGGAGGGGCCGTGAAGCCTGTGTGGTGAGGGGTGCCTAGATTCTATTTGGAGAGAGGTGCCCCAAAGTGTGTGTGGTGGGGGGGGGTTTATGTGATTGGGGATGCGTTACTCCAATGCTTGTGGGCGGAGGGGGTTCGCCCCAATTTTTGTGTGAGGGGTGTTCTGGAGACACCCCGAAGTCTGTGTGGGGGAGGTTGGCCTGATACTTGTGGTTGGGGCGTGGGGGTGCCCAGATGCCTGGTTGGGGGAGGTCACATCGATGCTTGTGTGCGTGTGTGTGTGTGGGGGGGGGGGAGGGGGGGGGGCAGCAGGTTGAGGGTGCCTGATGCCTGTGGGCGTAGATTGCCCCAATGCTGGTGTGGGGTGGGGGGGGGGGGTCACCCCAATGCTTTTGTGGTGGCAAAGGGACACCCCAATGCTTGTGGGGAGAAGTCCCCCGTATCCAGGTGTTCAGGGGAGGTAATTTCCGATGCAGATCGTGGCGCCCTTTAAAGTTGGCACCATGACCTTTGTGGAGGAGGCACTGCCAGCTCTATCAGGCCCCACCCAGCCAGAGTGATGGCGCAAACCACGTCCCTACCTTCTCTGTGTACAGAGTGCTGGAAAGTCTTTAGAGAAAACTCAACTGTGCAACTGGAGAGCTACACGCCAAAAACCAACACTGTAAAAATATGAGAAGATTCTGCCCAGAATGTCAATCAATTTCTGCTCTAAACCCACCGACTCCCACAGATAACTTGAGGACACTTCCCCAGAAGGCCATTCCATTCGCAATCTCCAACTGTTCTGACTGTACCACCTTCCACACCTCTGTTTCTGATATTCTCCCTCTTTTTCCTCAATCGAGGCTGCCCTTTCACTGCGGTTGAATTGGATTTGGATTGGATTTGTTTATTGTCACGCGTGCAGAGGTAAAGTGAAAAGCCTTTTTTGCGAGCTGCTCAAACAGATCATTTAGTACATGAAAATAAAAGAAAAGAAAAAGAAAATACTTAATAGGGCAACACCACGTCCACAATGTAAATACATAGACACCGGGTGAAGCATACAGGAGTGTAGTATTAATCAGGTCAGTCCATACGAGAGTTGTTTAGGAATCTGGTAACAACCGGGAAGAAGCTGCTTTTGAATCTGTTTGTGCGTCTTCTCAGACTTTTGTATCTCCTGTCCGATGGAAGAAAGTGGAAGAGTGAGTAAGCCGGGTGGGAGGGTTCTTTGATTATGCTTCCCGCTTTCCCCAGGTAGCGGGAGGTGTAGACAGAGTCAATAGATGGGAGGCAGGTTCGTGTGATGGACTGGGCTGTGCTCACGATTCTCTGAAGTTTCTTGCGGTCTTGGGCTGAGCAGTTGCCGTACCAGGCTAAGATGCAGCCAGATAGGATGCTTTCAATGGTGCATCGATAAATGTTGGTAAGAGTCAGTGTGGACATGCTGCATTTCCTTAGTTTCCTGAGGAAGTATAGGCGCTGTTGTGCTTTCTTGGTGGTAACATTGTCGTGGGTGGACCAGGAGAGATTGTTGGAGATGTACACACCTGTGAATTTGAAGCTGTTAACCATCTCCACCTCGGCTCCGTTGATGCAGGCAGGGGTGTGTACAGTACTTTGATTCCTGAAGTCAATGACCAGCTCTTTAGTTTTGCTGGCAGTGAGGGATAGATTGGTGTCGCTACACCATTCCACTAGGTACTCTATCTCCCTCCTGTATTCTGACTCATTGCTATTCAAGATCCGACCCACTATGGTCGTGTCATCAGCAAACTTGTAGATGGAGTTAGAACCAAATTTTGCCACACAGTAGTACGGGGTTAGGTATGCAGCCTTGCGGGGCCCCGGTATTGAGGACAACTGTGGAGGTGGTGATGTTTATTCTCACTGATTGTGGTCTGTGGGTTAGAAAGTTGAGGATCCAGTTGCAGAGTGAGGAGCCAAGTCCTTGGTTTTGGAGCTTAGATATGAGCTTGGCTGGGATTACGTGTTGAAGGCGGAGCTGTTTTCAATGAATAGGAGTCTGATGCTGTCGAGATATTCTAGGGATGGGAGTAGGGCCAGGGAGATGGCGTCTGCTGTGGACCAGTTGCAGCGGTATGCGAATGGCAGTGGATCTAAGCGTTCTGGGAGTATGGAGTTGATATGCTTCATGACCAACCTCGCAAAGTACTTCATTACAATTGATGTCAGGACCACCGGACGGTAGTCATTGAGGCACGTTGCCTGGTTTTTTTTTTGCACCGGTATAATGATAGCATTCTTGAAGCAGGTGAGGACCTGGGAGCGGAGTAGGGACAGGTTAAGGATGTTTGCGAACACGTCTGCCGGCTGGTCCACGCAGGCTCTGAGTGCACGACAAGGGATTCCCGTCCGGCCCCGTCGCCTTCCGAGGGTTCACTTTCAGGAAGACCGATCTGACTTTGGAAGCTGTGATAGTGGGTATGGGTGTATTTTGGGCTGCTGGGGCACTCGACAGTGGATCTATGTTTTCCAGATCGAACCAAGCATAGAATGCATTGAGTTCATCGGGGAGGGGTGTGCTGCTGCCGGAGATACTGCTCGGCTTCGCTTTGTTGCCCATTATGTTGTTTAGGCCTTGCCACAACTGATGAGAATATGTTACGCTGCTCTGTGACCCTGGCTTGGTCTGGCATTCTCTCTTGGCATCACGGATGGCTTTGCGGAGGTTGTACCTGGATTTCTTGTATAGCTCAGCTTTGCC
This sequence comes from Scyliorhinus canicula, assembly GCF_902713615.1. NCBI lineage: Eukaryota > Metazoa > Chordata > Chondrichthyes > Carcharhiniformes > Scyliorhinidae > Scyliorhinus > Scyliorhinus canicula. The sequence continues at coordinate 37,742,758 of NC_052156.1, read as the reverse complement.
TGACTTGAACGTCTCAGACCTGTCCTTCAGTAGGGAGTCAATCTCATGATTGAGCCATGGTTTCCGGTTGGGGAACGTACGTACTTCTTTCTTTGGCATGCAGTCGTCCACACATTTGCTGATGAAGTCTGTGACGGTGGTGGCATACTCATTTAAGTTGGTCGCTGAGTTCTTGAATATAGACCAGTCCACTGTCTCCAATGTTATGGGCCAGGGTTTAGAGAACCCCAAAGTGTATCATGGAGTTCACCTGACCCACAACTTTTAATAGATTGTGGTATGGGGAGTACACAGCCCACTCTACAGGTGTGGTACAGCAGAAATGGAAAAGTATTTTTTAAAGCAAAATAATGTTTATTCTATGAACTCAAGTTAACCTTTTTAAAACATACAGTGAACATACAACCCCCATAGAATACAACATTAAGTAATCCTTTCAGCTTCCCAAACAAAATCCAGAAGACACAAGAAACACCTTTCAACAGAAGCACATTAGATTTAAGTCACTACTGAAAACATTTATAATTCTGAAGTCACTAAATGATCAAGAGATGGTCTTTTGATGGCAGAGAGAACAGCAGTACACCTGCTTGGTCTGGCTTCAGCTCCAACACTGAAAACGAAACTAAAACACACCCTGCAGATTGCACAAAAACAAAAGTAAGAAGCTGACAGACAGCCCAGCTCCACCCACTCTCTGACATCATTGCAGTAGTAAACACCCATTTCTTAAAGGTGCTCTCACTACAGATATTTATATACACACCCATTTCTTAAAGGTACTCTCACATGACACCAAGCAGTCACGTAGGAGCTCTTTTGTTTCCTCGGACCAGCACTGCACAACCTTCTTAGCCGGATCCTCCCGCTTAATTTTCTGCTTGTATGCTGGGAGAAGGAGCACCGTCACATGGTCTGATTTTCCAAAGTGCGGTCGGGGGATGGAACGGTAGGCGCCCTTGATTTTTGAGTCGCAGTGGTCAAGAGTATTGTCGCCCCTGGTGGGACGGGAGTTGTGCTGGTGGAATTTTGGCAGTACACTCTTGAGGATGGCCTTTTTGAAGTCCCCAGCCACAATGAACAAGGCCTCTGGGTTTCGTTGTTGTTTATAACTGTGCACAGAGGGCAGCACGGTGGCCTAGTGGTTAGCACAACCGCCTCACGGCGCTGAGGTCCCAGGTTCGATCCCGGCTCTGGGTCACTGTCCGTGTGGAGTTTGCACATTCTCCCCGTGTCTGCGTGGGTTTCGCCCCCACAACCCAAAAATGTGCAGAGTAGGTGGATTGGCCACGCTAAATTGCCCCTTAATTGGAAAAAATAATTGGGTAATCTAAATTTATAAAAAAAAAAAAAAAAATAACTGTGCACAGTTCGTCCAGCGCCTTCTTCACTTCTGCCTGGGGTGGGATGTAGACCGTTGTGATAATGGCTGACGTGAACTCACGTGGAAGGGAGTATGGGCGGCACTTCACAATCAGGTACTCCATGTCCGGAGAGCAGTAGGTCGCCAGATCCAAGCACCAGGAGGAGTTGATGAGGAGGCAAACTCCTCCACCCTTCGCTTTGCCTGATGACGTGGTGCAGTCATCCCGATTAATTGAGAAATCTTCAGGTTGTATGGCACAGTCCAGTGAGGCAGGGGCGAGCCATGTCTCTGTGAAACAGAGCACACAGCAGTCTCTTACTTCCCTCTGAGAGGTAATTCTGGCGTTAGGATGACAAGGTCTTCACAACATCCCATTTTGCCCATTTCTGCCCTCACCAATTCCAGAACTGCAATAGGGTCAGGGAAAAGCTAGGCTTACAATTGCTATTACCAGTACAATATCTATTTAACAATATTTATAAGGCTAACTACATGTCTTTATTGGAATTACAGCTCAAGAGACTGCAATTTTTAATCATTGTCCTGACCTCTCCTTATATTTGTTCATAATAATTTATGCCAGAATTCTACATAGCATTGAAAATTAATTTACTTATAAACTTTTCCAACTGTTGAAGTAAAAAAACTTTGTCTGCCCACACAAGTCTTTGCAATCCAGTGTCGAGCTGACCTTTCAGTATCTTGGCTATTCAGCTGCTGAGTAAAACTCTATTTTTTGAAATGCTCAATCTGATTTGGCAGTCTTTTCTCCTGGAGCTCACAGAGTGCAGCTGAGCCAAGTCATCCATCCTTCCATAGAAATCTGCAATCCCCTATCACAGCATATAATTGTCTCGCGAATGATTCCAGGGTTTTTTGCTTCCATTACTCCATGGAGAAACCTTTTTCACTTTCCTCCATTGTGCAGTTCTTTGCAATTATTGCACAGAAAACTACTTCTTGACATTTGTCCTTTACATTTGACATTTAACGTAAGATAGCTCTTCAGATCTATCTTTTCCATTGTCTCTAATATCTACTAGCATCTCCATAAGGTGACCTCACATTCTCATCCTTTTAAGATTGAAGGGGCATTTTTCAAGCCTACCTCATATTCAGTCTTCCGACAAGGAGGAAAAGGCTCTTTTGTACACTGCCTCCGGAGCTTCGGTGTTTCTCTTATGCCGCAGTGACTAGAATGGAATGCAATGCACTGGTGGAATCTTCCCAAAAAGTGGCAACGTGTCAGTCCTGGTGAGAAAAATTAAGTGAATCCCACCGATGGAGTAGGAGGGATTTCTCACAGAATTTTACGCCTCCGAAAGAAAGGTTTTTCTCCCCACGATAATCATGTCCACTCTTGGCACCCACCCGCTAGTTCGCTCGCCCCGAGGAAACTTAATCACTGCAATCACTGGCGAGCTCCATATAAATGCTTCTCCAGCGCTGCCCAGCACTTGTTCCAGATCCATGAGAAGGGATGGCAGGACGAAAACCAGCATCGTGTTTCATGGAGGGATCCCTGACCAGACTCCTGGTGTGCAGCAGAGGCAGGAAGTGCTGTGCCCGCAATCCAGGAGGCAGCCCACAGCAGCGCATGCACCCCCGTTGGGAGGTGATTTCTGCCATGGCGAGTGCAAGAGGGCGGGGTAGCAGTGCAGGAGGGAGATGAATGACCCTCTTTGCACAGCCAGGGGAGGTCTGCCAGCTCACACTGCACCCCCTCACCTTGCCTTCGCACCTCCAAGGTGATTTCTCAGCCAGCCACCTTGCGCGTTGCCCACAGGTGGCGTGGCTCTCTTCTTCCCCCCTCACCACCTCTCCATGCTAACCCCCGCCCCCCCCCAACATCTTAAGTCTGCACCTCACTAACCTGTTCTCAATCCAATCCAGCGCATGCCACTTCTCAACCACCTGAACTGGCAGGACTCCCGCCTGTACTCTCCTCATCTGTGTCTCCACAGGAGGACAACCGGTGGGAGACGGCACAGCCGCCCGATGTCATGTGGGAGATTTGGAACCTGACCCCCGCATGAGGAAAGAGCCCTTGATCAGGCCAAGGTGGAGCCTGACCGTGCTTGTGCTGTTGGCAAAGTGGGGGCAACAAGCAAAAGTGAGAACCCTAAGGACAGTCATTCCTCAAGTCTCACATGAGTAAACATGTGGCATTATTTATCCCCCGCAATGTACTAATGCCATCTCCCTTCCTGAGGCCCTCGGCCTCTGTAGCTGTTGGAAGCAGACTCATTCCCAGACTCCTACTCCTCCCGCTGTTGCAGGTTGTAGATGTTATAGATGTTAAAATCAGGCAGCCCCAAACCAAGTCCCAGGGCCTAACCTGCTGTCCTGGCATCACCCTCCAGTGCCTTGCAATGTTCTCCCAGTTTGTAGAATTGCACAATAGGTGTATTCCCCCACCAGCAGTGATCTGAGTGAAGGCAGTAACATCCTCTTCTCCAGTCCCCCAGCCGCGTGCTTCTCAGCTGTGCGCCGTCTGCTGGTGGTGGGATTTTCTAATCCCGCCGCTTGTCAATGGGATTTTCCATTGAAGCCACTCCATGCTGCCGGAAAACCCATGGGTGGGTGAGAATCCCAATGGTCAGAGAATTCCGGCTCAAGTCTTTTTCCCAGGCTAGAGATAGTTCCGTAGCTTCCAACAGCTCTAGAAACAGTGGTTTCAGCAGCAGGGGTTCCCAATCTGAGTCTTCAAACACGGTTCAATTCTTGGGACTCAACTATTTTGTGTAAAACCAAATAAGCTCAATGTAAAAGGGGCGGCCTTAAACAAACATAAATCACAATTGAAAATTGAAACATCTAACGAAAATGTGATTAAAAGGGTCAATAAGGCATCCCAAGGGCAGCACGGTGGCCTAGTGGTTAGCACAACCGCCTCACGGCGCTGAGGTCCCAGGTTCGATCCCGGCTCTGGGTCACTGTCCGTGTGGAGTTTGCACATTCTCCCCGTGTCTGCGTGGGTTTTGCCCCCACAACCCAAAAATGTGCAGAGTAGGTGGATTGGCCACGCTAAATTGCCCCTTAATTGGAAAAAATAATTGGGTAATCTAAATTTAAAAAAAAAAAATAAGGCATCCCAATCCCTGCAGTGCCCAGTGGGCATGGGAAACCTCCATGGTGCCAATGGACACCGCTTTCTCCTAAACAGGGGCATCCTGTCATGTATGTAATTGCGGTAGGGAGGCAAACCCCTTGGTCGCCCGCTGCCTGGACCTATTAATGGCAAGTTTGATCAGGCCCAGACACTGGTTCACTAGGAGGCACTCCTCCTTTCCTGCCCTCTCTGCACCGAGTGGGCTGGGACTCAATCAGTGGCGCTTTTCTCTCGCTTTGCATATTTCATTGGTACCGTTGAGTTATCGATTAAGAGTTAAACTGCATTCCAATCAGTTAAATGCCTCTTGTGACAGATGAGGTGCAGATGATTAGAGTAAAGCTGAAATGAGCATGCCAAGCACACATCCAGAGGGCACCCTCATTCTCCCATTTCACTGCCCTACACACTTATTCCAGAGAGACTAACTTCTTAGACAAATGCAATTGACATTCAATAGAGCTCAACTCCTTGATACTCAAGAGTTGTACCCGAGTGTGGGGATCTCCCCAAGTAAGAGGGTCTTCATTACTCATAAGGCAGCGATGCATACCATTCCTGAGGCACCCGCTCTGCCCTTGAATCTATTTCAATATTATTAGTGGCCCCCCGCCAAATGATATCCCCTCAGTAAATGTCACATCGGCCAGGTTTACAACAGGTTTAGCCAAGCGCGAGGCAGTTCTGGGGACAGAAAGGTAAGTGTAGCCCCCGGGTGGGTAGAGGGACAGGTTGGAATTGCCAGGGTTGGCACTGCCAGGCCGGGACAGTGTCAACGGGTGGTGCCAGGGCAGGGCCTGGTGGGAACCCCATGGGGGGGGCATTGGTATGTGATGGGGGGGGGCATTGGTATGTGATGGGGGGGGGGGGGCATTGGTATGTGATGGGGGGGGGGGGTAGTATCGGCTATACTTCTGCGGTGTTGGTGGAGAGGGTTCAACACCAGTGGTGGATGGGGGCAGAACCCCATCGAAGATTGCTAGGCTTGGGAGAGGATGCCCCTAATACCTTCCTGATGGGAGCTGGGGGCCGGTGGGCTTCAGCGGTGATTGGGTCACCCTTTAAAGGTGGCACCCCAATTTCTTTGGAACAGGTTCATAGCTCTATGAGGTCCCATCCCACCAGAGTGATGATGGACACCACGCCCACTCTTTTGTTTTCTCGAAGCAGCTCAAGATTTCCGTGAAAACCGGTTTGTGCAACTGGAGAGTTACATTCCAGTTTTCAGTCTGAGCCTGACACTTTACCAAATTCTGGTAAGATTCCACCCTGAATTTAATTTTTGCATTCAAGTAGTTTATACAGAACAACAACAGTAGGAGATCCTGGGTCTGATCTATGTTACTCTATCCAATACTTTTACCAGCCTTGAACACATTGGGTGTAAATTGAAGGGTAAAATTGGCATTGAGGATTGGGTGACTGTCTCAGAGACCATCTAATTTTTCTCTCTATTACAATCAATTACTTACTGAATAAGATCATTGAGCTAACCAATGATTTATCGCAGTTGTTTTTTTGCAGTTCAGTGAAGGTATGCTGTCGTGCTTCATGTCATGGACAAAAGTCAGAACTGAATATAACATCAGCTCACAAGATGTATTCACATTTAACACTGTGTCTGGAAACATTTGGGTCAGTAGTATTTGTGCGCCATTCTGAGTAGTACCTATCTAAGGCTTTCTGTGCTTCCAGTTTGCTACTGATAGTTTTTCCCCCTTACCTACACACATTAAGGCTATCGGGGCTGTTTAGCTCACAGGGCTAATCGCTGGCTTTGAAAGCAGACCAAGGCAAGCCAGCAGCACGGTTCGATTCCCGTAACAGCCTCCCCGAACAGGCGCCGGAATGTGGCGACTAGGGGCTTTTCACAGTAACTTCATTTGAAGCCTACTCGTGACAATAAGCGATTTTCATTTCATGCTTATGATAGGCACTCTTTTTGCTACCCTAACGTGAATGAGCAAATAGCTGGATGAAAAACAACAGCAGAAACAGCCCGGAGATGCAGAATAAGCAGGTGAGGGGGGCTGTTTGTCGAAGGTCCTATCCAGTCCAGAGGGTTTATAGGCCAAGTATTACTTTGTCAGCTATCTCTGAGGAGCCCATGCTTCATCAGATAGGCTGTTGCTGACCCTTACGGCCTCTTGCTGCCTGCCTGAGCCAGGGCTATGCTTTGGCAGTGATTGACAAAGTTATTTGCCACGGGCTCCTTCTAGGAGACATTGTTCATAAGTCTCTGTCAAATGCTGCTGCATTAAACAGCCCACAAATTCCCCCATTTCCAGAGTAAGGCAGCACATTACCTTTGCAATGAATCCCATCGGCCGCTGTGTGAGATTTCTGGGATTTGCAACAGTGGTCAGCTTCCCTTACATCAGGTTTCCAGTAACATGGCTTAATCCATATATTAGCATATCAATATTTTAATATAATCAGCTTCGTTTGGAAAGATAAATGAACAGTAGCTTCTGCAAATGAGAAGTAAATACTCCTTAATCAAGTTTTTCTTTGATACATTAGTAGCACAGCTGGAAAGTTGCTGTTTTTCAGCGGGAAGTGCTTCTGGTTGGTCGGGATATAGGCTCCAAGACAAGAACATTTATCACTTTTTGATGGGGGATGCAGTAAGGCATTGCTTCAACAGCATCCACTTTACCAGATCATTTCACACAAACACTCCAAAAAGAAAACCACTACTTCACTGTCAGCACATTTAATGTTTTTCATGCTTTTAAGTCACATTTTTTTCAAGATAACTGAACATCTAGTAATAACCTGCCAAAAGTGAGCTAGAGGGAGTTCAAGTTTGAATGATTTTGGCAAATCCAAGCAATTCATATTAAAAAATCAGTACAGATAAGAGGGAAGTTAAGCGGAGGGTGCGTTAGAAGGTCGGTCACACAGAAACCAAAACGATTGAAAAAGAGGAAAACTCTTCAAAACAGCTATCCTCATAAACATATTTTTTAAAGAAAATTTGTGCTCGAGAGTTACAGGAAATCTGTAATGGCTATACTGGGCAGGATTCTCCGCCGGCGGGATTCTCTATTCCCGCTGCAATGGATGGAGATTTAGTTGAGCGCCAAAGTCCCCATTCTCGATGGCAACGGTAGTGGGGCGCATTTGGATCGGAGAATCCTGGCCAAAAATGAGAGGAAAGATGCCTAATTTGAGTTAAACAACATAGTGTCCAAAATTGAATATTTTTACAATTTATTTCACATTTCAAATTGTCCTAAAGTAGACAATTTGCACGCTAAAAATGTTAGTGTTTATAACCGTAATTGAAAATCTGTTTTTGTCATAGCTTTACCTTTCAGAAATCCTGTTCTTAAATCAACAATTATCTTTTAAATGATAAACTAAAATATGTAAATTTGGTACAAATCAACGGTCAGAAAGTTTGAATCTACATTTCAGTAAACAGTGCCTTTCTACCTGTGATAGCAGACATATGTCATGTATATGAGTTATACTTTGAAAGGATGGTTAGCCGAAAGGTTTTTTTGGTTCATGTAAGTGCAATGTGTCCACGCAATGGTCCAGATGAATTTCAAACCCATCATCTTTCCACTGCCTGATCACCCTTACTGAAATCCTGGACTGGGTTCCTCACTTTGGGGACTAAGTCCCATGCCATCGTGAAAACAGTGATCTTTTATGCCAGGAAAGCTGTCGTCAAAAGACCACTGATTCCCCGCCTTCCTCAGCGCAAGCAGGGAGGCAGCTTAGAGCTCGCAGCTCTAGATGCCGATACAGCCCCCAGCACTTCCAGGTCAGAGGCCGCACACGCACATGGCGGTGGCCTGCAGCAGCCACGCCGTGCTCCATGGTGGACTCAGCCCGCGGACCTGGACCGCCAAAGTAGTGCCCCGCATCGGCCGTTCGCGCACCCCGCACCGTCTGCCCACAGTGCCCCCAGTCCCGAATGAAGCCCCCCTGCACGCTAATCGGGCCTCCCCTGACTGTGACGGCACTGGACTGAGTCTGCAGCTGCCTCACGAGGTTCCCGAATGGCTGGGACCATGAGAGTCCCACGTCGTCAGGAATTCTGCCGGTCGGCGACGGAGCATCGCGGATCGGGCCTCTGGCAATGGACTAAGGCCGTGGATAATCGGCACACCGTATTCCTCGAGTACGCTGATTTTCAAGGAGGCGGAGAATTGAAAAACCGGCACCGCTCCCGATTTCGGCATCAAAATGGATTCTTCGCCTAGTCCACAAAAGCGATTTCAGCATCGGGGGGGCGGAGAATCCAGCCCCCTTTCTTTCCTTCTGTTCTAATGGTGTCTTATATCAATGCTATGACTCCACCTCCACTCATAATGCCCATTCAAAAGATCTTACATATTGGAATACTTAGCTCTCAGTCATGTTGAGTTTGTAAGCAGGTCTTTGTAATGGTTACTGCGTCATAACCTTGAAGCTGATTTTGTACTAACTCAATTGTTTCACTTCTTCGGTTACCCCCATATATGTACTGACCTCTGGTTTGGGTATCTGACCCCACAGGATATGAAAGATTTGCGTTTTGACATTTAACCTGGAAGGTTTTATGAAGGTTTCTTAAAAAAAATGGATCTTAAGAAAACTCAATTCAGCAAATGCAAACCTTTGAAGTCTATCAATGTGTTATTTAACAGTTCAAGTCTCTCAGAACAGGAAGTTTTGATGAAACAAATTGTCAACCTGGGCAACCATGTAATTATTTCATTGGTTAATAATTGAAGCCCAGCAAATGCTAATATGTCATATATGTAAAAACAACAGAGTTAATGCTTATCTAAAGTTAATATTTACCCAAATAACAAGTGTGAATTCAGTGATTAACTTTGTCAAGTTATTAATTGTATTATGAATTAGTCAGAAAATAGTGTTGGTCAATCGATTTCTGAGCTTGTCTTTTGTGAATTTAGCATATATTGCCATATCTCAGTCAAATGATAACTCCATTGAAAGAGTGGCCATCCTCAATGAGACTCACATATACTAGGCCGATGAATGGATGCTGGAGCAGCAACATTGTCTTTGTAATGTGGCTGCAATGATCAGAAGCCTTGAGGGTACAGTTGCAGCAATTGGATGCAGGTGAATGGAAGCTATCGCACTCCTGCACAGTACACAAAGTGCAGTTGCACCTTTAAAGAGCCACCCAGTGCCAAGGATCGAAGCATCCACCCTGTGTCAATGATCAGCTGACGGTATCTATGACTGACCCACTCAGTGTTAATGAATGACCCACCTGTGAGAATGATTGGCCTGTGTTAATGACCGACCCACCCAGAGTCAATGATTGACCCACCTGTGTGAATGATTGACCTGTGTTAATGACCGATTCACCCTGTGCCAAGAATCGATCCCCCCACCCTGTGCGTATGATTGCCTCATTGGAGGGGTTCTGGAAAGGTCGCATTTAGAAATCACGATGGCAAAAATCTCATTTCAGGCCTCTCGTGAGAATTAGCAGCCGTTATGGGATTTGCGCTCACGGCTAGCATAGCCACTAAATCACAGCCTGTGAGAGGAGCTTTAACCTCCAAGAAAGGTGGATTCGAAATGGGTGGGGCATTAAAATAATTGGGAGGGGGGGGAATTCTCCATCCCGCCACACCCGGCAGCGGGATTCTCTGTCCTGGCAATCGGCCACTGGGGTTTTGGGGTTTTCCATTGTGGGCACCATCACGCCATCAGGAACTCCGTGGGCATAAATACGCTGCTGGCAAAACAGAGCATCCCGTCGACAGATAATCCAGCCCTTGATTTTTGGATCACAATCACAGCATTCTCACTTCCGGGTTTAATAGAGACACATTTGGATGTCTACTCACCACAGTCAGGACCTTAATCAATGCAGACGGGCAGATAGTTGCTGCACCAATTAATACTCGTATGAGACGTTAATGAGGTCTTTTTAAAATGAGTTTCACTGACCTTTACTTTTGTAATCTGCAGCATGCGTTTCCCAAAGGTCAGGAAACCCACGACCGTTGTGGGTCGGATCTCGAACAACGATGAGTCAGAATACATGAGGGAGATAGAGAACCTAGTGGAGAGGTGTAATGACAACAAGCTCTTCCTCAATGTCAGCAAAACTAAAGAGTTGGTCATTGACTTCAGGAAGCAAAGTACTGTACACACCCTTGTCTGCATCAACGGGGCCAAGGTGGAGATGGTTGAAAGCTTCAAATTCCTAGGTGTGCACATCACCAACAATCTGTCCTGGTCCACCCACGTTGATGCTACGACCAATGAAACACAACAGCGCCTATACTATCACAGGAAACTAAGGAAATTCGGCACGTCCACATTAACTCTTACCAACATTTACAGATGCACCACAGAAAGCATCCTATCTGGCTGCATCACAGCTTGGTAGACAACTGCTCTGCCCAAGACTGTAAGAAACTACAGAGAGTAGTGAGGACCGCCCATCATACCGCCCATTGTAATGATATGTTTATAGGCAAGCTAGTGAAGGGACAATTATTACATCTCCATGTAATTCAAACACCAGAGGACACCACCATTTCTCTGGATATAAATCAGACCTCAGGGAACGCTGGGTTGTTAGCGAAGGAGAAAGCCTGATAACAGCGCTAGGAGAAGATTAGATTAGTGAGTTAACATGAGGATATTATTAGCGACTACTAGATTATTGATTACTGCTGGACAGATTCAATATTACTTTATTATTAACTATAGCTCAGTGGCATGTGCAAACTTCACTTAATTCATCGTTATACAATAAATTAGTTTTATTTCAAACTAATGATTGGTGGATTCTCGCTCATCAACTCAAAAGACAAAGAACACGACCAAGGGTAATATAACACCCGCCTCCCCACCATTGACTCTGACTACACCTCCCGCTGCCTTGGGAAAGCGGACGGCATAATCAAAGACCCCTCCCACCCAGTTTATCACTCTTCCAACTTTTTCCATCGGGCAGGAGATACAAAAGTCTGAGAACATTCACTGACGGATTCAAAAACAGCTTCTTCCCCTGTTACCAGACTCCTAAACAACCCTCTTATGGACTAATCTGATCTCTTTACACATCTTCTCTACTGAATAGTACTACACTCCTGTATCCCTTACTCGATGCCTGTGGCAATGTAGTTTCATTGTATATTTTATGTTTGCCCTATTATGTATTTTCTTTTCATGTATGGAATAATCTGTCTGAACTGTACGCAGAACAATACTTTTCACTGTACCTCGGTACATGTGACAGTAAACAAATCCAATCTTATCCAAATCCAATCCAAAATCTTCAATCAACTCTACTATCTCAGTCATCTGTTTGCATGCAAAATCAGGTTATAAATATTTAGTGACTTGACAAAACGTACTGCACTTTAATTTTCCTATAGTATATGTCATGTTGTTGGAATGATATAAAGGCACCAATCACACATAAGGGATTGGGTTTATTTATTTAAACTCGGCACAGAAAAACATATAAACATAGATAGAAATCTTGAGGATATCAGCAGCAGAGCTGTGTGGGGTGTGCTGTGCTCACAGGCCAAAGTGAAACTGAGGCTGGACCACATGACATGACTTCCCTTCTAAGAGTGGCATGCTGCGAGCCCTTAAAGGCATATTTCAACAGTATAGTATCCTAATCTGCGCACCACGGTTGAAGGATACAAAGGTTTTGAAGAGGGTACAGGAGAGAATAGTTCCAGGGTTGAGGGATTACACTTCCAGTGATGGACTGAAGAAGCTGGGACACTCCTCCTATGTGCAGGGAAGAACAAGAGGAGATTTGAGAGAGGTGGTCAGTTCAGGTAGGGTAAAGGGCAGCACGGTGGTGCAGTGGTTAGCACTGCAGTCTCACGGCGCCGAGGTCCCAGGTTCGATCCCGGCTCTGGGTCACTGTCAGTGTGGAGTTTGCACATTCTCCCCGTGTTTGCGTGGGTTTCGTCCCCACAACCCAAAGATGTGCAAGGTAGGTGGATTGAACATGCCAAATTGCCCCTTAAATTGGAAAAAATGAATTGGGTACTCTAAATCTATATTTTAAAAAAGTTCAGGTAGGGTAAGGAAAGAGAACTGATTCTCATGGCTGAAGAGTCATTAAACACAGAGTTAAGATGATTGACAAAAAAAAAATCAGAGACATGAGGCAAAAGTTATTTTTAAACAAAATATGTGGTTAGAATGTGATACACACTACCTGACAGAGTGGTGGTTCCAGATTTAACAGTACACTTCAAAAGGGAATGAGAAGACTTAAAAGCGAAAAGAAATTGCAAGGATATAGGGAAAGAAATAGGGAGTGGGATTAACTGGAATTCTCTAAAAAGAGCTGGTGCAGATTTGATGGGTAGAATAGCATCCTCCTGTGCTGCACTAATCTATGATTTTATGATGGATTCCCATTAAATCACAAAAGAAGAAAGGGCAGGTAAATCATCATTGCTAAAACTCAGGTAAGAATATTGATTAATTTACAACTTCTGTTCCAGTCACTTTAACTCACTGCAAAACTACAAAGCCCACCTGGAGATCAAGTAAACACTTGTTTAACATTTTCGTTACAAAAATAATACTGGAATGTCCAATCTTGAGCTACCTTGAGAGAACCACAATACTGACAGATGTGCCATTGAAGTAAAAGCAATTACTTTCACACCTTTCACCTTGTACAGATATTCCTCGGCCATTCTACACATGCAGAAAGCAAAACTACCAAAAGGCATATTTTATAAGATAGCTCAGGAACAACTATTAGCATCATCACTGGTTGTGAGAGGAAAACCTTAACCAATATCTTAATGTACGAGGGACAGGAATATCTCAGTATGTCGCAATTTTTACAAACCCACAAAATGCCAATCTGGCAACAAAGCTGCTTTAATGCAAGTTCATCAATTCCAGCACAGGTTTGACATGGCAGGAAAATCTTTTATGTCAGTGGATTTAAATCACCAATTGAGCCAATTATTGGGGAAGCAGATGTGATTACCTTGAGTCCCATTGCGAATCAATCATTTCATGGTGTACTCTGACCGTATCATAAATTATATGCAGCCCAAGTCTTACAATATGACAGCAGAGTAAAGTCAATATGAGTCGAGTAATTTTTTTCTCAAATTCTTATCAGAATGTGTCAGACAAAATGAGTGCATAACATTGTGGTATATAGGCAGGCATGCCACCGCATACTGCCATGTTTGCATCACCGTAAAACAGTTTTCACAAAGTGAATTGGCTCCACATGCAATTGAATCAAAGTAAAATCAAAGTCGTGTATTTGTAGCACAAAGTCTGACTTGGGGGGTGGGGGGGCACTCTGGTAATTAATGTGCAGCAAAGTGGAGCCTTCATCACTTTAGCCCCAACTTGAGAGCTCATCCCAAATACCAGGAACAAAGCAACTTACATCAGTAAGGCAGGTTTGTCAGGCATGCAAGGCTACTTTTGTGTCACCTACAATGATCGCCTGCCAGCAGACATAGTAGGCTAAAGTATGCCCTGAGTGCTAGGGTTGATTGAGTGTTTATTCTTTTGCTGTGTGAAGTGCAAGAAAGGTTCATGTCAATTCAGTGAGCGATTGCAAACATACAAAAACAACAGCAAGAAAATACACAGCTGGTCCATTGAATGAGTCCTATACAATCATGTTGCAATTAAGCTTCATGAGGCATAATGCTCCCACCAACAGCCCCCTGGGGATCAGGCAAAAATCAACCCTTAGTTAATTCAGGGAAATAAATACCATTTGAAATTCCTATCTAACCCTCAAAGGAAGCCCTCAACCCCCTAGGCGATGCTTGACTTCAGATATGCATGTAAAGTGACTTAGTACTTTCTAGGGATTCCATGCTTGCTTCCGAAATCCATCTTTGGCACTGAACAGTGAGAGGTGAAATGCATTAACAGCAAGTAATCAGTGTGTATGTGATTCAAACAAATGGAATTTCTAAATTTTAAACTTCTAGCTTACATGATGTAATGAAATGAAAAATGTAGCCTTGCCTGCAATATACCGTGAAATAATGTTACATCTAAAATGTCTCAAATTATCTTTCTTGTACAAAGCAATGCAATTCTAAAACTACCACAAGGCTTTTATTCAGGTTCGCCACTTTCTGTTTCTCAGTGAGGAACAAGAATGACATACTGCGGAATTCCCTGTCGGCAGGATCCTGCAGTCCGCCGGCAGCGCACCCGCGCACCCCAGGATTCCCGACGACGAGGGGTGGCCACAACAGGAAACTCCATTGGCCGGCTATGGGGCGATGAATCCCACTGCCAGCAGGGCCATGCCATGCAGGGAAATGCAGCTGGTGGACCACAGAATCCCACCCATGGCGATGCCAATGAACACAACGGTCCGAATCCTTTCAAAAATGCTGCAATATCCTGAAAATGCCAATCAACTGTTGTAAACAGTAATCTCATTGCCATGTTCCGTATATTATTTTGAAACTCAGATTAAATATAATTTGCTAAATACTTCTGAAGAGCATGGATTCTAATCATGGGGCGGCAGGGTGGTGCAGTGGTTAGCACTTCTGCCTCACGGGTCGAGGATCCGGGTTCAATCCCAGCCCCGGGTCACTGTCCGTGTGGAGTTTGCACATTCTCCCCGTGTCTGCGTGGGTCTCACCCTACAACCCAAAGATGTGCAGGATAGGTGGATTGGCCATGCTAAATTGCCCCTTAATTGGAAGAATTAAAAACTATGTTTTTTAATCAATTCTATCGTTTCTTCCTGACTTACTTCACTTTTTTTGTTCTTTTTGAGCTGGAGATAATAATGACTCTTCACCTCAATTAATAACTATGGTATGAAACATGAGTGCTAACAGCATGCTATCAGTCATACAGGAAATAAAATAATACAGCACTCACATGAAACAACCAGATTTTAGTGATCTTGGACAGATTTCAAAATATTACAGAAATACTTTAGAAAAAGTGTATGTTTAAATAGTGCAGGAACAAATTGAACTTTACAGAAGTAAAAGTTTGAACAACCGATCCTGCTACAGAGTCAGAGGCGGGGAGGGGGGTTGGCATTGCCGAACTTGCTTAATTATTATTGGACGATGAATGTGGACAAGGTGCGGCGGTGGTGGGAAGGAGAAGGGGGAGAGTGGGCTAGGATGGAGGAGGAATCTTGTAAGGGGTCTAGTTTGAGAGCTACGGTGATGGCAGCGTTGCCAATGGCTCCGAGTAGGTATTCAGGGAGCCCGGTGGTGCTGTCCACGATGAAGATATGGAATCAGCTAAGGAGGCATTTTAGGGTGGAAGGGATATTGTTGCTAACACTGCTGTGCGCGAATTATGAGATTGAGCCCTGGGGGGGAGGGGGGGGGGGGGTTGGATAGTGTATACAGGAGTTGGAGGGAGGCGGGGCTGGTCAAGGTGAGGGATTTGTATTTGGAGGAAGGGTTCATCAATCTGGAGGAGCTAAGGGAGAGGGTAGAGCTGCCGAGGGGGAGTGAGTTCAGGTACCTGCAGGAATTTTGTGCGAAAGGTCTGGAGAGGGTTCCCTATGTTGCCGGGATACGCCCTGCTGGAGCGACTGCTGCCCTCGGATGTGGAAGGGGAAGGAAAAATTGGGGATATTTACAAGTGGCTGGGGGAGTAGGGGGATGAGCAGGTGGTGAAAATCATGGAGAAATGGGAAGCGGAGTTGGGAGGGGACATCAATTGGGGAGTATGGAGTGAGGCACTATGAAGGTAAACGAGATCGCTTGTGCAAAGATGAACCTGATACAGTTTAAGGTGGTGCACAGGGTGCACATGACCCGGGCAAGAATGAGTGGGTTCTTTCAGGGTTCTTTCAGATGAGTGTGAGAGGTGTGGGCGGGGGCCAGCGAATCACACATACAGGGGTTGTTTTGGGGTTGCGCAAAATTGGGAAGATTCTGGGCGGGAGTGTTTGCGGTCGTAGCCAGGATAGTGGAGGAGGGGACCTGGACCCTTTGGTGGCGATATTTGGGGTTTCATAGAAGCCGGAGCTCATGGAGGGGAGGAAGGCTGATGTTGTGGCCTTCGCCTCTCTGATTGCACGACGACGAATTTTGCTGGAGTGGCGGTCGGCATCGCCACCGGGGGTGGCAGAATGGTTGGGTGATCTGTACGACTTCCTGCGGTTAGAGAAGATAAAATATGAGTTAAGGGGCTCAACAAGGGGGGTTTGAGGAAAGGTGGGGGATGCTTGTGACCATGTTTGACAAGCTGTTTGCCACAGGTGGGTGAGTGGAGTGGGAAGGGAGGAGGGAGGGGAGGGTGATAAAGGGGAAAACTCTGTAAAGACTACATAGTTGATTGTTGGGAAGTATGATTCCTGGGGTGTTTATTTGCTGTAACCTGTTTTGATACATGTTTGTAATAAAATACATTTTTAAAAATAGTTTGAACAACCCACAGACAAGTTTTAAAATATGTAACTTTAATAAACTTTCAATTTGGCTGGCATATAGATGATCTGTTTTTTAAAAGTGCTAAACGTATAGCAAATGGAGAGCCTTACCGGGATAGAATATTCAGTTAATTCAAACATCAGCACAAAATTTCTAAGAATAGAAAATATGTGCATGGTGAAATTCTTCACAATCTATTTGAAGTGCTTTATCGAGCTAGAAATATCTGACTCCAAACAATTTATAAAAGCATAGTAATTTGTAGTTTTTATTCAAAATCAGTTTGCAGAAAGCTGAGTACAGCTGAGAGGATCTATTCATCCTATTTAATTTTAGCCGCCAGCAAACTAGCCTTCCTTGATACCAGGGATTAACGAGTATATCTTTTAGGATAATAAAATTATAACTAACTTAAGTGATATTACTATATGATATTATTGGTAACCATACCTAATGGGCGTGATTCAGCAACCGGATTGTGTCCAGCCCACCCCGCTCCCGATTACGAGTTCCGGATCTCGCCCAAAAATGGCGAGAATATCATTCACCCTCATTTGCGTTCATTTCAATCTCATTAACGCGAGTGAGGTTGAATGCAGCAACCTCCTGGGAATTACCCCACTCCCCAGTGGGAAGGAGGAAGAGGAGGAGGAGCAGGAGGAGGCGGTGGGCCATGCGGCCTCATCTGAGGAGGGGAGTGAGGAGGACGAGGAAGATGAGCGGTTCAGGAGGGGCCAGAGAGCCTGAGAAGGAGCTGGAGGATGGAGGACAGGCGGTGGCAAGGGTCTGCTATGCAAGGAGGACCGGGGAGGCCCTCATCATCTCCGGATTCTCACAGGGCAAGGCTGTGTCCGTCAGCTCAACTCACCCCCATTTTATCCCCTCCCCTCATTTCCCTCCCTCTACCCAAACGCCCTCCCCATTTCCTTCTCTCAAATTCCCCCTCCTCCATTTCCCTCCCTCCCCTCAATCCCCCCAACCTGTGCCCTTTTCCCACTTCCCCCCATTCCCCTGCACACGCACCCCCTCAACCAATGACACCACCCCCTCCCCGACCACCCTGTCACCCTCTCCAAGGGTTTGCTCTGTTCCCCGGCTGTTAAAGGCATAGAGATTCGCCACTCCCCCCCCCCCCCCCCCCCCCCCCCCCACCTGCACGCCAACAGCCTCGGAACCGGATTCTCCAAGCCCACGTGAATCACTGGTCCTCTGGGCCAGGATTCACATGGGCGAGAATTAGTGCAGGTATTTCCCAGCGCGGCCCTGACATGGTGCAACTCGCGCTGGTCCAAGTGATAACTCTTTATGTGAGTTGCCCCCAAAGTCCATTGGAGGACAACTCTCCCCCGACAATGCAAATCCTGCCCGCCCACACCAGACACCCATTATGCCCCCCACCACAGATCCCCCCATAAGAGACCCCCAACAACCCACCCATTACAGACATCCCCACAAGGAAGCCCCCCCCCCCCCCCCCGCTCCCCACAGAGACCCTTGCTTGGAAGCTAGAGAGCAGTCCAGACACACAGTGAAATAAATCACTACTTTAAAATTCCTCTGTGCAATACAGCTACTGGCTCAGGCACAGCCTGAAAGAGAAAACCACATCAGCTGGGTTTAAACTGGCTCGGGTCTTTGATCTGCAATGATTTTATTCATATCAATGTGAAGTTGATTTTACTAGGCTGGGATTGACAGCTTCCACACACAGCCAGCTGTCTGGATTCTTCATTTCATGCTTGAGTGGATTTCAAGTAGTCAGCTGTGAAACGAACCACAATGTTTATGAACATCTAGCTATGATTGACAGCTCTTGGACCACATCAAAGACAAGAAAGTGCTTTCTGTAGAGAACAAGAGGAAGTGAGCGCACTTAACTTGTGGGAGTCTGTCTTATGGGTGATTCCAGGCACGGGTCTCTGTAATGGGGGGATTCCCGGTGGGGATCTCACTAATGGCGGGGTTTCTGGTGTGAGCTGTCTTATGGGAGGTTTCTGGTTGGATGTTATGAGGGGGGTCTGGTCATGCTCTTGGTCTGAGTGGAGGGGGTGACCCACAAAATCCCAAGGTTGGGGTGGGGTGGGGTGGAATTAGATTTGCGTTGCGGGGGGGGCCCAGCCACCAAACCTCACTATCGGGCTGCCCACTCAAAATGGCAGCCCAATAGCGGAATTCGCAATGGGAATCACTCGCAATCCCTGTCATGCATAAAGTTGCCTGGTAAGAAGTCTTACAATATCAGGTTAAAGTCCAACATGGTCGTTTCAAACACTAGCTTTCGGAGCACTGCAGAGCACTCACCTGAGGAAGGAGCAGTGCTCCGAAAGCTAGTGTTTGAAACGAACATGTTGGACTTTAACCTGGTGTTGTAAGACTTCTTACTGTGCTCACCCCAGTCCAACGCCGGCATCTCCATATTAAAGTTGCCTGGAAAGAGATAGTGAATTGCCTCTGGATACCCTCCATCGTGTTGTGTGGCACGACCATCGTGAAAAATGGGATAGATTTTGAACAGATCTAGCAACCCAAGGCTGGGAATGAGGCACTGTGGGCCATCCACAGCAGCAGAATTGTAATCAGCCACAATCTGCAACGTGACGGCCCGGCATATCCCCCACTCTACCATGACCAGCAAGCCAGGGGATCAACCCTGATTTAATGACGAGTGCAGGAGAGTTTGCCAGGAGTAACACCAGGCATACCGAAAAAAGAGGTGTCAACCTGGTGAAGCTACAAGACAGGACTACTTGTGTGCAAACAGCATAAGCAGCAACTGATAGACAGAGCTAAACGATCCTACCAACAATGCAGCAGATTTTAGCTCTACAGTCCTGCGACATGCAGCCCCGAAAGGTGATGGACAATTGAACAACTCACTGGAGGAGGAGGCTCCATAAATATCCCCCTCCTCAATGATGGAGGAGCCCAGCACATATGTGCAGAAGACAAGGCTGAGGCATTCGCAATAATCTTCAGCCGGAAGTGCCGAGTGGATAATCCATCTCGGTCTCCTCCGGAGATCCCCAGCAACACAGATGTCAGTCTTCAGCCAAGACTTCACCCGATAAAGGAACAGTGCTCCGAAAGCTTGGGATTTCAAATAAACTTGTTGGACTTTAACCTGGTTTTATGAGACTTCCTATTGTGTTCAGCGGAAAATTGGCCAGCTGCGTCCTGGAGACAAGAAATAAGACAAATCCAACCCAGCCAATTACTGCCCCATCAGTCTTCTCTCCATCATCAGCAAAGTAAGAAGTCTTACAACACCAGGTTGGAGTCCAACATGTTTGTTTCAAACACTAGCTTTCGGAACTCCCGCCATTCAATCATGGCTGATATTTTTCTCATCCCCATTCTCCTGCCTTTTCCCCATAACCCCTTATCCCTTTATTAATCAAGAACCTATGTGGACGGCATGGTAGCACATTGGTTAGCACTGTTGCTTTGCAGCTCCAGGGTCCCAGACTCGATTCCCAGCTTGGATCACTGTTTGGAGTCTGCACGTTCTCCGTTGTCTGCATGAGTTTCCTCCGGGTGCTCCGGTTTCCTCTCACTAGTCCCAAAAAACCTGCTGTTAAGTAATTTGGATATTCTGAATTCTCCCTCTGTGTACCCAAACAGGTGCCGGAATGTGGCGACTAGGGGCTTTTCACAGTAACTTCATCGCAGTGTTAATGTAAGTCTACTTGTGACAATAAAGATTATCATTATTATTATCTCTGTCTTAAAGACACTCAAAGCTTTGGCCTCCAAATAACCTCACACTTTTCCACATTGTATTCCATCTGCCACTTCTTTGCCCACTCTCCTAGCCTGTCCAAGTCCTTCTGCAGCCCCCCTTATACCTCAACACTACCTGTTCCTCTACATATCTTTGTATCATCTGCAAACGTAGCAACAGTGCCTTCAGTTCTTTGTTCCAAATCGTTAATGAATATATATTTTGCAAAGTTTGGTCCCAGCACCGACCCCTAAGGCTCACCACTAGTCACCGGCTGCCATCCTGAAAAAGACCTCTTTATCCCCAGTCTCTTCCTTCTGCCAATCAACCAATCCTCTATCTATGTCAGGATCTTACCCTTAACACTATGGGCTCTGAACTTATTTAGCAGTCTCCTATGCGGTACCTTGTCAAAAGCCTTCTGGAAATCTAAATAAATCACGTCCACTTTTTCTCCTTTGTCTAACTTCCTTATTACCTCCTCAAAGAACTCTAACAGATTTGTCAGACATGACCTCTCCTTGATGAAGCTGTGCTGACTCAATCCTATTTTATCATTCACTTTCGAATACTCCGCGATCTCATCTTTAATATTGGATTCTAAATTCTTGCCAATGACCGAAGTCAGGCTAACCAGCCTATAATTTCCCGTCTTCTGCCTCCCTCCCTTCTTAAACAGTGGTGTCAAATTAGCTACTTTCCAATCCTCTGGGACCCTCCCTGCCTCCAGTCATTCCTGAAAGATCACCGCTTTTAAATCTCCTCAACTATCTCTTTTAGAGGCATGGGGTTCAGTCAATCCGGTCCAAGCGATTTATTTATTTCAGTGGGGATGTTCACAGATGTCGGCACTATGTTCAGCACCATTCGTGACTCCTCAGATAATGAAGCAGTCATTGTAAATGCAGCCAGGCTTGGACAATATCCAGGCTTGGGCGAAGAAGTGGCAAGTTACATTCGTGCCACACAAGTGCCAGGCAATGACCATTTCCTACAAGAAAGGATCTAACCATCACCTCCAAACATTCAATGGCATTACCATCGCTGAATTCCCCACAGTCAACATCTTGGGGGTTAACATTGATCAGGAACTGAACTGGCCTAGCCACATTAATACTGTGGCTACAAGAGCAGGTCTAAGAATAAGAATCCTCTGGCGAGTAACTCACCTCCTGCCCCCCCCAACGTCTGTCCACCATCGACAAAGCACAAGTCAGGAGCATAATGAAATATTCTCCACTTGCCTGGATGAGTGAACTTCCAACAACACTCAAGAAGTTCGACACCATCCAGGACAAAGCAGCCCACTTGATTGCTACCCCTTCCACAAATATTCAAACCCTCCACCACCAGCAAACAGTGGCAGCCCTATGTACCATCTACCTTAGGCAACACCTTCCAAACCCCCAACCACTACCATTCAGAAGGACAAGTGCAGTAGATACCTGGGAACACCACAACCTGCCTGTTCCTCTCCAAGTCACTCACCACTCTGACTAGCACTTAGCACTTCCACTCTAGCACTGCTAAGGCACATGAGTGGCAGTGCCAGGCAGGCAGAGGTATTTCCAAGGTGGCACTGCCTGAGTGGGGTCATGCCCATGTAATGGGGATGAGTGGGATATGAAGGTTGGAGAGGTGAAGGGCGGGTTTGAAGGGGCCTTCTAAAGGTTGAGGGTGAAGTGTGGGGGTCTTGAAAGAGGGGGGGGGCAAAAGTAGGGGATGGGGGGACCTGAAAAGGGGGGGCCGCAACGACCGCAGAGCGAGCCGTCCACACCTGGGGGGGGGGGGGGGGGGGGGGGGGGGGGGAGAGCGGTAACGTACATTTGTGCAGAGGGGTGACATTGTCCATGGGTGGGGGGGTCTGGGGGACTCAAGCTCATTTAGAGATCGGGGCACCCTTTCAAAATGGTGACCCGACCTTTGAGCAGCTGGTCTCGCCAGCGAGCTCAGCTCCCCACTGCTGAAATAATTTCTAAGTGTGGGCTAGACTGGGGAGAAACTCCCCAAGGCACAAATAAATGGGGGGGAATTCTCCGGTTGCAACGGCCTGGCAACCGGAGAATTCCGCCTGAGATCAATGGACTTCTCCATTGTCCACGGCACGCCCGCGGTGTTCTTGCGGCGGGCGGGGTGAAAGAATCCAGTCCAATGACAAAGTATGGGTGAATCCGGTGTCACCCCCACCATCACTGAAGTATTACCGGCGTTGCCCCCCCCCCCACCCCCCATCCTCACCCCCCCTTGCCTGTCCGCTCTCCCCGCCATCATCCATAACTGGAACTGCACCCCCCCCCATCATGGTGTTCCCACGAGGGCCTGTGCCAGCAGTACCCCCTGGCACAGGTGGGCACTGACAGGTTGACACTACCTGGTCAGCACTGTGGCAATTTGGCAGTGCCAACCTGTGCCAGGAGGCAGTGCTGGGGCACTGTCCGGCCATGTCCCTTCGCCCCCCCCCCCTCCCCCAGGGGGCTGTGCTTACCTTTGCACCTAGGAGGGATGCCATCAACTTAACCTCACCTTTCCAAAACTGTTGTAAACCTCACATCACGTCGGTGAGGTTTAAATATTCAATGAAGGAGATTGTGTCATAAGGGGCTGGTTAATGATATTAAAATTTGTTGAAATTCATTAAAATGAGATTCCCGCCCTTTGTGGGCACACCCATATTTTCTGAGGGCGAACATAGATAGAACCAGCCCCCCAGCCGAAAGTTTTATTCATTTTTCTGCGCATGCACCCACCCTCCCCTCCCCTCCCTTTCCATGTAATTCAAACTCAGAACCTGGGCATAAGCATGTCTGGAAGATGGTTCTTCATCCTGCCTACCACTCCATATACGCATAAAACAGCTAAGACGGAATTTTATCATTTGTGACCCGTTAACTTTTCCCACCATATTATTTAACACTTAGTCAAAATATATTCAGGAGGAGGGTCCCACAACATTACGCTCTAAATCACCCTGCCCCACCAGCAACCTTGGCTTCCAAGTGATCGAGGAGCCTTTCTTAAAGGGCGCACCAATGTAAAAAATGCAAAAATAAAAATGATCCCCCACAAACACGGAGACCCAAGCCCTCCCCCTCCCCTATTTGGACACAGGAGCCCCCCTCCCCACATATCCCCTCTCCCACACCTACCTCTATGTTTTGGGCACGTTTATGTAATGTGTCCTGTGAGTATATAATTTTCACGTTGCGCAGTAATTCTGAATAGTGCCAATTTCCACAGTACCAATGTCTTGTAAGCTTTCTCAGCTGATTATGGGCTGAATTGCTTTTTGCCACGTGGTCCACTACCTGCTCTATGCTGTGCCATCTTGTTGGACAGTAATTTTTCCTTCAAACATGAGCAAAATGGAACTTGAGACCTATTCCCCACCTATGCATGTACAATTGTTGCTCGTTATGCTTTTACTTAATTGCTCTGTTTTAATAACCTTTGCTCTGGAGTCGCCAGGTATCTTTCTGATACCACCACGAGGTTCAAAGCCAAGTGCTGATCAATAACTCAATACACCAGTTAGTAAGTTTCAAATCAAAACACATTTATGATACACACAGTCAATCACTACTCATGCATAAAACTGTACTTACTAGACTATCACTATAACTATAGGCCTATACTTAGCTTTCAAATGGCCCACCAGGTCAGAGGAACAATGGCTTTTGTCCGGTTCTGAATCTGCAGGCTTCAAGCTGGTATGGAATAGTAGCTAGGAGCGCCTATCTCATAGCGTGCGTTGACTGGAGACTTACTTGGTTGGTGCAGCTGCTAGGCAGGTCTCTCCTTGTTGAGAGTCACGGTCAAAAGTTCTTTGAGAGCTGCCAAGAGCTGTTAGGCAGGTCTCTCCTCGCTGAGAGCCAAGAGAGCGAACTGAACTTGGGGCCTCTACTTTATAGTCCCCAGGGGTTTTGCGCCTTTTTGGGCGGACCCCGGACTTGGTCCCAATTAATTGGACCATGTCCCAATCGTTTCTATCGATTTCTCCAATGTGGCCCTATGTGTCCGTTGGTCTGCCTTTTTCCTGGCTCCCGCTGGCACCGGGGAGTCTGGTTTGGTCCCGATTGCTTCAATGTTTCTAATTGTTTCTGGGGATTGCTCATTAGTATGTAGATGGCTATTGGTTTTGGTTCTGTCTAGGTTCTGCAAATTTTAATACACAGGAAACCTTGCACCTGCTTGTGTGTCCTGTGGCTGGCCAATTTTCCCTGCATTCTTTGCGGGCCTCCATTTTGGAATCGGGAAGTGGCCACCCCAGGTGGCTACACAATGTAATTTGGAAAACCAAGCTACTGCATCTTCACTTTTGCCTGTACCTGGCAAGGTCCAAGGAGCCACAGATATCAGTCCTCTTCATCATAATGAAGTTGCCATTCCAGGAAAAGGCAGAATTAGGTCAAAGTCTGAGCTGGTGTTAATGTAGGTAGATCGGGGAGGAAGATCAAGACCTCAAGATTGATGTGGGGTGTGGCGGTGAGGGGAGGGAGCGAGATCAGCCTCTCAGGATTGATATCAGACCAAGAGAGCAGTGGAAGTCAGAATCTCATCAAAGATGTTGTGAAGGTGGAGGGAGAACAGAAGTCCTCATCATGATTCATATCTGAAGGGAGGGAGGGAGATCAGGAACCCTTGGGATTAATGTCGGTGGTTGAAGGAAGCTCAGAGATTCTTTTGATTAGTGTCGGGAGAGGGACGGAGACAGACCCTTTGAATTAATGTTGAGTAGCAGAGGGAGAGGGATGGAAGACCATTGGGGTTGATTTCAATGGTAGGGAAGGCGGTCGGGGGTCCCAATGGTTGACAGGGGTCTTGGACATGAAACAGTGATATTTGTGGCAAGCACTTTCCATTTATATATTTATTCCATGCTTAGTGCTGGTTTTTGTTTATGCAGGCATGTATTTACCCAGCTATCTTCAAGCTGGCACTGGGTGTAATTTGGACAAACTAAGGTTGTCATAGGGACCTGAAGCTGGCATAGGCAAGGATGCTAATTACTGCACCAAGCTGAGGTCAAGAATCTCTTTTTGTTTGTCCTTATGCAATATGGGGGCAACCTTCCATTCAGAAGTATGTGAGTACCCCTCCTGCCAGCAACTTTGGGGCTTTTATAGGTGGAAGAACAGCACTGTGTGGCCCAATTTAACCCCATTATTTGCTGCAGCCTTGCTAACATCTGTCTGTGTCAGTAGCTTTTAATCTGTATCGAATATTGCATTCCTTTTTATATATGTGCGATGCTGTTAATTTAAAGCAGTACATATTTTGCCTTGTACTCTTTGAATCATGCAGCTTCATTCAGAGCTCCCTCTTTTACTAGCTCATTGGAGCAAGCGAGACAGAGTTCACATATTGCCACACATGGTGCCACTGCATATTTGCTGGCTCTTGTCCCAATCCATGAAATTATTCATGTTGTCTATTTTATCAGCACTTGCAGAACTTGGCAGTAAAATGGGATCTTCTCACTTGTTGATCAGACATTTTCACCAAAAAAAGTCACATTCCACAGCAGGATTAACAAATTCTTTGGTATTTACATTGTCTGCTGAGAGGTTTTTGCAGTTAAGTAAATAATTGGTAAATCCGTTTTCATTATTACTCATGGAATCGCAGCAATATATATTCTGAACCCACGAATGACCACAATTTCATTTGTTTTTATTATGTCAAAAGCATCCATTTTGCTGTATTTTATTGAAAGACAAATGTTGGGCTCATTTAATGTTTTTTATTTATCAATTTATTTATTTAAGTAACTCTTATACGCAAATAGTATTCCTATTCTTGTTACCAAATGCAAATCCATAAATTGTGGTAAGTTTTAATGATTTTAGGAAGATTTAGATTATTACATTTTTATACTGTACTGTAGATGGATTATTTCTCAGTCATCACTTTTTAGTTATTACTGATGAAGCTTGTTTTAATTATTTCAGAGCTGCCCAATGTGAGCAAAATACAGTTTCCATGAAATGTATGGAACGTAGGTGCCCACCATGCTGCCCGCTGCTGCCACAAATTCAAAGTGGAACAAACCACAAATATAATTGGCATGTTGGCAGCAGCATGCATGGCCCCAATATTACCGACAAAGTTCTCATCATAGGGAGTTAAGCCACCTATTCCTCTTGAATCTGCACGGGGTACCAAAGCAAAATGAACCCCACTGCTAAATTGGCGTATTTTGCCTCCTTTTTACTTTCAAAAATTTAGCACAACACACACCAGTTTCTACCCAATACGTTTTCTGTACTCTACCAACACAAAAAAATCTAGTGTTATGACAATACCAGACAGATAATGTGGTCTGTCTTAAGGTTCCAAATAAAATCATCCCTAAAACGTATACTGGTCACAAAGAAGCTTAATTATCCAACAATTGAAGAATAATGGAGCAAAAAAACAAAGAAAACTCAAGCTAAATTAAAAAAAGAAAATTGAAACATTGACTACCTCATATTACAAACAATTAAACAAAACTGGCCGAAATAGAGTCAGTCATGGAATTGAAAAGCTCTGTTGGTGCCAATAGCTCTTTGCCTTCATTCTTGCAGTTCATGATACTAATCAAAACCCCTCAAGTCAACTAATGCCTTGCCAGTCATCTATTGCTCTCCAGGTTTATGACAGGACAACACACAGATACCCGGAGATATCTGTTGCCTTGGAGCTAACTATAATTTTCAGTGTACAGTGCAAACAAATCATTATTAGGTAGTTTTCTTAAAATAGAGTAGAGCTAGCATTTGGCACCACGGTGCAGTTTTTTGAGATGAAGGCAGGGTAGTATTAAATAGTTCTTTTTCTACATTTTAAATTGCTACAAAAGATTTTTAACGAACTTAAGTAAATTTAATTACAAGGCACACTTTTGTTTTCTCTGGAGGATGGTAATTGGTAGGAAACTTGAGCTCGATTCTTTGGTTTCTAGGCTACATCCGGAGGATCCGTGGCATTTTACGTGGGAAAAATCGAGAGCGCCCCAGCATCAATCCTCCAAATGGTGAGGGATTAGCAGCCCTGACAAGTAAAACGCGCAGCCTTCCCGATATAAACGCCTGGAGAACTGCCGGGTCCGTGGCTGCGCATGCGCATTGCGCATGTTGCCGACCTGCAGCGGTCGCGCCGTATGACATTGTGCCGGTTGTGTGTGGACCCAATCTGCCAGATAGTGCCACGCTGGACGCCCCCCTGGACACCCCCGCACCACCCCGGTGCCACCCGCACCAGACCCCCCAGCCCTCGCCGAAGCCCCCCCCCCGGCCAGCAGCATGACTCCCGTCCAACTGTTGGCGGCGCTGGGCACAGTCCGTATTCGCCACACTGGGTTCCTGACCGCTGAAACCACACATCCCCCGCATGGTCGGGAACTCGGCCCATCGGGGGCGGCACATCAGGGGAGGCCCTTCAGGTAACATCCTGAGTCTGTCCTAACGGCGTGCCGCTCGCTCCTTGATGATGCCATTTTGGAGGGGGCGGAGCATCCAAACCCATAAAAAGGGATTCTCCGCCCGATCGCCGATTATGAAATCGCCGTCGGGGAACAGAGAATCCCTCCCCACATTTTTTAAATGGATACATTTTTCAAATGAAGAATGGTTACTAGAGAGAAACACCTTAACTTATGCAGGTTGTGGTTAGCCATCTACTTCCCACAAATCTATTTGCATTTTGTGGGAGAAAGGCAATCTTGTTTTAATTGGTACAAAGATTTTACACAATAATATAAAAACAGACTTTACTATTATGTTGCAGATTTTCCCAGCTTAGTGGGTAAACAATCAGAGCAGTGCTTGTGAACAGTGTCAATTTGTCATCATGAATTCCTAATTGTGTTTAGAGCTAGAAGATAATCAAATCTTAATGAAACAAATTTATTACTAAGAATTTTTATCAGCTTTTATGGGGGGAAAAAACAGTTTCTGAATGTTTTTTGCATACAGAATAATGCCACAGGCCCCCATCTGTTTGTGCAGTTCTAGTTCACTAGTTCAGAGAATGAAATATCACCTCATTATAAAACTGCCATGTATGAGTGAATTTGCAGAGTCTGGCTTCCTCACAGACAGACAAATCTAAACTACAGCAATGCGCAGTGGCAGGTTGAAGATGAAATGTTAAACCTATCAGGCTGCCTTTGTACTATCACTACCAAAGTTAAGCCATGGTCATCTATTATTCTGTCATCTTCTTGTCCTCAGCTGTTCCAGTAGATAAACAAAAGTGAAATTACATCTGAAATGGGCACTGTGTACAAATTAACCTCCTCACTGAATCCTGAACTGACCAAGTCAAACGCGAGTACAGTAGCCGGGATTCTCCGATTGGGAGACAGGGGGCAGGATTCTCCGCTTGCCGACGCAGATTTCGAAATCGGCGATCGGGTGCAAAATCCCTTTTCACAACCGAATCGGGGGTGGTGCCTGTTTTTGGATGCTCTGCTCCCTCCAAAACGGCTTCATTGGGGAGTACGCTGCACGCTGTTGGGACGGTCTCAGGGCGTTACTTGAATGCCCTCCCAAATACTCCACCCCCCCCCCCCGATGGGCCGAGTTCCCGACGGCATGGGACAGGTGTGCTCTCAATTTCTGGAACCTCCTGTGGCGGCTGCGGACTGTGTCCAGCGGCGACACAGTCATAGAACATAGAACAGTACAGCACAGAACAGGCCCTTCGGCCCTCGATGCTGTGCCGAGCATTGTCCAAAACCAAGATCAAGCTATCCCACTCCCTGTCATTCTGGTGTGCTCCATGTGCCTATCCAATAACCGCTTGAAAGTTCCTGAAGTGTCTGACTCCACTATCTGAGCAGGCACTCCATTCCACATCCTAACCATTCTCTTAGTAAAGAACCTACCTCGGACATCCTTCCTATAATGAGGTGACCAGAACTGCACACAATACTCCAAATGTGGTCTCACCAGGGTCATGTACAGTTGCAGCATAACCCCGCGGCTCTTAAACTCAAGCCCCCTGTTAATAAACGCTAACACACTATAGGCCTTCTTCATGGCTCTATCCACTTGAGTGGCAACCTTCAGAGATCTGTGGACATGAACCCTAAGATCTCTCTGTTCCTCCACATTCCTCAGAACCCTGCTGTTGACCCTGTAATCCGCATTCAAATTTTTTCGACCAAAATGAATCACCTCGCACTTATCAGGGTTAAACTCCATCTGCCATTTTTCGGCCCAGCTCTGCATCCTATCAATGTCTCTTTGCAGCCTACAACAGCCCGCCACCTCATCCACTACTCCACCAATCTTGGTGTCATCATCAAATTTACTGACCCACCCTTCAGCCCCCTCCTCCAAGTCATTGATAAGAATCACAAATAGCAGAGAACCCAGCACTGATCCCTGTGGTACATAGCTGGTAACTGGTCTCCAGTCCGAAAATTTTCCATCCACCACTACCCTATGTCTTCTATGTGATAGCCAGTTACTTATCCAATTGGCCAAACTTCCCTCTATCCCACACCTCCTTACTTTCTTCATAAGCCGACCATGGGGAAACCTTATCAAACGCCTTACTAAAATCCATGTATACGACATCAACTGCTCTACCTTCATCTACACACTCAGTTACCTCCTCAAAGAATTCAATCAAATTTGTGAGGCAAGACTTACCCTTCACGAATCCATGTTGACTATCCCAGATTAAGCTGCATCTTTCCAAATGGTCATAAATCCTATCCTTCAGGATCTTTTTCATTAACTTACAGACCACCGAAGTAAGACTAACCAGCCTATAATTTCCAGGGTTATTCCTATTCCCTTTCTTGAACAGAGGAACAACATTCGCCACTCTCCAGTCCTCTGGCACTATCCCCGTGGACAATGAGGACCCAAAGATCAAAGCCTGCAATCTCATCCCTTGCCTCCCAAAGAATCCTTGGATATATCCCATCTGGCCCAGGGGACTTGTCGACCCAAAGGTTTTTCAAAATTGCTAATACATCCTTCCTCAGAACATCTACCTCCTCCAGCCTACCCACCTGTATCACACTCTCATCCTCAAAAACATGGCCCCTCTCCTTAGTGAACACTGAAGAAAAGTATTCATTCAACGCCTCTCTTATTTCTTCTGACTCCATGCACAAGCTCCCACTACTGTCCTTGACCGGCCCTAACCTCACCCGGGTCATTCTTTTATTTCTCACACAAGAGTAAAAAGCCTTGGGGTTTTCCTTGATCCAACCCGCCAAGGACTTCTCATGCCCCCTCCTAGCTTTCCTAAGCCCTTTTTTTTAGCTCATTCCTTGCTCCCTTGTAACCCTCAAGTGACCCAACTGAACCTTGTTTTCTCATCCTTACATACGCTTCCTTTTTCCTCTTGACAAGACATTCAACCTCTTTTATGAACCATGGTTCCCTCACACGGTCATTTCCTCCCTGCCTGACAGGGACATACCTATCAAGGACACGCAGTATTTGTTCCTTAAACAAGCTCCACTTTTCATTTGTGCCTTTCCCTGACAGTTTCTGTTCCCATCTTATGCTGCCTAATTCTTGCTTAATCGCATCATAATTACCCCTCCCCCAATTATAAACCTCGCCCTGCCGTATGGCCCTATTCCTCTCCATTGCAATAGTGAAAGACACTGAATTGTGGTCACTATCTCCAAAGTGCTCTCCCACAAACAAATCTAACACTTGGCCCGGTTCATTACCCAGTACTAAATCCAAAGTGCCCCCCCCCCCCCCCCTTGTCGGCCTATCCACATATTGTGTCAGGAAACCCTCCTGCACACTGTACAAAAATTGCCTCATCCGAACTGTTCAACCTATAGAGATTCCAATCAATATTTGGAAATTTAAAGTCACCCATGACAACTACCCTGAGACTTCCACACCTATCCATAATCTGTTTTGCAATTTCTTCCTCCACATCTCTATTACTATTTGGGGGCCTATTGAAAACTCCTAACAACGTGACCGCTCCTTTCCTATTTCTAACTTCAGCCCATATTACCTTAGTAGCAATATCCCCTTCGAACTGCCTTTCTGCAGCCGTTAGACTATCTTTGATTAACATCACTACTCCTCCACCTCTTTTACCACCTTCCTTACTCTTACTGAAACATCTATACCCCGGAACTTCCAACAACCATTCCTGTCCCTGTTCTAACCATGTCTCCGTAATGGCCACAACATCGTAGTCCCAAGTACCAATCCACACTGCACGTTCGCCTACCTTATTCCGGATGCTCCTTGCACTGAAGTAGACACACTTCAACTCACCTTTCTGTCTGCCGGTACACTCCTGCGACCTTGATACCCTCCTCAGTACCTCACTACTCTCAACACTGGCTTCTGGACTACGGCTTGTTTCCCCCCCCCCCCCCCCCCCCCCCCCCCCCGAAGAGCCGTAGCAAATTTCCCTCCCAGGATATTGGTGCCCCTCTGGTTCAGGTGCAAACTGTCCTATCTGTACAGGTCCCACCTTCCCCAGAATGTGCTCCAATTATCCACGTACCTGAAACCCTCACTCCTACGTCATCCCTGCAGCCATGTGTTTATCTGCACTCTCTCCCTGTTCCTCACCTCACTAGCACATGGCACTGGCAACAAACCAGAGATGACAACATGGTTTGTCCTGGCTCTCAACTTCCACCTTAGTTCCCTAAATTCCTGTTTTAAATCCCCGTCCCTTCTCTTACCTATGTCGTTGGTACCGATGTGCACCATGACTTGTGACTGTTTCCCCTCCCTCTTAAGGATTCTGAAAACACGGTCCGAGACGTCACGGACCCTGGCATCCGGGAGGCAACATACCATCTGTGAGTCTCTTTCGTTGCCACAGAACCGTCGATCTGTCCCTCTAACTATTGAGTCCCCAATAAATATTGCTCTCCTGCTCTCCCTCCTTCCCTTCTGAGCCACAGGGATGGACTTAGTGCTGGAGGTCCATTCACCATGGCTTACCCCTGGTAGGTCGTCCCCCTCAACAGTATCCAAAACGGTATACTTGTTACTGAGGGGAACGACCACAGAGGATCCCTGCACTGACTGCTTCCTCCCAGCCCCTCACACCATCACCCATCTATCTTGATTCTTCGGAGTAACTACATCCCCGAAGCTACTATCTATGACCACCTCTGCCTCCCGAATGATCCGACGTTCATCCAGCTTCAGCTCCAGTTCCCTAACGCAGTTTCTGAGGAGCTGGAGATGGGTGCACTTCCCACAGGTGAAATCAGCAGGGACACTGACGGCATCCCTCACCTCAAACATTCTGCGGGAGGAACATTGCACTGCCTTCCCTGCCATCCCCTCTAGATAAAACAAGAAAAAGAAAGAAACAGCTTACATGTTATTTACTCTACCCCTTAGGTTAGAAGAGTTGGAAGGGTGGGGTGGAAAGGTTTAGGAACCGCCCAACTTAAATACAGGTAAAAATAAAACACTTAAAAAGCAACCACTGCGTCCCGCACGAGAACAGCAATCTGATGTTATGGTCCTGCGCAAACAATTTAAATCTTTACTACTTACCCAGCAGTCACTTTGTCCGCATTCCGACCAGATTCAGCTGGAAACTCCCAACGGTAAGTTTTTAAAAAAATTTACTCCCCTTCTCAGCAAGCACTCACTCAGCAACCATTGCACCCCGCACGCGAACACATCAGGAAAAAGAAAAACTACTTACCAGTCACCAGCCAATCAGTCGGGGGGGAGAGCCATGCCTCTGGCCAGGGGTGCTTCGGCGAGGGCTGGGGGGACAGGTGAGGGGTGATCAGAGGGTGGCAAGTGGGTGTCCAGGGGGGCCACACTTCGGCGAGGGCTGGGGGGACAGGTGAGGGGTGATCAGGGGGTGACAAGTGGGTGTCCAGGGGGCCACTATCTGGCAGGTCAGGTCCACGCATGGCCAGCTCCATGTTGTCCAGCTCGGTGGCTGCAGGTCGCTGCCTTGCGCATGCGCAGCCACATACCTGGCCATTCTCTGGCCGTTTTTGGTGTGGGGGCCGGGGGTTCCCCCCTGTGCCACTGCTAGCCCCTCACCGGTCCTGGAATCGGTGAGGTTCGGTGCCGACACTTAGCCGCAGAATTGGAGAATCCAGCCCTATGTTCTCCTGCCGGAGCCTAATCGAACCTGATTTGTGCTCGCTCTGGGATTGCAAATCAGGAAGCAATTCCCTGTCTTTAGCCATACAAATTTATGTATGGTGAGGATTGTGAGGGATCCCGTTTTCGGCCTGCCATTTTGGGCGGGCAGTTGCATAGCGAAGTTAGCCGACTGGACCCCGCAGCATAATTCAGCCACCCCCCCTGGGATTTTCTGAGTCATTCCAAGAAGATAGACCCCTGACTGGTAGCCGTCAGAA
This sequence comes from Scyliorhinus canicula, assembly GCF_902713615.1. Lineage (NCBI taxonomy): Eukaryota > Metazoa > Chordata > Chondrichthyes > Carcharhiniformes > Scyliorhinidae > Scyliorhinus > Scyliorhinus canicula. Next base: position 37,708,834 of record NC_052156.1, on the reverse strand, counting down.
GAAGAGTGACCCCTGTCGGAAGTCCCCCCAGCAGTTGGGCCCTTGTCTGGAAGCCCCCCCCCCCCCCCCCCCCCCCAAAGTAAAACCACTGTTTGGAAGCTCGAGAGCAGTCCTGACAGAGGCAGTGAAAATAATCACTGTTTTAACACTCACCTGAGCAATACATCTTCTGGCTCAGGCAGAAGAAGCACCACCTGTCAATTGCTGGGAACAGAAACCAGTCAGCTGGATTTAAATCCCCCTCAGATCTTTGATCTGCAAGTCATTCATTAATTTCTATGCTATACAGATTTCAATATTTTGTCGAAGGGCCATTTGGACTCAAAACATTAGCTCTTTTCTCTCACTACAGATGCTGCCAGACCTGCTGAGATCTTCCATCATTTTCACTTTTGGTTTCAGATTCCAGCATCCACAGTAATTTTCTTTTATTGATTTCACTAGGCTGTGATTGACAACTTCCACACACACACCCATCTGTCTGCATTATTTCACTCACCTCCCTTCACGCTTGAGTGGCTTTGAAGTAGTCAGCTGCAAAACTAACTGCAATGTTTACAAACATAGAGCTATGATTGACAGCTCCTGGGCTACATCAAAGAGAGGTCAGTGTATTCTGCCTTGTGGAGGGGAGGGTGGCCCTCTGATGGACTTTGAGGGCAACTCCCTTAACGAGTTACACCTTATGCTCACCTTGAGGTCCATCATGTCAAGGCCACGCTTGTGAAGACCTGCACCAATTCAGGTCCACATGATTCCCGGCCCACAGGACTGGAAAATCACGAGGAACCGGAGAATATGGTGCCCAGCCCATTAATACGATGCAAAAGGGTCTTACTGACCCATTTGCATCCTCCCGCAGGTGCGGGATACAAACCTCAATCCTGATGCCAGCAGGGGACTGGAGTATCTGAACAGGATCAGTGCCCTCTTCTGCCTTCCGCTAGATTCTCCGCCACCTGCCATCAGTGGCGGTGGGCGGGATTCTGTGATCCTGAGGCTAAGTGTTGACGCCGTCGGATCAGCGATTCTGGCCCTACAGGGGACCAGCACAGTACTGAAGTGGTTCACACCACTCCAGCTGCTGATCCCGGCATCAACTAGGCGTCGCAGGGTCCGCACATGCGCAGTGGCACCGGCGCCAACGCGCGCATGCACAGTGGCTCCCTTCAACACGCCGACTCCGACGCAACATGGCACAGGGCTACAGGCCGCCAGCCAGAGAGGCTAGACCGCCGATCGGGCCAGGCCACATTGGAGGCCCCTCCCCCAGGGTCGGACTCCTCCCACGTGCCGTCCCCGACCCTTCCACGCTGGGTTCCCGCCGGCTGAGAGCAGGTGTGGACGGCGGCGGCGGGATTCGGGATTTTTGTGACGGCCGCTCGGACCATCCCGGGCCGAGAAGTGGCGGGGGGGGTGGGGGCTGCGTAGAGCGACCCCCAACCGTCAGCACGCCAACCATGCCGCCGCCAATGGCACCCGATTCTCCGCTCTGCGGAGAATCGTGTGCCAGCATCGGGACGGCGTGGCACGATATGCGCTGGTCACGGGGATTCTCCGGCCCGGCCCCGAGCTGAGAGAATCCCGCCCGGAAGTGTCTGGTGCAACAGAGTATCCAGCCCAGTATTTAGAGGAGTAAGGGCAGCACGGTAGCAGAGTGGTTCGCAGAATTGCTTCACAGCTCCATGGTCCCAGGTTCGATTCCCCGCTGGGTCACTGTCTGTGCGGAGTCTGCATGTTCTTCCCGTGTCTGCGTGGGTTTCCTCCGGGTGCTCCGGTTTTCTCCCACAGTCCAAAGATGTGCAGGTTAGGTGGATTGGGTATGATAAATTGCCCTTAGTGTCCAAAAAAAAGATTAGATGGGGTTACGGGGTGGCGATGTGGGGATAGGATGGAGGTGTTGGTTTAGGTAGGAGGCTCTTTCTAAGGGCTGGTGCACACTCAATGGGCTAAATGGCCTCCTTCTGCACTGTAAATTCTATGAACTCTGTAATATTGTGCCTAAATCATAATGATAAAGAATTACGTTCGAACGAACAGGGGAACATCCAAATCTATCTCAGTTTACCAAGTTTCCAGCTTCAAAATTCAGATTTGGCTTTATCTTCCATGATGTTTTTATCCATTCTTGACTTCTTATAAAACCAGATACTATTTCCATTGTGGATAAGGTGAGTTTATTTGATTGCACAAGAAGCACATAATGCAAAATAAACGCACTACCACACCCTCAAGAATTAGATGAAACCACATCCCAAAATTAATCCAGCATTAGATTACTGAGAATACAAATGCATTTCCTAGACCAGATATCTGTCAAGAAGTGAATTTATTATATTTAACTTAAATGAAATGTCACATGTATGTGCATACTTCCGATAATCATCACATTTAATTCTGTAATATCTTTCCTTTCACATTATTTCCATCATCTTTCTGTCTTGTTATTCTGTCATACTAATGTATTCCTATTGCTCCTCTGAGTCCTTCATGCTTGTTGATAGGTAGGTGACACTGTTGACTACTTACCTGGGACTGTACAGTTCAGCTCCAACATGGTGGGACTGTGGGCACTCACCTGAGTTTTTATAACTTACAGGTGAAACGTTTATGAGTTTGCAAATCTATTTTAAATAGGATCACTGCCTAATCTCACCACCAGTGAAGCCCCATCTAATCCCATCTATATTGCTCTCATCACCGCCTGTTTCCACAAGGTCTTGCTGTCGCTACTTATTTCTATGTCCCATTCCTACAGCCGAATACTGCAGCTCCTGTGAGCTCCCGCTGTTGCAATGAATTTTCCACCCTTCACTTCAGATGTGGGCCGGAATTCTCCAATCGTCGGGATTCACTTTTCCCGCCAGCCCATTGACAAGCGGCAGGAGGATAGAATCCCACTGCCACGAACAGCGCGCGGCCGAGAAACATGTCGCTGGGGGTGGGGGGGGGCAGGGAATCCCACCCATGTTCTCTGCCCATGAACTCCTCACCCTCTCTCACCCCCCTCAACCCCTCTAACACCGCCACGCCCTCTCCTCCTCCATCTATCTGTGTAGATGCAATACAACTGAGCAAGCACTAGAGGGAGCATGGGAGAGGTATAAATACACACTAACAGGAAGTCAGGATACACTTCACAGGAACGGGTGCTGGTAGCAAGACAGACTAGCAGCACAGATGTAACATTAAGTTAAGCACTGAAGAGAGAATGAACTCACAATAAAGCATCTATTTCAACTTGAAGACTACGAGCTTTATTACGACACAAGGAACAACACAGCCCCCACCCCTTCTCCTTTGTGCTCCCCTGTTCTTCCTCTTCCCTTTGAGTGGCGATTGACAGAGAATGGAGGTTGCAAAGTCACACCGTCCCCATTCACTTTCTATCAGCTTTTCAGCACAAGTACACGCTGTTGCTGGTACACTACTGACACAAACGCTCAACGGTGTTCATCAGCCACGGATTGCTATGGTTACAGCTGGCTCTTAGAGTTACTGAATATCAACCCAGTGCTGTTGAAATGTTCTTTTCCAGTTGTTGGTTGGGTAGCTCCTGTGGAAATATACCTGGTTGCATTTGTTATTTCATACAGTTATGTTGATTAGATTCCACATTCTGATTTGAAAATTGTTAACTGAATGTTGCTTATAGTCAAACTCGGGGGGCGGGCAGTTATAATTGCCTATGAGGCTTTTGCAGCAATTTCTTGTTCTCTTCCCAAACGTTCTGACTTTAACCTGCGCTTCTGAAAAGGCTTAAAGTAAACCAGCATGACCCTTTTGTAAATATGCAGATCGAGCTCTGATAATATCCTCAGAGGACGACTTCAATGTTCTTCAGAGTTCTGCATGAAAAGGTGTTGTGACTTTCCCGCCATAGCAATTTAGTGATGTTACGACAGCATAGTGGACAGTGAAGAAGATTACCTAGGATTGCAATGGGATCGGCGATGAATGGCAGATGGAGTTTAACTTAAATAAATGTGAGGAGATGCATTTTGGCAGATCAAATCGGGGCAGGACCTACTCAGTTAATGGTAGGGTGTTGGGGAGAGTTATAGAACAAAGAAATCTAGGAATACAGGATCATAGCTCCTTGTAAGTGGAGTCACAAGTGGATAGGCTGGTGAAGAGCCATTCAACATGCTTGGTATCATTGGTCAGAACATTGAATACAGGAGTTAGGACGCCTTGTTGAAGTTGTACAAGATATTAGTAAGGCCACACTTGGAATACTGTGTGCAATTATGGACACCCTATTATAGAAAGGATATTATTAAACTAGAAAGAGGGCAGAAAAGATTTTCTCGGATGCTTCCAGGACTTTTTCCCCTGGAGCATAGGAGGCTTTTGGGTGATCTTATAGAGATCTATAAAATAATGAGGGGCATAGGTAAGGTAGATAGCCAACATCGTTTCCCAAAGGTAGGGCAGTCTGCAACTAGAGGGAATAGGGTTAAGGTGAGAGGAGAGCAATTCAAAAGGGTCCAGAGGGGCAATTTTGTGGTGAGTGGTGAGTATCTGGAACGAGCGGCCAGAGGCAGTGGTAGAGGCGGGTACGATTTTGTCTTTTAAAAAGCATTTAGACAGTTATATGGGAAAGATGGGTAAAGTAGAGGAATATGGGCCAAATGTGGGCAATTGGGACGAGCTGAGTGGTAAAAACTGGGCAGCATGGACAAGTTGGGCTGAGGAGCTTGTTTTCATGCTGACAACCTTTATAAGTGCGCAGTCAGTTCCAGCATCACCCTTTCTGGAGTCACAGCACAAGTGGAATAACCAATAATTCTTATTAAAAAACCCCCAAATCTTTAGCCATTGGCTGTCAAATAATCATAGTTACTAGCTTTGTAAGTTTAAACATAATCATTGTTTATTTATAACAAGAACAAATATGAAATATGCAGTAATTGTCACTTCTTCGTGACAAGCTAATACCTGGCTCCTTCTTTAACTGGACCCATCCTCTACCCACACACATAGGACAAACACATGGGGGTGGAAAGGGGTTAAAATAATAAGGATGAAGATCAACAGATAGAAGTCTTTTCTTCAAATGATGGTTCACAGCATGCCTTCTTCACAGTAAGTTGTGGATTAAAGTCTCTGGTTTATAGCCTGTAATGATTTTCTCAACAGTTTAACAAAAGATTACTCACAGCTTCTCCTGGACAGGCCCCATTGCTTCGCATTGAACTTTGGTTCCCAGCCTCTGCCTTCTCTGGAGAAAGAATTGGTCGGTTCCCATAGGCCTTTTCTGCAGAGTCACTTATCAGATTCTGAACCTTTCCTACACAGTCTGTAATGGTTCTCCTGTAACCAGATTCATCCAGGCTTTCTGTCAGTTAAGAAACACAATCTTTCTGGAGAAACACGCAGTTGGAAGAGACTGTGTCTTCTCTCTAAGCTGCCAAAATGAAACTTGAAAGATCCTTAGGTCTCTGAACCATTTCAATGGGGTCACTTCCAATCACTACCTGTTACCAGGCAGAGCACAGCCTTTGGCGCCAATTAATTGACAATCAGCCAAATCAATCAAACCGTGTCCCAGGCTCTCTCTGTCATTGGTCAATCTCCAGTTTAAACCAGCGCAGCATTTCCTGCATTCTGCGCTTTGAATTAAGGGCACAGGTCACTTTCCTTAAAGACACTTGTCCATAATTCTCCATGAATCAAAAAGGCGACAGTAAAATAAAATAAAGAGGAAATAAGGGAATAAACAGAGAACAAAAAGGACCCTTACAGTGAGAAGAGCAATCAGGAGAAATCAGACTCAAAAAATATTCCAAAGGGCCCATACTCAGGCAGCTATAAAAACACCTTAGTATACTGCCAGAAAGTTAATGCAGCTACAACAGGAAAGATTCACGGACTAAATGTATTTCTGTTCCTCCAGTAGAGAATAGGTCTATAAATGTATCCCTAAGCTTGACCACTATGGAAATAGCTACCTGGGAACATAGTGGACACCTTTTGCTGGTGCACAGAATTCCATCCACAGGTATCATTTAACAGAAAGGAGGGAACATGATAAATAACATCCAATCATTTCTTTGTTTTTAAATGGGCAATTGAATTTCAATCCATACTAAGTTAATTTGACCATTATTTTGAAATTTCAAATGTTGATGCCGTTCAGATTCCATCTTTGGCCTCAGCATTTATCATAACTATGCAATCATAGAATCTCTATAGTGCAGAATGGTTCCATTCGGCCCATTGAGTCTGCACCGCCCCGCTGAAAGAGCACTCCAATCTCGCACCCTATCCCTGTAACCCCACCGAGGGTCAATTTTGCATGGCCAATCCACCTAGCCTGCATATCTTTGATCTGTGGAAGGAAACAGGAATACCTGGAGGAAACCCATGCAGAAGCAGGGAGAATGTGCAAACTCCACACAGTCACCCGAGGCTGAAATCGAAGCCGGGTCTCTGGTGCTGTGAGGCAGCAGTGCTAACCACTGTGCCACCGTGGAGAGGAAAGCATCCGATCATTGTTTTATAAAAGCATTAGCATTGTATGCAGCTGTTAACGTGCGGCCATACATAACTAACATTCTGCTTGAGGAACATGGAAGTTGATCAATATAACTATGTGAGAATACAAATGGATGTGAATATACTGATGCAGGAGCAACCAGCAACTGGAAAAGAAAATTTAAACAGCTCTGTGTTGGTATGCAGCAACAATAAGAGCCAGCTGTAGCCATAGCAATTTGTGTCCAATAATCGCTGTTGAGCTTTTGTATCAATAGTACCAACAGAGTACTTGTGCTGCAAATTAAGCTGATGTAACAATAATATACTCTCCCTGTGCCTCTCAGGATCCTTGAAAAGGCTGCTCGTCACCATGGTAACCACAGCATTTCTTCACAGCATTTGGCTCCATTTGACAACTGTACCAGTTCAAAACTTCTTAACTTAAACGGTGTCCTTATCTCAATTTTTAAAAAAACAAAAGGAAACTGTATCGCATGAATATAAAATGGTACAATAAGATCCAAGCACATCATTTGTATAAACGGATCGCTGGGAAGGTGGCTTCTAACAAGTTCAGGCTTGGAATTTTCTCTGAGTGTTCACCACTTGCCGTTGGTACTATGTTGAAACTGCAGGAATCTCATTTACTCAGATAAACAGAATTTCCACTTACACTCCTAGACACGGACCTCGTCAAAAAATAAATGCCATGTTGAGAACTTTTAATGCAATACTTTCTCTTAGATACATAATAAACCCACAATAATACTTTCACAGTTTTGAATATGGCCACCACTTCTTAGAAATGTCACATTTACCTGCAGTAAATTTCCACCATCTTTTTGTTGCCATGTTATTTGTGTCATGTCTGTATCATGCTTAAATCTACCTATTAGTCTGACTGAGTTCTCAAGTCTCCCATTATGACGAACTGTGTGCAGCCAACAAAGGTTAAATTAATGCACTTCCTTCTAAACATCTACCGCAGAACAGAGCGGTAGATGGAAAGTGTCAGTAAAGCCTCAGGTAGAGCATAGAATCAGCACCAGGATTGGGAGTGAAACACCTGACTTCACAAAAAGACTGGGAGGAGTCTTTAAACTCTGATTCTTTTGCCCCCCTCCCCTGAATGAAGACCCCTCTGAGTCCTCTGGCCCCCATATCTCCTTCACTACATCCCTTAGCCCTAGGAACTCTTCAACAGCACTTCCACATTCCTCCAAAACGGCCCAGTTTCTGCAAACACTTTCTCACTATCTTTAGACACTGGGGCCTTTCCCGCACTAATTAGAGAAGGACCACAGCCAGTTCCTCATTCAACAAAACCATATCACAGAACATCCCAGTTCATCCATACCCTGGCATCCATCTCCCTGTCCTCCCACATCCTAAGGTACCTCTCAGATTTCAGGATTCTTACCCTCCCACTATATCAATTGCACACCAACCAAGTAACAAATGAGATATCACACTATTGCTAAGGTGAGGCTGTGCAACTATAAGACCACAAATTGATGTTAAGACCAATTAAATCAAAGTTCAATTGCTCTTCAGGGCGCTGGTTTTGTTTCGGTGAAAAGTATAGATAATCGACCGAACCATTACCCATCTCCATGGCAACATGGAATGCCTTGGGATGTCTTCAAACAGACCTTTACATCAGTGCTTCCTGAAGATTTTTCATTGTGACTTCATTTTGAGGCTTGAAAATCGTTGCCATCCCAGAGTGTGAGCCAGGTGGAGGAGGGGCGGGCGTGATCTATCGAGCAGGTGTGGTGGGTGCGGAGAGAGGGGGTGGGGGTGGTTAGACTGAGTTTATTAAATATTGACACTGGCTTCTTTGGAGTAATTCAGGCCCCAATGATCGGTTAGTTCGGCCATGCCCACTATTGAAAAATAAACCTCATTATGGGGCTTCAAAAGCTGCCGAGGAGCTCATACTCCTAAATTCCCATCTCGCCACCCACAATTTAGGAAGTCCAGCTTGAGATTAAATATTCCACGGGTGGAATTTTCCAAAAAATGGCACAGTATCAGGCTCTGACTGAAAACCGCCATATCCCCCTCCTGTTTTCTGTCCAGATATTTTGACACTTCGTTAGAAAGGAATTGGTGTGTGTGCTTTGCGCCGCCACGCTGGTGGAGCTGGGTCTCATCGAGCCAGCAAGACCGGCCACACAGAGATTGGGGTGCCATCTTTAAAGGGTGCCTCGATTAGCGTGAATTCTGAACAACCCCCCCCCCCCCCCCCCCCCCCCCCCGCGCCCCCACAGCCATGAAGCCCACATTTAAAATTCCTTCTTCGATCTGAAGAATGAATTGGATTTGGCTGGGTTTTCTGAATCTCCCACCAGCATCCTGGAATTGACCATAGACCAGAAATCTGTCTGAACCAGCAACATGGGGAGGAATTTCCCAAACATCTGCAAGTGCTGGATCAGGCACGAATGTGAAACTCAGAAGTTTTCCAGCCAGATCAAATGGCAGTCTGCAATTTCAAAATGCTAGAGAGGATTACATAGCCAGCAGGGGGTGTTGGAGCACCTCCCCCATTCTAAATCTCCACTTCCCCCCCCCCCCCCCCCCCCCCAACACCATGCAGGCAAACCGCCCCCTCCAGCACCATCTTCCCCCCCCCCAACACCCCGAGAGGCCCCGCCCAGCCCCAGCTCTGGTACTGCCCCTTGGGGATCCCAACCTGGCTGTTCCAGGGCGCTGTGCCAAGGCACTGTCCAGCCTTGCCCCTCACCACCCAGGGCTATGCTCACCTCCGAGCCCCCGGCATGCTTATCATGACTGGTTACTGTTTTTAAAAATGAGTCGTGATTCCCGGCAAAATGAAATAATGGCAGCAGGGCTGGGGGGTGGGACATCTGGGGACCCTGAAAGCAGCAGCTTTAAGCCGTTTTTGAATGTTAAAATGCATTAAAACTCATGGTAATCAGGTTCACGCCCACACTGGGTGTGGAGCTGATTACATTGCTGGTGGAGGGCAGGAAAGATCTCAAACTGAGATCGCCATGCTGCAAATCCTGTTGTGGTCCTCTCGCCAATTTTAGTGGCCATAATGGGATTGTGCCCAGGGCGTAAGGACCCAGAAAATCACAGCCATTAATTATATAGCTAACAGAGCAGGTCAGAGGATCGGTATTTTCTTGTGCAAAGACACTCCCCAGAGCATTTCCACGACTTGCAAGGCACAAGTGGACTGTGATGGAATACTCTCCACTTGCCTGAATAAGTGCAGTTCCAATAACACTCAAGAAGCTTGGCACTATCAAGGATAAAGTGCACCCTCGATTGTCACCCTATCCACTACCTTCAACATTTACACCCTCCACCACTGATGCACAGAGCCAGCAATGTGTATCATCTACGAGATGCACTGCAGTAACTCATCAAGGCTCCTTGAACAGCATCTGCAGACTCGAAACAGCATTGTGGTTAGCACTATGCTTCACAGTACCAGGGTCCCAGGTTCGATTCCCGGCTTGGGTCACTGTCTGTGCGGAGTCTCCACGTTCTCCCCATGTCTGCGTGGGTTTCCTCAAGGGTGCTCCGGTTTCCTCCCACAAGTCCCGAAAGACATGCTGTGAGATAATTTGGACATTTTGAATTCTCCCTCTGTGTACCGAAACAGGCGTCGGAATGTGGTGACTCGGATCTTTTCACAGTAACTTCATTGCAGTGTTAATGTTAGACTAGCTTGTGAAAATAAAGCTTATTATTATTATTACCAAACCATTACCTCTTCCACCTAAAAGGACAAGGCAACAGCCACAGAAGAACACCACCACCTGCAAGTTCCCCTTCAGATTACACACCATCCCGATTTGAAAATATATTGTGATTAAAATCCTCGACCACCTTGCCTAACAGATAGACTGCAGCAGTTCAAAAGGTAGCTCACCACCATCTTCTCAAGGGCAATTAGGGATGGGCATCAAATGTTGGCGATAGCAACAATAGACACAATCCATAAATTAATGTTTTAAAAAGCTAGTTAAATTTCACAGTATTCTTTGGAATTCCTATGTCTTGGTTATGCCAATCTGCCTTCTGGAATTAGTGAAGTGAATGTCTCTATCTTGAGAGGGAGAGGGAGAGCGAAGGAGAGAGACAGCTTGCAGACAACATCCATCAGCGACAAGTTATACTTGCAAACATTGCTTAATAGTTGCTTTTCCCATATGCCTCAAATCCAACTAACAAAAAAATGGAAATGATTATGGTTTTGACTACCAACTCACTGCACACATTGAAAAGTAAAAATATGTTGTTATTGGTTTTTCCAATGTCATATATTCTAATGATAATTTACTCTTAATAGCATTGGCTCAGTTGGAGCACTTAAACAATCCATCAATATGAACTTGTCCTTGGCTGGTGCACACCTCATCCACTGATCCAGATCAATGTAGTATTTGTCTTTCACTGCAATACAATTTATCACAGTCATCACTAAGTGATAACGTCAGTCAGAACGTGTTTGTTCTTCAGTGCTAATCACATGTTTATGAGCTGTATGCCGATCATATCAGGAAGATTACAATTGAGCAGATCCCCCTTTCCACCGCCTCTCTGAACTATTTCACTGTCACTGTGCTGTCAGACTTCTCATCTGATATTCAGTCTTGGATGTGCCTCAATTTCCTGTGCTTAAACGGTGGGAAAACTAAATAATTTCACCCTGGCACAAACTCAGAGTGGGCACCAGGGCGGCACGGTAGCACAGTGGTTAGCACTGTTGCTTCACAGCACCAGGGTCCCAGGTTCGACTCCTGGCTTGGGTCACTGTCTGTGCGGAGTCTGCACATTCTCCCCTTTTCTGCATGGGTTTCCTCCGGGTGCTCCGGTTTCCTCCAACAAGTCTGAAAGATGTGCTTTTAGATAAATTAGACATTCTGAATTCTCCCTCGGAGTACCGAAAAGGCGTCGGTATGTGGCAACTAGGGGATTTTCACAGTAACTTTATTGCAGTGTTAATGCTGGCCTACTTGCGACAACAATAAAGATTATTATTAATACTCTGTTCCTTTTCCATCAATTCCATGCACCCACTCAGGAAACTAAAGCTATACTGTTCACAACCTCAGTATCCAATTAAACTCTGAGTTGAGCTTTCAATCTCCTGTGCTTTCCATTACAGGCTGCTTACTTTCATCTTGGTATCACCCACTTCTGCCCCACCTCAGTCGATCAGCTGTTGAAACTCTTGTCTATTGACCTTTCCAAACTTGCTTATTCCATTGCTCTTTCCATAGCACTCAGTGCATTTCAGCTCATTCAAAGCTCATACCCTACCTCACGCTAAGCCTTCCTCACTCATCACTGCTGCCCTTGCTCATCTACATTTATTTGTGACTCCATCCCCCCCCAACCCCCCCCCCCCCCACCCAATTCTTTCACCGCAAAATTCTCATAACTATGTTTAAATAACTTTGTGGCCTTATTCACCTCTATCTCTCATCACAAGGAGCCCAAAACATAGCAGAACAATCCCTTCCTCACACTCTGAGCGTGCGCATTCCATCTGCCTACATCTCCTCATTGATGGCCATGTCTTCAGCCAACTAGGCCTCAGTTTCTGAAATTCCTTACCCATTACCCTCAATCCCTCTTCCTTTAGAACCTGCTTAAAGCTCACTTTTTCAATTAAACCTTTGGTCATTCCTCCTAATACTTCCTTCTCTGGCTCAGTGTTAATTTTTGTTTCCTGATTCCAAGTCTCTCCAACACCTTGAGATATTTTTGGACAATGACCCAGAGCCGGGATGGAACCTGGGACCTTGGTGCCGTGAGGCAGCAGTGCTAACCATTGTGCCACCATGCTGCCCTCACTTAAATTCATTTGATGACGCCACTCTCAGTCCTACAGTACAAGTGTAATCAGGTTCATGGTGTCTCCATAATTGCTGTGGAACACATTTAAGGTATCTTAAAACAAGTTCCAAAGTTGCCGACTCATGATAATGACAGTCCAGCCCTAGTCTCTGAAAAAATGTTAACTATTTCCACTAAACTGTTTGAAGTAATCTGAACAATTAATATCATTATCAGAAGAGCACAGGGAACCCAGCTACTTGTGCAGGGTAGGCAGTGAGTATCGGTGGTGGTCCGCAGTCCAGCTAAACGGGGAGGGTTCACAGCAAGAAGGGTTTCCAGCTCCAACCCAAACAAGAATGATGGTTGACATAAAGGTGATCGACCAGCATTGTGGAGACCTTGAAGTGTAACATTGGAAATGCTGAAAGCGAAAAAAAGGGAAATATTCAAAGAGCAAGAGAGAGACTTTATTAAGCAATGTTGTTAAAATATGGAATGTTGTAATGAAAGGAACTGTGGCTGGAAATCAGCATCATTATTTAAAGAAAGGTTGATGGGAGAACAAATGTGAAAGGGTATGAGAAAATGATAGAGAAATTGTACTAAATGTATGTTTACATAGACGCTTGTATAGGTGTGCGGTCACTGAATGATCTCTTCCTTTTCAGTAAAATTCTATCCCTGGAATTTTCTCAGGGGTTCAGCCAATCGGCCACTAGGGGTGCGATGCAATGGAAACATTTCAAAGTATCAATTTGGGTGAGTTTGGTGGGCTGTTTGGTGCTGGCTGAATTGGCCACAGCCGTTATTCAACTGCACTTAATCCCAAAAATAAGTCCCCATGTGAATCTCGACATTCCTGGCTCCTTCACCATCTGATCCATCCGACTGGTGTCTCAGCTGCTCGCCGCTCACAAGGGGGAGCTGCTTTTAAATGCTCCCTCACCATCAGCCAAGACACAAGGTTGGCAGCACGTAGACATGCGCCTCGCTTTGGGGATGCCAACCTGGCCAGGCTTCTCGATACCGTCGATGAGAGGCATGGCACCCTGTACCCCCGAGGGGCTCAGGGTACCAGCAGCAGAGTCAGCAGTTCTGCCTGGGAGGCAGCGGCAGCTGCAGTGAGTGCGGGCAGCATGACCAGGAGGACCGTTGTCTAATGTTGGAAGACGACGAACGACCTCTAACAAACTGCAAGGTGAAGTTACAACCTCTCTCCTCCCTTATCCCTTGTCGCTATGAGTCAACCCGTCATCTTAGGTGGTCCTCAAAGACACCGGGATCTCAGAGTGCCCCAAGATGTAGCAGTTATACACACATATACATGATTCTGAGGCAGTGGCCGGACACAATCTGAACATTCATGGAGTGGAAACCATTCCTGTCAATATAGAGCTCTCCCTGAAGCCCCAGTGCTCGCAGGATGACATGCATGCTATCAATGGTCCCCTGGATGCTGGAAAATCCTGCAGTGGGCTTGGTCCATCTTGAAGGTGGTGTAGTCTGATGCCTAGGCAAACAGAGCATCCATCACCTCCCAGATGCACCTGTGGACTGATGATTGGAAAATGCCACACATATCCCTACTCGAGCCCTGGAATGACCCGGTGGCATAGATGTTTAGTACTGCAGTGACTTTCACGGCCACCAGGAATATGTGTCCTCATCCTCCACGAGGTGCCATGTCTGTGAGAATGTGGCACAGGTACCTCACTTCTTTGTTGAGAAGGAGTCTTCTGCGGATATGCTGTCTGTCAGCTAATGGAAGGGCTGACGACCCTGTCTTGGGGAGTTTGGTGGGACAGACAGGCTGCAGGTCTGGTTGCCCCTGTTATGGGTGTCCACAATATTTAAAGATGGCTTGAAAGACTCACAGTTGCTGGGCTTCCCTTCTGGCTTCCTCCTCAACCTGATAGGCCATTGGGTCTTGAGGCAGCATCCCCCTGCACATGTGGTGCTGCCTCCAGCCTGTGTTGGCATTGCTGCCTGTATGGCATCACAAGCACAGCAGGGGCAGCCTCCATGAGATCCACAACAGCCAACATTTTTGTTCTTGGAAGGAATCAGAGGAGAGAGGCTGACAATCAGTTAGGGCTTCCATGCTGGGACCCTCAAATCCCCTAGGCCTCCCCAAACCCTTACCATGACTGTCCCACCTTCTCTCAGAGTGCCATCCAGCGACCAAGTTGTGCTGGGAAACTTCGCTCTGCACACACACCCCGTTCAGATCAGGAGACCCCTGACCCCAGACCTCTGCTGGGAACATTAGGGAGGCCGTGCTTGGCTGCCGCTTACCCTACGTCCGCGCGAGGATCTTCAGTGGTGAACACCTCCTCACTTCCCCTCAGTAGCCATTGCACCAGCTTTATGTTTTGGAAAGGATTACCAAACGACGCCCATGTGATTTCTCACTGGGGAGTCGGGTAACTCCTGGGAGGTCGTTACATTCAAATTCAATCTCACAAATGAATACAAATTAGGCTTCATGATATTCTCGCCATTTTTGGGTGAGATCTGTAACTCACCATCAGAAGTGGGCTGCGTGAATTGCAAAATGGTTTGCATCCAGCGTGAATCTCGATTTTGTCCTCTTTCGCTATTCTAATGATAATATAATAATAATCTTTATTACCATCACAAGTAGGCTTACATTAACACTGCAATGAAATTACTGTGAAAATCCCCTAGTCGCCACATTCCGGCGCCTGTTCGGGTACACAGAGGGCGAATTCAGAATGGCCAATTCACCTAACCTGCACATCTTTCAGGACTTGTGGGAGGATACCGGAGCACCCAGCGGAAACCCACACAGGCCCGGGGAGAACGTGCAGACTCCCCACAGACAGTGACCTAAGCCAGGAACCGAACCTGGGATCCTGGCGCTATGAAGCAACAGTGCTCTCCAGCTCACCCAAATCCGCATCGGGCACAATGCAGTTGCTGAATCGCGCCCAATGTGTTCAGCCTCTTTTTTGCAGTTACTTGTTATTCCCAGCAACCTTCTACAACATTTGAAGAGGCTAAAATAAATTTTAAAAACATAAGCCTGGTTTGCACGTGGCCACACTTACCTTGAAATTGAAAGTAGCTTCAATTTTACCCTTGATATTTAAGGGCTGGTATCAGAGCAGTTTTCTGCCTCCAGCCCTGTGGCAAGCTTGCAACATCTGACTCAATTCATTAATTGAGGCCAACCATGGAAAATATTGAGGGCCTGGACTGATGGAAAGTCGGTGCCAATAACTCCAGTGCTTTAGTGTGAAAGAAGATCTTGCCAATGTCTACGCTGTTTTGCATAGCTCAACCGCCCCCTGCCAGGGATTGGGGGAAGGGGGATGTTGGAGGGGGGGGAGGAGACACTTTCAGTGGGACCGGAATATCCCTCTGATGGGAACGGCAAGAAAATCCCACCCACAGTTTCTCCAATAGAAAATTACGTAAGCTGATGCTCTTTACATTAATCGTAACTGGGGAAGAGAAGCAGAGGCACAAGGGTCAAGATGGGCAGGAATCTATCAATTCATCGATTTTAACTCCTGAATCTCAACTGCATGTCCTGACATTGACTCATGCCTAAAACTGGAGAGCAGAAGGGTAAATTTGTGGGTGTGTCAGGCAAAATGAGGGAACATATAAATACACGTCTTTTCTTGTATCCATTTTACTACAGAGTCAGCCTTTCTTACTAAAATTCTGTTTAGATTTGTAGCATATCATTCTTATGTATCATTCTTAAAACAGTATTCAGCTATGACATCAAAAACAGGGAAAAAAATCTAAATTATGAACTTACTGACTACCCAATTTATATCACATGGCTCTTGACAAATGGGTCCCATTAGTGAATGATTGACTACTGGAATAAAAGGGATAGGTATTCTTCTGGAAATTTTATGTAAGCTTAATGCTACCGATCTGAAAAAGGATGAGCATTTAGAAAAGTACTGGTCTTAATCTGTTAGCAAAGAACTTCCAGAATAATGTTAGGATCATTTATATCCATTATGAATAAGCACTATAGTGGCTCAGTGATCTTGGATTCCAATGTAAAATTTAACCAAGACAGTTTCTCAGCCATTTTCCTCCACTTAGTTCCCAAGGCGTACCTGGTTCTGGGGAGAAATAATTGTAGCGGGAACATGCTTGCTGAGCCAGGTCACCTTTTTCATGATGACCACACGATTCCTGGGCAATATCCCAATGTAGGTTTGAAGGTGAGGTGACATTAGAATGCCTCCTCTGCCATTTTCCTGCATTTCCACTTGGTGGATACCTACAAAAAGAAAACCTCCATTCCACGAGAGCCTTAGAAATTGTGATCAGCGTCCTTAGATTTCAGGTTTGTGTGTTGTCCTTGCAAAGGTAGTTAGGCAATTTTAATGGGACAGGAAAGAGGAGCAGTGCATCTCGTTTATGCCATCTTTGGTGGCAGCTGTTGGCCCCCAAAGTGGGCAGAAATGAGTAGTGCTGTGGCATGCACCTTTTCAGATGCAGAACACCCTCCTATTCCCAAGGGTGGTTTCAGGCCCAGGTTTCCATTGAAGTATGCTGAGGAGATGAACTCGGAAAGTCATCTGGTTTTGCTGCATTCCAGCCATTTGAAGTGCACTGCACAGTAGCACAGTGGTTAGAACTGTTCGATTCCCAGCTTGGGTCACTGTCTGTGCGGAGTCTGCACATTCTCCCCGTGTCTGCGTGGGTTTCATCCAGATGCTTTGGTTTCCTCCCACAAGTCCCAAAAGACAAGCTCGTTAAGTGAATTGGACATTCTGAATTCTCTGTCAGAGTACCCGAGTGGCGGCTAGAGGATTTTCACAGTAACTTCATTGCAGTGTTAATGTAAGCCTACTTGTGACAATAATAAAGATTATTATTATTATTGATTTAGGTGAGGCTGTGGTGAGTGGAAGCAGAGTTAAAAACTGCTCAAACCTGTCCTCTTCAGCATATCGCAGTTGAACAATCCATACACAATGGAAACTTATTCACATTATCTCTGATCATATTTCATTTTCCCTTGAATAATTGAATTCTCACCTGCTTAAAGCTGTGTTTTTCCCTTGACAATTGGATTGCTGTAGAACACATGGGTTTACTCAGAAATGTTGCCTAATGACACAGTAGTAGCTTCAGAAAGTAATTTTAAAATCTGAATGCATTCACTTCTGAACAAGAAATTAGCTCAGTAAACAATATGACATGATGACTTTATTATGGTATAGCAACATCATTTACCACACACTCAATTGCCTTGTTGCTTCTCCAGGCAATGCTAAAGAGATTGCATTGTGATTCAAAATAGCATGAGACAACACAGTGAAGTAATATGTTAATCTGACTACAGTTCTGAATAGCTCTACCTGTTTCTCAGTGCAGACAGAAGGGAGCTACATAGCCATTTCAATTAGCCTTGGTAACATTGGGACTCGTTTATCAACAAATTCTAAAATCAAATCTTACAGCCTAATTCTACATATTTGAAGGCATCAATTTGCACTATAAAATTATTTAAACATCATTTCATCTTTTGCCAATGTTCTACATCAACTCCTTTTCTGATAGATTTTGATTCCGTATTTAGAGACATTTCCAAGAGCAACAATCACCCTCAGCTGCCTAACCAAGTAGCCGTGTTCCTGGGCTGGAATTCACAGGGTGTCAATTTCTCCCGCCACCTCATGCAAAAGGTCAGTTGTCAGCCCGCTCACCATAAGCCTGGCTGCCCCAAAGCGGGATTACACTGGGTACAGCCTTAATTGTTTCAGAGCAAGACTTCCGCCCCCAATCTGGGAGGAAGTGTTTCTGTAGAGAACTGCGGGCCCGTCTGCTAAGATGGCAGCTCTGTAGTCCCAGCAGCGTCCCAGTACGGTGGCCACTACAGGCAGTCCAGAGAAGAAGTGATGGAGTTGCCTGTCTAAAAGTTAAATCTGGGACTCTAAACGAGCCTGGCTGGCAGACCCCAGCAAAAGAGGGTAGGGGGTTAGGTTTGAGAGGCAGGGGAGGATTAAGGGGGGATATAATCTTTGAGGCATGTCTCTTGATGAGCACAGGAAGCCCTCTGTTATACCCGACTGGAGGCACGGAGTCTGCAACATCAGATGGCCTCACCTGAATATGATCTCCCCAGGTGAGGGGCTGGAGCTATACCCTGAAGCAAAGGTTCCATAAATGCCCCAGCCCAAGTGTGGGCAGGCGTGGGAGACCCTTTTGGGAGTATGAGTTGTATCGAGTAGGTTAAATAAATATTATGTTTTTCTGTCATCGCTTCAGTGTGGTCGCTTGCCTGAAACTTTACACCCTCTCAAAGAATACATCTACCCACCTCATTCCTGCTCACCAGCAGCCTGCTCAGTGAAAACAACTGGGCTACCTGCCTGACCTCCGGCTTCCCTTTCCCTACCTCCAAGGCCTCCCAATAGTCCTCCAAGACTGCCTGATGCCTTCGCCGCTCACTGTGATGTGAGAGACAGGTCAGATATGTCCAGGAAGGAGGTGGGAAGGCTACCCACTTTATTTCACGAGTCCTACTGCCTTCCTTCAAATGAGCTGGCAGGGGAGACCGTAAAATCCAGCCCCATATGTGTGAGCCATGAAAGTGAATATTGACAGGTTATGCAACTACACAGAGCATGATAGCTCATCTTATCCTCTTCTCATTGGAGTGATATGAACACATACGTCCAGCAGAAGTTGCCGGATTGAAGTCAGGATGAGAAACTCTGCTGACAGAGGCCTACATTCTTAACAGAGGACACAGAGCCAATTAAGGTTTCTCTACTCCAGGCATGGAATAGGTGGGCAGGTGAAAATCATAGCTCCTCTATAGATCTCTAAGGACTATCACAGCCATTCATGTCCAACACACTTCTCATAGAATCCTAGAATCATTACAGTGGAGGCCATTCAGTCCATTAAGTCTGTACCAACCCTCTAAAAGACCACCCTGCCTCGGCCCAAGCCCCAACCTAGCCTTGTAACTCTGTAACCCCAGAAATTTAACTTAGTCAATCCGCCTAACCCGCAGACTTTTGGACTGCGGGAGGAAACCGGAACACCCGGAGGAAACCCACACAAACACAGGGAATACGTACAAACTCAACACAGACAGTCACCCAAGACTGGAATTGAACCAGGGTCCCTGGAGCTGCGATGCAGCAACGCTAACCACTGTGCCACCGTGCCGTCCCCTTCAGAATGCTTCTGAGAGTAAATATATTCTAATTCATCGTGGAGTTATTATCTTGATTTTTTTTCTCTACTAATCCTCAATACTGTTACAACTGAGCTAATTCAGTTAACCCACAACAAATTGGAGATTGACGGATTAGCTTCATCATTGGCAGCCATCATTCGTTGGAGAGTACCGTTCCATTAGGGCAGGAATCCCTCAAAAGTGGTGCAGCGCCAAAGTCAAGGCTTCACCCTAAATCCCTCCAGCCGCCACGAATCAACGAGGATTAAAGTCTTTTAACTCGGCTCAATAAACAACTCCTGGTATATTACACTAACCATGCAGACCAAGAAAAGATGTGCACAAGGATAAAAATAAAGATTTAAGGATGAGTAGGGCTTGTGAAAATGCAGCCACTCCTGCGCTCACATCACATGACCTGCTACGGGTAATTTTATAATTGCCAATTGCACCTGCTGCAGATTCATCTTTTGTTTCTTTATTTGTCCCATTATCATCTCCTTTTGCCTTGCACTATCATGTGATTTTCCATTTAATAATCCCTTCTGCTGTCCATCCTAACACAGCTTTTCCCTTTTGTTCTACCCTCACCATTCCCACTTTCCCTGCTTATTACTTGCTTAAAACCTGTTAAACCTTTGACCTTTTCCAGGTCTGACACAGAGTCATCGACCTGAATCATCAACTCTATTTCTCTTTCCACAGAAACTGCCTGACCTGCTGTGTGTTTCCAGCATTCTCTGATTTCATTTCAGATTTTCAGTATCTGTGGTATTTTCCTTTTCCATCCATCGTCTGCTGGTTTTGTGCTGTTTGACATGGTGCATTTTTCTACTGAGTCATTCAAGAAACTGCTACATCTATTCTGACACATGAAATATGCAGTTTGCTACAGTAAATAAAAATTGCATTATATTTGTTACTGGAAAGCTTTGCGTTATGGAGGTTTAGACACAGAGGGGTGAGTTTTACAGAGACCAAGCAGGAAAAGCTGGCTGCCCAACAGTGATAATACACTGGGCAGCTTTAATTATTTAATAATGGGACTTGCACCCCTCAGGGACTGGAAGTCCCACCGAACAGAGTTGTCAGCCAATCAATTTGCTCAGCAGTAATGTAGTCCCAGAAGTGCCAGAAGAGAGTAGTGGTCACTGCTGGGACTACAGGCAGTCCATGAGAAGGCGTCTCTTGGATTTGAAGATAAATACAGGCATTTGAGCAGGCAGGAATTGAAGAACCAGCAAGGTGGGGGAGCGGCGAGGTGGGGTGGGGGTAAATTTTAGGGGCAAGGGGTGAAGGCACAAAGGGAGGGTACCATATGGGGAGTGGGGGGTAGCCCCACTGGGCCCACGGGACCCCCCCCCCCCCACACACACACAAAGGGAATAACCCCCTTCTTCCTTTCTGACAGTGGCACACACTATCAAAGCTCCTTCCCCAGTGTCACATCTTAGTAGTGGAGATTGGATGAGTTCTTTAAGCGAATTGGAAATTAACAAACGTGACACCACTGTTTAAAAAAGAAGGTCGGCAGAAAGCGGGTAATTATAGGCCAGTTACCTTAACTTCAGTAGTAGGGAAGATGCTGGAATCTATCACCAAGGAAGAAATAGCGAGGCATCTGGATGGAAATTGTCCCATTGGGCAGACGCAGCATGGGTTCATAAAGGGCAGGTCGTGCCGAACTAATGTAGTGGAATTTTATGAGGACATTACCAATGCGGTAAACAACGGGGAGCCAATGGATGTGGTATATCTGGATTTCCAGAAAGCTTTTGACAAGGTGCCACACAAAAGGTTGCTGCATACGATAAAGATGCATGGCATTAAGGGTAAAGTAGTAGCATGGATAGAGGATTGGTTAATTAATAGAAAGCAAAGAGTTGGGATAAATGGGTGTTTCTCTGGTTGGCAATCAGTAGTTAGTGGTGTCCCTCAGGGATCAGTGTTGGGCCCACAGTTGTTCACAATTTACATAGATGATTTGGAGTTGGGGACCAAGTGCAATTAGTCCAAGTTTGCAGAAGACACTAAGATGAGTGGTAAAGCAAAAAGTGCAGAGGATACAGGAAGTCTGCAGAGGGATTTGGATAGTTTAAGTGAATGGGCTAGGGTCTGGCAGATGGAATACAATGTTGACAAATGTGAAGTTATCCATTGGTAGGAATAACAGCAAAAGGGATTATTACTTAAATGATAAAATATTAAAACATGCTGCTGTGCAGAGGGACCTGGGTGTTCTAGTGCGTGAGTCGCAAAAAGTTGGTTTATAGATGCAACAGGTGATTAAGAAGGCGTATGAAGTTTTGTCCTTCATTGCTAGAGGAATGGAATTTAAGACTAGGAAGTTTATGCTGCAACTGTTAGTGAGGCCTCACCTGGAGTATTGTGTTCAGCTTTGGTCTCCTTACCTGAGATAGGACATACTGGCACTGGAGGGTGTGCAGAGAAGATTCACTAGGTTAATCCCAGAGCTGAAGGGGTTGGATTATGAGGAGAGGTTGAGTAGACTGGGACTGTACTCGTTGGAATTTAGAAGGATGTGGGGGATCTTACAGAAACATATAAAATTATGAAGGGAATAGATAGGATAGATGCGGGCAGGTTGTTCCCACTGGCGGGTGAAAGCAGAACTAGGGGGCATAGCCTCAAAATAAGGGGAAGTAGATTTAGGACTGAGTTTAGGAGGAACTTCTTCACCCAAATGGTTGTGAATCTATGGAATTCCTTGCCCAGTGAAGCAGTAGAGGCTCCTTCATGAAATGTGTTCAAGTTAAAGATAGATAGTTTTTTGAAGAATAAAGGGATTAAGGGTTATGGTGTTCCGGCAGGAAAGTGGAGCTGAGTCCATGAAAGATCAGCCATGATCTCATTGAATGGCGGAGCAGGCTCGAGGGGCCATATGGCCTACTCCTGCTCCTAGTTCTTATGTTCTTATGTTGTTATGTTAAGTTGTCAATTAATTAGCCAAGTAAGGGCCTCAATAGGCACAAGGGTGGGCAGGCTGCCTGACACCTTACCTTTCCCCAGAATCTTTTTCAAGTTTTATGGGATGTGGGCATCACTGATATAACCCCGTATCTACTGCCCATCCATAATTGGCCTTGAGAAGGTGGGGGTGAACCGCCTTTTTGAACCACTATAATTCATGTGGTCTGGGAAAACCTAGGTACACCTAGATGCACCCAGAGTATTGTTAAGAAGGAATTCCAGGGTTTTGACCAAGTGCCAGTGAAGGAATGGGCAATATAGCTTCAAGTTAGGACGGTGTGTGACTTGAAGGGCAACTTGCAGGTGTTGGTGTTCCCGTGCATCTGTTGCCCTTGTCCTTCTAGGTGGGAGAGTTTGCAGGTTTGGTAGATGTTGTCGCATAACCCTTGGTGAGTTCCTGCAGAGCACCTTGTATATGCTGCATCTATACATCTGTTGTGGAGGGAGTTAATGTTTAAGGTGGTGGATAGGGTGCCAATCAAAGGCATTGCTGTGTCCTGGATGGTGCTGAGCTTCTTGAGTATTGTTGGAGCGGCATTATTCCAGGCAAGTGATGAGTATTTCTGACTTGCGCCTTGTAGATTTGGAAGAGTCAGGAGGTGAGTTACTCCCTACAGAGTTCCCAGACTCTGACCTGTTGTAGCCACAGTATTTATATGGCTAGTCCAGTCAATGGGAATCCACAGGATATTGATGGTAGGGGATTCAGTTATGATAATGTAATTATGTGGGATAAACCAGGGGTGAGTAGGAAAGCAGTTTGCTGGCCACCCACTTTATTTGGCACCTTCAAATATGTCGGTGGTGAGGGCCTAAAATTCACACCAAAATAATGTTTAACAAAATTCATTGAATCTCTGCTGGCACAATAGCAACTTTGATGAATTTGTAGGCTTGGCTTCTGTTTTCGTATTTTTTCTACAATCGCACTTATTTTTCGTTCAAATACTTCACAGAAATTATTTTTTTTCCAGTTAAGGGGTAGTAACCCAAGTAGACACGGGAGAATGTGCAAACTGCACACAGAAAGTGGGCGGTGCCGGGGTTCACAGTAATTAAGGTCTGGATTTTAACTTTGCAATCTTGTAAAAATGATGGGTTTGATCCGGATACAGAAATTGGACCCTCATTTCCAACAGTTTAAATTTTGACCCACATGGAAAAGAGGGAAGAGCATAACTCACACAGGCGGTGATCTGAACTCAGGGAGCCATTTCATATTGAGTTCAAATGGGCCCCAATAGCAAGGTCCTTACCCACAGTGTAGAACTCACAAATTGAAGGATTAGGCATAAATGCTCTTGAAGAGTAAGTGAGGTCTGTATAACTGTCATGATCTGAAGTTTTTTTAATCCACTGTTCTTTAAACTTAATAAAGGTAGGTTGTGGGGCAGCACGGTGGCACAGTGGGTTAGCACTGCGGCTTCACGGCGCAGAGGTCCCAGGTTCGATCCCGGCTCTGGGTCACTGTCCGTGTGGAGTTTGCACATTCTCCCCGTGTCTGCGTGGGTTTCGGCCCCCACAACCCAAACATGTGCAGGGTAGGTGGAATGGCCACACTAAATTGCCCCTTAATTAGAAAAAATGATTGGGTACTCTAAATTTTTTTTAAAAGACAGGTTGTGTGGTGAATGTAATATATATGATATGATAATTCACACTGTCTTTGTAAGCGCAGTAGCGTTATCCAACCACTAGGGGGAGTAGCTCTGGGAGTACTCAGGAACTTGTACTGGGCTCCGCCCTTGGCTCCGCCCACGACTCCTCCCCCTAGTGCTGCTGTATAAATAGCCTTGTCCAGAGTCAGCCTGAGTTCACTAAGAGTTCATCAACGGGTAACAGGCTGGCTCTGAAGTAAGTCGATTAAAGCCTAGATCAGTGGTTCTCAACCGGGGTCCACATGGACCCTGGGGGTCCATGTAACATTACTGGGGGTCCACACAAAAAAATATCGAATTGGGGGTCCACGGTGATATATTAGTGGTCCATAGAGCAATTCTACTTCAGAACAATTGTTATTACTGAGAATCAAGTAGAAGAAAACAATGTTTGTTTTCATGATGAATATTCACCTTTCTCTCTCTCTCCCTCTCTCACACTGACAAAGGTCAAAGAGAGATTATAATCGATCTAATTTACCTTGAGGGCTGAAGGGGCTCAGAACCAAAAAGATGCATTTGCTGTGTTTATTTTTGTGGTACTGTATTCTGAGAAAAAAAAATCCATACCAGTTGATGACAAATGGGTTTATTGTGCTTATTAAATACCCACGGTTGACCTGACGCTTATGCCACGTTTCTCCTTGACAAGTTTAATGAATGATTTAACACAAAAATCACTAGAAACTGTGTATATTTGATATGAATTGGTTATTTTTAGAGTAATTTAATTCAATTTAGTCAGTAAAAAGTTTTTTCATTACTTTTCATATTAGAATAAGTTTGGCAACGTACGAAAATACCGCTAATCCGTTTCCAACCCTCATGGTAAGGTAGATGGACTTTAGGATTAGTTTACCACGCATATAAGAAGCTTTTTTTTCTGTGGAATGGCTATGGGGGTCCACAAAAAAAAATTAAGAGGAAAAGGGGTCCATGGGTTAAAAAAGGTTGAGAACTCCTGGCCTAGATTCATATCGGAAACACGTGTCTGGTGAATTGATGGTTCCATCAGGTTGCAGCTACCAGTAAGAATTAAAAACAAAAGTCTGCTGGACTGTTTTGATTGACAAGCCATCTACAGAAGGTTAGGAAAAACTGTAGCATCTGTCCATGCAGTTTAAATAGAATTCTTTGGTTAATATAATGTATCAGAGTAACACCAGTGTCTGATGTATGTCACATGTTAAGCAACAATATAATTGGAGCATTTTGTGGATTTTTGGGGCATTCACCATTGTATCCTGTTTGAACAGCATCTTTAAATAAACCCGTTGCACTGTGTTATATGAACTCGACTTGAGTTGCATGAAATTACTGTGGAAAGTTCGTACCACACTTAGCAACTAGGCTGAAGCCTTTACGCACATTGCTTTGTAACAAACAAGCGTGGCTCTGGATGAACGATTGTGAGGATGCCTGACAAAATGTCAAAAGAAATTGCAGGAATCAAAGTTATTGGTCCATTATAACCCAAAAGTGAATCTGCAGCTTGCTTGCGATGCATCATCCTCTGGGATTAGAGTAGTTGTCTCACATATAATGTCTTCAGGCGAAGAGTGACCAATAGCATTTGCTTCTAGGACTTTGACTAGCGCTGAGTCCAACTATGCTCAACTTGAGAAAGAAATCTTCAGCATTATTTCTGATATTCAAAGGTTCCGCCATTATTTATTTGCTGTCAATTTACTCAATTGACCGACCATCGCTTAACAACAATTTTTGGGACCCCTTCACTTGCTGCTAGTCGATTACAACGTTGGGCGTTAATCTTGTTGGCACACAATTATGTCATTGAATATCATAGGTCTGAACAGCAAGCGAACGTGGATGCTTTGTCCAGACTGCCGCTGCTAGATCAACAAAACCAAAAGATAAACACGAATCTGATAAACACTTTAACAACATATTCTATCTGTCTCATGTGAAAAATGTCTTCTCAGGTGTGAACATTTACCCGAAAATTTACCCAGTGTTGGGGAAGGTATTGGACATGATTCAAAAAGGCACTCTAACATAAGAGCACAGAAAGAATCCAGATCTTAAACCCTATCTTACCAAGTAGCTTGAGTTGACAGTAGAAAATAGAATATTGTTGTGGGGTATGAGAGTAATAGTTCCATTGTGTGTAAGAAATAGAATCTTGGAACAGCTGCACGTGGGCCATCCCGGTGTAGTTAGAATGAAGGAGTTGGCCATAAGCTAATTCTGGTGGCCGGGGTTGGATGCCCAAACATAGGAGAAGGTGGGGTTATGCCAATCCTGCGCTGCGTTGAGTAATATACCTCCACTACAACCTTTCATCCATGGGAATGGCCAACCAGACTATGAAATGAATCCATGGCAATCATGCGGGCTCACTCAAAAGACATATGTTTTTGGTCATGGTTGACGCGCATTCAAAGTGGGCGGAGATTGCCATCATGAAATCGACAACTACAGAACAGACCATAGAAAAGATTGACGAGGTATTTGCCAGATTCGGAGGACCTGAACAACTCATGAGTGATAATGGTACTCAGTTCACATCAGCCGAATCGAGGACTACCTGCAGGTGTCTGGCATCCGCCATATCAAATCTACCCCCTGCCACCCAGCTACCAATGGCTTAGTTGAATGTTTCATACAATCACTCAAGCATGCAGTGAAGGTTTGAGGGATAAAGTCTTTCTACCTAAACATGCCAATAGCTTTCTAATGACATGCAGAAACACTACTCATTTAACAACACAAAGCTCACTGGCTATACTGATGGAACTAGGCACATAGTTCGACTTCTTGACTCCGCCTTCAACTTAAGAGATAGTCAGGTAACATCAGACGCAAGTGGCCAGAAAGGAACAACATTCCAAGAGCAGAGTCTTGGACTGTGGGAAATATGTTTTTGTGAGAAATGACATGTCAGGTGAAAGCTGGACTCCAGCAATTGTATGAATCAAAACAGGTCCAATTTCATATACTGTACAATCTGATGATGAATGAATTTGGAGTCAGCACGCTGACCAATTATTGTCTGCATGTAGTGAGTGTATAGAATTTGTACCAGATGTTTTTACCACAGAGAGTATGGCCAGCAACATACCCAGCTTGAGGACCACAACTGCCAAAATTACAGAATCTGTTACAGCAGAATCATCCACACAACCAGAGACATGTTCCTGAGTTGGTTTCACCAGATATAACACTGACCAGTGTACAGGACGACACTCCGAGTACCCCTAAGAACCAAGTGCCTGAACGTTGTGTTATGCAAAATGAGACAGGGGTCCACCCAAGAGGCTGTTTTACCAATGTACATATGTATCTGTGACATAACAATGTTAGTTATGGCATAATATGTTGGATCTGTGTTAAATGTTTAATTAAGTAAAAATGCTGGGGACACTAAACGAGTAAAGAGGGAGGGGTGTTATGTATCAGAGTAAGAAACATTGGCCTGCGCAATGTCATGTGTTATGGAATGATGTAATCGGAGCAGTTCACAGGCTTTCGGAGAGTTCTCCATTGTATACTGAGCAACATCTTAGAAATAAACCCCTTGCACTATGTTATACAAGCTCGACGTGTGCCATCTCTGATTCTTTCTCATTACGGCTAAAACAAAGAATACAGTAGTTACATTTCCCTAAGGGCTCTATTGTTATCATGAATGCTTGGCTGAATTTTATCTCAGAGTTTGATTGACAGTTCAGAGAATCTATCAAAATACATTTTATGCTGTCTGAGTCCGAATATAAATTTTCTTGCTTTTATAAATGATTAAACATTTGAGATTTAAAATCTTTGAATGGGTTTCATGACTGGGATTTTTTTTCATAATCAAATGTGTTTACGTGAGAGCTGCATTAGCTTATTAGAAGTCTTTTTCATCTCCACATATTTTCTGAGGTCTGCCCCATGGTGGATACTGGGTAAGTGACGATGAAAGTGGCATGAGGGGTGTGGTTTGAGGATGCATGATGCTGTGGCTGAGGGTATGAGTTAAAATTAGTTGGCATAGGCGGTTTGAGGGACGATGGGGCATGGATGGGACATGAGATGGCCATAAGGATATGAGGGGTCATGGCAGGGTGGGGCGGTTGTTGTTGAAGTGGTATGAGGAAATAGGTCGAGAGTGCCTAACTGGGACAAAGTCCCAGAGAACCAAGGCAGACCTTCCAATCAGCCCACGTTCACATTCATCTGTCCCCTGAGCTGCCTGTGCTCTGCTTCTGTGGTCAGCAGGCCTGTCCATGTCTACAACCTCCCCCCACCCCTTGAACCCCACAGCCAAAATGGTGTGATTCAGGGTACTTTTTATCAAGTCTGACACGTCGTAAAATTTCTTGACTTAAACCACCCACCTCTGTGGCAAGTCTTTGGTGAAGAATCTGAGTGCACATGGATAAATATTCCTTCTTCCTTTTGTAGAAACGTCAGTGAGAATGATTTATCATGACTACATGCTTTATTTCAATGGATACTTGTCACCTTACAATCTTCACCTGTCACAGTGGGTATTCTTGACCAGCTTCAATCCACACACAGGGTGGTTAAACGCAGAAATGCTTCATTCTGTGGCAGACACGTATGACTTCTACTGCATCTTTGTCTTGTATGACAAAATACTTCACCGATTTATCTTATTTGTCTTCTAATGCAGACTTTGCTTTTTCTATTCACTGCCCATTGGAATTAGTTTTTGTAGGGTATCAGCACTACCATTATTGTGGGTGATTTGGATGACACAGAGTACACATTATGCAACAGATCCCCTCCTTACAGGACTAATCATTAGATTTGGTAAGATATTGCCATGGATGCTGGAAATGGCAGTATCAGTAAGGTTTCTTTGGAGGAGCACCACATATTTTTAAAAAGCACCAATTACATTTATTAAAACAGAAACAGCTGTGATACAATATTAGAGTCAGCCACTGCTAGTGGATCCCCCAGGGTGTTGCTCAGGATATAGTGATAATTAAAGTGCTACATCAAGGCATCAGAACATGAAGGGGAGGTATACACATTGCACTGAAAGCATGTGAAAATGAGCTTGTGATTGACATGCACATGAAAATTAGCAAATGTGACCCCACTGTTTAAAAAAGGAGGTAGGCAGAGAGCGGGTAATTATAGACCAGTGAGCTTAACTTCGGTAGTAGGGAAGATGCTGGAATCTATCATCAAGGAAGAAATAGCAAGGCATCTGGATAGAAATTGTCCCATTGGCAGACGCAGCATGGGTTCATAAAGGGCAGGTCGTGCCTAACTAATTTAGTGGAATTTTTTGAGGACATTACCAGTGCAGTAGATAACGGGGAGCCAATGGATGTGGTACATCTGGATTTCCAGAAAGCCTTTGACAAGGTGCCACACAAAAGGTTGCTGCATAAGATAAAGATGCATGGCATTAAGGGTAAAGTAGTAGTATGGATAGAGGATTGGTTAATTAATAGAAAGCAAAGAGTGGGGATTAATGGGTGTTTCTCTGGTTGGCAATCAGTAGCTAGTGGTGTCCCTCAGGGATCAGTGTTGGGCCCACAATTGTTCAGAATTTACATAGATGATTTGGAGTTGGGGACCAAGGGCAATGTGTCCAAGTTTGCAGATGACACTAAGATGGGTGATAAAGCAAAAAGTGCAGAGGATACTGGAAGTCTGCAGAGGGACTTGGATAGGTTAAGTGAATGGGCTAGGGTCTGGCAGATGGAATAACATGTTGAGAAATGTGAGGTTATCCATTTTGGTAGGAATAACAGCAAACGGGATTATTATTTAAATAATAAAATATTAAAACATGCTGCTGGGCAGAGAGAACTGGGTGTGCTAGTGCATGAGTCACAAAAAGTTGGTTTACAGGTGCAACAGTTGATTAAGAAGGCAAATGGAGTTTTGTCCTTCATTGCTAGAGGGATGGAGTTTAAGACTAAGGAGGTTATGTTGCAATTGCATAAGGTGTTAGTGAGGCCACTCCTGGAGTATTGTGTTCAGATTCGGTCTCCTTACTTGAGAAAGGACGTACTGGCACTGGAGGGTGTGCAGAGGCGATTCACTAGGTTAATCCCAGAGCTGAAGGGGTTGGATTATGAGGAGAGGTTGAGTAGACTGGGACTGTACTCGTTGGAATTTAGAAGGATGAAGGGGGAACTTATAGAAACATAAAATTATGAAGGGAATAGATAGGATCGATGCGGGCAGGTTGTTTCCACTGGCGGGTGAAAGCAGAACTAGGGGGTATAGCCTCAAAATAAGGGGAAGTAGATTTAGGACTGAGTGTAGGAGGAACTTCTTCACCCAAAGGGTTGTGAATCTATGGAATTCCTTGCCCAGTGAAGCAGTAGAGGCTCCTTCATTAAATGTTTTTAAGATAAAGATAGATAGTTTTTTGAAGAATAAAGGGATTAAGGGTTATGGTGTTCGGGCCAGAAAGTGGAGCTGAGTCCACAAAAGATCAACCATGATCTCATTGAATGACGGAGCAGGCTCGAGGGGCCAGATGGCCTACTCCTGCTCCTGGTTCTTATGTTCTTATGTTCAGTGAAAATGAGCACTTTGTGACTCTTCATGAGAACTGTGTGGCCAATCGGGATTAACTGTGTCTGACAATTTACTCTGTGATGGCACATCGTCAGATACAGCACCTGTAATATCCATGGCGTTTCTTCAGCAGGTAAAAAGTTATTCAGGTTCCTGCGACTAACTAGTGGTGGAGAAGGGAGTTCTTGAGGTCTTGGGATATTGGGATGGTTTTCAGATCAGTGAGCACTGGGAATGTAATCTGAGGGTTTATAAGTACCAGGCGGAAGTCTAGGTAGCTGGGAGCATCAATATAAGATAGCCACCAAGAAATGCAATAGGAAATTCAGATGCAGCTTCCTGGTAAGAGTGGTAAGAATATGGAACTCACTACCACAGGGTATAGTACGGATGCATTTGAGGAGAACCAAACAAGCATTTGAGGGAGAAGGGAACATAGGGTTACAATAGTAGATTTAGATGAGAAAAGAAAGGAAAAGGCTCCTGTGGATAAATACCAAGATGGGCTTCTTGGGCCAAATGTCCTATTATGTGCTGTACATCCTACATAGTCCTATATAATCCGGTGTGGATTTGAACTTGAGCTCAAATATAACAGAAAAATGCAACAGACAGTACTCTCTACAATATCAACATTATTCTAAAGCACCTCAAATTATGAATGCAAAAATTGTGAAATGTGTGTCTTTTTAATGTAATCATGTTACAGATTGCCCCTTTAGTTCATAGTTCAAAGCTGCCACATTTAAAACTAAAGATGGTTTGATATATTATTCATGTGAAATTGCATATCCGGTAATATTTAGCGACCAAAGATAAGATATTTGTGCTGACATTTTACAAGTATTTCATTGTGTTTTGCATCAGATGGAATGCAATTTCTGATTTTCTTATGTATTAAAATGTCCAGATGGTCCGCCATTATATAATTGATGGGTTATAATATATTACATAATAATTGGGTTTTTACATCAATGAAATGGCTTTCTTGCTTAACGGATCGAAAAGAATCAAAGTCCTTCATTCTAATGGATTTTTAAGAGATATTTAGACTAAGGAGTTTCATAAGAATTGGTCTTATATCTTCCATGTGAAAGTCCCGAGCTGAAAGACACATCAGTGATCTGTTTTTATTCCAAGACTACTTCACACAAATTGTTGTCACATCAGAAAATTGTGAGGAAAACAGTGAACTCTAACAGATCATAGGATTTTAAAATATTGTTTGCACCTTCTAATATATGTTTCTGTCTATAACATAGGTATAAACGAATTGGACTTAAACTGTACAAGTCTGATTCAGACTCTGATAATTTTTTTGCTATCTGATAGATCAAAGACATAGATGGAATTACATATAAATGCTACAACATTTTTCAATTGTTTGATGATGATTGTGTTGCCTCTGCAAAGGCACAGGGGCAAAATCTTCAGACTGTGGTTGACTTGCGGAAACCCGTTTGAGGTTATTTCAATAGGGTTTAAATACCTGACAAATATATTGTTGATTTGCAACTGCTTTTGAATAAAAATTAAGCAGAAATGTCCACGTGATATCCTACACCCCAACATTACACTATGTTGGAGCTGCAAAGATAAGCACCTCCCAACTGTCATCAATCACAGGGAATTTTGGAAGATCAACTGCACATATAATGCCAACCTAATTATTTGTGAATGACTTTTAATCTACAAGACATTTACCTGGCATTCAGTTTCAACTTTTTGAAGGAACAATATTAGGTGCTGTGTAATTATCTTGTCTAGATGCAAACATAGCAAAATGTCCACTGTGAAATAAATGTACAATGCAGGTCTGCTTGAATCAAAATAACAATTGGTGCACCTTTATTATATAGAGTATTTCAGGTCAAGTTGGTATTTTAGCTGTGACTGCCACAACATACCTCCTCCAGCTATTTCAGTCTTTGTCCCCAAGCATGCCCATAATCTGATTTGTACTCAGTGCCATGATTAAAAATCTCAGTGGCTAAATTGGATAGCCAGCCCCCGATAATGGGCAGGGAGCAAACAATATGTGAGTGCAATGTGATGCAGGCAGCCGGGCAGCTTCCTGTTGACTGCTCACATCAATGGTTGGTGTGAAGTTTCAGCAATAACCATGATGTTCATTGACTGCACAGTTCAATATGATGTCTGAAATCATGGGCGGGATTCTCCATCGGCGGGATCCTCCGCTTCGTCGGCAGAGCACTGACGCACGCGGATTTCCCGGAGGAAAAGGAGGCCATTTGTCTCATCATGTCTGCACCGGTTCTCCAAACATGCATCATAGCTTAGTGCAATTCCCCTGCCTTTTTCACAAAGCCCCGCATATTGTTTCAATTCAAGTAATCATCCCATGCCCTCTTGAATGCCTCGAGTGAACTTGCCTCCACCATACTCCCAGACAAAGCATACCAGACCCAAACCACTTGCTGTGTGAAATGTAAACCATGAAAGTTACGTGTCAATAATCTGTCATTCAGGAATGATGCCTAACATTCATATACCTCACCTGACTTGGCACTGCTGCAAGCCTCACACCCGCATCTCATAGTATGTGCACACTTCCAGCTATTCAACCCTCACAGCCACATTAACTTCACAACTGACACACTTCTGCTTCTTGTAGGACAAGAACGGTAGCTTTGTGGATAGCATAATTGCTTCACAGCTCCAGGGTCCCAGGTTCGATTCCAGCTTGGGTCACTCTCTGTGCGGAGTCTGCACATCCTCCCCGTGTGTGCATGGGTTTCCTCCGGGTGCTCCGGTTTCCTTCCACAGTCCAAAGATGTGCAGGTTAGGTGGATTGGCCATGATAAATTGCCCTTAGTGTCCAAAATTGCCCTTAGTGTTGGGTGAGGTTACTGGGTAATGGGGATAGGGTGGAGGTGTTGACCTTGGGTAGGGTGTTCTTTCCAAGAGCCTGTGCAGACTCGATGGGCTGAATGGCCTCCTTCTGCACTGTAAATTCTATGATAACACCCAACCACATTCAGCAGAAACTAACTGGAGGGGACCTGCTTGCATGTCCTAACCTTCATGGAGGAGATTACGCTGACCATTAGTGGGATGCCAATTGCGAGTTCATGGCCAGCAGCAAGGCTGAAACCATCAAAGTTGACAGTATCCTCCTATCTAATCCTCCTTTTAACATTCCATTTCCTCCTCTTCCCACAGTCACTTCTGCTTTACAAGCTGCGGATGATGTAATCATGCACCACTTACTTTCCCCTCTTCCCTGCAGTATAAGGCAGAGTTGATATGCAACATCTGCAAAGTGATGTGCATGCAGTCAATAACACCCTGGGCCATGGAAAAGCCTGACCTTTCCATCGAATTCCATACCATCCACACAGTGCAGAAGGAGGCCATTTAGCCCATCAAGTCTGCACTGACCATCTGAAAGTACACCCAATTTAGGTCCACTCCCCTGTCCTTATCACCATAAGCCTGTAATCCCACCTAACCTGCACATTTTTGGACTGCAGAAGGAAACCAGAGCACCCGGAGGAAACTAACACAGACACGAGGAGAATATGTAAACTCTACACTGACAGTCACCCGAGGTTGGATTAGAACCCGGGTCCGAGGTGCTGCGAGGCAGCAGTGCTAACCACTCTGCCATCTGTAAGATTTCTTTCATGAAATCTCCAATTTCCAAATTTCTCATTGGAGATGAATAGAGAACTACAGCCTTACACTAACACAATGGTTTTATTTTCCATTATATTGTGTAATTGTCCTAAATGTCATTCAAACAATAGTCATCTTGCCATATTTCAAACCAGTGGGGGAAAAATTCAACAGCCAGCATACACATGCAGCCAAACCTGGGTAACATTTAGGCTTGGGCTAATGAGTGGCGAGTAACATATACAATACAAGAACCACACAATGATCATCACTTAAAAAGAAGGAAAGAATATTCCGAGTAATCACAGGGCAATTACCCTAACCTCAGCTGTGGGCAAATTATTGGAAAATCTCCGGACAGATGGTATAAATCTTCATTTACAGAGGCACAGATTCATCATGGGCAATCAGCATGGATTTATTAAGCAAATGTTGCATCTGACTAATTAGCAAATTTTTGGAGAGGTTTGGTGAGTGTAGCATTTTTGTTGTAATCTAGATGCATTTTAGCAAGGCTTTGGTCAAGATTCCGCAATGCAGACTGGTCAGTGAATTGAAAGCTCATGGAATCAAGGGATGGTGGATCCAAAGGTGGTCAGTGGCAGGAATCAAAGGGTTATGGTTAATGCTAGTGTTCTTGTGATTAAAGGGCTATTTCAAATGAGGTCCTGCATGATTCAGTAATGTAGCCCTTGCTGTCCATGTTACATTTCAATAATTTTGACTTAAATGTAGGGGCATGATTAAGAAGTTTCCAGATGGCAAAAAATTGGTCATGTGGTTGATAATGAGGAAAAAAGCTAGAGACGGCAAGAAGGTATTAGTGGACTGGACAAGTTGGCAGCAAAGTTGCAAATGGAATTCAGTCCAGAAAAGTGTGAGCACATAGTACAGTGGTTAGCATTGTTGCTTCACAGTGCCAGGGACCCGGGTTCAATTCCCAGCTTGGGTCACTGTCTGTCCGGAGTCTGCACGTCCTCCCCGTGTCTGAGTGGGTCTCCTCCAGGCGCTCCAGTTTCCTCCCACAAGTCCTGAAAGACGTACTTGTGAATTGGACATTCTGAATTCTCCCTCAATGTACCCGAACAGGCGCCAGAGTGTGGCGACTAGGGGATTTTCACGATAACTTCATTGCAGTAAGCTGGCTTGTGACACTAGTAAACATTATTTGGGGACTACAAACAAAGCACGAGAATAAATGATTAGGGAAGCACGGTAGCATGGTGGTTAGCATAAATGCTTCATAGCTCCAGGGTCCCAGGTTCGATTCCCGGCTGGGTCACTGTCTGTGTGGAGTCTGCACGTCCTCCCCGTGTGTGCGTGGGTTTCCTCCGGGTGCTCCGGTTTCCTCCCACAGTCCAAAGATGTGCGGGTTAGGTGGATTGGCCATGCTAAATTGCCCGTAGTGTCCTAATAGTAAGGTTAAGGGGGGGGAGTTGTTGGGTTACGGGTATAGGGTGGATACGTGGATTTGAGTAGGGTGATCATTGCTCGGCACAACATCGAGGGCCGAAGGGCCTGTTCTGTGCTGTACTGTTCTATAATCTATAATCTATAATCTGATTCTGAAAAGTATGATGGGGTAGAGGAACCTTGGAATATATGCCCACTGATCCTTGTAGCATGACAGGTCATTAAGATGTTCAAGAAGGTAAATGGGGTACTTTTCTTCATTAGCTAGGGCGTGGAGTATGAGGTTATGCCAGATCAGGACAAACACTATTTAGACTGTATTTAGCGTATTGCATACAGCACTGGTCACTGCATTACAGGAAGGTACAGAAGGGGATGGCGTCAGGTCTGGCGAACTTTAGCTGTGAGGAAAGATTGAATAGGTTGGGCTTGTTTTCCGTGTAATAGAAAGTTGAGGGGAGATTTAACTGAGGTGCCATGAATTATGAGGGGCCTCGGGAGGGTGAATAGGAAGGGCCAATTTCCATTAACAGAGAAGTTAATAATGAGGGGACTTGGATGTAAAGCAATTGGTTGAAGGGTTAGAGAAGGAATTCTTTCATCCAGAGGCTAGTGGGGATCTTGAAGCCTTGCTCGAAAGGGTGGTAGGTGCAGAAACCTTCA
Organism: Scyliorhinus canicula; assembly: GCF_902713615.1. Taxonomy (NCBI): domain Eukaryota; kingdom Metazoa; phylum Chordata; class Chondrichthyes; order Carcharhiniformes; family Scyliorhinidae; genus Scyliorhinus; species Scyliorhinus canicula. The sequence continues at coordinate 37,672,450 of NC_052156.1, read as the reverse complement.
CCACATTTGAAGAAACACTTGTAAGTCGACTTGAAGAGCTGTAGTTTCTAGGGTAATTAACCAAGGGCTGGCAAGTGGGATTAGACTAAATAGATTGTTTTTCACCAGCACGTATATGATAAACTGAATGGCCTACATCGGTGCATAAATCATTCTAAGAGAGAATCAAACTACCTCATCTTGACATTTGACAGCCTTACAATCACCAAATTCCTCACCCTGAACATCCTGGAGTCACCACTGACCATAAACCTACCTTGTGGCTGCAGGTACAGGCCAGAGGCTGGATATTCGGAGTGACTCACCACTTGAATCCCCAAAGCCTTTCCACCATCTATAAAGGCACAAATCAGGAATGCAATGGGATACCGCCATTGTCTGGATAAAAGCAACACCAGCTCCAAAAACACAGAAGAAGCTCAACACCCTCCAAGAACAAAGCAGTCTGCTTGATCGACACCCCATCCACCACCTTAAACATTTAGTGCATTCCATCTACAAGGTGCACTGGAGCAACTCATCAAGACTTCTTTAACATCGCTTCCTAAACTAGTGGCCACTGCTGCCTTGAAGCTCAAGGGCATTGCAAGTTGCCCTCCACACACCATCGTGCTTGAAAAATATATCGCAGTTCCTTCATTGGTGATACGTCAAACTCCTGGACCACCTTGTTGTGGTAAATGTGGCAATAATGTTTGTGCATCACCAGATAGGAAATGAAGTAAGCTACCACATGATAGACAGCCTGTAGTCATCCCGGTAAAATGGTAAATGTGACATCAAGACCTCTCCAAGATTGTACATGTGCTATTTAATCTCATGAATGAAGAACACATACTTGAGTTTACTAATTTCATTTGAGTGATTGGTGCATTTGCGTTCAGCAGTAAGAAAAGGGAACCCTTTTACGTAGTAAGATTGTGGGTGACCTTCACCATACAGTTGCAGTGATTTAAGAAGGTTAGCTCACCACCATCTTATGGATGAGCAATAAATGCTAACCTTGCCAGTGATGCCCACTTTCCACGACTGAATTAAAAAATAACTTATTCAGAGTTTTCCCTCAATATTACCCCTGCAGTGACTGGATGATAGAATAGTTTATTAGATCTATCTTCTATCAGTGAATTATTTCAATAGATTTTAATCTAGAACATCCATCCATTCTTAGTCAATAGTGTAATTAATCTTTTTGATGGATTGTTTTATTGTAGAAATAATTATAGTGGTGCGGGTACTCAAAGCATCAAGACTGTCCACTGCATATGTTAATATGCTGCAAATATCCGATTCAAATCAACATACAATTGAAAGAGAGATGACAAGCGTGAAATTAATTGTTCCACTTCATGTAAGACACCGGTGTTCTTTTGTGAGAGCAATTTGCTACTTTGTGTAGAGTGGAGAACAGCTCATTTGCAATGAAGAGACTCCCTCCCCATTCTGATATCAGGAGGTTTTTGACTTTCAGATATCAAAATAAAATGTTTGCCTGGGTAATTCTCAGCAGTAACACTACTTGAATGGAAAACAAAAAAGTGTCCTCCTTCAACATTTTAAAAACACAAAATATCAAAGATGTGCAGTGCTTCTCGTGCTATTCACTTGATACAATTGGCTCTTCAGTTTAATATTTGCTATGTGTTTATATTGTCCAAATAGATTCTACAAAGACTTTGGGCACGATTCCCCGGCCTCGTTTCGCTCGAGTGAGATCGCGATGAGGCTGGTGAATAGCAGGAGAGGCCAAAACTGAGAACCGCGCTGGACGCCAAACTGTTTGCAGTGCAACCAGCCTGCCCAGGAATTGGGATCCCGCCATAGCGTGGCAAGAAACCACATCTCACCCTATTTCCATGCAATTAACAGGAGCCACCCCATATCCAACGACCTCCTGTGATTCAGTGGCCTCCCCAGCAAGTGTTCACGCTGGCGCCGATTAGTACTCCTTTATAAAAACGTGAACCTGGTGAATGGGCTGCTGCAGACATCTTCGCACATAGGCCATGATCCCGGGGGCACTGGGCTTGCCGCCCCTGTACTCAGAGGGGGGGGGGCACCCTTGGCTGGGGTGGGCTGCCATGTGATGGGGAGTCGGAGTTATGGAAGGGGGGTCCGCTGGGGGCGCAGCTCCTCTACGCCAACCCCTGGATCATGCGTACCCGTTCCGAGGCAACCCTTGTCCCTGCCCTTCTGCCGCACCAACCACGCATATCCCCACCAACTGTTGAGGCCCCTGGCCGTGCAGCTGAAGGCTAGTGCTGAATTGGCTATCGTGGTTAAGTGAGTATTTTACACATCCCAAGTGCATTCCCGTTGGTGGGTAGGCAGGCTATGTAGCATGTGAGAGTCATTGCCTAGCATCCCAATCGGACCATGAATGCCTGGACACTGTGGCCTGAACACTGCAGGAGGCAACACTACACACGCAGCAGCCAAGATCTGAACACCCAGAGGTTAGGCCCCAGCACTGGGGGCATGTCCATGGCTGGAGGGTGGGTGAGTGCAACCGGGAGTGGACCAGTGCACGGTCCAGGTACAGTTATGTCTGGGCATCAGGGGTACAGGATCTGGAGTCCAGTGAGCGGTGTGAATGGGGGCCCACTGTAGCCGGGTGCGCACGGGCTGGGTGTTCCGGAGGGAGGGAGATCAATGGGAAAATGGAGGGTCCCGGGGTGGGAGAACTGTTGTCTGTCAGTCGAACATCCTCTCCCAATTCCTTACAGATATTGAATGATATGGACGTTATTTTGGACCCCACAGAACGTGCCCGAGTGGTGCTGCTGGCTGGCCGGGTGGACAGGCGCAGAAGACGGTGGCAGCAGTAGCATGTACAGAGGCTCGAGGCAGTGGCCCATGTGCTGGACCCCGCCCCACAGCCTGAGACCCCTGCTGCCCATCAAGCCCGAGTGAGGCCCAGAGGGGGAGGCCCGTGACGGCCAAGGGTGTATAAACATCGCTGTTCGATCGAGCAGATGATGGACGGGGCATGCTACAGGAGGAGCCTCCTCAACAAGCTGTTGGTGCAGCACCTGTGCCATGTCCTTGTGGACTTGGCACCATGTGGAGAAGGAGGACACGCTCTCTCTGTGGCCATCAAGGTTACTGCAGCCCTGAACTTTTACATCTTGGAATCCTTCCAGCGCTCGAGCAGGGACCGGGTGTGTGGAATCCAGCAGGCCACAGCCACAGGTGCATCTGACAGATCACAGATGCCCTGTTTACCTGGGCAGGAAACTATATCAGCTTTGCATTGGACCAAGCCCAAAATGAAGCCCGGGCAGCAGAATACTCCACCATCGGCAGGATGCCCCAGGTTCAGGGGCTGATAGACTGCACGCATGTCGAGGAGAGCTGGTGGCCACCATTCCCATGCCATGGAATGGATTGGGGTAGCACCCAGCGCTCCCTCCTCCCGGTCAGTGCCCATAGCGTCTCGGGGTTCACCTCAGAACAGAGGGGCAGCTGGTTTGAGCCCCGGCTGCCCCTGCATCATCTGGTCCATGCTCTGCAGAACCTCGGCAATGCCCACCTGCAACTGGGACAAGCTCCAGAGTGCACTGACCATTTCCATCTGAGACCAAGCATGTCGTTCAGGGCATCGTCCAGGTCAGTCTAGTACTGGGTCACATCCCCCAGTGAGTCGGACATTCTGCTGAGACCCTCAGCGATGGTTGTCACCAACTGCGCCACACTTGAACACCTCCACTAATGCTGCTGCGGTCGTGCATCAGGCTCTTCACTGTGGTCGCCACCCTAGCCGTGTTGGCCTCGGTACCACGCATTGCCGGCAACTACCCCTGCGCCTGTAGCCTCTGGGACTCCTCCAATTGGCTATGGACCTGCTGGAGTGTCGCTGAATCTCCCTCTGAGTGTCCTGGCCGTAACTATCATCTCCATCAGCTCCGGGGTAGCCTGGTCCATCGGCTCAGCATCTGGCTGGGTTCAGACGTGGAGATAACTTCAACACATTTATTGAACTATTTACAATTCTCCTACTCGGGTTCACCACTACTGTTAATCCTTCTATAGCTACTCAGACTGACGAACCAGTCTGCTACAATCCACGTGGTGGGAGTGATGTTGAATCAATCCTGTGTCTGTACTCACTGAGTGTCTCCATTGGAAAGAGGAAGCTCATGTGTGCTGTGTCCTTTATCTATGCGTTGGTGTAATGCCCCCCAGTGGTAGTGTCACATCTGTGTGTATCGTGAATGCCCATTGGTCGTGTCCTATCTTACTAACCTATTGTTTGGGTGTCTGTGTGTCATGTCTCTGGTGCTCCCTCTAGTGTCCAGCTAGCTTACGTGTATTTACATTAACCCCTTGTGTATCTACAGTGATGCATATCACCACAAGAAACACCACACCAAACTCGCCCCAAATTACACTTTGAATTTTTTTTGGTTTAATTCCACCTTTGTTGTGAGATTGGTTTCTCAGAAAGGGCCCGATTCTATGGAAAGATTTCTAAGTGTGGTAGCGAGCGTCCCGCCGTTCAGCACATTTGGCCGGCAATGCAATACAACGTTAATTGGTCCACTTAATGAGGCCGCATGGGCTTCACGCTGCAAATCAAAGCTCGCCAGCAGATTCACCGGTCAAGCAGCACTTAAACAGCACTTGCACAGCCAACCCCACTTAGCGCGCAGCCATGACACCAAGACGCCCAGCCCCAAGGTTTGGAGACGCAGTCCTGAGAGGCTCCTAGATGTGCTTGAGGTCAGGTGGGATGGCCTGTTCTCCCGAGGGTCGCGGAGGGTGAGCCACAGGACAGCTAGTGCCACCTGGGATAAAGTGACAAGATTATGCAGCTGTTAGAAAGAATTAGCAGAGTTTGAATGGCTCCCACTGATAGGCACAATGAAGACCAACCAATTCAAAGCTCGAAGAATCAATTCCACGTGATATATAAATTATGATTAATATTCTGCGATAACCCAACAAGTGACAAAGTTGCTCTTCAGTTAAACTCAAAGCCAGAAAATGCATTATAGATTATATTACAATTTACTCTCATCATAGGTTTAATTTATACTACGCATTAAGCAATTGATGAGACAGAAGTAAGTACTGGGCAGAAACTTACCAAAATTTGGCAAATTGTAAGGCTCAGACAGAAAACTGATGTGTAACTCTCCAGTTGCACAGACCTTTTCAAAGGAATCTTGCGCCACTTTGCCCTGAAAAGATGAGTGGGTGCGGTTTATCATGTCACTCTGGTGGGTGGGCCCTATTGGAGCAGGGAACCAGCTCCAAAGAGATTGGGGCGCCGTCTTTAAAGTACGCCCCGATCAATGCTGCAGCTTAACGGACCCAGCACCCATTACGAAGGTATCGGGATCTATCCCCCCATCCCTCCACATTCTTTGCCAGCAAACCACCGCCCCCCACCCCCCGTCATTCATCGCCGACAACCCACCCTCCCCCCCAGCCTGATATTCATCACCAGCAAGCACTCCCACCAGACATTCATCAACAGCACCCATACCCTCCTTCAGTGTCTGTTCTCCACCCCCCCCCCCCTCCCCCAACCCCAGGGGGCTCCCTGGTACTTCCCCCAGCACAGGTTGGAACTGCCAGGTTGGCACTACCGGGTTGTCAAAGCGACAACCCGCCAGTGCCATCCTGTGCCACATGTATGACCCTCTCCCCCCTCAGGGGGAACGTACATCTACTTACATCTACTCCCTCGACTGCCTCACACCTGGCCAAACTTATTGTAAACCTTGCCAACGTGACAAGTTGGAGAGATATGAATATTTAGTGAGGGGGGATTATTGGGCACTAATAATATTGAAACTTGTTAAAATGGGGTTCACGCTCTTAGAACATAGAACATAGAACATAGAACGATACAGCGCAGTACAGGCCCTTCGGCCCTCGATGTTGCACCGACATGGAAAAAATCTAAAGGCCATCTAACCTACACTATGCCCTTATCATCCATATACTTATCCAATAAATTTTTAAATGCCCTCAATGTTGGCGTGTTCACTACTGTTGCAGGTAGGGCATTCCACGGCCTCACCACTCTGTGTAAAAAACCCACCTCTGACCTCTGTCCAATATCTATTACCCCTCAATTTAAGGCTATGGCCCCTCGTGCTAGCCACCTCCATCCGCGGGAGAAGGCTCTCGCTGTCCACCCTATCTAACCCTCTGATCATTTTGTATGCCTCTATTAAGTCACCTCTTAACCTTCTTCTCTCTAACGAAAACAACCTCAAGTCCATCAGCCTTTCCTCATAAGATTTTCCCTCCATACCAGGCAACATCCTGGTAAATCTCCTCTGCACCCGTTCCAAAGCTTCCACGTCCTTCCTATAATGAGGCGACCAGAACTGTACGCTTGTTTCCCAATTGTTGCGGGATGTTCCGCTCGCGCTGCCGATCCCACGGAAGGTGAGTGCAGGCTCAAGATCGTGGCCATAATTATACATCAAGTAAATGGATTCATTGATATCAATGGAACTTGGAGGTAGATTTATTTTTGCTACCGGGATATGAAGCATTGCTTGGCCAGTGACAGAAAGGATAACTGGCAATGAAGCCCGTATTACTCCCCGGGTATGGGAACTTAAAATTCCGTCCCCTGAGTAAGCAAACAGATTCTTCAAAGCAGCTGTATAAATAATGTCAAACACTTATAAAATGATTGGGTGGTTGGAACGCAGCCAAGAGCCGTAAAACTTCCTGAGTAAACAAACAGACTTCAGAACTGCTATTTGAACTGGTGTCTGGATTGAATACAACAAAGCAATGCGAAAAGATGAAACATTTACACTTAGCAGGCGAGGCTCACCTTTCAATAGTGTAAAATGTACACTTTCTCTCTATCTGTTAGATTAACTTTTGCTTCGGGCAGTATGGTGGCACAGTGGTCAGCATTGCTGCCTACGGTGCTGAGGAGCTGGGTTTGAATCCCGGCCTTGGTTCATTGTCCGTGTGGAGCTTGCATGTTCTCCTGGTGTCTGCGTGGGTTTCACCCCCACAACCCAAAGCTGTGCAGGATAGGTGGATTGACCATACTAAATTGCCCCTTAATTGGAAAAAATAATTGGTAATTCTAAATTTATTTTAAAAAAGATTAACTTTTTCTTAACTCATTTGAAGACTTTTCCACACTTATAATGTTGATCTTTTACTTGAAGCTTGCCAGCTGACAGAAGGAAATATCTGGCAAACACATTGGGCGGGATTCCCTCAGCCCAGGCCGGGCCGGAGAATCGCCGTTCCGGACACGAATAGCGTGACGCTGCCCTGACGCCGGTCCGCCACTTCTCTGGAGAGTGGTGAATCAGCGCTATTGGCACGGCCGGCGTGGTGCCGGTCGGGGACCTCTCTAAGTTGCCCCCCGTGGAGATTCTCCGCACAGGATGCGCTGAGCGGCCGTAGAAAAAATCCGAGTCCCGCCGGCGCCGTCTACGTGTGGTCTTACCAGCGGGACCCGGCATTCTTCCATCCGGGGGCGGCCTGGTGAGGGGGAGGGGGGTCCGACCCTGGGGGGGCCTCCGTTGTGGCCTGGCCCGTGATCGGGGCCTACTGATCGGCAGGCCGGCTTCTCGGGCTGGGGGCCTCTTTTGCTCCGTGCCGGCCCCTGTAGCCCTATGCCATGTTGCGTCGGGGCCGGCGCGGAGAAGGGAGCCACCGCGCAGGCGTGCAACTGCGCCAGTCGCGCTGCGCATGTGCAGACCCGTGGCATACATTTGCCGCTGGCATCAGCAACTGGAGCGGCGTGGGTCACTCCAGTGCCATGCTGACCCCCTATAGGGGTCAGAATTGCTGCTCCTAAAGGCCTTTTGACGCAGTCATGAAACGTGATGGCGTTTCCAACGGCATCAACACTTAGCCACAGGATCAGAGAATCCCGCCCATTGTTTACAGGGTAGTTGCAGCTTCCAATCACAGCACTGTCATAACTTACTTTAATGAACACAGAAACAACTCACCCTTATGGCATTTCATAATGAACCTTAAAGAAGCTAAACTCAGCCACTGCTAAATTCCAGTCACCTCCATGAAAATTATCTGGGAAGGGCTCTTAGTGAGCCCAAAATGTTGCCAATCACCTCCTTAATAGGAGCGGCAATGTTTGATGCCTGCTCTCTACCCCACCCTGGTGAAAATAGCCACGGTGCTGGGGACAGAGGCACACTCCTCAGAAATCATTTTTTATTGTTCCCACCTTTGTTTGTTCCCGATCATGGCCATGAACCTCCAACCTCACATGTCAGTAATATAAACTGCTGAAATTTCCTTCAATTCTAATTAATGGAGGGAAATGAGCAGGTTTTGCCAGCAACATGAGAACCTCCTTGCCTGAATTTCCTTTCTGCATCCCACCCAGGTGATGATTTAATGTCTCAGTGGTAAAGACGAAAGGTCATCCTGTCGTTTCCTGACACTGCTCTCTGTTCTCAACTCTGGCATCATCTATATTTATCTATCCATTATCTATCCATCAATCAAGTGACCACAACATTTTAATGCCATTGCCCCTGTAGGCGGTGCTGTGAGCATAACATTACGTGATCATTAATCAACTGAACAAGGTATTTAGCTCAGTCCAAACTGTAAATTTAATACTTTCCAACAGATAATTCCCAAATGATTAGCAGATATATTTGTCAAAATAAGTAAAAGAAAGTTGATTAAACTCACATCAGTCCATTCTGTGTTTTCATGTTCCTCTCTGCTGAGTATTATAGGGCTGGATTTTATTCGGCGGGGGTGGGAATACATATTGTTCACCTTGAAAAAAGGCTTCCCACAGCGATAATGCACTGTGGATGGCCTTAAAGAGGGTGAGTGTGGGATCCCCATAACCCACCTAACCTTTAACACTAAGGGGCAATTTAGCATGGCCAATCAACCTAACCTTCACATCTTTATGGGAGAAAACCAGAGCACCCAGAGGAAACCCACGCAGACACAGGGAGAATGTGCAAACTCCTCACAGCCACCCGAGGTCAGAATTGAACCCGGGTCCCTGTGAGACAGCAGTTATAACCACTGTGCCACCCTCCCGCCCCATCAAAGGGACTGCATCCCTTTTGCTGCCCCCTCCTCTCCCACTGTCCTCCTAAAACATCTGTTAAATAGCTATCCTGGCAGCTGGGCCATCCTGTCTATCAGTCTAGGCTGCTTGACTGCCACCACTCAAACCTCACTGAAATACTCAAACACTTTGTTGGTCTTGCATAATGCAGCCATGTCACTTGCTGCTACTGTCCCTGATAGTGCTCTGATAGCCAAAGAAAAAGATCTATGTTTGTGCTGATTGTCTCTCCTCCTGCCAATCAGATACCTGGAAGCCTTACCCTTAATTAATTTTTCCAAATGAAGCCCCAGTCTTAACTTACTAATTTTCCTCAGAGGAGCGCAGCATTTAATTAATTTTGGAGACTGAAGCCTGAGATATATTTAATTGATGTTATTTCTGGGAAAGACCCTTTTAAGTTATTAACCTCACATCCTTATTTAGCTAATTTTGTCAATTTTGTCCCCAGTTTATTCAATTAATTTATCCCTCCCTTTGAGGGAGAATGTGTTTGTTTTGTGTCAGGTCACCCTGCTCTGTATAAGATTGCTTAATTTCATTAATCACCCATCTTTATTTAGTTCATTTTTCTCAATGCCATTTTTATTTTTGAATATAGTATCCTCTTTCCCCTCCTTTTCATCTTGTTCTTTCCCGACTCCTTCCCCAATTCACTAAACTCTCTCCCCGACCAATCCCCTCACTCCTTCTCCAAATCCTCCTCCTCCTGCCCACCTTTTTTCCTTTTGTTTTTTTTTAGAAAATATTTTATTGAGGCATTTATAATTTTAACATTTTTACATTCTAAACAGCAGAGCGGTCCAGCACATGTAAAAACCCCACAATAACATACCAAACTCCCCCCCCCCCCCCCCCCCCCCCCCCCCCCCACCCGAACTCCTAGCTACCCATATATTAGATTCTCTTCCCTGACCCTTTTTCCTTTCTGGTCTATCCTGTTAGATCCTCTTCCATTCTCTTTCCTCTATTTTCCCCTGTCACCCAGTTCCTCTAACTTCCCACTCCCCCTTCGCCAGCCTATTCTATTTATCTTCCCTTCCTCATTCCAAAGGGCAGTGACTTCCTGTAAAGTCTACCCCCACTCTTAACAATCTGGTGACCTTTGATTGTCTGCCCAACCTGAACATTCAACAAACACATCCTTTCCCGAATATTATTACATTTCATAATACATTTACCTATTGAATTATCTTTTGTGACTTCTGACATGACTTTTTGAGACAAAGGATTTTTGTTGAAGACTTTAAGCTCTCCAACACCCTGAGTTTAGACTATTTCTTCACCGATTCCAATCTGAATTTGACTGTGAGCTAAATTTGGATTGTGCAGCCTCCCAAAGTGCAGTGATTCAGTTTCCCATTAGGCAGGAATTCTATGTTAGGTCAGGTTATTCACGTTCAGAGGTAAAAATTTGGATGAACATATGCAACAGCCTACAGGACTGATTTTCCTAGACCTTGTAGAAATGGACAGTGCAATGATACCCCAGGATGCCACTTTACTACTCCCCAATTTTCTCTTGTGAATAATTAGCTCATGGAGGATATTTCAAAGAGTGGGTGCTCAGGTTTCACATCGTGCCATGATAAAACATGCTTCTGGGACTTGAGCAATTTGCGTGGCGAGAATCACATTTCCTGCCATGAAGAAACGACAATGAAAGCAGGTAAGGCATGGGAAGAGGCGACTGAGGCTGAAGCCGAGGTCAAGGACATAGGTGCAATGCTGAAGAACGTCAATGACCACAGTAGAAGGAGAAACGTAAGTGGAAGCCCTCGTATAGCTTTAAACATGGTTGTGAGCCATGTGGCAACTCTCTAATGTTTCCTATTACGCTAATGAGACTCTTCAATTTCTTCCCACTACCATTACATGTAATGAGCTAGTTAGCATAGCATCATGTAAATATGGCACTGCCTCATGCACTATATGGGATTGACTCAGCAATCACATGTCACAACCACTCTGCACAAATATGTGCAAGGATCTAATGTCTGAAATAGTAAAGCAGCAACACCTTTACAGTAATTACAATTCTGAACGTAAAGGCGGGGGGGGGGGGGGGGGGGTGGAGTTTGAAGAGATCACCACACACTGGTGAACAGTGACAGAAAGAGGAGGAAAAAAAATCTCCTTACAGTCACGTGATCCTCCCCATCAGCCTGGTTTCCCAGAATGCACTGCCCCAAGGCAATACAATAAACCAAGGTGCTGGAGTTGGAAATTCTGCCTCACAATAATATGCAGCACTTCATATATATTCTGATCACAGAGAAACAGGATTGTTAATTGTCCATCTAATTTCTCATAACCTTGCAGCTAATCACATAGTGCACATCAATCACTGAACAAGGTTTCTTATTGGCCAATGGAAACATTGTGCCTCATATCAGATGTCAAATCATTTAAAGTTATAAATACTTACTTTTTTTCCATGGATCATGTTAATCTTCAAAATCGTTTCTCAAACTGAAGAGCCAGTGCCAATAAACAGATTTCAATGCCAACTGCCTGCTAAAAAAATGCAATACATGCCAGCAACTTGTCAAACACAGCCGAGCCTAATTCCCATTAATCTAAATTCCCTGCGGAGAAGAAAAGTGGCCACAGGATTCCCAGCCCCAGAAAATGACAATAGCAGCTAAATTGGATGTGTTAAGTAACTGAATCTACAGAGGCCATATATGCCCCATTGCTAACATGGTGAGATTAGCGCTTTTCTATCGTTACAATCATGGAGTGATGATGGCGAAGTAAGCTGGAGCCCTTCAGCACCAGAAGAAAACAGCATGAAAATAAAACTGCCGTATACAGCTCGCTTATGTAGCCAGTATTTAACATTAATCTTCCGCAAGAATATTAGATAAAATGGCTGATAAATTTAGATAAATGCACAACTTTGCACCCCCCAAATTTACACACAGTGGAACTAAAAACTTAAGGCAACCGGAGTTCTTCACACTTGTTTTACAAATCTAGTGTGCGAGTGTTGCCACAATATTTTCGAACTTCACTGTTTTATTTTAATGGACCCATTAAATAGTGACCTTTTGAATATAAAGTGTTTTTAAATTACGGGTTTGAATTTTTCCACTGTCTGTAATGGGGAAAATTTCGAGCTCGCATTTCAAAGCTTCACACAACCTGAATTTATCCAGGCTAATGTTTCTCATTTTAGTAAATTACAGGTATGCAGGCACATCAAAACGCCCAACAATGTAGTAAAAAGGGAACAAAAATGATTTCTTCAGCTATCAGCTTTTTAAATTTATTCGATTTGCATCGCTGCTCACAACCCGGAATTATCCCAATGCTTGTGTTCAGAGGAAATTTGTAAATCTCTTGAACAGCATGCTATCCTCGAAACTGTTTTCATCTCATTGTTTAAAAAAAATAACAACTAGATTACTTTATTTACTTCTATTTTGCGAGAAAGTAAACAGGAAGCCCATACCAGGGATGGCTTGTTTCTCTCCTGTCCAGTTTAAATTTTAGGAATGGAGCAAGTTACAAGCCCATCCCTTTCTAATATATGAACAGACCGCCCTCCACTATCTTTCTATAATGAGCAGAGACATTTTTCAATGTATGCAAATGAGGTGTAAACAACATCATGTGAAGTTGCTTGTCTGCCTTTGTTGCCTGCATTCGAGTTATCATTAACTCCTAATGGCAGGATTTGAATAAATTCCCTATTCTGTAAGTTCCTGCCTGCAAAGCAAACTGTGAGCCACAGTATCGGATGTGAACTGAATGTAATTTAAAAGTATACCTCCTGTGAGGGATTATGACCTCACACTGTGGGCGGGATTTTGTGCCCACGTTCGCCACCAGCACAAATGGCAATGTGGCCGCAAGATATCACAAGTCACAGAAGGCGATTGTCCAGGTCTACAAGAGCCAGCCGGCAATCGCGGTTGTTGAATCAGGTGAGAGGACCAAATCGGGATTCTTGCCAGGTGTCAAACTCATTGGGGGTCTCCTGGCCCGCTGAGTGTGGCTCCATTAGGTTCTCACCCAGAGCTGGCGAGAACCTGATTACAGCTCAACAACATTCATTTAAGTAGAATTACCAGGTCTGAGGCCGGATGCTCAGGGCTCCCAATATTAGGCTTCTTTACACAGAGGTTCTTTACACAGAGAGTGGTGGGTGTGTGGAATGCACTGCCAGCAGAGGTGGTGGAGTCAGAGTCATTAGGGACATTTAAGTGACTCTGAGACAGGCACATGGACAGCAAGGGTGTAGGTTAGGTTGATCTTAGATTAGGATAAATGGTCAGCACAACACCGTGGGCTGAAGGGTCTGTACTGTGCTGTACTGTTCTATGTTCTAATATGCTCCAGCCTTCCCCAGATAGAAGTCCTGTGGGTGCCAATCTCTCCTGATCCTGACAAGCGGAGACCAGGCATCTTAGACTCAGAGGTGGGGGCAAGGGGGGGTGAGTGTGAGTACTCTCTCTCCACTTACCTCCGATGAGCAGAGAGGGGCCATTCAGGGAAGGTGGGGGTTGGGTGGGGTGCTCAGGCTGGAGGGATCTCAGGTCAGGGTTTTTCCCAGGATAGGGGTTATAGAACAGTACAGCACAGAACAGGCCCTTCGGCCCTCGATGTTGTGCCGAGCAATGATTACCCTACTCAAACCCACGTATCCACCCTATACCCGTAACCCAACAACCCCCCCCCCCCCCCTTAACCTTACTTTTTAGGACACTACGGGCAATTTAGCATGGCCAATCCACCTAACCCGCACATCTTTGGACTGTGGGAGGAAACCGGAGCACCCGGAGGAAACCCACGCACACACGGGGAGGACGTGCAGACTCCGCACAGACAGTGACCCAGCCGGGAATCGAACCTGGGACCCTGGAGCTGTGAAGCATTTATGCTAACCACCATGCTTCCATGCTGCCCTGTGTGGCAGGTCTTCCCTCTGTAGCTTTGAAAATCATTAAACTGTCTTTCAGCATGTCAAGTTCAAAGATCTGTTGGATGAAGGTGAAAGTCATCCCTCAGATGTGTTGGAAATCTTTGAAGTGCTTTTTTCACAGTCAATTTCATTCCACTTTAGCTTTTTCAAGTCACTGGGTATGCTGAGAAGATTAAAAGCTTTGAACTGCATTGTTTAAATTCAATTTCACAGTCCGTTACCTTTTATGAGCCTCTTGATTGAGAGGTCCAAGTTATTTCAAAGGAGGATTTGATTTGATTTTTTTAATTGCTCTTCATGGTCCATCTGTAATGCTTCTTCTTTTGAGCAGGTGTTGTTTCTAACTGCAGTTTTTTTTAAAAAAGAGGCTGCGTCTTTGTTCTGAAGTGTCATTAGTGCATGAGCGCACGTGAGGCTGGCGGGATAGATGGATGTGTTGCGGGCCCTCACATTTTCCATTTGCGCCCACCTCCCCCTCAGCGCAGGAGCTATCCTGCTTTCCCAGGCAAGCTCTAAGGAATGTTCCTCAGATGGAGTGAGGATTTTCATCTCAAGCATAATTCCATGTGACTGGGCTTTCCCCTTTCTATTGTGAGCCAGCTTGTCCTGCGGGGAGATAGATGGGGAGAGTGTAAACACGACATGTGCTGGGCCAGATGGAAATTTGTGGCATGTGTGGTTGGTGTGTGGGATCCAGACTGTGAGGAGGAGAAGATCTGCAGGAGAGATAAGGAGGTGTGTGGGAGGATGAATGGTTGAGCCCCATGAAGTGGCAGTGAGTGAGTTCTCAGTGGAAGAATGATGGTTGTGTGAGTGAACGGGTGTTGAAAAATGGGAAGACTGACTTACCATGGCTGCATGAAGGAGGTCATTCATCTTTTTTCTGCACTGGATTTCCATCCTCTTATGTAGTGAGTTTGTGCTTACCAGTGCTGCCCCTTCCTCCCATGCTGTGTTGCTGATAGGTCTTCTGCCCATTTGAGGGTAGAGGAGGTTCCACCTTTGCTCTTCCCCATCCAGCATTCCCGTAACAGCCTCCCCGAACAGGCGCCGGAATGTGGCGACTAGGGGCTTTTCACAGTAACTTCATTTGAAGCCTACTCGTGACAATAAGCGATTTTCATTTCATTTCCAGCAGCAGATGGCGGAATGATTGGAGGCATATGACATGGCCTCTGTCTTGTGTAAGGGACAAAATTGTCTTGTTGAACTGGCATAGCTCCGTTTAACTGGTCGCCTCACAGAAAAGACGCTCTGCTCAGGTTGAACACCTGGCCCCATCTGCACTGCTCCTGCTGGATATTCTGTGTCATTGCCGACAAGACTATCCCATCATGTGAAATCAACACCACCAGAAAAGTGAATTCTACAATACCAGACTTCTATCCACCCTCTATTTTTGATTCTGGATTCTGGAGCCCACTTGAAACAATTTATCTTTCCTCTGTAGGTGCTATACTGTAAATCTTTATTTTCTCTATCCCTCTCTTTACTATCTGACGGTGAGGGGAACATTTGTGAACGCCCTTTTGCATATTGAGTATGTACAAATAAACTAACCCTTTGAGTTCATCCTATCTTGAGTTTGCGGTGAAATTATTGATATAAAATTAGATCACACCAAAACTGAGTGTTTGGGAAATATGCCACTGCTTATAAGGAGGGAAACAAATCAAAACACTTTTCTGTCTATGGGCAGGCAGTGAGAGGACAAATTAACGCTGATCAACTCCCGTCTTGTCCATAACACTTCATACAAAGAGGAAGAATTATAAACAGTAGAATTGCTAAACAATGGAGATTTCTCGCCAACACGTCCAAATTCATTGATACTTATGCTGGAAAAAATGAAGCAAATGATGGAAGCTTGCTTTTGTAGCAGTGAACAATAGAACATAACAGCACAGTGCAGGCCCTTCGGCCCTCGATGCTGCGCCGACCTGTGAAACCAATCTAAAGCCCATCTACACTATTCCATTATCATCCATATGTTTATCCAATGACCATTTAAATGCCCTTAATGTTGGCGAGTCCACTACTGTTGCAGGCAGGGCATTCCACGCCCTTACTACTCTCTATGTAAAGAATCTACCTTTGACATCTGTCCTATATTTATCTCCCCTCAATTTACAGCTATGTCCCCTTGTGCTAGCCATCACCATCCAAGGAAAACGGTTCTCACTGTCTACCCTATCTAATCCTCTGATCATCTTGTATGCCTCTATTAAGCCACCTCTTAACATTCTTCTAATGAAAACAGCCTCAAGTCCCTCAACCTTTCCTCATAATAATAATAATAATTATTATTATTATTATTATTGCAAGATCTTCCCTCCATACCAGGCAACATCCTGGTAAATCTCCTCTGCACCCTTTCCAATGCTTCCACATCCTTCCTATAATGCGGTGAGGGTCCCACCGAAAAGACATGCAACAGATAGTTAGTTGGTAAATGTTGTCACCAAATATCTTCCTGAAATAGAGATAACAAAACTTAAATAAAATGGCTTTAACATTTAGGTCGAAATTCTAGTCAGACTAAAAAGGCTCAAAACAAATAAATCATCAGGGTTAAATGTTTATCCAAAATTCTGAAAAAGCCTAGGAAAAATATTTGTGAGCCATTAACAACTCTCATGAAAGAGTCAATAGATGTTGAGGAAGTACCGGTTGATTGGAAAAAGGCCAATGTGATGCTTAAATTCCAGGAACCAATCGGCACTTTAATTGGGCCTACCACCTGAACCAGGCTATTCCAGACTCACACATTTTCATGGAAAACGCAAAGGTAGCAACGAGTCATTGTGTATGATTTTGAAGCACTAACTTTGCTGGCTAGGAGGCATGAAAATCCACCCTTACATGAGAAGTATTCATTTCATACAGTTTAGCATACTGTCAAGGCTGTTGTTAAGATGTGGATTCCTAAGTTGACGACAGCTGATGCAAGTCTCATTTCTC
Organism: Scyliorhinus canicula; assembly: GCF_902713615.1. Classification (NCBI taxonomy): domain Eukaryota; kingdom Metazoa; phylum Chordata; class Chondrichthyes; order Carcharhiniformes; family Scyliorhinidae; genus Scyliorhinus; species Scyliorhinus canicula. Next base: position 37,655,498 of record NC_052156.1, on the reverse strand, counting down.
AAAGTCACACATGCTGAAATGGTAGGAATTATAGACTTGCTATTAGAGCTGCCACTTTAGATTTATGGAAAACCAGAATGAGCAGGATTAGTGCTCTGCTCAAGCAACTCTGGAGGACAGAAGGGGAATTGCTTAATTTTTATACACCTTCATTTAAAATAAAGTGCATCCGTTCTTCCACCTCGGTAACTGAGCAATCTTCCTATTTCAGGCAAACTCACTGACTGTGGCCAAGGGCCATCATTTTCAGGCATTAACTTGCTCAAGTGCTGTTTTCGCAAACACACTATAGGAATCATTTTTAACAACAAAATCATACTGTTCATTCCCTTCAAGTGGTACTGCCTCTCCCTGAGTGTGCTATTTTAAACTAAAGCTGCCCCTTGCTTTTCTTAAATGGATTTTATTTAAATATTCAAGACCTCTGTTCTCCGCATGAGACACGACCGAGCTGCTTACTTCCAATCCACGGCATGCTCCTTTGAAAGATAAGCAGCAGCTGAACGTTCTTCTCTGTATAGTAAACTCAATCTGTTATCTCAACTTTAGATTTGATTTGGCTTTAATCTTCGTGCAGTATTATCAGTATTATATAGAAATGACAAAAGGCTGGATTTTCCCACTGGGGAGCAGGGGGGGGGGAAACGCAGGAGTCAAGTCTGTTTCCAGGTCTTAAATCCTGGCGAAACTGTCCCTCTTTGGTACATTTATTGAGGTGACCCCTTAATTGCCATGGAGACAGGTTTCTTATCCAATTGAGAGCGTCAGGCAAGTTGTCAAAGCTCGGGGTCAGAGGTGTTCCAGATTGAGAGGAGCAGCAAGCTGCAGAGAAGGTTAATAGCTGAGAGGGTGCTTCAACGTGGAAATACTGCCTCACCGATCAATTTAAAACTTTAAATTTTAAAATAAATATAGCGTCGGAAACAAGCCCACCAGCTGGCATCAATACTTTAGAGCCCTGTCCACCTCTGTTCCCAACCTCAGTGGGGATTCAAGAGGCTGTTTAATGTATTTAGACTATCTCAATTCTGATCATCCATCTGTGAGGTAGTTCAAGTTTCATATCCTTTTATTCCTTTTCCTTCCATCACCTAGCTAACCAATTCCTAAACATTTACTTATTATCGACTTCACTCACTAACTCTGATGTTGCATTCAAATCCATAGGATGGTTCCCCCCAACTTCTTTGCCCTAAATTTCTTACATTAATCTTGTATCTATGTCCATTATTTGAGGGACATTTGTTTCTACCTGTTCCTCCCATCTCATCATAATTTTAAAAACTTTGTATCAAATCTCCTCTGTTCTGATGGGGCAGCACGGTAGCATGGTGGTTAGCATAAATGCTTCACAGCTCCAGGGTCCCAGGTTCGATTCCCGGCTGGGTCACTGTCTGTGCGGAGTCTGCACGTCCTCCCCGTGTGTGCGTGGGTTTCCTCCGGGTGCTCCGGTTTCCTCCCACAGTCCAAAGATGTGCGGGTTAGGTGGATTGGCCATGCTAAATTGCCTGTAGTGTCCTAAAAAGTAAGATTAAGGGGGGGGGGGGGGGTTGTTGGGTTACGGGTATAGGGTGGATACGTGGGTTTGAGTAGGGTGATCATGGCTCGGCACAACATCGAGGGCCGAAGGGCCTGTTCTGTGCTGTACTGTTCTATGTTCTATGTTCTAATCCAAATTTTTCAAATCTTTTTTTTCCGATAAGCCAGCTGTACCTCAGCGACTCTGGAATGTACTCTTTTTACAGCCTCAACATCCTTTCTAGAACATGGGGTGGAATTTTAAGGATGGCGAGTTATCTTTATTTATTATTCATCTATGGGATGAGAGCGTCGCTGGCTGGGCCAGCATTTATTGCCCATTCCTGAGGGCATTTAAGTGTCAACCACATTACTGTGGATCTGGAATCACATGTAGGCCAGGCTAGATAAGGACGATACATTTCCTTCACAAAAGGACATTAGTGAACCAGATGGGTTTTTACGACAATCGACAATGGTTCACGGTCACGTTTTAAACTTTTAATTCCAGATTTTTATTGAATTCAAATTTCATCATCTGCTTTGGCGGCATACGAACCTGGGCCCCCAGAACATGATTCTGTTTCTCTGGATTACTAGTCAAGCGATAATACCACGACGCCACTGTCTTCCCACGACATCCCAACAGCGGGTGAGTAGCGCACTACTATTTACCGCTCATTTGCGCAGTGATTGGCAATGGGTGGGACTTCTGTCTACCCTGAGAAGGAAGTTCCACCCGTGAGAGCTGTCGGCCAATCAGACTGGCCTGAAGAGGTACTGCAGCACTCCGCCTGGAACCGTGCTGGGACCGTTGGAAAGGTGAAACCCAGGGGTCCCAGGGGCAGAGGGTAGTGGATACCCTGGGTGGTCTGGAGGAGGGGGGTGATTTTTGTATCGGGGATAGGCTGCAAGGGAGGGGAAGGGAAGGAGGCCTGAAGCTCCAATATCCTGGAGGGGAGGGCGTGAGGGCTCTGAAGACACCTTAAGGTTGAGATGCCCTCTCCCCCTTCCCACCACAGATGGAGAAAAGGTTTGTTCTCTGACTTCCACACTACTTGAATCAGCTCCCGCCAGCTTAAAAATTGATGGCTGGCAGAAAAAGGCACTTAAGTGGCCATTAAATGGCCGCTTGAAGGTCTTAATATGTGAAAGTGCAGGTTTCCTGCCTCAGGTTCTACCTGTCCAAGCGTGAAACTGCATCTGGGTTGGGAACCCTGTTCATTCAATTTTATCTTCCTCTCTCCACATGCCCCCGCCACCCACACCCCCATTCCCCCACCACTCAGAATGGAGTTGAACATTATACACAATACTCCAACTGTGCTCTTACTATAATTTATCAGGACATTCTCAGCGTTACAGTGCTCCTTTACCTTTTATTGTGGCCCTAGGGACTGCCTTTATAGTCTTGCAAATGTGAACAACCAAACCCTCTGCTCTTCCACGTCACACAAACTTTTCTTTATTCATTTACAGGATGTGGGCATGGTTGGTTAGGCCAACATTTATTGCCATGTCTAAATGCCCTTCAGAAGGAGGTGGTGAGATACCTTCTTGAACTGCTGCAGTCCTTGAGGTGCAGGTACACCCACAGTGCTGTTAGGGAAGGAGTTATAGGATTTTGTCCCAGCGACAGTGAAGGGATTTCAAAAATGGGATTGTGAGTGACTTGGAGAGGAACCTCCAGGTGGTGGGGTTCCAAGGTATCTACCACTCTTGTCCTTCTAAATGGTAGTGGATATGGGTTTGGAAGGTGTTGTCGAAGGAACCTTGGTGAGTTACTGCAGTGCATCTTGTAGATGCTACACACGGCTGCCACTCTTCATTGCTGGTGGAGGGTTTGAATGTTTGTGGAAGGAGGAGCAATCAAGTGGGCTGCTTTGTCCTGAATGATGTCGAGCTTCTCGAGTGTTATTGGCGCTGCACTCATCCAGGCAAGTGGAGAGTATTCCATTACACTCCTGACTTGTGCCTTATAAATGATAAACAGGCTTTGAGGGGTCAGGAGGTGAGTTACTCGCTGTAGGATTCCTAGCCTTTGAAATGTTCTAGTAGCCACAGTATTAATATGGCTAGTCCAGTTCAGTTTCTGATCAATGGTAACCCCTAGGATGTTGATTGTGGGGGATTCAGCGATGGTAATGTCATTGAATGCCAAGGGGTGGTAGTTATATCCTCTCTTGTAAGAGATGGTCATTGCCTGGCACTTGTGTGGCGCGAATGTAACTTGCCACTTGTCAGCCCAAGCATGGATATTGTCCAGATCTTGCTGCATTTGGATATGGACGGCTTCATTATCTGAGAAGTCGCAAATGGTGCTGAACATTGTGCTGTCATCTGCAAACATCCCCATTTCTGACCTTATGATGGAAGGGAGGTCATTGATGAAGCAGCTGAAGATGGTTAGCCCCAGGACACTACCCTGAGGAACTCCTGCAAGTGATGTCCTGGAGCGGAGATGATTGATCTCCAACCACCGCAACCATCGTCCTTTTTGCCAGGTATGACTCCAACCAGAGGAGAGGTTTCTCTCTGATTCCCAGTGACTCCAGTTTTGCTGGGGCTCCTTGATGCCCTACTCAGTCAAATGCTGCCTTGATGTCAAGGGCAGTAACTCTCACCTCACCTTTAGCATTCAGCTCTTTTGTCCATGTTTAAACCAAGGCTGTAATGAGGTCAGGAGCAGAGTTTGACAGAACACAAACTGAGCGTCCGTGAACAGGTTATTGCTTTATCCCTTCACCAGCTTTCCTCCACCTGAAATACACTTGGTAACTTTATTCCTGTCACCAAACTATGCCACCTTACATTCCTAAATATTGAATTCCATCTGCTGCTTTGCTGTCCTTTCTACCTTATGTAATGTCCTCATATTTATTTATTAAACCAACTATTTTAATATACCCTGTACATTTAGATAGCCTTCACTCGAGCCCCATATCCAACTCATTGAACAGAAGTGGTCCCTGTCGTGTTATTCACCCTGGGGTAACACGGACTGCAACTGGATGCAGTTGTACTTGAAAGTAGACTCCAAACTTTGGTGTTGGTTCAATACGCTTTATTGAACTGTTAAGCAGTGCACACAGTTCGCTGTGGGTTTGATACTCTACTAATCTAAGCATGCTTACTATAACTGACTAGACCAGAGGAGCTCTGAGCCACATGTAGAAGGTGTTAACTGATATATACACCCTGACTGTCACTACAGTTGTCACCAGTGAAAAGAGGCAGAGTGCTGATGCCTCGTGTGTTTTATAGTGGGAGACCACCTTCTAGTGTTCAGCCTGGTGATTGGTTGTGTTCTATCCTGTGTGTTGATCGGCTGTACTGTGTGTCTGTCACTGCCTGTCTGTATCTCATTATGTGCATGAGTGCAGACCATGACAGCCCCAGAACAGAGTCCTGTGATACCATCACCCATTTCAAACTGTTCAGAAAAACAATCCTTCATTTCCATTCTGTTTCTTTATTTGTAATCAGTTTTGAATTATATTTCTAGCATTTCACTGATTCTACACTCCTTAACCATCTCTACCATGTCATGAACTACCTTGTTAAAGGCTTTCTGAAATTTATGTCCACCACTCCATTTCTACATCTACTAAACCTGGCAACTCCTGAAAGAATTCTACCTGGTTTAGCAAATATACAGTTATTGTCAGAAATCAATAAATTGTTAATTCTTGTTCATTTATAACAATGTTGTGCATAACAGAGACGTATAAAGCATGACTGATATTTTTAGGATTGGCTGTAACTCTATTTCCATGCTGAAACTAGATAAGTGTGTCATTAAAATTGAGGGGATTACTTCTCACTCATAACTGAACACCTTTCCCACCTTTGCCCTTGTTAACCTATAGGCAAGTGAGACATTTGCCTCAGGCAGGAAGGAACCTCAACAGTACATGCAAATCAGGGTCCTATTACATCAGAAGGTCCCGAACTTCATTTTAACTGGGACCCAATTAAAGAAGCCTCAAGGCTGAAGTAGGTCTGCAGGTGATCTGCAGACAGAAGGTGGCCTTCCACGGTGAGTGCAAAACTCCTTAAGAGACAAGGAGTAACAAGACTGTTCTGGACTCTTCCCCCAACCCCTCTTCTGATGAAACCGCCCCAAAATCCGCTTCTCAGTAAGTTTTCACTTCACAACCACCCAAACTTCCCCTCCCACCTAAAAGCCAGCTATATGTTTATGAGTCCTGCAAATTAAAACATTCCAAACTTGGGTCAGGGCATCCGTTTTGCCCGCCATCTGCTTGACATTCAAAATCAATAATTTCACTGCCATTGGTGAAATAATTTACTCAGCTCTTTCACCAGCTAAATAGGCAGAGTGACTTTTAACCTCACCCGCCTGGAAAGTAACTGATGGGAACAGAGCTGCCAACCGTTTTGCACCTCGCCCAGTTTTATTTTCCACTGAAATCAAAGGAAAGTATATAATGTAATCTTTATTATTGTCACAAGTAGGCTTACATTAACACTGCAATGAAGTTACTGTGAAAATCCCCTCGTTGCCACATTCCGGCACTTGTTCAGGTACTCAGAGGGAGAATTCAGAATGTCTAATTCACCTAACAAGCACGTCTTTCGGGACTTGTGGGAGGAAATCGGAGCACCCAGAGGAAACCCACGCAGACACGGAGAGAACGTGCTGACTTCGCACAGGCAGTGGCCCAAGCCGGGAATCGAACCCGGGTCCCTTGCGCTGTGAAGCAACAGTGCTATCCACTGTGCTACTGTGCCTCCCGAGGCCATTCAGCCCTTTAGTCTGATAAATTACAGCATGACTGATCTGGAACTCAACTTTGTTTTCCAACCTCTGATCTTCATCCTTATCACACACAAGCCTGTCAATCACAGTGTTGAAACTTTGAAGTGAATCAGCATCCACTGTCTTTTGGAATAGCAAATCCCACATTTCTGTTGTGCGAGAAACTGCTTCCTGATTTCATTCCTGAAAGGCCTAGCTCTATAATCTTGAGTCTGTGTCCCAAGCAGAGGTAATCCATACTATCAAATCCGTTTGTCATTTCTTGACGCTACAATCGTTTTCACCCCTAACTTTGTAAACTCAGGCATAAAAAGCATTCACAGGGGTACTCATTGCTTGTAAGCCCCACTCCCTCCCTCTACTCCTCCACATCAATGTAAAATTAAACCTCCACACATTTTTAGGAGCTATGAGAGTAATCTGATTTTATTTTGCATAAAACATTAGAAGCAGGTAAGAAAACGTACTTGAACTTTTTCTGAGTTAACATCAAAGTACAAATACTGCACACTGATCTTCTGCAGCTACAATTGCAAAATGCTGACATATCTGTAAAAGAAGCTGGCAAATGGGAATAACTTGAAGCAGGAGTTACTGAGCGTGGCTGTTATGTATTTCAGTCTATGTATTTACACCAGCAATTTCCTTTCTGTTTATGTTTAACTCCGATCTCTGAAGCAGCAATTACAACAATATGGTTTAGATAGAGATGACAGAGTTATGGAAGGACTGCGTTGTGAATGCACCATTATCGATGTTCAGCTGTTAATCTCACTTGTCTCTGCAAGGTCACTGCTTAGGTACCTCCTATGGGAAAATAGTCTAAAAGAGGTTCTGAGCTCCAGTGCAGATTAATTGCTGTTGGTGGGGGAATTTAGCGGATTGCTTTATGTTTGTAAATTTCTGTCTGCAAACTCCGCTTCCCAATAAAAGTAGCCTGTAATTGATCTCAGCGTGAATACTTTTCAGACATTGAAGAATAATATCTGAAATTTGACATCTGCAATATGACAACCACATTATGTATAGTATGCATAGTAATGGTCTCCTGCAGTGCTGCAGATAATAAATAGAGAATATTGTCTCTTTCTTGCCTGTCTCTGTTATCTTTGTGTTGCTACTTTTTTCTCTTTCTCTCTTATTCTGTTCCTGTCTTCCTTTCCTTATACTTCACTCTATAAAATTCATCCTTTTGCTTCCTATTTTGCTCTTTTCTGGCTCTAACTGATAATTTCATCTTTCCTTTCACATGGGAGGTTAGGTAGAAATATATGACTCAGAGGGAGGCCATTCAGTTCATCATGTTTGTACCAGTGACAAAATGCTGTGCAGACTAATCCCACTTTCAAGCTGCTGGTTCACAGCTCAGTAGGTTGCAGCACTTGAAGCAGATAGACAAGAATTTTAAAAATGCAACAAGGGTTTCTGCCTGCACACCATGTCAGGCAGTGATCCAGATCACGCTGGTTCCACGAGTCAGGTGACTCGTGCGAGGTTTCGCACCCAGCACGCGGCCCGATTTGGGCCTCTCCCACCCTAAATTCATTTGGTCGCCATTAACTGGGGATTCACTTGTGCTCTTATAAAGGGCAAATTGAAACTGGTTTGGAGGTACATATTTGTAATGTGTGCCTCTGCAAATCAAAGTTTTTGTAAACAGTAGTAAAGGATCCCTTCTCCTTGCCCACTTTCTACCCTATTCATTTCCCTCAAAGAGCATTTGCTTGCTTTCAAAATTCCAATTTTTTATTGATAAAGTAGGTCGTAAGGAAACGTGCAGAGGAAATGTATGGGGAAATTCAAACTCCATTCATCAGCGGGAGCAAGACGTTCAAGGAGTTAAGATCGAGGTAGTCAATTTTTTGCCTTTTCCTCTAGGCTGCCATTTTAACAATGATAGCAACTTTAATAAAGTAAAATAACCCCAGGCACTTTGCAGGTCTGTCAGCAACAAATTGTGGCACAGAGCCATGTAAGGGAATGTTAGGATCAGTGATGTCTTCCAGTTAGTTTCTTTCTCAGTGTTAGGCCTTCAGTTGGGCACTTTCTTTTCCTTCAGCTTGTAATGATCTTTACTGCTGACTCACGGAGACAGCAGGCAACCGGCAGCAGAGAGAGGGAGAGACACAGATCCTCCCCCTTCAAGGGTGTTGAGAGTTCTGGCAGGTTCTCTATAGAAATAAATCACCAATTGCTGACTGTTGTCAGGCAGCACACTGTCCCTGTCCAACAAACCGGTTATCAGTTGGCCAATCAAATCAGCTTCCTCCAGACCGGTACCTAAGAGTTACCTGGTGCTAATGAGTCCAGTTTCTCCTCTCGCAAATACAAAACCGAGAAACCCACTGTCCTGGCAAACATTCTTCTGCTTAAAGGCACATTCCAATGATGGGTCCACGGACCAAAATAATAAAATAAAATAAATGGCATCAAAGGAAATAAACATGAAGGACTGTTCCAACATTTACAATGCACTTTTGAGGATCTATTGGGAGGCAGGTGCACTTTGGACGTGCAACTCATTATTACTGGATAGTCAAGAGGATGAATCTGCAAAAAGGCATGGCTAAGATTACTTTTGCGGAACCAGAAAACCTCAGTTTTGAAGAACTACTTGAATTTTTTTCCTCACAATAGTGTATTGCGATGAAAGATTTTTCCTTTTTATTGGATAAATTGGTAAATGGTTAATGAGAGAAATGCACCTTAGTTGATTAATCTTAAACCTTGGGCCTAACTATCTTTTAGCCAGTTTTGGGTGACTGGGCATGGTTAAAAGCTCCTTATTTAAATCCCATGAGCTGACATCCCACCCACTCTCGACAGAGATTGGACAGCTCTGCGCCTGATTTCAACAGACGCCTGCGTCCCAACATATAAAATTTAAACTAAAATCCAGCCTGACTATTCTAATGTTCTCCTGGCCAGCCTCGCAGTTTCCATCTTCGGCAAACATCAGCTCAACCAAACTTCTGCTGTCTGTATTTTATTCTGCAATTAATCTTGCTCACACACCAACTCTGCCCTCCTTGGCCTACGTTGACTTCTGGCTTCCAACATCTCAAATTCAAAATGATCATTCTCAAGGTTATTCCTGCTTGGCCTCGCCACCCTATGGGCAGACCTTTACGGAAATTCATCAGAGTGTCAGATTCTGACTGAAAACCGGCGTGTATACCTCCGGGGCATTTACCATTCTCATAGCTGAGGCTCTCCAGAATACACTGGGGGAGATCTCCCAGCCGTGTGATCATAGTCAAGGTGCTGCGGAGCAAGTCCCAGTCACTGTGGAGCATTGCTGAGGATGTTGCCATTGTGCTGCAGACATTGGGGAGCTGCCAGGGCTGCCAGAGCCAGATAATGCAGGAACAGCCGGGGTTCGATCCAGCTGCCCCTCCACCCCGAGGTGAACCGCAAGGCCCTATGGGCACCGACCAGGAGGAGAGGGTGCTGGGTACCAACCCAGAGCCACCCTATGGAGTGGCAACAGCGCCCACCTGCTCACCTGAGACTCACCACCCTGACAACGGCACGTCTCGGAGTCGGCACCCAGAACACGGTAGCACGGCCGGGCATAAACCGCCGACAAATGCGCAGCAGGCTTATGGCTACAGGGCCCCACAAGGGGCATGGAAGGCCACGGGATGCGGGAAGCAACAGGCTGCCTCCACCTCTGATGTGCCTCCTAGGGACACACCTCGGCACAGTGGTAGAGCACGGAAGGCTAAGCAGGTTAAGGATCACTGGGTGGGGGGGGGGGGGGGGGGGGGGGGGGGGGGGGGGCGCGGAGACGGTGTAAGGAGGTCAGGGCGTGTCGGGGGAACAGGTGTGGGAGGAGAGGTTGGGTGAATGGGGCGGCACCATCAGGGGATTGGGGCAGTTGGGGACACGTGTATAGCATTAAAAAATGTTGACCACGATCAATATGACGCCTCTGGCACTTTCTTCCACAATGCAGACTGAGCACTAATCCGATGTCCCAGCTCCCTGGACATGGAGGTCCTGGATGCTTCTTGCCCCCAACACCCCCTCCCCTCACCACAAGGCACTCCATGTGCGGGTGATGGGTGTGAGTGAGCACTCAGCAGACAGGCAGGAGTCAGACTATGGCATAGATTGAGGAGCACCAGCACTCAGCTCTCAGAGGGTCATCATCACCCACCTGCCCTCAAAAGTGACCTGCTGATGGTGCCAAAACAGTCCCACCACACTGGGGAGGTGACAAGGATCCCCCTCTCACCTCCCTCCCCCATCCCTCAAACTTCCCCCTCTCATCCCCACCATCCCCCCCTTCTCCACTCCCTCCACCCCATCTTACAGGGATCCCTACAAGGATGGGACGGGGTGGGTGGGGGGAGAGAGAAAGGGGGGGAATGGAGGGGAGAAGAGGGAGAAGGTTGAGGGATGGGGAGGGGAGGGGGGGATGGTGATGGGGAGGGGGCCCCTGCTTACTGGACCCCACACCCTGGACTCCAGACACCCATATGTAACGTTACCTTGACCGGGCGCTGGGCCCCTCCGCAGTGCACATGCCCACCCTCTGGTTGGCTAAATGACCCTGGTGCTGAGGCCCAGCCCCTGGGTGCTCAGATCTTGACCACTGCTTCCGTGGTGTTGTCTCCCGCAGTGTATAGGCGCAGGGTCCAGGCATCATGGTCTGATTGGGATGCTAGGTAATAACTCCCACATGCTACATGGCCTGCCTACCCACGGGAATCCACCTGGGAACTGTGAAGTGCTCACTTAACTATGATTGCCAATTCCCAAATAGCAGTATGCTGAGGCGAGGCATTAGTGTTAACTCACCCGTGCTGCCCGGTGCAAGTCATTAACTTTCTTAAGGCACTGGAGGCCAGCCCTCCTGGCCACGCTTCCCGAGCTGATGGCCGCTGCCACCTCTTCCCAGGCAGCACTGGCTGCCCAGTGACTCATCCTGGGGGGAACAGGACATCCCTCCTGGCCTCCACCGCATTGAGGAGCCTCCCCAAGTCTGCATCCCCGAATCTTGGGGCCGATCTTCTTGGCGCCATGGCAGCGAGCTGAGTGGGGCTGGCTGTGTGAGTACTGTTTAAGCTGCTTGACCTTGTGTGAAACAAGTGAACTTAACCAACTCATAGGGGCTGGTTTAGCTCACAAGGCTAAATCACTGGCTTTTAAAGCAGACCAAGCAGGCCAGCAGCACAGTTCGATTCCCGTACCAGCCTCCCTGGACAGGCGCCGGAATGTGGCGACTAGGGGCTTTTCACAGTAACTTCATTGAAGCCTACTCGTGACAATAAGCGATTTTCATTTTCATTTCTAAAGTTCTAATTACATTAAAATTTGGTCGAAATAATTTGTTTTAGACCATTGAGTGGTTCATTTTGTAATATGGATGAAATTGTAAATTAAAATGTTTGCAGTTTATATGTCAATTTTAATGGCAGTGTTATTAGTTTTTTCCCCCCTCAGGTCATTATCAGCATGAAAAAGAAAGATATCAAACTCAAAGCAAAAGGGGTAGTTCAATGGCTGAAACCTTCGAACAACAACCACTTCCATTTATTTAATGCATTTAATGCAGTAAATCATCCCAAGGCCTGAACAAGAGCGCTATCAATAAAAATGTTCTTGACTCCGAGCCATGAGAGATATCAGGATATCTGATGAGCAGCTGGATCAAAGAAGTCGGTTTCAAAGAGCATCTTAAAAGAGGACAGGAAGGGAAAGAAGGTTCAGTGAGAAAGTTCAGAACTAAGGGCCAACGCAGCTGAAGGTATGGCTGCCAATAGTGGAGCAATAAAAACAGGGATACACAAGGGGCCAGAACTGTCGGATGGCACAAATCTCGGAGGTTTGTGGGGCTTGAGGGAGCTTTGCAGATAGTGAGGGACAAGGGCATTGCAGGATTTAAAGACCAGGATGAGGACTTTAAAACTGAGGTGTTGTCAGATGTCAATGAAGGTCATTAGGCACACGGGTGATAGTTGAATGAGTTTGGGAGGGAGTTAAGTTACAGATAACAATAGTTTTGAATAACCTCAAGTTTAAGGAGGGTGACAGATGTGAGGACAGCCAAGTGAGTATTTGAATATTCCCATGTAACCAAGGCATAAGTAAACCTTTCGACTGCAAATCAGCTGAGGCAGGGATGGAGTTGGGAGATGTTACAAAGATTCAAATGTGTGGTCATGGTGATAGTGAAGATATCATAGAATTTACAGTGCACAAGGAGGCAATTCAGCCCATTGAGCCTGCACTGTCACTTGGAAAGAGCACCCTACTTAAGCCCACGCCTGCACCCTATCCCTGTAACCCAGTAACCCCGCCCAAACTTTTTTTTTGGACATTAAGGGCAATATAGCATGGCCAGTCCACCTAACCTGCACATCTTTGGACTGTGAGAGGAAACCGGAGCACCCAGAGCAAACCCACGCAGATACGGGGAGGATGTACAGAGTCTGCACAGACAGTGACCCAGCCAAGAATCGAACCTGGCACCCTGGAGCTGTGAAGCAACTGGACTAACCACTGTGCTACCGTGCTGCCCACTTGTGGTCAGAGGCTCACCTTGAGGTCAAAAACGACCCAAGATTGTGAACAGTCATGCTCAGCTGACAGCCAGGAATAACAGGAAGGGATCAATGTTAATGGCAAAGTCTTGCAAATATTTAATTGAAAGATGTTTCTGCTCATCTCATATTAGATGTTGGACAACGAGTGTGATAAATCAAAGACAGTTGTGAGGTCCAAGGAGGCAGTGGTGAGATAGAGATGAAGATTATCAGCAAACATGTGGACCCTCATGTGTTTTTAGATAATATTGCTGAGGGCTAGCATGTAGATGAAAAATAGAATGGGGTCAAACATAGGCCCCTGGGGGAGTCCAGAGGGAACAGTGCAAGAAAAGTGTTTCTCTGGCGGCGCACAATGGATAAGAATGGAACCAAGCAAGTTGTCGACGGAGGACAGGCATTGGAACATAGAACATAGGAAAATACAGCACAGAACAGGCCCTTCGGCCCACGATGTTGTGCCGAACCTTTGTCCAAGATTAATCACAGATTATCATAGAATTTACAATGCAGAAGGAGGCCACTCGGCCCATCGAGTCTGCACCGGCTCTTAGAAAGAGCACCCTACTCGAGGTCAACACCTCCACCCTATCCCCATAACCCAGTAACCCCACCCAACACGAAGGGCAATTTTGGACACTAAGGGCAATTTATCATGGCCAATCCACCTAACCTGCACATCTTTGGACTTCATGACTAAGTAAATAAATGTAGGAGGTGAGTGGTGTGGTCAAAAACTGCCGTTAAGATGAGAAGAGGGTTTATCATGATCACGGTCAAAAAGAATATTAATTGTGACTTTAACAAGAGTCATTTCAGTGCAGTAACCAGGCCAGGAACTGGATTGAAGGGATTCCTATGTGAGATTGTTGAGGAAGCTGGGCACAGATTTGGGAAGTAACAATCTGTTCAAGGGCTTTGGGGGGAAATGGAAAGTTGGAAATAAGGTGGCAGTTTGCAGGTACGGAGAGGTCAAGAGTAGACTCCAGGGACAGCACCTGAAATAATGGAATGGTTAGAAATATCAACTAACATGTGGCCCAGGAAAATAAGGTCCCACCTACCGATGCTGTGTTGGGATTGCTGCCTCGTTCATATAAAACTCTAAAAATTCACTTAAAAAAATACTGACTTACTTGCAGAAGAACTAAATGATTTTGGTTGTGCTTTAATTATTTTGAATTTTTGTGTCTTTTTAGCCTTTTGAGCCTTGAAATCGTACTATGGGTTTTGAGAAGAAGGAGCATCCACCAGCCAATTTGGCGTACAAATCCTCGACCCGGGGCATCGGGTACCAGTTCGCGCCCTGTTCGCGGTGAGCTTGAAATCGCTGCTGAGCCGGATGGTTTTAATCAGGCTTCATCACTGAAACGGCCCATTCCGCAAACTGAACAGGGCACATCACCCCCCAGGTCCTGCAGGCATCGTAGTTCCACATCGACCTTCAGACATAGTGCGTAAGGGACAGGCCTCACCCTGAAGTATCAGGGCTGAGCAGCAGGATCCACGTAGATATGGGCCTTGGCCTCCTTTATCCTGCCAAGACCCTCCTGGAACACCTTGGGATATTTATCCAGCACGTAATAGAGATTCCCGGTGCCCATCTGAAAGACCATTTGCACGTCGAAACAGAGAACTCTGAACGAATCTCATCCCAACAAGTTTGGACCCGGCCCCTGCACCACAGCCAAAGGACGACAAAACGACTGCTGCCCGTACGTTACCGAAGTCATGGTGGTTCCTGCGATCTTCAAAGGCTCTCCCGTGTAGGTTGGCAACCTCGCTTTGGTGTTCGCGCAATGCCAGTGGTATGATTACTGTGCGAAGCTGCCGAAATGTGCGGAGGGAAACAGTGGAGACAATAACCCCAGTGTCTATTTCCATTGGCACTGGTCCCATTGACCTGCAAGGTGATCTGGATTGGTGCAACCCTCGGAGCCGAGACACAGTTTAATTGCATTAAACAGTTGTCCTCAGCCGGAGTATCCAAGTGCAAGGTCCTGGTTCACGGCATCCTTGGTGGTTGGTGCAGCCGGCATTTCCTGCATCTAACCGGTGACCCTGACCCCCGCGAGTCATTCGACCACACATTTGGCAATGCAGCCGGCTCTCCACTGCATCCTTGGGCTAAATATCCCATTGGGTTTCAGCAACCCCCAAGACCTGAACTCTACCACGGAATTATCATGGGGGCTGATCTATCAGAGAAGGTCTGGCTGGACTAGCCCCATTCCGTGATCTAGAGGGAGGTCGAATAAGTTAGCAGCCCAAACTATGGACACCATAATCCATGGAACCCTATAGCTCCTGCACCACTTTCTCCACATGTTCACGAGAGAGGGAAAGCTCAATGGGCCGTTTCAAATCCAGAGTGGTTTCCACCAGCAGCTTCCTTGCTTGGCCATATTATTAATACCACACACGGGCTGGTCTCTCAACATCTCGGAGAGGGATGGCCCGAACTCGGAGATTTCAACCCGACTCCGCAGTCAGGTCAAGACGTTTGTGACTGATTCACCAGGAGAGTGCACCACCATATTAAAACAATACTATTGCATATTTACAGATGGCTTGGGGCCATAGTGTTCCTAAACCAAGATGACCAGCTCATCAAAAGATTGGCTGCAGGATTCTCCATTGGCAGGATCCTCCATCCCGCCGGCAGCGCACCCACGTCCAAGCATTTCCCAAAGGCATGGGGTGGGCAACAATTGGAAACCCCATTGGCCGGCTGCGGGAACGGAGAATCCAGAAAACGGAGCTGGCGGGTCGGGAATCCCGCTGCCAGCAAGGGCACGCTATACCGGAAAATGGGGCTGGCGGGATGGAGCATCATGCCCCTGGAGTCTGGTGCAGCCGGGCAAGACAAATTTCTTATGATCCCAAACAGGCGGTCAGGAGGGGAACTTTCTGCTGGTCTTCCCTCAAAATCCCAGTCGCCTGGAAAAAGTATTTAATGTGCTCCGCATATTGGTTCCAATCTTCCAGACCTGCGTAAAAGGCTTCCAACTTCCCGAATAACAGCATCTTAACTTGTACGATGTCCTCAAACAATGAATGTCCGGCTAGGCGAATCTCTGAGCCAGTCCAGAGATTCCTTTAATTCTTGTCGCCAGTTTAATGACTCGGAGGAGGCTGGCAGGAAACGAACATAGATTTATTTACACTATTTACAAAGATATGCATAATTCAGCATATTGCTTCCAGTACAATTCTAGTTGGGAGGATTAACCACATCAGGCCCTGTTTTGGGCCTTATAGAATCTAAGAAAGTCCAGCGGCGTCCAGTAGTAGAAGACAAATCGTGCCAGCCGTGTCAACCAGGAACCCGAGGTCTGTTTCTTCATTCCAAGTTTAAAAGTCTGGACCGCCCATTCCACTAACCCATTTGATGCTGGGTAGCATGCGCAGGTACGCACATGCCATTCGCAGCCATGAACTCCACACTTGCGAAAGCCATTCCATTGTCCACAACCAGCACCTCCAGTATCTGGTGCGTGTTGAAGGATTGTTGCCGTCTTTGTTTGGTGGCTCGAGCTGTCGTTACCTGCATCTTATGGATCTTCATCCACTTTGAGTGGGCGTCCATGACGATGAGAAACATCACTTTCTGGAATGGTCCTACAAAATCAATATGGAGGCAGGACCAAGGAGGCCCGACCATTTCACCCTCGTGCAGAATCTACCAAAGTAGCATTCATAGACAAGCTGGTAGAAAACAAAGACTGGCTTTATTTTGATGTACAAAAACCTTCACTCCCTGAAGGGTCTCCTTCCCCGACCTGCACCCAGCTCGGGGTTTATGTACTGGTGCGGTTTCTTCTTGTTAAGGGGTAAACCCTACCCCGCATTACAGGGGAAGTTCATATTCTGTAGAGGTCATGGGGAATCTGATAGTCCTGATACGGTGACCTCCACAGGAGTTATAACAGGCCTGATTTTATGTGGGGTGGTAACAAGCTCCAGGTGGTTGACCTCCACCCCCTACTTGGGAAGCTCGTACTCCACGAATCTAACAGAGAGATCAATAATGGTTTCCCTGTGGTGAGACTTAACTATTTTTTTGAAATTCATGTTTAATATTGAGCAAAACTAGATCTCAGGCAGTTACTGCTGGGATTCTTGCTGAGGGGAATGAAAGGCTCACAAGAATCGGTTTGCCATTTGGAAAGCTGTCAAAAGGGTTTTTTTCTGTTCTAATAAGAAAGGGAAGTGTTGGGAATGCTCAGCACATCAGGTGGCATATTTGCAGAGAAACAGAGATCAGTGACCCTTTGTCAGAATTAGTTCAGTTCACAGACTTAAAACTCTTGGGCGCAATTCTCCGCACTCACGACGGTGCGGAGAATAGCGGGGTTCGTAAATTTTTACGGCCACGCTAGTCTGACGCCCTCCCGCTATTCTCCCCCCCCCCACGCCCGACTCCCGACACGAATCGCTGCCGCCGTTTTTTTACGGCCAGCAGCGATTCTCAGCTGGCCGATGGGCCGAAGTCCAAGCCCTTTACGGCTGTTTTTACGAACGGCAAACACACCTGGTCTGGCCGTTCGTAAAAACGGCCGTAAAGTCCCGATTTTGAAAACCATGGCACCGATTGACACGGCAGTACCACGGCCGTGCCAAGGGTGCCATGGGCCCGCGATTGGTGGGCACCGATCGTGGGCAGCGGGTCCGATACCCGCGCACTCTTTGTCCTTCCGCCGCCCCGCTGTATCACTTCGCGGGGCGGCTGAGGGGCATCCCGGCCCGCGCATGCGCGGGTTTCGCGCAATTGCGCGATGACGTCATCCGCGCATGCGCGGGTTGGAGTCTCCCAATCTGCGCATGCGCGGCTGACATCATGTGACACGTCAGCCGGCGCAAACTCTGGCAAGCGGGCTTAACGAAATTCGTTAAGCCCGCGATGCCGGAGTTCACGGCCGCGGCGTACTAGCCCCGACCGGGGACCAGAATCAGTTCCCGGTCGGGGAGGGGGAGGCTGGCGTCAAACCCGCCCGGATTTGACGCCAGCCTTACGATTTCTCCCTGTCTGGGAGAATCGCGCCCCTTGTTTCTCTCTCCACAGATGCTGCCTGGCCTGCTGAATATTTCCAGCATTTTCTGTTAATATTCTAGATTTTCTGCAGTACTTTGCTCTCCAATTATATGCTCAATGCTGGGCATTTGTGAGTGTGGTTAATTTCAATTTAGCTTCACCCCCAAGCCCGCAATCCATACCAGGGTTCACCAGGCCTCCTGATCAGCAAAGTGGTAAAATGTCAGTGTGGCAGGAGGGATCTCTTAAATAGCCATTAAATGGTCATTTAAAGGCTTCAATTGGCCTAAGTGCAAGCTGGCTGTCTGACACCCACCCTGCCACTGGTAAAATATCAGGGGAGATGGGTTAGTCAATGGATATGGTGCCTCTTGCTATCCCACCTGATTTAAGATCCTCCCCATCCCACGTGCCAGCTCATGCTTGGTGTGGGAGTAAAGTTACACCTGATAATCTTCTCCCCATATCCCTTTATTCACTACACCCATTTATTAGCTTTCATCCTCTTAGTCATTCTCCGTATATCTAATCTCAATCACAAAGCAACCCTTACCTCCCCACGCCTGCCATTGTGCACACTAAATGCACACTATGCTATCATGACTGGTACATTCTCTTAACACATGACAAGACTTACACTAATATGCTACATCCTTTATCATAGTTTAAAGATACAACAGCAGAGTATCAACCACAAGTACAAAAGTTTTTAGTGTGGAAAGCAACAACGTCTATTTACATACTGCCTTTAACATAATAAAAAAGTCCCAGCGTGTGCAACAAGAGCATAATGAAGTCAAATCTGACACCAAACCACATAAAGAGATATTAGGGCAAGTGGCCAAAAACTTGGTCAACGATGTAGGTTTTTACAATTGTCTTAAGGGAGGAAAGAGAGGTAGAGAAACAAAGAGGTTTAGCAAGGCAGTTCCAGAGCTTAGGGCCTAGAGACAGCTGACAGCAATCAAAGCTACACAGAGGCCAGAATCAGAAGACAGCTTCAGATATCTCAAAGAGTTGTGATGCTGGAGGCAATTCCAGAGATAAGAAGGGACAAGACTCATGGAGGGATTTGAAAGCAAGATGCAAATTTCAAAATCAAAGCATTACTTAACCAATGAGAACAGGGGTCATGGGTGTGAGCTAGGGCATGGACAGCAGAATTTTGAATGACCTCAAATTCATGGAGGGCAAAACATTGAGACTTGGAAATGGGTGTGGAGGTTGAAATAATCAAGTCTAGAGGCAATAAAGGCTAATATGAGGGTTTCAGGTACAGTTAGATTGAGCCGGATCAGAGTCGGGTGTTGTTCTAAGGGTACACATGGGTAGTATTAACGATGGCATGGCAACCTGATCAGTAGCTCATCACAGGGTAAACTATGACATCTAGATTGTGAACAGTCTAGTTCAGCCTCAAATCAGTTGTCAGGGAGAGGGATGTAGTCAGTGGCTAAGGAATTTAATTTGTGGCAGGATCCAAAGGGATTGGGCTAATTTTTAACTTAAAAAAGAGTGGAGTTGGATCTGGTGTTGGTTAATGTCTCAGATAGCTCATTTTAAACCCAAACCCATCCATTCATGGTATTCACTGAGTCCTGAGATGGCCAGCTGACCAACTCACTTCAAGGAGACAGGTGAAACATTAAATATGGTAATGAAACTGCGAGCTTCATTGTTATTGGTTTTTTTTGTAATCTTTATTGTCACAAGTAGGCTTACATTACCACTGCAATAAAATTACTGTGATAATCCCCTAGGCGCCACACTCCGGCGCCTGTTTGGGTACACAGAGGGGGAATTCAGAATGTCCAAATTACCTAACAGCACGTCTTTCGGGACTTGTGGGAGGAAACCGGAGCACCCGGAGGAAACCCGCGCAGACACGGGGAGAACGTGCAGACTCCGCACAGACAGTGACCCAAGCCAGGAATCAAACCTGGGACCCTTGAACTGTGAAGCAACCGTGCTAACCACTGTGCTACCATGTCATTCTACTTCTAAAATTTTACTGATGTTGACCGGGTTTCCTGAGGGTTTGGTGGTGCAGCAGCTTCTTCAAGGCAAGGATTTGGTGCATTCAGGAAGTGAGTACCTTCACATACATCTCCTGGATTTAGGAGCTTGCCTGAGGAGCTTCCATAGTCAGGCCCCCAATCCCACCATTTAACCACATTTTTTCCATTTCGCCATTATCCACATCCCACTCCCCACAACTCTCCCCGCCCACCTCACAAAGCTTCTGACCCCCAGACCACAAGGCCACTGAACTCACTACCCTCATGGGATTTGTAGCCACCACAATTATCAAACCCTCCCCAATTAATCCCCCCCAAATGTACCCCCAATGCCCACATCATCTATGGGCAGCATGGTAGCACAAGTGGATAGCACTGTTGCTTCACAGCTCCAGAGTCCCAGGTTCGATTCCCGGCTTGGGTCACTGTCTGTGCGGAGTCTGCACATTCTCCCTGTGTCTGCATGGGTTTCTTCCGGGTGCTCAGGTTTCCTCTCACAGTCCAAAGACGTGCAGGTTAGGTGGATTGGCCATGATAAATTGCCCTTCGTGACGAAAAAGGTTAGGAGGGGTTATTGGGTTACAGGGATAGGGTGCAAATAAAGGCTTGGGTGGTCGGTGCAGACTCGATGGGCCAAATGGCCTCCTTCTGCACTGTATGTTCTATGTTCTATCATCAATGCCCACCCAGGTTATGTGCGTCAATTAACCACCCCCCTTTTTCTACTCTTTCATGGGATGTGGGCGTTGCTGACAAAGCAAGAAAGTGTTGCCCATCCTTAACTGCCCTTAGAAGGTGGCGGTGAGCTGTCTTCTTAACCATTGCAGTGCATCTGGTGCGGGTACTTACACAGTGCTGTTAGGAGGAGATTTTCGGAATTTTGAGCCAACAACAGTGAAAGAATGACGATATAGCCCCGGGTCAAGATGGTGTGTGGTTTGGAGGGTTGGACCCCTGACCCATGGATCAACATCTCCGGGGAATCAAGAATTGCAGGGATCCTCTAGCTTTCCAATCAATCTGCTCCTTGCAGATCCCAGTCAGTGGAAGTTCTACCCAATGGCTTTGATTTTCCCCTTATTTAATCGGAGGAATTATCTACTCCTTCTGGACAAACAGTTTTATAATTTGATGGAGGCAGTGCGTAGTGATCTTGTTACTGGATGAGTAAACCAAAGACCCACGATACGCACTGGGGAACTGGGTTTGAATCCCACTAGGGCAGATGGTGGAATTTGAATTCAATAAAAGTCTGTAATTAAGGGTCCAATAGTGACCATGAAACCACTGTCGATTGTCATAAAACCCATCTGGTTCACTCATGCCCTTTATGGAAGGCAATTCTTACCTGGTCTGGCCTACACGTGACTGCAGGCCCACAGCAATGTCGTTGATTTTTAAATGCCCTCTGAAATGACCTAGCAAGACACACAGTTGTATCAAACCTCTACAAAATCGACAAGGAGTGAAACTGAACAAACTACTTGGCACCAACTCGGCAACGGAAATGACAACTGCAAATTCAGCCCTGTCAACATTGTAAAACCATCCTTGGTAACATCTGGGAGGTTGTGCCAAAATTGGGATAGCTAGCGACAACCTGATGAAGTCATACGACGGAAACACACCTTACAGATAATGTCCCAGACACCATCATCACCATCCTTTGATGTGTCCTTTCCCAGCGGCAGTACAGGCCTGGCGGAGGTGGGAGAACAGAGGTACACAGTCAGGAGGGAGTTGCCCTGGGAGACCCCAGAGGAAACCCACGCAGACACAGGGAGAACGTGCAGACTCCGCACAGACAGTGACCCAAACCAGGAATTGAACCTGGGACCCTTGCGTTGTGAATCACCAGTGCTAACCACTGTGTCACCATGCCGCACAGGGAACGCTGGTTGAGCCCTAAAGGACATAGCTACTCAACTGGGTCTAAGGCAGGCAGTGAGAGAACCAACCAGAGGGAAAAATGTGCATGACCTAATCCTCACCAATCTGCCTGCCGCAAATGCATCTGTCCATGGCAGTATTGATAAGCATGACCACAGCACAGTCCTTGTGGAGATAATTTCCTGTCTTCACATTGAGGATACCCACTATCGTGTTGTGTGGTACCACTACCGTGCTAAATGGGACAGATTTTGAACAGATCTAGCAACTCAAGACTGGGCATCCATGTGACGCTGTGGGGTCTGAGCATAATTATACTCAACCACAATCTGTAACCTCACCTTACCATTACCACCAGTTCAGGGATCAACCCTGGTTCAATGAAGTGTTCAGGAAGGCCATGCCAGTAGCAACAGCAGGCATCCCTAAAAATGATATGTTAACCTCGTGAAGCTACCACACCGGACTACTTGCATGCCAAACAGCATAAGTAGCAAGTGATAGACAGAGCTAAGCGATCCCACCAGCAACGGATCAGATCTAAGCTGTGTAGTCCTGCCACATCCAGCTATGAGTGGAAGCAGACAATTAAACAACTCACTGGAGGAAGCGGCTCCACAAATATTCCCATCCTCAATGATGGAGGAGCCCAGCACATCAGTGCAAAATATAAGGCTGAGGCATTTGCAACAACTTTCAGCCAGGAGTGCTGAATAGATGATCCACCTCACCCTCCTCCGGAGGTCCCCAGCATCACAGATGTCAGTGTTGAGTAAATTTGATTCACTCGATGTCATATCAAGAAACGTCAGGAGGCACTGAATACTGAAAAGGCTATGGGCCCTGACAACATTCCAGCAATAGTACTGAAGACCTGTGCTCTAGAAATTGCTCTACCCCTACCCACAGCTCCAACATTGCTACCAACCTGGCACTGTTCAAAATTGCCTGGGTAAGTCATGGGCACAAAAAACAGGACAAATCCAAACCAGCCAATTGCATTCCTATCAGTCTAATCTCAATAATGGAAAATAAAACTAACAGAATGTGCAAGAATGGATCCTTTTACATATTCTGGTGGAGTGGGGTCTTCAAACACAATGGACACGATCTAACGGAAAGGTTTCTAAGTATCTTTTGTGGCGGGTTTTGCTGGGAGTTTACCGCCGGCTCTGTCGACGAGTTCCCCACCGCTACCTAACCACACTTAGTCACTTTTTTCAGCCCTGGAGAGTTTCTCACCGGTAAAACTCACACTGAGGGTGTGATCAAACGGCCACGTTGTGTAACATGGCCAATAGAAGCCTATATAGAACATAGAATTTACAGTGCAGAAGGAGGCCATTCAGCCCATCGAGCCTGCACCAACCCACTTAAACCCTCACTTCCACCCTATCCCCGTAACCCAATAACCCCTCCTAGCCTTATTGAACACCAAGAACAATTTATCATGGCCAATCCACCTAACCTGAACATCTTTGGACTGTGGCAGGAACCTGGAGCACCCGGAGGAAACCCACGCAGACATGGGGAGAACTTGCAGACTCTGCACAGATAGTGACCCCGGGAATCGAACCTGGAACCCTGGCACTGTGAAGCCACAGTGCTAGCCACTTGTGCTTCTGTTCTGCCCTTGCCAGGAGACCCCGCTTTCAGGATCTACCCAGCTCACAATGCCTCGCAATATCTAACGCAATCTCTTGAGACATTGCGATGGGCATCCCACCCATTGTGGGCAAGATCACTTTTTGGCAAATCTGCACATTAAAGAGAGGCAGCTAGTCTCACTTTAATATGCAGTTTCCTGAGGCACCAAGGCTTATAGATTTATCCTCTTTGCCTCGATACCTTGGGTGAGAGCTGTTCCGCACTGGTCTCCACAAATGGGGACCAAATGCAACAGCATTTGTGGGCATCTCCCAGAGGATCGGAGGTCCAGAGGTGTATGCCCTTTGGGCAGGGTGGTACCCTGGCACCGGGGGTTGCGTTGGGGCCATTTTTAAATAGCTCCCCAATCTCTCACTACACTGAGGAGTTCTGGCAAGCGGAACGCCTCAGTGCAGAAAACAGGCTTTGTGTGGCCTCAGCTGCCCGTTCCCCACTGAGGCCCCTTATTTAACCAGGAAACACCCGGCTAAACATGCTCGCCATGGGACTTTGTTCCCATTTAGTTAATTCGAGCCCTTAGAATTATTTTAATCACTGGAGAGCTGATCTCACGGACCAGAACGGCTCCTCAGAGGTCAGACCACCATTTTAAAAGGGGAACTTCCTGGAGAGGCGGTTAGATGCTGGGAGGCCTGTGGATCCCAGGTGAGTACACCTAATTGAGCTTGTGGGTCACCCACACTCCCACCCATGAGCAATGTCACCCCCACACATATGGGCATTACCTCACACACACCCCCAGTGTTGACACCCCGCTATGGGGTGACAGAGTACCCCCCTTTTCAGATCACACCATGCTCCCCTTTGCCACCCACATTCCAGAACCCCACCCTTCACCACCCCCCCCCCCCCCCCCCCCCCCGCATTCCAGGACCTAACCCTTCATACCTACCCTTCTGAAAAATGAAATGAAAATCGCTTATTGTCACAAATAGGCTTCAAATGAAGTTGCTGTAAAAAGCCCCTAATCGCCACATGCTGGCCTCTTCAGGGAGGCTGATACGGGAATTGAACCGTGCTGCTGGCCCGCCGTGGTCTGCTTTCAAAGCCAGCGACTTAGCCCAGTGCTAAACCAGCCCCTCCTTTCATGGGCATGGCCCCAGTCAGGCCCTAACCCTGGCACCTGAGCACCCTGGCACTGCCACCCTGGGACCATGGAAGTGCTCCTACCAACCCTGCAGTGCCACCCGGGCACCTTGACCGTGCCAGAGTGGCAATTCCAAGGTGCCAGGGTGGCAGTGCCAACATGCCCATGTTCCAGGCAGAGAGCCCAGACACTACCCTGTGGCCTCCGATGGCCTGGGAGACCCCCCCCCCCCCCCCCATCCCCCCTGTTCCCCCCTCGGGTGCCATTCTGCCTGGTGGACCAGTACTGAAAGGCGCCCGGCTGGGATCTCCCTCAGGAGGCGGTTAGTTGCCAGGAGGCATGTAGATCCCAGGTGAGTATACCTATGCAGGTTTAAAACTTACTTAGGCATGCGTGGCTTGGTCACGCCCATTGATTGCTCCGCCTCGCGAGGTCCGGGTAGATCTCGCGAGGCGTACTGGCTCCTGGGAAGCCAGCGGGGGTCTCCCAGCATCTACAGGCCATGTCGCCTCCCGGTCGGGGTGGGGTCTCCCAGCATCTACAGGTCATGTCGCCTCCCGGTCGGGCACAACGCACCCGGTAGATCGCACCCAACGTTTCTTTTCTGAATAAGTCACAAAACCCATTCATGGCAGACAGACTTTTACCTATAGCATTTTCTATAGCCTGCTTAGGAAACACTTTCTATTTCTTTAGTATCACTGTTCTGAGGCGTTAGTTTAATAAAACAGAAGCAATATGATTAATTGCAACTATATAATAGGTGTCTAATGTCTTTTCAACAGTGAATTCAATTTATTCATAATGTCCCGCCTCACATAATAAATATAGGCCTTGCAAGTCTTTACTGACAGCAAGATTAATGTGAGTACATACTAAGCCTTTCACACAATAAGCACAGCCTAAGTATTGTAAATGTCAGCTGCACAGCTCTGCATCAAGGTGATTTTGTGCCTATCACCACTAATAAAAGGGAAAGCTTAGGGAACCATCTCGTAAAAAAGTTTGTTTTTTATTATTTAATTCTAAGCCTTTTATCTTTATTCTAGCAGTTAGATTGTCTGTGTAACTTAATAAGTATTACTGAGTATCAAATAAATGCCAAATTGACTCTGGTAGCAGTATTTAATTTATGCAAATGATTGCAGAATAGGGATAGATTATTTACTGGTTACAATGCTTTGAGAAGAGTGCCTCACAGATGCAAACTGGTAAAGTTCTGCTGTTTTCACAGTTCCAAAATTTCAATGCAGTTCAAGGGAACAGTACCCATTGGAAAACAAAATTGACTTTAAAGTCTATTAGAGAGGAAGGACTGGATTTTAAAATTCAACATGTTGGGAGCTGGGAGTCCAGCAGAGTGTGGGAAATCCAGATGTCAGAGTAGCGTCTCTCAGTTGCTTTTTAAAAATTGTTTGTGTTTTCATATTTTATATCCAACAATTTATAAATTACAAAACCGTGCCAAAAACCAACACATATATTCACAAGCAAGTATCTTCACTGCAGCTGTGACCGTGACCCCTCTTTCGTCGGCATACATATTTTACATTCCCCATATTTACAATTTGGTTTGGGTCATAGCTTGCCCTTGGACCAGTTCCCTGTGGCTTTGTCCCTCCTGCTTGTCCCTCGCATTACTTTTGCATGCCTTCGTCCATCCAGCGCCGGCCCTAGGGTTGCTGGCGCCCCGGGCAAGCTGAACTTCGGCGCCCTTGGGGGGGGGGGGGGGGGGGGGGGGGGGGCGGGGCCGGGGGGGGGGTCCGGGGGGGGCGGGGTCGGAGGGGGGGGGCGGGGGGCCGAGGGGGGGGGGAGGCGGACCCGAGGGGGGGACCGAGGGGGGGGCGGGGGGAGCGGACCGAGCGGGGGGGGGCGGACCGAGGGGGGGGGGGCCGCCCTGGGGGAGGGCGGCCACCGCGCATGCGCTGGTTGGCACCGGCCCAACTGCGCATGCGCGGGACCCGAGTCTCTGGCGCCCCCTAGCACATGGCGCCCCGGGCGACTGCCCGAGTTGCCGGTGCCTTGAGCCGGCCCTGCGTCCATCCTCCCACTTTCTTCCCCCCTTCCCTCCCCCGCTCTTTCCCTTTCCTCTCTGTCTCGTGGCTCACCCGGTGTCTCGCCCCCCAGTCCCCCCCATCTTTATTCTGCTGGTTGCTGGCTGTGAACAGGTCTTGAAACAGGTTGGTGAACGGCTTCCTCGTGCTGTGGAAGTCTTCTTCCGACCCACGGATGACAAATTTTATTTTCTCCAGTCTGAGAAATTCCGCCAGGTCGGACAGCCAGTCTGCAGCCTTGGGTGATGCTGCCGACCGCCAGCCGAGCAGGCGATCAGGGAGGCAAAGGCTAGAGTGTCGCCCCCCCCCCCCTGTCCATGAAGAGTTCTGGCTGATCTGATACCCCGAAGACCGCCACTTTCAGACATGGCTCCCTCCACACTCCCACAACCCTGGACATGGCCTCAAAGCAGGTCATCCAGTACTCAACAAGCCGGGGGCAGGCCCAGAACATGTGGGTTTGGTTGGCAGGGCCTCCCTGGCACCGTCGCATTTGCCCTCCACCTCCGGGAAGAACCCACTTATTCGAGTTATAGTTAGATGCACTCTGTGCACCACCCTTAGCTGTGTTAGGCTCAGTCCTGCGCAAATGGAGGTGCAGTTCGCCCTGTGCAGTACTTGGATCCGGAGTCCCCACCCCATCTCTATAGCTAGTTCCTCTTCTCATTTTTTTTCCTTGACTCACCCAGATGGGAGCATACCTCATCCAACAGTCACCTGTGCATGTCACCACAGTTCCCCTTCCCTAGGTCACCCGCATCCAGCATTTCTTCTATTAATGAGTGTCCTGGTATCTGGGGGTACGTCATTGTTTCTTTGTGGAGGAAGTTTTTGACCTGAATGCATCTCAGGTTGTTTCCTCTTTGTAACTGCAACCTCTCCGTGAGTTCCATCAGGGGCACGACTCTATCTTCCGTGTACATGACCCTAACCATCAGAGTCACTCATCCTGTCTCCACCTTTTGAAGGTGGCACTATTTATTGTGGGAGTGAACCTGTGGTTGTTGCAGATGGGGACCCTGTGGATATTTTGGTTAGGCTGAAGTGTTGCCTCATTTGGTACCATATCCAGAGTGTGACAACCGCCACTGGGCTCCTCCTATTTGGCTGTGGGGGATGGGAGAGCAGTTGTGGCTACGGCTGGGAGGGATGTCCCTGTGCAGGAACTCTCTTCCATCTTCATCTACTCTGCTCCCGGTTCTTTAACCCATCCTCGTACTCTTTCTGCGATGGCTACCCAGTGGTAGAACTGTAGGTTCGGAAGAACCAGGCATTCCATATTTGTTCTCCTTTGTAGGACCTTCTTTTGGACTCTCAGGCTGATACTCTCCATGATTTATCCCTGTTCTAGTGGTGCTTTCAGGCTCTGTCTCCTATCTTCCCTCACGACCGGCATGTCCTGTCCGTCGAGGAGCTGTTTCATCGGCGAGTCCTGTCTGGGGCATCGGAGGTGTACGCCCCTCGGTAGAAGGTTGTGAAGGCTTTGTTTCTCTTTTCTGGCACAGCGACCAGCCTGACGCTTCTGTCTTTAACCTGAGCTATTTCCCTTGTGGCTCTGTCTCCATGTTCATAAAGATCCCCCATGTCTGCGGGAGCTGGCGCACTGCTTTCCTGGGGAGAACAGGTTGAAATCCATTTGCAATTTTTCCTCTCCGCCACCAGTTCCATGGTTGTGGCCGTGGAATATCGCTGATCTGCCTCCAATATGGAGTCGACCTGCTGTCGCCTGGCCACTCTCTCCTCCCTGTCTTTGCGCACCTTTAACACACTAATTTCTCTGCTAATCACTGCCTTCACCGCCTCCCAAAATGTGGAGGGTGAGACCTTCCCATTACATACTCATCTATGGCCTGTAATACCAATCGCAAAATGGCTTGTCGGCTTGGGTGTGATAATAATGACCCACATGGCACAACCTCAGCTGCAGGACACTAAATATGTAACTTGAAGGCCTTTGGAGGTGTGACCAAGAGAATGACCCTGGAAGATGGGGGGTCAAGAAGCCTGCACTTGATATGCTGCTGACGGTTGTCAGGAACTAGAGGAATGTACTGTTCCCAGCGATGGCCAATGGGAAGAAGAAGCTAGCTACCAAGAAACCATTTTTAGCGATGGCGGAATAGCAGGAGGTGCGATCTCCTGGACACTATGTATTAAATGGTTCAATGGCCTGAGCAAGGTAAGAAAGGTAAGAGCAATGGTCCATTCAGCTACATCCTGATACGCAAATTACCCCAAACCCCCTACTCTTGCCTTCTCAAGCCTACTATTTCTTCACATTAACTTATCTTGCAGGTTATCCTCTCTATTTAAACACGTTCTCACATCCCCATCTGTCTATCTACCACTAATTCTCATCCTCATCCTGATGTATTTTCCTCATAGCTACCCTGAACAAATGCTCTTTCATCAATCTGTTCAACACATGCCATAATTATCACTTATGGATATCTTAATTTTCTCATTACAGAAGAGGAGAGCATAGAAGATGAGGATGAAGCAGAGAGGTAGAGGTGGCCCTTGACAGATCTCACAACTAACAAGTGGAAAGAGAAAGATGCTGGAAGTAAATGGAGTCAGTCTGGCCTTTGGATGGGGACATTGGGGCCTCCCAGTGATCTGGTGACAGAATTAAATATCAGGCAGCCACACGATACACAACACTCACTCACTTTGATTTGACGTCAACAACGAATGAAATATGATCATGTGCATAATGATAATGCTAAACTTTCTTATTTTGACAGTGCTCATTCATGTCTTTTATCTAGTGCAGGGCCTCCATGCATCTTGTAGAAAGTGGCCAGCAGCTATCCAAAGATAATGAAGTCACTCCCTCTGATGATGCATTGTCACAGGACTCATGCAGACCGTGCACCAGTTCAGATGCTTACACCTTGGTACGCCCAATAAGCCAGCGAGGTGGGTTTCGACCTGGTGATTCACTGACCACAAGTAACCAAGAACAGATGGTGGAGCCAGAGACAGCAATGGAGAGACTGTATCAGAGGTCGCAGGACACTCCTAGCTTGATGCAGACGCCATACCTCAGGCGGTGTAAATGTTTACCACTGGCGTGATGCAGTGAAGACCCTGAACCTGCTGACACACTGATGTTCTGACCTGGCGAGGAAACGTATCCTTTTCCAGCCGTTCAGTTATGAGTTTGTGACCATTGTGCTTTGTACCTCGGAGGCAAATCACAGAGGCATAAAACAGAACTGTCACTTCTGAGGAAAGGTCACAACTTGCAATGTTAATTCTGTTTCTCCCTCCACAGATATCGTAGACCTGCTGAGCATTTCCAGCATCTTCTGTCCTTACCTCTTCCTGTACACCCTGTTTGGAGGGTCTGACCTCCTGTGAACTGCACTTCTCTGCTGCTCCCTGCTTTCCTGTGAAATTGGGCGTCTGAAGGGATCCTGCTGATCCTACTGATCCTGGTTGTCAACTTGGTCCTAATCTGAGATCCAAAGTGACACAGCATAAGGGACACACACAAGCTTATCTGATAGGTGTTTTGTTATGCTCTTGACGTAGCATAAGCTGCTTCCTTGATGTGCACTCTGGCAAAGGAAGGTTCAGACTTGGAGATAGCTTTAACACATTTATTAAACTGTTGACAATTCTCCTACTTGGATTCGACTCTCCTGTTAATCCTGCTATAGCTACTCAGACTGACGAACCAGTCTGCTACAATCCACGTGGTGGGTGTGATGTGTTTCAAATCAACCCTGTGTACTCATTGAGAGTCTCCACTGGAAAGAGGAAGATCATGTGTGCTGTGTCCTTTTATATAGGTTGGTGTAATGCCCTCCTGTGGTAGTGTCACCAATGGGCATTCAAGATACACTTGAATGCCCATTGGTCGTGTCCTATCTTACTGACCTATTGGTTGAATGTCTGTGTCATGCCTCTGGTGCTCCCTCCAGTGTCTAGCTAGTCTACGTGTATTTATAATAACCCCTTGTGTATTTACAGTGATACATATCACCACAATAGGTCAGAGTTCCTGAGTGAGATCCAGCTTCCAAACCTCCATTCAGTGGATGAGTGCATTAAGCAAGCTCTCATTACAAGTATTGTAAACAAACATTTCACATAAGCAGGCAAGAAAGTGGTACTGAGTACTTAGTATCCATTGACCTGTTACCCTATGATGACTTCAGCCCCTTCAATTGCCATTTATTTTCTTCAGTGTTGCCGCTGACAAGTACCAGTAAGCCTGGGAAACCTGCGGAGCTTAAGGCTAAAACTCCAAAAGCCTGGTTAACATTACTGTAATTGACCTATTAATACCGTGAAACTGAAAACTTGCCTCTCCCGTGTTGTTCATTCGCACGCACACAGTCTAAGGAGCTGCAGATAATGGTGGAAGTCGATGAGTTGGATCTTGCTTCTTGACCCCTGTTCAGTTTTGATGGTGTTTAACGACTCACCCACTCTCAAACCTACTCGCTCTTCCGCATTAATATTCAACCCATGATGTTTTCTTATCTGTTTTCAGCCTGTGTTGTGGGACAATCATACTTGCACAAATGTACTTTCCAGGTTGTGCTGCAGGTGCAGAGTCATCTTTCTGCTGTTCTAATGTGACTTCTTTAAGTGACATTGTTTTATTTATCTTCACTGAGATTTCATTTGGTTGGGGAAGAGGCTTTAGGGATTGGATGGACTGCTCCTGTTCCTATGTTCCAATTCCTTGAATACATTTTATTGCATTGATACAAGTCCCATTTAAAACTGAAAAGCATGCTGTTAAACATGCTGTGTCTAATATGCATGAATGACAGTTAGATGGCTTGAAACTTTCATTTTCATACTTATGGAAGGAATTATATGCTGTGCAATTGATATTTCCCTTGGGCCTCGATTGCTTACGTTGATATCCACCACTTCCAGCCCATTTTACGTTGCAGTCTGCACTCGACAGATTGGTGGGAAATGTGGGTGGGAATAAACACCCACACAATGGGTACCAGATGGTGAAAGTGCGAGATTAACATGCTGCTGATAGACCCACAGGAAATTTCCACACCCTAAAGTTGGTCACACTGACTCTGACGTCACTAGGGGCAGGCAAAAGGGATTCTCAGCTCCACACACTAAGGGCTGGATACTCCGAGTTCCAGACTAAGTGCTGACGCCGGCGTGGGAACAGTCCTGTTTTACACCAGAAAAAATGGTGCAACAGTCGCACCGATTTCGGAACCGTTGGGGGGGCTAGCAGCTGCGACGGGTAAAGCTCCCACGCCAAAAACAGCTGGAGAATAGCTGGGTACATATCGCTCATGCGCGGGCAGCGGCCTGCGGCGGCCCTCCGTACAACATGGCGCCAGCCACGTTCAGACCCGGCATGCCAAATAATGACTCCCAGTAACCCCCTTGACACCCCCGTACCATCCCCCACCAGAACCCCAACCCTCGCCAAAGCCTCTCACCCCGGCCAGCGGCACGGCTCCCTCGCCCCCCCCCCCCCCAAACTGTGGCGGCGCTGGATACAGTCTGCAGCCACCACGCAGGGTCCACAAAAAAAACCCATAAATGTTCCGTGCAGTCGGGAACTTGGCCCATCGGGAGCATCGGGGGAGGGGCTTCCGAAGAGGCACCAATGCCTTTCCAACGGCGTGTGGCGCGCAACACGATGACGCCACGTCGAAGGGGTCGGAGACTCTAAAACCAGCATCAAACCAGCACCACCCCCGATTTGGGCGTCGGAAGAGATTCAGCCGCCCGATCACTGATTACAAAGAACAAAGAACAAAGGAAAATGCAGTACAGGTACAGGCCCTTCGGCCCTCCAAGCCTGTGCCGACCATGCTGCCCGTCTAAACTAAAATCTTCTACACTTCCTGGGTCCGTATCCCTCTATTCCCATCCTATTCATGTATTTGTCAAGATGCCCCTTAAATGTCACACCTGCTTCCACCACCTCCTCCAGCAGAGAGTTTCAGGTCGCCCTCTGTATAAAAAACTTGCCTCGTACATCTTGCCCATCTAAACCTTGCCCCTAGCACCTTAAACCTATGCCTCCGAGTAATTTACCCCTCTACCCTGGGAAAAAGCCTCTGACTATCCACCCTGTCTATGCCCCTCATAATTTTCTAGACCTCTATCAAGCCGCCCCTCACCTCCGTCGTTCCAGTGAGAACAAACCGAGTTTATTCAACCGCTCCTCATAGCTAATGCCCTCCATACCAGGCAACATCCTGGTAAATCTCTTCTGCACGCTCTCTAAAGCCTCCACATCCTTCTGGTAGTGTGGCGACCAGAATTGAACACTACACTCCAAGTGTGGCCTAACTAAGGTTATATACAGCTACAACATGACTTGCCAATTCTTATACTCAATGTCCCGGCCAATGAAGGCAAGCATGCCGTATGCCTTCTTGAGTCCCTTCTCCACCTGTGTTGCCCCTTTCAGTGACCTGTGGACCTGTCCACCTAGATCTCGCTGACTGTCAATACTCTTGAGGGTTCTGCCATTTACTGTATATTCCCCACCTGCATTCGACCTTCCAAAATGCATTACCTCACATTTAGAACATAGAACATAGAACTGTTGTGCCGAACTAGTCTGAAACTGAGATCAAATCAACCTACTCCTAATCATTCTAGTGCACTCCATATGCCTATCCAATAACCGCTTGAAAGTTCCTAACGTCTTTGGGTTGTGGGTGTAAAACCCACGCAGACACAAGGAGAATGTGCAAACTCCACACGGAGAGTGACCCAGGGTCGGGATGAGTGTGTACATGTATAAAATAACAAGTGTGTACCTGTATAACATAACGAGTGTGTACCTGTATAACATAACGAGTGTGTACCTGTATAACATAACGAGTGTGTACCTGTATAACATAACGAGTGTGTACCTGTATAACATAACGAGTGTGTACAAGTATAACATAACGAGTGTGTACATGTATAACATAACAAGAGTGTACATGTATAACATAACGAGTGTGTACATGTGTAACATAATGAGTGTGTACATGTGTAACATAATGAGTGTGTACATGTGTAACATAATGAGTGTGTACATGTATAACCTAACGAGTGTGTACATGTATAACATAACGAGTGTGTACATGTATAACATAACAAGTGTGTACATGTGTAACATAACGAGTGTGTACATGTGTAACATAATGAGTGTGTACATGTGTAACACAATGAGTGTGTACATGTATAACATAATGAGTGTGTATATGTATAATATAACAAGTGTGTACTTGTATAATGTAACGAGTGTGTACATGTATAACACGAGTGTGTACATGTGTAACATAATGAGTGTGTACATGTATAACACAATGAGTGTGTACATGTATAACACAATGAGTGTGTGCATGTATAACATAATGAGTGTGTACATGTATAACATAACGAGTGTGTACATGTGTAACATAATGAGTGTGTACATGTGTAACATAATGAGTGTGTACATGTATAACACAATGAGTGTGTACATGTGTAACATAATGAGTGTGTACATGTATAACATAACGAGTGTGTACATGTGTAACATAATGAGTGGGAACATGTGTAACATAATGAGTGTGTACATGTATAACATAATGAGTGTGTATATGTATAATATAACAAGTGTGTACTTGTATAATGTAACGAGTGTGTACATGTATAACACGAGTGTGTACATGTGTAACATAATGAGTGTGTACATGTATAACACAATGAGTGTGTACATGTATAACACAATGAGTGTGTACATGTATAACATAATGAGTGTGTACATGTATAACATAACAAGTGTGTACTTGTATAACGTAATGAGTGTGTACATGTATAACATAATGAGTGTGTATATTTATAAAATGCCATAACTATTGGCCCTGAATGAACTTCATCAGCTTTATCCATTCCAAATTCTGACAGAAAGACTTGCATTTATATAACCCCTTTCACAATCCCAGGACATCCTAAAATGTTTGATAACCAACAATGTATTTTTTCAAATGTAGTCACTGTTGTATTGTCAGTAACAGGGTCCCCAATTTAGGCACAGCAAGATCCCACAACCAGCAACATGTGCATAACCAGAAAACCAGTTTTAGTGATTTTCCTATAATAAATTGTCATATTTTCTATTAGTCAAGGCACAGAGTTTGGAAGCAGGGAGGTTATGCTGGAACCTCTGCTGAATGTTGATTAGGCCACAGCTAGAGTATTGTGTGCAGTTCTGGAATCCACATTCTAGGAGGGATGTGATAGCAATGGAAAGGGTGGCAGAGGAGATTTACCCAGGAGGTTGCCTGGGCTGGAGAGTTTTAGTTATGAAGAGAGATTGGATAGACTGGGATTGTTTCCCTTGGAACAGAGCTGACTGAGGGGGGCATGATTGAGATGTATAAAATTGTCTGGATTAAACTCCATCTGCCATCTCTCCGCCCAAGTCTACAAACGATCTAAATCCTGCTGTGTTCTCTGACAGTCCTCATTGCTATCCGCAATTCCACCAACCTTTGTGTCGTCTGCAAACTTACTAATCAGACCAGTTACATTTTTCTCCAAATCATTTATATATACTACGAACAACAAAGGTCCTGAAGTGTTGGGCACTGTGGACTTGTGAAGCAGACATATGCCACCAACACTGAAGAAGGTTCAACACTATTTTATTAACTACTTATAAAATAATAGACATACGATAACTGTGGGTTTACACAATGCTTGTTTAACTAGAGACCTGTGCCTGTCCGAACCAGTTGAATCTCTCAGCACGTGGTGTGAGTCTGTACTGTACTTGATGAGCTCTTGTGCTTCTGAGAGGCAGCGTCCAGAATGAGCGGGAAAAGTGATGCCCTCTGCCTTTATAGTGCGTGTGTTCTAACTGGTGATTGGCTGCGGTGTTTGTGCATGTTGATTTGTCCTAGTGTATGTCCATCAGTATGTGTCTGCACCATGATATACTGGTGTATATTATGACAGTTCCCAGCACTGATCCCTGGGGAACACCACTTGTCACAGCCCTCCAATCAGAAAAGCACCCTTCCATTGCGACTCTGCCTTCTATGACCTAGCCAGTTCTGTATCCATTTTGCCAGCTCACCCCTGATCCCGTGTGACTTCACCTTTTGTACCAGTCTGCCATAAGGGACCTTGTCAAAGGCCTTATTGAAGTCCATATAGACAACATCCACTGCCCTACCTGCATCAATCATCTTTGTGACCTCTTCAAAAAACTCTATCAAGTTAGTGAGACACGACCTCCCCTTCACAAAACCGTGCTGCCTCTCCCTAATACGTCCATTTGCTTCCAAACGGGAGTAGATCCTGTCTCGAAGAATTCACTCCAGTAATTTCCTTACCACTGACGTAAGGCTCACCGGCTTGTAGTTCCCAGGATTATCCTTGCTACCTTTCTTAAACAAAGGAACAACATTGGCTATTCTCCCGTCCTCTGGGACATCACCTGAAGACAGTGAGGATCCAATGATTTCTGTCAATTACGATATCGGTGGCGGCAACGGAGCATCCTGCCCTAACTGTGTGAGGTAAAAATATGCAAAAGATAAACCTTTAGAAAAATTACACTGCTGGTTTGGGTTACTGCTTGAGTTTATTTTTCTCCTTAATTATTGAGGATTTAATATATTGTGAAGTCACTAACGTAAAATGACGTACTCAGCTATTAAACCAATAAGGCAAATCAGATGAATTGTGAAATGTCTCATTAGCAGAAAAATGTCTCATTTTTAACTTAAATGATGTTTTAATTTGGCAGAACCCAATAATTGTAAGAGTTTAGGCCTCTACATATTGCGAAAGAACAAATGAACATGAGATACTTAGTATTCAAGCCCTGTACTTCGACAAATGCTTTTTATTCGTTGGTGAGATTGAGTGAAAAATCTAATCGACAGGGATTTCTCAGAATTACGAAAAAGAAGTGAGAAAACAACACAAAAAATGTCCAGATGGTAATATGACAGACCAACAACTGGTGGATGAGCTGCTGAAGGGTCCTTGCAACTTTTTAGCAAGATAGGTCGCTGAGCATGTGAAACACTGGGACAACTCAATTAAGAAAAGTGCCCTTTAAAAATGTAGGAGCTTTATTTAGACTGGGCTTCTCCAACGCATGGCTCGTGGGCCAGGTTGTCGCTCCCTGAGGCCTCTGAATTCAGCCTGTCAAACCTACTGGACAATCAACTGACTCATATTTGGATGAGCAGCTTTACAGCGTTTTTCATCAGAGGCTGGTTTCTCGCCATATTTGCCGCTGGTAGAGAGAAACCAGTCTGTGATTGGACCACCAGCAAAGAGTGGGAAGGTAACTTTTGAAGGTAAGTTTCAGCGGCCTGTGCTCAAAGCAATTTGAGTGGCGGAGCCCAGGTGGGCTGGAGCAGAAGGTGTTGCAGCCTGAGCATAGTTTCCCAGGCGAGCCTGAGCAGAGGGTGAGGCAGCCAGAGTAGGGCCCACCAGCATCTGAGTAGCTGAGTGACTGGAGACGGCATGTGAAAGAGAGAGGTAGGGGTCAGTAGGGGGAGAAAGTGTGTGGGTGGGGGGGGGGGGTAGTGTTTTCCTGCCAGCATCTGCAGTGTTCCGTCCCCCACTATGGCACTTAGTGCCAAAATGGGAGTGTGTATGGGTGGAAGGAGAGTTATTGTGTGTGTGTGTTGAGGGGGGGGGGGGTGAGGTGAGAGACCGGGGGCGCATTTCTCCGCTCCCACGCCGGGTGGGAGGGGCAGGCGAATCACGACACGCCACCCTTGCACTCCCCGCGATTCTCCCACCCCCCCGCTCGGAGGATTGCCGCTCGCCGTTTTTCACGGCGACCGTCGATTCTCCGGCCCGGATGGGCCGAGCGGCCTGACATATCCGACCTGTTCACGCTGGCGGCAACCACACCTGGTCGCTGCCGGTGTGAACATAGCGCGAAAGGTAAGTTTGGGGCCTGTGGGGGGCGGAGAGGGGATTGAGCACCACGGCCGTGCTCGGGAAGGGACTGGCCCGCGATCGGTGCCCACCGATGCGTGGGTTGGAGCCGGCCAACCTGTGCATGCGCGGCTGACGTCACTTAGGCCCCACCGTCGCGTCATTCTCGGTGCGCCGCTTTGACGCAAGCGTCAAGGCCCGGCGGCCGAGTTTCTCACAACGCCGCCCCTAGCCCCCTGGGGGGGGGGGGTAAATAGGGTGCGAGGAGCGGCCTCCGACGCCGTCGTGAAACTCGGCTGAGTTCACGACGCCCTTCCCGATGCCGCGCGGGAGCGGAGAATCGCGCCCAGTGTGTGGGTGGGGAAGAGAGTGTCGATCTTCCTTCCTCGTTCACGGCCCAGATCATGAGCATTATGAGATTGGGAGTGAGCCACGCACACACACCCGCCCTCTCACGATCTAACACTCATTTTTATTTATTAACCATTAATTCTTTGCTCGGCAAGTTGTTTCTTTTCATTCCTCATTTTTAAAAAAATTTGTGTTTAATGTTGTGCCAAGGATTATCTTTCCGAAATTTGATCATCAGCCCCTTGAATAAGAAACATTTTCAAGTGTGCCCCCCACACATGAAAAGATTAGACAAGCCTGATTTAGACATTTCAATCACTATTTTACATAACTGTGATCTCCTGCCTGTGAAAGAACACAATCCAATATGGCAGGTGACCCAACTCTGGTGCATGCACATTACCCACCATAGTGAGCACTTGGGTGCCCTTTTTATGCTTGTAGGATGGGAACAGCACCAACTAATTTCTAGGCCCATTAACATTTGCATATCGTCTCTGGCTGCATCACTGCCTCAGCTTATATTGTTAATTTATATCAATGATGGAGCTGTCATAAATATCAAAATGGTAAAGTAAATGAGCCATATGTCATTTCAAACAAGCACTTATGATATTAGAACTGTGTGATCGGATAGATTTGTTTATATCAGATACCTATGTAGAACTCTTAGCAAAAATCATGAAATTATACGGACCTATTAAAAGGGCACAAATTGCCGCTCATTAACATCACATCATCATTTGAACTGTCCTTCCCAAATTGAATCCTTTCGATTCAAGCCCAAACAAACCCAAAAAATTGAAATATTTCCGTGGCTACTAATATCAAAATAATTAATGACAGGTTAATTTCTTAACCAAGAGACTTGTTCTAAACATTCTGACTACTATGGTCAACTATTTTGGCATGAAGGGGCCAAATGACTAAGTCTGGCAAAATGGATTACTCCACTCCCATGATCTTTCATGCAACCAGAAACTGATTTTCACAGTTTTGCAGGATCAGAATTTACTCAGTATTTTCCAGGAGTGCATGGAATGCAATGGATGGTAGAAGGTAAAACCTAAGAGAAGTCCTTAAAGAGTTGCTTTGGCTGCATTGTACCCGTTGAACAACCCCGAACAGTGGGCGAAGCCTAGATGGTCCTCCACTGTAGATTCTTACATTAGTCAACTGCCTATACAAATGGCTAGTGTTGAGAACAAGCATTTATGCAGCCATTTGAGAATGTTTACATGTTCTTGCACAGTAATCAGAACTGCAAAATTATTCCTCAGTGCAGTAGTATGAGAGGGATTGGAATAATAATAATAATAATCTTTATTAGTGTCACAAGTAGGCTTACATTAACACTGCAATGAAGTTACTGCGAAAATCCCCTAGTCGCCACACTCCGGCGCCTGTTCGGGTACACAGAGGGCGAATTCAGAATCTCCTAATGGCATGTCTTTCAAGAGACTTGGGAGGAAACAGGAGCACCCGGGGGGAACCCACGCAGACACACGGAGAACCTACAGACTCCACACAGACAGTGACCCTACTTGGGAATCAAACCCAGATCCCTCGTGCTATGAAGCAACAATGCTAACCACTGTGCTACCGTGCCCCCTGTGTGCACCATGCAGCAACTCCATAAATGTTTGCAGTGGAGCTCTGAAGATAGATCCAAAGAACATACCATATTTCCCTGACAAACATTGTGCCTGTGGCTATTGAGTCTTTCATTTATGGTGCAGAGAAATTAGGGATGTGGTCTGAGACAACCTTGATGATGAACTTTAAACTGCAAAGTCATGGCCAAACATCGGCTCCCACAGAAACTTTTGGACAAGTGACATCCAATATCCAAAGCAAGGCAGGAGGAGGTACAGATAGGGAAACAGTCTGTGAGGATAGTGGAATTTCTTCTCAGTACAGCCAGCCTTTATCTTAAAGTATCTTAACCTTACATACAGTACCCAGTACAGTGATGTTCTGATGGTTTCTGCTGTTAGAATTGGTTGGTTCTCATCTTTTGTTTCATGGCCATAGAAACATAGAAAATAGGAGCAGAAGGAGGCTATTTGGCCCTTCGAGCCTGCTCTGCCATTCATTATAATCATGGCTAATCATCCAACTCAATAGCCTCATCCCGCTTTCTCCCCATATCCTTTGATCAACCTCGTCCTAAGCGCTATATCTAACTGCTTCTTGAAAACATCCCAGGAATCAGTCTGATAAACCTTCGCTGCAGTTCCTCTAGAGCAAGAACATCCTTCCTCAGATAAGGAGACTGAAACTGCACACGATATTTCAGGTGTGGCCTCACCAAGGCCCTGTATAATTGCAGCAAGACATTCCATGTTACTGTACTCGAATCCTCTCACTAGGAAAGCCAACATACCATTTGCCTTCTTTATCGCCTGCATGCTTACCTTCAGTGACTGGTGTACGAGGACACCCAGGTCTCGTTGCACGTTCCCTTCTCTCAATTATTGGCCATTCAGATAATAGTCTGCCTTCTCATTTTTTGGTCAATTGATGAATTGCACAAACTGTTAGAAATAGTTCTTAAGTATTGTAGATCGTGACAATTCCTTTGACGGTCATACTTGATTCAGTGACTGGAGGAAATCAGTAGAGGCCAGTTTTACTGAAAGATTATCCACATCCAACTCTGTTGGTACAGTAGCACCGTCTCTTTTACTTTTCCATCCTGCCCAATGTGATGGAATACATAGTTTTAAAGCTTTATATTTTTGAGACAGACTTTACTTGAAAAGTTAAACTAAAAAAAGAAACGGTGAAAGGAAACTGGCCCACCTCATATTCAAGGAAACTAAGACTGACACTGAGATTCAAAATCATAACTTCCAGTGGATCGACGCCATCCCATCCAGAGTTGAGTAGGTTTCGCAGATGTGTGCCGTTTTGGGTGAAGACGGTGCCCGTGGTACTCAAATTGGTTATTCACTGCTGTCAGCTGAGGACCAAGTTAAATCCTAGCAGAGGAGGAGCCAAAATCCTTTGTGAGGAAGTCAGAGTTCTGAAGCATTTTGTCACTGAGATTGAAGACATATATACTGGATGGGGTGCGGAGCTAATTCCTAACATCAGTCCTTGTTGTATCTGCCACTTGCTATGCAATTTATAGTTCATAATCAATTTCCCTGCTAATTCATGTTTAACTTATGTTGATTATGGGTTTTGGATCTTACCCAAGATATCTTTTAATGTTGGCTTTGTTTGACTCTTGTATCGTTAAAATTATTTTGGTTAAACATGTCGAGTTCTGTGACTCGAAACTTTCCTGAAATAACTGGGATTTTGGATGTTGCATAAAAAAAGATATTACTGGTCTCGACACATAGAATTATCATAGAATCTACAGTGCAGAAGGAGGCCATTCGGCCCATCGAGTCTGCACCGACTCTTGGAAAGAGCACCCTACTCAAGGTCAACACCTCCACCCAATCCCCATAACCTCACCCAATATTAAGGGCAATTTTTCACACCAAGGGCAATTTATCATGGCCAATCCACGTAACCTGCACATCTTTGGACTGTGGGAGGAAACCGGAGCACCCGGGGGAAACCCACGCACACACGGGGAGGATGTGCAGACTCCGCACAGACAGTGTCCCAAGCCGGAATCAAACCTGGGACCCTGGAGCTGTGAAGCAATTGTGCTATCCACAATGCTACCGTGCTGCCCAATATATCATGATATACATCATAATATTCAGGTGCTATTTGTGACAGTGTGGTAAAATAATGGCCTTAAATGCTTCCCACAGATAGAGAGAACATCACCCTGTGTTGTTCTTATGTGTCATGTGGAAACTGGCTTCAAAGTGAAAAAATAGTTGGGCAGTCTGCCACCTATCTCCCTCGCACCCTGAATGAAATTGAACAATACAATAGTAATTGAGGAAAGTACAATAAAGAAACAAGAGCTGGAGTTCAGCGGCCAATTCTCTGGTGCGATTCTGTGCACCCCAGCCCGCGGGTTCCCCAGCGGCATGGCGGGGGGCGGGGGGTGGGGGGGGGGGCTTCAATGGAAATTCCCATTGATAGCAATGGGAGCAGAGAATCCCGCTGCCAGCAAAAGGTGCGTAGCGTCGCTCTACTGAGAAACCTGCAGCTGGGAGGCCAGAAAATCCCGTCCGACATCTTGAACATTGGAACATGAAATCCTCTTGTAATACTATTCATTCACACCCCTGTTGCTGTCACGTGACCAAGTTATAAAATACACGATACAAGGAAGACTGTTTTGAAAGTAAATGTTCTTTGGAGTACTAAAAGCTTTTGACAATTTAAGATAAATTGCTGTCGCAGAGAGAAGGAAGAAAAACAATAACTGAAAGGCACTTAAGTTTATTAACAGGATCAGGTAGTCGCCATGACACCAACATTTCTATGCCACTAGCCTAATAAAAAAAACTATGCCAACAGACTTGTGAAGGTGGATGAGGGAAAGATTTCTTCCCTACAAGTGAAATCGTCAGTACAATTTTTATAAATGGACTTGTAGCCGGATGGTTAACAGCTAAACCTTTGCAAAGCATGAATGGAAAAGTAGTCTACCTTACAGAACACAAGGCCTGTGAAATAATTTATTTTTACGAGCAAACTGTACTCAACATACAGACAAAGAAAACTAGGCCAGAAAGGGTGTGCTGATTTTGCAAGCTAATATTGAGGAAAACGGGTAACAGGTCATCCTTGTTTGTGGTGAAAGAACTTTCTCGCTGCTGTATAATTATGTAAAAGAGGAAGGCTCATAGCCCCTCACCAGTGATGTCCTGCAGGACCCACTATCGTGAAGACTGCCCTGAGTTCGGGACTCAGTGAAGATGACACCCATCGAAGGGGAGCTGATCACCTCACCTTGCAACAGGTAGTATTACGTCCCAGTTGTGATTTGTCGTAACAAGCAATCAGTATATTAACAAGTGATTTTAGAGAAGTAAAGAACAGTTCAGTGTCAAGTGCTTTAAACATTAATAAAGAGTGATTTGTGTCATACCTCTTGTAAGTGTTTATTTTTCTACCACGTTAGTTGATGCCCTCGATTGAGGGAAACATTTGACGTCCCTGGGTGGGTTGGGTTAAGCGATCAGCTGAAAGTCACACCGGGTCTGAATCACAGATGTACTGGACAAACAGCAAAATACAAGTAGACTAGTCAGTAGACAAGGGTAGACACTATAGTCAGCTTTGAGGGGTATTTAGTGTATCTCCTGTGCATGACCTGGATGGATCGGGCGGAAATTTAGCAAGGAAAGTCTGTTGGTGAGTGTTTAACAGGCTGCCTGCCTCCCCCGCTGCAGAGCGGAACTGCCGGAACCCAACCCCGGTTACCTCCCGTGTCTTTGGCTATTCAAACCACCTTGTGGAAGGTGGCCCATGACAAATATTGTAAACAAATTGACAAGATGCAAAAACAGATGTGGATTGCAACAGACACTTCGCTGCACAGTAAAACGTGTTGGAAGACTGGAACAAAAATATATGTGGTGCAAGCTGCTGCAGCTGACATGGGACAGTTGAAAACACTCCCCTCTGCCTCTCCTGTGTGATAAGGGAATATTGGCATGTCAGGTTAACCATGACTTCTGTACCGTTATGCCCCACAACCCCGACTCAGAGTTTGTTTGTCCTCTTGAAGGAATACCGTACATTTGAATCAAGTCATTTTTGAAGCAGGATGTTGTTCGCAAGCATCATAGATTCAAAGAATTAGTATGGATAGGAAACTAAACATTAATTCAATTCAAACTGTTCTGAATTTCCATAGAAGAGATTCAAACACTGCTGGAATTCGAAAGGACTGTGTTTACATTTGAAAAGGCCAACTTGTTCCCCAAAAGACGACAGTTTGGCAACAAGAAATGTTGAGAAGGGCAGCACGGTGGTGCAGTGTTTAGCACTGCTGCCTCATGGCGCCAAGGACGCAGGTTCTATCCCGGCCCCAGGTCACTGTCCATGTGCAGTTTGCACATTCTCCCCATGTCTGTGTGGGTCTTATCCCCACAATGCAAAGATGTGCAGGGTAGGTGAATTGGCCACGCTAAATTGCCCCTTAATTGGGAAAATTAGGAAAAAATGTTGAGATTCGGTTAACAACACGTTTCATAAAGTATTTCTTTCAAATTTCGTTAAGTAGCAAATATTGGAAATTGAAATTGATTTAAAGGAGAAAAATGGACAGAGAAAAGAAATGAAATTGGAGCAAAATTGAAGAAAATAAAAAAAGACGTTTTTAATAGTGACGTAATGTGGCGCAATTACATGCCAAGTTTTTTCCATGCATTCCCCACTCCTTTAGGTTCTGCAGAAAAGTTAACCATTTCAGTAGACAGCTGATCTGTTATTAAATTGCTCGAAAACGTGTGTGTCTATGGTTATGTATGTGTCTATGCTAATTTATATAAAGTTTAATTGTGGATTTGTGGGAGCTCAACTACACCAGTTAAATGTTATGTTGACCAATGATATGTTAAGCATAGTCTGGATAAATTTGGAATAAGTGTGAGATTATTTTTGCTGTCACATCACCCGCAGGTAAAGGACAAATATTTTGCAGGTTTGATTTGTTTGGGTGACAATGCATTTGAGATTTTGAAAGAATAGGCGATGCCTATAAAATCAGGCTGCTTTGGAAATTGGCTTAAATGAAAACA
Organism: Scyliorhinus canicula; assembly: GCF_902713615.1. NCBI lineage: Eukaryota > Metazoa > Chordata > Chondrichthyes > Carcharhiniformes > Scyliorhinidae > Scyliorhinus > Scyliorhinus canicula. The sequence goes on along the minus strand of NC_052156.1, from coordinate 37,610,967 downwards.
TTAAAGATACCTAGACATAGGAGGGTTAACACCTACACCGACAGTTGCTGCACTTGCAGGGTAGTGTATGACTCTGCTGGACTGTGGAGCAAGTGGGTTACGTGACACCTAGTAGGCAGCCGATCCAGCATGAAGAATTGATTTGCACGTGCTGGGAGAATCTTTGCTTCGTTCGTTTGATGTGGATTTTCATAGATTTGTGTTACCGTTGTTTTGGGCTTATCTTTGTGGGGTATTAACCTCATCTTGAGTTTTAATTACAGGCATTTTGGAAGTTTAAAGCAGAATCATAAGAAACGCTGATGTAATTCATTTTGGTTACTATTGTTTTAAAGAAAGTGGTGTGATTCTCTGCTTGTGTAGGGATGACGTTTGTATGTTGTATGTTTCAAACTTTAATGTTTTCTATCTTGTACTGTGATTTTTTTTTAGTAGTCATTTAAGTCAAGCAGCTAATGAAAGGGGAGTGTCAGGAATAAAGTGGCATCCTGGCTGCTGAGCAAGAGACAGTTGGTAGGAAATGGCGTGGGGTGTGGCGGGTGTGGGGCCCTGCCAGGGCCGGGGAAGGGGAAAGAAGGGGGGGGGGATAGACCAAACAGCCGGGGACCTCCCCCACAGGACAGGGGCGGTGACCAGGCAGCCACCTTGCCTGCCACCCACCCCGGCCCCTGAGTGCATGCAGTGACAACGGCCGTATGGATGGTCCCGGATGAGACCATCAATTCACGCGACACGTGGTTAGAAGCGAACAGTGGTTTTAATCATCTTACAATAGAGCCTGCCTGTGACAAGATGAACTTTTGATGAACTGGCAGGCAGGCTCACAACAGCAACCTTTATACTTCCGGCTAGGGGAGGAGCTCTGGGCGGAGCCATGGGCGGAGCCAAGGGTGGAGCCCAGTACAAGCTCCTCATCTCCCCCTATGGGTAGAGCCGCGCAACTACACATGCTCTGATACAAGGTACAGGCTCAACACATGTTGTACAGTACAGTGTGGATTATTAGTGTTTATAATTCACCACAGTCCCCCTCCCCAAACCCCCGACCGCCCCACCCAACTGGCAGCCACCCACTGGGGGACCACCGAGGGCCACAACGAAGGCAGCCCTCAGTGAGGGCAGTGCCAGCCAATGGTACCCCTGGCAGCAGGGATGGGCGCCAGGACTGTGGGCACTGACGGGGCCAGAGTAAGGGGGTGTGGAGGGGGGGGGGAGACATGCGTGGGTGGGGCCCGCAGTGCCAACGGGGGCCACCGTGTAGGTCATGGTATCTGGGCATGGGTGTATACGTCATGCTGACATATTTGCCTTTCACTACCCGCAAAAAATAATGGCTTTTGGTCATCAACCTGCGATGGTGGCCGGCATGGTAATGGCCTCTGCCCTGCATGAAGCCCTGTGACAGCATGAGCGGGGGCCGCACAGAGAGGAGGCGGAGACTGCAGCAGAGGAACGGGCTGCAGAGGTGTAGGTGGCAGCCGCTCAGGCTGGAGGACCGACAGCCGAAGAGGGGGAGGAGGAGGAGGAAGAGGCGCCTAGGAGGCGCCGGATGAGACCCCGCATGTACTGGTGCCGCGTGTCATTTGAGGACCTTCCGGACTAGGCATGCAGAAGGAGACTGTCAAACATATTTGCCAGATGATGGCACACCTGGCACCGCAGGGGTATGGGGGAGGCCACCCGGTCCCAGTGGCCTCAAGGTGATGATCATGCTGAACTTCTACGTGGCGAGGTCGTTCCAGTCGCCGAGTGGGGACCTGTCCGGGATTTTCCAAGCAATGGCGCACAGATGCCCTCTATGCCCGGGCAGAGCGGCACATCCAGTACCCTGTGGACCACGCCCACCATGATGCCCGGGCAGCAGGGTTCGCTGCCATCGCTGGGATTCCCCGGGTCCAGGGGGTGATTGATGGGATGCATGTCGCCCTATGGCCTCTGGCGGATAACAGCCCGCTGTTCACAAACAGAAAGGGGAACCACTCCATGAACATACAGCTGGTCTGCGATCATCCGATGCGCATTATGCACGTCTGTGCCCGATACCAGGGCAGTGTGCATGATGCATTCATCTTAGTGCACTCGGTGATGCACGACATGTTGTCTGGACCACTCTACAGGTGTCCTCCAGTATGAGGCTAGGAGGGTCACCCGCATTGTGGTGGCTTACTGCATCCTGCAAAACATCGCGCAGCAGAGTGATGAGGAGGAAGGGCAGGATGAGCTGGAGGAGGGGACAATGAGCAGGAGATGAAGCCTGTCCAGGCACGGGAGGCTGCGATAGCTATCGCCAGGGCCAGCACGCACAGAACGCCCTCATCGCGACACATTTCACCGACTTGGGGAGTGGGGGGGGAGGGGGGTTGCTGGTCTGGGGCACGGACACCACCATCCCACATCCCCTCACCTTCCAAACCATCAAACCCCCTTATCTCCCACACCACCAAACCACCCGCATGCACACCACCTCCATGACACATACCTGCGGAGCTACGAGCTGAGGTCACTGGGTTTGCAATGACAGCGGGTGTGGTCCAAGGGATGGGGGATGATGGCAACCCGCTCTGCAAAGAGCTCTGTGCTCCACATCGTTTGGCAATGTCTGACTCATGCCCACAGTAGCACCTTCCACCTGGATGATCCCTGTATGAAAAATGGGAGGAGGAGTTGGGGGAGGAGATAGGTTGAGGAGTGTGGAGTGAGGCACTGCGTAGGGTGAATTCAACCTCCTCGTGTGCAAGGATGAGTTTAATACAGTTTTAGGTGGCAAACAGGGTGCACATGACTCGGGCGAGGATAAGTGTGTTCTTCCAGGGAATGGCAGACGAGTGCAAGAAGTGTGGGCGAGGACCAGCAAACCACGCATGTATGTTCTGGGATTTGAGAGGTTAGAGAGCTACTGGGCGTGAGTGTTCGGACACCAGCAAAGATTGTGAGAGTGAAGGTCGGGCCGGACTCAATGGTGATTTTTGGTATCGGAAAAGCCGGAGTTGATGGAGGGGACAAGTGCCAACGTCATGAAAAAGGGGAAAGTTTGTACAGACTGTAAAACTTTGAGTTGGGACATGTTCCCCGGATCATTTATGTTTTCGTATTTTTTGAATAAGCTTGGAATGAAATACATTTTTAAAAAGTGCACTAAACATCAATAAAGAGTGATTTGTATCTCGTATAAGTGTTTCATTGTCCACCGCGTCAGTTGATACCCTAGTTTGAGGGCAACAGGCTGGTGATTTTTGTTGCATAAAATGTTTAAAATCAATCTTCCCTCAGTTAAAGTATGGATGTGCAGGCACTATTTAAGCAAGATGAATTCTGGATTTCACAAGTGGGGAGGAAATTAATGTAAAATATTATCGTTGCCCATAAAACAATCTCTCCTATGGAAATAATTAATGCGCAGCTAATCATAACATCTGTTCAAAAATGAATTTCTAACATGGAAATATTGAGAGGTTCTGCTAATATTCCTGTACTATTGCACTCCATTGGATACCCGTGGCGCCACTGCTTTGCAAGTAACCACAGAAATTTAACAGTCAACCTAATTGTTTTACTAATGTAAAAGATTTAATTAAGTTTACTTTAGGTTCATTATGTTGCCATTTCGGAGAATCCTCTGCCAATATGTTTCTACCTCAAGGCATTTAACACATTTAATGGCTACTGTGACAACCTGAAGTTGTTACATAAACATGCCCTGCATTATATCGAACATTCAAGCAATATCTTCAGCTGCCCCAGGCCCACGTTCTGAGATTCTTTTACAAAATCTTTCTATCTTGTTATCCTCCTACCTGTCGTCAATTAAGGTGTACTCTGCCAAATATCTCTCTCTATCTCTCTCTCTGAATCCTTGTGGACAAACAGACAAGCGCCGTGCAATCTTAAACTGATTGGTTATAATCCAAAATAACTGGCCCTAATCTTCATATGACATAATGACTTGGTTTTTCAAAAACATATCAATTCCTTCTTGAAGGTCTGGAAGACATGACTCAGACGTCACTACAACCTCTGTAATTCTGTGCGTTTTATTATCTAGTAACTGTTCATCTTTATCGCCTGTTCACATGGACTGGAAATTCCTGCTGCGGAAGCGAGTTTCATTTATAAGGGTGAGATTGACAGTTTAGTATTGCACTTCTACTCCTGGGGTTTGTTTTGCTTTGCACATATCTATCCCAGCGTTCTGCCCGTTCCATTACTTGCTACTAGCAATGCAGCAGAAATTGCGCATCGTAAGAGACTCTTCCCGACATTTTTGCTGATTCATTAGCAGCAACTAGTGTTCAGAACAGGAAATCCTGTTGCCATTCAAATGGTTGTGCTGAATTTTGAGAAAGGAGAAGAGTTCATCCAGAGGGGGAAAATGATATGTAATGGTATGCATAAGCAATTCTGAGTTTTAAAAGGTTGGACCTCCAACCAGCAGATGGCAGTAGAACTACACCGTATAACACTGCAACCTCAAGGGGTCTGGGTGAGGAGTCGTCATGGATATTTGTGTTTTGTATTGTTGTTAGCCGTTTACAGTTCGTTAGAAGTATTCGTATTGTTTTCTATCCACGTTATTGTAATTAAATAAATCTGAATTAGTCACAAACTTTCTTTGGTGCACTGACTCAATCATTGCAACACGCTAGAACGTAACATAAGTATTAAGGACGCGGGGGACAGAAGCCCTGCCGCTGAAAAGTAACTGATAATCAGAGGCCGGCAACGCTTCTAAGCTCAGCAGCTCCACCAGGGAGGCAGTAACTGCTGCGAGTACTCACCCACCCGAGGCCTCAGATCAAGAAGGGACCCAGGCACAGGTAAGTGATGGCGGTGGGAGGGATCATGGTGGAGCGAGGCAGGGGGTGCGTGTTGGTTGCAGTGGGTTATTTCTTGGCAAGCTTCCAGATGCCAAGTCTCGTGATTAGGTACTGACTGGCTTTCAATGTAGGACTCCCCGAGAGCCCATCCCCACATGGTGAACCCCATGCCTGCCAATGGGTTAATACCAGCGACAGTGGCATGAAGCCCTTAAGTGGGCAATGAATGCCCACCTAGGGGCCTCAATTGGTGGCAGGGCAGGAAGGCCGTCCTTCGACCGCACACTACAGTCTCAATCAGGATGGAGGCAGGAAGCTGGCAGGGTCGCCACCCCCCCCCCCCCCCCCCCCACTTCATTAAATGCTCCTAACCAGGAAAATCAACATGAGACAGGGCACAAGATTCTACCCTGTGAGGGAACAAAGGGATTTGGTTGTCCAGGTACATGAATTACTAAAAGCTAGTGTGCAGGCACAGAACGTGAACAAAAATCCTCAGGTGTTCGTCTGTAGCTCAATGGTAGCACTCTAGCCTCTGAGGCAATGGTTGTTGTTATTCAATTCCCACTCTTAGAAACTTAAACACATGGGCCAGAATCTTGTGCCCTCTTCCGTGGCGCAATTGGGACAGGAGGTGGTATGTGGGACTCTGCCACCTTCACTCCAATTAAGTCCATGGCAGGAAGACCAATTGAGGCATTTAAGGGGGCAATTAATTCCCAAGGGTCTCATCCTGCTGTTAATATTAACTCAGCAGCAGGTGAGGGGCTCTCTATCCAAGGAACATGACAAGCATGCCAGGCACCTGGAGGGGGGGACCTCTCATTCATAGGCAGTCAGTGTATTGATCAAAGGACCCAACATCAGGAAGTAAGATGACCACTGAGACCCCATGCTCGCGCTGCCAATTCGCTCTCCTCCACAATGTTCACCTAGTGACCCACCACCCCCTCTCGCCATCACTCACCTCTGGGTATTATCCAGTGACGATACCAGGGATAGTGCAAGGTCATCCCCACTGCCCCAGAACTGCTTGATACGGCTGCCATCTCAGCAGCTCTTAGCAGGTGGGACCTCTGCCCGTGAGCCCCTGACTATTTTAATACATGCCTTACTGCAGCACAAATGTAACTTACATGAGGCTTTGCCGCATTGTAGAAAGATAGAGGTGACCAAAGCATTGTTTTCTTACTCTGTTCCAAAGGACTTTGATTCTCGGCTGAAGGTAACACCAACAATGGTAATGTGTCTGCTAATTAATACATTTGAGAGCCTACCTTGAGCCATAATACTGTATTTCAGAGCATCCACCACCATATTCCTTGGCTAATCATTCTTCAAGGTAGTGAGGAAAACACATTAATTGTTCAGATAATTCCACCAACTCAATATGAATTAAAATGGTCAGAAAACCAGCACCAATATCTGGGTCATTTCCTTTTATAGTTCCCAGCACACTGACATAACCCCCACTACCACCAAACAAATACTGCTTCCTTTCCTTCTGTACATCTAGTATCCACTTTCTGTCTGCCCTTCAATTCCTGCCTGGAAATATTTCTGAACAGCTTTCCAAACTTTCAGCTACACCAAGCCATATGGTTTACAATACACCTGAGAAATCAAAGAGATCGGTCAGGTAAGTCCTTTGAGAACACTTTAAAAAGAGGCAAAGCAAACTTTGCCTGCAATGACCTCCTGAAGACATGTTGACTGGCTTTTAATGGAGTTCTGAAATTATAATACACACAAACTGTGAACATGTTCATTTGAAATTCCTCTCTCCACTACAGAGGTGGAGATATTAACCTATGTATTTAAAATGGGTCAACGCCTCCCTTAAAACAGTAGAGACATAATTTCAGGCAAACATATTAACCTTTGATGAGTTAGTATTTTGCAATCTATTTTCAGGTCCAAGATGATTATTTTCTAGATAATTGTCCTGATAATGATTCTATCATTTAACCTGTTACTGATGTAAGACTAATGGGTCTGTGATTTTCTGAGCCAAATTGGAGATGTTTAGTAATATGGTATTACATTAGCTTGTTACCCATCCAGTAATCAATAATTGTCTTATGATGATGATTAGCAGTTAATTAAACTTCATCTTGTGAATATCAAAATTCCATAAATATGCTTGAACTATTTCCATCTGTAGAAAAAGTGCAATCATCTACCTAGTGAAAATTTCAAGAAAGCAATCATTGAGTATTTTAACTGTTTTCTGTTCATGGGCTTCATCCCCATTAAAATCTTAAAGATTGCCAACTCTTCATGACTGTTGCAGTGCTGGAATAGTTTTATTTTACTATTATACAAATAAAATAATTTCAGTTTATTATATTTTTCTGGCCCTACTTTGCCAATCATTTTTGAGGAGGTAACCAGGTGTGTAGATGAGGGTAGTGCAGTTTTTCATGGGAGTGTCCCTTTGAGAAAGGTTTTTGTCTTATCACATGGCTTCAGTGATGTCATTTATGTGGGTGGAGCTGAGCTGTGGCTGTGAGTTTTACTTTCGCTTTTGATTTTGACTGCTGTGGACTCAAAGAGAAAATAAGTATTTTCTCTGTCTTTCTCTGTTTTTACTTTTTTTAAATCACCTTGGTGTTGGCCTTGGAGATATAATTGTTTTCTGGAAGGAATTCGAATCTGCTGGTTGAAAAGTGGAACAGAGTTTCAATAACAACAGTATTAGTCAAGTGAGAATACAGTGTTCTGGGTCACACCTTTGCAAAGGGGTTTCTAGTTTTAATTGGTTTTGTTATTGAATTGGAACAGTTAAGGAGGAATTCATTAATATTCAAATGTTATATTCAAATAAATAAAGCTTTTTTTTATTAACAGCACCTATGGAGTCTGTTGATTAACACCTGAAAGGAAGGCTCATCCTAGCCAAATTCAATGTAAAGGTTGTAGGTCAGGTGGACTCCATAATACACTTTGGAATTTTTAAACCCTGGCCCATAACAAGTTGATGTAGTTTATATGGATTTCAGCACAGGCTTAGTGTAGAACAGAGAGGATAGATCACAGCTTTAGTGACTGGAAGCCAGTGTCCAGTGATGTACCATAGGTGTCTGTACTGGATCCCCTAATATTCGCCATTTATATAAACAACATAGATGACTAAGTGGTGGGTAGTATCAGTAAGTTTGCAGATGATGCAAACATTGGTCGGGTGGTTAACAGTGAGATTGAGTGTCTTGGGTTCCAGGAATATATAGAAGGGATGGTCAAATGGGCAGATAAGTGGCAGATGGAATTTAACCCTGAAAAGTGTAAGGTGATACACTTTGGAAGGAGTAATCTGACAAGGAGATACTCAATGTATGGCATAACACGGGGAAATTCTGAGGAACAAAGGGGCCTTGGCGTGTTTGTCCATAGATCTTTGAAGGTGGAAGGGCAGGTTAATAGGATGGTGAAAAAGGTATATGAGACACTTGCCTTTTATCAATCAAGGCATAGATTACAAAAGCAGGGAGGTCAGGTTGGAGTTGTATAGAACTGTGGTGAGGCCACAGCTGGAGTACTGTGTGCAATTCTGGTCGCCACATTATAGGAAGGATATGATTGCACTGGAGGGGGTGCAGAGGAGATTCAGCAGGATGTTTCCTATACATTTAAGTTATGAAAAGAGGTTGGATAAGGTTGTTTCTGGAGCAGAGAAGACTGAGGGGCAACCTGATTGAGCTGTATAAGGTTATGAGGGGCATGGACAGGGTGGGTATGAAGCAGCTATTCCCCTTAGTTAAAGGGTCAGTCACAAGGGGGCACAAGTTCAAGGTGAGGGGCAAGAGGTTTAGGTAGGATGTGAGGAAAATATATTTTACCCAGAGCGTTATGATGGTCTCGAATGCATTGCCTGGGAGGATGGTACAGGCAGGTTGCCTCACATCCCTTAAAAAGTACCTGGATGAGCACTGGGCATGTCATAACAGTCAAGACTATTGGTGAAGTGCTGGGAAATGGGATTAGGTAAGTAGGTCAGGTATTTTTCACATATCGGTGCAGACTCGTTTTTCTTTAATTTAGAGTACCCAATTCATTTTGTCCAATTAAGGGGCAATTTAGCATGGCCAACCTACCTACCTACCTGCACATCTTTGGGTTGTGAGGGCGAAACCCATGCAAACACGGGGAGAATTTGAAAACTCCACACAGACAGTGACCCAGAGCCAGGATCGAAACTGGGACCGCGGCGCCGTGAGGCAGCAGTGCTAACCACTGTGCCGCTTATCGGTGCAGACTTAATGGGCCGAAGGGCATCTTCTGCATTGTGTTATTCTGTGATTCAAACTTTTACAATGCATCTCAAGGTTCTTGTGCTCTTTCTATTTTGAATCTTCATCCTTTTCCTTCCAGGTTTGATTTCATATTCCATTTTAAGGGTTTTGATTACCTAGTTAGGGTTGTGTTTGTTTAATAAATGCCTAACGGTCCCAGATATAATCTGCAAGATCTTCAAGAGTCCTTTATAGGCAATTTGTTCTCAATTCATGGGTTATTAAACAATTTCTTCCAGTCAATCAATTTCAGTTCTTTCATCATTTTCTAGGATGTTGACCTTTCAAAAATTATGATGTGGAGATGCCGGCGTTGGACTGGGGTGAGCACAGTAAGAAGTCTTACAACACCAGGTTAAAGTCCAACAGGTTTGTTTCAAACACGAGCTTTCGGAGCACGGCTCCTTCTTCAGGTGAATGGAAAGGCTTGTTCCAGAAATGTTTATATAGACACAGTCAGAGATGCCCCGGAATGCGAGCACCTGCAGGCAATCAAATCATCAAAGATGCAGAGAGAGAGGTAACTCCAGGTTAAAGAGGTGTGAATTGTCCCAAGCCAGTTCAGTCGGTAGGCCTCTGCAAGTCCAGGCTTGTTGGTGGGGGCCGAATGTAATGCGACATGAATCCCAGATCCCGGTTGAGTCCGCATTCATGCGTGCGGAACTTAGCTATAAGTTTTTGCTCAGCAATTTTGCGTTGTCGCGTCTCCTGAAGGCCTCCTTGTAGAATGCTGACCCGGAGATCAGAGGCTGAATGTCCTTGACTGCTGAAGTGTTCCCCAACTGGAAGGGAACAGTCCTGCCTGTTGATAGTCGCACGATGCCCGTTTATTCGTTGTCGCAGTGTCTGCATGGTCTCGCCAATGTACCACGCTTCGGGACATCCTTTCCTGCAGCGTATGAGGTAGACTACATTGGTCGAGTCGCACGAGTATGCGCCGCGTACCTGGTGGGTGGTGTTTCCACGTGTAATGGTGGTGTCCATGTCGATGATCTGGCATGTCTTGCAGAGATTACCCTGGCAGGGTTTTGTGGTGTTGTGGTTGCTGTTCTGAAGGCTGGGTAATTTGCTGCAAACAATGGTTTGTTTGAGGTTGCGCGGTTGTTTGAAGGCCAGTAGTGGGGGTGTGGGGATGACCTTGGCAAGATGTCCATCCTCGCTGATGATGTGTTGGAGGCTGCGAAGAAGATGTCGTAGTTTCTCCGCCCCAGGAAAGTACTGGACGACGAAGGGTACTCTGTCAGTGGTGTCCCGTGTTTGTCTTCTGAGGAGGTCGGTGCGGTTTTTTGCTGTGGCGCGGTGGAACTGTCGATCAATGAGTCGAGCGCCATATCCCGTTCGTACGAGGGCATCTTTCAGCATCTGTAGGTGTCTGTTGCGCTCCTCCTTGTCTGAGCAGATCCTGTGTATACGGAGGGCTTGTCCATAGGGGATGGCTTCTTTAATGTGTTTCGGGTGAAAGCTGGAGAAGTGGAGCATCGTGAGATTATCTGTGGGCTTGCGGTAAAGCGAGGTGCTGAGGTGACCGTCCTTGATGGAGACGAGTGTGTCCAAGAATGGAACTGAATTTGGAGAATAGTCCATGGTGAGTTTGATGGTGGGATGGAACTTATTGATGTCATCGTGTAGTCGTTTCAGTGATGTCTCGCCGTGGGTCCAAAGGAAAAAAATGTCATCGATGTATCTGGTGTATAGCATCGGTTGAAAGTCCTGTGTGGTGAGGAAGTCCTGTTCAAACTTGTGCATGAAGATGTTGGCATATTGAGGTGCAAATTTGGTCCCCATGGCTGTTCCGTGCGTCTGGATGAAGAATTTGTTGTCGAAGGTGAAGACGTTGTGGTCTAGAATGAAACGGATGAGTTGCAGAATTGCGTCTGGAGATTGGCAGTTGTCGGTGTTGAGGACTGAGGCTGTTGCAGCAATGCCGTCGTCATGGGGGATGCTGGTGTAGAGTGCCGAGACATCCATTGTGACGAGGAATGTTCCTGGTTCAACTGGTCCATGGGTGCTGAGTTTCTGTAGGAAGTCCGTCGTGTCGCGACAGAAGCTGGGTGTACCTTGTACGATGGGTTTCAAGATGCCCTCGATGTGGCCAGAGAGGTTCTCACACAGGGTCCCATTGCCTGAAACGATAGGACGGCCTGGTGTGTTGGCCTTGTGTATTTTCGGGAGGCAGTAGAGATCTCCAATGCGGGGATTACGTGGGATGAGAGCACGTAGGGTGTTCTGAAGGTCTGGATCTAAGGTCTTGATCAGTCTGCTGAGTTGGCGGATGTGTTCCTTGGTTGGATCTGCGGGTAACTGCCTGTAGTGTTCCTGGTTGTCGAGTTGTCGGTATACTTCTTTGCAGTAGTCTGTTCTGTTCAATATGACGGTGGCCCCTCCTTTGTCTGCTGGTTTGATGACGATGTTTCGGTTGGTCTTGAGAGTGCGGATGGCGTTGCGTTGTGCTTGGGTGACGTTTGAGGCTGCCTTGTGATTGCGAGTGATGAATCTGGCATTGACACGACTTCTGACGGCTTGAGCATACATGTCGAGTCTAGGGCAGCGGCCTTCCGGAGGGGTCCAATTTGACTCTTTCCTTTTCGGTTGCTGCACTGCAGATCTCGCGGTCTGCTGTTCCGGTTCATTGGTCGTGTCCCTGGGTTCGCTGTCGGCCTCTTGGGGTCTGTGGAAGAATTCCCGGAGCCTCATTCGCCTGATGAATTCCTCCGTATCCGCCGCAAGACTGATGGGGTCCATTTTGGTGGTGGTGCAGAAATTGAGCCCTCTGCTGAGGACTTCGATTTCGTCTGGTTGAAGGGTGTAGTCTGACAATGAGGCTCCGGGAATTCTTCCACAGACCCCAAGAGGCCGACAGCGAACCCAGGGACACGACCAATGAACCGGAACAGCAGACCGCGAGATCTGCAGTGCAGCAACCGAAAAGGAAAGAGTCAAATTGGACCCCTCCGGAAGGCCGCTGCCCTAGACTCGACATGTATGCTCAAGCCGTCAGAAGTCGTGTCAATGCCAGATTCATCACTCGCAATCACAAGGCAGCCTCAAACGTCACCCAAGCACAACGCAACGCCATCCGCACTCTCAAGACCAACCGAAACATCGTCATCAAACCAGCAGACAAAGGAGGGGCCACCGTCATACTGAACAGAACAGACTACTGCAAAGAAGTATACCGACAACTCGACAACCAGGAACACTACAGGCAGTTACCCGCAGATCCAACCAAGGAACACATCCGCCAACTCAGCAGACTGATCAAGACCTTAGATCCAGACCTTCAGAACACCCTACGTGCTCTCATCCCACGTAATCCCCGCATTGGAGATCTCTACTGCCTCCCGAAAATACACAAGGCCAACACACCAGGCCGTCCTATCGTTTCAGGCAATGGGACCCTGTGTGAGAACCTCTCTGGCCACATCGAGGGCATCTTGAAACCCATCGTACAAGGTACACCCAGCTTCTGTCGCGACACGACGGACTTCCTACAGAAACTCAGCACCCATGGACCAGTTGAACCAGGAACATTCCTCGTCACAATGGATGTCTCGGCACTCTACACCAGCATCCCCCATGACGACGGCATTGCTGCAACAGCCTCAGTCCTCAACACCGACAACTGCCAATCTCCAGACGCAATTCTGCAACTCATCCGTTTCATTCTAGACCACAACGTCTTCACCTTCGACAACAAATTCTTCATCCAGACGCACGGAACAGCCATGGGGACCAAATTTGCACCTCAATATGCCAACATCTTCATGCACAAGTTTGAACAGGACTTCCTCACCACACAGGACTTTCAACCGATGCTATACACCAGATACATCGATGACATTTTTTTCCTTTGGACCCACGGCGAGACATCACTGAAACGACTACACGATGACATCAATAAGTTCCATCCCACCATCAAACTCACCATGGACTATTCTCCAAATTCAGTTCCATTCTTGGACACACTCGTCTCCATCAAGGACGGTCACCTCAGCACCTCGCTTTACCGCAAGCCCACAGATAATCTCACGATGCTCCACTTCTCCAGCTTTCACCCGAAACACATTAAAGAAGCCATCCCCTATGGACAAGCCCTCCGTATACACAGGATCTGCTCAGACAAGGAGGAGCGCAACAGACACCTACAGATGCTGAAAGATGCCCTCGTACGAACGGGATATGGCGCTCGACTCATTGATCGACAGTTCCACCGCGCCACAGCAAAAAACCGCACCGACCTCCTCAGAAGACAAACACGGGACACCACTGACAGAGTACCCTTCGTCGTCCAGTACTTTTCTGGGGCGGAGAAACTACGACATCTTCTTCGCAGCCTCCAACACATCATCAGCGAGGATGGACATCTTGCCAAGGTCATCCCCACACCCCCACTACTGGCCTTCAAACAACCGCGCAACCTCAAACAAACCATTGTTTGCAGCAAATTACCCAGCCTTCAGAACAGCAACCACAACACCACAAAACCCTGCCAGGGTAATCTCTGCAAGACATGCCAGATCATCGACATGGACACCACCATTACACGTGGAAACACCACCCACCAGGTACGCGGCGCATACTCGTGCGACTCGACCAATGTAGTCTACCTCATACGCTGCAGGAAAGGATGTCCCGAAGCGTGGTACATTGGCGAGACCATGCAGACACTGCGACAACGAATAAACGGGCATTGTGCGACTATCAACAGGCAGGACTGTTCCCTTCCAGTTGGGGAACACTTCAGCAGTCAAGGACATTCAGCCTCTGATCTCCGGGTCAGCATTCTACAAGGAGGCCTTCAGGAGACGCGACAACGCAAAATTGCTGAGCAAAAACTTATAGCTAAGTTCCGCACGCATGAATGCGGACTCAACCGGGATCTGGGATTCATGTCGCATTACATTCGGCCCCCACCAACAAGCCTGGACTTGCAGAGGCCTACCGACTGAACTGGCTTGGGACAATTCACACCTCTTTAACCTGGAGTTACCTCTCTCTCTGCATCTTTGATGATTTGATTGCCTGCAGGTGCTCGCATTCCGGGGCATCTCTGACTGTGTCTATATAAACATTTCTGGAACAAGCCTTTCCATTCACCTGAAGAAGGAGCCGTGCTCCGAAAGCTCGTGTTTGAAACAAACCTGTTGGACTTTAACCTGGTGTTGTAAGACTTCTTACTGTGTCTATATAAACATTTCTGGAACAAGCCTTTCCATTCACCTGAAGAAGGAGCCGTGCTCCGAAAGCTCGTGTTTGAAACAAACCTGTTGGACTTTAACCTGGTGTTGTAAGACTTCTTACTGTTTCAAAAATTACACACGCAGGTTGATCCTCAGCAACACTGAATACCAGGTTGCATCAACCGTCTTCATTTTGTGATTGTTATGACCTGGTACCACCACAATAGTTCTCTTCATGTTTTGAGGGTCAATTACCATTTCCAGGTTGAACTGAGAGCTGCCTCTCATGATTTCTCTTATGCATTTGGTTGTAAAACAATTGTGAAATAGATTTACTAATTCAGACTTTGAAATCTTGATCTTGGTAGTTTCCAAAGATGGAAGATTGACTAAAATATTAAATCAAGATTCACATTAATTTAATGGCTGCAGTTTCAATTATATTTACCTGTACTTTTGATAGTTGGCAGGATAATAATCTTACTGAACATAGTTGAAAATTTGGGCAGCACGGTAGCATGGTGGTTAGCATAAATGCTTCACAGCTCCAGGGTCCCAGGTTCAGTTCCCAGCTGGGTCACTGTCTGTGCGGAGTCTGCACGTCCTCCCCGTGTGTGCGTGGGTTTCCACCGGGTACTCTGGTTTCCTCCCACAGTCCAAAGATGTGCGGGTTAGGTGGATTGGCCATGCTAAATTGCCCTTAGTGTCCTAAAAAATAAGGTTAATGGGGGGGTTACTGGTATAGGGTGGATACGTTGGCTTGAGTAGGGTGATCATTGCTCGGCACAACATCGAGGGCCGAAGGGCCTGTTCTGTGCTGTACTGTTCTATATCTAAAATCCAGTTAGCATTTAAAACTTATGACGTTACATGTTAATTTGAAAAGGTCTATTCCACTAACATACAGGGCTAGAGATTCCACTCCATGGAAAATATGTTTCAAGTTATGCTGTTTAGGTTAAGCTTATTTCCACTAAAATTCATTTGGATAATCACAAATGGAAAACTTTCCGCGAACCAGCACAATCCGGGAGTCTAACTGTTCTTTATTTTCCTCACCATTAAAAGTGGTGCATTTAAAAGTGGTGACCTGGTTAATACAGCTAAAATGGGGTTAATGACCAAAATAAGCATTTTTAATGTACAGTAATCAGTTTCACTCCTCCACCTTTGAGCAGCCTGATTTAAAATCATTAAATATTAGTTACATAAATGAAATTGTATCGTCTAATAATTTTATTGGTGTACAGTAGTCAGTTTCTTTGTAGGTTAAATATTTTTTGACAGGGTAAACTTTTTAAATGTGTCGTCCAGCGCACTTGTGTCAAAGAAAATGAACACAATTTGAAAAGCATTCCCAGACCATGCAATTGATGGAAGCTTGCAATTTGAATTTTGGGCAAGGCAAGCATTTATTGCCCATCCCTAAATGCCCTTGAGGAGGTGGTGGTGAGCTGCCCCCTTGAACTGCTGCAGTCCATACTGTGTAGGTACACCCGCAGTGCTGTTAGGGAGGAAGTTCACAAGCACGTGATTATTTCCAAGTCAGGATAGTGTGTGACTTGGAGGACAACTTGCAAGTGGTGATGTTCCCATGCGCCTGCTACTCACATTCCTCTAGGCAGTGATTTCAAGAGTTGGAAGATGATATCAAAGGAGCCTTGACAAAGGCCAGTGTGCATCTTATAGAAGGTACACATTGTTACTGCGATGTGCTAGTGGTGAAGAGAGTGAATATTTAAGGTAGTGGATGCAAATCTAACCAACACTCCGTTTCATCCTGAATAGTGTCAAGCTCCTTATTGGTTCTAGTCTAGGCACTCCATTCATCCAGGTAGGTGGAGATTATTCCACCATACTCCTTACTCATGCCTTGGTTGAGGGGACAGGCCTTGTGGTGTCAGGAGGTAAGCTCCTCGCTGCAGAATTCCTAGCCTCTGATCTGTAATTTTAGCCATTGTATTTATAAGGCTGGTCTAATTAAATTTCTGTTCAATGGTAAGCCCCCCGGATGTTGATGGGTGTATCAGTAATGATAATGCAACTAAATGTCAAGGGTAGATGGTTACACCCTCCCTTGTTGGAGATGGTCATTGCCTGTCACTTGTGTGGCACAAATGCTACTTATAACTTATGAGCTCAAGCCTGAATTTTACCCAGCTCCTGTTGTGTGTGGATATGGACTGCTTCATCATCTGGGGAGTCAGGAGTACTAGACACATCGGCAAACATCCCTACTTCTTACCTCAAGCTAGAGAAAAGTTCATCGATGAAGCAGCTGAAGATGGTTGAGCTTAGTACACTACCCTGAGGAACTCCTGCAACTAAGTCCTGGGACTGAGACGATTGGCCACCAATATCCATAACCATATAATGTTTTGCTGATTATAACACCATACAGTGGAAAGAGATTGTCCCTGATTGCCACTGACTTCGATTTCGCTCCTAGACTCATTGATACCACATTTCGTCAAATGCTGCCTTGATGTCAAGGACAGTAACTCTCTCCTTGCCTCTGGAATTTAGGCCTTTTATCAATATTCGAACAAAGATTGTAATGAGGTCTGGAGCCAAGTCATCATGGTGAAAATTAAACTGAGCATCAGTAAACCGGTTACTGACGAGTTAGTGCCAGTTGATAGCACTGCCACTGACATCTTGCACTATGCTGACAATCAGAGGTGGTAATTGGTTGGACTGGATTTGTCCTGTTTTTTATGTATAGGACATACACTTTTGGAGTAAATCTCAGTGGCTGTACTGGAATAACTTGGCCAGAGGGGTGGCTCGATGTGGAGCAGATGTATCCAGCAAGGATGATATAGCTTTTGCTGGAATTAGCAGACTCAGTCTTTTCTAGCTGTCACAAGAAATGAATCAAATTGCCTGAAGACAAATATCTCTGATGGTAGGAGGTCAAAATCAATTATCCATCAACACTTCTGGCTGAAGATGTTAAATAGTTCAGTCTTGTCCTTTGCACTCAAGTGCTGTACTCCACTATCACTGAGAACGGAGATGTTCATGGAGCTCCTCTTTCCATTAGTTATTTTATCGTCCAATTTCATTTATTGGCAGGACTGCAGAGCTTTGATCTGATCGATGGCTGAAGTGGTCACTTTGCTCTTTCAAAAGGTTTTGCTTTTCAGCCTTATGAATACAATGGCAACAACTGCAGTGAGTAGCTCCCTGACTCTGCAAGGCCTGTCCCACCAACTAAGATATAAGTAAGAAATGTGGTGGAATAGTCTCCACTTACCTGCTGCTTTCGCTGTACAGCATGCATGCAGTCCTGCATTGTAGATTCACAAGGTTTTTATTTTAATTTGTTCCTGCAATGTGGGAATCATTGATGATCCACCATCTTGAATTGCTGCAAGAATAGCAGTTTCTTCAACTGAGTGGCTTGCTAGACCATTTCAGAATGCTGGTAAGTGTCAACCATTTTGCAGTGGGTATGGATCCCCATGCAGACCAGACTGGGTAAGGACAGCAGATTTCCTTCATTAAAGGACGTTTATGAAGCAGATGGATTATTACGACAGTTTTATGGCCACCGTGACTGGTGCTCGTTTCTTATTCCAGATTTATCTAATTAACTAAATTCAAATTCCACAGCTGTCATGGTGAGATTTGAACTCCTGCCGCTGGATCATTGGTCCAGGTCTCTGGATCATCAGTTCAATAATATAACCACTATCCTACAATACATGGCTGCACCTCATTTATAAGCGTCCCTGATGCTGTTCGTTACACGCTATCCTACGCTGTTTATTGAACTGGGACTAGTCCTCTCGGTGATGATGATGATAGAGGGAAATTCCAAGCCATGGGTTTTCAGATTGTGATGGGATAGAATTCTGCAGGTCTCTCATAGACACCTAGTTTTGAATTGCTAGATCATTTCTGAATCTATTCTATTGGTATGGTAGAAGTACACACATGACAGAGCGTATCCCCAATATAAGGATAAGGCTTGATTTTTACAAGGACTATGCAGTGGTCACTTCTACCAATGCTGTCATCGACAGATGCAGATAGATTGGTGAGGACAAGGCCAAATAGGTTTTCCCCCATGCTGGTTCTGTCATCAAATGCTGTTGGTCCAGCCTGGTAAATATGTCTTTCAGAACCTGGCCAGCTTGAACAATAATAATGTTACAGATTACACATGTTGATAGTCATTGAGGTTTTGAAGTTCCCACCCAGAGCACATGTTGTGTCCAGCTATTCTCAGTGCTTCTTCTAAGCCGTGTCCAACATGAGGGAGTACTGATCCCTCAGCTAAGAGACGGGAGTAGGTGGCCATCACTAAGAGGATTCCTTGCCCAAATTTGCTCTGATGCCATGAGATTTCACGGGGTCCCCATTGAGGGCTCCACTCCCACCTGACTACATACCATTTTTCCCCCTTCTCTGGTGAGTCTGTCCTGCGGAATGGTGAATTCTGAAGGAGAAATCTGGGGAATCGGCTGTAAGATACGATTCAGTGAGTATGACTATACCAGAGTGTTGCTTGACCAGCCTGCGGGACAGCTCTCCTAATTTTGGCACAAGCCCCCTGATGTTGGTGAAGAGGATTTTGTTGGATCAATTGGGTAATGTGTGCCTTTTTCATGTCCAGTGCCTAGGTCAACGCCGGATGTTACATCCAGTTTATTCTTCCTTTATTTTGTCATCGCAGTTTGCTTCCAATAAGTGACTTTCGAGGGAAATTAAGAGACAACCACATTCATATGGGTTTGGAATCACACATGTGCCAGACTGGATAAGGATGGCAAATTTCCTTCCCTAAATGGTGAACTAAATGGATTTTTATGACAATCTGGTAGTTACATGCTCACCATTACAGATACTAGCTTTTTATTCCAGATTTATTTAGTTAACTTCAATTAAATTCTCCATCTGCCACAGTGGTATTTAAAATAAAGCCTCCAGGCTATTAATCCAAACCTCTGGAATTACTAGTCCAGTAAAGTTGTATTTACTAACACAAACACAGAAAATTCTGGACAATCTCAACGGGTCTGACAATAATAATAATATTTTATTGTCACAAGTAGGCTTGCATCAACACTGGAATTAAGTTACTGTGGAAAGTTCTTCTTCGCCACATTCTGGTGCCGGTTTGGGAACGCAGAGGGAGAATTCAGAATGTCCAAATTATCTAACAGCACGTCTTTCGGGACTCGAACTGGGACCCTGGAGATGTGAAGCAACAGTGTTAACCACTGTGCTACCGTGCTGCCTATATAAAGAGTCATTCCTGACTGGGAATCTAACCTGGGCCCCGGCGGTGAAAGTGCTGAATCCTAACCACTAGACCACAAGGTAAACTAGCATCTATGGAGCAAAAAATGGAGCTAACATCAAGTCTGGATGACACTTTGCCAACGCTCTGACAAAGAGTCACCCCGACTCTGACAAAGAGACATCCAGACTCGTAACGTTTTTCTGTTTCTCTCCACAGATGCTGTCAGACCTGCTGAGATTGTCCAGCATTTTCTGTTGTTGTTTGCAGCGTCTGCAGTAATTTGCATTTATTTTCGTGTTATATTTACCACATCTGCTCAGGACCTGTTTTGCATGAATTGAATCTCTAACCAGGGTAAAACCTCTCAGATAGCACAAATGTAAGTGATTTTGGGTGTAATCATCTACATTTAAAATTGCCAGATCCTTTGCATTTGTTCAACTGTGGGCTTGTCTGATAAACTTATGGAAACAATTGGAAATATAACTCTCAATGTTTTAGTGTTGTCTGATTACAAAATAAGAACTTTCTACAGTCAGTATTTCCACAAAAATAAATTTACCACCCTGTGGTAGTTTTCAGTTACTGCATTAAACCATTATATGATGTCTAAAAATTATTTTAATCCAATATCATGTTTAATTTTCACATGGAACAGATCATGTGCTATTAATCTAAAACACATGAATTTCATGCTATTATCATGAAATTCTATGGGGGGCATGGACAGGGTGGATAGGGAGCAGCTTTTCTTTAGTTGAAGGGTCAGTTACGAGAGGACACAAGTTCAAAGTGAGAGATGGTAGGTTTAGGGGGGAGTGAGGAAAATCTTTCGCTCACTTGGGGGATGGGGGGATCTGAAGTTGGCGATCAGGTTGGGGGGTCTGTAGGGGGGAGTGGGGGTGGAGTGTGGAGTGTTACTTTGAGATCGGGCACCCAATAAAAATGGTACCCCGGTCTCTGAGGAGCTGACCTGGCTGGCTCCACGTATGTCTTTCACAGCGCAAATTACCCCAACCTGAAACAAAAGTATCACAGTGTGGGAGGATTGTGATCGGAATCGTGCCAAACTACCCATTACAATCACACTGCGTATCCTGCCAGAGACTACACTTCTAAATGTATCGGGAGAATTGTGCCCATTACTTTATTGCAAACTACATAAATATACATATACTACTTTGGAAGAGTCAATAGTAAGAATGTCTGAAGGAGGATCAGTTGGAGAATAACATACCTACAAGTCTAAAGTGAACCTTTCTGCTTCAATAATATAGGGCAGAATTTAATGCCCTCCTCAAAGAAATTCTGAAGGTGGTGGGGTATTTAATTGGACTGGACGATGCAGGATGCGGATCCTCATCATGTTCCTGCCTCTGCCCCAATTAAATGCAGGGCAGAAAGGCCCTCGATAGCTTCCCATGCTAACACCAATTAAGGCCCTTAATGATCTTCCCCGGCTGGCGTTCAACCAATGAGAGGCAGGGAGTCATCATGCAGGGAGTCCAAAAAGCCTGTTGTGTTTGCTTGCAGAGTCCTGGGGGAGGTCCCTCATTGTCAAGCATTTAGTGTCTGATAAATGGACGTGGCCTCAGGAATGGGGAGTGCTGCTCTTTCTTATGAACCCCCCAAGCCTCCCAGCCAGTGACATCCTCATCGACCTGTGGCCTTGGTTCCTCCGCAATCCTAGGCATCTGGTAGTTTCATTGCCGATAGATACAACCGCTCCCGGTAGCGCTGCGACTGCCGGCCTCTGATTGACTGGCAGTTCTCAGGAAAGACAAGATTTCAGCCCCACCCCCATCCCCTCTGCCAAAGTGGGGAAGGCCACTTAATATGGCAGGCCTGCTTCAAAGAAGTTGCTGTGGCGCTTTTGCCAGTTCTCTAGCCAGTGGGCCAGGATTACATTTCACCGCCATAGACTACAGGTGATTTTCCATAATGTGATCAAAGTAAACGAGTATCATTTGGCTTGCCAGGTATAGCGCTAGCTAGTGACAATACCAACTTTATTAGCCATTTCCTTATGTCAAGCCATATGTGCAGAATCAGTTTTAAAAATTGTTAAATATAAGCAAGTACTATGTTGTCAATCATAGAACATATAACATATTGAATTTAAGTGATTTAATTTTGAGATTTTATTGACATTCGTTGACGGGTCAATGATTTGTGTTTGTGATTTGTTACATCATTGAAACCATTCGATTGAATTACTGCCCTGTGATTCATTGTCAACCATCCAGTTTCTGGATGATTTTTCAGTTAAGCTTTTATCAAAATGCCTGATCAGAAAATGTTTAAGTGTCTGAGTCTTATTTTAGATCATTGCAGTTTATTATTAACCTGAAATGTAACGGAGGTATAAATTGCAGTTTCAGACCAACAAGTCTATATTTACCAATTGGTTTGGCACAGGTAAATAGGGGAACCTAAATCGGGAATGCAATTCCAAAAGTGGGAGATTCATTCTGTTGGACCTCTCCCCGTTTCACATGTTAGTCACAATTTCTGGGAGAGGAGAAAAGAGGAGGAGAGAGAGCCTTTCTGAAGCCGCCTGAGCTTCAGTGAAATATTAGAAACAGAAAAGGAGTGAATGGCCTGCATGTCATTTCCTAAAGTACACGTGTTTAAAGTATTCAATGATGTTTGCACTGTTGAATAATGGATGTCTAGGATTTCAAAGTATCAGCTGTAAGGTTTAGTTCACCAAATGAGTACGTTCAGTAAATTGATTGCGCAATTTTAAATCCATTTTCAGTTCGAACATTTTTGCCTGCTATTGTTTTTATTTACCTCTGTGCAATTTTTTTTTTTGCTTACAGAACCACTACTGACACCCCTGATGGTCGACACTGAGAATTCTCCGATGTGATACATTTGGAAGAAGGAGTGGATCAACAGAAAGGAGGGCACTAGGCAGGTGACATTGTACCAGAGATACCCGATTCCTAATTCAAGTATTTTCAGACTGGGATCTATTGTCAAGGTTGAATGTTCCTCACATTGAAAAACGATTGTGGAGGATATTGTCCCAAAGCAAATCACAGACATAAGAAGTGAGGGAAGTCTCAAAAAAGAAAAGGAAAGACTTGCATTTATATAGCGGCTGTTAACCTCATGATGTTTTAAAGTGTTTTTGAAATGTATTGACCGCTGTGATGTAGGAATCACAAGATCTAATTTGTACACAGAAAGCTCCCAAAACCATGGGATAATAAACAGATAATTTGGGAAAGTTATGAAAGACTAACAGTAAAAGATGATTTTCCGGTTGTTTGAAAACTGTCTCCCTGCCTGGTCCTGCTTTCTCAACTCTCAACTGTCCAATGTTCCAGGGAAGGACAAAGATAACCCTTCAAAGACATTCTGGGGCTTTTCTTGAAGTGCAGCAGCATTGACATTAATGACTGGGAGGAGCTTGCTACCATTCATTCAAAAACACTGACAATTTGTGCATCAAACTGCATTCACACCTTCAGTCACAACCTCTTCAGGATGAGGCAGAGTGTCAGCAGAGAAGGAAAGAAAAGGAAGCAAATCCTGCATTCCAGATCCCATGTCATTCCCCTGTGCCCAAATATCTGCAGGTCGAGAATCGGCCTGTTCAGTCATTTGAATGCCCATGGCAGAAACTCGTGACCCTGAGTAGATCTCATTATCAAATCGAGGAACAGCTGCTGCCACCACCAATAATGAATAAAAGATGATTTCCGTTGGTCAATTGATTGAACATTAAAGTAATGATTAATATCAGAAATGTAAAGGTAGAGACTGAACAAAATATTTTCATTCAAAGAGATACCACAGGCGTGATCTACCGGCCATGTCCCACCAGATCAGGGGCGTGACGTGGCCAGTAGATCCTGGGCAAGGCATCGCCCGGAATTTCCTGACATCCATTACGCCTCGCGTGCCTCTGACGCCGGATTGAACGGCTACCCGACATCTACCAGCCTCACCAAGGAGACCCCAACCCGGCAGCATTTAGCACTGGTGCCCACAAATGGAGACCGGGCAGAACGGCACTTGGGGGATATCCCAGATGATTGAAGACCCCTGGATGGGCCAGGTGTCAGCCTGACACTGCCAAGGTGGCACTGCCAGGCTGGCAGGGGCTAGCCAGAGTGCCAGGCTGGCAGTGTCAAGATGCCAGAGTGTCATTTTGCTAGCGCTGGGGATCAGGCTCAGGGGTGCCCTGCCCGTATGTGGTGAGGTACAGAGAGAGCCCGAGGACCCCCTTCTATGGAAGGTGGGGCATTTGGAGGTTCCAGGTCCTTTGGAGACTCGATATATCGGGCCGCCATTTTAAAATGCAGGAAATGACGCTAAAGTGCAGCCTATTTGGGCATTCCCCGCCAGGGCCTGAAATAGCAACAAAGTGCCGTTAGGTAGCGAAGTCGGTCCCAGCGCTTCAACCACGCTCATCCCACCCAGAACCAACTCTGATTTTGTTTTTGGCTAAATCGCGCCCCAGAAGCCCATTGAAGTATAACCAATTATCAATCGGAAATTCTATAAAATTATATCATTGCAAAAAGAAATTAGAGACAAAAATTACGATTGATATACTTTGGTGGAAAAGCTTGCATCAGTAAAAGTAAAGCCGCCATAGTCCCAGGTGATTATAGATCATAGAATTTACAGTGCAGAAGGAGGCCATTTGACCCATCGGGTCTGCACCGGCTCTTGGAAGGAGCATCCCACTTAAGTCATCACCGCCACCCTATCCCCGTGACCCAGTAACCCCACCTAACCTAAGGGCAATTTATCATGGCCAATCCACCTAACCTGCACATCTTTGGACTGTGGGAGGAAACCGGAGCACCCGGAGGAAACCCACGCAGACACGGGGAGAATGTGCAGACTCCGCATAGACAGTGACCCAAGCTGGGAATCGAACCTGGGACCCTGGAGCTGTGAAGCAAAAGTGTTAACCACTTTGCTACCATGCTGCCCAGGTGATGATAGGCTGCTTTCCCCTTTGAGGAGGGGAGCTGACTGGTGGTGATTTAACTTGAGGATCACCACACCTCTCAGGCAAGGGGCAAGATTGAGAGGGGCCTTCATGTATAACCTCAGCTGGTGCGGGAATTGAACCCATGCTGTTGGCCTTGCTCTGCATCCTGAACCAGCTGTCCAGCCAGCTGAGCTAAACTGGCAGCTTCTTAATGAGTACAATGTACCAAAAAACTCACATCTGTACAAGATTAATTATAATTCTGTGACTCTGAACTAAACTGACCATACCACTGGTTCTGTACTAATTTGTTATATTTTTCGCTGTTCATTTGTTTGAGTGGCACCTATTACAAATCAAATGAGTTATAAAATTCAGATTACGTAGGGATTGAAAACTAATGCTTAACATTTATGGTGGATACGATGAAATTACTTCTTTTCAAAACAATGATTGTCAGTGCTAGCAAAATGAATTATTTTCCACTTTGGGTAACAAGTATCGGAAACGAGAGCTCCTAGACCAGGCAGAGTATAGGTCAGAATAAGGTAAATCAATCTCTTTCCTGAAATGGGAATCAAAGGATAATGTTACCGCTATTTCAGGATGAATCTAATATATATAACAAAGTCAAAAGATATCTCTCATCTGCCCCTCCCCAAAGATAACCATAGTACAAACCTCAGAATAGCTTTATAGTACAAGTTTTTCCCCACAACTGGCATAATTTTAGCCGAATATGACTGCCAGTTTAGTAGCAGTTTCAGCTGAATGAAGATTGGTTTCCACCATGAATTCAAACCTATTAGTGACTGGAATGGGACTGCAGAGGTTCCATCAAGTAACTGCATTGATGTTAGCAAATTGAAGGCATTTGAACCCATAACATTAAGCTGGATTCAGACACCAAATATGATGCCAAATCTTACCAGGATATGGCAAGTGTCAGGATCACAATGAAAACAGGCATAGGATCTCCAGGTCCACAGACCAATTTTCTCATGGAATCTTCAGCCTCTTTGCCGAAAGAAACGGGGCAGGCGTGGTTTACTCCATCACTCTGGGAGGGCGGGGCCTCATAGAGCTGGGAACTGGCTCCAAGCAGATCGGGATGCCATCATTAAAAGGCACTCCGACCAGCGCTACAGCCCGACGGCCTCCACCACAAATCACGGAGGTCTCAGGGGCTCTCTCCATCCTCACTGACATTCATCACTGGCAAACCTGCCCCCAACCCCCTGATATTCATCGCTGGTATACCCTCCCTCCCAACCCCCTGACATTCTTCAGTGGCATATCACTTCCTCCGCCTGACTTTCATCACCGGTATACCCTTCTCCCCAAACCCCTAACATTCATCACTGACATACCCCTCTCCCCAAACCCCTGACATTCATCACTGACATACCCCTCTCCCCAAACCCCTAACATTCATCACTGACATACCCCTCTCCCCAAACCCCTAACATTCATCACTGACATACCCCTCTCCCCAAACCCCTAACATTCATCACTGACATACCCCTCTCCCCAAACCCCTAACATTCATCACTGACATACCCTTCTCCCCAAACCTCTGACATTCATCACTGACATACCCTCTCCCCAAACCCCTGACATTCATCACTGACATACCCCTCTCCCCAAACCCCTGACATTCATCACTGACATACCCTCTCCCCAAACCCCTGACATTCATCACTGACATACCCTCTCCCCAAACCCCTGATATTCATCACTGACATACCCTCTCCCCAAACCCCTGACATTCATCACTGACATACCCTCTCCCCAAACCCCTAACATTCATCACTGACATACCCCTCTCCCCAAACCCCTAACATTCATCACTGACATACCCTCTCCCCAAACCCCTAACATTCATCACTGACATACCCTCTCCCCAAACCCCTGACATTCATCACTGACATACCCTCACCCCAAACCCCTAACATTCATCACTGACATACCCTTCTCCCCAAACCCCTAACATTCATCACTGACATACCCCTCTCCCCAAACCCCTGACATTCATCACTGACATACCCCTCTCCCCAACCCCCTGACATTCATCACTGACATACCCCTCTCCCCAAACCCCTGACATTCATCACTGACATACCCTCTCCCCAAACCCCTAACATTCATCACTGACATACCCCTCTCCCCAAACCCCTAACATTCATCACTGACATACCCCTCTCCCCAAACCCCTAACATTCATCACTGACATACCCATCTCCCCAAACCCCTAACATTCATCACTGACATACCCTCTCCCCAAACCCCTGACATTCATCACTGACATACCCTCTCCCCAAACCCCTAACATTCATCACTGACATACCCCTCTCCCCAACCCCCTGACATTCATCACTGACATACCCCTCTCCCCAACCCCCTGACATTCATCACTGACATACCCCTCTCCCCAAACCCCTAACATTCATCACTGACATACCCCTCTCCCCAAACCCCTGACATTCATCACTGACATACCCCTCTCCCCAAACCCCTAACATTCATTGTTGGAATACCCCTTCCCCCCACCCCCTCACCTTCATGGCTAGCATACTCCTTTTCCCATCCCCTGACATTCATTGCCAGAAACCCACTCAGCCTCCACTCGTCCTTCCGTCCACCACACATCAAAGCTCCCTTTGCCATGGGTCTCCCACTAGAGTCTGCTCCGGCGCTGCCCCCTGGTTCAAGTTGACACTGCCAACCTGCGCCAGGTATGGTCCTCTACCCACCCCCTCCAGGGGTTGAACTTACCTCTGCACCCCTGCAGGAATTCCCCCTTGACAGACTCACATCTGGTCAAAGGTATTGTAAACATTGCAAACATGATGTCATGTTGGCACAGTATGAATATTTAGTGAGGGGGAGGTCATTTAGCAGGTGGGCCGCTAATAACATCTAAATGCATTCAACTTTATTAAAATTAGTTTCCCGCCCATTGTGGCCATGAATCCCGTGACGTCACCAGCAAAGTGTGGGGAAAATTGGAAAACGGGATCTCCCCAGCGAAAATCTGGGCCGGGATTCTCCCACCTGAAAGCAGAAAAAAACCGGAGAGTTTAACGACGGCATCATCGGACCACTATGTGTAGCGATCCTCTGCCCTACAGGGGGCCAGCATGGCACTGGAGCGACACACGCCGTTCGTGCTGCCGATACCGGTGTCAAATGGGAGCCGTGGGTCTGCGCATGCGCACTGCGACCACTGCGAATGCGCGCATGCGTGGTAGCTCCCTTCTCCCCGCCGGCCCCGACGCAACATGGCGTAGGGCTACAGGGGCCGCCGCGGAGCAAAAGAGGCCCCCACCACGAGAGGCAGGCCCGCCGACCGGTAGGCCCCGATCGCGGGCCAGGCCACGGTGGAGGCCCCCACCCCCGGGTCGGTGTCCCCCCCCGCCCCCTCCCCCACCAGGCCGCCCCAGACAGGATGGATGCCAAGGTCCCGCCAGGTAAGATCAGATGTGAACGGCACAGGTGGGATTCCGGCTTTTTTGGCGGCCACTCGGCCCATTCCGGGTGGAGAATTACTTGGGGGGGGGGGATGTGCAGAGCGGCCCCTGACCAGCGCCGCGCCGACCGCGCCAGCACCAATGGCACCGATTCTCGGGTGACCAGAGAATCGGTGGACAGGCGTCGGGGCGATGTGGCGCAATTCGCGCCGGTCGCGAGGATTCTCCGGCCCGGCTTCAGGCTGAGAGAATCCCGCCCCACATTTCCCGACTCTCACAAGGTCTAGCGAGCAGCGAGTCCAGCCTCAACATTCCACTGAGTGGGTTAAATCTCCAGCATCACCACCTATGTGATTTCTGACAAAGCTGACTGTCCCCTTGTTGTAGTAATGCACCTAAATTTTATCCTATGAGAACCCAAGTGTTGTGAGCACTTAGTCACACCTCCTCTCTATTAACTAATTTTTTAACTGATTGCTTGTTCAAGAAATTCAACACTCAGCTATTAAAAGTCACAAAGGTAATGAACATATCTTCCGCTACTCTATGGCATAGCCGACTGTAGTTTAAACATTTGCTTCAAAATTAACCACTTTTTAGATACGGAGTGATCTATCTTCTGGGGGGGGGAACAAAAATGTCAATTTCTTTAACAGACAGGCGAAACTACAGGTACCCCGGTATTTTGAGTGCACATGAATTCCCTGCAATCACACATAACTCCCCCTAAGTTAGTTTTAAAAATGTACTTCAGTGAACCCGATTCACCTTGAACCTCTTAAATTAATCAATAGGATTGTGCTCAATAAGCACAGCAGCTGCAAGACTGGCATTTTCTAGTTGTCGATACTGCCATTGTATTTGAACTACTAATATATCACAATATAATTGGTCATTAGAAAATACATTACTTGTTGGGCAATCAGAATTGGTTTTCCAGTAAAGTAAAACACATTTCTTACTGGCTTTCTTATTCCCAAAGCAGCATTGCATAAAACTGCCTCGCCATCGTAGTGATGATGCCACTATCATTTCATCATTGCACAACAAGCTTATACAGTTAGCATAGGTTCCACTCCAGTAATTTCAAAACCGTTAAGAATGACAAAAACCCAAATTTTGCCCTGTATCTGAATGAACGGGAGATAAAGGTTTTGGGGCTGGGCAACTTGATTTAAGTATCCTTGACAGCCGCTAATCTTTTTTAAATTTGCTGGATATGGGGAAGTCCTGTGATTTAAATATCTTCGGCAGAGTCAGAGCATACAGGGTACCACCTGAACTAAAGAGCCAGACTGTCAATCTGAAGAGGCAGGGCTCAGGGTTATATTCCTACTTCCATCCTTCACGCCATCAAAGAAAATGATAATCTCTCAGCTTCCTTTGCAATGTAAAAATTTGATTATGACCAGACTTTCAGGGGTCCAGGCCTTGTAACAGGTTGATCCCATAGCCATCAATGGGTCTGCTCGGAAAATTGGTTCAACAAATATAGCTGCATTTATCATACACCATCCTCTAAGGAAGGCCTGGATCACATCTCCCCTGTTTAGAGCCAACCAATTCCAGTCCAAAATGCACCCACCACCCACACATGTCCAAAGTCATTGGACGCGATTCTCCGCAAAGGCGGAGAGTCGTGAAGCCTGCCATGAAAACGGCCGTGTTTCACGGCAGCCTTCGCGCCCCCTCCCGGGACCCGATTCTGCTCCCCGGTCAGGGCTAGCATCGCGGCCCCGTGAACTACGGCATCGCGGGCTTAACGAATTTTGCTAAGCCCGCGCGCCAAAGTTAGCGACGGCTGACGCATATGATGACATCAGCCGCGCATGCGCGGATTGGACGACTCCAACCAGCGCATGCGCGGATGACGTAATCCGCGCATATGCGTCAGACCCACGCATGCGCGGTCCGTAATGCCCCTCAGCCGCCCCGCGGACTGATCCAGCGGGGCGGCGGAGTAACAAAGAGTGCGCGGGGTAAGTACCCATGGTGCGGCCGTGCCAATCGGTGGCATGGTTGTGAAGAACGGCACTTTGGCGCCATTTTCACGAACTTGTATAGCAGGTGTATTCAAATTCGTGAAAACGGCCGTAAAGGCCTTGGAAATCGGCCCATCGGCCAGGGGAGAATCGCTGCTCGCCGTAAAAAAACGGCGAGCAGCGATTCGTGTCGGGGGGCGGGCGTGGGGGGGGGGAGAATAGCGGGAGGGCGTCGGACCAGCGTCGCCGTAAAAATATGCGCCGCCCGCTATTCTCCGCCCCCTCGTGAGTGCGGAGAATCGCGCCCATTGTCTCCACCCCAACTACAAACATGGGTGTAAAGTCATGATCCGGCGCCTGATCTGGCTTCCAGCTTCTCCAGCAGGTACCCACTAAGGATACAGTAGGGTTATATTTCAAAAGCTACATGTTTTCAAGGCCAACATTGCTGCAAAGATTGTTGCTGAAATAAAATACATAATACACTATATCGGTGATAGCTGGGATGTTTGAAAAGATATTTCTGAAACATGAAATGCTGGAAATAGACTGAATGACAATTAGTATCTATAAAAGGGAAAGTCTGATTAATATTTTGGATATAACTCTGGAGATCGTATTGGGAATATTGGTCTTTTATATTTAAGCATTCTGACTGACCAATTGTGTATTTTCACAAGCTTTCTGTTTTTGTTTTGCTTTTCCAGCGTTTATATCTTTTTCTTCTTCTTGTACCTTTAGTATGTACATACTTGGATCTACTCATTTTAAAATTCTAGCAGAAAATGAATTGGTTTGGCTTCATGAATGTCCCTATGTATGACTTATTAAAGGTTCTCTCAAGTAGGTCCCCACATTGTCAGAAAGAGTCGGGCTCATTTCTATCAGCCTATTTATGATTGAAATGGTCTCAAAAGCAGATGGCTGAATATTCTAACCCCGCGTTCAGAATTTCTAAACATTTTCTATGAGTCACGGAAGTGCAATATGTTCCATATGAAATCATTAAAATATTTCCTGGAATTGAAGCAATGCACTAAAAAATAGCATTGATAAGTTGAGAACGATGAACTGATAAACTCGCTGAAAGTAGAACCAATCCTTACTTGAATTAAATCCTCTTTTCTTCCATTATTCCATGTTTATTCTCGGTATGTATCATTGGTATAAATTATGACAATCAAGATGTTGGCTGATCAACTGGATTTTTGTCAAAATGAAGAATCATATATTCAGGAAACACTTTAAAAAGGTCATTAAAGCACAATTGCAATGTGTGTATACTGAATAAACTGTAGCAAATTATAATAAGATTATGTCACAAGAATTCTCTTTCTGATAAAATGTTAATAAAGCAACAAAGTCTTGATCTCTTTCTGGTACTATCTGGGGAGGCGGCAAGCAGAACTGAAATATTCTGACAAGAGGAAATGAAAGTGGTCAGTTTAATCAGCTCTCATGCACCTCCAGGTGGCCAGTTACACAATGGCACCGAGAGGCCAAGGCCTTTCAAATGCTTTTCTACAATGTGGTAGGGGAGCTTGACTGAAGACGCAGGAAAGAAAGAAGCAAACATTTAAGAAAGATAATTGAAAATTGGAGATTAAAGAAAAAAAAAAATTCAAAATGAAGGAAAACCACACAATTCTGTTATGCCAGAACAAGGATGTCTAATTTGATGCAAACATCACTAATTAATTAATTATGTTATTTTAATACTTACATATTAATTACAAAATAGTATTGCCAGTTGCGATTTGATGTATTGGTTCCCAGAAAAATAACATAAAATTCATGCTAAAATTAAAATTAAATATTCTAACTTTCTTCTGTGTTGATGGGTTGTGAGGTGGATTTGGAACACAAAGGACAATCGGATACACATGACTTGTGGTAGATATTAGCCAAGGCAGCAGGCGTATCATATAGAGTCAGCTACCTGGGATTGATTAGTAGTTAATGGATGAGGAGTTTTAGGCTCACCTGATCCATGAAGACCTGAAGGGACAGTTAACCATCTGCTGTGCACTACCATTGGAGTTCATCACCATGAAAAGCAGGCAGACGGAATGAAATATTAGAAGTAATTTAAATTAATTGCAATTTTAATGCTTGTTGTGTATGTATCTAGTGTGTTTTCAGCTGTGTCTGTCTGTAGTGTGTCATGAACTTTATATCGGCAGTCCATATGCATTGTGGCTAAATGTTCCCTCAGGCGGATGGTTGCAAAGAGGAAATAGAGAATTGCAGGGTTGCAGGGGTGATTAAATCTGAGCACATCTTTTGTTGGAGTTGCTGTGGGCTCACTGCTTCCAGAGTCAGCATCAACTTTCACTTATACATGCTATGTGATGACACTGAACATCTGCCGTTAACAGTACATCCCAGCTGCTTCTGCACTGTTCCATGTATGCCACTGCTAAAGGGCATCTCCTGATGTCATCCATTGATCTCTGTTACAATTAAGGACCCGGAATGTTGTTGTCCCAGTGAACTGACACCAACAAGAATCATCCACAGCAATAGCAAAATGGTTAATGAGAGATGATCTTCACATGCCTATGGGTTGCATAAGGACCCCATTGGCAGATGCCACTGGTGGTGAAAATGGTAATACAAATAACTGTTGTACAATATCACTTGTGTGAAAGGTAACAGTGAATACTTAAGGTTTTGAATTTGCTTACACTATCTTTCAACTTACAGTGTATTCTGCTGCTGGATTTATATCATCAATTGGTATGCTAACCTATGAAGATGTGTAACCCCTACAACTAGCCAATTGTCTGCCTATTAATGCTTATCCCTGCTACTGCCTCTTCTCCAGAGCTCACTGGTTCAACCTGTGTCAGATCCTCAGCATTATAGTGATTTTCTCCCATAATGCGTACTTCATCATGTTTATCATCTCTGTTTCCAAGACACCAACTCCATCCCTCGCCTTGGAAACTATCTGAGGTTAAATCAGCTGCTCTCAACTATTAGGATCCGAGACCAGATCCCAACAGTGGCTACGAAACTGGACCAAAACCCCAATATTTTGGTTATTTTGTAAGCCTGCATGGAAAGAATGATTCACAGGAGTAATCACATGGAGAAATAAGTCTTGGGTATTTTAAAACAAAACATTGTTATGAATACAGTATTAAACTCTTTAACTTTACATCTGAATGGAACGTCTTACAATTACTCCTTAACACTAGTACTGAATTCCACATTAAACAACAAGAAATGTATCATGCAACTTTCAATCCAACTTAAAAATCAGCAGTGCATAGAGTAATACTGCACAGAGTAATACTGCACAGAGTAATACTGCACAGAGTAATGCTGCACAGAGTAATAGAAACAGAACAGATTTTTGCCCCGGTTAGAACCCCTGTAGACTCTGCCTGAATGTCTTCAAATAGCTGCTTCAATGAGGATCATAGTAGCACAGTGGTTAGTACTGTTGCTTCACAGCTCCAGGGTCCCAGCTTGGATCACTGTCTGTGCGGAGTCTGCACGTTCTCCCTGTGTCTGTGTGGGTTTCCTCCGGGTGCTCCGGTTTCCTCCCACAAGTCCCGAAAGACGTCCTGTTAGGTGAATTGGATATTCTGAATTCTCCCTCTGTGTACCCGAACAGGTGCCATAGTGTGGCGACTAGGGGATTTGCACAGTAACTTAATTGCAGTGTTAATGTAAGCCTACTTGTGACAATAAATATTATTATTTTTATTATTATTGTTTCAGCCTCTTCCTTGTTTTCAGACAGGACAGCTCTGCTTAAACTACTATTACTCTTTTTTAAACCATCCTACTGGAAAAGAAAACTGCCTTTACTTGTGATCATAAAAACAAGGGTTGCCATATCAGACTTCAAGTCCTCTCTCAAAAATCTTTTTCAAAATGCCTCTCTCTCCCTGAGCTCCACTCAGCACTGACATCATCTGCCCAAGCTGAAAAACAAATTAACTTTCCAGGGACTGAAAATACATAATAATAATAATAATCTTTATTGGTGTCAAAAGTCGGCTTACACTGTGATGAAGTTACTGTGAAAGTCCCCCAGTCGCCACACTCCGGCGCCTGTTCGGGTACACTGAGGGAGAATTCAGAATATCCAATACACCTAAGAAGCACATCTGTCTGGACTTGTGGGAGGAAACCGGAGCACCCGGAGGAAACCCATGCAGACACAGGGAGAACATACAGACTCCACACAGACAGTGGCCCTAGCCACGAACCCAGGTCCCTGGTGCTGTGAAGCAATAGTGCTAACCACTGTGCTACCGTGCCGCCCAAGGACTGCTCAAAGTTAACCACAGTGCATTTGCCCAGCCTGCCTCTTGGTCAATGGCATCTTCTGGCTCCCAAATCACACAGGTCCTGAAAACATGACCCCTGCAATCATGCGCACTCTAACCCCAGGCTTTTAACCCTTAAATTGCCCAAGACTGGGTGGCATGGTAGCACAGTGTTTAGCACTGTTGCTTCACAGCTCAAGGGTACAAGGTTCGATTCCCAGCTTGGGTCACTGTCTGTGTGGAGTCTGCATGTTCTCACCGACATCCACCCGACATCCACCACCAAAACTAGCAGCACTCCCACCAACTTGATCTCTGGGAACCCCCAGGGAACGAAGTCCTCATTGGCAGCGGGAACCTTGTTGCCAGGGCTCCTGGATATACAGGGGATGTTCCGATTGGATAGAGATCCTGCTCCAGGAAGCTATTGGCCCGAAGGCAACATGTCTCCATTACCGTTGGAAGCGTTTGCTGACTTTGCACCTCAGGGATCATCATTAGATACCTGGAGAATGAAAAGTGACAGTGGGATGGGTGGGGTGGAGCAGGAGGGACATATAGGGTGGCTCTAACCATTCCCCTTCCCCACCCTTCCCAAGTTTGAGTCCCTCGATCAGGCACTTGCTGCCTGCGAATGAAGAACTAACCCCCCCCCCCCCCTCCCCCCACACTTGACTACAGAGAAATCCAACAAGTGCCTTGCCTGTTGCTGGTTTACAAACAGCAACAGCCAGGGTGAAGCCCTTGGCCAGGTAATAATTGCCCACTTAAAGCCCTCAATTGTTATCCAGGTGGAATGGCCATCCTTAGGCCTTCCTTAAGCCATCCTTAGGCCTTCAGGGGCTGGTTTAGCACACTGGGCTAAATCACTGGCTTTTAAAGCAGACCAAGGCAGGCCAGCAGCACGGTTCAATTCCCGTACCAGGCTCCCCGAACAGGTGCCGGAATGTGGCGACTAGGGACTTTTCACAATAACTTCATTGAAGCCTACTTGTGACAATAAGCGATTTTCTTTTCATTTTTTCATTAATTCCCACCCTGGAGTTAATCGACGGGAAGCGGTGGGGTTCCTGACCCGTCCCACCCAGAACCTGTCCAATCAACAGCTGCCCTCAGCGTGAAACACACCTCTTGGGAGAGGGGGAGGAATTAAATTCCACCCTTAGAATGGTTACAGCACAGAATATGACCAATCAGACCAACTCCCTGCACAGTGACTCAGCTTATCCCAGTGGCTCAACCTTTCACCACAGATCTGTCATTCTTCCTTGTGGTCCCGCAATTCTTTTTTCTTCAGGTTCTTATCCAATTCTCTTTTGAAAGCCACAATTAAATCTGCCTCTAACATCCAGGCAGTGCATTCTAGATCCTAACAGACTTGCCACTGAAAACCATTTTTCATCGTGCTACTATTGGTTCTCACTATTCACCTTAAATCGATGTCTTCAGCCTTTCACCAATGGGAACAATTTTATGCCTATATAGTCTTGTCAAGCCCCCTCAGGATTTTGAACTTTGGTTGCAACATTGCCTGACTCCAGCCTGCCTCAGCTTAACTGAATCTTTCATCCATGTCTTTGTTACCTCCAGATTGACTGGTCCAATGCACTTCTGGCCAGCCTCCCTGTCCTTCTCTGTAAACTTATGGTTATTCAAAACTTTACTTCCTGCATCCTATCTCACAGCAAGTTCCTTTCACCCATCATCCTTGCCTTCACTGACCTACAGTTGCTTCTGGTTAAGTAACACCCCGATCTTTAAATTCACATCGTTGCTTTTGAATTGCTCCTTGGCCTCAGCCCTCCCTATCTCTGTGATTTCCTCCAGCCCCATAACTCTCCAAAATATATGTGTTCGTCTAACGCTGGCCGCTTGAGCATCCCCAGTTTTAATTGCTGCTCCATTGGCAGCCATCCTTTCAGTTGCTGAGCACCAAAGCTCTGGAATTCTCTCTGCTTCTCTTTTCTCCTCAATGACATTCATCTACCTCTTTGACCAAACCTTTGGTTATTTGCACCAAATATTTATTTATGTGATATGTTTTCAAATTTTGCTTTGAGCAAATGGCCATTTGAGTATTGTATTATGATTGCATACACTATTATACACTTGTGTACAATCAGTTTGTATGTAGCAATTCAAACACAGGATATATGATGATGATTATTTTGCACATACTAATAACTCTGCACCTAGGCAATCTCCGCAATTCCAAAGCCGTGCTAGTTTTCACTTTCAAAAAATCCTAATTAGTTCCTTATAAGGAGTGGAATTGTTTCAAATCATGGCATTCACGAGCTATAGTGAATCCCTATGTGTGCAAGTTTACATTTAACAGAAATGCAAAGGAGAGGAAGACTCAGACAGAAGGATTTGACTCATGGACGTTTTTCCCTGTAATGCATTTTTTCCCACCATTGCACGTACAATGCCATTTGCATCTCCTTGCTAGTCTCATTTCTACTGTCCTAATTGTTGCATCATTGTTAATGTTTCACTCTAACATTACAGTGTGAGCTTATTTTCTGCATAATCACATTTAAACCATGATCTTTTCTCTTCTTTAAATTGTGAAGTAGTGCAAATGAAATTCCAGATGTGTTGCAATGTTTTCCAGAAAGTTGATACGTTCACCCAACTATTAGAGGGGACTATTAAAAAGAATTTCTAACATAAAGTTTCCACAAAATTGACTTGGATGTATATTTGCATTAATGTCGCACACCCTGAAATTTCAGAAAACAAAAATAAATCACTCTTAAGACAAGAAATCCAGAATCGTAGATCTCATTCCAACATCACAAAGCATAGTTAGGGTTCAAGCACTGTGAACATCAAAGTAACCAAAGACAAGTTGGGTAATACTTTATAATGTTAATTACAACGGGTTTGTGTTCTATGCACTGCCAAACATCAAAATAATTTCCTAACTGACGCTGTTTATCTTAAAACCACTATCATTGTCACATCCAACAATTTGTATATAAATGTTTGCTTCATAGTAAACAGTAAAACAAACCAAATAGCTAATTAACCAGAAAATAAATTATTAATTACAAATGCTAATACCATCTATACAAAAAGAACATTAAGCACCTTGACTCTTTAATCCAATGGACTGTGCAGGGCAGTAAGCAACCCAATGGCAGGGTCAGGGTGGCAGGCACAAGTCCCATTCCAACCCCTGTGAGGTGGGATCAGGGAAACCCATGTATTTAGCTCAGAATATGTAACATTGTCTGAACAAAAGTGAAATATCAATGTGCAGCTACAGTGAAATCATTTACCTAACTGTGCAGGGAAAATTCCTCCGTGTATTAGTTACAGCAAAATTGTGAACAGATCCTTTCGAAAGTAATTTACCATTTCACTATACCAAATGCACAAAAGAACATCTCTGCAATGTTATATATGTTTGATTGCATCATGGAAATTTTCATTCATGACAGAGGTCAGCAGCAGAATAATATTTCAATCTTCACGTCATATACAGCCTGCTATATTTGATTTATAAATATAATGCTTCCTCTCTTTTAGATCAGGGAACAGGTAATTCATACTTTTAAAATAAGTAATGTCTTCAACTTTTCTTGGCAGAGGCACTACGACATCATGACCTTTGCATAGACAATGCGTGGGATTTTCCGGCCTACCTGTGGAGTGTTTTCCGGCAGTGGAGGCAGTTCGCCATTAGCCACCAGTGGGATCATCCGCCCCCGTCCTGCCGCAGAACAAACCCACCATGGTGAGTCACCTTTGGCAGAACCAGAAAATCCCACTGATCCCGCCCTATGACTACAGAGGAGGGAATGGAAGCAGATGAGCTGGCAATTTCCCCACACCAGCCGGCTTGCAAGTTTGCCAGTATTTTTCCACCAGAAAGTATGTGACAGATGTCACCAATTCAACTTCTGTGTGTTTCTCATCAAATCCCCCCAGATGCTTGTCACACTGTGAGCCAACTGGTCTTCCACACGGGGGTTTTCAATCACCACACTCGAGGAACACACTTTGAAATCTTCTCCCACACAAGGCTTTGTCTCGGATGCCTTCGCACCAAGGGTCAACATTCAGGATTTCAATCTCTCCTTTCAGTATTCCTCTGCCTTGGATTGCCATTCAATCTTCCACGCAAACTCACAGTACCCAGCCAAGACAACAGCACACCACTGCTGCTGCTCAGGTTGTATCAAGGCATCACCAACCTTAAGATTACATCAGATGTCTGGTTTCTTGCTCGCCAACTTCACCAGGTCTGCACCTTGCAGCTCTATCTTTAGCTGGGAGTCTCCCTCTGCCCCTCTCTTTAACTTCAGTCAACAGTACCTTGTTCAGATTGCAGTTCTTTGTCTCTTTGACCCAGTCTCCCTGGGACTCCACTTTCATCCCCTGGTTTATAGAACTACCTGTTCTTTAGCTTCTGGACTTGCTTCCGGTCCATTGTTCCATTGCCCTGCCTGTCTGGCAGTTTCTCTGAGAATTGCTTTCTTCTCAGATACCTGGCTCCAAAGTGAACCCTACACTTCAATGTGGACCTCTGGTTGCTAAGCAAACGCTTAGTTTTTAAAAAAATCTCTATAATTGATTTTGCATCATAAAACTTTGATTACAATGCAGGTACAGTTTAAAATGTGCCCAAATCCACAGACATGCAGGCACCTTTATTTAACATGAAGCTAACTATTTCTTAGCACGCAAGTACAGAAATACAAATTAAGCTGAAACTTAAACTTACAGTTTATTTCCAATATCCGCAAATACAAATATCAGGGGCTGGATTCTCCAAAAATGGGGCTATGTCCCCATGCCAGCGTAAAAAAAACGCTGAGGTTTTACCCTAGAGAGTCCTTAAAAATATTAGCAGCTATTCACTTACCTGCTGGCAGGGCCCCGGAACGCTTCTCGCAGCTTCAGCTGTGGATACGGGCCCCCGCACTTTGGTTGCGAGTCCACGCATGCATACGGCAGCGGCCTCAAGCGGCTGCGCCGGACGCTATGGCTGACTCAGCCAGCGGACCTGGACGAGGAAAGAAGGTCCCAATGACCGGCCCCTCGCCGCTACATCTCACATGCCCAATCGCCACCTCGGCTGCCCATAAGCCCCCCC
Source organism: Scyliorhinus canicula (assembly GCF_902713615.1). Lineage (NCBI taxonomy): Eukaryota > Metazoa > Chordata > Chondrichthyes > Carcharhiniformes > Scyliorhinidae > Scyliorhinus > Scyliorhinus canicula. The sequence goes on along the minus strand of NC_052156.1, from coordinate 37,571,622 downwards.
CTCATTCCCGGTACTTAATCCCCTGCCCCCCTCTCCCCTACCAGGGCGGCCGCGGACTGAGCCCAGCCGCCACGCGAGAGTCCCGATTGGCGAGATACGGTTAGAACCACGCCGTCGGAAATCCGGCTGGTCGGGACTGGAGCATTGCTGGGAGGGTCTCTGGCAATGGCCCCCCAGCCGCGCTGCGTAAATGGCGAGCGAGCAATTCACCGGGGACTGGAGAATCGTGGGAGAGGCGCCGGATAGATCCTGTCGTAAAAGTGGATTCTCGACCCCCCCGCACCAAATGTGATTTCGGTGCAGGGCTACGGAGAATCCAGCCCCAGTTATTTAAACCAGCTCTATTTCATAACACCATCCCATTTGAAAAAAAGCTTGACAAATATGCAATGCGTAACACCATTGTTTGCTTCATACAAGTAAATTTTCCATCTTATTTCACAAACGACGCATCATATAGCATCATTGCAAAGATTTAACCACAACAAAGGCAATAAACGTAGCAGCATTATCTCAACACAAATGTTTTTCTTCTTATTCTCAGAAAAGAATGTGTCATTTAATTTCATTTCACCTTCCATTCATTTGCCAAACACAAATGTGGTGAACTATCATTTTGATTTCGCAAAGTCAAAATAGCATTTTTGTGCATTAACCTCTCACTACTTCTCTGGTCAAAATCTCTGTTAGCTGTTCCAAGGATGTTGTTAAGATGCTTCTTATGTTCACTCAAACGTGTTTTGTATTCCTGCTTGGTTTGATCTTTGAACTTTTTATGATCTTATTGTTTCTCCAAATTCCATTTTGATCACGTCTTTTCAACTTCTTTTTAAGCAATATCAATGGAATTACCTTCTCCCTCTGAATTCTGATAGTTTGTTCTAACCATACAACTCTTTTACATAATGTATGGACTAAATCAGTCCAGACCACAACAGGCTTTGGATGGTCTCTTGCAAACTGTTCATTTGCCTGTATTCCAACTGCTACATCTTGTGTATATTTACTGACAAGCACTTTTAAATCACTGTCCCTGGTCATTGACCTGGAAAGATCATTTTGCAATTTCTGTCCTTCCTGTTGACTTTTCATTATTTTCAATTTTGTGGGTGGAGTCATAGGGTTTTTGCAGCATGGAAAGAGGCCCTTCAGCCCATCGTGTCCTCACCAGCCATCAAGCCCCTATCTACTCTACTCCTATTTTTCAGCATTTGGCCCATAGTCTTGTATGCTATGAATTTCAAGTCCTCATCTAAATACATATTAAATGTTGTGTTATGAGGGTTCCCACCTCTGCCATCCTTTAAGGCAGAGTTCCAGCTTCCAACGGCAGCTCTATGTGAAAATACTTTTCTTCACATGCACTCTAATCCACCTGCCCCTTACCTTAAATCTAGGCCCCTGGTTATTGGGCCCTCCGCTAAGGGAAAAAGTTCCCTACTATCCACTATATGCCCCTCATAATTTATACACCTCAATCAGGTCCCCCTCAGCCTTCGCTGTTTCAAGGAAAACAACCCCAGCCTATCTAGTGTCCCCTGATAGCTGAAACGGTCCAGGCAAGGTAACATCCTGGTGACTCTCCTCTGCACCCCCTCCAGTGAAATCACTTCCTTCCTACAGTGTGGTGACTCGAACTGCACACTCCAGCTGTGGCCTAACCAGCATTGTATTTAGTTCCATCGTAGCCTCCCTGCTTTTATATTCTATGCCTCAGTTAATAAATGTAATTATCCTGTATTCCTTCTTAAACACCTTGGGCGAGATTCTCCGCCCCGCCGCGCCACATTTATGCCCCGACTGGCCTGCAGGATTCTCTGTTACGCTGGCTGGTCAATGGGGTTTCCAATTGTGGGGCAACTCACGCCGTCAGGAAACCCCCGGCCACCGGCATAACGGAGAATCATGCCGGCGGAGAATCCCGGCCCTTATCTACTTGTCCTGCTCTCTACAGGGATCTATGGACATGCACACAAAGGTCCCTCAGATCCTCTGTACTTCCAAGAGTCCGATCTTTCATTGTATTTTTCCTTGCCTTGTTAGTCCTCCCAAAATACTTTACCTCACATTTCTCAGGGTAAAATTCAATTTTCCACTGTTCTGCCCATCTGACCAGCCCGTCTAGATCATTGTGTGATTTAAGGCTTTCCTCCTCACTATTTACTTCAGTTGTTTTCCCATTGTCCATTACTGATACTTCAACCTCATTGATATTACTTGGATCAGCTCTTTGCTCAACTGGATCATAATTTAGAAATGGGTGTTTATTCACAGGAACAACTTTAGAACTGTGACACTCCAAACCACCCGTCTTCTCTTTCATTTCTCCAGTTTGAAGTTCAAGAACCTCCTTGCTCTTTTCACAACTGTGTTCTAACTGTTTGTTCATTAAATCCTGCATTCAACCAATTATTCTGATTTACCAACAATTCCTATTTCTGTTCAAGGCATTTTCAATGATATTTTGTGGAGACTGCTGATGCTTTACGTTCATCGCGTTTTAACTAAAATTTGATCTTTGCTAAGTTAGCTTTTTTAAGTTCATCATTTAGACAGTTCACGTGCTCAGTCAAGTATTCCATTTTCCATGTCTGATTCTCAATTATTCTCATCAATTCTCTTTTTTCATCAGCAAACTCCTCTTTCACACATAAAAGTTGATTTTCTACATTAATCAGGTTTTCCTTCAGTTGTTTATTATCTGCAATGAGCATCTCATTTTTGTCCACAGTACTTTTGAAACGTTGGTTATGATCAACGGGATCAGCTATCTTCTGTAACACAGTTGCCACCACATTGCTGTCTCCACAAGCCATATCATTTCCCAGGATAAAATCTATTCCCCCAATAGGTGATTTTTGGATAATTCCCATCATGACAATTCCATTTACAAAGTCAGTTCTTAAATTAACTTTACACAAAGAAATAGATGCATCCCTTCCATTAATATCCCTTATTAATATAGAACTACCTGGAACACAAATTGCCCCAATATTCTCTCAAAATTTGATTTGTTTACTTTAAAAAAAAAATTTAGAGTACCCAATTCATTTTTTCCAATCAAGGGGCAATTTAGTATAGCAATTCACCTGGCCCGCACATTTTTTTTGTGGTTGTGGGGGCAAATCCCATGCAAACACGGGGAGAAAGTGCAAGCTCCACACGTGACTCAGAGCCGGGATCGAACCTGGGACCTTGACACCATGAGACAGCAGTGCTAACCAATGCGCCACCGTGCTGCCCTTTCTTTACTTCTTTTGTTGGAAGAGTAAGGGAACACTTCTCTCTTTGAAACAAAACCTTTAGAACCTCTAATAGCCTGGAATTAATTCACCAGTACTCAAGAAATTCTCTGACCTATCATGAACCATATGCCCCTTTCTCATATATTCTGAGACAGCACATTTCACCCGTACCACCGCTACAGTTTTAGCAGCCATTTCCTTTTCTGCTATTCCAATTGTCTCCCATTTAGTTTCCAGGACTCTGCCCAAATATGTCCCAACTTGTTACAGGCCTCTGAATGTCACTTCCAGCCTCAGCATTTTCCTTTCTGATCTGAGCAGAAATTTCTTGACCATTCCCAACTTTCACTTCTCGTCCCTTGCTACTTCCCTTCCTTTCACCTTCCCACTTCCTATCTTTCTCAAGTTTATAAGGATGCTGGAAAAAAGGTTTGGTTCTATGGATGAGTTCATATTCACCAACCATCTTGACTAGCCATTCTAACACTATGTCTAGCCATTTTAACACTATGTTCTTCAACATGGGTCCCAACTACCAAAGTGAATCTTTAAATTTTTCCAAGAGAATTACTTCCCTAAGAGCTTCATATGTTCATACCTTAATGCCCATATCCAATAGTGAAAATTATTTTGTTTTATCCTCTCAAATTCAATAGGTCTTTCTAAGCTGTTTCCTTGCATTCCGAAATTGCTGCCTATATGCCGCAGGAACTAATTCATACAAACTAAGGATAGCTTTCTTTACTGCATCCTACTCGATCAGATGCCTCTTCTGGCAGTGATGCATACACTTCAGGAGCTCTACCTACAGCCTACTCTGTGATACTAATGTCCAAATTTCTCCTGGCCATTTCATCTGTTTAGGTACCTTTTCAAATGAAATAAAGAAAGCTCTACATCCCTTTCCTAAAACTTTGGAAGGTATTGCATAAATTTAAACATTTCCCCACTGGATTCTTGTCGGGAAATAAGTCCTACCTCACCTTCTGGTATCTCTCCTTTAATTGTCAGCCTTTTAAGCTGAAATTCCTGAAAGCCGTGCTTGTTAGGCGAATTGGACATTCTCAATTCTCCCTCAGTGTACCCGAATAGGCGCCGTAGTGTGTCGACTAGGGGATTTTCACCGTGACTTCATTGCAGTGTTATGTAAGCCTACTTGTGACACTAATAAAGATTTTTATTATCTCTCTCCTTTTCTCAATCCTCCTTAGCTAACTGCTCTCTCTGCAAGTCATATTTTCACATGTCCAATTCCCTTCCCTTTGTTTTTCTCTCTCTTGCCTTTTTGCTTGTTCCATTTGAAACACTCTCCCCTTTTTATTTTCTTTCTCCCCCAATTGCATTCATTGCCTTTCTCTATCTCTTTCTTTTCCTCTTCCTTCCATTTCAAGGTTTTTTCATTTCTAACTCAATCGTAATCAAGTGCATCATCTTTTGGAGAAGTTGGTCTCACATGTATCCCTTGCAATTTCAAATGCTGCACTATTGTTTCAACTATGTCTGCTTTCCTCATCCTTCCAAGTAATTCTAACTGCAACTGATCTGCTAATTCCGTTAACTGGCTCTTGGTTATTTTCTGTAAATCAGTTCCATTTTCCATCTTTAGAAAAGCCTTAACATCTTCCAATACTATTTTGGATTTCAACCTAAATATACCTCACAGCAACTCCAATTCCTGTGTTCAGTAGCTCCATGGACTGTTCTTTAAGGATTCACAGATCCCACCTTATAACAATAAATCCAAGACCAAGTTTTCATATTCAGTGTCCAGTAACTTGCTCTCCATGTATTGAAGGATCCTGATGAATTATTATTAATCAGTGTCCAATAATCCACTCTCCACATTCTGAAATATTCTGCAAGAGCCCTCACTTTTGTTATGATTGCAGTTGATGTTACTACTGGGCAGTCAGATCCCAGGCTCAATAGATTGTAACTATAATTTTTTGTTTGGAGACGTGGATGAACAGTCGCAGGACTGGCGGTTGACTTTTTAACAAAAGAATGTAACATTTATTCAACAAGAAAAGATTAACGACAATATACTGCTCCTTCACTTCCACTACACATTCATGGATCTATAAGGATTACACAAGTTATAAAATATCTTCTACTCTAATTTTCCCAGGAAGAACACAGTTCATGTAAATCAATAGCAAAATATGGTCAGACACCCCACACCTAATAAATATCAGTTATTTAATCTAGCTGGTTCCTAACAATGGGAATATTCCTTCAGTCCATCTGGGGGAGTAAACCCACGGTTTAACATGTTACCTATCAGAAATGGCCTGCCCTTAAACCACCAGTGAGAGTCTCCCTTCTAATTAATAATAATAACAATCTTTATTGTCACAAGTAGGCTTACATTAAGACTGCAATGAAGTTACTGTGAAAAGCCCCTAGTCGCCACATTCCGAATCCTGTTCGAATACACAGAGGGAGAATTTAGAATGTCCAAATTACTTAACAGCACGTCTTTTGGGACTTGTGGGAGGAAACCAGGGCACCCGGAGGAAACCCACGCAGACACGTGGAGAAAGTGCAGACTCCGCACAGACAGTGACCCAAGCCGTGGACCCTGGAACTGTGAAGCAACAGTGCTTCTAATTGCATGAATTGTTGCAGGATGTTCATCTATGAGATGGATTCCATACCATTCCCCAGATAAGGAACAATAATGATCCCCTCCCCCAAAAAATGGCTAAAAACCAAGATGGAAAAAGGTGTCAAAAAATCATAGAATCATAGAATTTGCAGTGCAGAATGAGGCCATTCGGCCCAATGAGTCTGTACCAGACCTTGGAAAGGGCACCCCACCCAAGCCTACAATTCCCCCCATCCCCATAGCCCAGCAACCCCACCTAACCTTCTTTTGGACACTGAGGGCAATTTAGCATGGCCAATCCACCTAATCTGCTCATCTTTGGACTGTTGGAGGAAACCGGAGCACCCGGAGGAAACCCATGCAGACACGGGGACAACATGTAGACTCCGCACATACAGTGACCCAATCCGGGTATCGAACCTGGGATCCTGGAGCTGTGAAGCAACAGTGCTAACTACTGTGCTACCATGCCACCCACACAGCCAAGATTTTACTGTAATAATAATGGTGAGACTATCCGTACTAACCATCTTTGCAGGGTAAATAGTGGCTCTCACTTGCTGAATTTTCCGATCTCCCGTAGCGTGTTTCGCAGTGGTGGAGGCAGCACGCCATTGGCCAGTGGGATCTTCTGGTCCCACTGAAGCCTAAGGTATTTTGTGTGGCCCACCCGTCCCATTGCCAGGTAACCTACCGCGGAGAGGGGGGTTGGTCACATTCGTGGGACCACTTGGTCCCGACGGCAGTATCCCACTCAGCATTTGTTTGAAACACCAAATAATGTCATTGTGTCATGTGTTTTCAAGACAATGGAAACATTTCAAGGATCCCAAAATGATCCCAAAACACCTTGAGGAAATATTGGAATTTGAGAATTGTCCATTCATCAGAGGCTAAACATCATTTATGTTGTAACTGTGCATATTCACATGAAGCAATAAATTTATCATTAGTATAGGGTAGAATCATCCCTCATATAAGATACATTTTTTTTACAATGCATATATTTGTACAAACATTGCTGATAAGTTTATTTATTTTTAAATTTGTTTCCTGACACGGTATGGTAATGCAACATGTCAGATAAGAGATGATCATAGTAAATTATCAAAAGTAAGCATGTTTAAAGGGGGCATGTTCTATACAAATCTATTCATCCTTTATTCATACAAAGAAAAATCTGTCGGTAAAAAAGAATTATAAATTAGTGACACAATCAAAACATATCAAGTGATATACAAATCCCACCTGGGGTCAAGTTCAGCTCTTCTTACACATTATCTAAAACTCAAAACTGTGTTCTTGCCGTTGATATATATGTATTATATATATAAATGCCCAGATTTTACTGTAATAATAATGGTGAGGCTATCTGCACTCACCATCTTTACAGGGTAAATATGAAAGTAAATTCCACAAACTGCACAAATAAACACAGAAATCCAGAAGTTGCTATCAGAACTGCCCTGTTCCTCCAAAGTACATGCAGTTGTAATCCTTTCTAATAGAGTCAGCACCAAAATCACTGCAATGGCATGAACTTTGGGTTTTACTCTTTAGTTCTATAACAATGGTGGCTCAGACAGTTATGGGTGGCACACTTAGCAGTGAGTTTTTAACTGATGAATTCAAGTGATAATGACTTACAAACAACCTCCCTGGCACCGAAAAATTAATTTTATCAGTGTAGATTCTCATTCCCTCAACAGAACATTGATGTTGCATGTTTAAATAGTAAATAAAAATGTTGTTATTCTTTCCACTTGCCTCTTTAGCTGGACATCACATTTAGTTTCCTCCTACTCTCCACTTCACTCTTACTATTTTCAGTTTACTACTTCCTGGTTTGGAATTTATGTGTCTCAGTAAGAATAATTCAATCTGATTGTTTGAGGAGCCTCACTATTGTTGTCCTGTTGCACTGTAGAGGAAGCCACTTTGGAAAAGATGCTGGATTTGCGGAATTCTCCACTGATAAGCCAGTAAAGGTCTACGAGTAGTTGTTAGTGACACAAAGGGTAAAAGACATTCCTTTGCTGCTGAGAGCAAAATCCAGGCCAATATATTAGATTTAATTGTTTTCTCAACAACTTACCAATTTCCATAAATGCAGACCACGTGTAAATATTATGATATTATCAAATACATGTCTTTGATTATGTGGCTGATAAAAAGTATTTGTTTTGAAGTGAGGTATTGAGTTATTCATAATTCTATCTATATTACACTGTGATACTATTTACTGACTTTATATTTTGAAAAGTTCCATTCATGATTGAAATGTTCAACGTATATAAACGTATGTATTTTCCAAATCAAACATGATCATTTATACTGTCTGTTACACTGTGAACACAATTATATTTTTCTCCCTTACCATATCTACTAATGTTATTATTACAACCCACATAATCATGTAGATAGACAACAGTGTTATTAAACGTACGTATAAACCATTCAAAAACTGACAGTAAAATTCCAAGAAAAAGATGGATGAAGAAATTTAAGCACGGAAAGAAAAACAACTGTTTCTGAAAAACCATATGTGTCTGACTGCAGATTGTCACACTCATCCTGTGCATCACTTGAAAACTCATTGTTTTTTAATGCATTCTGTTCTCAATGCAAAGAAAGAACGAACTTGTAAAATCACAACAGGATTTCCATTTTTACATATTCTCAGGCATTATTTGAAAATGCTCTACACCTTCTCTTGAAATTAGTAGTTTAAGATGGTGCCTTGCATGCAGATGTATTTATATATAACTGTTGTCAAAGATGCATTAGTTAGCAGGGATGGCTTTACCAAGTCTTTCACAATGTAAGCATGGCCTTCAGTGGGAGGCTGACAATCTCTTTTACACTGTGAAATCCACATGACAACTGTAAAAACCTTGTAAATTAGCTATGTTTGTATCGCAGAAATTTACATATATAATATATTATACATAGAGAGAGAGAAAGAGAGCATCTAATATAAGAGCAGTTTTCCATAAATCAGCACTCTGGCATATAATCCAGAATCATCACACCAGTGCATAAGTCGACACTTTATAAATCAAGATAAAATTTGTTTGAATGATTGAATCTGAGCCTGTAGTTAACGTGATGCCGATAATAATATGCAACATGCTGGAAATGTACAGAAGGTCTGTCACATCCATCAACGGAAAAGATAGGTTTACATTTCTGGTGTAACTGTGCAAACAGTAAGGGCCTGTCAAGATTTTATTCCGTTAGAGTTGCAATGCTTCCAATGTTGCATTTAAAAAATACTATTCCATATGACCTGGTTTGTTTTTCAATTTGAATCTTTGTCTTTACATATTTAATTACTTTTCTATTTCTATAAAATAAAAGTAATCCTTGCCAATACGGAACTGCTCAGGTGACATTCTCAAGTCGCAAAATATAAGATGCTCCAAATACGTTAACTTTTCTCTTTTCATGATATAGGTTGCAGTACATGAGTTCCAAGAGATTTTAAAATGCTTCTTCACACTTTAATATTCTTGCATTGACAATTATCATAGGCACATCATTATACAATGTCATTAAACAGCACAGAGCCCAGATGTCACAGTAAGAAACCAGAAACACATCCCTCTGGTTATTGGACATTTTCAATTTTTGAGTATGGTGCAGGGGAACAGCCAAAACTGTTTGTAGTGCAATGATAAGGATCAGGCAAAATCTTTAACTGACTACGCTTTTTATACGTTCAAGTTAGCCATACGGATTGCATTAATATTTTCATTGCCCAGGATTAATAATTGCAAAGGTAAAAACACAAATTAAACCATTCATCACGTGTATCTTAGACTTTGTTTAAAAAGACACCATGTAATAAATAGATCATATCACCTCATAGTATGAGATAAGAGCACAATTTATTAAAATGTCCTTTCACTCCTGTGAAGCATGGCCTTATACCAGGAAGGCTTTGGTCTGTGTGACATCTGGGTCCTTCACGCTTGTGAAAAATTCCCACAATGCATCATTATGTATTTATGGTAGTGAATTGGCGAATTTCTACTTATTAATTCATTCATTTTTCCCTCAGAGGATCATTTCCTCATTTTAACATTTCAATTGCCCAACATGGTCCATGTGTCTTAAACAATAGGCCGACTAAAAACATCTGTTTGCAATCATTATAGGCACATAACCATTTTGTGATAAAGTTACTCATTTGACATGGATTTTAACTCGTATTCTGCATTTCAATAGTAATTTACTGGACTGTGCAGCACTTTCCAGATCCCTGTAGCAGTGCGCCAGAATATTATCCAGCCAGGCACCTGAACAGTTAGATAAGACATTCATTTCTCTTATCTGTAATGGTGTAATACATCCCAAAGCTGGAGCGAAATGACAGCGGAATGAAGTCAGCACACTGTAGGCGCTGCAAAAATCACACACAATTGTGTGTATATATCCTATATCGAGGCCTATTTTTTTTCCAAACTAAAATATATTCAAAAAGTCAAGTGAAAAGTTAAACAACTACCGGTCAAAACAACGAAAGTTAGCCTTACACTGTGCTAAGTAAGCCAAGAATGGTCAATTAAATTGGTATCATGATACGGTGACATAAATCTTAGCTTCTGTAAACGGACAGCAATCGACTGCCAAACACGTTCAATTAAATGCGCATCAGTTGAAATGGAATGATAAATATCATAGCTTATTGAAAAGGGGTCAGTTACTTAAAATGCAATCGGTTGTCAAATGACTCGTAAGTTCTAAAACAGTCAAACAACGGTCCTGAATTTAAAAATGAGAAAAGGCTTGTTACCTTCTGCAGGAATTGTGAGCCTGAATATTTGGCTGAAATAGATTTGATTTCCCCTCCAAAGGCCGAAGCCCATAGTTTCACCCTAAAAAACAAGACATTAACATATGGGTAACATTGGAAAAGGAGAGAGATAACAATTTGATTTCCGGTTGTAATCAATAGAAAGTAATCCTGTTTTATTCTTTCTCGAATTAATTTTGTCATATGACGAAAGATAATCACCTTTTTCTCTATCAAGCATGTTTAGGATCCAGACATTAGTGTGCAGGGCAGACCCTCCAAACTATAGATTTCGGGCGATCGCAGAACATGAGGTTATGTTTTATGAAGCATAGAGATCCTGCAGCGTTGCAAAACACTCGTCTTAAACCAACTTTAAATGTAATCCAGCATGCAATCATTTCACCGCAAAAACAATCAACTGCACATGAAATGCAAAAGAACAGAAATCAAGACTTACACATTGAGGGGAATTTGTTGCTGTGATTCTTTCGCTTGTGCCCGTATAATGCTGAAAGATGCCCACACGATTACAGAAAAGCTACAGAAAGCTTGTAAAATATGCATATATCTCTGCATTTCTTTTTTTGTAGTTCCACAGATCAGAACGAATTGCACAATTGGAATAAACCCGATTGCTAATGGAATATGCTGCGCTGTATCTCAGACTTAAAATAGATTTGTCAGTTCATCTTCATTTCTGGGACATCCCAGATAAAAGAATAACAGGGAAGCACGGAAAAGCTTCAGTGAGTTCAGAATGTTGCTGCTGGTATTATATCCTTGGTGGTGAGACCGATTCTACCTTTACTGCAGGCAGTTGCATATACTTCTCAACAACTCTGCAGTATGCAGTCCCCTGTATAATATCATCATTCAATGACCTACTGCCGGTCCAGTGTGCCCTCTGCTACAGGCCACAAGAGTCTATTGATTTCAACAGAGTAAGCTATCTTCTCGCAATTAATGCTCACTGTGTAGATGTAAAGCTGCCTGCAGGCTCCCTTTATCTTCCCGGTAACCTCGAGCATTCATCCCACATCAAGTCATGCAGCGCTGGTTCACCGGAGCAGGCATTAATGGAAAGTGCTGATGAAAGCCAGTAAGAGCACTGAAAACTGTGACACAATGCCTCTTCCAGGACTGATAGCAGGCTGAGTGAGAAGCACTTTGCTGTAGGGCTGACAGGGGGTTGAGCTCAAAGTGACTCACGGACCTTACACTTGAGACGCTGAACACCCACTGGAGACGTCCCAATTCATTTCGTGCGCCGCTGCTCGAAAGCTTCTCGTATTCAGCTGACGGGGTGGAGTCGACTGCAAAAGTGAATCCGGTAACTCTCAGGACCAAAATAAGCGCACGTACTCAAAAGGAGAACTACAACAGAGGGAAATAGGATTCTCAGTTGCTTTGAAACGGCAGCCCCTTTCAGGCGAACAGGCTGTATCCAGCTGCTCTACAACCAATTCGATTAAGTCGTATGCTACAGACTGACTGCATCGGTGTGTTAAGAAAAACCGAAGACTTAAAAAGGCTTGTGAATGAAAGGAAATGCAACATAAGTAAATCAATGCGGGCTAAATGACTCAACACTGCGAATGAATAATTAATTTCTTCATGTAGAGGAATCCCTTTGGTAAAGTATGCATAAGATCACAAGCTAACACAACGTAATGTCTGTCCAGTTGGGACTTCTCTTTCGCCTGCTCATTCCTGCTACACAATATATCTGTATGCTGCAATTATTTTCTGTGAGAACAATTTCCTGACAAGTGTCTTTTTTAAGGTTGAACTCCAAGAAATTCTGAACAAAGTTATCCTGATAATTCATCCTTTCGACTCACTGAGATGGTGCGCCCCATTCCTGGCTTTTGTAGCTTGGCAAATGTGCTGCACATCTGTGGTGAGACTGGACCTCACCAGAGGAACTATCTGTTTTAAGTCCTTTTGACCTAAGGCTGTTGCACTTCAGAAAACAAACCTTCAGGTTTTGACTGAAATGTTTTGAGGAAGTCCCACCGACAGTACCATCATCAGATGTGAGTTTTTAAAAAAATCACCTGGGTTTTTGTCATTATTGTAAAGCACCCTTGCAAAGAAATTATTGTTGTAATTGCACTATTTATCCATGCCCAAATAGTGCACAATTCAAGCTGGTCAGATGGGTACCATTTGTTAAGATTTCAATTGTGTATCTGTGGTTCCCTCATCAAAAATACTGTAACCAGCCCTCCCTATCTTTAATACAACCTCAACTCCTTCATCCTCCCCAACCATGGTATTATTTGAAACATTTCCTCCTTTCCTTTCACAAATGTATTTGCATCACTCAGCTCCACGTTCAGTTCTCCTATTATTTGCTGTTCAAATTGTTTCCACCTGATATTTCGACTGTGCAGCACTGAGACTGCCTTAGTTAATGTCAATTATATCCTTTGTGACTGCAGCTGGAGTACATTTTCCCTTCATATTCTCCTCATTCTACCTGTGCTATTCAGCACACTCCATTAGTTTGCATTTCCATTTTGGCACATCACTGCCACACCACCTTCACATAGTTCTACTGTTACTTGCCCAAATTAGCTGGCACATGTCCTGTCATTTCTGCTTTTTGCCTTCCCTATTCGAACAATTTCGGTGTCTCCCAGGATACAAGCAAAGTCCATATCCTAATCTTGTTGTATGTGCTGCCATTCAGTGGTGCTCAGATCTACCTCTGCCAACGTAATTCCATAACAGCTGCATCTTGTTTGCAAAATATGAGAAAATAATATAAACTCCATGCTAATTCCATCACCCTCTGCAAGCTGTGTGCTCAGGCAAACAGGGCACCCTCTGCTCAATCCTGATCTAAACTTCATTGCCCAATATCTGTCCTTTACCAAGATAGCCTATTTCCCATTCTGGAAGAGAATTTACCTCCACCCTTAACTTAACACCATTGCCAATTCTCTGCACAGTGTTCGTCTACTCCCACATAAACTGAAACTCCTGCAAAGACTTGGTGCACGGGTCCTATTCTGTAATAAGAACACTTCTTCAGAGACCTCCAGGATACCAGTTCCTCAAATATTTGACTCAATTATTGTCCACAAATCACTCAATTCCTCACAATCACTCTAGTTAATATCCCATCCAATGGCTTCTATTTTTCTGACTCTGGCTAATCATGTGTTATTTTTTCCTCCTCTCCACCAGCAGTGACAAAACTATCATTCATTGTGATCTTGTACTGTTCAAATCTATTTCTAAACTTCTCTTTCTCATTCATCTGCTGTCCTTTGGCTACGTCGTTTGCAGATATAAACTCAACCTCCACCTGTTCACTGATGACACCCAATTGTACCTTTCCACCATCTCGTTCAACTTCTTTACTGCTTCTGTGTGCCAGGCTCCTTAACCGACATACAATCTTGGATGAGCTGCAATTTCCTTTAGATAAGACAAAGCTATTGTCTTTGTGCCACCTCCCAGCACAAAGTATGCACCAATATCATTAATTACATTCCTCATCTCTGGCCACTGTGTCAAACTGTTAGGATTTTATTAAACATCAGGTTGATTTTCTAATTAAATAAACTTTCTGTCACAAAGATCACCTATTTTCATCTCTGTAACATTACCCACCTCCAGCTCTACCTCAGCCCATCTACTATTGAAATTTTCATCTCTTTATCATCTCCAGAATTGATATTCCGATGCTCACATGGCTGACCTCACATTCTTCACACTCCATAAACTTCAGAACATCCAAAGCTTTGTCGCCCATATCCTATGCTACACCAATCATGCTACTTCTGGTTTTCGCCCCAACATTCCTAATGGAAAGTTCTCATCATCATGTTCACACCCTTCATGGGCTCACCCATCCAATCTTGAAACATTTCATTACAAATTGTTATAAACTTCTCTGACTGCACATCTCTCTTCAGCTTCAAAAACTTCCTCAAACCCGACCTCTTGGATCACACTCCTCACTTCCTCTAACAGTAACCCTAACTTCATTTTAGTGTTTGTTTCCCAAGCCCCTTTATTTGTGAATTACCCTTTACAACAAAGATGGCATAGAAATGCAAATTCTTGTTGCAGTGCATCTGTGATTTCTGCTATTCATAAGCCAAAATGTGCAAGCTCATCATGCCAGTTCCATCTGAAATCCTGTTCTTGCTTCATTTCATGAGCATCAACATGACATTAGATTATTAGTATTTGAAGTATATACATTTAATGTAGGTTTTCTGAAAGCAAGTGGCACCTTTTTTGTTTTTTGCACTGGTCTTGCAGTGAATATTGCAAATATTTGATTTTTTACATTGGACTTCACCCGTTTCCAACATTCATCAGCCTGTTCCACTCACATTTCACTGTATTTGGTAAGACACTTCTTAATAGTTTTTTATGTTCATCTGATAGATCAGGCAGCTAACAAGTGTGCAATTTACAGGCAAACACCACATATTCCCTTTGATAGAATAGTTAGAGAATTGGACTAATATAATTCATATTTCTATGCTTGGCTAGTTCATCTTTAACAAAGCTAAAGCTTTCCGATGAAGGGATTGATCCCTCACATCTGGATGAAATCAAACGCTCAATTGTTATATAGGACCACCCTCTAATAATGTGGACAGAACTACCTAACTAAACGATTGCATTGGTATGTTAAGCAAGAATTAAGCTTTAAATGACTTGTGAATGAAAGGAAATGCAACGTAAGTAAATCAATGTAGGCTAAGTGATTCAAGCCTGTGAATAAATAATTAATTTGTTAATGTTGAGGAATCTCCTTAGTAAAGTGGACATATGATCACAATCTGGCACCTAATGCAGGATTCATCCAGTTGGGATATTTCAATGACATGTTTGTTCTTGCTACTCATTCAATCTATCTGCACATTCTGATAATTTTCTGTCACTACCAAGAGCGAACATCAATAAATTGCTGACGAAGCTACCCTGAAAATCCCTGGCCTCAAAGACAGCAATAGCGAATCATGATACATCTGCTTTGACTCAGCATAAGCTGGATGTTTAGTATGTGCAATGTTGATTTGTTATTGGGTTAGAAGGCACTTGCACTTGAGAGACACTACAAAGGTTATTGTACGATCAGAAAGTACGCTGTTTCTTATTCTTTGAGAAATCATTTCCTCTGTGAAACCTACTCTGATACCACACAGAGGTCGACTTGTATCTGAAGGTGTGCCTCTATGTCTTTGTGGGTTTTTAAATTCTTACATAAGATTCTGTTCTGGTTGGGGTTAAAATCAAACCTGGGTCAAAGTGCAAAAAATTCAAATCATTTTCAGAATTCAGTGGATCAGGGCAAATGTATCTTTTGCTCAGCAAAACTCAACAAATTTGGAATTTAAAAAAAGTGTCAGTAGTTTTTCTGTTGGCATAGTTCCACGATTTTCTGTGCTCACTTCCTGAAGTAAAACAGTAAAATTAAGGTCTAGTATATTTCTTATCATTTTCCCAAATTCCCTGAGCTAAAATAATAATCCTTACACAAAAAGAACAGAATAAAGCTGTTTCCATCCTGGCTCAGTGATAGCACTTCTGCCTCGAGATTTAGGCAGCATGGTGGCGCAGTGGTTAGCACCGCTGCCTCACGGCGCCAAGGTGCCAGGTTCGATCCCAGCTCTGGGTCACTGTCTGTGTGGAGTTTGCACATTCTCCCCATGTCTGCATGGGTTTCACCCCCACAACTCAAAGATCTACAGGCTACGTGGATTGGCCATGCTAAATTGCCCCTTAATTGGAAAAAATGAATTGGATACTCTAAAAGAAAATGGGTCTCGGACCTTTCTCATAAAGATACACTGTAATCCACATCTTAAGGGGCTTGTTTAGCACAGTGGGTTAAACACCTGGCTTGTAATGCAGAACAAGGCCAGCAGCACCAGTTCAATTCCCGTACCGGCCTCCCCGAACAGGTGCCGGAATGTGGTGACTAAGGGCTTTTCACAGTAACTTCATTGAAGCCTACTTGTAACAATAAGCAATTATTATCGGGGCAGCACGGTAGCATAGTGGTTAGTACAATTGCTTCACAGCTCCAGGGTCCCAGGTTCGATTCCCGGCTTGGGTCACTGTCTGTGCGGAGTCTGCACGTTCTCCCCGTGTGTGCGTGGGTTTCCTCCGGGTGCTCCGGTTTCCTCCCACAGTCCAAAGATGTGCAGGTTAGGTGGATTGGCCATGCTAAATTGCCCTTAGTGTCCAAAATTGCCCTTGTGTTGGGTGGGGTTACTGGGTTATGGGAATAGGGTGGAGATGTGGGCTTGGGTAGGGTGCTCTTTCCAAGATCTGGTGCAGACTCGATGGGCTGAATGGCCTCCTTCTGCACTGTAAATTCTATGAATTAGAAGATTATACGTGTTTGAACCCAGTCACAGGGGTTGACATCCAGTGGGGGACTTGGACCTGATGGGAGTGGACGATTGACACTGCACCTCATAATAATAATTTTTATTAGTGTCACAAGTAGCCTGACACTGCAGTGAAGTTACTGTGAAAATATTCTAGCCGCCACACTCCGGAGCCTGTTCGGGTTCACAGAGGGAGAATTCAGATCAATTCACCTAACATGCACGCCTCTCAGGACTTGTGGGAGGAAACTGGTGCAGCCAGAGGAAACCCACGCAGACACAGGGAGAACGTGCAGACTCCGCACAGACAGTTAGCCAAGCCAGTACCTGGGACCCTGGCGCTGTGAAGCAACTGTGCTAACCACTGTGCTACCGTGCCATCAGTATCTAGCCAGTGTCTAACCAGTTCCCCTCAGTCAGGTGAACAAACTGGCCACCAATTAAGCAGAAACAATGCAAAGCATGATCTGCTGGACATAAAAGCAGTGCAGGAAATGGGTAGCCTGTGTGCTGTTAGTATGGCATGGAAGGATGTTGATGCAACATTCTTTTTCCGATCAATTTTGTCCTTGTGTCTCTTAAATGTGTTGTGAGATGCTAGGATGCAGCTCAATAGGTACTGACGGAATTCTGGGCATTTGTCCACATGATATTTATTTATGTTTAGCGCTGACAAGTTATTCAACCATGTACAATATCGCAGATGAACCTGATCTGCCTGCACCCAACTTCCACACATATACACTTTGTAGCAGAAGGTAAAGGATGCCAATCTTTCCCCTTCATGGTCCTGAATCATTGAGGCCGAATATAGAGTATTCCAACTGCAAAAGTTAGCTCAATGCAGAGAAAAGCTTTAGAGTGAGACCTTCTGTATTTTTTGTATTTTCAATGCAGAAGTGCAATTAGAGACAAGAATACCTGAAATTTTACACTGACAAATATCTAGAACTAATTTAGAAGATTGATAAAGGCTGAAATAATATTAGTGCCCTTATGCAGCCACCTCCCTGTTAAATCAGACAGTTAGGTTTACTGGACAGATAATCCACATCTCCCATTAGGACTGCTTCTTGCATAAAGCCAAAGTTGCACAGGTTGCCCTGAACAATCATTTCACTAAGTTTAACAGGGGGATTAAAAAGCACAAGAAGGCCATTCGGCCCTTCAAATCTGCTACACTATATGGTAAGATTATGGTAACTTTGTTTGTGGGTGGTCTCAACGCAACCTTCCTGTGTGTCCCCGGCAACCCTTGACTCCCTCATCAATCAAAACTCTATCTGAATCAGCCTTGAATAAATGCAATAGCCCCACTTCCACAGTGTTATAACCCCAATGGAGGTCTCGGGATCGGGACTATACGATTTCCTGTGACCTCCCCGGAAACTGAACTTCCCCTTCAAGACAGACAGGCCTACCCGTTTAAGGGGGCGGGTTTCCCCTTTACAAGAGAGTACCAGTTGTATAAAAACTCTGGCCTAGCTGCAGGTCTGAGAAGGAGACCTGTAGGGGAGTGGAGGAGTATTGTAATTGAATTGAAATAAACCTTGGTCTGTATTTTCTGCTTTTGCCTATGTGTCTGCCTCCTGTGGGTTCGATACACTGCTTCCTGGGGAAGTGAATTCCAGACTAACGATCCTCGGAGAGAAAAAGCTTCTCCTCATCTCTGACTTAAAAGGGAGATGCATTTCCTTGTGTCCCCTGGTTCTGGTATTCTCCACAAGAGGAAGCATCCTTCATGAATCCTCACTCAGGATTTTATGGGGTGGATTCTCCGTTGCATGTCGCCTGTAGTGGTTATACCGACCCAGCAGAGAATTGAGCATCAGCTGAAAAACGGGGTTGAAGCCCAATGCTCCAGCCTCCTGTGGGCAGTGAGTGACATGTCCTGTGCCAGTTGTGCCATGCAAAACTGAGATTTGCATTGATTATAATCTCATTAGTGGGCAGGAAGCTCAGTGCTCCAGGCCTCTCAGCTGGCGGTCATGAAATGGTGCAAGTATTTACCAGAAGGACCCAGAAATATTGGCCATTGAGCGGAGCAAGGAGGTCAGAAAACTTGACAAACTTCTTGGGTTTGTTGGGGGTGTATGCGTGGACCTCAGGGAGTAGCTGGGAATGACTTGGTGGCAAGTGCATGGACTCACAGTGTCCCGCTCGGGAGTGAAGTGCACTCCTGGGATCCCCATTGCTGCATAAAATCATTACAACTCACCCTCCAGCTGCAACTTGCAGGCCCCTGGTTGTTGAGATTGCTGACAGTGTCCTGCAAATGCTCTGAGGGCTTCTGGTCATGTGGATCCCTGGCTAGTCTGCCTATCTGGAAACCCTCATACCCCAGCAATACATTCAAGGGGATGGGCATGGCCATGCTCATCGCCAGCCCACCAGGTTTTGGGACTCCTCAGTACACACCTCAGAAGCATGACCCCGCAGCAGGGGGAGCAGGGGGTTAGCAGAGCTCACCCCAAACAAAGGACACATGCAATGTTGCCGCTGGAACCCTCCCTGGCACACAACCCCTCTCAAAGCGATGGTCACTATCAGCTTGCCCACCCCTGATCATGAGATGTGTCCAAGCCCTGCCTATCCACTACGCCCCTGATCCCACCCATCCCACCCCCGGCCAGGAAACCTGACCAGCTCTGTGTCACAACCACTGTGTAAAACCCAAGCTCCACATAATACTGTAGCTAAGGTCACACCCAACACACACATCCCCAATTTGTTGGGCCTGCCCACACACCAGGCTCTTAGAATGGAGATGAACAGCTGCACAGTCCTAATGTCACCACCCCACAACCAGTTGCCAACCTCCTGGCGGGATAGCACAAAGCTCATCTAGTGAGGAGACCCACAGGAGACCTCACTGGGAGCAACAGGACTGGGCCTATCCCTAACACCAGTTGCAGCAGTCACCAGGACCCCTGTTGGCAGGGACAGGTAATGAGGATAGAAGCTCCCCACATCTCAGGCCAGGTGCCAGTCATTGATGGGGACAGGGGTGCAATGTGGACTATGACTATTTTATTGAAACCAAATAAACTAAATTAAATAAACTGAGGGATAAATTAAAAGGAGCAGCCCCTTAAAAGGATACTGCATTAAACAAATATAAATGACAAATAAAACTTTAAACAGTAAACTAAAATTTGATTAAAAGGGTCAATACAGCACCCCAGGCCCTGTGGGCACGGAAGGCCTCAATGGTGCCAGTGGACACCGCTTACTCCCTCTCCAGGATGCCCGGCCCTGAATGTAGCCGCAGTAGAGGGGCAGAGAGTTGGGTCGGACGACCCTCTCAGTTGTCCATTGCCTGGACTTGTTTATGGTAAGTTTGGCCAGGCCCAGAAACAGGTTTACAAGGAGGTCCTCCTTCCTCTCTACCCCTCTCTGCACAGGGTCCCTGTAGATCAGGAGCGTGGTGCGGAAGTGCAAACTTAATTGTGACAGAAGGATTTTCAAGAAACTGAAAAGTGGGTGCAGCCTAAAGCAACTTACATGTTCCAGTCTTTGAACAGGTCCTGGTAATAGCCGGAGAGTGCCTGCAAGAAGTTATGAAGACCCCTCAGGTCTACTAACAGGAGCTGCATGCCTGTACAGGCCGTGTATAGGTAGAGAAAATACATCACCAGGGCCCACCGTCTAGGAGGTGGCTCAATGTAGAGGTATTGCTGCAGGGTCTGAAAGTGGAAGGTCATCAGCTGAGTGCGAAGGCACACCAGCGCCTGAACACCCTTCTGAAGAGACTCAGAATCTCAGCAGTGACCCAGTGCAGTCTTATGTTCCAGAAGAATTGTATGAGCATTCTCTGGACGTTTCTGACAAAATGAGGAAGAGGAATATGGATGACATCATCATGAAGGGGTGTTGGGCTGGGGGGAACATGTCTTTTTTAAATTTAGAGTACCCAATCTTTTTCCAATTAAGGGGCAATTTAGTGTGGC
Organism: Scyliorhinus canicula; assembly: GCF_902713615.1. Classification (NCBI taxonomy): domain Eukaryota; kingdom Metazoa; phylum Chordata; class Chondrichthyes; order Carcharhiniformes; family Scyliorhinidae; genus Scyliorhinus; species Scyliorhinus canicula. The sequence continues at coordinate 37,550,650 of NC_052156.1, read as the reverse complement.
CAATCACCTACCCTGCACATCTTTGGACTGTGGGGGTGAAACCCAAATAGTCACAGGGAGAATGTGCAAACTCTACAAGGACAATGACCCGGGGCCGAGATCGAACCCAGATTCTCGGCACCAAGAGGCAGCAGTGCAGGGGTTGGGGGCAGGGGGGAGGAGAGGAACATGTTGAGGGTGACACAGCAGTACAACTCAGGGTAACCATGTAATCTGATGGCATTGGATGGTCATCAGAATTTCTCCCCCGCAGACATGGGTCTGGATTCTCCAAAAATGGGGCTATGTCCCCACATCCACCGGAAAACGGGCAGGAATCACTCCGGACTTTTTTCAAAAAGCCTGGAGCGATTCTCCAACTTTAGGGGGCTTGCAGGGCCCCGGCGTGTGCCCCGCAGCACCTGGTGCCAATACGGGGCTCTGCGCACAGCGGCCGGCCATGGGTCTGTGCATGCGCGCGGTGGCCGTTTTTGCACCAGCCCCCACACAACATGGCGGATCTACACAGCGGGCCGGCGGGGAAGATGATAGGCCCCCCCCCAGATTGCGCCGATCGGTAGCCGCCGATTGTGGGCCTGGCCGTCGTGGAGGCTCCCCCCCCCCCCCCGGAGTCTGATCCACCCGTCCCCTGCCCAGGACGGCCAGTGCGACCGCGAGTCCGAGCTCCTGCCGGGTGGAACCAGGTTGGAATCACACCGGCAGAACTTGGCGGGAACTCGGCCGGTCGACCATGGGGAATCACCGCGGGGCCATTTTCAATGTCAACCGCGCGCAGCTGGAGGTGAATCTCCGGTCCGAGGAGAATCGCGTCCCGCACTCGGAGCTGATCACGCGTCTGAGACCCCATTCTGCGCCCCTGCGCTGAGCGCGATTTCAGTGCGAAGGCTCGGTGAATCACGGCCATGGATTTTGGATTACAGCTTAGCTATGCTCACGATCTACCTGGCTGCTGGTACTGTTGCTGATGCATGGTGACAACTGCGCCAGGGTCAGCCCAGGCAACATCCTGGTAAATCTCCTCTGCACCCTTTCAAGTGTTATCACATCCCTCCTATCATGTGGCAGTACTCAGGCTGTGGCCTAACCAACATTTTATACAGTTCCAGTATTACCTCTCTGTTCTTAAACTCTATGCCTCGGCTACTAAAGGCAAGTATACCAGATGCCCTCTTAATCACTGTATCCACCTGCTCTGCTACTTAAGAGACTGGTGTATATGCACACCAAGGTCTCTGATCCTCACTGCTTCCCAGAGTCCTGTTGTTTATCATGTATTCCCTTGCCTTGTTTGTCCTGCCCAAGTGCATCACCTCACACGTATCCAGATTAAATTCCATTTGCCACTGATCAGCGCAGCTAACCAGCCTGTCTATATCCTCCTGTAATCAAAGGCGAACCTCACTATTTACCACCCCACCACTTTGCGTATTATCCACAAGCTTACTGATCAACCCTCCTATGTTCATATCTAAATCACAAACAGCAAGGGCCCCAACGCTAATCCCTGTGGGACCCCACTGGATACAGGCTTCCAATCGGAAAAACACCCCTCGATCATCACCCTCTGCTTCCTGCCATTCAGCCAATTTGCCAAATTTCCTTGGATCCTGTGGGCTCTTACCTTCGCTATCAGTCTCCCATGTGGCACCATACCGAAAGCCTTCCTGAAGTCCAAGTAGATTACATCAAATGCATTTCCATCATCTACAAAAGGTTACAAGATTCTCTTTATGTAGCTTATATGATTTTGATTTGCAGAAGAGAATGAACCTGTATGTATATTGAACAGTTAACATTGCTAAATGATCATTGTGAAGGAAAGAAATCCCACGAGATCCAAATCATTTGTGATGGCACAGTGGTTAGCACTGCTGATAGCGCCAGGGGTTCGATTCCCACTTCGGTTGACTATCTGTATGGAGTTTTCACTTTCTCCCCGTGTCTGTGTGGGTTTCCTCCAGGTGCTCCGGTTTCCTCCCACAGTCCAAAGGTGTGCAGATTATGTGGGTTGGCCATGCTAAATTGTCACTTAATGTCCAAAGATCTGTAGGTGGGGTTGCGGGGATAGGGACAGGGAGTGGACCTAAGTAGCATGCTCTTTCGGTGGGTCAGTGCAGACTCGATGGGCCGAATGACCTCCTCCTGCATTGTAGGGCTTTTATGATTCAATAATTCTATGACCAAGAAAGTGACAAAGGCAAAAATGGAATGAGAATAAATAAGCAAGAAATTGAAAACTAGATTGCAGGAGCTTTTACAAGCATGTAAAAAGGAAGAAATTAAACATGCTGGGTTTACAGTCAGGGGAGTGAGGCTTTGACCGCCAACCTTCCCCCCTCCCCATTACCTCCCGAAGAGGAGGGGCTTTTCAGTGCTTCAGGAATTTCTGGCAGTAGCGTCGGGGATTTCCGGCATTGGCTGCACTCAGAATCTCCGTGAGGTCTGCCTGGGACTGGTCTCGCCTGTCCTGCCTCCGCTATGGACAGCACAGTTTGTGCCAAGCCTTGGACATCCTGACAGATGACTCTGACTTCTTACCCCAGGCCTTCTACCATGGGCACCACCTTTCCAGTGTTAGCCTGAGTGCCACGCACTGTCGGCACCATCCCCAATGCCTGAAGGCAGCAGGATTTGCAGGCACTGGAAAGTTTCTGACACCCCCTCCAATAGATTCTGGTACTGCTTCTGCATCTGCAACAGCAATGGGATCATATTTTCCAGAAGCGCAACATCTGACTGGTCAACAGCTGTTCCCTGGGTTTGGGCTGCCCTCCGACCATCCTTTCCCTGGGAAGATGTTCTTCTGCCTGATGTGTTGAAGCAGATGTGTGGTGCTCAGCAGAGGATGATCCAGGAGCCTGATCGCTACCATTCCCCACCAAGGTGATGATATCTGCAATGGTGCAGGTGAAAGCAGTGGTGAGATGTCGGTGTCTTCCCCGGAAAGGTGTTCCGAGGTGTGCTCAGGGTCTGGATTGGAGCAGCGACCATGGATGGCCTTGCCCTGTCAGATGGTGATCCTGCAAGACCAAAGGCATGGTGTGAGATGTTGGGAAGGATTGGTCCATGGGGAAGTGGTGACTCACTTTCTATAGGGACATCTGTGTTGCTTTGGACTCTCCGATACATGCCGACTTCCATCACAGCCACTGCCCTCCCCTCGGACTCCTCCATGAATTGCAGGACCCTTTCCTCAGAATGGATGTGGACTTGAATATCTGGGATGCCTCCTCCTATCTTCTGGTGCTTCCGGTGACTATGGGCCATCTTATCATTGGGGACACAGAAAGGGTATAGGGAGACACTGCGAGGCAAGTTTATCGGGGGTCTGTAGCTGGTAGCATGTGTGGCAAGGTCCCTGGCCAAAAAGGACAATACATCTGCTGGGATTTTACAAGTGTGGGTTGTAAGAGAGATGCAGACTGGTGGGGTGTTATTAGCCTACAGGAGATTGGGAGCTGATGTGAAGAGTGAGGGACGGGAGTGATGCACAGAGGTGGTTACTCACCCGAGCTGCTCTAAGGAGATCATTCATCTTCTTTCGGCATTGCATACTGGTCCTCCTGATGAGGCTGGCAGCACTGACAACCTCTGCCTCCTCACCCTATTCTGCATTAAATTTCATCTGCCACTTGTTTGCCCACTCCACTAACCTATGTATAGAACATAGAACATAGAACAGTACAGCACAGAACAGGCCCTTCGGCCCTCGATGTATGTCCTCTTGATGTTCTATACTCTCCCGTTCATAGTTCGCAGTACGACCAAGTCATATCATCCACAAAATTGAAATTGTGCACTCGACACCAAAGTCTAGATCACTAATATATATCAGGAAGAGCAGGGAACCTAACCCCAATTAAACATGATTTTTCCTCAGCAAATCCATGCTGGCTTCCCTGAATTAATCTGCATTCGTCCTGTAACAATTAATGTTACCCTAAATTATCGCTTCCAAAGGTTCCCCACCAGGTTGAACTGACTGTCCTGTACCTGCTGGGCTTATCTTTACACGTGTTAATGAATAAGGGTGCAATATTTGCAATTCTCCAATCCTCTGACATCACCCCTGTGTCTCAGAAAGATTGTAAAATTAAGGCAAATGCCTCCACAATTACCATTCTCACTTCCTCAAGTATCGCAACCTGCCTGGACTGTACACAGAACAATACTTTTCACTTCAGATTTATTGTCATGTGTACCTTGGTACATGTGACTATAAATATAAACATAAATCACTGGATGTATTTCATCCAGTCCTAGTGTCTTATCAACTTTAAATATAGAAAGCCTATCCAATACCTCTTTCTTAACAATTTTAAACCCTTAAAATGTTAAAATCCTCTTTAATCGTAACCTGGGTAATGTCTTCTTCCTTGGGAAAGAGCAGTGCAAAGTATTCATTTAATACCTCAGATATGCCCCCTACCTCCATGTGTAAATCCTCTCCTTTGTCCCTTATCAACTCCATTCCTCCTCTTTCCACTCTTCAACTATTTATTTGTCCAGAGAAGACTTTTGGATTCCTGTTTATGTTAGCTGCCTGTCTCTTCTCATACTCTTTGCTTTGTTTTCCTTTTATATTCGCTCTTGCTCTCACTATTATCCACCTGACATCTGAGTGCACATTTTTCAGCTGAATCCTAATCTCTCTTTTGCTATCCAGGGAGTTCTAGATCCCTGTCTTTTGCCTTCATGCGAACATACCCTGACTGTTCTTGAATTAGCTCTTCTTTAAAGGCAGCCCATTGTTCAGTTACAGTTTGGCCTACTAATCTTTCATTACAATTTACCTAGGCCAGATCCATTCTTAACCCATTGAAGTTGGCTTTACTCCATTTAATTATTCTTACTCTGGATTGTTCCTTCTGCTTTTCCATTGTCAATCTAAAACTTATGATGCAGTGATTGTTTTGTTATGCTCTTGACGTAGCATAAGCTGCTGCCTTGATGTACGCTCTGACAAAGGAAGGTTCAGACTTGGAGATAGCTTTAACACATTTATGAAACTGTTAACGATTCTCTCACTTGGATTCGACTCTCCTGTTAATCCTGCTGTTAGCTACTCAGACTGACGAACCAGTCTGCTACAATCCACGTGGTGGGTGTGATGTGTTTCAAATCAACCCTGTGTACTCACTGAGTGTCTCCACTGGAAAGAGGAAAATCATGTGTGCTGTGTCCTCTTATATGGGTTGGTGTAATGCCCTCCTGTGGTCGTGTCACCTCTGTGTGTATCGTGAATGCCCATTGGTCGTGTCCTATCTTACTGGCCTATTGTTTGAATGTCTGTATGTTATGTTGTCTCTGGTGTTCCCTCTAGTGTCTAGCTAGGTGTAGTGTGTTCACATTAACCCATTGTGTAGTTACAGTGTCCTAGTGCATCTACATTAACCCCTTGTGCATTTACAGTGATGCATATCACCACTGTGATCACTGTCCCTTAAATGTTTCCCCACTGACACTTGATCCACTTAGCCCACCTCATGCCCAAGAACCAGGTTCAGAAAGGTCTCCTTTCTTGGTGGGCTGTAAAGATGACATGGTAGCACAATGGTTAGCACACCTGCTTCACAGTTCCAGGGTCCCAGGTTCGATTCCTGGCTTGGGTCACTGATTTGTGCAGAGTCTGCGCGTTTTCCCCATGTCTGCATGGGTTTCCTTCGGGTACTATGGTTTCCTCCCACAGACCAAAGATGTGTCGGTAAGGTGGATTGGCCATGCTAAATTGCCCTTTAGTGACCAAAACAAAAAAGGTTGGGTGGGGTTACTGGGTTAGGGTGGAGGTGTGAGCTTGGGTAGTGTGCTCTATCCAAGGACTGGTGCAAAGTCGATGGGATGAATGTCTCCTTCTGCAGTGTAAATTCTATGAAACATACCCCAGGAGAATTACTTTCTTAACACACCTGGGGAACACTTGCCTCTCTTTCTGCCCTTTATACTACTAGTATCCCAGTCTGTATTTGGATAATTAAAGTCGCACTTTGTAATTGCTCCTTGTTCCTCTACATCTTTCCCATTAGCCTTTTGGCCTATAGACTACACCGAGCAATGTAGCTACTTTTTTTGTTCCTTAGCTCCAGTCAAATAGATTCTTTCCTTGGATCCTCTATGCCAGCCTTCCTCTCCAGCACTGCAATCTTCTCCCTAATCAATACTCCCATCCCTCCTCCTTTGCTTTCTTTCCTCAACATCATGTACCCAGGAATATTTAATACCCAGTTCTGCCCTTCTTTGAACCAGGCCTCTGATATCGCTACAATATCAAATTTCCGTATGCTTAACTGCATCTGTAACTCAGCAATCCTATATCTCACACTTCACACATTTACCATACATGCATTGAAACCCTGATTTAGACTTTATTACTTTCCCTCCAGCAATGAACCCACCCAATACCATACTATTCTATACTCAACTGCAATTTGTCTCTCCCAATATTCTTTGCACCTACCTATCCCTCTCTAATATTACATCCTGCTTCCCCTACCCCTAGTTTAAACCTTCCCCCATAACTGTAGAAATTACTTTGCAAGGAAATTGGTCTGTTCAGGTGCAACCCATCCAGTCTGCACAGGTCCCATCTCCCCAGGAAGTGATCCCAATGTGCCAAGAATGTAAAGCCCTCTGCCTCCTGCACTACATTTCCAGCCACACATTCATACGTTTTATCCTCCTATTTCTGTATTTACTCGTGCATGACACCACGACTAATCTGGAGATTAAGACCCACCCCAGGCAGAAGTCCTGTTTGCTAATTTCCTGCCTAGCTCTCCAAATTCTGACTGTAGAATCACTTACCTCTCTACCAATGCCATGGGTAATGTGGACCATGACCACTGGTAGTTCACCTTCCCCTTCAAGGCGAAGACGGAGAAGAGAAGAATTGACATGCAGGCCTGACCAAGCCTACTCCAAGGCCCGATCTCAGGAATGCACGACCCAACCACCAATGCTGGAACCAAATATGTGACATCGCCCAACATGACCCAGGAAGACCCTGCCAGTGACCTAAATGCAGACTGGACACCCCCAAAACAGTGAAAACCCGACGCTAGGACCCAAATACGCTGAAAGGTAGACCCATCCTCGCAGAACCCCAGTGGCCCAACCGGATCTGGAACATGTTCCTCCAGTGACCCTGAAATACGAAGTGAGGGAAATGTGTCAGGCGCAGGTAAGACGAAAACAAAGCGGTTTCAAGTCTCCTCTCTCCAGCGTAGTCCTGGCAAACATCCAAGCGATCAAAAACAAGCTGGACAGGCTTAACACAAGACTTCCCTCTCAGAGGGCAGTAAGAGACCGGTGTGTGCTCTGTTTCACAGAGACATGGCTCACTCCTACCTCAGTGGATTGTGCCATACAACCTGACGGCTTCGCAATACACCAGATGCTCCGCATGGTGTCATCAGGCAAAATGAAGGGTGGAGGGGTTTACCTCCTCATCAACTCCTTCTGGTGCTTGGATATGTGGCGAACTACTGTTCCCCAGACCTGGAATACTTGACTGTGAAGTGCCCCCCATACTACCTTACACGGGCGTTCACTTCTGCCATCATCACCGTGGTCGATATCCCACCCCAGGCAGAAGTGAAGGAGATGGTGGACAAATTGTACACAGTTATAAATGACAATGAAACAGAACACCAGAGGCCTTGTTCATCGTAGATGGGCTCTTCAATCAGGCCAACCTCAAGAGTGTACTGCCAAAATTCCAACAACACATCTTCTGTACCATCAGGAGCCCCAACATCCTGACCGCTGCTATATAAACATCAAGGGTGCCTACCAATTCATCCCTTGACCGCACATTGGAAAATTGAACCACAAGACGGTGCTCCTTCTCCTGGCATATAAGCAGAAACGTAAGTGGGAGAATCCAGTTAAGAAGGTTGTGCCCGAGGCAACGGAAGAGCTCCTACGCAACTGTGGACTGGTCAATATTCAAGAACTCAGTAGCCAACCTAAACAAGTATGCCACCACTGTCACAGACTTCATCAATAAGTGCGTAGAAGATTGGGTGCCAAAGAAGGTAGTATATGTCTTCCCCAACCGGCAACCATGGTTTAACCGGGAGATTCACTCCCTACTGAATGCCCGGTCTGAGGCGTTCAAGACAGGTGACGCTGCCCTTACAAGAAATCTGGGTATGACCTCTGCAAAACCATCAGGGATGCCAAGAGACAATACCAGAGTAAGCTAGAGTCACAGACTAACGGCACAGACTCTCATCTCTTGCGGCAATGCTTATACAACATAACGGGCTACAAAGCAAAACCAAGTAGAATCTCCGGAAGCAGCGTACCCCTCACCGATGAACTCAATGCATTCAATGCTTGTTTCGAGCAGGAAACCAAACAACCGTGGTCGACTGCCCCAGCAGCCTCGGACACACCCAAACTTACCGCCAAGCCTCTGATGTGAGATCAACCCTCCAGAAAGTAAACCCTTGAAAAACATCGGGACCTGACAAAGTCCCTGGTCATGAACTCAGATCCTGTCTGGATCAACTGGCGGGTATGTTGCGGACATCTTCAAACCCTCCGTATTTTGTTCCGAGGTTCCACCTGCTTGAAGAAGGCCACCATCACACCCATGCCAAAGAAGAATCAGGCAACATGCCTCAACATCTACCGTCTGGTAGCCTTGGCATCTATCAGTGCTTCGAGAGGTTTGTCATGAGACAAATCAACTCCATACTGCCAGAATGCCTTGATCCACTGCAATTCGCACACCGCCACAACTGGTCCAGAGCAGACATTATCTCCCTGGCCCTACATTCATCCCTCCATCAGACTCCTATTCATTGACTACAGCTCTGCCTTCAACACCATAATCCAAGCCAAGCTCATATCAAAACTCCAAAACCTAGGACTTGGTTCCTCCCTCTTCAACTGAATCCTCGACAACTGGCCCATAGACCACAATCAGTACAGATAAACAACAACATATCCGCCGTGATAGTCCTCAATACCAGTGCCCCACAAAGCAGCTTACTTAGCTCCTACCTTACTCCCTTTATACACCTGACTGTGGGCAAAATTCAGCTCCAACTCCATCTACAAGTTTGCTGGTGATACGACCGTAGTGGAGCGGATCTTAAACAAGAACCTAGTGGAGTGTTGTAACGACAACAATCTCTCCCTCAATGTCAGCAAACCTAAAGAGCTGATCATTGACTTCAGGAAGCAAAGTATTGTACACACCCCTTTCTGTATCAGTGGTGCCAAGATGGAGATGGTTGACAGCTTCAAATTCCTAGGTGTGCACATCACCAACAATTTGTCCTGGTCCACCCATCTCGATGCTACGACCAAGAAAACACAACAGCGCCTATACTTCCTCAGGGACCTAAGAAAATCTGACATGTCCGCATTGACACTTACTCATTTTTACAGATGCGCCATAAAAGCATCCAATCTGACTGCATCACAGCCTGGTATGGCAATCGTTTGGCTCAATACGTAAGAAACAATAGAGAGTGTGAACACCAACCAGTCAATCATACAAACCCGCCTCCTATCCATTGACTCTGTCTACATCTCCCGCTGCCTTGGGAAAGACCCCTCCCACCCGGGTTATTCTCTCTTCCAACCTCTTCCATCGGGCAGGAAATACAAAGGTCTGAGAACATGCACTAACAGATTCAAAAACAGCTTTTTCCCTGCTATTGCCAGACTCCAAAATGACCTCTTATGGACTGAACTGATCTCTCCACACATCTTCTCTACTGAGCAGTAATACACTCAGTATGCGTCACCCGATGTGTATGTCTATGTATTTGCATTGCATATTTATCGAATGTTGTATGTTTTTCATGTATGGAATTATCTGCCTGGACTGTACAGAATAATGCTTTTCATTGTGCCTCGGTACATGTGACAATAGATCAAAATCTAACCAAATCTTCAGTTGCTTAGCCCTTCATCAGTCTTCATCCTTGACTATGGACCAAGGAGGGGTCAGGTCTGCAGAAACAGATTGGATGCCTGTCTGATTCCCTATCATATTTCCTTTCACTTTTCTCATGCAGACCTCTTTGTGCCCCTGTGTACAGCAGAGCTAATTGGTTCCATGGACTTGCTTCTGGCTACACTCCCCAGATGAATCATCAGTTTAATCAGTATTTAAAACTGAATACTGATCGGAGAGTGAGATGCACAATCTAGGACTCCTGCACTACCTGCCTATTTCTTCTTGACTGCCTGGTGGTTATCCATTCCTTTTCTCCCTGTATATTCCTAAGCTGTGAGGTGATCACACCCACAAACCTCTCACCCTCGCCGATGCAGTGCAGTGATGTCAGCTGTTGTTCAAGCTCTGAAAACTAGGGCTCAAGCTGCTGCAGCTGACGACTCTTCCTGCATATATGTGTATCCAGGAAACAGGAAATGTCCTGGAGTTCCCACATAGAACAGCATATGCATTCCAGAAGTCAGAGCTGTATGAATGTGGCAAGGGTTTCCATATAAACTTTCTTAGTCAGACTTGTAACTCTTTATTTTTGGTTTACTTTGTTTAAAACTCAATTTTCATGCAGTTATGCGAGGTTATTTCTTAATACACTATTCAACGGGACTGACATTCTATTTTTTGAACTGAACGACAAAAATGCCTGCTATTTGACAAAACTGATGAAGCATTAACAAGATCACCAGAATTCACGCTTCAAATACTAATGGTTCTTACGGAAGCGATTTCATTAGCAGTAACAAAAGAATAGCAGTCAATCACAATGCACAAGCAATTATGCTCCTTTAACACATCACAAGCAGCTAATGAGCTATTCAGCTGGTATAAATGTCAGAAAGTTCATTCACCCAGCTGTGTATTGTACAATTGAAGAAGAAAATCACTAAGTAGCCATTCTGATGATTCAGAAAGAAAAACCTCCCCTTTTTAGATTATCAAGATTCAGATTGTGCAAATGTGACCAGTCAGTCACTCTGAGAAAGATTGGAGTTGCTATTTAAATTAGCCTGCCCAAATATGCCAACATGTTATTATTAACAACAAACATCAGTTTCAAACCTTCTGTTTTCATTAAGCAATTAGTTGTACATTCTTCTAAAAATCTGCTCCCCTGGGTCCCTTCACTGTCCCGTAAAAATTTGACAAAGGGATGGAATTTTACACTTTCCGACAGGGGAGGGGGGAATCATAGAATTAGGTACCATAGAAGTGAAGCCACCCCCGCCCACATTGGGGGATGTGTGGGCTGCCCGCTCACACATGGATCGATTAAGGCTCTTAAATGGTCAGTTAATGGCCTGAATGAAAGGGGTGCAGATATCTGAGAGTTGTGGAACTGGAGAGAATTACACAAATAAGGAAGGGCGAGATTGTCGAGAAATTTGAAAACAAGAATAAGAATTTTTAAAGATTGAAATAGCTTCTACTTGCTTTGTTAGCTCAAAGAATTGGGCAATGGGGCCCTGATTCTCTTGTCTTCCTGGTTAGTCTGTGCTAATTTAACTGAAATCCTTGCAGCAGGTTACATGATGATATGAACTTCAATTATCACCATAACAAAATAGGACCTAGGCAAAAAAAGAGGTTGAATCCTGTGATACCCTCTTGTGAGTGCCTGAAAATCTCTGCTGGCATAAATCGTGAGGGAAATTGTGACCTTAGCAGCCATTGGTAGTAAATGGCAGATGGCTGGCTTTCCCTCCAGGTCTTTGTGGACCAGATGGCACATTTGTGTTGTCACCTCTTGCTGAGCATCATCAGGCACTGATCCTCCAGCCTACCCCGATATTTGATCTATAAAGCTAGGCCCACTGCCTGAAATTCTAGCTACTGCGATTCATGTATCTCCAGTAGCCTCTTCATTCCAGAATTCCCTGCTCCTCTCCTACTATGACTTGTCTAAAAATTATGCGACTGTACATCTTTCTCTGGTCAAACTTCAGCAACAAGTTCTGCTTTCCTACTCACAAGCCATTGCAGTCACAATCAAGATTCATATCGACTCTGTTAAACACTTACCATTCAAAATGTGACTATTGCTGTGAAGTTATGTCAAATTCATTCCCTTTAACAAATTCAATTGACCTTTTCAGCTTTTTACAAGTACGCGAGTTTGAGGATGGAAGGGCTCGGACAATTAACCTTGTTGTCATTTTGTACCAATATTTAACCATTCTGGAGATATTCAGAGTGTTCCAACGTTCTGAAAACTGCTGTGCAATCTGATGCACCGCAATTAGTGCTTAATATCCCAATTGCTGCTTTTCTAACCTAGAAGTGTTTGGGTTTTCTAACATCTCGTCGCAACTTCAAAAGAATTTGCTTCCATTTTCTTTCTAAACAGAGAATCCAAATGTTCTTTGTTAAGAGCAGTAAAGTACACTACAGAGATAATTAACTCGAAATAATTATAGTGCAGTTGGAAAATTACAGCTTCACTCCAGCAGAGGAGAGCAGCATTTCATTTGTGTCTCCTTCCACTACCATCATGATTGATCCATTTTCAGCGAAATGGTTTGAAAGTGAAACAAAATGCTGGATAGTGCCTTAATATCATAAACTGCATTTGCAATCTGATTGCAAACTCATATTCATAGGAAGCAGAATATTCACATTCCACGTTATTATAGCCTGATGTGAACCTTTTGATATTTTCAGAGGGGCGGGTAAACAGCACAAGGGTACGAGCTTCGTACTAGCTGATGCATGAAAGTGAAGAATTGAGTCAGTGCCGCATTAGTCTATAAATGGCCTCCACAGCCCTGTGCTGGAGACATAGTTAAAAAAAAAAATTTTTCCAAATAAACAATCTGAGATTATTTGTTGCCCCTTGATGCATTTTATTAAATGTTGTACATCAGATTACAACAGCTCTGCTTGGAAATTATTTTTGACAGTAATACCAAGTGAACACTTAACTTGTGTGACATTCGTTTGCTTGCCTTTTTATAGAAGAGGTCTGTACCAATTAAAAATAAACATGTTATTTTCTGTATTGAAATAATGATTAGGAAACTATTATGAAAATACAAGGTGTTCATTTGCTAATCCTGCCAGGACTGAATAGCTTTTCAAATTGCTGTGCGGTCTCGTAAATGAAAGTCTGTTCTAGAAACAGAAAAGCACGGTCATTTTAACTATGGTATTATTGCTATCTTTTGGGTTTATTGCTTTAAAAATTAACATTGATATGAAATTAATTAAGAAGTTTAAACATCCATTCTAACCCAGCACAACAAGGTGCATGTGGGAAGCCTGCGCGATATCACCGCTTTCAGGCCCAGGTAAGGATAAGATTGATGGTCTGGACATCCTAACGGCATTAGTTAAATGCAAACCACCCATTTACACACCACAATTCACAGTGGAACGCCCGAGGATTATTTTTTTTTAAATTTAAAGTGCCCAATTCTTTTTTTCCAATTAAGGAGAAATTTTAGCATGGCCAATTCATCTACCCTGCATACCTTTGGGTTGTGGGGGGTGAGACCCACGCAGACATGGATAGGATGTGCAAACTCCACACGGACAGTGACCCAGGCCTGGAATCGTACCCAGGTTGTCTTGAGACAGTAGTGATAACCACTGCACCACCGTGCTGCCCTCCTGAGGCTTATTTGAAGCCGAATACACCTCCAGCTGTGAAACTGTACTGCCCTCTGGAATATTTAGATGAATCAGTGTACTATGAATTTATCCCTTGAACCTCTGGCTATCAGGTGTTGGGGAGGGGTCTCCTTCTTCTGCAGCTTCCTCACCATCAATCTGGATTTGCTGAGGAGAACTTGAAGCTTCTTCAGCTGAAAAGCTATTGGCTGGGATTTTCCAGCCCTTCCTGCAGGCGGGAACATCCGATCTCGCTGAAGGCTACCATTGCCCCGGCAGTTTCCCTGATGGCATGGCCGGCAAGCAATGCAAATAACCATTGACATCGGCAGCCAATAGCGAACCACCTCCGCCACCAGAAGACACGCCTCGAGGGGAGGCTGGAATATCCCAGACAATGTGTTGTTTTATTAAAGGAGCCTCTTCTGCGTTTGTCCTTTTCTCATGCCCAGCTTAACTGATTTTGTGATGGGCTTTAGCAAAACAAAAAGTACAGGATGGTTGCATGGGAGCATGAATAAACCATTCAGTCCCTTGATCAATTCCACCACTAAATTAGATTATGCTGATCTATACATCAACTCCATTCACCCTTGAGACCATAACCCACCAAGAATCAAGCAATCTCAGTCTTAAAAATTTCAACTCGCCCAGCATTTGGCGGGGGGGGGGGGGGGGGGGGGGGGGGGGGAGTGATTTTACTACGCTTTGGATGAAAATCTGCTTCTGACATCATTCCTAAATGGCAAAGTTTTGATTGCAAGATTATTTCCTTTCACTTCAGATTTCTCCACCAGAGGAAATTGTTTCTGTGGAACCTCTTTTTAATGTATTTATCATTTTGAACACCTTGATTAGATCATCAACCTTCTCAAAATCTAGAGAAAGCAAGCCAAGTTTCTGCAACATGTCCTCACAATTCACCCCTTAAGCTCTGGAATCATTTGTAAAATAAAGCCTGTTGTGTGAGCGAAACAACTACTGAGCCAGAGGTATACAGTCCAAACCTCATAAAATGGTGACTAGTGCAGTGTCATTTTTGGCAATCTCTCAGGGAAAACCGAATTTTCATGGATTAATAGAATCATACATTCCTGACATTTATGGAAGTCAATCAAAATTTGCTGAAGTGCTTCTATCCAAGCAAGAAAGAAATCCATGCAGGTGCCATTTCTATATGTCCAATAGGGAAAGCACATTCCAGTCCGATAGAGAGACACCTAACTTACCTAATATTATGAACAGGAAGGGGCTTAATTTTAAACAGCACTCATTTCTCCTCTCACAAGCCTTCTGTAAGTAGAAACGTGTTTTGATTTGTTTCCCTCTTGATCAGCACTGTAAGTATTTTCCACAGCTCAGTTTTTGTTCTCTATTAATTACCCCATAGCAAACTTGAGATAAGATGAACACAGAAAAAGGGTTAGTTTATTGCGCACGTTCAAACCGCGGAACGAGTCTCAACGTCGTCACCGCACTCAATAAAGAGAGGATAGAAGGTTTTACAGTACTGAGATCACGGAGAAAATAAATCTTGGTTCAGGTGAGTTCCGGAGTCTAGAATCAAAGTCAATTGGGGTCTTCCTTAATGGTGGTCAGCGGGCTGAAAGCCATTGAGCGGAATTCTCCAGCACCTCCCCGGAACATATTTTCCCATGATGCAACATTCCACTCCTGCCGAGGTTGACGCCGATTTATGTTCCTCACTCATGCAGCCATCAACGAACCCCAGGTGGGGGCTAACTTCAGCAGAATCGGAAGATCCAACTGGCAGGAAGACTTGGAGAATTCTGCGCGATAGTGTACAATTCACTTTTCCGGTGGTGTTGACTTCACACGATGAGACAGGCATGCAGAAATGAATCAATCTTGTAAGTGATGGCATGGATCTTCCAACAGAAGCAATGTTGTTGGGGCCAGGTGTTCAGGTGTTCCTTTCCTTTAAGGGTGCTCGTCAGATGTTAAACAGCAAGCTGAACGTTTCAGTTCAGCAAGGCAATATTACATGTTCCACAAGCCAGAGGCCCACGTCTCATGATTTCCACATCTCCACCATCTTTGACAAAAATATGTATCCATCGTTTGGATTCCAATGACCGATAAATGTCTCAGCCATTGGGAATTGAAAGGAAGATTGTGGGACCTTTGTCTTATCTCCTTCTGGCCAGCCTGGGTTATTAAATGCAGATATTCTTTGTATAGTTCTCTTTGCAGTTGGGCTGTACAGTCCATTGGTGGTCGTCAGTCGCCCCTCAGAGATAACGATGTGCAGGTTTTCCTGAAACTGCCAAGTGGCTTCTATGCACAGACACAGTTTCAGCCATTTTAAAAGGTCTTTGACCAGTTTTAATAGCTTTAGAAATAGCGATGAGCATTGCTCATGCAGTATATTTTTTTTAAGCGTGAGATCTGAGTCCCTCAGGCTAAGTTCTGATAATTCAGGTGCCAGACTAGTTAACAATAGGGACCTGCCTTTTGCCTGGTGAAGGGGCCTATATAGGTTGGCACATGCCAATCAATTTAGTGGTTTAGGCATCAAAACCTAAAGGTGCACATAAGAATTAATCACCAACTGCTTAGCAAAAACATGAGAGAGGTATTTACAATGAGATATGTTCAAAATGAATCTGACTCGCACTTCAAGTGATAAGACTTGTGCACCAAAACTCTCGTTTTCTGCATTAATTTCCTCTTTTCATTGAAAATGTACCTCATGCTTTGCACTTGACCTCAAACACAGACTGAAAATAAAAATTCAAGTGCATTCTGAGAAGTTTGGAACCATGAAAGAGAATCATTTGGGCACACGTCTTGTAAAGCACAGATTTTATTGAGGACAGGAATTTTCCTGCAGACTTCAGCACCCTGCCAAATGGGAATCAGCAGCCCACACAGCTTCTGGAACGCTCAGTCAACTGCAATGTTCCTCGAATCGTATAGTTAGTGGCCAGAGGAGCTTGTCTGTCTTTTGTAGATGAAGGCCCTATAGGAGTCACTCTAGCTCTGAAACGGCAGGAGGATGCCCTCAACAGGTAAATGAGGAAGAGGGTGCCACAAGGTTCATATAATTAACAGTGCAGAAGGAGGCCATTTGCCCCATCGAGTCTGCACTGGCTCTTAGGAAAGGGCACTCCACCCTCCACCCATAACCCCGCCTAACCTTTTTTTTGACACTAAGGGCAAGGTATCATGGCCAATCCACGTAACCTGCACATCTTTGGACTGTGGGAGGAAACCAGAGCACCTGGAGGAAACCCACGTACACACGGGAGAACGCGCAGACTCCGCACAGACAGTGACCCAAGCTGGGAATCGAAGCCTGGGACCCTGGAGCTGTGAAGCAATTGTGCTAATCACTGTGCTACCATGCTGCCGTATGTCTGTCTTGTGTGTGTGTGTAGAGGGTGAGGGGGGGGGGGGGGGGGGGGAGGGCAAGTCAAAGTGGGGAATTACAAATTAGATGATAGTTAACCAGTTGTATTTGCTGCATATTTAATTAAAGTTCTTGTTATAAATAAAAAGTAATTGTGTTTACATTTACACACCTGGTGACTGTGATTATTGGGCAGCCAAGGGCCAAACAGTTTGGGTATTTTTCCTGGAATTATTGATTAATTCAACTGTGTTATGACTCCAGGCCAAGTAGGGCTGGAATTGACCGCACACTATCCCAGGGGGTCATAACAACAGCACCATCTGCAAAGGGGCAATCAGAAATCTTTCAGAAATGTCTGGAACAATCATTCTGAAACTGTCCTTTGTATTGCATCATCAACAAGGATATCAAAAGTAATAACTTTGCTTCCCCTTTTTTGAAGACATGTAGGGGTCATTTTACAATCGGAAATCGGCACACTGCTCCCCACGGGTACATAAAATGCAACGTGTTGTCATTGGATTGGCAACCCAAAGTTATTTTACCGATCACTGATAAGACACGGCAAAATCGGTAACTCGCTGCCCGTTTGTTAAAAAAACTAACAAGCTATTTAAGCTTGTTAACAACTTATTAGACTGCATTTTACATTACTCATGGCATTTCTGGTGGGCGCATGTGAAAAACAATCAGAGTGTTTTCTGCCTGATATGAGGAGGAGTTACTAAGGCAGAAAGAAAGGCTGAAAGCAGAAATATTGCTGCATTTATCACAAGAGTCTGCGAATGGAGGTGGGAGTGTGTTTCCCAGTGCTTTAGGTTCCTTTAATAATTATTTACATCCTGAAAAAGGAGATATTGTCAGGGAAGGTGATCTAGACAGGCCTAAGCTAAAATTTGTAGACCCCCAGTTTTGTTTCCCAAGATTGCTGTCCATCATTGACTTTGTCCATTCTAGAGGAGAGAGGAAGGGGGAAGCTGGCCAGGGAATGGCACGCCTTATGGTCCAGCAAGGTGAGGAATCTGCTACTCTGTAAGTGCCTGTGGAGGAAAGATAACAGCAACAAGTAGGCAGAAGTAGGCAAAGGCACTATCCTCCAACAGAGACTACATGGTGGAGGATGACATACCTCCAAATGTCAGAGCACTGGTGTACCTTTGAAAACTGTACCTCTCCTAGGAGACAACTGCATCGCTGTGTGACATGTTGGATGGAGAGATTGCTTTGAACTGTATCATGTCCACCCTTTGTAGTGTTGAATGTGACAGTGGTCTTGAACTTCTTCACCTTTGGGTCTTTTTAGTCATCAGCTGGGGACCCCTGCAGGATTTTTCAGCCAGCAACCCATCATTGTATAGTTCAGAGGCTCATCAAAATTTTCAGGCTTTACCATCAATTCATATAATTTAATGCAGCAACGCCAGTCAAGCAGACAGAACTATGGTTGGATTCCCACAAGTGAAAGGGATCATAATTTGCTCATGGGCGGCAATCAGAGCAACATCGAGACTGTCAGGGGCCTTTGTGAATTGAAAATGTTTCCATTCGATCGATGTGCAGCTTGTTTGTGACCCTCGGCAAATGATTATGCAGGTGTGTGCATGGTATCCTGGGAGCAGTCATGATTTGTACATGCTGAGGCACTCCAGGTGTCAGGGATGTTCTGTGCATCAGAACCTTTTGATGGCTGGCCTCTGGGAGAAAGGAATACCCTCCCAAGAGATGGCTTATGAGCCCAGTCAGAAATCCACGCATAGAGCCTAACAAGTGATACAACATTAACCATGCTTCCACTAGGGCCCACATTAAGTGGTCTGCTGTGTATTACACAACCTGGCATTCCATAGAGGGGAGGCCCAAGATGAGGAGGATACAGTAGAGAACGCCAAATCCTCTGAGGAGAAGTCTGAGGAGAAGTCAGATCATGAGGTGATCCATACTTGCTAGCTGCGGAAGCCTATGCACTGGAGGTGTTGGATGTTAGAGCGATGTGTGGGTCTCTAATAATGTGAAGATTTTCCAAGTGTCGTTTCTCTTATTTTAGCTTCTAATGAGAATCAGGTTGATTGGAGGTGTCAAAAATACAACTTATCAAAAGATCTCAAGGTTGTTGCTCATCTCTCCACGTATGGTCTAGATGCCTTGGGTGGTGGCCAGAGTATCAAACTTTGTTATTTAAATAAAAGCATACACAAGGACACAAGCATTACCAAGAGGAAGTTTATCAATTTACTAGCCTCCTTGAGGCTTTCCCTTTCATATTAATGCCAGATTCAAATATTCTATTGAATTGCACCCAATATTCCAAATCCCATTTCCTGTTTCAATTTCCTGTCTCAATTGTCGACCCTCAATTACTTAATCCTATCCCAACCATGAGCCCTGGAGACATCTTGCAATCCAATAAAATATTGTCATGTTTAAAATAAAAATCAAACATTTCCACTTGATTCCAGGCAATAACATTTTGATTGCTTGTTCTTTGTCTTAAATTATTTTTGTTCAATGTAACTTACTAAATTACATTGTCTTTCTACATCCCAGAATTGTCCCAAATTCAAACAGATTTTTATTAAATGTCCAGTTCACCTCTTTATCTTAAGTTGGAAAGGATTCTGAGAGACAGGCTTTATTATTATTTAGAAAAACATAGTTTGATTAAAGATAGTCAGCATGGCTTTGTGAGGGGCAGGTCATGCCTCATAAGCCTCATTGAATTCTTTGAGGACATGATGAGACACATTGATGACGGTCGGTCAGTGGATGTGGTGTATCTGGATTTCAGTAGGCATTTGATAAGGTTCCCCACGGTAGGCTCATTCAGAAAGTTAGGGGGCATGGGATACAGGGAAATTTGGCTGTCTGGCTTCAGAATTGGCTGGCCGAAAGAAGACGAGTGGGAGTGGATGGAACGTATTCCGCCTGGAGGTCGGTGACCAGTGGTGTCCCGCATGGATCTGTTCTCAGGGGCGGAATTCTCCGACCCCCAGCAGGGTCAGAGAATCGCCCGGGGCCGCCGAAAATCCAGCACCCGCCATGTCCAGAATTCTCCCACCCGCAAAAAGTCGGCGTGCCGCCAATCCCGCCGCCTGCCTCGGAGAATGGCGGGGGGGTGGTGGGAGGCTACGGGTTTCTGTGCTGCCGTTATTCTCCGGCCCGCGATGGGCCGAAGTCCCGCCGCTGGGAGGCCTCTCCCGCCGCCAAGGTTTGAACCACATCTGGTGGCGGCGGGATCGGCGGAGCGAGCAGGCCCCCAAGGTCCTGGGGGAGGGGGGTGCGAGGCGATCGGACCCCGGGGGTGCCTCCACGGTGGCCAGGCCCGCGATCAGGGCCCACCGACCGGCGGGTGGGCCAGTGCCATGGGGGCACTCTTTCTCTTCCGCCGCCGCCACGGCCTACACCATGGCGGAAGCAGAAGGTAATCCCCCAGCGCGCATGCGCCGGTGGTGACATCAGCGGCAGTTGCCGCTGACGTCACCACCGGCGCATGCGCGAACCGGCGAAGGCTTTTTGGCCAGCCCTGGCGCCGGGCGGTGGGCGTCAAAGGCCGTTGGTGCCGGTTCTGGCGCCAGTCGGCGTGGTGCCAACCGCTCCGGCACGGGCCTAGCCCCCAAAGGTGCGGAGAATTCCGACGCCGGAGTGATTGGCACCACTCCGCTACGCCGGGACCCCCCCGCCCCGCCGGGTAGGGGAGAATCCCACCCCAGATCTCTGCTCTTTGTGGTTTTTATAAATGACTTGGATGAGGAAGTGGAAGGGTGGGTTAGTAAGTTTGCCGATGACACAAAGGTTGGGGGAGTTGTAGATAGTGTTGAGGGTTGTTGCAGGTTACAACAGGACACCGACAGGATGCAGGGCTGGGCTGAGAAGTGGCAGATGGAGTTCAACCTTGATAAATGTGAAGTGATTAATTTTGGAAGGTTGAATTTGAATGCTGAATACAGGGTTAAAGGCAGGATTCTTTGACGTGTGGGGGAACAGAGGGATCTTGGGGTCCACGTACACAGATCCCTCAAAGTTGCCACCCAGGTTGATAGGGTTGTTAAGAAGCTGTATGGTGTGTTGGCTTTCATTAACAGGGGGATTGAGTTTAAGAGCCGCGAGGTTTTGCTGCAGCTTTATAAAACCCTAGTTCGACCATACTTGGAATATTGTGTCCAGTTCTGGTTGCCTCATTATAGGAAGGATGCTTTGGAGAGGGTACAGAGGAGATTTACAAGGATGCTGCCTGGGCTGGAGGGCATGTCTTATGAAGAAAGGTTGAGGGAGCTAGGGCTTTTCTCACTGGAGCTAAGAAGGAAGAGAGGTGACTTGATAGACGTGTACACAGTGATGAGAGGCATGGATATAGTGGATAGCCAGAGACCTTTCCCCAGGGTGGAAATGGCTGTCACGAGGGGACATCATTTTAAGGTGATTGGAGGAAGGTATTGGGGAGATGTCAGAGGTATGTTCTTTACACAGAGAGTGGTGAGTGTGTGGAATGCACTTCCAGCAGAGATGGTGGAGTCAGAGTCATTCGGGACATTTAAGCGACTCTTAGGCACATTGGCAGCAGTAAATTGAAGGGGTGTAGGTTAGGTTGATCTTCGATTAGGATAAATAGTCAGCACAACATCGTGGGCTGAAGGGCCTGTACTGTGCTGTACTGTTCTATGTTCTATGTTCTGTGTTCTATGTTCTTAAGTTGTAGGATCTCTTCTTCAAAAGAGGCTTTGTTCTTATGTCCATGGACACCAGCTAACTGCAAATCTTGTTTCAATTGCATTTACCTGTACAATAAAACACAAAAGAGCCATTCTGCTTGGGGCAAAATGGGTTAATTAATCGGAACATATCTGATAATTTAAAGATAAAATTTGTAATTCTCAATTCCTGTAAAAATATAAATATATCTTCAGCTGTTAACAGGCAATGGTTAATTCTCTGCTTGTTTGAAAAAGGGGTGTAGTAAAAGTTTTCAACTGGACGTCATTACATCACCACCTCTCTTTGTTTCGACATAACCAGAAACATGATTCAAGGACCCCATTGTTTAATATTCTCTATTTTACAAACTTTTTTCCCGATCTCAGAATTTCTTTTTCTCTGACTTCCTTTCTCGTTGTGTCAGCTGTGTCAGGAATCATTTTTATTTGAACCCGAGAAGAAGTTTTAACACAAAATCAGTCCAACACAGGATTAGCCATAATCATTTTAAGCATCCCAAACTCCAAAAAACCCTATTGAATTAAAATTATCTCATTCTTACATGTGTGAGTTTGTATGTGGATTAAAATTCTCACATATTGATCACATATATCCTGGAACCCTCTGGCCAGAAAAACATGACTGCAGGTTGTCTTAACTGTTTGCTCAAAGATAACAATTTTGACAGAAAACATCAACACGTGAAACAGACACACGCAAATAACATTCATACATAAGCAGCGGAAGATATCAAATGCTTTAAAACAACAAATTAATTATGTCAATGTCCTTTTGTTTCTATTGTAACATAGAACAGTACAGCACAGAACAGGCCCTTCGGCCCTCAATGTTGTGCCGAGCCATGATCACCCTACTCAAACCCACGTATCCACCCTATACCCGTAACCCAACAACCTCCCCCTTAACCTTACTTTTATTAGGACACTACGGGCAATTTAGCTTGGCCAATCCACCTAACCCGCACATCTTTGGACTGTGGGAGGAAACCGGAGCACCCGGAGGAAACCCACGCACACAGGGGGAGGACGTGCAGACTCCGCACAGACAGTGACCCAGCCGGGAATCGAACCTGGGACCCTGGAGCTGTGAAGCATTTATGCTAACCACCATGCTACCCTGCTGCCCCTAACATGCCATGAATGTCTGTAATTTAAAAAAAAACTCCAGACAAGGTTAATTCCCCATAAAGGTAAACCTTAACGATAACATGACTCTACGAACACCCATTTGCTCGCAAAGTTCAAATAGTTCATCATCAGCCTTCTCTTGCTGCTATAGATTTTTAAAGAGACAAAGGAAAATTCAGATCTCAAAGACATTTTCACCCAAACTCGTTAGACCTCTGTTCCATAATGGGGGTGATGTGATAGCACAATACGTTTTCCCATTTGTTCCAAATTCCTCTAGAGCATGCTTAAAATTTCTGCTTTTAACTGTCATTATTAAGTTCCCATAAATCAACACTTAAACCTTGTATTGAGTAATTTAGACACATAAGTTTCTGGGCAATTTAAAAATCAATCAATTGCCTGCTGAAATAGCTAACTTCTGTTCTCCAATTTATTTTCCTATATCCTTTATTTTTCTCCTTTAAATCAATTTCAATTTAGTTACTTTACTAAATTTGAAAGAAATCTTAACATTTCACTTGTAACTTCTTTTGAAGAATTAGAAGGTAAAATGAGAATCCCGACAATTTAAATACAAACATGGATAGATGATTCAAGAATTCAGGAAGGCAGAAATTCAGGAACAAAGACCTCAACCGCGAGATCCTACTTATAAGGGAATCCTTACCTCATTTACTCTCATTGGTTTCTAATTCTAATTGGTTTCTAATGTTTAAATGGATGCCTGTTACTTAATGAATTATTAATCAAACATCGGCCATTACTTAAGATTGACTGGTGTCCATCAAAGTTATCTCAGCGTCTGTGTGCACAGTCTCATGAAAATAGGTTTCTCATATCACCGCTGGCCATAGACCTTGCTGTAACTAATTAGTTGATACATTCTTATTGTTGAATACACTGAAATACAATATCAATTCATTATATGAAACATTCACTGAAATAATGTCAAAATTTCAGTGTGGTTTTGATGTCAAGACACTAGAGTTGAATAGTTAATTAATTATCTGAAACAATGACTGTATTCTCACGGTCAAGGCACTTTTAATAATTTCACTCTTTCTTTATGCATTCAATTAGCACCTAAAACCATCAATAAATCAATAGTCTATCACCTGGTTATGTGAAATTCCCTCTACTAGACCATCTTTGTCATATTCACCTCTTCCTCGTCTCTCCCAAACATCAACACCCACCATCCTTTGAATGTTGCAGTGGGGGTGAGATACCAACTGAGGCTCAGAGGAGACACATGAGCAGAGAGTCATTGTTAAACCAGGGGAATCTCCTTGGTCGAGACCCTTCCACTTGCCTTTCTTCCATTAAATGTTCTTGATGTCAACTTTCAAATGTGACAAACTGCAGAAGGCACTGGTTGAGTCCCCTCTTCTGTGGAGGGACAAATAGAGTTAAAGGTACTTTTTCTGAACACTCTTCATTTAGAAGAGGAATGAGACAGGTATGTTCGGATGATCCTTCATCCCTGGAAAGTGTCCTGACAAGACGCTGCTGTCACAATAGTCACCATAAAATGTTCTGACATTTTGCTTCTCTAAAACTTCAGTGCCTTCCAAAGCAGTCTTCTAGCAATGCACTTATTCTTGAACATCTTGGTTTCTCATGAATTAACCCATGCCAGGTGGCTTTGTCCAATTTCCGATTCACAGCCTGACCACTCGCATGGCAGACATCCCTTCCAAGAGGCCATTTCGGTCACTCTGCTCACACTTTCCTCATCATTTCATTTCATTAGTTGTCCACTCTCCGGCCACTCAGCTGCCAATTCGCCACAATGTGCTTTATTCAGCATGGACAGTGCATGAACTGTGCAGTTCCACATAGGCCTCCTGTACCACGCCCAAAAGCGTAAAATCCACCCTCTCAGCTCAGTGAATTTCCAACATACAAGTTTCACTGAGGGAGGCTGGTTAGCTCATCTAGCTCGGCTGAAGTCAGGTTAATGGCAAAAGCACAGGGTTCGATCCCCATTCCAGCTGGGGCAGACTCGGGCCTGCCTCCTCACCCTACCTATAGTAAAGAAAATCAGGGCACTTAGCCATGGTTTGGTAAATAATCTCCAAGGACCTGACATCTCAAGAAAAAGAAGACTGTTCATCATAAGGTATTAGGTTGAAAACCTAATAAAAATGGGCGGTAGCAATGTAATTGGAATTTCTCCAGAATTATAACATTCCATAACCTCTCGCGAAACCAAAACCTGCCTTGACCTTTCCTTACAGTAGCAAAGCCCTTTCCAATTATTCCACAGAACTCCAAAGAATCAAATATATGCCCCAACATATCAAAAGAATTTGAGGGCCACTCACAAAATTCCTTTGTATTTGTGAATTATATTGCCTGTGCATATTCAATCATTTTTCCTTCTTTTCATCTTTCAGTTTTCCATTCATTTACTTGTCCTAGTTTTCACTAATTTTAGTTTCCCTGTTTATTGCCATTCTTTTTTTTCAATCTTTTATATTTTTTGTTTTTTGTTTTCACTTCTGCAGCTACTTTCTTCTTCCCAGGTTACGAAAGCCTGGAGATCTGGGGTTTGTTATACCTTGAACTTTATTAATACCAATGTCAGTTGCATTTTAACCATGCTGAGAATACTGAAGGCAGACATGTACTTCTCTTTAACTGCTGCTATTAACTAAAATACTTTAAAGAAGAAGTTCAGCAATGAAAGCAAGCTCTTTAACTTGTGCTTTTATTTAGGACTATGGGCAGAATTTTCCCTTCTGGGATTTGGGAGGTGGATAAGGAGTGTTTCTCACCGCAGAGGCTGCTGGGAATTCACAGCACATTGTGCAACCCCAGCTCATTAATTCTGCAGGTGGGGTGTCCTGAGGTTTGCATGATGGGGAGCAAAGGATGGTACACACCCCACCATCATATCCGGGAACCATATTTAAAAGACAGCAACCTACACAATGCGGATTGAGGAGATGGCCAGAAGTGGACAGGAAGCTCCATGCCCAAATTCAGTGATGCCTCCTTCGACATCCTCCTCGACCAGGTGGAGGCCAGGAGAGATGTCCTCTTTCCACTGGATGAGAGGAGAAGGTGACCAAGCAGGGAGATGAACACGGTTGGGGCAGCACGGTAGCATTGTGGATAGCACAAATGCTTCACAGCGCCAGGGTCCCAGGTTCGATTCCCCGCTGGGTCACTGTTTGTGTGGAGTTTGCACGTTCTCCCCGTGTGTGCGTGGGTTTCCTCCGGGTGCTCCGGTTTCCTCCCACAGTCCAAAGATGTGCAGGTTAGGTGGATTGGCCATGATAAATTGTCCTCAGGGTCCAAATTGCCCTTAGTGTTAGGTGGGGTTTCTAGATTATGGGGATAGGGTGGAGGTATGGGCTTGGGTAGGGTGCTCTTTCCAAGAGCCAGTGCAGACTTGATGGGCCGAATGGCCTCCTTCTGCACTGTAAATTCTATGAAATCTATGAAACACAGCATAGGAGCAAGTCTCCAGGGCAGTCAGTGCTCCAGGCCTCTAGCCCTGCAATGCTGAAAAAGGATGAATGATCTCATCCGTTCTGGCAGGGTAAGTGAACACTTCAACTGCTAATACTCACCTCACTGAGTGGTACAGCAGACATGGATCTCAATGGCAACATGATAAGGTGATGCCTCAACTCCACTGCTGTCCATTTACTCTGCAGGTGCACAGGCTGATGTGGGTCCCTCACTCTCCCACACTGAGGACTCACGTGCTGTCTGGGAGAAGATTGGGCTGGGGTGAGGTGAGGAGGGGGGGGGGGGAGATGGATGGGGGGGGGGGGGGGAAGGGGCTCAGGCGTTGAGGGCACTATCAAGCACTACAAATAAAAATGCCTCTCTGAGACTTATCTTTATATCTGCATGAACTCACTGCTTTGGGGGGTGCTGCCTCAGAACCCTCTGGACAACTTGCAGTGTATCAATCAGATGGCACACAATCCAGTGGTTTATTTGTAAGAGTAGAAGCATGAGAAAGATATATAAAACCCAATTGCTGTCAACACTATCTTCTCTCTTTGTGCAAGAGAATTTAAGCTTCCATCTTCTGTTCAACTCTGCAAGCTGCCCCAGGCCTTCTCCAGGCAAGTGCTAACATGTACAGACTATGTTTGTCTTGACGTGTTCTAGAATGGCATGATTTCCATCTGGTGCGTGGATAATTGGGGTGAGGGGGGGGATTGAGTGCAATTCCGGTTGGGCCTTCATCTGGATTCCATTAGCAGGATGCAAGTCACTTTCACACCTGCCCCTGGTGTGAATTGCAACCCGTCATGGAGGGTGGGAGCAGAACAACCCATTGTCATTTTACACTAGCAGAAACGGATTATTCAGCTCCTGCCACATTGCTCCCCTCCCTGCCCATCATTGAAACCACTGGCACAAACCGTGATCATATTTACACACAGATTTAAATATTTTAAATATAGCAGAAATAAGCTATTATTTAATAGTGCAATTTTACACTCATATAAAAGGACTCCCAATAACACAACCCCACTTAAGTCTTCCAATAATCACGATTAGTTCTTCTTATAGTTGCCGACTGTCCATGAGCTGTAAAGTTGCCGACTGTCCTTGAGCTGTGTATTTGGCAAGTCTCCTACTGCTTAATCTTCTCTCTTCAATATGTGGGTGAGGCCATTATTGAATGTACTGCTGATCAACGCTTACTTCAAAGCAGTTTAAACAGCTGAGTAATACATCACGGGCTAAAGGCTGAGGTTTGCCAACTGCATTACAAGTACAATTGACAAATACAATGTGAAAAGTCATGAACAACAGAAGCCATAAACATAAAGGTTAGAAATGGGATTATGTTATTAGATGTGTTCCTCCAAGGCTTCACTACGTTAGTATTTGATAGTTTATCACGGATTTCTTGAAATACTTAATACTGTAAGTCTGAGGAGAAACATTATAAATTGTTGTTTCCCACTCTGCTGCTGTTGCATTTTCTAGCACTAAAGAATAATGTATCATGATACAGTGCCCTAAGTAGAGTTTAGAAATTGTTGCATGAGTACTATGCAAGGGTCAACTGGGCAACACTTATATCTTTTTGAGCATTAATAAGCACACTCAGCATTTCATCATTGACTAGAATACCTAAATCACCTAGACAGTGGATCCTTCAATAGAATGGTAAGGGGTGCGATTCTCCGGAAAGACATCTAAGTGTGGTAGTGAGTGGGAACTGCCGCGAGCTTCCCGGCGCTCGGCCTAGTGAGGCCGGGAACACAACACAATGTTAATTGAACCACTTAACGAGGCCCCATTCGCCAGGATTGCGCTTACCAGCCCTCTGCTAACAAGATCAAGCAGCACTTTAACAGCACTTGCACAATCCACCCCACTCAGCTCACAGCCAAGGCGCCGAGGTGACTGGCCCAAGGTTTGGAGATACAACCTGGGGAGGCTTATAGATGCGGTTGAGGCCAGGAGGGATGCCCTATTCCCCTGTAGGTCCCGGAGGGTGAGCCACAGGGCAGCCAGTGCCACCTGGGACGAAGTGGCAGAGCTGTCAGCTCGGGAAGTGTAACCAGGAGGCTTGGCCTCCAGTGTTGCAAGACGGTCAATGACCTGCCACCGGGCAGCATGGGTGAGTTGGCACCACCACCCCACTGCACCCCCCCCCCCCCCCCCCCCCCCCAAACACAGACACACGTGCATGATCTGCATGTGGTGGTCACACAAGTTGTGTGTTCAGGGAGCGGAACCCTGGGACTTCCGGATGTGACCATGGGGTGAGTGGCCACACACAGGGCAGCTCCTGCTTCAAGGCACGGAAAAGAGCTCTTTTTACCCGGTGCTGGGAGAAATTTTGATGAAAAGGCATAGATGAATGTTGGAGGAGTAGTTTTCCCCGGGAGTGGTATGTCTGCTGGTTATCAGACCCGGCAGAAAACAGTGAGAGAGTTGGCTGAAAAGTTGGAGGGAGCCTTTGCTGCAGCAGCCACTGTAAGCATGCAGGCGGGGAAAGGGCTGATGCAAGCTCGAAGGCCCTAGATGGAGAGGCTGATGGCATTTAATAAAGACAAATTCTGCTGGCAGAGGAAGGAAATGCGTGAGGATCGCTGAAAGGCCATCGAAGGAGCTGTGGCACTCCTGAAGAGTTCATGGAATGGGTGGAGAAGTGTCTGGAGGTGCAGGGGTCACAGATTCGAGAGATTGAAGGAGTGATCTCGGACCACAGCGATCCTTTGGTGGCTTTGGAGGCGAAGGTGGGGCTCCTTGAAGACCTCTGTAAAACATTGAGGGCAAAGGTCGAGGAGCAGGAGAATACCTTGAGAAGGCAGAACCTGTGAATAGTGGGCCTGCCTGAAGGAATGGAAGGTGTGAGTGCCATGAGGTACGTCTCGAAGATGCTGGCGGGGCTGGTAGCAGAAGGGGCACTAGATAAGGTGCCTGAAGTGGACCGAGCGCATAGGTCCCTGAGGCAGAAGCCTAGAAACGGGAGGTGACTGTGAGACTCCACAAATTTGTGGAGAAAGAGAAAATTCTGCGATGGGCCAGGGAGAAGCATACCTGCGACTGGGAGGGGAATAATGTCCGAATTTATCAGGACATCGGAGCCGAGTTGGCAAAATGCGGGCAGGTTTCAACAAGGTCAAGGTGGTGCTGTACCGGCGGCAGATCAGGTTTGGGGTGCTCTATCCGGCGAAATTATGGGTGACGTTCGGAGGCCGGGATTATTTTGCGACCCCAGAAGCGGCTGAAGATTTAATTAAGGAGCATAAACTCGGGGAGAACTGAGTGGACAGTGCTTGGGAACCGTGGGGCTGGCACTTTGTAATGCTTTAGAGCATGTTTGAAGTGGGGGTAGGGGGTAGGGATTGGGGGATTTTGTCTTTTTTGGGTGTGGGTTTTGATGTTTAATGTTGGGGTTGTAGGGGTGAAGAGTTTCCATCACCCACTGTTACGGGACTGTTTGTGTTTAACATTTGTTTGTTTGCTTTTGGAGGCTACCTGGGGTTCAGGAGAAGTCCTTGTTTGGCTGGGGGAGGGTAAGGTCAGCAGGAAGCTTTCCTCCTTGAGCTGAGGAATCGGGGGGGGGGAGGGAAGGGGAGGTCATTGGGAGGTGTCTTTGTGCAGGGCAGCCGCGCTAGCAGGTTATGCTGGTGAATGGAAGTGAGGTGGTGGCGGAGAAGGCCGAGAGGGGTGGCCGGAGGGGGGGAAGGGGGGAGGGAGGTGAAGGGGGAAGTGGAGGGGAGGTTGTTGTGACATGGCAGGGGATGAGAGATGACATGGTCGGGTGGGGGAAGGGGCCATCTGGGATAAGGGGGAAGAGGCCATCTGGGATAAAGGGGATAGGAGTTAAGGAGGAAAGATGACGAGGGAAGATTGGGGGTGTAAGCCTCCAGTAAGGCTGGTAATGTGGAACATCCGGGGACTGAATGGGCCGGTTCAAAGGTCACAGGTGTTCGTGCAGCTCAGGAGCCTGAAAGCGGGAGTGGTCTTTCTGCAGGAGACGCACCTCCGTGTGAAAGACCATGTTAGGTTAAGGAAGGGTTAGGTCGTCTTTTGTTACCTTACTTTAGTGTGCTTGGTAGCATTATTGTATGTAAAATGCAAAACTCAATCCAGTTGCGGCAGAGGCTTTTTGCACCTTGATCAAGAAGGCTCAAAGTCATCCAGAGGTACAAATGCGTGAGTTCTTATTTTAAGATCAATACCAGTAGAAAGGTTACAACTAGTAGCTATATCTGACCACACTAGTAGCCCTGAGCTAGATCTATGCTCCTGCTCTTGTCACATTCTAACCACTAAGAGAGACAGAGAGCCGCTTGCGTCTGGCTTTTATATCCGCCAGTGCTGCCCCCTAGTGACCTTTCAATTTCCCATGAACCCCTCATGTACATACCCATGTAAAGATCACTACAGGTCAGGCAGGTTTTTCACTTGGTGTTTGATTTGAAATTGAGGGGAGCGGCGATTTTAATGAGCAAGAGAATGGGATTTGTGAGTGTGAAGGAGGTGAGGGATCCAGGTGTGATTGTGAGTGGGGTATTGGAAGGGGCACCGGTGGTGTTGGTAAATGTGTATGCCCCAAATTGGAATGATGTGGGTTTTATGAGGGGGTTGCTGGCAGCAATCCTGGATTTGGCCACGTTGATCATGGGAGGAAATTTCAACGGTGACCTGGAGCCGAGGGTGGATAAATCAAGCCTCAGGTCGATGGGTAGGATACGAATGGCGAGGGAGCTGGGGGGGGGGTTTATGGAGAGGATGAGTATTGTGGACCCTGGCTTTTTCAGAACCCAGGGGAAGGGAGTATTCCTTCTTTTCACATGTCTATAAGGTGTATTTGAGGACTGATTACTTTGTAGTGAGTCGGGAGATTTTGGTTGCAGTGGATGGGGAGTATGGCAGAGTATGCGGGGATAGTTATCTCGGACCATGCACCCCACTGGCTGGATATTCGGTTCAGTACGGGATGAGAGCAGAGGCCGGGGTGGAGGTTTGATCCGGGGTTGTTGGTGGATGGAGGTTTTGGTGATAAGGTGCGGACGGCGATTAAGGAGTATGTGAAGTTGAATCTGAATGGGGAGGTGTAGGCTGCCATTTTTTGGGAAGCACTGGAGGCAGTGGTCTGGGGAGAAATTATTTTGTTTAATGCTCGTGCAGATAAGGAAAGGAGGGAGGAACATGACCATCTCGTGAGCGAGATAGTGGAGGTGGACAGTGAATATTTGAGGGTGCCCACCGTGGAAGGATTGGCAAGGAGGAAAATGTTGCAGGGGCAGTTTGACAGGCTGACAACTGGGAGGGCGGTAGGGCAACTGCGTAGGACAAGAGGGGTGCAACGAGTATGGGGAGAAGGCGAGCCACATGCTGGCGCACCAGCTGCGGAGGCAGGCTGCGTACAGGGAAATATTGAAGATCCGTACTGGGGCTGGGGATGTGGTGTCGGAGCCAGGGAAGATAAATTAGGCATTTAGGGAGTACTACCAGGCACTTTACAAGGCAGATCCGGCGGGAGAGGAGAGGGACCTGGGGAAGTTTCTGGATGAGCTGGAATTTCCCCAGGTGGAAGAAGCAAAGAGGCAGGCGTTGAATGGCCCCCGGGGCTGAGGGAGGTGCTAGATAGTATCAGGGGTATGAAGTCGGGGAAGGCCCCTGGGCCGGATGGGCACGAGGCAGAATTTTATAAGGAATTTGCGACGGACCTGGCACCACACCTGATGGGGGCACTTAATGAAGCACTGGAGAAGGGGGAGTTGCCGGAGACGATGACGCAGGCAGTAATCACACTAATCCCCAAAAAAGGGAATGACATGGTGGAATGTGGGCCATGTAGACCCATATCACTGTTGAGCACAGATGTGAAAGTATTGGCTAAGTTATTGGTGATGAGGATGGAGTACTGTCTCCCGGGGGTGGTTGTAGAAGATCAAACAGGCTTTGTGAAGGGCAGGCAGCTCGTGAGTAATATAAGACGGCTGTTGAATGTGGTGATGAATCTGTCAGGGGCTCTGGTACCGGAGGTAGTGGTATCCATGGAGTGCTGGTACTTCTTAGAGGTTTTGGGAAGGTTTGGGTTTGGGCCATGGGTACGGTTGCTATATGTGGCACCAAGGGCGAGGGTGAGGATGAATGATATGAGCTCATGAAGCATTGTCTTACACAGGGGTACAAGTCAGGGGTGCCAGCTGTCATTGTTGTTTGTGCTGGCCATAGAGCTGTTGGCGATGGGGGTCGGCAGAGTGGCGGGGGATTATGAGGGGACAGAGGGAGCATCGGGTGTCGCTCTATGTCGATGACCTCTTGCTGCATGTTTCGATCCGCTGCAGAGTATGGGAAGGATCATGGGCCTTTTGGGGAGGTTTGGAGAGTTCTTGGTGTACAAGCTGAATGTAGGGAAAAGCGAGGTATTCCCGATGAATGAGCTGGCACAGCGGGCTAATTTAGGGGGGATGCCATTTACGGTAGCGACGGATCGGTTTAGGTATTTGGGGATTCAGGTAGCGAGAGAATGGACGGAGCTCCATAGGTGGAACTAAGCTGGTGGAGGAGGCCAGGAAGGATCTTCAGATGGGATACACTGCACTTAACGTTGGCGGGGAGGATCCAAGTGGTGAAAATGAATATTCCGCCGAGGTTCTTGTTTATTTTTCAGGCTCTCCCGATCTTTATACCAAAGGCCTTTTTTTGGAAAGTAGACACGATCATCTCTGACTTTGTATGGGCGGGGAAGGTGCCGAGGGTGGGGAGGACCCTGCTACAGAGGCAGAAGCAGCAGGGGGAGTTAGCATTACCAAACTTGCTTCATTATTATTGGGCAACGAATGTGGACAAGGTGCGGCAGTAGTGGGAAGGAGAAGGGGTAGAGTGGCTGAGGATGGAGGAGGAATCTTGTAAGGGGTATAGTCTGAGGGCTATGGTGACGGCAGCATTGCCAATGGCTCCGAGTGGGTATTCAGGGAGTCCCGTGGTGCAGTCCACGGTGAAGATATGGAATCAACCGAGGAGACATTTTAGGGTGGAAGGGATGTCGGTGCTAATGCCTCTGTGTGATAATCATGGGTTTGAGCCGGGGCGGGGGGGGGGGGGGGGGGGGGGGGGGGGGGGGGATGGATACTGTATACAGGACATGGAGAGAAGTGGCACTGGTCAAGGTGAGGGATTTATATTTGGAGAAAGAGTTCGCCAGTCTGGAGAAGGAGCTAAGGGAGACAGTGCAACTGCCGAGGGGGAGTGAGTTCAGGTATCTGCAGCTTAGGGGCTTTGCGCAAAAGGCCTGGAGCAGTTCCCTTGGTTGCCTGCTGGTGAGCAGGTGGTGAAGATCAAGGAGAAATGGGATGTGGAGTTGGGAGGGAGATCAATTGGGAGTATGGAGTGAGGCACTGCGAAGGGTAAACAGGACCTCCTCTTGTGCAAGGGTGAGTCTGATACAGTTTAAGGTGGTGCACAGGGTGCCTATGACTCGGGCGAGAATGAGTGGGTTCTTTCAGGGGTCAGCAGATGAGTGTGAGAGGTGTGGGCTGGGGCCAGCGAATCACGCAGTTTGCGAAAAATTGGGAAGATTCTAGGCGGGAGTGTTTGCGATTTTAGCCAGGATAGGGGAGGAGAAGGACCAGGACCCTTTGGTGGAAATATTTGGTGTTTCAGAGAAGCCGGAGTTCATGGATGGGAGGAAGGCTGATGTTGTGGCCTTCGCTATTCTGATTGCACGTCGGCGAATTTTGCTGGAGTGCTGGTCGGCATCATCACCGGGGGTAGCGGCTTGATTGGGTGACCTGTACGACTTCCTTCGGTTAGAGAAGATAAAGTATGAGTTAAGGGGCTCAGCAGGGGGGTTTGAGAAAAGGTGGAGGATGTTTGTGACCATGTTTGAGGAGCTGTTCGTCGCCGGGGGGTTGGGGGAGGGGAGGGAGGGGGGAAGGGGTAAAAATCTGTACAAACTGTATATGTGATTGTTGGGAAGTATGTATCCTGGGATGTTTATTTGCTGTAACCTGTTTTGTTACATGTTTGTAAAAAAATACATTTTTCAAAAAAGGGAGTGGAGCCCCTTCCTGTTAATGTAGGGCACTCGCAGCTGGCCGGGTGCGCTCTAGGCAGCATGTGTGCAATCTATCAGCCCCTAGACCTGGGGCATCCTGGCGACGGCGGAGAAGCCTGCTGCCCAGGCATCTTGTTGGGCTTGGTCCATGTCCAAGTTGATGTAGTTTTCCTCCTGGGTAAACAGGGCATCTGTGACCTGTCGGATGCATCTGTGGGCTGTGGCCTGCGAAATTTCGCACAGGTCCCTGCTCAAGCCCTGGAAGGATCCCAAGGCGTAAAGGTTTAGGGCTGCGCTGACCTTGACGGCCACCGAGAATGGGTGTCCTCCTTCTCCATGTGGTGCCAAGTCCGTGAGGATATGGCACATGTTGCACACCATCTCCTTAGTGAGGCGGAGCCTCCTGTGGCACTTGCTCAAAGGACCAGTGATGCCTGTACACTCTAGGCCATCGCGGGGCTCCCCCTCTGGGTCTCACCCTGGCCTGATGGGCGGCATGGTCTTCAGGGTGTGGAGTGGAGTTCGGCACATTGGTCGTTGCCGAGAGCCTCTGCAGACGCTGCTGCTGCCATTGTGTCCAGAATCTGGCCGCCTGGCCTAGCAGCAACAGCACTTGTTCTGTGGGGTCCAAAATACCGTCCATACTATTCAATATCTGTAAGGAATTGGGAGAGGGTGTTAGATTGACGAACAACAGTTATCCCATCCTAGGACTGTCCATTCTCCCTTGATCCCCACCCTCCCCCCCTCCCCCCCGCCCCCACACACACACACACACATACACACCCAATACGCCCTGACCACACACTCCCAGCCACAACTGGTCCCCCCTCAACAGACCCCATACATTGTCCCCCGGACACCCGCACATATTATTACCTGGATCGGGTCCCCACCCCATTGCACTCACCCGCACTCCAGCCTTGGACATGTTGGATCTCAGCTGCTGCGTGCGTGGTGCTGCCTCCCGCAGTGTTCAGGCACAGTGTCCAGGTATCACAGTCTGATTGGGATGCTGGGCAATGACTCTCACATGCTACATGGCCCGCCCACCCACGGGAATCTGCTTAGGATGTGTGAAGTACTCACTTAACTACAATTACCAATTCAGCAATAGCCTTCAGCCGGCCGGCCTCTCGCTCGAGCGCAACAAGGCCAGAGAATCACGCCCACGGTCTATAATGGGGTCAAGACCCGTGAACAATAATAAACAGCTATTTATCCCCTCCAATAATAGGAACGAGAGCAGGACAACTTCTTATATTCCATTTCTTTTGAGTTCTGGTGACAGTTAGACACAAAAATCACTCACCACTGGAAGTATCCTTATAGTCAGTGGGAGAAAGGCAATAAACAATTACATGACAGGAATTGCCACCTTATTCAATGTGCCCAATAAAATAGATGTAGAAGGAGGATGCAACAAAACCTTCGCAGGACTAGAAGGACATGAGGTGGGGATAAACGTTTCGGCCACCTTACCTTGTGCTGCTGAAGTAGCATTCGAGTTGGGAGAGGTCAGACAATGTTGCAAGAATCTCACTTATTCTGTGCCTCATGATTAGGCCTTAATTTGAGCCTTAGGAGCCTTGACTGAAAGTTGGCAAGAAGTTCATTTCAAGAAGATAATATATTGTAATATGCAATGTGGTGAATGTGAACGGTGCTCCGCAGGTCAAAACGGACAATTCGTCCACCGGACAGACTGACTCTTTGAGCCATCAGCCCCGCCGGACTTGATTTTTTTAACAGGGGGTGAATGTGGTGAATGTGATTCACACTATATATAGTTGCCAATATCACTCCATGTATTGTTCGTTATCTACCCATTGTAAGTGCAGTTGCACTATCCGACCACCAGGGGGAGTTGCTCTGGGAGTACGCGAGAGTTTGTGCTGGGCTCCTCCCTTGGCTCCGCCCAGGACTCCTCCCCCTGGGACCGATGTATAAAGATCAGTGCCTTAGAGCCAGCCTGCCAGTTCACCTGAAGTTCAACGACGAATAGGCTGGCTCTATTGTAAGTGTATTAAAGCCTCTGTTCAGATCCAACTACATGTGTTCGCTGAATTGATGGTTCCATCAATTTAATACACTTAAGAAGCTGCCGAAGTAAAGCATGGAATCCACTCTAAAACCAGGACGTCTAGAACTCGATCCGCAGGATGCAGAGGCGAAAGAAACCTTCTGCCACTGGCTGAAATGTTTTAAGGCCTACGTGGCCGAAATCAGCACCGCTGAAACTACGGAGGAACAAAAGCTCAGCCTACTGCACGCGAGGGTAAGCCACAGAATTTCGACACAACTAAATCCAGCCGGTTTCCACACCGCTGCGCTGGCGATTTTGGACAAAATGTATATTAGGCCCATGAACGAGGTCTTTGCCCGCTATGTGTTCACAACTCGTCGACAACGGGCTACTGAAACTTTAGCTGAATTTGCACGCGAGTTGAACAATCTCCAACTGAGTGCAATTACCAGGTTGTAACCGCGGCCGAACATAGGGAGCTCGCTGTGCGGGATGTTTTTGTAGCAGGCCTTCGATCTAGCTATGTACGCCAGAGACTATTAGAAAATGGGGCCCAGGGATTAGAGACTACCGTAGACGCTGCTATCACGATGGAAGTTTCCTCCCGCAGCCTCAACTCGTTTCCCGCGGACCCCGCTAACCCCGCATGGGCCCCTGACCTGAGGACCCCCCACGCCTGTGCCGCAAGGCCCCCCAGCTATCGCGCTGCCACAGCCGGTCATACTGTCCCAGTCAACTACTCAAACTATCCAGCTGATCCAGCTAATTACTCAGCTCCCCCAGCCAGCTACTCAGCTCCCCAAACCAGTTATTCAACTGCTCCAGCCTGCCACTATTCAGCTCCCCAAACCAGTTATTCAACTGCTCCAGCCTGCCACTTCTGTGGACAAAGCCAGCACCCGCGGCAGCACTGCTCAGCCCGATCCGCGACCTGCAGCAGCTGCGGGAAGAAAGGCCACTATGCTAAAGTGTGCCTCGGCAGAAGGGCCCCAGCCCTCAACACCCCAACAGTCCAAAAACATCGCCCCCAGCACCAGCAGGCCAGCGGGGCCCGAAACACTGCGGCCTACGCTCAGGCTCCGCCCCCTCACGCCACGTGCGATACATGGGGGCCGCCATCTTGGCAAACCTCCACCATGCGGCCGGCCACGTGAGATTCATGGGGGCCGCCATCTTCATCACCACCCTCCACGTGCGATCCACGGGCCCTAGCTGCATCCCCAGACTCAAACAGCTCATCGGAGGAGTACGACCTCCCCGGGCAGTCACCACATGGCCCGCAACTCAGCACAGTGTTCCTGCATCAAGCTCCCCAGGACGAAGCGGCATCTATTCGAAAGGACGACCGATCGGAAGAATTCGGCTCCCCCGGGCACCCACCACGCGGCCCGCAACTCAACAAGGTCACCCTCGAACAATCTCGCCCCAAGCATCTGAGAAATTCGATGACGGTGGTCCAGATCAAGGGGTACAACATGTCGTGCCTCTTCGACTCCGGGAGCACAGAGAGCTTCATACACCCAGAGCTGGTAAGACGCTGTTCTCTCCCTATTTATCCCGTCAACCAAACTATCGCCCTCGCTTTGGGCTCCCATTCCATCCAAATCCAAGGCCGCACTACAGCAATGCTAACGATTCGAGGCGCTAGCTATTCCAATTTTAACCGTATGTCTTGCCTGACCTCTGCGCGCCACTCCTCTTAGGCTTGGATTTCCAATGTAATCTCAAGAGTCTTACCCTCAGCTTTGGCGGGCCCCTGCCCCCACTCACTATCTGCAGCCTCGCCACACTGCGCATCGCCCCCCCTCCTCTCTTCGCCAACCTCACCCCGGATTGCAAACCGGTAGCCACCCGCATCAGGCGGTACAGCCTGCAGGATAGGGTATTTATCAGAACGGAGGTCCGAAGGCTGCTCAGTGAGGGGATCATAGAGACCAGTAACAGTCCCTGGAGAGCTCAGGTGGTGGTCGTCAAGATCGGGAAAAAATTGCGCATGGTCGTCGATTATAGCCAGACCATCAATCGCTTTACGCTCCTAGACGCGTATCCCCTCCCCAGAATTGCAGACATGGTAAACCAGATCGCCCAATATCGGGTATTTTCCACGGTGGATCTGAAGTCTGCATACCACCAGCTCCCAATCCGCCCGGAGGACCGCCACTACACGGCGTTCGAGGCCAATGGCCGCCTCTTCCATTTCCTCCGGGTTCCCTTCGGCGTCACTAACGGGGTTTCGGTGTTCCAACGAGCAATGGACCGAATGGTAGACCAGTACGGGCTGCGGGCCACGTTTCCGTATCGGGATAATGTTACCATCTGCGGCCATGACCAGCAGGACCACGACGCCAACCTCCACCGTTTTTTCCAGAGGGCCCAAAAATTAAAACTTACATATAACAAGGAGAAATGCGTGTTCCGCACAAACAGACTAGCCATCCTCGGCTATGTCGTCGGAGAACGGAGACCTGGGCCCAGACCCGGACCGCATGCGCCCCCTCTTAGAACTCCCCTTCCCCCATGGCCCCAAGGCCCTCAAATGGTGCTTGGGGCTCTTTTCGTACTACGCCCAGTGGGTCCCCCAATATGCGGACAAAGCCCGCCCACTCTTCAAGGCCACATTATTTCCCCTGTCTGCTGAGGCGCGCCAAGCCTTCAGCTGCATCAGGGACGACATCGCCAAAGCAGCCATGCGGGTGGTGGATGAATCCACTCCCTTTCATGTTGAGAGCGACGCCTCAGAGGTAGCGCTAGCAGCCACTTTAAACCAAGCAGGGCGGCCCGTTGCATTTTTCTCCCGTACCCTATCCGCTTCAGAACTCCGACACTCCTCAGTCGAGAAGGAAGCACAAGCCATCGTGGAGGCTGTCCGACACTGGAGGCACTACCTCGCAGGTTGGAAGTTCACCCTCATTACCGACCAACGGTCGGTCGCCTTCATGTTCGACAACTCGCAAAGGGGCAAAATAAAAAATGACAAAATTCTTCGGTGGAGGATTGAACTCTCCACCTACAATTACGATATCAAATATCGACCGGGGAAGCTCAACGAGCCCTCGGATGCCCTATCCCCGGGACATGCGCCAGCGCGCAAATCAGCCGCCTAAAAGCCATCCACGATGACCTCTGCCACCCAGGGGTCACCCGGCTCGCCCACTACATCAGAGCCCGAAACCTGCCTTTCTCTAACGAGGAGGTTAAAGCGGTCACCAGGGACTGCCCGATCTGTGCGGAGTGCAAACCACACTTCTATAGACCAGATGGCCCACCTGGTCAAGGCTTCTAGGCCCTTTGAACGCCTTGCGATCGATTTCAAAGGGCCACTCCCCTCCACTAACAAAAAACATTTACTTCCTTAACATTATTGACAAGTTCTCCCGATTCCCCTTTGCCATCCCATGCCCCAATATGACCTCCCACACAGTCATTAGGGCCCTGCATAGTGTCTTCACCCTGTTCGGATTCCCCAGCTACGTGCACAGCGACCGGGGTGCGTCATTTATGAGTGACGAGCTGCGTCAGTACGTGCTCGACAAGGGCATCGCCTCGAGCAGGACTACCAGTTACAACCCCAGGGGGAACGGACAGGTGGAGAGGGAGAACGCGACGGTCTGGAAGACCATCCTACTGACCCTCAGGTCTAGGAAGCTCCAAATTTCCCAATGGCAGGAAGTCCTCCCTGACGCGCTCCACGCAATTCGATCCCTCCTGTGTACAGCTACCAACCAAACCCCCCACGAGCAGCTCTTCATTTTTTCCAGGGGCACTACCACAGGGGTCTCACTTCCGGCGTGGCTGAGGACGCCAGGCCCGGTTCTCCTAAGGAAGCACGTCAGGGCGCACAAGACTGACCCCATTGTTGAAAATGGGCGCCTGCTTCATTCCAACCCACAGTACGCGTTTGTTGAGTTCCCGGACGGTCGCCAGGACACAGTATCCCTCCGGGACCTGGCACCTGCTGGATCAAGCCCCCCATCTACCCCCACCGAGGAACTCCTTTCCCTGTTCCCTATGCGGCCGCCCCCTTGCGCCCCCGATTCTGCGAGCTCACCTCACCAGTCCCGAGCACCAGCACCAGCCCCCCCCCCCCCCCCCCCCCCCCCCGCGCCCCCAGTCTCCATTCGATCAGGAGGTGTATGAGGCTCGGACAAGACTCACCCCGGAGCCGGCAACCTACCCCAGACCTCGACGCCCGCCCAGCCACCGCAAGAGGCTGCAACCCCGGTGCTCCGCAGGTCAAAACGGACAATTCGTCCACCGGACAGACTGACTCTTTGAGCCATCACCCCCGCCGGACTTGATTTTTTTAACAGGGGGTGAATGTGGTTCACACTATATATAGTTGCCAATATCACTCCATGTATATATGTTCTTTATCTACCCATTGTAAGTGCAGCTGCACTATCCGACCACCAGGGGAGTTGCTCTGGGAGTACGCGAGAGTTTGTGCTGGGCTCCTCCCTTGGCTCCGCCCAGGACTCCTCCCCCTGGGACCAATGTATAAAGATCAGTGCCTTAGAGCCAGTCTGCCAGTTCACCTGAAATTCAACGACGAATAGGCTGGCTCTATTGTAAGTGTATTAAAGCCTCTGTTCAGATCCAACTACACGTGTTCGCTGAATTGATGGTTCCATCATGCATAATGTCCAAGAATTTTTCCAGAAGCTGCAAATTCACCCAACTGAAACATGCCCTGAGAGCAGCTACATCTGGACTAATAGAACACCAGCATTTCTCCAAATGAATATCTAACATTGTATCTACTTTTACAATTTGAGCTTATTTCCAAGATATTGCATTTCAACCTTTTTCTTGAAATCTCTTTAACCAGAGTTTTGGCAATTGTAGTTTTAGTCGCTGTGACTATTTCCTTTTAATCAACATTCTCGTCAGGAATTATTCTCTGTGCTATTTGAGGAATGAGCAAGAGGTTGAAATGGAGATTGTGAAACAAGGTTCAATACAGCAGAGGTAGATTTCCTTGCCCATCTTTATATATTGACCACCAGCAAAAGATTTGGGTAAACTATGATGTCCAATTATTTGCTGTTGATTCAAATTGGTGACATTCTGACCCAAGTAAGACTTGATAAACTACAATGCAGTAGTTTAAAAGGTATGATTGAGAGTTAGATTACCACATTTGTGCCTTGGGTAGAAGCTGGAGCGACAAGTGCCTGTGCCTTCTTACCAGTCCGAATGTCCACTGAGCATTTTCTGACCATTCTCTCATCTGTGTCTCTGGTCTTCCCTTTCATCTCTCTCAAATTCCATGAATTCTCACTGAAAGTTTTTTACACCTTCGGACTTTGGAACCCCCGACTTATTTCTATAATGTTTCTATAATGCAACACTACTGAGCTTTACTGGGCCCCATCATTGGCTCGTTCCCATCACCTTCCAGTCCAATCATACAAACGCCACACACACAATAGCCTTGTTTGCTCAGCTTTCAGCCTTGTGACTGTTTGGGGCTCTTATCAGATGCAGCTATGGCAACAGAGGTGACATGTTTCTGCACTGAAGATATACATCATCCTGAAGGGCTAATGATCCCTGCAGAGCACCCATTATCCCAGTCTTTATACAAGATATTGCTCCAATCTTTCTTTTAATAGATTTTAATGGGGCTAATGACTGAACCGGTTCCCATTTACAGAAGCCTGCTCTATCTCATGTTCTTGTTGATGGCTCATGTCCAACTTTTGTGAAACTACTTACAGCTTGTGATTTTACTATGGGGTAAATTTTACATTTATCCTCAGGTTGCGGGAGGCCAACTTGGAAGTGCACAGCCTTTTGACTCCCACCTTCTCCCTTTATGCACACTCTTATAACTCGCACGAGACCAACGGGGTTAGAGCAATCAACCTCCCCGTGAGTCTCGCTGAATACGAGCTCCCGAAATAATCCCTTGTTAAGTTCTGTATGATGTTGGCCATGGATGGTATCGACAGTTCAGATCTGATTGGGATCTGATGTACATTGTAAGTACTAGTGTGTGTTAATAAACTATGTTTTCTTAAATCTACTCAGTGTAGACTCGTTTGTGATGTACAAACATATCAAATGAAACATGCTGTGGTCAATTAGTGGCCAGCCAGCAGAAAGCTGGCCAATTGCAGCTACGCAGGAAGCTTGCTTCCTGACCACAAATCCTCCCTCTTGCCCCCTTACAAGTTTGCAGTTGGTATCGGGGCTAGTTTTCCATGTCTGTTCTTAAATTTCACACCATAATAAGCCCTTGTGACTTGAGTTACTACAATAAGTAATATAGTTGTGAATTTTAATTACAGCTGCATTCACATTGTAATCTGAATGTCATGCTGGTGTAAAGTTTCTAAGATTTGGCAATGCAGGCGGAATGCCATGTGAAAGGATACTGCCATGGTCACAGCTAGAATTGTAAAGACCCCTGCTTTCAGAATCAGTCTTTATTAATCATTTGAAGGCATAAAAAATATTTTTGAGAGTAATCAAAGTAATACAAGATTCTACCACCTTCCCCAGCAAAACTTGCGGACGCATTCAACCAGGGTCCAGGAGACAAAGCAAATCTGCTTCACTTGTGCTGCCTTATGTCATGATCATGTTAAAGGCATTTCCTCAAAGTGGTTATTGAGCTAAGAAAGTGTGCCCGTGTCTGTGTCCATGCGTGTGTATGTGGGTTAGTGTGCATGCATGTGCATGCATGTGTGTACACGTGTGTGTGTGTGTAACCCTCTTTTACATTTTGTGAGTCATTCAATTGAAAATTAACCATGAGTAAAGTTTTAGTCTTAAATAAGATAATGGTTTGTTTATTACAAAATTACTGCTGTAAGTTGCTTAAGTAAAATTAATAGAGTTTCAGTGCAGATAAGGATAAAAGATACTTTTAAGGATGAGATTCAGTTCAGTATTTTAAGATGTTGCAGGCCCACAGCTTGCAGTTGAAGTTTTGGTTGTGTGGAGTGAAGGGCTGAGTTTGAAGAGTTGTGTTTAGCAGCTGCAATGGCTGTTGTAGTCCATTAGTCAGTGTTTGCCATTTAAAGTGGACTCAGTGGGTCATCCAGTTTTTGGGAGAGAGAGAAGCTTTCATGTTCCTCACTAGTTCTGTGCTTTTGACACTTGAAGGTTCCCCGGATTTTTGCCGAACAACAGTTGATTTCTGGATTGTAGAAGTACTGGGTTGCAATAACTGATGACCAGGGTCTAATAACAATAAAGGTTTATTAATAATACTGAGCAGCTTAGATGCTGTGCATCTGTCCGCACCCAGGGAAGAACTCCTATGCTACCGACACGTGACCCCTTTTGTATCTGCATCATCTCAGCATTCACGTGACCATCTGGTCTACATCTTCCCTATTTAGGTTAGTACTGAGGTGTAACAATGTAAGGCAACAGTCACAAGGTGTAAACTATGCTGTGTTTGGTCCTTTGTACTTTACGATGAACTCACCAAACACTTCGACCTGTCCAAACCAAGATCCTTTTATCGTGTCTCGTGCGGTAGGATGACAATCTGATACAGAGCACGTTATCATGGAGTCTTGCTGCTTCTCTGGAATTTACAACTTCTGCTGACCTGTTACATATATGTCTTATTACCCTCTATTTCATGTTCCTGTGGAGATGGCCAGATGAGCCTCTCTTTATATACAGGTACCAGGTTACATGACCTTGGTCTTGAGATCACATGGTGTTTCTGTACCACCACCTGCTGGTTGGAGGTCTCACACCATCCAATTGGATGATATGGCCCATAGGCATATCATCACATCCCCTTTCCTCACAAAACATCAGTATAAAATTATTTTTACAG
The DNA here is from genome assembly GCF_902713615.1 of Scyliorhinus canicula. Classification (NCBI taxonomy): domain Eukaryota; kingdom Metazoa; phylum Chordata; class Chondrichthyes; order Carcharhiniformes; family Scyliorhinidae; genus Scyliorhinus; species Scyliorhinus canicula. Next base: position 37,506,516 of record NC_052156.1, on the reverse strand, counting down.
GCAACATTACATATTATGCAGATACGGCATATCAATGATACAGCGAGCAAGTTTTACAGAAAGTTCTGTGCAGAAATCAATATTTCAAATCAGTGTCCATTTCTGCAGAGTCTGGCTCACTTGCCGGCTTCTTGCTTGTCTTATGCTTTGCCCTGTGTTGTTGAAAGGCCTTCGTCCAAGACCACCACATCTGCATCAGCAGTCGCTTTTGCTTTTGTTTTCTGGCACGTTGTTGCTTGTTACCTGCAAGTGCTTTCGATTTTGGTTGGCTGGCGGGTTGCAGTGTTACTCCTAGCCTTTTCCTCTGCTTCTTTTTTGATTTCTAGAGACAGTGAAGTACCTCGTCAGCATGCTGGATCGCCCCGGTTTCTGGTGCCAGCATGGTGGGTGGAACCATGTTTGGCCGTTTCACTTCATCTTGGTGTGTTGGATCATGAGTGGCTTGATCGGCATCACTGGAAATGATTATGGCTTTTGGTTGAGTAGGTCCAAGCTTTTGGTCTTCTAGATCGAACTCGTGGTCAGTGGAGCTGCATAATGATATGGTCATTAGGTTGTCTTCAGGATCAGTGTCAGAGTCGCCTAATAATTCTACCTGCACATCACTGCAAACTGCCTCTTCATCGATGTCATAAGAACTTAAGAATTAGGAGCAGGAGTAGGCCATCTGGCCCCTCGAGCCTGCTCCACCATTCAATGAGATCATGGCTGATCTTTTGTGGACTCAACTCCACTTTTCGGCCCGAACACCATAACCCTTAATCCCTTTATTCTTCAAAAAACTATCTATCTCTATCTTAAAAACATTTAATGAAGGAGCCTCAACTGCTTCACTGGGCAAGGAATTCATAGATTCACAACCCTTTGGGTGAAGAAGTTCCTCCTAAACTCAGTCCTAAATCTACTTCCCCTTATTTTGAGGCTATGCCCCCTAGTTCTGCTTTCACCCGCCAGTGGAAACAACCTGCCCGCATCTATCCTATCTATTCCCTTCATAATTTTATATGTTTCTATAAGATCCCTCCTCATCCTTCTAAATTCCAACGAGTACTGTCCCAGTCTACTCAACCTCTCCTCGTAATCCAACCCCTTCAGATCTGGGATGAACCTAGTGAATCTCCTCTGCACACCCTCCAGCGCCATTACATCCTTTCTCAGGTAAAGAAACCAAAACTGAACACAATACTCCAGGTGTGGCCTCACTAACACCTTATACAATTGCAGCATAACCTCCCTAGTCTTAAACTCCATCCCTCTAGCAATGAAGGACAACATTCCATTTGCCTTCTTAATCACCTGTTGCACCTGTAAACCAACTTTTTGCGACTCATGCACTTGCACACCCAGGTCTCTCTGTACAGCAGCATGTTTTAATTTTTATCATTTAAATAATAATCCCTTTTTCTGTTATTCCTACCAAAATGGATAATCTCACATTTGTAACATTGTATTCCATCTGCCAGACCCTAGCCCATTCACTTAACCTCTCCAAATCCCTCTGCAGATTTCCGGTATCCTCTGCACTTTTTGCTTTACCACTCATCTTAGTGTCGTCTGCAAACTTGGACACATTGCACTTGGTCCCCAACTCCAAATCATCGATGTAAATTGTGAACAATTGTGGCCCAACACTGATCCCTGAGGGACCACCACTAGCTACTCATCACTAGTCGTCCCACTCATCCTCTTGTGTCGTCGACTGCTTGGGAGTACGTCATTGGAGCCATGTCCAGAAATTGCAGTGGGACATCATGTATCTCTGAGGCCCGTTTTTTCTAAGATCAATACGATTTCTTGTACCTCTGGTTCTCTCAATGGCCGATCGTCAGTAGTAGCAGCAACCTTCAATTCAGGCTGTGCCATCTCCAAACTCCCTCTCTCCTCAGAGTCCAACGCGATCCGGGCATCCCCCGTGACCACCTCGTGATTGCTGATAGACCACTGGAGGATTACCTCAGAAGCCTCATCTGTGCTGCTGGAGAGGAGCTGTACAAGCAGTTCATAGGGCCCATCATCCGTTTCACACCTTTATTATCGTCGATAACCTCAAACGGTTTCGCATGGTATTTGGCCCTGGATTCAGCATGATCGTCAGCCTTTTCACCGGAAAAATATAACTGTGCTCAGAGAATTACATGCTTTCGAAATAGTGGGCTAATTTCAAAATCAGCCTTTTGTTTGGCTGCCATTGCTGGGCTTAAACCTCCACTCTGTGGAACTTGAGTGGGCCTGGAAAAGTTGAAGAATGATTCCTTAGGTGTGGTTCTTGTCACTGTTTTTGGGTCACATCGACCCCTGTAGTTTGGATTTCTTCGTGTTTCTTGGACTGTTACATTTCTGCCTTCCCTCCAGTTGATTGTGCAGCCTGTGGAGCCGATGATCTGTGGCTTATCCACGCACGATTTCAGCGGCTGTGAGTCCAACTGTTACATTTTAGTGATCACCTCATTCGTGAAATACTCATTAGGCCCGAATGCAAACTCCAGAGTGAAGCTCCACGGCTTTTTATTCTCTGTCCATTTAACATTCACATCATGCAGGTGCTCATGCAGGGTTCATCATATCCTGTATCATGCCATTAAGTCGCTGCACGTTCTTCAAGACTGTTAGCCAGAATTGCAGAATGGTCGCCAGCAGTTCCGTCTCTATGCCTGGTTTGTCATCTTCTACTCGGAATTCTTTTAAATCCTCATACACCGTGCATTCCATAATGCCTTGCCGTGATTCACTGTGTTCAGGTAACCAGCTATCTCCTAGAAGATTTAAGCGCTCGACTAGATTTAATGATTCATACAATTTCATACCTATTACTGAGTCCACATCCAAATCTACAATACGAAAAAGTACTGAGTGCTTCATGGCTGCCACTGACAGCACTAATTCACAAACATCAAGTCTCTAGTATTCTGATGCCGAAATCCATCATGATTCCTGGGTCTCGTTTCACATTTAGCCTCTGCAAAACATGCCTATTTACTAGGTTCGCTGACTTTTTAGGGTCAACGTCACACCGAATGAAAGCATCTTTGAGCATTACCTTTGATTTGAGTATGGACGTGAAATTGTTCAGAGCCTTCGGATTGTCTTCATGCTTTGTTTTAATTGTGCTTCCCTCTATGTTTCTATCCACCGCATGGTTTCTCGGTGTGATGAGATTAATGTAAAATTGTTCTTCTGCGTTGATTTCATCAATAGCATGCACCGCTCATGCATGATCAGTGGGGGAACGTGCAAAGCATTGGACCACACCTGGAACAGGCTTTGCCATAGGCCAGGCATTGTCGTGGGGGGTGGCGAGTGCTACATTATTGGCACGAGATGGCGGCGGCGACTCCTGTCGGCTACTTAAAATGGCCACTCGCACTAGGACCACATTTCTTTATGACGTGCGTCACAGCACTAATGGCACTGGCCCTTTCATGTTGGCACCAAAACGTTTTGAGCAGAGTGCGCCCTAAACTTTATGCAGCAATCTCGATCGCCTGGTGATGGAACCATCAATTCACTAGACACGTGCTTTTAGATATGAACAGTGGTTTTAATCTACTTACTGCAGAGCCAGCCTGTTACCCGTTGAACTCTCGATGAACTGCAGGCTGGCTCTGGACAAGGGTATTTATACAGTAGTCCAGGGGGAGGAGTCATGGGCGGAGCCAAGGGTGGAGCCCTGTACAAACTCCTGAGCATTCCCAGAGCTACTCCCCCTAGTGGTCGGATAACGCTACAGCGCTTACAATGGTATTGGTAAATACAGTGTGAATTACTAAGTTACATTCACCACACCTGGCAAATCTTTACTGCTTTTTCCAGTACTAAATCTTCCTCCCACAATAGTATCACCTGAAGCTGATCATCAAGCACACCATATACAGTTTGGTCGCAGATTAACGAGGCCTTTAAGTCACCAAAGTTACATAACTGGGCCTTCAGCCTCAGCTCTGTGCCAAAACTATCAAATGATTTGCCAGGTCTCTGGGTACGCATACAAAAATATAGCGCTCAAACGTTTCGTTCTTCTTGGGGGAATAGTGCTTATAAAAGTGCTTCATTGAAGTGCTTCCAATTCCCCTCACTCTCAAAGACAAATGAGTTATATAGTTTGGGCACTTGTGAACCTGCCATTGTTAGCAGCAATGCGACTTGCCTTTCATCAGGCTGGGCCTGCAGACCCACAGCCGAAACATAAAGTTTGAACTGTTGTTTGAACAGCTGTCAGTTCTCACCTACGTTATCAGATATCTGAAGCTGGTGGGGGACCCTCAATCCATCCACCTTTAGCTTCGGCATTTTTACGCATTGGGTAGCCTCGGGTTGCAGTTCACCAGATTGGTCTGCAAGCCTAACGTTGTCACTGCCGTTGCCAAGCTCAAATCTTCAGCACACCTGGCACCACATTGTGTTTGGTCTTTTGTACTTTAAGATGAACTCAGTAAACACTTTAATCTGTCCAAACCAACATCCTTTTATTGTGTCTCATGTGGTAGCATGACAATCTGATACAGAGCACGTTATCATTGAGTTATCATACTCCTCTGGAACTTACACCTTCTGCTGGCCTAATGCATGTATGCCTTATCACCCTCTATCTCATGTTCCTCTGGAGTTGGCCGGATGAGCCTCTCTTTATATACAGGTCCCAGGTCACATGACCTTGGTCTTGAGACCGCATGGTGTGTCTATACCACCACATGCTGGTTGGAGGTCTCACACCATATCACCACAAACTATTCACAACATACAAAGTTGCATAGGGATAACGGTGCACATCTATTTACATTATGCAAAACACTGAATGGGCTGTTTCAACTGGTGGATAGCCCATCACGTCTCCTTCCCCATCCTTTCAGAAAAAAGAGTTAATTTGTAGACCAGTGCATCACATAGTCCTTGAACCCCATGTATCTGGTTTACTTATGCGCCCTGAGCATGTGATTGTGCCAGTTGGCCGTGCTTGAGATGTCCTTGGGTTGGTGTCCTCAGCGCGAATGGCATCAGGGGCTCTTGTGGTGTACCCAGCGGCTGCATGCGTGCTCTGCTGGCCTTTGGAGGAGCCTCCATTGGTGTAGGAGGCCTGGTTTGCAGGCTGGATGCATGGGGTATTGTGGTGGTTGATGGTTCTGGTTCAGATACCTGCAGTAGGTGAAGTCAATTTCACACATAATGAGCACCGTCCAGGAAATAACTGTTTGGCTGTGGGGCATGGTTGTGTACCACCGCCATTGTGGCACCCTCTACCAGCACAGATACTTGCACCTCACTGGGATTAAGTAGTAGGCCGACTTCTGGTTCACTCATTGGTGAGCACCTCACACTTGATGATCCACAGCAGGTGGAGGCAGGGATGTCCCAGTGATATGGCAATCAGAGGGATACTGGTACCCAGGGCTTTGCTGAGCCACAGGCCGATGACATGGCACTAGGCATGTTCGACCCAAAGCTGCTGGAACTACAAAGGCAGAGTCACGAACATTAGTAAGCCATGACAGTATCCCTCCTCAGACTCCAACCAGCAGAGTCCCACCCCCCTCTGACTGAGAAGATAGTGCCGGCAGTCTGATGCAATGAGGCCTACACTGCGAGGGTGACATCCACAGTGGCTGAGGCATGAGCTCCATGGTGCAGGACTTCAACTGCATGGTGCATAGACATGAGCGAGAATCCACTAGAATCAACGCCATAGGACTGGGGGAGCTTCTGGATCTCATTCCAACTGCCCCTCTATTCAAGGGAGGAGGTCAGCCCCCCCCCCCCCCCCCCCCCCCCCCCACCGACACTCAAAGGGAAGAGGATTGGCAGTAGTGCAGCCTGGAGCCTTCCACCCAGGAAACCCTTGAGGTGTCCAGCTCACCTGACACTCCCCCCCCCCCTCCCTTTGAGTGGCACACCTCCAGCCCGGCACACTGAGGAGGGCAGCACGGCATCACACATGCTTCCCAAAAGCAGGCCGGGACTCTCGAGGTAATTGCCCCCGAGGTGACGCTCGCCAGTATTCTCAGACAACAGGGCATGGATGACTGTAGGCCACCTCAATCTCAGCTGTGGATCGTGGAGATACACCTAGATAGAACGGGTGGGTGAGGAAGACAAAGAAACGTGTGGACAGTATTAGAGAAAAGTCACCATTGTAATAACCAGCTAGCATTTAAAATCACTTTGATCACCAATAAAGAGCCTTTAAGCTGCCATACCATGGCTTCATGCTCTGAAAACCCCCGTTCAAAATCGGCGCTTCATCCCTGTGCAATGTGAGAATGGCAGCCCTGTGTCTCTCCCACCTCCTACACAACTGCGCAATAATTCCACGTCATTCCCGGTACAGGCCTCCCAGACCCTTCCCCCCTGCCCCCCCAACCCTCCATCCATGGAAGGTTTCCCCTCCCACACCAATGCTCAGGCCTCTCATGTGTGCCAGCATTCCTTAGTTCTGAGGATGCCATCGGTTGAAAACATATGAGACTCTGTCCACCTCGTCAAGAGATGGCAACATACACCAGGACACCTGACCTTGGAAGTAGCAGTAGGAGTGGAGATGTGTTATTGTGCCCCTATAGGCTCCAACATCACCCCGTTTAACGGCAGGCCATATTCAACTCTTTGTCAGGCAGAAGCCAGGCATTTTGCAGAGGTTAAGATGAGCATCACTCTGTCCTCACTGCAAGTCATCATTAATCTCCTGTCAGTTGTTTTAACGTCATGCTCATGAATGGAGTGACCATTGTCGATGGCCACCATAGACCCCACAGTAGTGAGAAGATGCAAGACCCCATGTTGGGAGAGGTCTTTACATGCTCGGCCTGGTCATCACCAAACCGAGGGACAATGAAGGTGTCCCTATCCCTGTGCCCCCTAACCATAACCAAAGGTCCTTACTTCTCCTCCACAAGTTGCCTGTCGACGCCCTCATTAACATCCTCCTCATCCAAGAATATGTGGCACTCCTCCATCTCCTCCTGGTCCAGCTGCTCTCCCTGCTGCCGTGCCCTGATTTGTAGAACACAACAGACCACAATGATGTAGGACACTCTCTGGGGTTGCATTGAAGGGCTCCCCCCAACCAGTCCCGCCACTGGAGCTGTATCTTGAACAGTCCAATCGCCTCCTCAACGAGCACATGCATTGACGCATGAGCCTCGTTGTAGCGACTTTCAGCAAGTGTTTGTGGCCTCCGCACTGGCATCATCAGCCAACTCCCCGAGTATGTACCCGCCATCCCTCCAGCCTCTGCTCTCCCTCAGAAACGGCTGTGATCTGCAAGCATCCCAAGATAAAACAATCATGGATGCTCCCTGGGAAACAGGCATACACCTGCATGATGCGCATCACGTGGCCACAGATGAGCTGGAGTGGTAACCGTTGGCTGTTCAAAAAATGGTACCCCATGCCACCATGTGGAATGCAGAGCCACATACGTGCAGTCGATGGCATGCTGCACTTGGGGCATGCCTGCATTGTTTTGTCTTGCCTGGTCCTGGTCAAGTTGATGTACATATGGGTCTCTCATAAACAGCGCATCTGTGATCTCCTGATAAGTAACCAAAGGAGTTTTCAGGAATATATGTTTATATTGATAAACATTACAAATAAACTATTGTATTAATTGAGTTTAATTTAAATTTCTGTGCCTGCAAGGTGTAAGGTCAAGGTGTTATCTGCACTTAAATTCACTTTCGTTCCTTTGAGACTTTAACCAAAAAAGGCAACGGGAGACAGTCCAGTGAAGTCACTCAGGAACTTTTACTGTAAGCGTAAGATTGCAGCTCCTTGAAGCTGCCAATCTTGTCAAAACATTCTAGTTATTTCATTGATAGGTCATAAACTGAGGCAATAGGAGTAGTTTCTGAGGTTGATCATAAACTGAGGCAATAGGAGTAGTTTCTGAGGTTGATCATGAACTGAGGCAATAGGAGTAATCCTGCTATATTGATCCCCTATAAAACTTCATTCACAATTGTCTAGATGGATATCTCGGTTTTTCTTTTCTGATTCAGATATGCCTGAATCAAGAATCCATAGCTCTGTATGCTGCTTAAAAATTTGGAATTTGCTTATGAGGTCAGCTGCATCCCAATTTGAACTGAGGAATTGAGTGGGTATTTTGTCAATATCTCTTTGATCATGGTTAGGGGTTATGGGGAGAAGGCAGGACAATGGGGTTGAGAAAATATCAGCCATGGTTGAATGGCGGAGCAAACTTGATGGGCCGAGTGGCCGAATTCTGCTCCTATGTCTTTTGGTCTTATGATCTTCCTTCTCTAAAAATACCTTGGATGAATGTTGCTGTCGCCACTTTTGCATGTTTTGCGAAAGCTCTGCCAATTATAATTACAACCTTCTCTGGTCCAGTTTTAATGATAGTATTGCTTGTTTATGTTTTATTGCCCTCTCCCTCACTCGCCATCAATTTGCATCTTGGTCACATGCCTTTTCTGGCCGAGTTAATCCAGTGCTGGTCCTCTCGATGCACTGTCCTACTCACAAGGGATCCAGCCACTTACCAGCTTTTTCAATTGAGACCTGTCGTGGTACTGTGTCTTCAGAACTTTCCTGCACAGTCACTGCACTGTGATTTCAACACTCGCAACAATGTGGCATTGTGCAAACACGTTGTGGGTTCATTTATAAATTTTAGACATATGTGAACAGATATACATTGACAAAAAGCTTGAAGACATTAGAACCACAAAGCTGTGTGTGTGTGTGTGTGTGTGTGCTCTGCTGAAAGCAAAAGTAAAATTAACCAGATCACATGGCACTCTTAAAGTTGGGTAGCACTGTTGCAGCATGGTAGCATAGTGGTTGGCACAGTTGCTTCACAACTCCAGAGTGCCAGGTTCGATTCCTAGCTTGGGTCCCTGTCTGTGCGGAGTCTGCACGTTCTCCCCATGTCTGCGTGGGTTTCCTCCGAGTGCTCCGGTTTCCTCCTACAGTCCAAAGATGTGTAGGTTAGGTGGATTGGCCATTCTAAATTGCCCTTAGTATCCAAAAAGGTTAGGTGAGGTCACTGGGTTATGAAATGAAAAATGAAAATCGCTTATTGTCACAAGTAGGCTTCAAATGAAGTTACTGTGAAAAGCCCCTAGTCACCACATTCCGGGGAGGCTGGTACGGGAATAGAACCGTGCTGCTGGCCTGCCTTGGTTTGCTTTAAAAGCTAGCGATTTAGCCCCGTGTGCTAAACCAGCCCCTGGTTAGGCGGATAGGGTGGAGGCATGGGGGTTAAGTAGGGTGCAGGCATGGGGCTTAAGTAGGGTGCTCTTTCCAAGGGCCGGTGCAGACTCGATGGGCTGATGGTCTCCTTCTGCATTGTAAATTCTATGGTCTGTGGAAACACATAGCGCTGCAGCACTCGGCTCCAGCCAATGGGGGGCCCCCACACTGCAAGGTGACTATGCTGTGGGAGCACCAATCAGAGCCTGGTAGCTCCGAACTTGCTGATGAGCAGCCCGTGCAGAACATCAGAGGGCTCTGATTGGTGGATTCTGTTTAGAGTGGGAAAACAGTTTGCCAGACTTTGAAAGGTGGTGGAGACTGTGCCGTTCAGCCACATACATCCAAGGTAGTTTAGCCACGGACCTCCAGAATTTGTATAAAGTTTCTGAATTTACACTGAGTGAAGCAGCAGCCAGGTTTATGACATTCGGTCTGGCGGGCAGCCTGAGGCAAAAGTAAGGTCACCAACCTAACATCGGGGTACGAGTCTGAGAAACCTTCAGCGTGGTGAGAAGAAGCTGGCCAAGTCAACAAAGAGTAGCCGCAGGGCGATTCTCAACCTCCAGGCCAGGGCTAACCGGGAGGCTAACCAACAACCAAATAAACAAAGAGCAGAGGCCAGGTCACTTCAAGCCAGCACCCAACAGTAGCCAGGCAGCCAGCCAGGGGCGCACTGAGGGAGGCAAGAGATTAAATCGCTGGGCCTCTATCAGAAATCTTTGTATCCCGTTGGCCACAGGTGAGATCCCAGAGGATTGGAGGATAGCCAATGTTGTACCGTTATTTAAGAAGGGTTGCAAGGATCACCCGGGTAATTATAGGCCAATGAGTTTGACGTCAGTGATGGTGAAATTGTTGGAAAAGTTTCTCAGGTATAGGATCTATGCACATTTGGGAGTGAATGGTTTATTAGCGGCAGACAGCATGGTTTTGTACGAGGGAGGTAATGCCTCACTAATTTAATTTGAGTTTTTTGAGGAGGTGACGAAAATGATTGATGAGGGAATGGCTGTGGATGTTGTCTGTATGGACTTTAGGAAAGCACTTGATAAGGTCCCTCATGGCAGGCTAGCGCAAAAGATTAAATCAAATAGGGTCAGGGGTGAACTGGCTTGGCCATAGAAGACAGAGGGTAGCAGTGGAAGGGTGTTTTTCCAAATGGAGGTCTGTAACTAGTGGTGTTCTGTAGGGATCAGCACTGGGACCTCTGCTTTTTGTAATATATATAAATGACTTGAAAGAAAACGTAGCAGGGTCTGATTAGCAAGTTTGCGGATGATACTAAGATTGCAGAAGTTGCAGATGGTGATGAAGATTATCAGAGGATACAACAGGATATAGATAGGCTGCAAAATTGGGCAGAGAAATGGCAGATAGAATTTAACCCGGACAAATACGAGGTAATGCATTTTGGTAAATCCAATTCAGGTGGGAGATATAAAATAAATGTCAGAACCATCGAGAGCATAGAGACACAGAGTCATCTGGGCGTGCAGGTTCATACATCCTTAAAAGTGGCAGCACAGGTATAAATAGTGATAAAGAAAGCATATGGCATGTTTGCCTTCATAGGACGGGGTATTGAGTATAAAAGCACAAAAATTATGTTACAGCTACATAAAATGTTGGTTAGGCCACATTTGGAATACTGTGTCCAATTCTGGTCACCACACTACCAGGACATGGAGGCTTTGGCGAGAGTACAGAAAAGGTTTACCAGGTCGTTGCCTGGTGTGGAGGGTATTAGGCTATGAGGAGAGCTTGAATAAACTGGGATTGTTCTCCCTAGAGAGACAGAGGCTGAGGGGCGACCTGATAGAAGTTTACAAAATTATTATGAATATATAGAGTGAACAGTTGGAGGCTTTTTCCCAATGCGGAATTGAAAATTACAAAGGGGCACAAGTTCAAGGTGAGGGGAAAGGATCAGTGGAGATGTGTGGTGGAAGTTTTTTACACAGAGGGTGGTGTTGGCCTGGAATGTACTGCCAAGTGAGGTGGTTGAGGCAGATACATTAGCAACCTTTAATACTTATCTGGATAGGCACATGAACAGATTGGGTATAGAAGGGTACAGGCGGTTGGTCGAGATAGGAGACGTGATTGTCGCAGGCTTGGAAGGTCGAAGGACCCGTTCTGTGCTGTGTTGTTCTTTGTTCACACAAGGTCAACGAGGCGTGAGGCGACCTGAACAATAGCCGAGAGTGATCAGTTGGGTGGTGCAAAGGCCAGGGAAGCACTATCGTGGTTTTCGGGGAGCATTGGGGAGTGACTCGACCGGAGCCAGAGGCCAGGGTTGAGCTTGAGAGGCCTGGATTGCAACTGAAGCACCGCGAGCAGAGGCCAGGCCAGATAACCAGCAGCAGCAGCCAGGTAACCAGTGAGCACACCTGCAAGTTTAGGATGTCAAGGGGAGCAGCTGCAGGGTGTCTCGGCCCCTAGGGGTATGATATATAGGTCCTGGAAAGAGGGAGAGCAGGCGGCCCCTAAAAGTGTAAACCCACTTCTGCATTCTCTTGATAAATAAATACTCTGCACAGCTTCATAAACATTTACGTTAATATATTTCCCAATTTTTATTCAACTCTGTAGGTATTTCATCCATTCCAGCTGTTTTTCAGTTTTTAATTGCATTTATTGGTGCTCTGTCTAGTATTTCTGGGCCACTGAATCCAGTGACAACATTACCCTCTTCTTCCAGCTCAATCATTTCAGGTTTTTCATTTTTTGTACAGTTCTTCAATATGCTCCTTCCATCTGTTTCTTATTTCATCAGGGTTCATTAATAGGACACCTTCCTTACTTTCTATTGCTGTTATTTGCAATCCTTTGTGCTGAATGCCACTAATCTCTGTTGCTTCTGTATCCATAAGGTTCACCCATCCTTGCCAATCCAATTTATTTCATATGTTCAAGTCACTCCTGCAGCTGCTGCCCTCGAAGTCCGAAGCTTGCAGGTGTATTATTGATGGCTCACTGGCTGGGCCAGCATTTATTGCCCATCCCTGACATTAAAGAGTCAACCATTGCTGTGGATTTGGAGTCTTATGTCGGCCAGACCAGGTAAGGATGACAGATTTCAAGAGCAAAGAACAAACTTCCTTCCTTAAAAGGACATTACATAGAACATAAGAACTAGGAGCAGGAGTAGGCCATCTGGCCCCTCGAGCGTGCTCCGCCATTCAATGAGATCATGGCTTATCTTTTGTGGACTCAGCTCCCCGAAAGACATTAGTGTACCAAATGGGTTTTCACAACAATTGACAGTGGTTTTATGGTCTGCTTTGGACTTTTAATTCCAGATATCAGCCATATTTTCAAGCCTGAGAGAGACTGGATCCCTCCCACATTTGCTCTTGATTGGGTCACTAATACTCTTGCCAACAGCAAAGGCAACAGGGAAACAGTCTACAAATTCACTCAGTGAAATTTTGAAAACGGGTCTGCTGGCCAGATACAGAGGCTGGTTGGCCAGGTAGTTGTCCATGGACTGTGTTGGACAAACATAGACAAGAGTATAATGGGATCACTAAATACACCTAATCAGCTCAAAAGCATGTTGCCCTCTAATTTTTTCCACTATGAAGTCCAAAATTTGGTTGTTCTGCATTTCTAGTTTATAAAGATTAGAAAACATTTAATCCATAAATATTTCTTTCGATTTGCAGCTTCTTTGTCAGTAACATGCTCCTAAAACAGTTTTCCATGTCCAGTACCCAATCTGTATGACAAAACATGAAAAGCCAGGTATGGTGATATGCATCACTGTAAATACACAAGGGGTTAATGTAAATACACTAGGGCTAAGTAAACACTAGAGGGAGCACCAGTGATATGCAGACATACAGCTAATGAACACATAGAATAGGACACGACCAATGGGCAGTCAAGATACCCAGACGTGACACTACCACAAGGGGGCAACCCATATAAAAGGACAGGGCACACATGCTCTTTCTCTTTCCACAGGTGACACTGAGAGAGAAGGACAGGGGCAGATCAGAAGCATCACACTCACCGCATAGCTTAGAGCAAACTGGCTATTTAGACTGAGTTACTATAGCAAGATTAGCAGGAGAGTCGAACTCAAGTAGGAGAATTTTAACTATTCAATAAATGTGTTAAACCTATCTCCATGTCTGAACCTTCCTTTGTCAGAGCATACATCAAGGAGGCAGCTTATGCTACATGAAGAAGCGTAACACACCATGGTTCCAGGAGTGCCTGTTGAACCTATATAGTTAAACTCAACATATCTGTGACAACCAGCAACAGCACCCAGGCAAGATGATCAAGATTCCGGTTCCACAGCAGCTCAGTGGCAATCTCAGTGCAAACTGCTGTGCATTCAGGCAGAGATTTGAGATTTACCTGGTAGCGTCCGACCTAGATGGCGTGGCGGATGCAGAGAAAATAAAGTTTCTGCTCACCATTGCGGGTGAATGTGCAGCAGAAATCTTCAAGACCTTCAAGTACTCCAAAGGGCAAGACAAGAGAGACTTCCAGACAGTCCTGGACAAGTTTGAAAAATACTGCGAGGAAAACACAAAAGAGATCGGCAAAAGAGACGATAATTCTCACCACGAGGCGAAGGTCGGCTTGCAACAGCAGCAAACGCCGATTTTGATTGGCGGCCATCTTGCGAAAGGAGCCGCACATGCGCAGTTCCCCAAAAGACGCGAATCGGCAGAATGGTGTTCTGCGCACACGCAAGAAGCCGTGCATGTGCAGTTGCAAAAACGGCACAAGGTAAAGGAAAAGCAATCTGCGCATGCGCAATCTATTCCTACGCTCTACATCACCAGCATCATGATGTCAGAGGCCCCGGACCACACCCACTTAAAGGGGAAATGCCCGAAGATAAGGAAAAAAAAATTTAAAGCCAGAAAACACAATTCTTTCACCAGGAATGACAGCACAATGCCTGAACTTCGACCAGTAGCTGAAAGTAACCTCCGCAGAACCTTGCAACAAGCAGTTAGCACCGCCCTAAGAGATGATTTAGTCCTTGAAGACTACGACCCAGATATTGATTTCTTCCTTGGACAGAGCGAGCACAATGACAGCTCTGATACAAAAAGTGATGATATGGTCCTTGAAGACTACGATTCGGAAGATGATTTCATCATTGGATGTGGCAACCTCAGTACCAAATCCGAACCGCAACGAGATGTGTTGAACAGTGAAGAATTCAACACAGATATGGATGAGTTCTTCGGATTTGAGGATCCTCAGCCCACCATTGACGACATCCCAGCTCGTGAGTACAGGATTCTGCTGCGGCCTGAAGCCAAGAGACAGAGAGCGGTACAAGTCCACAGAGAGTGGCCTGACGCCAAGAGACAGAGTGAAGTCCAAGCACACAGAGAGCAGCCTGACGCCAAACCAGTGGTTCACACACCACGAAGAGTGGTCCATGCACCACAAAGAGTCCCCGACTCCACACGAAAGGTGGTCCATACACCATGACGAGTCCCCGACTCCGCACAGAAAGCGATGACAGACTCCAGAGAGACACACTGCACGTCTCCACACAAAGAACACAGAAAGACTCCACAGTGAGACCACTGAACAACTCCGTTGAGAGCGCACAGATTGACTCCACAGTGAGACCACTGCATGACTCCACACAGGGAACGATGCCAGACTCCACAGAGAGAGCGGTACAAGCCTCCACAGTGAGCTCGTTGACAGACTCCACGATGGAAGCAATGCAAGACTCCAGATCACAATCCTTACATGAACAGGGCCATGAATCTTATCTGAGCAACCAGCCGCACACGATGCAAGTCTGCCACACTCAAGTGCACAGCAAGAAGACTATGAAGGTCTACCACGCTCACGTGAACAACAAAAAGACTATGACAGTCTACCCAGATTATTTGAGCCACCAGAAGAAGACTCTGACTGTCTACCCAGCTCATCTAACCGACGGAAGGACACTGGAGGTCTACTCACTGTATGTGCGACAAGTGACGGAGGCTTCACAATTCCCGCACAGGATGTGCGACATCTCGGCAAGACTGACAGACCTCAGCTAGTATGTACAGAGGCACTCGACGATCAAAGTGAGGTTACTAGTGACTCCAGTGACACCACATTAATTCAAAGCTCATCCACTCGAGCCTCTCCACAAGAAAATGCATTCCTGAACATTTTGACTCCGGAAGGGGAGCATCAAGACACGTCAGATGATTCAAGTGACACCTCGGATGATTCAAGTGAACCTGAAATGATTCCAGACGGGAGTATCAAGAAACCAAAGCTGATTCAGGTGAACCAGAAAGGACTCCAGATGGGGAGCATCGACAAGCCAAAGATGATTCTAGTGAACTGGACATGACTCCAGACGGGGAGTGCCGAGGAATCGGAGACGGCAAGCTCAATGAAACAGCAGATGCCACAAAGGACATGACACAAGCAACTTTGTGAAGGACTCGAATTCTCCACTCGGTGTGGTCATTGAGCGCAACAAACACAACAACAAAACCTACAAAAACAACAACAAAGACAACAACAAGAAGTGTACCAGAGGCAGCAAACTCAACAACAAGCACGTCAATAACAACAATGACTACAACACTGGAACAACGACTGGTACGACATGGTACAACTCTGCAAATGCAGGACGTGTAACAGCACAGCTCAAGACAATGGCAAGAGTACAGCCATACCATGGCATGACGGCAAATCTCACCAATTCAAGTTTGCTCCACTACAAACAAGCAAACCAGCTTTCATGGTAGGTGAGTTTGCTCCACGACGAACAAGCAAACCAGCTTTCAAGGCAGATGACATACTGCATCAATATCGCAGTCACAAGAAACAGTCCAGGTCGGGCAACACAGATGTCATACTGCATCGTTATCACAAGCATAGAACAAAAAGAGTCCGAATCAGACAACGAAGTGCTTTGACCATTTGCACACTTCCTGATGACTTCTTGGTTCCTTAAGCACAGGGACACTGACGGCGTTCACAAGGAAATGACAACATCAGCATCGACACTTCAATAACAAAACAAGAAAGTCACTCGACCATATAAATTCTTGAACTTTGGACTCATACATATTATTTGGTATTGTGTAATCATCGCTGTCATCATGATTTGTACATGTCATCACTTATTTACCTGTTTATGTTCAATTTTCTTTAACACTGTATAGAAAATATGTAACACAAAAAAGGGGGATGTGGTGATATGCACCACTGTAAATACACAAGGGGTTAATGTAAATACACTAAGACTAAGTAAACACTAGAGGGAGCACCAGAGACATCATGACATGCAGACATACAGCTAATGAACAAATAGAATAGGACACGACCAATGGGTAGTCAAGACACCCAGAGGTGACACTACCACAAGGCGCAACCCATATAAAAGGACAGGGCATACATGCTCTTTCTCTCTCCACAGGCGACACTGAAGGACAGGGGCAGATCAGAAGCATCACACACACCGCATGGCTTAGAGAAAACTGGTTATTTAGACTGAATTACTATAGCAAGAGTCGAACTCAAGTAGGAGAATTGTTAACTGTTCAATAAATGTTAAACCCATCTCCAAGTCTGAACCTTCCTTTGTCAGAGCATACATCAAGGAAGTAGCTTATGCTACATGAAGAAGCATAACACAACACTGGGTTTAGTGATCACTGAGGACTCCAAACAAGAGGCATTAAGCAAACTGCTTTATTGCAAAGTAAACTATATACACAGTGCACTTCAGGTCCCAGGTGGGACAATCCATGCTTGTGTCTCATCTAGAACATAGAACAGTACAGCACAGAACAGGCCCTTCGGCCCTCAACGTTGTGCCGAGCCATGATCACCCTACTCAAACCCACGTATCCACCCTATACCCGTAACCCAACAACCCCCCCTAACCTTACTTTTTATTAGGACACTACGGGCAATTTAGCATGGCCAATCCACCTAACCCGCACATCTTTGGACTGTGGGAGGAAACCGGAGCATCCGGAGGAAACCCACGCACACAGGGGGAGGACGTGCAGACTCCACACAGACAGTGACCCAGCTGGGAATCGAACCTGGGACCCTGGAGCTGTGAAGCATTTATGCTAACCACCATGCTACCCTGCTGGGCCAGCTTTTATGCTAGAGTCCATTTACTGCACTTATGGGCTCCTGTTCCTCAGCGGAGAAGCTCGTATTCAACGAGGCTCAGGTGGAGGCTAATTGGTCCATCCCTGTAGGTCTCATGCGGGTTATAACATCCCTCCCCCACAAGGTCTGAAGACCCGTTGGAGGAAGGTAGAGCAGGAGGGCACCTGCTCTTTTTGGCCATTGTTGGGCCTCTTGTACCTGCGGGGGCAGATCAGCAGGCGCATGTCTGGAGGGCGAATGTTGTTTCCATGGTGGAGGCACCACTGGCGGCTGTTCTTTGGCTGGTTCTCCATCACAAATATCCGATGCCTGAGTTGGGTCCCGAAGTTGGCACCATGCTGCCTGACAGAAACTGGTACCTTTGAAGGAGCCTCGTGTTGAGCCGATCTCCTGCATCTGAGGTGGTCTACATGCTTCTTCATCACTCAGTCTTGAGCTCAAACCTGATATGAAACAGGCCTGTCTGTCGAACTACCATTCCTGGGACTTACTTGTTGCTGTCCCTGAAGTTTTGAATATAGACCGCATCACCTGGTCCGAACTGTCTGGTCCGCTTCTGCCTGTCTGGACAACCCCCCCTGCTGCTCCTGACTGTGGAGTACTTTCCCACCAATATTTACGAACATGGGGCTGAAGCAGATCCGGAGTCTTCGACCCATTAAAAGTTCAGCCGGTGCTACGCTAGTTCTGGCATGTGGGATGGTATGGTAACAGAATAAAAACCTGGCTAGTCGTGTGTCAAGAGACCCTGAGGTCTGCTTCTTCAAGCCTCTTTTAAATGTTTGCAGCGCCCTTTCAGACAGACCATTCAAAGTCGGTGATACGGAGCCATGTGAATGTGCCGCACCCTGTTTGCCTTCATTAAAACCCCGAACTCTTCCTTAGTAAAAGGCATACCATTGACGGTGACAACCCCTCCGAGATACTGTGCAGTAAACGAGAGTCGCAGTTTTTCAATGTCGCCTTCGAAGTAGTGGACAGCATCCTGTGGGCATCCAGCCACTTCGAGTGGGCATCCACAGCAACTTTTAACATAGAGCACTGGAAAGGCTGGCAAGAAGCCACACCCAAGGCCAGCCTAGCCATTCCTATGGGTGAAGGGGCGCGATGGGCAGAAGCTCTGTTGCTCCTTGACAATGCTGCACTGCTGAGCCAGCCTCTCTATCTCCGCATCCAGGCCTGGCCACCAATCATAGCTTCAGGCAAGCGTTTTCATTTTGAATTGTTCAGATCTCACTGTATAAAGCCCTGACCTTCGTGTGGGGCCATGATGCAAGTGTCCCATAAAAGGAAACTGTCTTCAATGCTGAATTTTGACATTTTTGTTGAAAAAGCCTTTAACTCATTGGGCAGTAGCTGGTGTTGACCATCGTACGATACAATATGGCGGAGTTAAGACAATAAAGGATCTGTTTGTGTCCACTCATGTATTTGGGCTGCAATGTATCCATGAAGTTCAACATGGCAACCACTTTGTCGGCTCTGGGAGGCTTCGGGGGCCATGTCGGCAGCGGACGTCTACCAGTGCATCAGTGCTCACAATCTCTGTGCCCGGTTGGTGCTTGAACATGTATTCATACGCTACCAATTAAAGGGCCTATCTCTGGATACGTGCTAATACAGATTGCCTTATTCTCCTTGATGAGTTCCAACAACGGTTTGCGGTCTGTCAGTGTTGTAAAACAACGCCCATACAGGCATTGATGGAACTTTTTGACAGCGAACACTACGGACATTACTTCTTTCTCGATTTGTGCATAGTTCCTCTTTGCCACAACCAGTGTCCTAGAGGAAAATGTGATCGGCTGTTCCCTACCATCATCCATACAATGTGACAACACGCCACCAATGCCGTATGGTGAGGTATTGCACATGATTACCAGTGGTTTGGTTGGATCGCGGTGCGTTAACAAGCCAAATGAAGTTAGCTTTATTTTTACTTGAGTAAACATCTCTTCCCGTGACGCTCTACATGCCCAAAGCTGTTTTTTTTTAGTACGACATGAAGGGGGCTAGCAAGATAGTGAGTCCAGGGATGAATTTTCTTGGGAAATCTGTGCTTTGACAAGGCTGGCTTTGGGTCCATTGTAGTTACGGTGGTCTAAAAAAAAACATAAGTCTCTTTCATGGTCCTCTTCATTAATGGAGGCCACCAGAATATCATCTCTGTACGGGATAATGGTGGAGGGCATATCAGGCCGTTCCCTCAGATGGTCATGTCGAGCCATGTGAAAAACAGTAGGGCTGCTGTGAAACCTTTGTGGTAGTCTGGTCCATGTGTATTGTTGTTGTCTGATGGTGAAAGCAAACCATGGGTTGCACCTCCTCTGCCAGTGGTACTGACCAAAAGCCATTGGCCATGTCCATAACTGAAAGCCATTGAAGGTCTGGTGTTCAGGCATTCAAAATGGTGGATGAATTGGCTATTAAAGGAGCTTTTCGGACAATGCATTGGTTGGCCCTTCTGTAGTCAATAGTCAGGCGCCATGTGCTATTGGCCTTCTTGATACGCCACACTAGACTGTTTGATGAACTATTAACTCGTCCTACTACTCCTCTGTCTTCCAATTGCTTCACTACAGACAGTATTCCCTCAATTGAGGAGGGGTTAATGGGGTACATGGTGGAGCTACTCCTGTGAAGGATGCTGGTCCCATGTTTAAAAAGACTCAGTTATTTTTGTCCCTTGCCCAAATTGGGTGGTGCTCCAGTTGGCTCTTTTTGAGATGTCTGATGGATCATGTGACTTTTTCATTCTCAAAATTAAGAGAAGAATTTAATTGGGCTAGTATATCCATGCTCAGAAGGGCCTGGGTTACTGGACCTATCCAGATGGAGGCCATTAGTTCATGTGGGCCAAATTGAAGCAACATGGGCTCTGTTTCTTGAAGGGTTAATGGATCACCTTCTGCTGCATAAGATTTAATCACTTGTCTTTTTTTTAAAATTTTTTAATTTTTAGATTACCCAATTATTTTTTCCAATTAAGGGGCAACTTAGCGTGGCCAATCCACCTACTATGCACATTTTTGGGTTGTGGGGGCGAAACCCACGCAGACACGGGGAGAATGTGCAAACTCCACATGGACAGTGACCCAGAGCCGGGATCAAACCTGGGACCTCAGCGCCGTGAGGCGGTTGTGCTAACCACTAGGCCACTGTGCTGCCCAATCACTTGTCTTTTTAAGGGAAACAAGTGAGCCAATTTTTGGGGAAGACAGGTTAATTCAACTCCAGTGTCGAGAAGAAATTCTATTTGTTGGCCTCCCACTCTCAGTGGTATATACAATCCATCCTTTCCATTCTCAAGTAAAGCGTGTAACGCTACATGAATGGACTCACTGAGAGTGGAATCCGTTAGTATTTTTTCTGTGTCGAGCAGCGCTCTCTTGTGTCGTGGGGCTAATCTGGTAACCCTGTCGAGAAAAGCGTCATCGTCGGCGAGTTTGTCTGTCCATGGCGTAAATGGGCGGGGCTTATGTTGGTCTCTGTACGAATCCTGGTGAGACGTGTTTTGGGGCAGATCCCTGTATTGTGTGTCATGGGGTGGGTCTCAGTCGTATGAGTCAGAGGGCGGGTCCCGGTAGTATGAGTCACGATCGTAACCATGTCCTTTATCCCCCTGTATTCTGAAATGGCATGATGTTGCCCATTGGCCGTCTTTACCACAAAAATGACATTTTTCTGTTTTCCTGGAATCCTTTATCGGAGCAAGAACAGGGGCTGGGGTTGGTGTTACCGGAGGAGGAGGAGTAGTAATTTCTGTTGGGGTTGCTGCGCTACTTGCAGCGGCTGCAGCTTTGAGCTGGGGCTGAGGGCTATGACAGAGAACTCGGACTTTAACTTCCAAGCCACAGTCCAGTTGAATGTTCTATTAAGGCCCTGTAGTTAGTACCCAATAGCTCCCAGTTACGAAAAAACATGTTAAAGGCAGACAGTTCACGTCTCAAACCAGCGACAAAAGCGGTTTTGTATGGTCCTAGGGTACTCACATCCCAAGTCCTATCTCTGTCCTGGAGCTCCATTCCAGAATGCTCCTTCCAAATCTTTCCTCATAGTCTGTGAAATACTCCGAATACTTTTGAACACAGGCTGTTATTTTTCCCCACTCAGTTTTAGTTAGGTTGAATCTTAATAGCCACTCTTTAATTTCTTGCATCCCGCTTCCAGATTTTTAAAATCGCCTCCAAGGCCTCTCCGAACCAACGTCGAGAGTATTTGACTATCGCGGGCATTAACCATCACAGACAGAACCTGTACACCATCGAACGGATGGAGACCGTAAATATTCTGTAAGCACTCTACTGATCCAAGGTGGTTAACCCACCCCCTTTTTAGGTTGCGGGAGTTCTTTGGACCAATGATCAACTTTATCAGGGTCTGCTGGATCATGAACCCAACGCCGGGCATACTGAGATTTAGTGATTGTCAAATCGTTTTCGGTTGTTTCAACTTTAACCTGTTTGGTGTGTAATGGGGTGAGTCATAATGTTCCTGCCCTGCCACTAGGTTCATTGTTTGCGTGACTGTCATCGCCCGAGCTAACTAGTTCCCTTTATTCAGCACCTTGTGTAGTGATAACAATCTTGGAGCCTGCTGAAGCTGTCCCGGGAGGCCTTTGAGTCGGGGTTAGATGGGTGTTTAGGCTGCCTACACTCGCATTGCAGGCTGGTGTGGTGACTGATGTGTTGGGTATGCTGGGACTGCGAGGACTGCGTTTACCATAGCAGTGATTGAAGCTACCAACACTTGTAGAAGTACAACTCTATTTTATTTAACTATGAGCTGTTAAACATATTTGCACTGTGGGTTGACACTATGTTAGGTTGACTGGAGACCTGAGGCTAACTTGAGCAGACTACTGTATACTGCTAGCACATGGTAGATGTTCGTGTTGCTGATCAGAGGCGGCATCCCGAGAGAGCGGGAAAACTAGTGCCCTCTGGCTTTATAGTGGCCGTGTCCTGTCTGGTGATTGGCTGCTGTGTTCTGTGTGTTGATTGGTCTTTCGGTGTGTCAGTCAGTGTTTGTCTATGCACCATCATTTACTTGTGTGTATATTATGACATCTCCCCCTTTTTGAAAAAAGTATGTGTACATGGCAATAAATAGTGTGGTATGTGAATGTGCCTGACTATATAGAGAGCATGTGAGCATATTTACATGACTATACACAAAAATTCTAACATATTTACACGGGAAGGTGTCTAGTGCAGATAGATTGTATGTAACAAAACACGGGATATAAATAACAGTATGTACAAACGCTCGAACGAAGAACCAGGGTAACGAAACAATCAGTCCATGAATTTAGTCAGTTCTTAAATTCAGGCAGTTCATAAATCCAGTCTCTGTGGTGGGCGACGAATTCTGGTTGAGCACCTCAAGGGTGGGTCGGGGGCCGCCTGCTCTGGAATGGGCGGGACTCTGTCAGTCGCAGAGGGTGGCAACAGAAGAGGTAGATCTGCGAGCTCTTGGAAGGACATGTCCTGAGGGCGATGCAGGGCATCGCGATCTGGTGGTGAGCGTGGAAGGAGCCGCAGTGCCCGCCTATTACGGCGTAGAAAAGAGCCATCCTGCATACGAACCAGAAACGACCTGGGGGCCACTTGCTTGATTACCGCAGCGGCGGCAGGCCAGCCACCTTCGGGAAGCTGAACCCGAACCTGGTCATGAGGAACGAGAGCAGGGAGATCTGTGGCGCGGGTGTCATATGCCGACTTGTGTTGAGCCCGAGACAGTTGCATTCTTCGCAGGACCGGAAAGTTGTCCAGGTCTGGGACGTGTTTTGCAGGCACCGTCGTCCTTAATGTGCGGTTCATTAACAATTGTGCTGGTGACAGGCCAGTGGACAAAGGAGTTGACTTGTAGGCAAGTAGCGCGAGGTAAAAGTCGGATCCCGCATCAGCCGCTTTGCACAGGAGTCGTTTGACAATGTGCACACCTTTTCAGCTTTGCCATTCGACAGGGGGTAGTGGGGACTTGAGGTAATGTGCATGAAATTATAACGCCGGGCAAAGTTGGACCACTTCTGACGAGCAAAACACGGGCCATTATCGGACATGACCGTGAGTGGAATGTGTGGGCAATGTCCTGGTTGATGCCAGGCCAGTACACTGCCTCACGGGCCTGCCGTCGGCACTTTTCCACCCCCAGGTGACCCTCATGGAGCTGCTCAAGGACGAGCTCCCGCATGCAGTGCAGAATGACGATCCTGTCCAACTTTAACAGAATTCCATCTGCCACTGCCAGGTCATCTTTCATGTTGTAGAATTGCGGGCATTGGCCCTTGAGCCATCCATCTGTAAGATGGCGCATAACGCGTTGGAGCAAAGGATCCTTGGCTGTTTCACGACGAATGTGGATGAGTCGTTCATCCGTGGCAGGCAAGTTAGATGTGCAGAACTCAACATGAGCATCAATTTGGTGCACAAAGCCCGACAGTTCGCAGGGTGTAGTGACGGAACGGGAGAGTGCATCGGCGACGATGAGCTCCTTACTCGGGGTGTAGACCAGCTCAAAGTCATACCGCCTGAGCTTAAGGAGAATGCGCTGCAGGTGCGGTGTCATATCGTTGAGGTCCTTCTGTATAATGTTGACCAGTGGCCTGTGGTCCGTTTCGACCGTAAATATGGGGAGTCCATATACGTAGTCATGGAATTTGACAATTTCCGTGAGGAGGCCCAGGCACTCTTTTTCGATTTGCACATAGCATTGCTCGGTGGGCGTCATTGCACACAATGCGTATGCGACTGGAGCCCATGAGGAGGAGTCGTCGCGTTGGAGGAGCACTGCTCCAATGCCAGACTGGCTCGCATCAGTGGAGATCTTCGTCTCCTTGGCAGGGTCGAAGAATGCCAATAGCAGGGCTTGGTGAGTTTCACCCTGAGTTCACGCCACTCTTGCTCGTGAGCGGGGAGCCACTGGAATTCGGTGGTTTTCTTCACTAGATTACGGAGAGCCGTGGTGTGAGATGCGAGGTTGGCAATAAACTTCCCCAGGAAGTTGACCATTCCCAGGAAGCGGAGGACCGCCTTCTTGTCCTCCGGTGTCTTCATAGCATTGATCGCCGATACCTTGTCTGCAACCAGCTGCACACCAAACTGTGAGATGTGGTCGCTGAGGAATTTTATTTCTGTTTGACCAAAGGAGCATTTGGCTCTATTGAGGCGGAGGCCATGCTTGTGGATTCTCCGGAAGATGCGTTGGAGGCGATCAATGTGTTCCTGCGGGGTGGTAGACCAGACAATGATGTCTTCTACGTATACCCGCACCCCTTCGATGCCCTCCATCATTTGCTCCGTTATTCGGTGGAACACCTCCGAGGCTGAGATGATGCCAAACGGCATCTGGTTGTAACAATACCGGCCAAATGGAGTGTTAAAGGTGCAGAGCTTCCGACTGAATGCGTCAAGTTGTATCTGCCAGAACCCCTTGGAAGTGTCCAGCTTTGTGAAACATTTGGCGCGAGCCATCTCGCAGGTGAGTTCTTCGTGCTTTGGGATAGGGTAGCGTTCCCTCATGATGTTACGGTTCAGATCTTTAGGGTCGATGCAAATGCGTAGTTCTCCTGATGGTTTCTTAACACACACCTTGGAGCTGACCCAGTCGGTTGGTTCCATTACTTTAGATATGACGCCCTGGTCCTTGAGGTCCTGCAGCTGCTGCTTGAGGTGGTCCTTGAGGGGCGCCGGCACCCGGCGGGGTGCATGAACCACAGGCGTGGCATTTGGTTTTAAAATAATTTTGTACGTGTATGGGAGTTTGTCCATGCCCTTGAATACACCATGGTATCGAGTGATGATGTTCTTCAGTTGTGTCTGAAAGTCGGCGTCCGGCAATGCTGAAGCCTCAGCGGGCGACATGGAGTGAACCCTTTGGACGAGGTTTAGGATCTTGCACGCCTGGCACCGAGCAGGGAAGCTTTGGTGGACCCTCAATCTCGAAGGGCAGGGTGGCCTTTAAGGAACGGTGAAACACCACAAGCTGGCATGAGCCGCCGGCAGCAATGACATTGCCATTGCAGTCGAGAAGCTGCAGGCGGATGGCAGGATGGTCGGATTAACGTGGAGGCTGTCCAGGTCAGACTGCGCTATGAGATTGGCTGAAGCGCCGGTGTCCAGCCTGAATCAGATGCGAGATCTGGCCTTTTTCTTTTGAAGCACCGTGTGCTTGGTGATGATGCCCCCCCGGGATTTGAGATCCTTGGTGTCAGGGTCTGGAACCATGTCGGAGTCGGAATCTGTGACTGGTTGTTGTACAGTTTGGACGTCCCTGCGCTGCTGCTGGGAGCGACGGGAGGCAGGTGTTTGAGCAGACCTGCAAAGGACTCCGTAATGCCCAAGCTTGCCACACTGGAGACAGCGTCGAGATTTCACGGGTCATTGCCGCTTTAAGTGAGAGGAGCCACAGTTGTTGCACTTGTTGTCAGAACGCTCAGTGCGCCACTGCGCATGCGAGATGCAGTCGTACGTTGTGCGCTCCTGCGCAGTTCGGTCTTCGGCCTCGCCGTCCCCTCGGTTGTTGCGCGCATGCGCGGGAGCCCGGGAAAAGAGCGCGAAATAGCTGCCCTCATCCAGGCTCAGGCCCTGGAGCTGTTTTACGGCCTGCACTCACTCCGCATCGTGGGGGCCTTGCCGCGCCGTCTCTGCCGCTTGAATGTGTGAGTATCGGTTAGTGGCATGCTCATGCAGAACAGAGGTTTCGATGGCTATAGCGAGGGTGAGCTGTTTCACTTTGAGGAGCTGCTGGCGTAGGGGGTCCGAGTGCACACCGAAAACGATCTGGTCGCGGATCATTGAATCAGAGGTGGAGCCGTAACTGCAGGATTGCGCAAGGATGCGAAGATGGGTTGGGAAAGATTGAAAAGGTTCATCCTTACCCTGCAGACGCTGTTGAAAGATGTAGCGTTCAAAACTTTTGTTGACTTCGATATCACAGTGGCTGTCGAATTTGAGCAGGACTGTCTTAAACCTGGACTTGTCCTCACCTTCAGCGAACGTGAGGGAGTCAAAAATGTGGATGGCGTGGTCCCCGGCCGTGGAGAGAAAGAGAGCAATCTTCCGGGCATCTGAGGCAGCTTCGAGGTCGGTGGCTTCGAGGTACAGTTGAAACTTCTGTTTACAAATCTTCCAGTTGGCACCGAGGTTGCTGGTGATGCGGAGCGGCGGGGGAGTGCAGACGTTGTCCATACTACCAGATGGCTGGTCGAAGGCAGATTATCTCAGGGTAGGTCCATCAAACTCTAACATCACGTACTGGTACCATAATGTGTTGGGTATGCTGGGTCTGCGAGGACTGCGTTTACCAGAGCAGTGAGAGAGACAGGCTACCAACACTTGTAGAAGTACAACTCTATTTTATTTAACTATGAGCTGTTAAACATACTTGCACCGTGAGTTGACAGTGACTAGCTGAGGTTGGGCGTTCGTGGGGACAGGGGCCATTGAACCTGGTGCGGACATGGGGAATTGTTGCCGGACCACACCTGTGGAGTCTGTATCAGAGGATTCATAGTTGTCATGTCAGCAACGGCTGGTGGCAATGCCGGAGTTGATGACGGTATCGTCGGGGGTTGAATTAATCCTGACTCCGCCTGTGGTGGAATTGTTTGGGCTGGAAATAGCTGAGTGTTTGCTGGCTTCAGACCGCCAAATTGTCTCTCAGCGATTTGTTATGACTCAGTAAATCGTCCTTTTCAGTCTCAAGAGTATGATTTTCGTTAAGTAACTGGGTATTTTCCTTTTGTAGCCCGGCATTTTGGGAATGCAATTCATCAATTTGTGATAGTAATTGTTGAACTCTGGAGTCCGAGTCAGTTAATTAAGTTTTAGTTTTTTTGTGTTCGCCCAATAGGGTTTCTAATTGTTCAAGCTCAGGTTTTGATTTCTGCAATCGCTCACAGACTGCCTGGACTTGGTCTTTGGCAGTTTTAAGTTTGCGATCGTGGTTTGTTTTGGCGATTGTCTCCTGTCGCCTATGCAGCTGTCCCATTACCTCAAGAAACCATGTAGCACGCTGAAGGACCATTCGGGTAGTTTTCCCCCAAACTCTCTTTATGTTTTCAAGAGATCATTGGCCCTTGGGAATGTTGTATTTTAATTTAATTTCCGTATTTGCGTCGGACAAATCAAACTGCCGATTAATAGGAGATTTAAGATCTCCGAACAACATATCATTAGTAGACACATCTGGTGGAGGTTGTGGGGAGCTCTGTTTCACCCTTGGAAGCAGTGGGGACATTTGTAGAAGTGCTCCGGTCGCATTTTGGACTATCGTCCCCCATAACTCTTCCGAAAAGATTCCTGACCCGAGCCGCAAACAGTGGACTCTGTGAGCCGTGGGTCGTAATCCGTATAGCTGTAGCGCCATACCATATACCAAATTACAGCAATATAAGACGTCTGAAAATAGATTTGCACCCTCACCCAATTGCGCAGTCTTTTAAGGTTCCTTTGTTGGTAGGGGGACCTTTCACAAGCCGTTGCGGCTTAAGACTTTTAATGAGGTCAAGTTGATTTCTTACCTCAGTTCCTCCAGTCTTTGGATCAAAGTCAAAGTTCGGTCTTCCGGTCAGCGATTCTGCCTTCGGGCCTCGCTGCTAACAATTTGATATCTTGTACTCTCGTCAACGGCACGGTATTCGTTTCACTTTCTCCCTCCTTTTGTCCGACTACACAAATTGATAGATCTCTATGTCTATTCGGAACACTGGCTATGCGTTATCCCTTCTTAGTTCCCAAATAACAGAGATTCCAGACTGTACTTTTTGGCAAAGTTATTTGAAACTTTATTTGTCAGCTTTTAGTGTCTACTGGAAAACTCAATTTCAGCACAAAATTTAGAAAGTTCCAACTAGCCCAGCAGCAAGCTAGTCAGGTCGATTGTCTTTAGAAAATACAGTAATTAAATTCAAAATACATTATATTTCTTGGTAATTTCTTCAAATCAAGATACACAGTACAGAAATGACTGGGTGATTTCAAACAAAAGAAAATGGCGATTTTGCAAAGCGAGCAGATTAGGTTTCAGAAAATAGCTCAGAGTTATTCCGGAATGGGTTTACTCATCCCGACAACTGATCTTTTAAAGAGATTACTATCTTAAAGTTTCACCCTCTTCACACCTGTGATTGGCTTTAACTAATTTATAATTCACTCAATTCGACCTTCTGTCAATTTAAGAGATAAATGTCTTGGTGTAATTTTCCAAACTTTGGCTTTCCAATTATGCCTCTAACATTAATTAGATTAACACAGTTTTTGAAAAGTCATTATGACCCTGGCTGACTGTTACCATGAAAACGTATCTGTCCAGGCCTGGGAAGGCATCTGCCTACAATGAAGTCTTTTGTCACTGGCCTTGGATTCTGGCCAGTCTCAAACAACTTGCAAAATATGAACATTTTAAGTCTTATCTGATTAATTCCCAGCTAGTCAGCTGCTCTCACTCGCATGGTTACTATGATTTAGTCAATTACGCTTAATGATTTCTTATTTAAACCTTTTATCTACCTCATCTATAGCTAACCAGAAAATCTGATTTCTATCACATGGCCAACCCACCTAACCTGCACCTCTCGCTAATACGTCCATTTGCTTCCAAATGGGAGTAGATCCTGTCTCAAAGAATTCTCTCCAGTAATTTCCCTACCACTGATGTAAGGCTCACCGGCCTCTAGTTCCCTGGATTATCCTCGCTACCCTTCTTAAACAAAGGAACAACATTGGCTATTCTCTAGTTCTCCGGGACATCACCTGAAAACAGTGAGGATCCAAAGATTTCTGTCAAGACCTCAGCAATTTCCTCTCTTGCCTCCTCAGTGACCCAACAAGCTCCCACTTTGAACTGCTCTTAGCAGTGGCTGAGTGGAGGTGTCAAGGGGTACACTCCAAATAGACACACACAGCACCGACTGATGAGCAGTGTGTCCTGAGGGCCTTGGCAGCTTGGTCACTTTGAATAATTAAAAGCTCAATTCCAGGCAAATAGGGTACATTACCAGGATCGCCCCAGTAGTGGATGAGGCCTCCACAAAGGCTAAAGCTTGCCAACTGACTGGAAGCAGCATTAGGCACTTGTAGAGGGCCCGCAAGGACTCCTGAGCTTGCTCCCCAACCAAAGCCACATGGATCAGGAAACCACAGCTGCGACCGCTAGCCATCCGATGGAGGGGCTGCCCCCCCCCCCCCCCCAGAGTGGCGGTAACCATAGTTTACGTAAACAAAATAGAGTCTCAGTCAGTGGGCAGCTCACGATGACAGTGCCCTCAGTGACTCCACTCCTACAGTGGCATCATCTTTGCCAATGGATTTGCCATCCTGCCAAGGCTGAAGACTCTCTGATTCAACCTGCAACCTCAGGAATCCACACACTGGACAGCTGACTAAGAGCTGGCCACCTCCTGTGAGCTCACGCCATTCCCGCACAGTGCCCAAGAAGTGTATGGTCAGGACCTGGAAATGGTCCCGGCATCAGATTATTTTCAAGGATGCGAAGAATCCATTCTTAGGTTCTCAAGCGGTCTCTTTAATTGCATGGTGGCAGGACGGAGATGCCTCAGGGGAAAAAAGACAAGATCTAAATGTGGAGTTCTTTTTTGTATTGACAGCTTCATTCCAACATTTTCCTTCTAGCTACTAGCCAGTACTGGAAACAAATCTAGCTTGACGTTTTTCGGATTAAAATGTTTATTGAAAGTTGATTTATTGCTTCAGGCAACAGCTGAACAAATCAGTTCCTACAAAATAAACAGAAGTTCAAGTGATCAGCCAGGAACAGCCCTTTGTCACATAAGACAATGGATTGGGCCATGGTGCTCAGCTCTGTGTGAAGCTTCACCTGTTTGACATGACAGTCTCTGCTGCATTTCCTACGCAGAAAGACTGTGGGCTGAGAAGGTGCAGGATTCGCTGGCCTGTTTTCTCTGGGTCCTTTTTCCCTAAGGCAGCTTGACTTTAGGATTCAACTTGCCCCTTCCAATGCCCTTGCAAATAGTCAGCATGCAGAGGTCACAGTGGTCAGCGACTGACTCCCACTATTGTCAGTGTCAATATCCGCCATCTTCAGGTATCGCTTGCAGGTGCTGTAGCAGCCAGGTGAGGAGGGGTGGAATGGCTCACCTCTTTGTCCTCTCCTTGTTTGACCGCAACAGGATTTATGATGGAAAATGATGCATTTGCCAATTCAGTGAGTATGTGTTTACACACTGTAATCATAAAGAAATCATTTGGACAGGTTTTTTGAGTTTAATAAAGAGAGATCAGATTTATTATACATAAATTGGTCTATTAATAAAATACACACCCACTTTCATTTTCACTTTAAGTTCACACGCACACTATTGCAGATTACAGAGTGGTGAAGCAAAGGTTGACCCAATTAGGGTCCATAAAAGTTGAAAGGAATTCACAATCTATAATTTAGTCGATAGTTTATCCAGACTATAGTTTATAGCTTTGACAAAGAGTCATCCTGACTCGAAACGGTAGCTCCCTTCTCTCTCCATGGATGCTGTCACACCTGTTGAGATTTGTCCAGTATTTTCTGTTTTTGTTTCAAATTCCAGCATCCGCAGTAATTTGCTTTTATCGATAGTTTGGCCACTTGGCTGGCTTCAGGCTAAATCCAGTGGTCTTGCTGTTTTAATTCAGTTGGCTTCTGCTTTCAGCATCAAGGCAGTTAAACTGCAGATGGACCTATCGACACTTCTGGACACCGCATTGGAGTTGAATTATTGCTTTAAAATTTGTCTGCTGCACATGGAGAGACACTCAAACAATAGTCCAAAAGCTTGCAAGTTGGGTGGAGACAGGGCCGGCTCAAGGTACCGGCAACTCGGGCAGTCGCCCGGGGTGCCATGTGCTAGGTACCGCGCGTGCGCAGTTGGTCCGGTGCCAACCAGCGCATGCGCGGTGGCCGCCCTCCCTCAGGCCGCCCCGCACAAACATGGCGGATGGATCCAGGTCGCCGGTGGTCACTCCGGCCCCGCTCCCCCCCCCCCCCAAGGGCGCCGAAGTTCAGCTTGCCCGGGGCGCCAGCAACCCTAGGGCCGGCGCTGGGTGGAGAGAGGGGAAACCTCTTGCTCAGCTTCTCAGCTGCTTATCCTCAGCTCTGCTGAGCAAACCTGTGCTTAAAACATACAAAGGGTTGGTTTGTCATTATAGTGATACCATGGTTGTGTTGTAATTCACCGACTGACCACTAGGGGTCTCAGTAGTATATAAGTGAATGCTAAAGTCAGCTGACCTCAGACTGGCTGGAGGACGTTGAAAAGAGGTTGCTTGACATTATTTTACTGATTTTCATCTGTTGTCTTGTGCATAGTTTACCCACAGTTAATGTTAATAAATCATTTAACTTTAGCTACAAGTGTTCTTGTAATATAAATCAGGCATTCCGACAAGAATATTACAGTCACGTGACCACCTTCTCCAGCTGACCAGTAATTAAAACATGATTGTGTATTCCAATTGTAACTTGATGAGGTTAGGGCTGGAAATTCCCCCTCTTAGCCAGGAGGATTCAAGGGATTAGGTTTGATGGCTTGTCTAGATAGTATCTGGACCTTGTGCCAATGTAATAGGAAATTCATATTCCTCTGAGTCTCTGAAGTCATCGTCTTTGATGGGTTTTGAAGACATAGTGGGTGCAATTTAACCACCATGTTGTGCCCGGCATGGATCTGGGCACACTGTTTAAATCGCGTGGCAGGCCAAAATCAAGATTTGCATTGGGCGCAATCAGTTTGCTATTTAACCAGCATGCTCCCAATGGCGAGTTCCAGATCATCCCCAAATATGGTGTGCATATCATTGACCCCAATTAGCATCAATTTCCATCTCATTAGTGAGATTGAAGTTGAATGTAACTACTTCCCAGGAAGTAACCGGTACCCCAGCAAGAAATCACGCAGGTGTTGTTTCGTACTCCTTTTCAAAAACATGAAGCTGTCTCAATGGCTGCTGAGGGGAACTCAGGAGGTGAGTACCCATTTCCATTTTTGGGCATGCAGCTCAAGAACATTGGAGCTGCTGCCCCAATGTTCAGGGTGCGGGGGTGGGGGAGTGGTGGTGGTGGACCCTTCAGAGGTTTGAGCTTGGTTGGGGGACTGAAGCGTTCCGAAGGGACGGGCGATGGCCTCCGTTGCCCTCAGCCAATAGTGTAGAGGGACTTTAGAAGGGTTTCACAGGACGGTGCAACATCGTGGGCCGAAGGGCCTGTACTGTTCTATGTTCTAGGTCAGGGTCACCCCTGTGCTGAGGGGGGGGGGGGGGGGCGGGTTGATGTGCTCTTTGTCTGTGAGATCTTCAAACCATCTTTATATATTGTGGATACCCATACCAGGGGCAACTACAGCTACTGCATGTCATGTCCTACCAAAAACTCCCAGGACACAGCCCTGTTCTTGGTTATATGCTGACGGTCACGTTAACTCCCTTTGACTATCAGCAGCCTCTAGCTTCACAGCTGGAGGTTGTTGCTAATAAGGATTTGGCTTTGATTAGTTGTGAGAGCACTTCACAGCTGCAGGTTGTGTTTGCTGCTTGCTCCTACTTGAGGCTGCAAATGCCAGGAGGCTGCTATTGCTGTTTCCTTCCTTTTTTGTAGCCTGAAAGAAGTACAATTTTTTCCAAGATACCTGGGTCGTGGAACACTGGGCTCAGGGGAACATATGTGTCCAAAAGGCAATCCGGTTTGAAGCAAGAAGATGCTGCGGGACCTGGTGCACATTAATCCAAATGGGCCACCTGATGTCGTCATTCAAGAAATGCATTTGCAGATTGCTGATGCTTTTGTTGCTGATGTGAGTGCTGCATGTAATTGGCACATCACCGCGGGCCATGTGAGAAGGTTTGCACAGCTGTGGCTCCTGGACGTAGAATGGCACTGATATGTGGTACAATTAACCTATCGATGGACAAATCATTTCTACGACAGTTCTGGACATGATAACACATTCTCAGGTTTATCCTCCGTTTCTGTTGAGGAACCTGTGAGGGGTGAAACCGTGTGTTTGTATTTTTGTAGAAATGAGCTGATAAAGCTTTGTATTGGTACCAATATGGAACGGTGATGTTTCCTTGTTGTCCAATGGTCAGTGTGATATGTGGGATGTTATGTAGTTGATTTTCAAATCTTTGTTGCCGTTGACCGTTTAATAAACAAAATATTCTCAAGTGCATTCCCACTGGTACACGTGCTTTGTCTCAGACAATGATTATTGCATCACATTTCAATCAAACTTTAAAAGCCTGAACAGTTTGTTTTACTTCTAGAAGCGTCAGCTCCACTGAGGCAGCATCCAACAATCAAACACTCAAGAGCTGTGCTTGATCATGGACGGCGGCCTGAGCACGGTCTCCCGAATGTTTCTGGCAGGAGTCTGGGGTGTAGGGGCTCCTCTGTGGCTGAGGGTGAGTGTGGAGAGAGAGGTTTTCCAGCACAACTGACTTCGTGGATGGCACTCTGAGAGAAGGCCAGACATGTAAGGGAGGGGGAGGCATGGGGAATTTGTGGGTCCCGGGATGGAAGGTGGTCACTCTCAGAGGGGGAGGCCAACAACGGCCCGAGGTGTACAGGCGTCGTTCATCTTTCGAGGAGATGAAGGACAGCATGTGCCACAGGAGACTGTGTCTCAACAAAGAGACAGTGCGGCACCTGTGCCACGCCCTCACAGACTGGACACTTCGTGGAGGAGGAGGACACCTGTTCCCGGTGGCCATGAAATACTTTTATGCAACCAATTCATTCCAGAACTCGAGCAGGGGCCTGTGCGGCATTTCACAGGCTACAGCCCACAAGCGCATCAGTGAGGGCACGATGCCCTCTATGTCCGGCAGCAGACTAGATCAACTTTGACCTGAACCAAGCCCACCAAGATGTCCGAGCTGCAGGATTCTCCACCATCACCGGGATGCCCCAAGTCCAGGAGGTAATTGATGGCATGCATGTCGCCTTGCCCACACCGGGGCACCAGGGAGTGCCCTTCACTAACAGAAAGGGGTTTCACTGCCTGAATGTTCCACTCATGTGCAACCACCATCTCCAAATCATGTACGTGTGTGCACGATTCCCAAGGAGCCCCCATTTTCTGCAACATGGTATCTATGCCAATGGTCCTCAGTAAAAGGGCATGCTCTTCAGTGCCTCAGCAATGTCCACCTGCATCTTGAACACGTCCCTCAGTGACTGGGACATAATGTCGAGACCTTTAGTCATGGAGGTCACAGTCTGAACCATGCCTTGGACACCACCACTCAAGATGCTGACCCCGCGCTGCAGGTTTTCCACTGCGGTTGCCACACTGGCATATTTGGTTTCAGTGCCACACATTTGTGGTATCATCTCTGCCGCTCGTAGCCTTTGGGACTCCTCCAATCAGCCTTGCAGTTGCTGGAATGTCGCTGACACTCCCTCTTGAATGTTCCGCCTGTGTCCTACCACCTGGAACTCCTCTGGGATAACCTTGCCCAGAGACTCTGCACCTGACTGGGACTCAGCTGAGTCCTGAGATCCAGCAGACCTCTGACTGCTGATTCCCTTGGATCTTCCTGCCTCCACCTGGTGTGCATCAGCAACTGTGTGGTGCTCACCAGGTTGTGCTCCAGGGGCCTGTGCCCCAGAGGCCTGTCCACTAATGTCACCCAATGAGGTGTGTGTCTCTGCACTGCTTGAAGGTGGGGGTGATAACTGTGATGCGTCGATAGTGGTCTCCTTGCAGCTCTCCTCAGAGGTCATTACTTGGGTGGCTGGGGGGGGGGGGGGGGGGGGGGGGGACTCCGGACGGCTCGACCTCATCAGATGAAGTTCCTTCAAGGCGATGGACATGTGGTCAGTGAGAGGGAAGGATCATTTTGTCTGACATAAACAGCTCACTTGAGACAGGTCATCTGTGTGAAAGGGCAGTGGATTCTCACCTCTGCAGTGCAGACCAAACTCGTCATCAGTCATTTCTCTCTCCTCAGTAAACCCCGTGACCTCCAGGGCCCGTTCCTCAGAGGAGTGAGGGCTCGAATCTCTGGTACCCCGGCTCCCACCGTGGCCCTTTCTCACCTATTAGGGGCTATATTCTGCTGTGGGAGGGTTGTTTGAGCTGCATGCTTGATGAATCAGGCAGGTCAATGGTAGGTGGCATGTGCGAGCACCGAAACTGGACAGGAAGGGGTTGTGCTGCTGGGTGCAAGGGGGTGCTGAGGAAGAAGCACGAAGATCCGATGTGGGGAGAGTGTGAGGTGTTATCAGTGATCTGTGGTGGGGGGGGGGGGGGGGGGGGGGGGGGGGGGGGGGGGGGGGGTGGAAATTTGAGGTGTGGCAGCCGCAACTAATGTCAGGAGAGAGGTGGTAACTTACCCTTGCAGCTCCGTGGAGGTCATTGGGTCTTCTTCCTACATTGGACGGCAGTCCTCTTGGTAATGCTGCCTGCACTGACAACCTCTGCCACTGCCTCCCAGGTGGTTTTGGTGGCCTTGCTGCTGGGCCTCCTACCCCCTTATGGGGAACAGGATGTCCCGCCTCACCTTCACAACATCGAGAAGCCTGACCAAGGTCGGCATTGGAAACGCGAGGAGCAGTTCGTGCACTGCCATGTTTGTGTGTTGACTGGGAGTGAATGATGATGGAGCGTTTAAAAGCAGCTCCCCATTGTTAATGGCGAGTTGCTGAGATGCGGGTCTGGTGAATCAGACGGCGAGGCAGCCAGTAATGCGAGATGCTCATGGGGCCTCACTTTCGGCACTAAGGGCGGATTTACTGGCCACCCGCTGTGTGTTTTTCAGTTTGCAGGTAACACTTCAGGTGCAGATCCAGGTACCCAAGTTGAGTGTTTCAGCCTCGAGCACCAATTCAGGCAGTGATTCTAGGCGCCCATCACCCTCTGGATGAAAGGGTTTTGCCTCATGACCCTTTAACACTTCTACCAACCTCCTCAATCTATGCCCCCTGGTAATTGACCTTTCAGCTAGGGAACAGATCTTTCTTGTTTAGACCCTTTGTAATTTTGTAAACCTCAATTCGATCGGTCTTCAGCCTCCACTGTTCGAAGGAAAACAACCCTAACCTATGCAATCGCTCCTCATATCTGCAATTTTCAAGCCCTGACAACATTCTTGTAAGTCTCCTCTGAATTCTCTCCAGAACAATTATGTTGACCAGAACTGGATACAACATTCCAGCTGTGGCCAATCCAGCATTGTATACAGCTCCAACATTACAACCCTGATTTTGTATTCGCCTAATAAAGGAAAGCATTCCATATGTTTTTTTTTAAAACCACCTTATCAACCTGTCCTGCCACTTTCAGGGACCTGTGGATATGCATTCCAAAGTCTCTCACATCCTCCACCCCTTTCAATATCCTCCCATTTATTAAGTATTCCTTTGCTTTGTTTGTTCTTTCCAAATGCATTAATTATCTCACTTCACCAGATTGAAATTAATTTGCCACATTTCTGCTCACTCATTCAAACTATTCATATCATTCTGAAGACAAACGTTATCCTCTTCACTATCAACTACATGGCCGATTCTTCTCATCTGCAAATTTCCCAATCACTCCTCTCACATTTAAGTCTAAATCATTAATATATACAACAAACAACAAAGGCCCCAACACTGAGGCCTGCGGAATGCCATTGGGAAACACTTTCCATTCTAAGATTACAATATATTGACAATGTAAAACTCATTCTCCATTGCTTAGGACAGGACCTAACTCAAGCACTGCACATTAGATTCTTCAGTCGAACACAAGAGAGAAGGGTAGCTGAGATGGCTTCTCATTGCCACCCTTGAGTTTTAATCTTCACCATACCTTTTCCTAAGTGGGCTAAAAAATGTTTTATGCTAAAGGGGGCCACCCACACTCATTGGACAACAGAACCCCTCAGCGAGATGCCAATCCAGTATTTAATGTTCATGAGCAGTATCACTAAATGGACAGTATACTGGCTATTTAATATTCAGTTCTATTTGAAGTCTCAATTGTTCATGGAGCATAACAGACAGTCAAGTCAGTATTGCATGCTTTGCACTGTCACCTAAGACAACGTTTCATCTCTGTATTCTGGTCTCCTACTCGGAAAGGTGTCTGGAATGGGATTTAGCCCCTCAGTTTATAAGTCAGAGGTAAGAATGCCACTCCTCAGCAGCAGACTCACTCTATAATGTAAAGACAGTCTTAAAATAGATGATATAGAACAGAGTACAGCCAATAATGTCATTTAATATTCTGCTTTGCTCTATTTCTTAGTAACTGCTGATGGTGTACTATTTTGGTGGTGATAGAAATAAAAAGTTTTGAAAGCTGCACAACACTTTGTGTCCACAACACTTAGATGTGCCGGCTTGAAGGGCTGAGGCTGTTAGTGATTTCATTTGCATGCAGCCATGCATACTCTTTTGGGCATATCCCTTTATTTGGGCTTCTAAAAATAGCAGAGAAGCAGAGGGGATGTACAGCTATATCTGACTTTTGGATTCTTCCTTTGGGTTTATACTTGTCACCCATCTAACTAATTACTAGAGAAGTAAAATTGCCAATCCACAGAGTTTTTTTTACTAATGTCTTACCGCTCCTAAAAAGAAACATGTATTCAATAAAATTGCACTTTTCAAAATAGTATATTTCTGCCATGTTGTTCGAAGTGTTATATAATAGAGAAGTGATATTTAATAGAGAAAAAAAGAAGAAAAAGACTCAATTTTCAACCAGATATACAGACAGCGCTTTTAAAGGAGTTGATTGACAGAGAACCAACTGGCTTTTCTGCCAGTCTGTTCCTCAGTCAACATTTTAAAGAGCTAGATGATCCGTTTGGTCTGTAAGTTTCAGAATCACTCACAGCTGGCTCCTGTGTATGGTGTTATATATGACGGCATGGTTCGTCCACTGAACTGACCAATTTCACCATTTCTTTTAATGAACAAAATCTAGATTGGTGTTTATAGCTCTATATGTGCATTACAGGCTAAATTATAAACTTGACTTCCTATTTACTCTGTTTAGAACAAAGAACAAATAGAATTACAGTACAGGAACAATCCCTTCGGCCCTCCCAGCCTGCACCAATCCAGATTCTGTATCTAAACCTGTCGCCTATTTTCCAAGGATCTACTTCCCTCTGTTCTCTGCCCGTTCATATATCTGTCCAGATGCACCTTAAATGATGCTATCGTGCCCACCTCTACCACCTCCGCTGGCAAAGTGTTCCAGGCACCCACCACCCTCTGCATAAAAAAAACTTACCACGCACATCTCCCTTAAACTTTCCCACTCTCACCTGGAAATCGTGACCCCTTGTAATTGACACCCCCACTGACTGGACTTCCGGTGACAGCAGGCGGGAGGCAGCCATGCGTTGGATGGCTCCCGTTCGGGAATGGCCTTGTTGTGGATTGATGCCCGGTCCGAGGGGCAGCGAAGACGGTGAAGGCCAGGAGAAAGCACAGGGAAGGGATATGTCGAGGGCCAGTAAAAAAAAGGCTGTGAAAACAGATGAAAGTTCGTCGGGAGTAGAAAGGTCACCACGGGGTCACCAAGGAAAATGGAGGCTGGAGCACCAGGGGAGGTCGCATTGCTTACGGCTGAAGAAATAACTAAGGTGATGGCTGCAAAATTCGAAAGGCAGTTTACAAAATACATGGAGACAATGAGGAAGGAGATAAGTGAGGTTTTGAGTGTGCTGGTGGAGGAGGCGATTTCCCTGGTGGCGAGCGCAGTGGCGGAGGTGCGGAAACAAGGGGAGGCGCTAAAGGAAGTGGAGGAGACATTATTGCAGCACGGTGATCAACTTACCTCGATGGGGAAGGAGATGCTGAAGGTGATGGAGATTAACAAGGATCTGCGAGGAAAAATGGAAGACCTGGAAAACAGATCCAGGCGACAGAATTTGAGGATTGTGGGGCTGCCCAAAGGAGTTGAAGGGCCGAGGCCGACTGAGTATTTTGCTGCGATGCTGGCGAAACTATTGGGGGAGGGGGAGGATCCCTCTCGATATGAACTGGATCGGGCTCATCAGTCGTGGAGGCCTGTACCAAAGGCAAGTGAGCCACCAAGGGTAGTGACTCTGTGCTTCCGTAAGTAGTGTGAAGGAGAAGGTCCTGTGCTGGGCCAAGAAGAAGCGGGTGGTGCAGTGGGCTGGAGCTGGTGTATGTGTATACCAGGACTTTACAGTAGAGCTGGTGATGAGGCGGGCTGCTTTCAACCGGGTGAAGAGGGCACTGTACATTAGCAAGGTGCAGTGCGGCATAATATATCCAGCGAAGCTGAGGGTGACTTACAAGCTCAAGGACTTTTATTTTGGAACGGCGGAAGCAGCGAAGGAGTTTGCAAAGGCAAAACGACTGTGGCAGAACTGAGAATTTGAGAAATGGTCATGTGCCGATGTAACCTCATTACTGTATTTTCTTCTTTTTTTTTTGTTTGTTTCACTGCATGCGGCTGTATGGGCTAAAGGAGCTGATGGTGTATATATTTGGACAATGGAAGTGATGGGACTTTCACTCGAAGTGAGAGCTCTTTGGGGTGCAGGGTTTGTGTGCTAAAAGGGGATTTCTGAGCTTTCCTAGGGCCGGGCAAGGGGGAAAGGGACGCTGGCCGGTTTAAACCGGCTAGTGAGCAGGAGTGAGGTGGGGGGAGGGGATGTGGCTATCAGAGCCTGGCGGAACAGGGTCCGAGTGGTCTAGCCGGGGTGGAACGTTGGGGGGAAGGCACCGAGGTTGGGGGAAGGAGTTTTACAAGAGGCAGTGGACGGGAGGAGTTGGGGGGGGGGGGGGGGGGGGGCGGTTTACAACTCTTGGGTATCATGTGTGGCACTCTTTCAGAGGTTGGACGGCGTTGAGTGGGGGGGGGGGGGGGGGGGGGGGGGGGGAGTGGACTCTATGGTGACCATGGGCGGTCCCGGACTCCTTTCTTCTTTTTCTCCTTTGTTTTTGTTTCCACCGTGGTGGGAGGGCTTGTTTTGTTGGATACATATATTGACAGGTGGGCTGTTGTTTGGGTGGTGGGAGTTGTTATTGTTAAGGGGATTGATTTTGTATTTGACACCCCCACTCTTGGAAAAAGCTTGTTGCTATCCACCCTGTCCATACCTCTCACAATTTTGTAGACCTCAATCAGGTCCCCCCCTCAACCTCCGTCTTTCCAATCAAAACAATCCTAATCTACTCAACCTTTCTTCATAGCTAGCACCCTCCATACCAGGCAACAGCCTGGTGAACATCCTCTGCACCCTCTCTAAAGCATCCACATCCTTCTGGTAATGTGGCGACCAGAACTGCACGCAGTATTCCAAATGTGGCCGAACCAAAGTCCTATACAACTGTAACATGACCGGCTGACTCTTGTACTCAATACCCCATCTAATGAAGGCAAGAATGCTGTATGCCTTCTTGACCACTCTATCGATCTGTGTTGCCACCTTCAGGGTACAATGGACCTGAACTCCCAGATCTCTCTGTCCATCAATTTTCCCCTGGACTCTTCCATTGACCGTATAGTCCGCTCTGGAATTGGATCTTCCAAAATTCCATGTTCCTGTGAAAATTAATGATAGAAATGGCAAGATTAGGGAACCATGGATGACGGGTGAAATTGTGAGACTAGCTAAGATGAAAAAGGAAGCATACATAGGATCGAGGCAACTCAAAACTGATGAAGCTTTGGAGGAATATCAGGAAAGTAGGACGAATCTCAAACGCGCAATAAAGAGGGCTAAAAGGGGTCATGAAATATCTTTGGCTAACAGGGTTAAGGAAAATCCCAAAGCCTTTTATTCGTATGTAAGGAGCAAGAGGGTAACTAGAGAAAGGATTGGCCCACTCAAAGACAAAAGAGGGAATTTATGCGTGGACTCAGAGGAAATGGGTGAGATTCTTAATGAGTACTTTGCATCGGTATTCACAAAGGAGAGGGACAAGATGGATGTTGAGGCTAGGGTTGGATGTTTAAATACTCTAGGTCAAGTTGTCATACGGAAGGAGGAAGTTTTGGGTATTCTAATAGGCATTAAGGTGGACAAGTCCCCAGGACCGGATGGGATCTATCCCAGGTTACTGAGAGAAGCGAGGGTTGAAATAGCTGGGGCCTTAACAGACATCTTTGCAGCATCCTTGAGCACGGGTGAGGTCCCGGAGGACTGGAGAATTGCTAATGTTGTCCCTTTGTTTAAGAAGGGTAGCAGGGATAATCCAGGGAATTATAGATCTGTGAGCTTGACATCAGTGGTAGGCAAACTGTTGGAGAAGATACTGAGGGATAGGATCTATTCACATGTGGAAGAAAATAGACTTATCAGTGATAGGCAGCATGGTTTTGTGCAGGGAAGGTCATGTCTTACAAACCTAATAGAATTATTTGAGGAAGTGACAAAGTTAATTGATGAGGGAAGGGCTGTAGATGTCATATACATGGACTTTAGTAAGGCATTTGATAAGGTTTCCCATGGCAGGTTGATGGAAAAAGTGAAGTCGTATGGGGTTCAGGGTGTACTAACTAGATGGATAAAGAACTGGCTGGACAACAGGAGACAGAGAGTAGTGGTGGAAGGGTGTGTCTGAAAATGGAGACGGGTGACTAGTGGTGTTCCACAGGGATCCGTGCTCGGACCACTGTTGTTTGTGATATACATAAATGACCTCGAGGAAGGTATAGGTGGTCTGATTAGCAAGTTTGCAAATGATACTAAGATTGGTGGAGTTGCAGATAGCGAGGAGGACTGTCAGAGAATACAACAAAATATAGATAGATTGGAGAGTTGGGCAGAGAAATGGCAGATGGAGTTCAATCCAGGCAAATGCGAGGTGATGCATTTTGGAAGATCAAATTCAAGAGCGGACTATATGGTCAATGGAAGGGTCTTGGGGAAAATTGATGTACAGAGAGATCTGGGAGTTCAGGTCCATTGTACCCTGAAGGTGGCAACGCAGGTTGATAGAGTGGTCAAGAAGGCATACAGCATGCTTGCCTTCATCGGACGGGGTATAGAGTACAAGAGTTGGCAGGTCATGTTACAGTTGTATAGGACTTTGGTTCGGCCACATTTGGAATACTGCGTGCAGTTCTGGTCGCCACATTACCAGGAGGATGTGGATGCCTTGGAGAGGGTGCAGAGGAGGTTCACCAGGATGTTGCCTGGTATGGAGGGTGCTAGCTATGAAGAAAGGTTGAGTAGATTAGGATTGTTTTCGTTGGAAAGACGGAGGTTGAGGGGGGACCTGATTGAGGTCTACAAAATTATGAGAGGTATGGACAGGGTGGATAGCAACAAGCTTTTCCCAAGAGTGGGGGTGTCAGTTACAAGGGGTCACGATTTCAAGGTGAGAGGGGGAAAGTTTAAGGGAGATGTGCGTGGAACGTTTTTTACGCAGAGGGTGGTGGGTGCCTGGAACGCTTTACCAGTGGAGGTGGTAGAGGCGGGCACGATAGCATCATTTAAGAGACATCTGGACAGGTATATGAACGGGTGGGAACAGAGGGAAGTAGGCCTTGGAAATAGGAGACAGGTTTAGATAAAGGATCTGGATCGGCGCAGGCTGGGAAGGCCGAAGGGCTTGTTCCTCTGCTGTAATTTTCTTTGTTCTTTGTACTACCTTTGAGGTCCTACTTTTTAAATCGATCTCCTAACTCCCTAAATTCTGATTGTAGGACCTAATCCCGTTTTTTTACCTGTATCGTTGGTGCCTGTATGCAGCACGACAACTGGCTGTTCACCCTCCCCCTTCAGTCTGTCCTGCAGTTGATCGGAGACATCCCTGACCCTTGCACCCGGGAGGCAACATACCATTCGGGAGTCTCGTTTTCGACCACAGAAACGCCTGTCTACTCCCCTATGACTATAGCCCTGCCAGTCTTTTTCCCGCCCTTCTGTGCAGCAGAGCCAGCCACGGTGCCATGAGCCTGGCTACTACTGCCTTCCCCTGATGAGTCATCTCCCCCAACAGTATCCAAAACGAAATACCTGTTTTGAAGGGAGATACTCACCGCTCGACTCTGTAGCTCCGCCCACCCCAACAGCTGAATTCCCTCCGAAAAGACTCAAATCCGTGAAGCAGCTAGTTTAAATACGCACTGCTCGACTCTGTAGCTGCGCCCACTCCAACAGCTGAATTCCTGCCGAAAAGACGCATTCAGGAATAATAAAGAAACGAATATATGACCTGCTCAATAAATCAGTTCAGCTATTAGCTAGCTAATGATATTATACATCCCAATTGTTGGTGCCCACAGGTGACTGGATTGAATTTGTAGCACTGAAATTGAGTGCTGCCATCATCTTCAATCATGATAGTACAAGTACAAAAGACAGTAATCCTCTACATTCAGCCTTAATTCTGCACAATGGTCAAAATGTGTCTCTGA
Organism: Scyliorhinus canicula; assembly: GCF_902713615.1. Classification (NCBI taxonomy): domain Eukaryota; kingdom Metazoa; phylum Chordata; class Chondrichthyes; order Carcharhiniformes; family Scyliorhinidae; genus Scyliorhinus; species Scyliorhinus canicula. The sequence continues at coordinate 37,462,820 of NC_052156.1, read as the reverse complement.
TCATTACCTGGGCTTAGCCAGAAAACCTCTTCTGAGCTAATGGAGGCTCTCTGTGTTAAGCCTGCCCACCACCTCTGCTCCAGACACCCACAGCCTTGTCTAATGTTTCCTAAAACAGCTCATTTTCAACCCACTCCCACTCTTCATCCAACCATTTTTATATGGCTAAAAAAGTGTAAAACATATTTAGTACTGTCACACCCTATTTTGAATATGGTCAGAACCAAAGATTTCTTGTAAAGAAAATAGCACCAACTAGGGAGGAAATGGGAACAAGCATTTTAGCACAAGTACATATTTCAACCCATAAATGCAGAAAATACAGGTTTGCGTTGTTACAAATTGCTACCTTTTCACATTGCAAATATTTGTTCTTATTCCTTTTTGAAATGTTCAGTATTATCACCATGTCTTGATAAGTTTCAAAGCTTTAGCCCACACAATTAAAAACATTTTTGAAACTGTGTCTGGCACCAAAATACCTGATATTTTTAATACATTTTTGTTAAGGAGGAGCTCTTTCTCATTTATGTTTATAAATACAGTATGGTTTATGTCATCAATGTTAATGCATTGTCAATTGTTTCATTGTATAAAGCTTTGTTTGGAAGCTTGAGCAAGTATTTTGCAAGGCAGGTTACGAGAGGCAAATATCCTTTTAAAGTGTTTCAGTCTACCAGACAGCATTTTCAAACTTGTAATGACATTAGGGTATTGTAGTGAAATTCAATAGCAGATATGACGCACATCCTCCACCAGCAATGGTATTGATGTTTTATTTATGGAATTATTCTTATCCGCTTGGCTAGGAGTGCTAAAGTTATCTTAATGCATACGGGCTACTTTGGGAAGTTCTTCAGGCAACAAGCAATGATGCACCGGATAAAAGCAAAAACAAAGGTTCATTTGAAAATCATAACTCAGGATTTTATTGCCGGCTGCTTAACATCACAGAGTGAGTTCAGCAATCTCCAGCATTAACATAATGTTTCAAGCAAAAATTTGAAAACTTAAAACGTTGCTTTAGGCCTCTCTAATTTAAATATTAGGTGGAAAAAGCTCCATTAGTGTTTTTCCAGACAACTAAAACCATTTAACCTGTTTATACAGTTTTAAGTAATTGCACATTAATCCAATCCCATTAAATACTACTCCAACCGAAAATGATGCATTTCCATTTATTTCTTTTCAAGACTTTAACAATGTAATTATATATCTCAGTTAACTGCACAACAGAAAGATGACTGAAGAAGTTGCTCATTACAATATTAGGCACTGAAGCTGGGCTCTGTCAGTACACACTATTCTGTATAATAAATGTCAGGCCCCATGACACTGAGGGCCTACATATTTGTTGTATCCCTGACCCTGAAAATTTACCTAACATGTTGACGGCGCCCACATTGTGTTGTCAATGCCAGAACAGATTTGCAGTTATTCAGCACTCATGAAGCCAGCCGGACGTCTGGTGCGGCATTTAGCGGAGCAACCGCACGCGGATGAACTCCCGCTGGGAATCACGATTTCCTTCCGGTTTTTTTTTCACAGCACGAGGATGCGGAATAGGTGTCAAACCAAACACCAAAAGAAGAAAGAAATAACTTTAAAATCGAAGGACACGAGGGCATCGAAGCAAAGAAAATGGCAGCGGAGGCAAGCTCAGTGCCAGGGGACACATCTCATAACCGTTAAGATTTTTGGCGGCTGAATTACAGAAGCTGCGCCGAGAGGTTGTGGAAGATCACGAGCAGGTGATCCGAGGCGCCCTGGCCAAGGTAGACGAGGTAGTGAAGCAGCAGGGTGCGGAGCGGCAGGAGGTAGAGGTTGAGGTAGGGGTTGCCCAGTTGAGGTAGAGCGACCACATTGCTTGCTTGGAAGTGAAGATGGCGACCGATAATAAAAGTCTGACGGCTTTGGAAATCGGTCGAGAAGACAGAATTTGAGGGCGGTTGGGTTGTCGGAGGGGTTGGAGAGCCCAAGCCCGATGAAATTAATGGTGCAGGTTCTCTGGAAGATGGTGGGGGCCCCTCCTGAGGTGGATCGTGCCCGTTGGTCACTGAGGCAGAAGCCTCGTGCTGGGGAGCCACCTTGAACGTTTGTGGTCCAGTTCCACAGTTATCAGGAAAAGGGAAACAAATCTTAAGATGGGCAGAAGAACACCGGAACAACAGATGGGAAGGCCACGGGGTGTGAATATATCAAGATGTCAGTTCAGGGCTTGCCAGCGGGGGAAAGGGGGTTTAGTTCTCTGGTGACTGGAGACCTTTCTTTGCCGATCTGCACTGGAGGAGCTGGTGGCCATCTTGGGAGGGTCTGATGTCGACCCTTCCTGGAGGGTTGCTGGACTGCCTCACAGGACGGGAATGACTGCATCCGGTGGAGGAGGAGGAGGTGGACATCCCACCATATGGCTCGTCACATAGAATGTGAGGGGGTTAGGTGGCCCTGTTAAGAGATTCAGGGTGTTTACGCACCTTAGACCTTGAGGGCTGGTGCGGTGCTGTTGCAAGAGACCCATTTGCCAGTTAGTGGCCACGCAAAGTTACAGAGGGACTGGGTGAGACAGGTATTACATTCAGGGCATGATGGCAAAGCCCAGGGGACTGAGATCCTGATCAACTGGAGGGTAGCCTTTTCAGCACGGAGGATTTTGATGGACCGGAATGGGAAATATATCATGGTCAGTGGACTGTTAGCAGTATCCTAGTCAGTGGGCTGGTAGTGCTGGTCAATGTATATGCCCCAAATTGAGATGACACAACTTTTATCAATAGGTTGCTGTAGCTGATCCCGGATTTGAATTCAACTGATCATGGATGGGGACGTCAATTGTGTTTTGGACCCCGACTGAATAAATCGAGATCCTAAGGTAAGACGTTCTGGGATGGTAAATACTCTTTTTTTAAAATAAATTTAAAGGACCCAATTTAATTTTTCCAATTAAGGGGCAATTTAGCATGGCCAATCCACCTACCCTGCACATCTTTTGAGTTGTGGGGGCGAAAACCACTCAAACACGGGGAGAATGCAAACTCCACATGGACAGTGACCAAGGGCCGGGATCTTGGCGCCATGAGGCTGCAGTGCTAACCACTGCGCCACCGTGCTGCCCTGGTAAGCGCTCTGTTGACCTTCATGGAGCAGGTGGGGGGGGGGTACTGACCCGTGGAGACATTTTGCACCCGGGGGAGAAGGATTTCTCCTTCTCTCAGGTCCAGCAGGTCTATTCTAGGATTGACTTTTCGTTGTCGGTAGGTCCTTGCTGCCGGGAGTCGGGATACTCAACAATGGTGATCTCTGATCACGCCCTGCATTATTGTTGGCTCAGGCTCCACTCAGTGCCCACTTTGGAGGTTTGATACTTTGTTGTTGGTAGATAAAAACTTTTACGAGATGATCAACTCTGTAATCGAGGAACATTTGAGCTTTAATAGGAGTGAGGAGATTTCCCCTTCAATGATATGGGAGACGTTGAAGGTGGCTGTTAGAGGGGAGATTATCTCCTTTAAAGCACATAAAGAAAAGAGCGAAAGGGCAGAGAGGTAGAGGTTGGCAGATGCCATCTGAGAGTTGGACCACCAATATTCAATGAAGCAGACACCAGAATTGCTGGCCAGCAGGAAGAATCTACAGTTGGAGTTTGGGTTTCTATCCACGGACAGGTCGGAGGATTTTGCAAGGAATAGACAATTATGGGTTTTGTGTTATCCAATCTGTTATATTATTATTAGACGGCAAATATCGAAAAGGTGTGTGGTGGTATAGAGGGTTGGAGTCTATGTGGGGGGAATGATTGTAAAGATACCAGCTTGAGGGCATTGGTTACAACTCCACTTCTGTTTTCCCCAATGAAATGGACTGCTAATCCGGTAGTGGGGGCAACCTTGAAAATAGGGGGACAATTTAGACAGCACTTCAAACTGGGACCTGCTTCATGCCTGTCTGTAACACCGGCAACCTTAAGATCCCAAAAATAACCACCTTGGCATGGCTCCAAGTCAACCTCAAGAATTCCCGACATGGTGCTGAAGAGGGAGAACCAAAGGTTCATGAACCCAGGGCAGGACCAGAACATGCGTGTGTGATGGGCAGGTTCCCCAGAGCCCTGCTTGCACCTATCCCCTACGTCTGCAAAAACCCCACTCATTCGTACCCTGGTCAAATGCACCCTATGAACCACCTTGAATTGTATCAAGCTGAGCCAAGCGGAAAGAGAGGTAGCGTTGACTCTATACAGAGTGTCACTACACTCCTCAGCCTTAAGTTTCTGGCCCAATTCCTCCTCCCATTTAAAAAAAAATTTGTCCAACAGGACCTGATCTGTCAACATCAGCTGACCATAGATCTCTGACACCACTCCCTCCCCTGCACTTACTGCCGAAAAAACTTTCTTCATCGTTGAGGGAGGAGGGGCCAGAGGGAAGGAAGGAAACTCCTTGTGCGCAAAGTTTCGTACCTGGTAATATTGAAACCGGTTAGCTACTGAAAGCTTACCCCGCTCCAGCCACTCCTTAAAACTCAGGAACCTACCATCAACAAACAGATACCCAAACCTTTCCAACCCCATCTCCTTCCAAACCCCGAAGGACAAATCCAAAACCGTCGGCACAAACGATGGTTCCCACAGATTGGGGCCAACATTGACATAGGGCCTAGTTTGAAGTGCCATCTAAATTGTCGCCATATTTTCGGGGTGGCCCCCACCATTGGATTAGCAGTCCATTTCATTGGGGAAAATGGAAGTGGAGCCGTAACCAATGCCCTCAAGCTGGTATCATTACAATCATTCCCCCCACATAGACTCCAGACTTGTTTGGCTAGAGATCTTCATTCCCGCCCAGTGCAGCAACTTGGTTCGGCGACCTGATGGAATTTGTACACTTAGAAAAAAAAATCAAGTCTCTAATGAGAGGGTCGGCTGAAAGATTCTGCCTCCGATGGCAGCCTTGGATTTCCTGTTCAGAGAGTTGGTCACCATCAGATGTTTGGGAAGGGGGGTGCGGAGGGGATTGGTTGTTGTTTCGTTTGGGGTTGTGGGGGGTGGATGGAAAGGTTGGAATACTGTTAACTATTGTACATAAATGATTGTATTGGTGTTATTCTGGAAAATTATTTACAAAATAATATTTTTTTGAAATCGGGAGGACGGGCTGGGCGGCAGAGGATATTTTTCTTTTTTTCTATATTGTACGAGTCTAGCTGAATATTTTATCTGTTTGCAAGCTAAAAATTTCCATTAAAATATTTATACTCATGGAGCCAGCCTATTGGGTTTTCTTTTTTTAAAGTGGTATTCTTTGTTATAACTTACAGTTTATTTTCGCAATTAAATATTTAAGTTCCACGTATTTTCCTAAGGTTCCACCAACTCTCTCATCTGACGAGATTTGCCAAGGGAAACAGAGCTCACATAGCAGCTGTGTACAGATTGTGAAGTGAGAAGATGGCCATCAGTGGAGGCATCGAGAGTTTAGGGGGCATAGTTTCAAAATAAGGGGTCTCCCCTTTAAGACAAAGATGAGGAGGAATTGCTTCTCTCAGCAGGTCATTAAACTTTGATATTCCCGACCCCAGAGAGCTGCGGAAGCTGAACCATTGTGGACATTCAAGGCTGAGTTAAGACAGGTTTTTTCTTCTCTACAAGGAATCAGGGGTGACAGGCAAGAAAGTGGAGTTAAGGCCACAATCAGATCAGCATAATCTTACTGAATGGTGTAGTAGGCTCGAGGGACCAAACTAACTCATACTTCTATTTCTTATGTTCTTGTGTTGTTATGTTTACACCTTACGTGCACAACAATAGCCATTGAGGTTTACAGCATGAAAACAAGCCCTCCGGCCCAACTTGTCCATGCCGCCCAATTTTTACCAATAAGCTTGTCCCAATTGCCGGCTTTTGGCCTACAACCCTCTTTACCCAGCTTTCCCGCATAACTGTCTAAATGCTTTTTAAAAGACAAAATTGTACCTGCCTCTACCACTGCCTCTTGCAGCTCATTCCAGACACTCACCACCCTGTGTGTGAAAATATTGCCCCTCTGTATCCTTTTGTATCTCTCCCCTCATCTTAAACCTACACCCTCTAGTTTTAGACTCTCCTACTTTTGGGAAAAGATGTTGACCATCTACCTGATCTGTACCTCTCATTACAACAACAATATCAATAACAACAATAATCTTTATTGTCACAAGTAGGCTTACATTAACACTACAATGAAGTTACTGTGAAAATCCACTAGTCACCACATTCCAGCGTCTGTTTGGGTCCACAGATGGAGAGTTCAGAATATCCAATTTATCTAACAGCATGTCTTTCAGGACTTGTGGGAGGAAACTGGAGCCCCCGGAGAAAACCCACGCAGACACAGGGAAAACATGCAGACTCCGCACAGACAGTGACCCAAGCTGGGAATCGAACCTGGAACCCTGGTGCTGTGAAGCCATAGTGCTAACCACTATGCTACTGTGCTGCCCTTATTTTATAGACCTATAAGTTCACCCTTAAGCCTCAGGAAAAAAGTCCCAGTCTATCCAGTCTCTCCCTCTAACTCAAGCCATCAAGTCCCGGTAGCATCCTAGTAAATCTTTTCTGCACTCTTTCTAGTTTACAAATATCCTTTCTATAATAGGGTGACCAGATCTGTGCACAGTATTCCAAGTGTGAATCTCACCAACTCCAATGTCTTGAACAATTTAAGCAAGACGTCCCAACGCCTGTCTTCAATGTTCCGACCAACGAAACCAAGCATGCTGAATGCCTTCTTCACCACCCTGTCCACTTGTGACTCCACTTTCTAGATCTTTGTTCTATAACTCTCCCTAACACCCTACCATTAACTGAGTAGGTCCTTTCACGATTCAATCTACCAAAATGCATCACCTCATATTTATCAAAATTAAACTCCATCTGCCATCCATCGGCCCACTGCCCAGTTGATCAATATCCCATATCAATCCTAGATAACCTTCTTCACTGTCAGCTATGCCACCAATCTTGATGTCATCTGCAATGTGCTACTCTTTTGCTGCCAATCAGAGATATAGGCCAAAGCATTTGCATTTCCATATGTGGAAGGGTATCTGCATGAATAATACAATTTAAGAGAACATCTGTGGCAAACCTGAGCACACTTTTGCAGCTAGATCTTGATGCCAGTTCAAGCATACACATTGTTAGTGGTCAAGGCTTCCTTGAACTGTATGGAGCTGGGTCATTCCAAGAAACATCAGGATATATGTGACAATATCACATCTGAAATGACACTTGCATCATGCAGGTGATACGTGAAAGTTATGCGAACCTGAGATTTCATTACTTTCACCCTGAATAAGTGTTCACAAGCCTGTTCACAAGAATCCTAACTCATTACCTAAAAGGGTTAGAGCTAAATAGCATACAATGAGACACCAGAATCTTGGTGCATCATGTCATTGGGATCCTGAGCTAAGCATTCAAATGTCTTTGCCCAGCAAGTGGAATCTGTGCAGCCAGACCAAGCTGTTGTGCCTTATACAATTTCACTCTACAAAAGATAGATCATGGAAAGGAGGAAGAGCAGTCTCACATTTCACACAATTTTACATTATTTGCATTCAACAACATTCATTTGTACTCATTCTACATCATTTGCACTCCAAAGAGATCATTTAGCCATCATTTGACATCAATTGTGATGAAAAGCAATCAATTAATTGTTGTTTGACATCACAAGTTGCAATTAACTGACATCATTGTCATCAATTGTTACCAAACCACAGCATTCAAACATTTGCAATTAGCAAAATTAATTATCGTAAGCATTCTGACACAAAAACAATCTTAGTGTCCTCCATATTTCTCAATTTTTATGAATTTCTATAACTTCAAACATCCTAAAACTGAGTTAATGTTAGTGTTATAACCTGCCTGATTACTACTGGCTGGGGACTCATGGCAATCCCGGAGTTATGTCTGGTGGCCAGGCCTCCACGCCAACATTATAAAGGTGGCCCAAAACTGCTCCATTGCCAGGTGCAAATGGTGATGGCCTGCAGCAAAACAGGTTCGATGCCCTCCTTCGCCACTCTTCGGTGGATTCCTTGGACCCGGCTTGGGTCACTGTGCGGAGTCTGCACGTTCTCCCGTGTAGGGTGCTCTTTCCAATAGCCGGTGCAGACTCGATGGGATGAATGGCCTCCTTCTGTCCTGTACATTCTATGAAATTCTATGAAATAGCAAATCCCAGTGTCAATGCCACCCTTCCACTACTCCACTCTCCCAGATAAGTTTGCTGATCTAATGGGTCGGATCTCGAACAACGATGAGTCAGAGTACAGGAGGGAGATAGAGAACCTAGTGGAGTGGTGTAATGGCAACAACCTCTCTCTCAATGTCAGCAAAACTAAAGAGCTGGTCATTGACTTCAGGAAACAAAGTATCATACACTGTCTGCACCAATGGGCCGAGGTGGAAATGGTTGACAGCTTCAAATTCCGCGGTATGCACATCACCAACAATCTGTCCTGTCCACCCACGTCGATGCTACGACAAAGAAAGCACAACAGCGCCTGTACTTCCTCAGGAAACTAAGAAAATCCGGCATGTCCACATTGACTCCTACTCTCCCCCTTCCCCACTGCCCCAAGGCCCTCAAACGATGCCTGGGGTTCTTCTCGTACTATGCACAGTGGGTCCCCAACTATGCGGACAAGGCCCACCCACTCATTCACTCCACCGTTTTCCCACTGACGGCCGAGGCTCACCAGACCTTCAACTGTATCAAGGCCGACATCGCCAAAGGCCGCAATGCACGCGGTCGACGAGACGCTCCCCTTCCAAGTCGAGAGCGATGCATCAGACGTCGCTCTGGCTGCCACCCTCAACCAGGCAGGCAGGCCCGAGGCATTCTTTTCACTCACCCTGCATGCCTCTGAAATTCGGCACTCCTCCATCGAGAAGGAGGCCCAAGCCATCGTAGAAGCTATGCGACATTGGAGGCATTACCTGCCGGCAGGAGATTCACTCTCCTCACCGACCAACGGTCGGTTGCCTTCATGTTCAACAACACACAACGGTGCAAGATCATAAATGATAAGACCTTGAGGTGGAGGATCGAACTCTCCGGTCTACAATTAGGAGATTTTGTATCGCCCCAGTAAGCTCAACGAGCTCCTCCCCGATACCCTATCCCGAAGTACATGTGCCAGCGCACAAGTGGACCAACTCCGGACCCTACACAACGATCTCTGTCACCCAGGGAGTCACCCGGTTTTTTCAATTCATAAAGGCCCACAATCTGCCCTACTCCATTGAGGAGGTCAGGGCTATCACTAGAGACTGCCAGGTCTGCGAGGAGTGCAAACCGCACTTCTACCAGCCAGACCGAGCGCACCTAGTGAAGGCCTCCCGCCCCTTTGAACGCCACAGCGTGGATTTCAAGGCGCCCCTCCCCTACACCAACCAGAACACATACTTCCGTAATGTGGTCGGCGAATACTCCAGATTCCCCATCGTCGTCCCATGCCCCAACATGACGTCTGCCACCGTCATCAAAGCACTCCACACCATCTTCGCTCTGTTCAGTTTCCCCATCTACGTCCACAGCGACCGGGGTTCCTCATTTATCAGCGATGAGCTGCGCCAGTACCTGACCAGCAAGAGCATCGCCTTGAGCAGGACGACCAGCTACAACCCCTGGGGAAACGGGCAGGTGGAGCGGGAGAATGGGACGGACTGGAAGGCCATCCAGCTGGCCCTACAGTCCAAGAATCTCCCGGCCACCGGCTGGCAAGAGGTCCTCCCCGACGCCCTTCACTCCATTCGGTCGCTCCTTTGCACTGTGACTAATTAAACTCCCTATGAACATCCCCTTGCCTTCCCCAGGAAGTCCACCTCCGGGGTTGCGCTCCCAACATGGCTGGCAGCTCCAGGACCCGTTCTCCTCTGCAAACACGTGCGGCTCCACAAGGCGGACCCGTTGGTTGAGAGGGTACAGCTACTCCATGCAAACCCGCCTACCCGATGGCCGCCAAGACACAGTCTCCCTCAGCGACCTGGCACCTGCTGGGTCCCCACACTACCCTCCCCCCCCCCCCCCAACCCCCTTCTGCCCCGGCGCCACCCTCCCCCCAGCGCATCTCACCACAGCCCCCACTCCAGGACGATCCATCCTCCCCTTGGTCCCACCCGGGGATGAAGATGAGGTCTGAGGTCGACACGCTCCCGGAGTCACCGGCGACCGAACCGACACATGCATCGCCACCGGGACTGCGGTGCCCGCAACGGAGGATCAAGGCGCCCGATCGTCTGAATTTGTAAACTTTTCCTAAAATGTTAACCTAAGTATGTAAATAGTCTTCCACCACCCCCGCTGGACTCTTTTTTAACAGGGGGTGAATGTGGTAGTCACCACTGTTGTAGATATATCACATATGAGGTGTAATACGGTAAGGCTCCTGTACTACAGGTACAGGGGTAGATCCCTGCCTGCTGGCTCCGCCCAGTAGGCGGGGTATCAATGTGTGAGTTCTCCGAGCTGCAGCCATTTCGGCAGCAGCTGCGGGAGGCTACACTTTTCTGCTTAATAAAGCCTCGATTACACTCTACTCTCGTCTCGTCGTAAATGATAGTGCATCACTGGGCTCATCCGTCAGGTAGCGATCGTTGGTCTTGAACTTAGCTGGCTGTTCCTGCTGCAATTGGGTAGGCACAGGCCGAATCCAAGAGAGACAGAACACATGGCTGTGCTTTCTTTTATCCCTCTGGGATTTTGTGCTCTTTGGGGCGGTCCTTAACCTTGGACCCAATAGTTCGACAGGGCTCTGATCACTCTCTTCGATTTTGGCCAATAAAGGGGCGGGTGCCTTGGTAGCTGGGTGGGACCTTAGCGGTCATTGACCTTGGCAGTTGTGCTTTCTGAGCAAGGGAGTAGCGCCAATCAGTCTGCGGCTGTGCCGGTTGCTTGATTGGAGTTCTATTGTCCTGGGAAAATGGGCCATTGAAATGTAAACGAGCGGGGGCATTCGATCACGTCTGGTTACCTGTGTTTTATGGGTTGGCCATAATTTCCATGGTCCTTTGCAGGTAGCCATCCTAGATGGCCACATTTGGGAAAGCAGGGAGCATAATAAAAGATGCCTCCCACCCGGGTTATTCTCTCTCCTAACCTCTTCCATCGGGCAGGAAATACAAAAGTCTGAGAACATGCACTAACTGATTCAAAAACAGCTTCTTCCCTGCTATTGCCAGATTCCAGAATGACCCTCTTATGGACAGAACTGCTGTCTCCACACATCTTCTCCACTGAGTAGTATTGCACTCCGTATGCTTCATCCGATGTACAACAGCGCCTATACTTTTCAGGAAACCAAGGAAATTCAGCATGTCCACATTGACTCTTACCAACTTTTACAGATGCACCATAGAAAGCATCCTATCTGGCTGCATCACAGCCTGGTATGGCAACTGCTCGGCCCAAGACCGTAAGAAACTAGAAAGAGTCGTGAACGCACGTTCTCCCCGTGTCTGCGTGGGTTTCACCCCCACAACCCAAAAATGTGCAGAATAGGTGGATTGGCCACGCTAAATTGCCCCTTAATTGGAAAAAATAATTGGCTAATCTAAATTTATAAAAAAAAAAAAAAAAAAAAAAAAAAAAAAAAAAAAAAGAGTCGTGAACACAGCCCAGTCAATCACACGATCCCGCCTCCCATCCATTGACTCTGTCTACACCTCCTGCTGCCTTGGGAAAGCAGGCAGCATAATCAAAGACCCCTCCCACCCGGCTTATTCACTCTTCCAACTTCTTCCATCAGGCAGGAGATACAAAAGTCTGAGAACACGCACTAACAGATTCAAAAACAGCTTCCCTGCTGCTACCAGACTCCTCTTATGGACTGAACTGATCTCTTCACCCATCTTCTGTACGGGGTAGTACTGCACTCTGTATAAAAGCAAATTACTGCGGATGCTGGAATCTGAAACCAAAGAGAAAATGTTGGAAAATCTCAGCAGGTCTGGCAGTATCTGTAGTGAGAGAAAAGAGCTTACGTTTCGAGTCAAGATGACCCTTTGTCAACGCTCTTTTCCCCTCCAGATGCTGCCAGACCTGCTGAGATTTTCCAGCATTTTCTCTTTGACTGCACTCTGTATGCTCACCATGTGTCCATGTATTTATATTGTATATTTTGTGTTTGCCCTCTGTATTTTCTTTTCATGTGTGGAATGATCTAACTGAACTACGCAGAACAATACTTTTCACTGTAGCTTGGTACACGTGACAAACAAATCCAATCAAGATCACAGCGTTTTCTTCCATCTATTTCCCACCACGAGTAATATTCTCCCAACCATCCATCCTGACTCCTCCCCCCAGATTCCAGCAGTTTTCTTCCCATCTCCCCTTCTCTTTTCCCTTCTCTACTTCCCCATCCTCCTCATCATCCCCCTCTCTCTTCCACCCCCACCACTCTCTCAACATTTCTCTTTCTCCTCCTTCTCCCTTTTCTCCCCTCCTCTTTTCTCACCCTTTTCTTCCTCTTCCCATCCCTCTTTCCCAACCCCTCTCTCCAACTCCTCTTTCTCCACATCTCCTCCATCGTCCTCCCCGATGCCCTCTTTCTCCCCATTTCTTCCTCCCATTTTGCTGCACTTATCCCACTCTCCCCACCCCGCCTCTCTCTCTCTCTCTCTCATTTCTTGGAGCGCTAAGTCATGGGACCGGCCGGAACTAAACATGATGGTGAAAGGCGTGTGCTGCAGCTACCCAGACAGTGTGAACCAGCAATGGTGACAGGAGGAGGTGGATGTTCAGATTGGGGAGGACAAGGGGTGTGTAGAGAGTTGAAGGTGAGGCAGAAGCGAGAGCCCAAAGTTTGACAGGGGCCCAAGGCCCGAAGCTTGGCTGGGGCAAAGGTTTGGCAGTGGGGGGAGAGGCCCCGAGATTTGGGGTGGGCATGTAGGCCCGAGACTGGGGGCAATGAATTAAATGAATGAAGAACTGATGGGGATCTGGTGGTGCACTCAAGCGCGTATAGTGGAAAGACGTTTGGACTAAATGAAAAACTGAATAAATTCAGAAATTATGTAATGAATGAATTTTCTTGGGCGGGATCCACCGTCCCGCCACACCCGTTTGTTGGTGTGGCACACCCCCACCAGCAGCAAGGTTTTCCGTCCCAGCAGCCAGCCAATAAGGTTTCCCATTTTGGGCATTCCGTATGCCATCAGGAAATCCGCGGACGTGAGTGCTCTGGCGGCAAAACAGGAGGATCCCACCAATCGAGAATCTAGCCCATGTCTTTTTCAGTGCTGGCTATTGATCACATTTGATGTCTTTGAATGCACTTGATGCTTTTGAGCACCTATGATGTCAAAGATGGCAGGCTGAATTCTCTGCCGTCGGGATACTCCATTTTGCCGCAGTCCAGGGGTTCCCCGATGGCGTGGGGCTGTCCCACAATAGGAAACCCCATTGACCCACTGGCGAAACGGAGAATCCCGACAGTGTGCTGAACGAGAAATCTGGTACGGCGGGACGAGAAACTCGTTCGGCAAAACATTGCTGATCGTTAGTGTTGGAACTGTACTGCAATAGAGTACATGCTTTGTGTTGATAATCAAGAGTAGTTGCCCTTAACTGGGGGAAGTACTTGGGTTTTATTACCAGGGTATAAAGGGTGTTCACATGGCGTGTTGTGGGAAATTGGAAGAACCTGTGTCTTTACTTTGCAGGCTTCAAAATAAATCTGTTTTAGGGTAGAACCTGGCTTCAGACTTGTTCTGTCCTCAACATATAAATATTGGATTTAACATGGTTGCAGGAGATGAACATTAAGCTTGAGTGATTGTTTATTGAATGAGGAGTTTTTGCCTCTATCCTCTGAGAGAAAAAGAAGTATACCTCTCCTGACAACCTCAGCTACAAATGGTGGAAGGACAATGCAAAATCTCAGGCTTTGACTATCCACCATTTCTTCAGAGGCTGAACCATATCAGCAATGGAAAAATGAAGTTAAAATGAGGACACAAGTTACCTCACTACGCAGAGGAAGCAACGTGCAGTCTTAAAATTCGGAATAAAATACTTTCAGGATTGGCTGTAGATGACTTGGACATCAAAGAGAAATTAACACTTCTATTACAGTTTTTGGATAGGTGTTACAAAACAAATGATTAGTTGGAAACAATGAAGTATGTCAACTTTTGATAGATTTAAGAAAACATGATCAGTCCAGTGAGGAGTATATTATCGACTTTGATAAACAAAATTTAAAAATTTAAATCGCCTTTATTCTTACAAGTAGGCTTACATTAACACTGCAATGAAGTTACTGTGAAAAGCCCCTAGTCGCCACATTACAACACTTGTTTGGGTACTTAGAGGAAGAATTCAGAATTCTCAGCTGGTACGGAATCGAACCCACGCTGCTGGCCTTGTTCAGCATCACAAACCAGCTGTCCATCCCACTGAGATAAACCAGCCCTGATATGTGGTATAAGACACTGAAAAAGTTTAGCCTTTAAATCCCTGAGTCTGTACTGGCTTTCAAGTTACTTGGCTGCATGCACATTTTTCATGTCAATAGGCTTTTGATTTTGATGGGGATTAATTTCATGGAAAAGACTCCCTCCCAGACCAGATGGCTGCTGCCCTAAAAAGTATTTCCAGCTATGCTTCGCTCAAGTATGAGGAAGTGAAAGAATTTAACTTCTAAATATTTTTATAAACATTGATGTTAGGTTCACAGCAAGGTACTTGAGATGCACTCATGTGTGAAGTGAAAGGAAAATAAACAAACAAGACATCTGGCTATCTGGAAGTTATTACCCTGTCAATTGCAGCCTACTAAAAGCTATTTCTCTTTGCACTTCAATAGAAGCCATACAGATCAAAAGATCTGAGGAGGTTTAAAGCCTTGTGATCTATTTTGCCTTTCTAATAGTTGCTGCTTTTATATATCTGTCTGAAGCAGCAGGTGTAAGAGGCAGGTAAGTGAAAAAGCCATGATGCTTCACTGTTTTTGCCAGGAATTCTCTTTAGCTTCCCCGTGAGGTGCTAGATGGGGGAGGAAGGCTCTGATATGGGGTGTGACTCTGATGGGAGGGGCCTCAGATATGGGTGAAGTCTCTGATATGGGGGGATCTCTGGTGGGGGAGTCTGATGTGGGATCTCATGGGGGTTTCTGACGGTAAGTCAGTGGGGGTGGGCGGAACAACCTCCTGCATCCGTCATGTGTGTGGTCCAGCTATTTCCGTGGGGGGCAGGGGGTGGAGGATGCCTGTACTTGTCAGGGGGGGGGGGGGGGGGGGGGGGCAGGATTTGCATTCCAGAGGTGGGGGCCAACCACCAGAATCTCTACTGGGCCACCCACTCAAAACGGCGGTCCAATAGTGGGATTTGGAACAGAATCCCTTTGTGTTCCTTGCCATGCATGAATTTGTGGGCTGGGGAGAGTGAATCACTTCTGGGTGCCGCTCCTAGCACCAGGGCAAACTAGAAATGATTCAATTCCAGTGGGTGAATATAATCTCCCAAAAGCCGAATCCAGCCCATTATATGCAGAGTTCAGTGCAAAAGATGATTGGTTGGTAGGTGGTCTGAAGACATCGCACTTTTAGCCAATTTGAGAATCGAGGCAAAAAGCCAGTCTGGAATAGTAACCTGAGATGCTTGAACCCGAGACATGCACAGGGAAGATTTAATTGGTGTGATTCTAAATATATGGCATGATTTAATGGAAATGAAACAGAATTCCGTGTTGCCCGCATTTTGCTGGGTATTTCCTCGTACTGGCTGCACCGAGAACAACCCTGCTATTGAACGGGACTCTGCTTCATTTCGGGACCTCAGCAAGGGACGCCCCGCCGAGGTCATACTCAGTCCCATTTGTAAATGGCGCTCTGATCTCCAGACTCCCACATTAGCCTCCGGACTCCCCCACTTGACGATTCTGAATTCTCCCTCTGTGTACACAAACAGGTGCTGGAATGTGGCGACTAGGGGCTTTTCACAGTAACTTTATTGCAGTGTTAATGTAAGCCTACTTGTGACAATAATAAAGATTATTTTTATCATTAATCATGTTTTTGAAGTAAGGTACGAAGGGGCAGCACAATATCACAGTGGTTAGCACTTCTTCCTCACAACACCAGGGACCGGGTTCAATTCCAGCCTTGGGTCACTGGCTGTGTGGTGTTTTCACATTAGAACATAGAACATACAATGCAGAAGGAGGCCATTCGGCCCATCAAGTCTGCACCAACCCACTTAAGCCCTCACTTCCACCCTATCCCAGTAACCCAATAACCCCTCCTAACATTTTTTGGTCACTAAGGGCAATTTATCATGGCCAATCCACCTAACCTGCACATCTTTGGACTGTGGGAGGAAACTGGAGCACCCGGAGGAAACGTAGGCAGACACGGTGAGAACTTGCAGACTCTGCACAGACAGTGACCCAGCTGGGAATCGAACCTGGGATCCGGGAGCTGTGAGGCAACTGTGCTAATCACTTGTGCTACCGTGCTGCCCAAGGTCTGCGTTCTCCAGAGTGGTCCAGGCACCTGAACCTTATCTTCAGGATGCCGAAGTACCATTCAATCACGCCCTGGTCGCCGCATGGGTGTCGATGTTGGGGGTCCACATCAGTCCGTAGTCTCCGGATAGGCATCATTATCCACGATCGCAGCAGATAACCCCTGTTGCCCAATTGCCAACACCTCACTGAGGGGTGCTCCTCAAAGGTGTCAGGAACCGTTGAGTGTGCCAGGATGAAGGCATTGTGCACACTGCCTTGGAACTGGGTGCAGACATGCATGATGTGCAGCTCATGGTCACACACAAGCTGCACGTTCATCAAGTGGAACCCCTTTTGGTTTGTGAAGCCATGGGCCGGTGCTCGAAGGGCGATCATTCCGTCGATCACACCTTGCACCTGGGGAGAACCGGTGATGCCGGTGAACCTCACTGCACTGGCATCCTGATGGGCTCGGTCTACATTGAATTTGATATATTGTGCCATCCGGGCATACAGGGTCTGAGTGGCGGCACGGATGCACCTGTACACCGAGGTCTGCCACTCAGTGCCTGGAAGGAGATCATGATATAGAGGTTTGGGGCAACCGTCACCTTAATGGCCACCGGGAGTGGGTGTCCTTCCCCATACCACCTTGTTTCCAGGTGCACCATGGTCCTACAGATATGTCGCACTGCCCCTGCTCAGGGACTCTTCGACAGCAAGCCCGGTCCAGCAGGCCCTTGAATGACAGGCTCCACCGGTACACACAAGGCCTGATCGAGCGCCTGCTTCACACCTCCTTCTTGGTCTGTTGGACAGCTGGCTCTCCATCTTCACCAGCTGGCTCCTTTTCCTCTGTGGCAGTCACTGCCTCTGCAGGTTCCTCCACGAGCGGCTCCTGCTGCTCAAGTGCATTCTCAGTGCATCCCCCAGGGCTGCTGCGGCCAGGCTGAAGGCGGCCATTCTTGATTGGATTCCGATATCCATTGTCTGCAGGAGGTGAAAGGCAGACATGTTAGCATGGTGCTTACCTGCAAACCCGTCCAGGGCTAACAGGCTACACGGTGGTCCCAGCCTGCACTGCAGACCCTACCCCCGCATGTCTGCCTCCCCCATACCCACGCCCACCACTGGCCATTCCCCCAGCACTCTGTCCTCCACTCCGTACCCCTGGCCCCATCAGTGCCCAGCACTGCGGGGGTCTCTGGCCCAAGCACCCATCCCTGCTGCCAGGTATCCGTCCCTGCCAGCAAGGTGGCAGGCCATTCTCACTCCAGTGGTACGCTCCATGGCACCCGTCCGGCACCCTCCTGCAGGGGCTACTGTGGGATTTGCCCTAGGATGGCCGGCGTGATGCCCCGTCGGCGGGTGGCACCCAATGGTGGACCGTGCGTGAACACCTCAGTCCCGGTGGGTTCGCCCTGACACCACAGCCTATCCCCTGGTCACTCCCGCTGCTCCTCCCCCTGCAAAAGCCCTGTCAAGCATCCCCCCACTCCCAGCCAGCCCTGCCAGCAGCAGGACTGGCACCCCACGGTCACAACTCTGGGAATATGTCCTACCTCCTCACTCTCCCTCGGCAGCCAAGACATCTGTTTCCCTACTGTTAAAACCACAAGTGAAACTCACCGTCAGTAATTTCTCCTGGTGGAGGTGGAACATCGTGGAGGCCCCGGAGAATACTGGGTCAGGCATGTTAATGATATACCAATGGTGTTTACTGTACAGGCAGAGTAGAACACATTGAGTCCTCTGTTGCGGCACCGAAGCATGTGTGGCGCTAACAATTGCAGTCAAAGACGAGAGACAAGTACAATCGAAGCTTTATTGCTGTGTGATGCTATTCCTCTGGCTGCAACTGAAGACTAGGGTCTGAGTGACTCACACGCATATTTATACCCAAGCTCCCTGTGGGCGGAGATAGCCGGCAGGGGCTTACCGGAACCTGTATTACAGGTACAGCCATACATCCCCCTACTGCAAGTATGCATATCTACAGTGGTTATCACCACATTCACCCCCTGTAAAAATGAGTCCGGCGGGGTGACGAGTAACTATGATACAAAGGATGATATATTTACAAAAGGGTCCAAACAAAGAAAACCAAGAGTCCTTCCGGTCAGCTGGTTACAGGTTGAGCCGAACCGACGGTCGAACGTTCCGCTGTGATCGGCGTAGCTGTGATGGCGACGTCGGTGCAGGTGCTGGCGGTGTTGGTGCTGGCTGCTGGCGGGATGACCCCGAGAGCGAGCCGAAATCTGCCGTGTCCTCCAGTGTGGGCGGGGGGACGAGGGATGGACCTGGTGGGGACGAATAGGGGAGCGCTGGGGAAAAGGAGGGTGGCACGGGGGGAAAAAGGGGCGTGGGCATGGGATCGGCACCTGAGGGAGCCAGGTCCCTGAGCGAGACTGTGTCCTGGCGGCCGTCGGGGAACTCCACATAGGCATACTGAGGGTTGGCGTGGAGAAGGCGTACTTTGTCCACCAGGGGTTCCACCTTGTGGTGCCGGACATGCCTACGGAGAAGGACTGGGCCCGGAGTCGTGAGCCATGTTAGGAGGCAAAAACACATTCATGGGGTGTACTGTTAGTTGCGGTGCACAGTAGTGACCGAATAGAATGAAGCACGTCAGGGAGGACCTGCTGCCAGCGAGCGGCTGGTAGGTTCCTGGACCGTAGGGCCAGCTGGACGGCCCTCCATACCGTCCCGTTCTCCCTCTCTACCTGCCCGTTTCCCCAGGGGTTGTAGCTGGTCGTCCTGCTGGAGGCGATACCCCTGCTGAGCAGGAAATGACGCAGCTCATCACTCATGAACGAGGATCCCCTGTCACTGTGGATGTAGTCGGGGAAACCGAACAGGGCGAAAATGGAATCCAGGGCCTTGATGACGGTGGCAAACGTCATATCCGGGCATGGGATGGCGAAGGGGAACCTAGAAAATTCATTGACCACACTAAGGATGTAGGTGTTGCGATTGGTGGAGGGGAGGGGCCCTTTGAAGTCAACGCTGAGGCGTTCAAAGGGGCGGGACGCTTTCACCAGGCACGCGCGATCTGGCCGGTAGAAGTGCGGCTTGCATTCCGCACAGACCTTGCAGTCTCTGCTGACTGTCCGTACTTCCTCGACGGAGTAGGGCAGATTGCGGGCTTTGATTAGATGGTACAAGTGAGTGACCCCCGGATGGCAAAGGTCTCGTGCAAGGCACGGAGATGGTTCACTTGTGCGCTGGCACATGTACCTCGGGAGAGGGCGTCTGGGGGCTCGCTGAGCTTGCCGGGGCGATACAAGATCTCGTAGTTATAGGTGGAGAGCTCGGTTCTCCACCGCAAGATTTTGTCATTCTTGATCTTGCCCCACTGCGTGTTGTTGAACATGAAGGCTACCAACCGTTGGTCAGTGAGGAGAGTGAATCTCCTGCCGGCCAGGTCATGCCTCCAGTGACGCACCGCTTCAACGATTGCCTGGGCCTCCTTTACAACAGAGGAATGTCGAATTTCGGAGGCTTGGAGGGTGCGGGAAAAGAATGCCGCGGGTCTGCCTGCCTGATTCAGCGTGGCGGCAAGTGCGACATCTGAAGCGTCGCTTTCTACTTGGAAAGGCAGTGTCTTGTCTACTGCATGCATCCCGGCCTTGGCTATGTCAGATCGAATGCGGGCTAAGGTCTGTTGTGCCTCGGCCGAGAGGAGAAAATGTGTGGACTGGATAAGTGGGCGGGCCTTGTCCGCGTATTGTGGGACCCACTGGGCGTAATAAGAAAAGAACCCAAGGCAGCGTTTGAGGGCCTTGGGGCAGTGGGGGAGTGGAAGCTCCATGAGGGGGCGCATGCGGTCGGGGTCGGACCCCAGTAGTCCATTTAGTACTACGTAGCCAAGGATGGCTAAACGGTCTGTGCGGAACACGCACTTCCCCTTGTACGTGAGATTAAAGAGAGATGCAGTGTGGAGGAATTTAGAAAGGTTGGCGTCATGGTCCTGCTGGTCATGGTCGCAGATGGTGACATTGTCGAGGTACGGGAAGGTGGCCTGCAGTCCGTACTGGTCAACCATTCGGTCCATATCACGTTGAAATACCGAGACTCCATTTGTGACGCCGAAGGGAAACCTAAGAAATTGGTACAGACGACCGTCTGCCTCGAAGGCAGTGTAGGGATGGTCCGATTTACGGATGGGGAGCTAGTGGTAGGCGGATTTCAGGTCAATAGTAGAGAAGACCCGGTACTGTGCAATCTGATTGACCATATCAGAAATGCGGGGGAGGGGGTACGCGTCGAGCTGCGTGTACCGGTTGATGGTCTGGCTGTAGTCCACGACCATCCTGTGCTTCTCCCCGGTCTTAACTACCACCTGGGCTCTCCAAGGGCTGTTGCTGGCCTCGATGATACCCTCCCGAAGCAGCCGCTGGACTTCGGACCTGATGAAGGCCTTGTCCTGGGTGCTGTACCGTCTGCTCCTGGTGGCGACGGGCTTGCAATCTGCGGTCAGATTGGCAAAGAGTGAGGGAGGCTCGACCTTGAGGGTCGCGAGGCCGCAAACAGTGAGCGGAGGTAGGGGTCCGCCGAATTTGAGGGTGAGGCTCTGGAGATTGCACTGGAAATCCAGGCCTAGTAAGAGTGACGCGCAGAGGTTGGGGAGAATGTACAGACGGAAACGGTCGAATTCCACACCCTGTACAGTAAGTTTAACCAGGCAGAAACCCCGGATCGGGACAGAGTGGGAACCGGAGGCGAAAGAGATCTGCCGGTTGGCGGGATGAACCGCAAGGGAATAGCGCCTTACCGTGTCCGGGTGGACGAAGCTCTCGGTGCTCCCGGAGTCGATGAGGCAGGAGGTCACGTGGCCGTTGACCAGCACCGATGTGGAAGAGGGTGGCAGGTTGCGAGGACGCGACTGGTCGAGCGTAACGGAGGCGAGTAGCAGGCGATCAGCAGTCGAGTCAGATGAGTCCGACAAGGAGCGGTAGCGACCTGTGGCCCCGTCCCGGGAGGACAAAATGGCGGCATCTGGAGTACCTGTGTGGGAGAAGATGGCGGCGGACAAAATGGCGGCACCCATGGAACGCACGTTGTGGGGTCGGGACAAAATGGCGGCGCCCATGGAATGCACATGGTGGTGGGGGATGAAGATGGCGGCGCCCATGGCGTGCACGTGGCGGGGCGGCGAATGATTGCGGGCGCTCACTGATCGCACGTGGGGTCGGGGGAAGCGGACGGCGGGGCCCATTGAGGGAGCGGCTGAGGCGTGGGGACCGGCGGCGCGATAGCGGCAACCATCCGGGACTGACACACCGCTGCAAAGTGGCCTTTCTTGCCACAAGCTTTGCAGGTCGCGGTGCGGGCCGGGCAGTGTGACGGGGGTGCTTCTGCTGACCGCAGAAGTAACAGTGGGGACCCCCAGGGAGCGCGGCGCGGTGAGCAGCGCAGGCGTAGCGCGCGGGGGCGGCTGCTGGGGGGGCCGGTTGCTGGTCCACGAGGGGTAGGACGGGTGGGCCTGGGGGGCCGTTTGCAGGGTCCACAAGGGGTAGGACGGGTGGGCCGAACGGCTAGCGGAGTAAGATTGCGCACTACGGGAGGCGGCCGTCATGGAAAGCGCCAGAGTCTTTGTGGCCGCGAGGTCGAGGGCGGCCCCTTCCAGCAGTCGTTGCCGGATGGGGTCCGATGCGATGCCTGTAACAAAGGCATCGCGCATGAGTAAGTCAGTGTTCCATGGCTGTGAGGGCCCGGCAGTCGCAGTCTCGTGCCAGAGGTATAAGGGCCCTCCAGAAGTCCTCAGTCGACTCACCCGGCTGCTGGACGCGAGTAGAGAGTTGATGCCTCGCAAACAGGGTGTTCGTCGACTGTGCATAGTTCTCCTTGAGCAGTTCCATAGCTCTGGTGTAGTCAGTCGCATCTCGAATTAGCAGAAAGACAATGGAGCTAAGTCTCGAGTACAGGAGTTGCTTTTTCTGAGCCTCCGTCGGGGGAAGGTCCGCTGAAGAGATGTAGGCCTCGAAGACTGCAAGCCAGTGAACAAAGTCTTTCCTGGCGTGAGGCGACTGCGGATCCAGCTGCAGACGGTCAGACTTGATTCTGATGTCCATGGTGTACGGAAAATCACACAGCAATAAATTGTGGCGCTAACAATTGTACTCAAAGACGAGAGACAAGTACAATAGAGGCTTTATTGCTGTGTGATGCTATTCCTCCGGCTGCAACTGAAGACTAGGGTCTGAGTGACTCACACGCATATTTATACACGAGCTCCCTGTGGGCGGAGCTAGCCGGCAGGGGCTTACCGGAGGAACCTGTATTACAGGTACAGCCATACATCCCCCTACTGCAAGTATGCATATCTACAGTGGTTATCACCACAGCATGGCATTCTGTAGGGCGTCTGGCGCCGGCCACGATTTTCACCTCGTGCTCGATTCTCCGCCCAATCACCTTTCCAGTGTCGCTGGATGGTGAATCCCACCCATGGAGTCTTGTCCTGGTGTTAAGTGACTGGAGCATGCCTTTGGAGCATGGCTTTCTACAGCAAGGTAGGTATTTGTGCCAACAAGTTCTTGAGACCCACTGCTGATCTTGCAATTCTTAATATTTCTTTCACCCGCATGGTGAGAAGTGACATTGTTATGTTCCTGGAGGAGTTAGATTTGAGTTTAAGATAATAGATAATGGTTGTTCTGAAGGACTGTAGTATAAACCAATGATTTTTGGCATCATTACTAAGGACCTTTTATGGCCATAAGTGCTTTATGGCCTCTAGTCTGGAAGACCCTTATGCTCAAATTCTCTTCGAAATTCAGTGGTGAAAAGCCTGAATGTTAGTTCTCTTCACTTGTGTTAGCTAAAAGCCTTTTCACATCATACAGTTCAATAGCTGAATTCCACTTGTATGGTCAGCTTTGAAGCTAAAAGTCCATTTGAAGTAATTTATCTTGTGAGCCTTGATAGAATCCTTCAGACAATTTACAGTGGCTTCTTACTGTTCTTCCTAAACATGCACTCCTTCTGAGTATTTTACCATTGGGAAATGTGAATTGCATGGCTAGTTTCTAGGAATGGAGACGATCAAATGCACCATTGTGCCTAACCCTGCAGTAAATTGAATTAATGTGGTGGCTATATGGGGCCTATGAGCTGTTTGATATTTTTGAGAGTGAAAGCAGCATGCTACAGATGTGGCATCTCCCTGACAGACATCCATTTCGTCGGTGCTAGCTTCTGCCATTCCAGTATTGCTGGAAAACTCCGCAGCATGGCCACGGATTTATGTGGAAGCAGATTACTGGCCAGCAACGAGACAGTTAAGACCTGCATAATGACTGCCTCAAACTGATTCTTTTACATGATTAAAGCAATCTCAGGGGCAGATGGGGTGTAATAGACCATGAAATAGGGCAGATATCAGTTCCGCTTGATTTCTGCCCAGTTTGCACCTTGCCTGATTTCCTGTCCATGTCTTTGACAGCAGTGAAAGCTGATCTCTGAAACAGACAGAAGCTTCATCAATATTTGTCAATGCAAGCAACATTATGTCAGTAGATGTCGACATGATTTTGCATCCTTTATCTCTTCGTCAGACTGGTTCCTGTCCTAACCCTCAAACTACTAGTGGCATATAAAGTCAAGTATTTAAGGGATCAAGTTATTCATATCAAGTGTAATTAAAATTTTTAATTTTGGCTACAAGGGGTTTGCCAATTATTCAAGGCATCCAGTAGTCCAGAATTCATGGGAATCTACACTCCAGTCCTTGATTAGCCGACTGCAAGCCCCAATCACCCCAAAGCAATTTGGAGTCCATGGCCCAGATTTTCATGGAGTCTCCACAGACTTGTAAAATGGGTGGGTGGTGACGGGGGGAACCCACCACCATTTCGGACATAGACAGATTAGCCATGATCTGTTTGAATGGAGGAACAGGCTTTAGGGGGCCGAATGGTCTACTCCTGCTTCTTTTTCATACATTAGATCTGACTTTCACTGGTAGATAGACAGGGGCAGATCGTGATTCGCACATCAGGGAAATACGACATAAGCAGTGCCATTTGAATTCAGTGCTGTAGCAAGAGCCTTAAACCATAGTGTGGGCATCACTTGACTTTGTTATCTAATAGTCTCCAGGTTTGAAATACATAGGCCTACTACTTTTACCGCTGATGTCCCTGAGCTATTGTTGTCTATACTGTCTGTTTCATTCAGCCTCTTGGGATAATGAATTTGTTACTTGTAACCAGTTAAGGTCACATGACCAATGTTTCTTTTGTCCACAGAATGGGTTGGAGTCAGTGTGATTGATACACAATCGGGGAATAATTGGTAACCCCATCAACCTACCAACTATGATTAGCATACTGGAAGAACTTGAGTGCAGGGCCGCTACGGCAACTGGAGCAGCGCAGAGCACTCCGACACCATCATGGCCCCCGGGGCCAGGAGGCCCGTTGACGCCGGCGTGAAACATTCCAGTGTTTACGCCGGCGTCAACACTTAGTCACGTTTTTAGAGAATCCCGGCCATTGTTTGGTATACCTATAACATCGAACTGGCATGGATGGACTCTTTGCGCATGAGAAACCCAACTGCATTAAATTACTTCACAGAGGCATTTTCAGCGATGAGTCTTTGTCTGTGTAGAAATTATGCAAATCACCTGACCGTTGGCAGCCATCGTGATAGTCTTGTTCATGTCCATATTCAAATAACTGGCAGTCCTAGAAAATTATTTACTGAGGGCAGTCCATGTTTAAAGTTATAGGCAGGACATACCTTCACTGGGGAAGACAGTGGAAGTGGTCTGTAGAAACAGACCTGTCATGATGTGAACTTATTAAAATCTCCATTCCTTTGGAATCAAAAATCAACCTGTGTCAGTGAGAGTTGAAAAATACAATGTTCTAGCAGTCACAATTGCTGTTCATTGCCATTTCCCAAAGAAATGTCATTTTGTAATTATGAATGTTCAGTCACAGGCAGCATGGTGGCACAGTGGTTAGCATTGCTGTCTCATGTTGTCATGGTCCCAGGTTTGATCCCGGCTCTGGATCACTGTCCGTGTGGAGTTTTCACATTCTTCCCGTGTTTGCGTGGGTTTCACCTCCATAAGCCAAAGATGTGCAGGATAGGTGGATTGGCCATGCTAAATTGCTCCTTAATGGGAAAAATGAATTGGGTCCTCTAAATTTTTTTTTTAATGAATGTTTGGTCACTTTTCCACAAACACAGCAGAGGGTCGTAAATTCATAGTTTGACAGCTAAAAGAGGTGATTAAAGGGTTAGCCATCTTTGATGTGGGGTGAGGAATAGAAGTTTGTTTTTATAATGAATGACGTACTTGAGGAGATTTAAAAGTTTTGTCTGGGCTTTCTTGAATGGAAGTTTTCTTAATATAGTGAAGGCTGAGTAAAATATTTAGATCTTTGTTTTATTTAATCTCAACATCTGAGGTCTGTCATGGTGGATACTGGATGAGTGGACATGGAGGTGGATATTGGATGAGTAGAAATGGAGGGTGTAAGGGCCAAGAGTGGTGGATTGGTTGGCATGAGTTGATATTGGGTTGGCATGAGGGCTACAAGGGGACATGGGGGTGGGTAGAAATATGGGTTGGCATTAAGTTGATATGGGGGCATGGAGGTGGCATGAGAAGTGGGTGGGAAGGGTGATGAGGTGTGAAGGCGTGGGATAAACAATTTGGACCAAGTCCCAGGGAACTGAGGAGGGCCTTTTAAACAGCCCAAGTTGGCACTCAGAAGCCTCTATGGCTGGCTGCCTCCAGTTTGCATTTAGGATCAGTGGGCCCGACTCCATCAGATTCCTGACCCCCACCAGAATGTGGTCAGATTCCTGACCCCCACCAGTAGGTCAACGCCCTATTGGGAAAATCTGAGGCCATGTTTCAAATTCTGGGGACAGAATCATTTGCATATGTGGGGTGGTCACATTGATCTTTTAAAAAAAAATCTTGCTCTGTGCTTGCCACTGGCAAAATCAGCATTTATTGTCAATCCTCAGTTGAAACTGGGTGACATAATCAGCTCCTTCAGAGGGCTTTTGCGAGTCAATCACATTAGGTTGTGGATTGGAGTCACATACAGACCAGGTCAGGTAAGGATGCCAGATTTCTTTCCGTAAAAGACATTAATGAGTCAATTGACTTTGTTGAACAATCCAAGAGTTTTCTGATCAGTTTTACTATCACAAGTTTTTTATTCTAATTTGCAAAGAACTCACATTCTTGTGATTATAGGCCTCTGTATTATAGACCTCATTACATAAGAGTACATTGTGCTTATGAGATCACATTTAGTTGTCCCAATCCGACAGAGGATTCTGAGTGCAGCACCATCCTGTTTCAATGACTTTGAAGAAGGATATTCTTTTCTGTTATCCTGATCCCAGTGGAGCAAACGGGCATCATTGGGAAAGGTACAATCCCCATGAGTATCAGTTATCTTTTCCTAGTAAAGGATGCAACCCTTTTTGCTTCAGCAGAACACATCCAAGCCATTAGCTGGCTTATGTTCCACTTAGACTGTTGGGGGAGGCATAAACGGTGGAATTGCTGGGAAATTGAAATTTCCCTGACATGTCCCCTTAATGTGAAAGACGGCCTTCCCCAGTTTCTTCCATCACCATAAATGTCAGGATGGAAAAGACAGAATAGATTTCCAGTAGATAAAAGTTCTACCTGATTTTCCAACACCCTATTCTTCTTTGTCGCAATCAAATTTTTGGGGTATCTGAGATCATAAGAAACAGGGGTAAGCCATTTGGCTCATCCCTCCACCATTCGATCAGCTCAAAGTTGATCTGATTGTGGCCTTAGCTTCATTCACCTACAATTGCCCTAATGTGCAATTGCTATCTTTACACCTAACTGTGCCATACAGAGCAGAAAGCTCAACACTTGATCCCAGGTATTTTTTAAAAAAATAAGTTTTTAAAAATAAATTTAGAGTACCCAATTATTTTTTCCAATTAAGGGGCAATTTAGCATGGCCAATCCACCTATCCTGCACATATTTGGGTTGTGGGGGTGAAACCCACGCAAACAGGGGGAGAATGTTCAAACTCCACATAGACAGTGACCCAGGGCCGGGATTCGAACTCGGGTCCTCAGCGCCGTAGGCAGCAATGCTAACCACTGTGCCACCGTGCTGCCCGATCCCAGGTATTTTAACTGATCTAGATCAGAATAATAATAAAATCACAAAATGACCTGTGAATATTGGGCTAACAGCTCTAGAATTTTCTGATTCCTAAATAATTGTTACATTTGCAATTTTCAAACGTAAAGGGATAATTCCCGAACGGAGAGAGCTTTGGAAGATTATGGCTAAAGTACCTAGCAATTTCCTCACCTACTTTCTTTGAAACCCAATGATGAAAAATATTAGTCCTAATATTTAGGGCAGCACGGTAGCATGGTGGTTAGCATAAATGCTTCACAGCTCCAGGGTCCCTGGTTCGATTCCCGGCTGGGTCACTGTCTGTGCGGAGTCTGCACGTCCTCCCCGTGTGTGCGTGGGTTTCCTCCGGGTGCTCCGGTTTCCTCCCACAGTCCAAAGATGTGCGGGTTAGGTGGATTGGCCATGCTAAATTGCCCGTAGTGTCCTAAAAAGTAAGGTTAAGGAGGGGGGGGGGGGGGTGTTGTTGGGTTACGGGTATAGGGTGGATGTGTGGGTTTGAGTAGGGTGATCATTGCTCGGCACAACATCGAGGGCCGAAGGGCCTGTTCTGTGCTGTACTGTTCTATATTAGTCCTGGAGTTCTGTGACATTGTTCTGTGTTTTTTTTGCTTGCATTAACTTTCCTGAGTTCCATTCCTTGCTGCATTGTTACTTTCCTTGGAATGGTAGGTACATTCTTCTCTTCTTCCAATGTGAAGACCGACACAAGGGAATTATTCAATAAACCTTATTCTCATGTGCAATATATCTGCATCAATTTTTAAAGGGCTCACATTACCTTTGACTATGTTTGCGCTTCAAATATAATTGTAAAATATTCCCCTGTTATTCTTGATATCCCTCGCAAGCACTTCTTTCACCCTGCAATCTTTTCACCATGAGGAACAACAGCTGCAATGTCATGTGAATACAATCACTTCCAAGTTCTTTTTCAAGTCATTCACCATTCTGATTTGGACATATCTCTTGGCATCACTTGGTGAAAATCCTAGAATTTCCCACACCATCACCACAAAGTCTATTGTCATTAAAGAAGAAAGCGATCAACAAATAAGAGTATCTGGGGTGGCCAACGAAAGGCCTTGTAACATTGCTCACATCGCAAGAACAAGCAAACAAAAATCAGCATTCATATAATTGTGCTCCGCAAATTTGTTTTTCTAATGTACATAAAATGTGACCATTTTAATAATCTTGTCTCATCTGTGAGAATGCATCCTTCTGAATTTCTGAGTTATCACCCCGTATTTGTGGATTCCAGATGATTTTCAAATGTTTTTTAGCATAACGTTGGTAGTGTAAGAGAATACTAGCAAGGAGCAATTAAATTTATATCGGCAGTATGTGGATCATGTATGCTGATACATGGCAAACAAGTCACCAATAAATGAGGTGAGTGAAACAATTAGCTGACTACTAAAACTATAATCAACTCAGGTAATTACGCCCTCGCTCAAGACAAAACTACAAATACTCTCTTTTGAAGCAATGCCACCTAAAAAGAAGAATGAATTTACACACTCCAGTAGACATCACAGCTTGCAGGTCCTGAATCTCTGTTGTTCTATCACTAATGTTTATTTGCCTAGAGGGCACTGAACGCATCTGCTACTTCAACATACTTCCATTCTTATCTTCTAATTCAGTCAGAAAATCAAGTTACCATACTTCACCATTGATGCCTGCAGTTCATCCTACATTCCTGCTTATTTTCCAATAAATAGCTGCAACCCATAACCATAATATCCATTTTTCTTACTTTCATTTCAGGGAATCATTTCGCTGAGACCAATTTGATGTTTTTTTTTTCTTCAAATGTCTAGACTTTATCTTTTTTCTCTTTTTAGCTCAGTGCCCTTTATAATCTGTCTTTCTGAGTTATTAGATTACAAAGAAAAATGCTTGCTGGAGCAGTCAAGAAACTACCTTATTTCGATTATGATGCCACCAGTGATTGGTGTATGGCTGCAATTCCATTTCTGTGTGTTTTGGTCTGCAATGCTAAATTATCATACAGAGGGAAACAATGACATCTTATGAATGAATAAATACTAGAAGGCCTAACCCCTGTAAATGGCTCATATTATTCCAAAACATTTACTTTTCATAGATTGTAGTTAGACACAGCAGTAAACAAATACCACGTTAGAAAATTTTACATTTTGGTCAAAATGCATTTGTGACATTTAAATGAATATCTGACCCTGGAAACATCTGCAAAATTGGTTTGATTTCATAACACTCTTCCTATCAAAGAGAAGGATTCACTATTAGGAACGATATGCACCCATAATTAAGGTTTATCATTTTATTATATAGTTTTCAAAAATAACAGAAATTTCTCAGATCCCCAAACTTCATGAGGTTCATTCTTGATAGTTATGTTGGGGTCACAGCCACTCAATGGCCTCCAATGCTAACTCCAGTGTGGGCCCCACTAAATTGAGCAGGATCAGTGAGAGAGCACCTCCACAAAGTGGACAGCCACATGCCTATGAACACAGTTCAGGCTCTCAATATTGTTGCAAACTCTGGCACTCAGCGGAGGTCTGAGTAACTACTGAAAAGGGCATCAGAGCACATTCCATCACTGAAGCCTTATCCTCGACTGTTGACAAAGGAGCCATGTCCCTTCTCCGCTACCTTCAAATGAAGGAAAATCACTGAATAACATTTTAAGACAGAGATAGATAGGTTCTTGATTAATAAGGGTATCAGGGGTTATAGGGAGAAGGCAGGAGAATAGGGTTGAGAAAAATATCAGCCATGATTGAATGGCAGAGCGATGGGCCAAGTGGCCTAATTCTGCACCTATGTCTTATAGTCTTATAACATTCCTTCAATCCAGTAGCCATCCGAGAACATGGCAACACTTCAGCGCTTCTTTGCATCCACAGGACCTTGTCAGTAATCATCACATGATTAAAAGAAGTTGGCAGAAAATAATTGCACTCTTCCATGTATGTGTATAAACATTATGAATGCAAGGCGTGATCTGTGTGAACATTCCACTTTATTACAATGAAGGCCAAAATAAGCAGAGGCCATCCTGCTTTTTCCCCATAAGACAATGAACCAGCTGGACAGCTACACATGCCTTTCACCTATTCTAGTACTTCTACTTGAAACCTGAGGGTTAGTGCCACAATAGTCGGATGGCTGCTTATGTTTTGCGAAAGGTTAATGGAATTACTGTGGCTATGCTCTCATGGCAGCTTGAGCTTGCGAATAGTATCTGCTGTTCCTGTTTCCTCACCTCCATCCCTCTCCCTGGCAAGTGTCTGAGGCTGAACCGCACTGTTTAAAAACTTAACATTCTAGCTGACTCCAAGGTGAGCTGCTGACCATTAATACAAGCCATTACCAAGATTGTCCGCATTGCCTGACTCCACTCCTGCTTCAGCTCATCGGCTGCTGAAACCCGTATCCATGCCTTTGCCCCATCTAGAGTTGACTATTTCAGTGCTATGCTGGTTAGCTCCCCATGCTCCATAAACATAAGCTCATCCAAAATGCTAGTGCCCATATCCTAACTCACACCAAGACCCAGTCACCGCCAGCCACATGCTTGTTGATATGTCCAGGCTCCTAGACCTACATTGCCTGAATATTATAATTCTCAATCGTATACCTCCATCTCCTCTCGCTGATCCCGCCTAAATTGAACTAACCTAAACTAAACTAACTCCCCCATCCCCCTTATTTCCTAACCACACCCCCTCCTTATTGTATCTGCTAACAGTTTAGTTTTCCCCGAAGGAGTCGATAAACACTGCCACCTCCGGATGAACCCTAACACTGATGAGCATGTACAATTTTCATTCACTCCTGCATTGTTAGCTGTATGGCATTTCCAGTGTCAGAATTATCATCTTCCCCGTGGTCCTTGTGGAGTATGATCTCCCTTGCTAGGGGCGAGGAATCTCTATTAGCCTCTCTATAAAAGGTCAGCCAGTAAGGCACCAACCAGAACAGGGGTCTACTGGGCACTGTAAATAATAGTGTTGTAAATAAAACAAAGTTTCTTTATTTTACTCAGTGTGAACTCTCCGTGTCCTTATTAAACTGACAACGTGAAGTAAACTGGTTTGTTGTTGATGCTGCAACCTACTCAGTTGAGCCTCCTCCGATTTTCTGAACCCAGGCTTGGATATATTTAATTCACCATGCCTTTGCTTGGGCAGCTAGGTGCATTTGGTAAGGTAAGGTAAAGTTATCACAGTCCCAGATGACCATAGGCTGCTTTCCCCTTTGAGGGGGAGAGCCGACCGGTGGTGGTTTAACCTGAGGATCACCACACTGATCACCAAGGATGAGAAGGTAGAGATGCATTTGATGCTGGTGTTAAAGACTGGAACCAGTGTATAGAAGGATGCGTAACTTCTTCCAGGCCAACAACATCACGGAGAATGAGGGTCAGACGGTCGGAGAAGATAATATTCTCCTGTGAGGCCCAGGGTTGTTGTTCTGCCGAAGAGCCAAACTATCGTGTTGCAGGGCCTTCATAATGAACACCTGGGAGTGTCCAGGATGAAAATGCTGGTGAGAAGCTACATCCAGTGGCCGGGTTTGGACATGGATATAGAGATGTTACCTGTGCTCCATCTGTCAGGAGCACCAGAAGCTCCCTGCGGCGGCCTTCCTACATCCTTGGGAGTGGCCGGAACGCCTGGGCTTGTGTACACGCTGACTTTGCCAATCCATTCCTGGGTTTGATGTTTTTTGATCCTGGTGGATGCCCATTCAAAATGGCTGGTGGCCACAGAATGGCGACGATCACTTCCCTGGCGACGCGCATTTCTTTTTCCACGCACGGTATCTCTGAGGTACTCATTACAGATAATGGCACCTCTTTCATGAGTGAAGAGTTTGCGGCTTTTGTGAAAAACAATGTAATTCGCCATGTCCACACGGCCCCATGCCATCTGGCATCAATGGCTTAGATTAGCTTCACAGCGCCAGGGTCCCATGTTCGATTCCTGGCTTGGGTCACTGTGCGGAGTCTGCACGTTCTCCTCATGTCTGCATGGGTTTCCTCCGGGTGCTCCAGTTTACTCCCACAAGTCCCAAAGACTTGCTGTTAGGTAATTTGGACATTCTGAATTCCCTCTCTGTGTACCCGAACAGGCGCTGGAATGTGGCAACTGGGGGCTTTTCACAGTAACTTCATTGCAGTGTTATTGTAAGCCTACTTGTGACAATAAATATTGTTATTATTATTAGAGAGGGCCATACAGATGGTTAAATGGAAGCTGAATAAACAGACTTCTGGCTTGATAGACATCAGGCTGGCAAAATTTTTATTCTCGCACAGGGCCGTGCTGCAAGCATAACTGGAGCAACTCCCACTGAGATGTTAATGGGTCATAGGCTTCATACATGACTGAGCTACATTAACCCAGACATTGGTGCAAAGATGCACTGTAACCAAATATGCAATGCCGTTGTCCAGTTCGACGTCAATCTCTTCAACACTTCGCTCCTAACAACACGGTGTTCATTTATAACTTCAACAACGGTACTCGCTGGCTCCCTGGGATTGTTATCCGCCAAACAGGACCAGTCTCTTATCAAGATCAGGTCCGGGAGCAACTAATGTGACGACATTTGGATCACATTTGCTCATGGAGGCTACTCCCTCATGAGGTTCCATGAAAGAAACCCATCCTGGATCCACCGGCTCCTTTGCTGAACCAGCCCGTTGTGACGCCTCCAGTCTCTTATGATGCCGACATGCCCAACGTTGTATCTTCCGATTCTGAAACAGTGACACAGACCTCTGAGGTCTCCTACGCCGATCAGCCTCCTCCCACTGATCATCTGCCATGGCGTTCCTGCCGCAGATGACATTCACCAGAAAGGTATACGTCGACCAATCCGGCGCATCAGGACCATTTCCCGGAGTTGAAAAGAATCCGATGTCCTCTGCCTGCTCCTCATTCTCTGCCTCATCGTTTGGGGGCAGGAAGGAATGTAACAGCCCACATGGGGCCTTCAGGTGGGAGTGATTATCTTCCCTGGGGTCCTTGCTGAGTATGAGCTCCCCCGCTAGGAGTGGGGAATCTCTATTAACCTTTTATAAAAGGTTGGCCTATAAGGCACAGACGAGAACATGAAACTGGTAGGGGCCGACCGGACAGTGTGTATGCCGTGTTGTAAATAAAATTATGTTTCTTTATTTTACTCACTGTGGACTCCCCATGTCATTATTAAAATAGCACAAAAACATTCATGGAGCATATGATCAACCTTGCTGACAGCTAATTGACAAAGCTGCTGCTCCTTAGCAAGCTGCTTCAGCCTCCAGCTCGCATTGGCTTTTTAAAGACTAATTTCTATATGTAACACTGGCAGATTACATCTGTTTTACACAGGTCTTACCTCAATCACTACTCTGATCACTATTTAATTAGATTACCCAAGAAATTCTCAAATAAATATCTCTCCACATAATTAATAGGTGCGGCTAGTTTTCCGTCGGCATTGAATCATATAGCTCAGCACGTGGAAAGTACGGGCAACAGATATTAAATGGTGCTAACTATGGAATTCCAAAAACTGTACATGATTTTGTAAATCCTCGGCTAAATTGCTGAATAAAGCTATTTGTGCTTGTACTGCTTAATCGACTTGAGCACAACATAGATCTTAAGCCACTTCTGATTTTTATCTTTGTATTGTCTCAATCTAAATTCACAAAATATTTGCAATATGAAGTCACTAAACATATTGCTACGTCCAAATGTTGGATTATTGTTGTTCCTGATGTCTATTAATACACAAAGGTTCTTGTGAAGTTTGAATACGTCAAAAACAAACATTGCCCCCTAGTGACAAAGAGTGCTAACGCTATTTTCTAAAATCTATCTCATTAAACTATTTTCCCCACAAAACAATTCTATAAAGCACCAAAGGCATTTATCAATCCTAGCCAAACTACATTAGACTTGTGAAGGACATCTTGTTCAATTCGCATTTATAGGTCATACATTATCTCTATTTTTGCTCATGCAGAATTTTGATAACAATTACAAATATAGATGTAAAACCGTAGCACCAGAACCAGATAATGATACTATATATCTGGAAATAAAATGATGGCAAAGTCATGGAAAAGTTGCGAATCCCAGCCTATGGAAGTAGCATCCCATTTTTACATTTATGAAGGAAAGAGATGAGTCTGGTATTCACCCATCTTACATTTCTGGGAACTAAGAATCTGAGATGGGTGAAATCTACTTCTTCAAAACAGACATTGTTCGCTTTCAGTTTCCACCCCTCCATCACTTTCACTTGGTCCATTCCAGACACTTCCCTTCCCTTCCTTGATCTTTCTGAATCTATTTCCGTCAATAGACTATCTACTAATATCCACTACAAGCCCAAGTTGCCACCCCCACCGGGACAATTTCTTTTCATTGAGAACTGTCGACTTAATTTTTCTGCCCCCCTCACCCATTCCAACCTCTCTCCTTCCGAACTTTCTGCCCTTCACTCCGTCAGGTCTAACCCCGACTTTGTCATCAAACCTGCCGACAAAGGTGGTGCTGTTGTCATCTGGCGTACTGACCTCTACCTCGCATAGGCTGAGTGCCAACTCTTAGATATTTCCTCCAACCTCCCCCTAGACCACTGAACATCAATCCATTATCTCCAACACCGTTAGAAACCTAATTTCTTCCGGATGCCTTCCCCCTACGGCTTCCAACCTCATAGTCTCCCAACGCCGGACAGCCCGCTTTTACCAACTTCCCAAAATCCACAAACAGGACTGTCCCGGTAGGCCCATTGTGTCAGCATGCTCCTACCCCACCAAACGTATTTCCTCTTATCTTGACTCCATCCTCACTCCTCTGGTCCATTCCCTCCCCACCTACATCTGGTATTCCTCTGATGCACTGCGTCATATTGACAGCTTTGAGTTCGCGGGCCCTAACTGCCTCCTAATAACCATGGATGTGCAATCTCTTTACACCTCCATCCCACACCAGGATGGCCTGAGAACTCTTTGCTTCTTTCTCGAAAAGAGGCCTGGACAATTGCCGTCCACCACCACTCTCCTCCGCCTGGCTGAACTCGTTCTATTTCTCAACAACTTCTCCTTTAAATCATCCTGTTTTCTCCAAATCAAAGATGTAGCAATGGGTACCTGCATGGGTCGAGCTATGCTTGCTTTTTTATGGGGTATGTGGAACATTTCTTGTTCCAGACCTACCCGGGTTCCCTCCCACAACTCCTCTACTGATACATTGATGACTATTTTGTATTTGGTGCCGCTTCATGCTTTCTTCCGGACCTGGAAAAATTCATCAACTTCGCTTCCAGTTTCCACCCCTCCATCACTTTCACCTGGTCCATCTCAGATGCTTCCCCTCCCTTCCTTGATCTTTCTGTCTCCATTTCCAGCAATAGACTATTAATATCCAGTACAGGCCCACTGACTCCCACAGCTATCTGGACTACAGTCCTTCGCACCCTACACCCTAAATGGACTCCATCCCTTTCTCCCAGCTCCTTCGCCTCTGTTGCATTTGTTCTGATGATCCTACTTTCCAAAATGGTGCCTCGAAAATGTATTCCTTCTTCCTCAACCGTGATTTCCCATCTACAGTTGTTGACAGTGTGCAGTCCATCTCCCTCGCCCCCTCCCCTCCCTCCCAGAATAAGGATAGAGTTCCACTCATTCTCACGTTTCACGCCACCAGCCTCCGTATGCAAAGCATAATCTTCTGCCATTTTCGCCAACTCCAGTGTGATGCCACCACCAAATACATCTTCCCTACACTCCCTCTGTCAGCATTCTGCAGAGACCGTTCCCTCCGAGATAATCTAGTCCACTTCTTCACCATACCCAACACCTCTCCTATCACCCATGGCTCCTTCCCCTGCAATCGCAAAAGGTGTAACACATGCCCTTTTACCTCTTCCATGCTGAACATCCCAGGCCCAAAACACTCATTCCAGGTGATATACCTTCAATTCACTCAGGCAGAGAGAGCAAGTGAACATTAGGCTTTATTAGTCATGAACTTGCCTAGCCAGAGTCGGTTGTACAGATGAATGCCGCCCATAGGCGGCTGGTCTATGTATGGCCCCGGTGAGGGTGGAGCCAGAGGCGGAGCCATACCGGGGTTACAGTACAGTACCTGGAAGCAGCTCGTATCGCCACTTCCAGGTCATAGGTTACAGTATCATACATGCATTATGGTGAATACATTCGCCACATCAGGTTAAGCAGCGTTTCACCTCCACCTCTTTCATAGAACATAGAACAGTACAGCACAGAACAGGCCCTTCGGCCCTCGATGTTGTGCCGAGCAATGATCACCCTACTTAAACCCACGTAACCCGTATACCCGTAACCCAACAATCCCCCCATTAACCTTACACTACGGGCAATTTAGCATAGCCAATCCACCTAACCCGCACATCTTTGGACTGTGGGAGGAAACCGGAGCACCCGGAGGAAACCCACGCACACACGGGGAGGACGTGCAGACTCCACACAGACAGTGACCCAGCCGGGAATCAATGTGGATTCGCTGCTCCCAATGTGGTCTCTATACCAAAGAGACCAAACGCAGACTGGGTGATCGCTTTGCTGAGGACCCTAGCCTTTCTGTTGCTTGCCATTTTAACACAAGGCCCTGCTCCCATGCCCACATGTCTGTCCTTGGCCTGCTCAATGTTCCAGTGAAGCTCAACGCAAACTGGTGGAACAACATCTCATCTTCCAGTTAGGTGCCTTCCGGTCTCAACATCGAATTCAACAATTCAGATAATTAGCTCTACCCCACCTCGACCCATTTGTTTTCACCCCATTTCATGTTAACTGTCCGTTACAATTTCTTTCTCTCTTGTCTTTCTTTCTTTATACATATTTAACCCCCGAAACATCTTATCCACCTTTCTCCCCTTTGCTTCCCCCTTCCCCTCCCCCCACATCTACATCTGTCACAGTTTACCCTCTTGATGTTAGTTCTCTACTTTTACCTTTTGTTCTCTCTGGGGACTGCCATTAGCACTCTTTTCCCGTGGATTCTGTGGCTATTAGCACCCGGTTTCCCTGGGTTTCTGTAGCTATGACTCATCTTTCATTCTCACTCCACAGTATAAATATTTCCCACTTTCTCTGTCTGTTAGCTTTGACAAAGAGTCATCGGACTTGAAACGTTAGCTCTTTTCTCTCCCTGCAGATGCTGCCAGACCTACTGAGATTTTCCAGAATTTTCTCTTTGGTTCCACTTCTTTAAAGTTTGCAACTTGACATTTTCAGAAGTTAAATCACACTTAATTTTCAATTAAAGATTAATCAATCCCCAAATCTATATTTTCTGACATCCACAGCAGCCGAATATTAAGTAGATGCTCTAAATGTAATTTCTAATTAAACATTAAGTCAATTAAGAACACATGTCTGAAGCTTGCCATTATTTCTATTTGTCAGTGGGAAACATTTGAGCTGCCATTTCCTTTCATTCCACCTGTACTTAATTTTCATAACCGCAATTCCAATAATTTGCACAGATGGACTGTGATTACTAATGGAACCTGTGTAATTACAGAGTAAAGCAATGCTTTTCTGGAAAGTCATTAATGTATTTTGACTTAATTAGTCATACTTATCCTAAATAGGTTTTTTACATTTCATGATATTTATTTGATTAAATCAATAAAGACCCAAGCAAATATATTTCCAGAAAATGTATAATTTAGCCAGCTTTGTTGTAGAACACAGAATGGTATGTTAGCATTAGTTGTCATAAGAACATAAGAACTAGGAGCAGGAGTAGGCTACCTGGCCTCTCGAGACTGCTCCGCCATTTAATTTGATCATGGCTGATCTTTTTGTGGACTCAGCTCCACCTACTGGCGTGCTCACCATAACCTTTTATTCCTTTACTGTTCAAAAATCTATCTACCTTTGCCTTAAAAACATTTAACGAGGTGGCCTCAACTGCTTCACTGGGCAGGGAATTCCACAGATTCATTACCCTTTTGGTGAAGAGGTTCCTCCTCAACTCAGTCCTAAATCTGCTCCCCCTTATTTTGAGGGTTTGCCATGCTTCAACAGTCATCTGATCTTTTTGTGAGGTAGAAATCACCGAAGAGAAATTCTCCCACGTCAAGGACACTTCTCTGCATATCCTCCACCACTCCCACCAGCCTAACCACTACTGGGAAGTCTACTAAACCCTGGGCTCTGCAAGAAATCCAACGAATGCTTATCCTGCAACTAGCACCTGACTAAACAAAGCAGGATGGCCATATATAGGTCCTGTAAAGCTGCATTCAAATCACAATCGATCCCAGACCACTCTGATTTATTTTTGAATATGGGGAGCACCAGCAATGGAGCACAGAGAAGATATATGGTTCCCTTTAGGTTTTCCACCCACAGTGTTGTTCGGATGGTGTTCCAGAATTTTGAGCCAGTGACAGTGAAGGACTGGCAATTTAGTTCCAAGTCTAGACAGTGTGTGGTTGGAGGGGAGCTTGCAGCTGCTGCTGTCCCCATGCTTCTACTGCCCTCGCCTTTCTAGGTGAAAGAGGTCACGGGTTTGGAAGCATCTGTCAAAGGAACTTTGTTAAGTTACTCCAACGTAGTAACTCCTATGAACACTGTCTTGGACACATAGATCTGCACTATGTAGATTAATGAGGATGAGGTCAAGTCGGTCTTTTCCTTTTGTTGGTTCCCTCGCCACTTGCCGCAGACCCCAGTTTATCAGCAAATTTCTCTAGGACTCCCCAACTCCTGTCCACAAACTACAAGGCACAAGCCAGGAGTGTGATTAATTACTTTTCACTTGCTTGGATGAGTACAGCTCCAACACTCAAGAAGCTTGACACCATCCAGGGCAAAGTAGCCCATTTGATTGGCACCCCATCCACAAATACGCGCTGCCTTTACACAAATGCAGAATATCAGTCATGTGTACCATTTATAAGATGCACTGCAGGAACTCGCCAATGCTCCTTTGGCAGAACCTGCCAAACCCACGCCAATTACCATCTAAAAGGACAACGGCAGCACATACATAGGAACACCACCACCTCCAGGTTCCCTCTTCAGGCCACTTAGCACCCTGATGTTTAATATGTCGCTGGCCAAAATCCTGGGCACCCTCCCTAACAGCACGTGGGTGTACCTATACCATATGGACAGCAGCAGTTCAAGAGGACAGCGCACTTCCACATGCTCAAGGGCAATTAAGGATGGGCAATAAATTTTGGTCCAGACAACAAAGTCCACATCCCTTGAATGAATTTCAAAAACAAGCTCACCATAAGACCGTCAAAAGCAAACAATGGTACTCCTGCAAACTGCAAGGGATAGAAGTCAAAAGCATCTCACCGGCAAGTTGGATGGCTGACCCTGACAGTGCTAATGGAAGATCCCTCATGCAGCTGGGAGTGATTAGTACAGACTAATTAGCACACCTGCGCAGTCCTAGTTTCAAAACCATGAAGTGAATCAGCTGGGACCGCTGCTTGACATGACAATCACTGACATTTCGAGCAAACACAAAGCACCTGGAATGGCCCTTCCTCACAAGAGACACTGCAAGGCCTGACTAAAAGTAGCCACAAGGCTGTTGATTGCCATTGTCAGACTTTCGGGCTTCTGTAATGAGAGCACTAGTGTTGCTATGGAGCTCAATTTCCAGCCCAGAAATCTCAGGGGTTTTATCATTTGTTCCTGAGGTATGAGCATCACTGACAAGGCAGGCATTTGTTGCTCAGTCCTTTTTGCCCTTGAGTGGCTGATGCACCTTCTTGAACAACTGCTGTCCATCTGGTGTAGGTACACCCAGAATGTGGTTCTGAAGGGAGTCCCAGGATTTTGACACAATGACAGTGAAGGAAAATTGATATTTTCCCAATTCAGGATGGTGTGTAGTTTAATAAGATGTGAGGAATCCAACAAGTAAAATACATTTATTTAAACAACAAGTATGTACATGAGACCAGGTTAAACCTCACCAGGTACTCTCGCTCTTGCAGTTGGTTCCAAGCTGGCTAACCTTTTATACAAGTACAGATAAGCTACCCTGAGCAGGGGAGTTCATACTCCTCGAGGAGCATGGGGAAAACAATCATCCCCACAGGGAACATGCAGGTGGTGGTATTCTCCTGCATCTGCTGCTCTTGTGCTTCCAGATGATAGACTTTATGGATTTGGATGGTATCTTGTCGAGTTGCTGCAATGCATTTTGCAGATGGTATACACTGCTGCCATTGTGCGCTAGTGGTGGAATGAGTAAATGTTTACGGTGGTGGATGGGGTGCCAATCAAGCTTGAATGATGCTTTGCCCTGGATGATGTTGAGCTTGAGTGTTGGGCGTTGCATTTATCCGTGCAAGTGGAAAGCATTCCATAACACTGCTAACTTGTTCTTTGTAGATGGTCAATGGGTTTTGACAGCCACAAGATAAATTGCTCACTACAGAATTCCCAGCCTCGACTTCCGGTGGCGGCGATGTCCGAGTGAGCCGCACATTCGGTGGGCTCTCACTCCGGCGGGACTGAACAGCTGTTTCCCCGCGATAGCGGGACCACGGAGGCGGCAGAAAGGCTGCCGGGAACA
This sequence comes from Scyliorhinus canicula, assembly GCF_902713615.1. Taxonomy (NCBI): domain Eukaryota; kingdom Metazoa; phylum Chordata; class Chondrichthyes; order Carcharhiniformes; family Scyliorhinidae; genus Scyliorhinus; species Scyliorhinus canicula. The sequence goes on along the minus strand of NC_052156.1, from coordinate 37,421,560 downwards.
GAAGAGGAGAGCGGGCTGCAGAAAATGAAAGTGTGGGAGGCCAGCAGGTGAGGAAGAAAGAGAGAGAGACGGAGGCAAGGAGGAAGCTGACCTGCAGGGTAAGATGGCGGACCCACGGACCTTCCTTCCTCCAGGACAAAGGGAAAAAAAAGTTTGGAGTTGCTGAGGAGGGACAGCTTGGACCCACTTCAGATGCCCAGGAGGGGGTAAAAATTTAAGGTGCTGGGCAAAGGAAAGCGGCAGCGAAGGCGCTGAGGAGCGGGCTGCGGCATATGGAACAGCGGGATTCCAGAAGGCAGAAGAAGAAGGAGAAAAAGGGACAGAGACAAGGACCTGAAGAAAATTACCTGGGACCTAAGATGGCGGACACACGGACCCCGGACTCAGCAATCCAGTTGGCGCTGGATAACATGCTCCAGGTAATGAAGTCCAGTTTTGAAGCGCTGAAGCGGGACAGCTTGGACCCAATCCAGAAAGCGGTGGATCAGCTGAACCAGAGGATGGACGCCCAGGTTGTGAAAGTTAAGGAGCTGGGAGAGGCGGTGGAGGAGCAGGCGGATGCGCAAACGGTTGCAGCGGTAGAAGTGGACGGCCTGAAAGAGCGGCAGAGAAGACTGCTGGACAGAGTGGAGGAGCTGGAGAATAGAATCCGCAGGAACAATCTGAGGATGGTCGGCCTCCCGGAGGGGGCGGAGGGAGCTGATGCTGCAGCGTTTGTAGCAGACCTGCTGAAGCAGCTGATGGGAGCCGAAGCCTTTCCACGACCGTTGGAGCTGGAGGGGGCACACAGAGTGCAGGCAAGGCAGGGGCGGCCGGGCGGACCCCCCCGCCCGATGGTGATTAGGTTCCACAGGTTCGTGGACAAGGAGCGGGTGCTGCAGTGGGCAAAGAGCGTCAGGAGCAGCACGTGGAACAACAGTGTTCTCCGCATTTATCAGGATCTAAGCCAGGAGGTGGCTCGGCGGCGAGCAGCCTTCAAGAATGTCAAGGAGGTGCTGTTCAAGAAGCACGTGAAGTTTGGTCTGCTGTTCCCAGCCCGGTTATGGGTCACGCACCAGGGTCAACACCACTACTTCTCCGAGCCCGAAGAAGCGATGGATTTTGTGAGGGACCTGGGGCTGGTCCCGAAAGGAGGCCCCAAGGGCGCGAGTTAGGGCCCGAGGATTTCTGTGGGAAGGAACGCCGAATGTGCCTGGACCGCTGCTCAACGGTTTGCTGGGCCAAAGGGGCCAAGTGGAACATTTGAGACTCTTTCCTTTGTTCATGGACATTTATGTGCTTTTTCTCGTTTTTCTGTGGTTTTTTTCCCTTTTTATGGGGTTTTTTTTATTTTTTTTTTATTTTTATTTTTTCCTGTTTGGGCTTTTTGTGCAGCTCGTGGAAGACACTGGAACCGGCTTGCCCCAGTGGGTGGGGAGGAGGGCGGGGAAACAAGGGGAATGGGATAGGAAGGCGCCGGAGTGTTGAGTCACCGGGCTAGCAGATTGGCTAGTCAAGGAAGTCAGATGGGGGGGGAAGTAACAGCCAGTAGATGGCGGGGGTGGGGGTATCGGGGGATGGGGTTAGGGGAGGGGGGGGTTGTTCTGCTGACGGGAGAGGGACTTGAAATAGGCACTGGAAAGGAGGTCGAGGGTGGAGGCAGCCGAAGGGCGGGCCAGGAATGGCGCGACGCACGGGCCAGGGGCCGGCCCGAGAAAGGCTATGGCTGACCGGCGGGGTGGGGGGGGTGGGATGTGCCCCCCGACCAGGCTGATCACCTGGAACGTCAAGGGACTGAATGGGCCGGTTAAGAGGGCGCGGGTGTTCGCGCACTTGCGGGCCCTGAGGGCGGACGTAATTATGTTGCAGGAGACACATCTGAAAGTGTCAGACCAGACCAGGCTAAGGAAGGGCTGGATTAGCCAGGTCTTCCACTCGGACTTGGACTCGAAGTCCAGAGGGGTGGCAATCATGATCAACAAGCGCGTGCAATTTGAGGCAGAGGGCATATCTGCAGACAGGGGGGGCAGATACCTGATGGTACGGGGCAGACTGGAGGGGAGAAGGGTGGTGCTGGTGAATATATATGCCCCGAACTGGGATGACGTGGACTTTATTAAAAGAGTGCTGGGGAAGATCCCGGACTTGGATTCTCGCAAGCTAATAATGGGAGGGGACTTTAACATGGTCCTTGACCCGACTTTGGATCGGTCGGGTCCCAGAACGGGTAGACTCTCAGCAATGGCAAGGGAGCTGAAAGGGTTTATGGGGCAAATGGGGGCAGTGGACCCCTGGAGAGAGGGACAGCCAACAGGAAGGGGCTACTCGTTTTACTCGCACGTCCATAAAGTATATTCCAGGATAGATTTCTTTGTAATAAGCAGGGACTGTATGGGGGAGGTAAAGAACACGGAATACTCAGCAATTACCATTTCAGACCATGCCCCGCATTGGGTGGACCTGCAGTTCGGGGGAGCGAGTTATCAACGCCCGCAATGGAGGCTAGATGTGGGACTGCTGTCGGAGGAGGGGATCTGCGAGAGGCTTCGGAAATGTATAAAAAATTACCTGCAGGTGAATGACACTGGGGAGGTCTCAGCGGCGACCGTGTGGGAGGCGCTAAAGGCAGTAGTCCGGGGGGAGCTGATTTCAATTGGGGCCCACAAAGCCAAGGCAGACCGGGCAGAGATGGATAGATTGGTCAGGGAAATGGGCCGGATAGATGAAGAGCACGCGGAGTCCCCGGGGGAGGTTTTACTCAGGGAAAGGCGGAGGCTACAGGCGGAACTGGGGGCACTATCCACGAGCAGGGCCGTGGAACAGCTTAGGAAGGCGAGGGGAGTGGTGTACGAGTATGGGGAAAAGGCTAGCAGGCTGTTAGCGCAGCAACTCAGGAGGAGGGAGGCGGCCAGGGAAATAGGTAGAGTGAGGGACGAGGGGGGGCGCAAAGTGGAGGATCCGGCAGAATTGAATAGGGTATTCCGGGACTTCTATCGTAAGCTGTATACTTCGGAGCCGCCGGAAGAACCGGAGGGGATGAAAAGGTTTCTGGACGGGTTAACATTCCCAACAGTTGGGGGGGGGCAAGTGGAAGAGCTGGGCGCCCCGATTAGAGTAGAGGAGGTATTGGGGGGCCTAAAGGCCATGCAATCGGGGAAGTCCCCGGGGCCGGATGGATACCCAGTAGAGTTTTATAGGAAGTTCTCTGAGCTGGTGGGCCCGGTCTTGGCGAGGGTTTTCAATGAGGCAAGGGACAGAGGGACCCTGCCGCCGACAATGTCACAAGCCACCATATCTCTGATATTGAAGCGGGGTAAAGACCCGGAGGTGTGCGGGTCCTACAGGCCAATCTCCCTGATTAATGTAGACGCCAAGCTCCTGGCAAAGGTACTGGCGGGGAGAATGGAGGACTGTGTACCGGAGGTGATTGGGGAGGATCAAACTGGGTTCGTTAAAGGTCGGCAGCTGGCGGCCAATCTGAGGAGATTGCTCAACGTGATAATGATGCCCCCGGCGGGTAGAGATGTGGAGGTAGTGGTGGCAATGGACGCCGAGAAGGCCTTTGATCGGGTAGAGTGGGACTATCTATGGGAGGTGCTCGGACGGTTTGGGTTCGGGGAGGGATTGGTGGATTGGATCAAATTATTATATCAGGCCCCGAGGGCCAGCGTCAGGACTAACAGAGAAGTGTCGGAGTACTTTAGGTTGTACCGAGGGACCAGGCAGGGCTGCCCGCTCTCCCCGCTGCTGTTTGCGCTGGCCATAGAGCCGCTGGCGATGGCGCTGAGAGCCGCAGAGGGTTGGAAGGGGATGGTGAGGGGCGGGGTTGAACACAGGGTTTCTCTTTATGCAGACGACCTGCTCCTGTACGTGTCGGACCCAGTGGCCGGGATGGGAACTATACTGGGAATGCTGAGGGAGTTCGGCCAGTTCTCAGGATACAAATTAAATACGGTCAAGAGTGAAATGTTTGTGGTCCAGGCAAGGGGCCAGGAGAATAGATTGAGAGGGCTACCGTTTAGGCTGGTTGAGGAAAATTTCCGGTATTTGGGAATCCAGGTGGCACGAGACTGGGGCAGGCTGCATAAGTTAAATTTGGCCAGGGTGGTGGAGCAAATGAAGGGAGAGTTTCGGAGATGGGATGCACTCCCGCTGTCGCTGGCAGGGAGGGTGCAGACTGTAAAGATGACAATCCTCCCTCGATTTTTGTTTATTTTTCAGTGCCTCCCGATCTTTATCCCACAGTCCTTCTTCAAAAGAGTTAACGGGCTGATCATGAGCTTTGTCTGGGCGGGAAAGTCTCCGCGGGTAAAGAAGGCGATGTTGGAGAGGAACCGCAGCGAGGGAGGGCTGGCTTTGCCGAGTCTGGTCAATTATTACTGGGCGGCCAACATCGCTATGATAAGGAAGTGGATGGTGGGTACGGGGTCTATTTGGGAGCGGGTGGAGGCGGCTTCGTGCAGGGGCTCCAGTTTGGAAGCCCTGGTCACGGCTCCTCTACCGCTGCCGCCGGCCAAGTACACCACCAGCCCGGTAGTGGTGGCGACCCTGCGGATATGGGGCCAGTGGAGGAGGCATGTGGGGGAGATGGGGGCGTCTGTCTGGGCGCCAATCTGCGACAACCATCGGTTTGCCCCCGGCAGTATGGATGGGGGGTTCCGAGTATGGCGGCGAGCAGGGGCGGGAAGGGTGGGTGATATGTTCCTGGAAGGGAGCTTCGCGAGTTTGAGGAGCTTGGAGGAGAAATTTGGGGTGGTAAGGGGAAATGATTTTAGATACCTACAGTTGCGGGACTTTGTTCGTAGACAGGTCCCATCTTTCCCGCGCCTCCCGCCAATGGGGATCCTAGACAGAATAGTCTCTGGGAGGGATGAAGGGGAGGGTAGAGTCTCGGGTATTTATAAGGTGCTCATGAGGGAGGAAGGGTCCCAGACAGAGGAACTGAAACTTAAATGGGAGGAGGAGCTAGGCGGGGAAATGGAGGATGGGCTGTGGGCAGAGGCCCTGAGTAGGGTAAACTCGACCGCGACATGTGCTAGGCTCGGGCTGATCCAATTTAAGGTCGTTCACCGGGCCCATATGACGGTGGCTCGGATGAGCAAATTTTTCGGGATAGAGGACAAATGCGCTAGGTGTGCGGGAGGACCAGCGAACCATGTTCACATGTTTTGGGCATGCCCTGAGCTGAGGGGGTACTGGGAGGGATTTGCGGGGGTCATGTCCCAGGTGCTAAAAACAAGGGTGGTGATGAGCCCAGGGGTGGCAATTTTTGGGGTTTCGGAAGACCCGGGCGTCCAGGGGGAGAAAGAGGCCGATGTGCTGGCCTTTGCTTCCCTGATAGCCCGGCGACGAATACTATTGGCGTGGAGGGACTCAAAGCCCCCGAAGACGGAGTGGTGGCTAGCGGACATGTCGAGTTTCCTGGGGATGGAAAAAATCAAGTTCGCCTTGAGGGGTTCTGTGCAGGGGTTCACCCGGAGGTGGCAACCATTTATTGACTTCTTTGCGGGAGAGTGAGCGTCAGCAGGGGGGGGGGGGGGGGGGGGGTTAGAGTAGAGTAGGAGGGAAAATATGGCGGGTAGTACCGATGGGAGGGGAGCGGGCTTGTGCAATATGTTACGGTGGAAGTATTGAAAGAACGTGGATGTTTGCACATTTTTGCCTTTTTTGCTTCCTTTCTGATGATGTCTGTAACTGTTTATAAAGCCAAAAACTACCTCAATAAAATTGTTTATTAAAAAAAAAGAATTCCCAGCCTCTGACTGCAGCCTCAATATGTTTATGGCTGATCGAGTTCAGATTCTGGTCAATGGTAACCCACCTCAGGATGTTGATAGTGTGGAATTCAGTGATGGTCATGCCACTGAATTCAAGCTGGATGGTTCGATTCTGTCTTGTTGGAGGTGGACATTGCCTACCATTTGTGTGGCGCCAATGTTATTTGCCACTTATCAGCCCAAGCCTGAATCTTCTCCAGGTCTTGCTAGTATGGGCATAGACTGCTTCAGTATTTGAGGAGTCATGAATGGTGCTGAACATTGAGCATTCATCAGCAAATACTTTGTATACAAAGTATATACTTTGACTTTATGATGGGGGGGTGGGAAGGTCATTGATACATCAGCTGTAAGATGGTTGGGTCTGGGACTTTACCTGGAGGAGCTCCTTCAGCAATGTCTTGGGGATGAGATAACTGCCCACCAACAATCAGAACCATTTCCCTTTGTTCAGGTATTGTAGAAAAGTTTAGTTTTAATAACTATTTACAATTAGTTTGTAATTTATTTATGTATCATGTTGACGTAACTGAAGTACATTTTAACCCAATATGATATTCTGCGTAATTTTAATCAACGCAGGACACTGGTGCATAGAACCAAAAGAAAAGTTTTGGTGGAGAAAGAGGTCAATCAGCCCTTCATTATCTGTGCGTCAACAAAGAAAAAATAAATCAGCCGCTCATTTTAATCCCACTTTCCATAACATGACCAGGTCTTAGTTAGAACCTGTATTCACATTTGAAACATCACATGATAATAATCTTTATTATTGTCACAAGTAGGCTTACATTGGGTTGGGCAACAGGAGACAGAGAGTAGTGGTGGAAGGGAGTGTCTCAAAATGGAGAAAGGTGACTCGTGGTGTTCCACAGGGATCCATGCTCGGACCACTGATATATATATAAATGATCTCGACGAAGGTATAGGTGGTCTGATCAGCAGGTTTGCAGATGATACTAAGATTGGTGGAGGACTGTCAGAGAATACAGCAAAATATAGATAGATTGGAGAGTTGGGCAGAGAAATGGCAGATGGAGTTCAATCCAGGCAAATGCGAGGTGATGCATTTTGGAAGATCTAATTGAAGAGCAGACTATACGGTCAATGGAAGAGTCCTGGGGAAAATTGATGTACAGAGAGATCTGGGAGTTCAGGTCCATTGTACCCTGAAGGTGGCAACGCAGATCGATAGAGTGGTCAAGAAGGCATACAGCATGCTTCCCTTCATTGGACGGGGTATTGAGTACAAGAGTCGGCAGGTCATGTTACAGTTGTATAGGACTTTGGTTAGGCCACATTTGGAATACTGCGTGCAGTTCTGGTCGCCACATTACCAGAAGGATGTGGATGCTTTAGAGAGGGTGCAGAGGAGGTTCACCAGGATGGTGCCTGGTATGGAGGGTTCTAGCTATGAAGAAAGGTTGTGTAGATTTGGATTGTTTTCGTTGGAAAGACGGAGGTTGAGGGGGGTGTGGTGAATGTAATATATGAATGTATATATACTAATTCACACTGTTATTGTAAGCGCAGTAGTGCCATCCTACCACTAGGGGGAGTAGCACTGGGAGCACTTAGGAACTTGTACTGGGCTCCACCCTTGGTTCCGCTAAACAACTCCTCCCCCTAGTGCAGCTGTATAAGTATCCGTGTCCAGAGTCAGCCTGGGTCACTACGAGTTCATCGACAGGTAACAGGCTGGCTCTGAAGTAAGTCGATTAAAGCCTAGATTCACATCGGAAAACAGTAAATAGAATGATACAGCGCAGTACAGGCCCTTCGGCCCACGATGTTGCACCGACATGAGAAGTCAAAAACTAACGGCCATCTAACTTACACGTGTCTGGTGAATTGATGGTTCCATCAGGGGGGACCTGATTGAGGTCTACAATATTATGAGAGGTATGGACAGGGTGGATAGCAACAAGCTTTTTCCAAGAGTGGGGGTGTCAATTACAAGGGGTCACGATTTCAAGGTGAGAGGGGGAATGTTTAAGGGAGATGTGCGTGGAAAGTTTTTTACGCAAAGGGTGGTGGGTGCCTGGAACGCTTTGCCAGCGGAGGTGGTAGAGGCGGGCACGATAGCATCATTTAAGATGCATCTAGTCAGATATATGAACGGGCGGAGAACAGAGGGAAGTAGATCCTTGGAAAATAGGCGACAGGTTTAGATAAAGGATCTGGACCGGCGCAGGCTGAGAGGGCCGAAGGGCCTGTTCCTGTGCTGTAATTTTCTTTGTTCTACATTAACACTGCAATTAAGTTACTGTGAAAATGCCCTAGTCGCCACATTCCGGCCCCTGTTCGGGTACACGGGAAGAATTCAGAATGTCCATTTCACCTACCAGGCACGGCTTTCGGGACTTGTGGGAGGAAACCGGAATTTGGGTCTCTGGCGCTGTGAAGCAACAGTGCTAACCACTGTGCTGCCGTACCGCCCTCCAAGGATGTCAAAGTTGAGCAGCCCTGTTCTGGGACAATGATGTTCCCTGGGTATTCAAATGTATCAGTGATTTGATACCTATGATGCAGACGGGAGTTAGCAAGGTCTATTGTGTAAAGAAAACAAGTGTTAAATATTCCGCTTCATGTCCTAAGTTGGTGTGGTTTTGACTGTAATGTTTTAAGTAAAGAAGCAGTCACTTTCCTTCACTGTATGTAAGGTTCTATAAGCTTTGAGATAAATTCTGTAATCAATTTTTGTAACTGTACAGAGGATGCTGGAAAACTCAGCGGGTCTATCTACCAAGAGAGAAACAGAGTTAATGTTTCGAGTCATGGACCTTTCGTTGAAAGTGAAAGAGGGAGAATGTTAGACCAGAGCAAAAGAGGCTGGTTTAGCACACTGGGCTAAATCGCTGGCTTTTAAAGCAGACCAAGGCAGGCCAGCAGCATGGTTCAATTCCCATACCAGCCTCCCCGAACAGGCGCCGGAATGTGGTGGCTAGGGGCTTTTCACAGTAACTTCATTTGAAGCCTACTTGTGACAATAAGCAATTTTCATTTCATTCCAAGTTTGCCCTCGGCTTCACTGGAGTTTTTCCAGCTTCTATATTCTTGTTTAGATTCCAGCATCCACAAAATTTTGCTCATTTTTGTAACCATGTACATTTAAGCCTTATTAACATATAACGTATTGTGCTGTACGTTCATCTGTACCCTATCATTTCAGCTTTAACACACCAATTACCTCTATGTACTTACTTTCTATGTAATTTATATAAATTTTATGTAATTCTGGAACTTTGTAATTTCTGCAAGGCTAGGCACAACTGTATACTTTTACTATATTTAATTAACTTGTACAAAGCTTCGACAGATATGACAAAAACATAAACTAGCAAAGCAGTTCTCAAAACCAAAACACACTGATAAGAACCTGTTTTAATGAGCTTTCTGCAGGACATACAAGATTGATACCTACGCATTAATTAGGAATTTGGGACAATGAGTCAAATCATTGAGCATTATTGACATCATACCCTCTCTTATCTCAAACACACAGACGCCAAAACTACCTTAAGGCCCCGTTATCTCAGTGGAAGGTCATAAAATTTAATGAAATAGCGGAAAAAGCTATAATGAGAGACACAATCCCATGAGTAATTAACACATTAGAGGGCCAATCAGGAGTCAACAGGAAATTACATCAATAGAATACCATCAACCACCCCCCCTCCAAGAAACCAATCAGAAATTTATTGTCCACTATCAAAACCAATCGGGCTGATTATGCACTGCCAAAGGTAGTCTGAATTCAAAAACCTGATTGATCATGCACATGGTGTTGGAAAGAGTTCAAATCACCAGCTTTGAGCTGCCAGGCATGTGCTTAATTTTAAACTCAAAACAAGTCAGCTTTCCAGCTGGGACAGAAAGACCCCAAAACAGAGAGAAACAGAATATCACGGGTGCAATTTTCCGATGCCGCGTGGCACCAGGAAAGCCGTTGTGAACTTGGCCAAGTTTCACGACGGCTTCGGAGGCTGCTCCTCGCCCCCTATTCTCCACCCACCCACCGAGGGGGCTAGGAGCGGCGTTTCGAGAAACTCGGCCGCCAGGCCTTGACACTTGAGTCAAAGCGGTGCGCCGAGAATGACGCGACGGCGGCGCCTAAGTGACGTCAGCTGCGCATGGGCAGGTTGGCCGGCTCCAACCCGCGCATGCGCAGTTGCCGTCTTCCCCTCCACTGCCTCGCAAGACGTGGCAGCTTGATCTTGCGGGGCGGCGGAGGGGAAAGAGTGCGTCTCTTGGAGACGCCGGCCCGACGATCGGTGGGCACCGATCGCGGGCCAGTCCCCTCCCGAGCACGGCCGTGGTACTCGATCACCTCTCCGCCCCCCACAGGCCCCAAACTTACGTTTCGCGCTATGTTCACGCCGGCAGTGACCAGGTGTGTTTGCTGCCGGCGTGAACAGGTCGGGAACGTCAGGCCGCTCGGCCCATCTGGGCCGGAGAATCGCCGGTCGGCGTGAAAAACGGCGAGCGGCGATTCCGCGACACGCCATTTTGGGGCGGTGGGAGAATCGCGAGGGGTGCCAAGTGTTGTGATTCGACCGGCCCTCCCGTAATTCTCCCACCCGGCGTGGGGAGCGGAGAATTGCGCCCTGCGTGTCACTTCACGCCCCAAGATGAATCAGGAAGCAAGAATCCTGGGGAGCCAGTCATCTTGCTTCCTAAGTATCCCTTTTGTTGCTTAATAAATGTTTCCAGAGTTAACTCATTAGACTGTCTCCTATTACCTGACTTATTAGTCTCAAACAAAGAAATTAATACCGAGCGAGTGCAGACTCATGGATTTGGAGGTTAAACAACCCCCCATGATGCGCTATCAATTGTACTAAAGACTCGAATGGGAACAGTTAGATGTTTATCCTCTAACTGCAACTGGTAGAATGGCTGCTCAGGAGAACTCATACATATTTATACGGCTCCTTGTGGGCGGAGCTAGCCGGCAGGGGCTACCGGCGAACCTGTAGTACAGGTACTGCTGTAAATCCCCTAATACAAGCACACACACAATTACTCAGTGGATCACCACATTCACCCCCTGTTAAAAATGAGTCCGGCGGGGTGGCATGGAACTATGTACAGAATTTGTGAATTATTTACAGAGGGGAGGAAAAAAATTTTGTGTCCATCTTGTGACCCGGTGCCCGTCAGAGGTTAAGTCTGTCCGGTGGTCTGACAGTTCGCTGGGAGCGACGTAATAGTGGTGGCGATGTCTGTACAGGCGGTGTTGGTGCTGGCCAGTAGCTGGATGACTCCGGGAGCGTGCCAAAATCTTCCTGGTCCTGTAGCTTGGGCAGTGGAAGGAGGGATGCACCTGGTGGTGCTGGGAGCGCGGGTGGCACGTGGGTAGGGAGGTGTGTGGGTGTGGAATCGGCACCTGAGGGAGCCAGGTCCCTGAGCGAGACTGTATCCTGGCGGCCGTCGGGGAACTCTGGGGCATACTGGGGGTTTGCGTGGAACAGGCGTACCCTGTCCACCAAGGGGTCCGCCTTGTGGAGCCGGGCATGCCTACGCAGTAGAACCGGCCCTGGAGCTGCGAGCCAAGTCGGGAGCAACACCCCAGATGTGGACTTCCTGGAGAAGGTAAAAACACGTTCATGTGGTGTGTTTATCGTGGCAGTGCACAGAAGAGACCGGATGGAGTGCAATGTATCCGGGAGGAACCTGCTGCCAGCGAGCGGCTGGGAGGTTTCTGGACCGTAGGGCCAGCTGGACAGCCCTCCATACCGTCCCGTTCTCCCTCTCTACCTGCCCGTTTCCCCGGAGGTTGTAGCTGGTCGTCCTGCTAGAGGCGATACCCCTGCTGAGCAGGAACTGACGCAGCTCATCTCTCATGAATGAGGATCCCCTGTCGCTGCGGATGTAGTCGGGGAAACCGGACAGAGCGAATATGGAGTCGAGGGCCTTGATGACGGTGGGAGACGTCATATCCCGGAATGGGATGGCGAATGGGAACCTGGAGAATTCATCGACCGCACTAAGGATATACGTGTTGCGGTCGATGGAGGGGAGGGGCCCTTTAAAATCCACACTGAGGGGTTCAAAGGGGCGGGACGCTTTCACCAGGCGCGCACGGTCTGGCCGGTAGAAGTGCGGCTTGCACTCTGCACAGACCTGGCAGTTTCTGGTGACTGTCCGTACTTCCTCGACGGAGTAGGGCAGATTGCGGGCTTTGACGAGGTGGTACAACCGAGTGACCCCCGGATGGCAAAGGCTGTCGTGCAGGGCACGGAGCTGTTCTACTTGTGCGCTGGCACATGTATCTCGGGAGAGGGCTTCTGGGGGCTCGTTGAGCTTGCCGGGGCGATACAAGATCTCGTAATTATAGGTGGAGAGCTCGATTCTCCACCTCAAGATTTTATCATTCTTGATCTTGCCCCGCTGCGTGTTGTTGAACATGAAGGCTACCGACCGTTGGTCAGTGAGGAGAGTGCCGGCCAGGTAATGCCTCCAGTGCCGCACCGCTTCAACGATTGCCTGGGACTCCTTTTCAACAGACGAATGTCGAATTTCAGAGGCATGGAGGGTGCGGGAAAAGAATGCCACAGGTGTGCCTGCCTGGTTTAGAGTGGCGGCAAGGGCGACATCTGAAGCGTCGCTCTCTACTTGAAAGGGCAGTGTCTCATCTACTGCATGCATCCCGGCCTTGGCTATGTCTGCTCTAATACAGGCGAAGGCATGTTGTGCTTCGGCCGTGAGGGGAAATTGAGTGGACTGTATCAGTGCGCGGGCCTTGTCCGCGTATTGTGGGACCCACTGGGCGTAGTAGAAGAAGAACTCCAGGCAGCGTTCGAGGGCCTTGGGGCAGTGGGAGCTCCATGAGGGGCCGCATGTGGTCGGGATCGGGCCCCAAGAGTCCGTTTTGGACTACGTAGCTGAGGATGGCCAAGCGGTTAGTGCTGAACACGCACTTCTCCTTGTTGTAAGTGAGGTTGAGGAGAGATGCGGTGTGGAGAAATTTGGCACGGTTGGCGTCGTGGTCCTGCTGGTCATGGCCGCAGATCGTGACATTATCTAATACGGAAACGTGGCCCGCAGTCCGTACCGGTCAACCATTTGGTCCATTTCTCTTTGGAATACCGAGACCCCATTAGTGACGCTGAAGGGAACCCTGAGAAATTGATAAGAGGCGACCGTCCACCTTGAAGGCAGTGTATGGACGGTCCGATTTGCGGATGGGGGGCTGGTGGTATGCGGATTTAAGGTCAATCGTTGAGAAGACCCGGTACTGTGCAATCTGATTGACCATATCAGATATGCAAGGGATGGGGTACGCGTCGAGCTGCGTGTATCGATTGATGGTCTGGCTGTAGTCCACGACCACCCTGTGTTTCTCCCCAGTTTTAACCACTACCACTTGGACTCTCCAGGGGCTATTGCTGGCCTCGATAATACCCTCCCGAAGCAGCCGCTGGACTTCGGACCTGATGAAGGTCTTGTCCTGGGTGCTGTACCATCTGCTCCTGGAGGCGACGGGCTTGCAATCTGCAGTCAGATTGGCAAAGAGGGAGGGAGGGTCAACCTTGAGGGTCGTGAGGCCGCAAACGGTGAGTGGGGGTAGGGGCCCGCCGAATTTGAGGGTGAGGCTCTGGAGGTTACATTGAAAATCCAGGCCCAGTAATAGTGTAGCACAGAGATTGGGGAGAACGTACAGGCGGAAACCGCTGAATTCAACGCCTTGCACGGTGAGGTTGACCACACAGAAACCCCGGATCGGGATAGAGTGGGATCCGGAGGCCAGTGAGATCCGCTGGTTGGCGGGATGGACCGCGAGGGAGCAGCGCCTTACCGTGTCCGGGTGGATGAAGCTATCGGTGCTCCCTGAGTCAAGTAGGCAGGAGGTCGCGTGGCCGTTGATTAGCACTGTCGTCGAAGCGGTAGCCAGGTTGTGAGGACGGGACTGGTCCAGCGTCATGGAGGCGAGCAGCAGGTGATCGTCCGAGGAGTCCAATGAGGAGCGGCAGCGACCCGGGTCCAGCGGTCCAGTCCCGAGGGTGAGACAAAATGGCGGCATCCGAAGGACCTGTGGGGGAGAAGATGGCGGCGCCCATGCATTGCACGTTGCGGGCGCGGGGCAAGATGGCGGCCCATGGTGCGCACGTGGGGGCGGGGCAAGATGGCGGCGCCCACTGGCCACACGTGGAACTGGGGGGGGAAGATGGCGGCACCCATGGTGCGCATGTTGTGGAGGTGGCGCAAGATGGTGGTGCCCACTGGCCGCACATGGACCTGGGGGGAGAAGATGTCGGCGCCCACTGGTCGCACGTGGTCCCAGGAGCAGAGGATGGCGGCGCCCATTGTGCCATCGGCTGAGGGAAGGGAGAGAAATCAGGCGCGATAGCGGCAACTGCGCGGGCCTGGCACACCGCCGCAAAGTGGCCCTTCTTGCCGCAGGATTTGCAGGTTGTGGCACGGGCTGGGCAGCGCTGGTGGGGGTGCTTCTGTTGGCCGCAGAAGTAGCAGCGGGGACCCCCAGAGTGCGCGGTGTGGCAGGCAGTGCAGGCATATTGTGCAGGAGTGGCCCCAGTCGGGGGGGTCGGTTGCGGAGTCCACAAGGTGTTGGATGGGTGGGCCGCGCGGTGCAGGACTGTACATTACGCGAAGCGACCGTCATGGGGAGCGCTAAAGCTTTCGCCTCCGTTAGGTCGAGCGCGGCCCCTTCCAGCAGTCGTTGCCGGATAGGGTCCGATGCAATCCCCGTCACGAATGCATCACGCATGAGGAGATTGGAATGTTCCGTGGCCATGACGGCCTGGCAGCCGCAGTCCCGTACGAGAGGTATGAGGGCCCGCCAGAAGTCTTTAATCGACTCACCAGGTAGTTGTACGCGAGTGGCGAGTACATGCCTTGCAAATAGAGTGTTCATCTTCTGGACGTAGTTTTCTTTAAGGAGTTTCATGGCGCCTGCGTAATTCGGCGCGTCCTGTATCAACGGGAACACGCTGGAGCTCAACCTTGAGTAGAGAAGCTGGATTTTCTGAGCTTCCGTCGGCTCGGGCGTCGCTGAGTTGATATAGGCCTCGAAGCAAGCCAGCCAGTGATTAAAGTCCTTTCTGGCGTTCGGCGATTGCGGATCCAACTGCAAGCGATCTGGTTTGATCCTGATGTCCATGATGCGGAAAATCTAACTGTAATAAATTGATGCGCTATCAATTGTACTAAAGACTCGAATGGGTACAAGAGAGGCTTTATTACAGTTAGATGTTTATCCTCCGACTGCAGCTAGTAGAATGGCTGCTCAGGAGAACTCATACATATTTATACGGCTCCTTGTGGGCGGAGCTAGCCGGCAGGGGCTACCGGCAAACCTGTAGTACAGGTACTGCTGTACATCCCCTAATACAAGCACACACACAATTACTCAGTGGATCACCACACCCCAAAAACTTAGTATGACTCTAACCAATGTTCCCCCGATTCCCTTTTGCTAGAGCTGCTTAATGCTACACTTGGGGCGCGTTTCTCTGGAATTGAATTGGGGTTTTCAGGGAGTTCTCCACCACTATTCAATGACATATAGTCACTTTTTTGGGCCCTGGGGAGTTTCTCACCGGTTTAGCCTACATTTAGAATTGTTTTCAGCTCTGGGGAGCTGAACTTTGAGATCAGGCCGCCATTTTGATAGGGTGCCCTGATCGCTAAGTGAACTCTTTGGGCCCCCTCCTATCACCCCCCTCCCCCTTCCAAACTCCCAGAAGCCCCTACTTAGCTCCCTGAACACCCCCACCCTGCAAATCAACCCCTCCCCGCCTCCTTTCATGGGCATAGTCCCCCTTGGGCCTAGACCCTTGGCAGTGCCACCCAGCCACCTTGGCAGTCCCAGGGTGGTAGTGCCAAGGTGCCAGCTGGGCAGTGCCAAGGTGTCTGCATTCCAAGGGGAGAGCCAGGGAGACACCCGGAACAGACCTTGACCACCTTGGGTCTCCAATGGCCCGGGAGTCTCCCCAGGTGCAGTTCTGCCTGGTCCACGTTCTTGTGGACCAGCACTGATCAACGGCCAGCTGCAGCCTCGCTGGGGAGGCCGGAGAATCCAGGGAGGCCGGTGGATGCCAGGTAGGTAGGCCTTAAGTAGGTTTGCGACCCACCCCGTTTGGTCCCAGATCGTTTGGACAGAGTTCCAATTCTGATGCCTCACAGACTTGGATGAATCCTGCAAAACGCGGAGTCTGCCAGGAAGCCTCTTCTGGGATTCACCGGCCATGTTGTGCTCTCACTCGAACGCAATACGACAGACAATCTTGCCCTTGGTCAAATGCTCTCTTGGCGTCAGGGGAAATCGCACTCCCCTCGCCTCTGGATTTCAGTTCTGTGGTAGTCGGTATTAGAGGTATTACGATACCTAGGTTGATGCTGTAAGATCATTGGTGTGGGAGGTACCTGAGACAGTAAGATCATTGATGAAGCCTGCCTGCTGGTTCCGCCCAGTAAGACGGAGTATAAGAGTCTGTGTCTCCCTCGCTGCTGCATTCTGTACCTGCGCTGCTGGGGGAAACATCTCGTCCAATAAAGCCTTCAATTGTACTCCAATCTCGCTTCGAGAGTTATTGATTGTGCGTCAGTTTATTGGACTAGATTTTGAAGAATGGAGCTCCGCATCAAGCCGGAGTGTCTGCAACTTAGGCCGCACACAACAAACTCAGCGGCAACCTTCAAAACATACCAGACTCCCCGAACAGGCGTTGGAATCTGGCGAAAAGGGGCTTTTCACAGTAACTTCATTAAAGCCTACTTGTGACAATAAGCGATTTTCATTTTTTTTCATTTTTCAAACACTGGCTGGTGAACTTCAATGGCTACCTCAGGACGGCCACGACTCCACCCACGGACGACCAGAAACTGCAGGTTCTCCACTCGAGGGTGAACCCAGAGATCTATACGCTCATCGAGGATGCGGACAATTTCGAGGCCGCAATGGCCCTGTTGAAAGGACACTACATTCGCCCAGTAAATCAGGTTTACGCCCGACATCTGCTAGCATCAAGGCGACAAATCCCGGGGAAATTGCTAGACGAATTCTACCGCGCACTTCTGGTACTAGGTAGGAACTGTGACTGTCCACAAGTTTCAGCCAGCGACCACACAGAACCTTTAATCCAGGACGCATTCGTTGCAGGTATGCTGTCCTCCCAAATCCATCAGCGGCTGCTGGAGAAAGAGACACTAGGCCTCAAGGAGGCACGGGCCCTCGCTAGCTCCCCAGATGTGGCCTCCCGCAACGGCCACGCGTACGTCCCCGACCGTGTGGCAGCCCCATGGGCAGCGTGGAACCCACCCACGGCTGACCCCGATGCATCCCCCATCCCCCCACAAGCTTGTGCCGCGCAGCTGCCAGGCAACCCTGGGGAGCCCCGCTGCTATTTTTGCGGGCAAACCAAGCACCCCCGGCAATGCTGCCCGGCCCGCTCCTCCATTTGCAAAGGCTGTGGCAAAGAGGGGCATTTTGTGGCGGTATGCCAGGCCCTGGCAGTCAC
Organism: Scyliorhinus canicula; assembly: GCF_902713615.1. NCBI lineage: Eukaryota > Metazoa > Chordata > Chondrichthyes > Carcharhiniformes > Scyliorhinidae > Scyliorhinus > Scyliorhinus canicula. Next base: position 37,404,321 of record NC_052156.1, on the reverse strand, counting down.
CGCTGTCTCCGGGGGCGAACAGGGGCCGCCGCCACAACTCTCTCCGCAGGCCACGTACGGCCCGTGGGCACCTCCATCTTCAATTTCCCGAGCCACATGCAGGCCCCGGGCGCCGCCATCTAGTTCCCCATGGACCACGTGCAATGCGTCGGCGCCGCCATCTTGCCCCCCCCCCCCCATGTGCGACCCATGGGTGCCACCTTGGCTGGAGTCTCAGGACCCCGATTCGGATGACCGCACACCGCCTGAGGAAAATCTTCATCTTCTACCACGACTCGCCTCGGTGACCCTGGACCAGTCTTGGCCCCGACGATGACTGTGCTCATCAATGGACACAAAACATCCTGCCTGATCGACTCTGGGAGCACAGAGAGCTTCATACACCCCAACACGGTAAGGCGCTGTTCTCTTCCCATACATCCAGTTAATCAAAGAATCTCCCTGGCCTCCGGGTCTCACTCTGTAGAGATAAAAAGGGTTCTGCCTAGCTAACCTCACGGTCCAGGGAAGAGAATTTAAGAATTTCGACTCTATGTCCTCCCTCACCTCTGCGCTGCCACGCTCCTGGGATTGGACTTCCAATACAATCTCCAGAGCTTAACCTTTAAATTCGGCGGCCCTATAACCCCCTCACTGCAACCTCATGACCCTCAAGGTCGACCCGCCTTCCTTTTTTGCGAACCTCACCCCGGATTGCAAAACCTTTGCCACCAGGAGCAGATGGTACAGTGCCCAGGACCGGACCTTCATTAGGTCGGAAGTCCTGCGGTTACTGAAAGAAGGTATTATTGAGGCTAGCAACAGTCCCTGGAGAGCTCAAGTAGTGGTTGTAAAGACCGGGGAGAAGCACAGGATGGTCATCGATTATAGTCAGTGTGGTAGTATGACTAGGGATATTACGGTACCTGGAAGTGTGAGCTGCCATTAGTGCAGAGGACTCGCTGCCCATTGGCCCAGGTGTGTCTTGTGCCTCTGAGCCGATTGGCCGAGAGGTAGGTAGCTCCGCCTACAAGGTGGGGTTAAAGAACCCGTGTTCCCCGGCAGTCTGCCATTCTTCTGTACGTCTGCTGCCGGGTCCACTTCTTGTGTATTAAAGCCTATCGTTCGGACTTTATCTACGTTTCGTGTCCATTGATTGTGCATCAATTTAATACACAAGATTTTAAAGAATGGAGCTTCGCGTCAGGCCAGAGTGTCTTCGACTCAGCCCGCACGCAGCAAATGCAACAGCAGCATTTAAACACTGGCTGGCTTGCTTCAATAGCTACTTGAGTACGGCCGAAAACGTCCCTACGAGGGAACAGAAGTTGCACATCCTCCACTCGTGCGTCGGCACCGCCGTGTACACGCTCATAGAGGACACAACAGACTACGACGCGGCCATGGACTTGGTTAAAGGACATTTCATACGGCCGGTGAACCAAGTCTACGCTCGGCACTTATTGGCCATGAGGCAGCAACTTCCTGGTGAGTCTCAAGACAAATTTTACCGGGTCCTCCTCATTCTGGGGAGGAACTGCGGCTGCCCACAAGTCTCTGCTGCCGAGCACACTGAACTTTTGATCAGAGACGCTTTTGTTGCGGATATGCAATCTTCGCAGATCCGCCAAAGACTTTTAGAGAGAGAGATTTTAAGCCTCATGGAGGCATGGGCCCTCGCCTCCTCCCAAGACGTTGCAAATCGTAACGCCACCGACCACGCGGCGGCCCCCTGGTCAGCGTGGAACGCGACCTCTCTCACCTCCATGGACTCGGACCCCCCCCCCCCCCAGGCCTGCGCTGCAGGGCGCCCCGATAAACCCACAGGGCCCTGCTGCTACTTTTGCGGCCAGGCAAAGAACCCCCGTCAGCGCTGCCCGGCCCGTTCCGCAACCTGTAAAGGCTGCGGCAGGAAGGGCCACTTTGCGGCCGTCTGTCAGTCAAAAGCGGTCGCTGCGGTGCCGAGCAGCGACCGCGGGTCCTCCCCCTGCACTCCTCAGGGGCCCCGTGCGGCCCGCGGACCTCGCTGCCCCCACCGCCACGTGTGATCCCAGGGCGCCGCCATTTTGGGCCCCCGTCGCTACGTGCGATCCCCGGGCGCTGCCATTTTGTCCATCCCCCACCATGTGCGGCCGACTGGCGCCGCCATCTTAGATCGGCACCAAGGACCCCGCATTTGACAGAAAACTAGTGATGAGAAAACAGTTGTTTCAGCTCATACTGTCTACAGATAACAGTCAAGGACCAAATTATAGAGAAAGTTTTGTTTACACATTTTAATAATAATAATCGCTTATTGTCACAAATAGGCTTCAATTAAGTTACTGTGAAAAACCCCTAGTCGCCACATTCCGGCACCTGTTCGGGGAGGCCGGTACGGGAATTGAACCCGCGCTGCTGGCCTTGTTCTGCATTACAAGCCAGCTGTTCAGCCCACTGTGCTCAACCAGCCCCTGCATACAAGGATTCAATGGAACACTGTGCAGCTGGATCACGGCTCTTTAATGTGCCGCTAGTTAATAAAGGCCTTGTTTTAAAACTCCAAGAATCTCTGTCTTGTCACTCGTATTTGAGACAATGAAGTACACTATAGCCAAATAGCTGTATATGTTCCCACATCAAAAGGGGATGTGGATGGGATATGCCCAGGCTGGTGGTGAAGGCAGGGCTATGGTTGGGTCAGTATTAGCTTTTCTTATTATACTTCTGACTGTGTACTATCATAGAGCAGTAGCCAATTTAACAGGGCGGATCCAAACTGACAGTAGACCAGATAAAGCAAGTGTAAGGGAATGTGCCGGTGTGTGGATTTGTACCAGTGATTTAGAAACTGCGAAATAAACTGGTCAGAAGGACCCAAGTGCACAGATTCACTCGAGCAGTTTCAAAACCGTAAAATTAAAAAGACTGTTGAAAGCCAAAAAGGCAGAGCTTTATTTCACTGACGATTGAAGGGAAGAAATTATGGCCCTTTTCCTTATCCAGAAGCATCACAAACTAATTGATAAAATGCAAGAACTGGGGTGGATTCCAACACCCACGCCGTTATGCAGTAAAAAGTGCTGGAAAGCTCTTTCATAAGTATATGGGGGTGGCAGTTTCCCCTAGTTGTGATGCAGATCACTGCAGATGACCTCGGAACAACTAAAGGTATGAAGTAAATAGGACATGATTGTGGTTATTGAGTCACATAAAGTTAAAACGTAACAAATGAGCTTCTGTCAAAAAGATATTCGGTGGGTGTTCATAATACAGAGATCAACTTGGCAGCAATGCAAACAACTTTTTAAAATATCTGAGTTTTTAAAAAAACGGAATTAAAGAGTTTTTCACACATGATTTAGTAACAAACATCAGAAATTGAAATTGGTTGAAAGGATATTCCAACAGAGATTTTGAAGTGGTAATGGGTTTGGGTGGCAATGCGGGTGAGATTTTGAATCACAAAGAATAGCTGATGCTATAAAATAAGGCACTGGAATTGGCTTAAATGGATCAAAAAATAAATAAATAAGTTATAATGAAGGAGGGTATTGTTTATTATTAAATCAAGGGATTGTGAGTTTGTAATCCTCTACCTCTTTAAGAATCTGTAGCCGCAGAAGAATGCTGAGAATTAACTGTTTGAAATTTACGATCTGTGAGAATCTGTGTTTCATTAGTTTTAAGTGAATTTTTGTAGATTTGCATTTTCATTGTTTTGGGCTGCATTTGTTAAGGTTTATATTTCTTAGAAATTAACCTGATGTTGAGTTTTTAATTACAGATATTTTGGAAATTAATAACAGAAACACAAAAATGCTTATGTAATTTTGGTTATTGTTTTAGAGCACAAGCTGTGTTTCATGTTTCAAGCTTTACGGATTTCTGTCTGATATTGTGATTTTGAGATCATAAAGTGTATTGTTATCAACCTGGATTCGTATTTACTGGCCAGAACCATGATTCCAGCATATTTTGATACCTGAGCCAATTTTAATCTGGACACAAACACACACATGAAAATGAGTTCATTTTAATTTGATAGGGTTAATTAAAACTTGGGATATTTGAAATGATTTGACAAATCCTGTGTGGATTTGGGTCGAAACTTCTTGTCAGGTCAACATTAATCCTGACATGATTGGCACAACGAAAAGGGAAAATATTTGAGACTGAAATTAAAGAAGGTATAAAGGATAGCTTATATTTAATAAAATAGGTCCTTGACCTTGTTCTTGTTAGATTAAAACAAAAGAAGGGTGGTGTCACGTGAGTCTCCCTTTTCAGAAATGTTTTTGTTTTATCACATGGCTTCAGTGGTGTCATTGCGGGGAGTGGAGATGGGCACTGAGAGTTAGTTTTACTTTCGCTTTGAGTTTTTGGAGCTGGTTTGAACTGCACAAGTTGAAAGAAGTCTCTCTCTATCTTCATTTAAAAGCTGTTTCCAGACTGCTTGATAACTTAAAAGAGATAATTGCTTTCTTTAAGGAATTCAAACCTGCTGTTTGAAAAGGGGAACAGAGTATCAATAACAAGGCTTATACCAGTAAGAATGCCGTGTGCTGGGCCACAAATTTGAAAAGGGGTTTCTGGTTTTACTTGGATTTTTTTATTGAATTGGAACAGTTAAGCGGGAATTCATTCAGGGTTATAGATTACTGTAGCTGTGTGGGGTCTTTATGTTTGTAGTTGATAAAAATTCTTACTGTGTGTGTTTTTACAAATGTTAACTAAATTCGTAGAATAAAGTTTGTTTATTGATTAAAAGCGGCGAAGAACTCTGTTGAATTACACCTGAAAGGCAGGCTCTTCTGTTCATCTTAACAAATTCAATAAAACGTTGTAGGTCACGTGGACTCCAGAATACATTTTTGAGTTTTCTAAATCCTGGCCCATAACAAATTGAGGGCTCGTCCTGGGTTAAAGTCTATCTTTCGTGATTGGGTTGGCTTAGTGAACTTAAAGACAGTGAGGGGTGAGCATATTTGTGTTTACTTTTCAGGTGTTGTATTCAAGTTTAAATAGGGAATGTGTTGTGGACAATGGCTCGTTCAAAGGCTCAGAAATGTTTGTGGTAGAGAAGGTCACACGCAGCAGCTTACAGACTAAGAAAAGGCTTTTAGATTTGGCAAAAACATTGCCGTTAACATTGTCTGTTAAAATACAAAAAGAGGTCATTGCGGCGGTAGCTCAGCATTTAAAATTGCCCGAGACACAGTCAGAATCATTGGAAATGGCAACAATTCAATTACAGATCAAGCAGCTTGAACATAAAGAAGAATTAAAGGAGCTTGAATACGAAAGGTGGGAAAAAGAAACAATAGCCCTCGCAGAACAAAGAGAAAGGGAGGTGCAGATCAGGGAAAAAGAAAAGGAGAGAGAAGAAAGGGAAAAATAACAAATAGCTCTGGCAGAACAAAAAAGAAAAAGGGAGCTACAGATCAGGGAAAGAGAGAGGAAAAAGAGAGAGACTTTGAACTTCAGAAATTGATCTTGAAACGTGACCGTCAGTTACAATTGGCAGCAGTAAAGAGAACGTAGTCTGAGGATAGTGATGAGGGTAGTGAGCAAGAGCGTCATAGTCGAAGGCTTGGTGGATATATTTAAATATATCCAAGTATTACCACGGTTTGATGAGGATGTAGAAGCCTCTTTCATTTCATTTGAGAAGGTGGCTAAACAAATGAAATGGCCACAGGACATGTGGGTATTACTGATTCAAACAAAGTTGGTAGGTAAAGCTAGTGAAGTATTTGCATCACTATCAGAGGAAGTATCTGGGACCTATGAGGTAAAGAAATCCATCTTGGGTGCATATGAACTAATGCCTGAAGCCTACAGCCAAACGTTTAGAAAGGAAACAACCTGATCAAACATACATAGAGTTTGAAAGGATCAAACAGAGTAATATTGATAGGTGGATAAGGGCTTTGAAAATAGACCAATCCTATTCAGCTCTTAGAGAAATTATAATTTTGGAGGAGTTTAAAAATTCAATTCCTGATGTGGTGAGAACTCATGTGGAAGGGCAGAGGGTTAAAACTGTGAGATTAGCAGCAGAAATGGCAGATGATTATGGATTGGTTCATAAATCAAAGTTTGGTTTCCGACATCAGTTTCAGCCTGTGAGGGATGGAAACTGGGGAAGGAGAAATACTCAGGTGATAAAGGTAAAGGGGATCTGATGGGAGATAATAAGGAGAGTGTACCTCCTCAGATTAAAAAATAAATCCAGGAGGGTGGAAGTGAAATTAAAAGTTTCAGATGTTTTTACTGCAATAAACTAGGCCATTAAAAGTCAGTGTTGGGAGTTCAAGAAAAGCATTGGGAAGGCTGATGTGGTAAAACAGGATAAGCCAGTGGTTTTGTTAAAGTGGCAAAGGAAAGCCCAATTAAAGTGAAGGAGGTGCAAAATAATGTACAGCCTGATCAAGAGGTCATTGATAAGAAGGAGCCAAATCTCTTTAAAGAATTTACTTGTGTGGGTAAAGTTTACTCATGTGTACTAGGAGGAGTAGGTAAAGAAGTCCGAATTTTAAGAGATATGGGAGCTCGTCAATGTTTAATGGTAAGAGATGAGGAGTTATGTAGTTTGGGAGGAATATTGCCAGAAAAAGTGGTAATATGTGGAATTCAGGGTGAGAGGAGTAGTGTTCCATTATATAAGGTACGGTTGGAAAGTCCAGTGAAGAGTGGTGAAGTGGTAGTAGGAGTAATAGAGAAACTATCTTGTCCAGGAATAGTTTATTTTGGTAATGATATAGCTGGATCGCAGGTGGGAGGGTTGCCTATTGTGGTTGATAAGCCAGTGGAAAATCAAACAACTGAATTGTTGAAGGACGAATATCCTGGGATTTTTCTTGATTGTGTAGTAACAAGGTCGCAAAGTCACAGGTTAAGACAAGAGGAGAAATCAAACAGTGAAGATAAAGTTGAGGTTGAATTATCAGAAACTATTTTTGATCAGACGGTTGGAAAGCAAGAAGAACAGGTGGAGGATGAGGAGGATATTTTTAGCTCAGGAAAGTTGGCGGAGTTACAACAGAAATAAAACGGATGTATCAGAAAGCATACAAGGAAGAGGAATCTGAGTGTATACCAGAATGTTATTACCTTAAAAATGATGGCTTAATGAGAAAATGGAGACCTGCCCATTCCACATACTGCCACAATAATGGGAATTACTACACTGCCATAGTGTGGTAACAAGGAGATTATAAGCGACCTGTAGCTTATTACTCAATATCAAACAATCAATACTTGCTGCAGGATATAGAACACAGCTTAAGTACAGATTCTGAAGTGGGAGAAAGAGTTGGGAGAGGGTATGGAGGTGGGGTTCTGGTGTGAGGTGCTCCGGAGGGTGAATGCCTGCACCTCGTGTGCGAGGTTGGGGCTGATACAGCTGAAGGTGGTGCATAGAGCGCACCTTACAAGGGCAAGGATGGGTCGGCTCTTTGAGGGGGTAGAAGATGTGTGTGAACATTGTGGGGGGGGGGGGTGGGAAGAGGCCGCAAATCACGTTCATATGTTTTGGTCCTGTCCAAAGCTGGAGGATTACTGGAAGGAGGTGCTTAGGGTAATCTCTAAAGTGGTGAAGGTGAAACTGGGCCCGGGCCCTCAGGAGGCCATATTTGGGGTGTTGAACGAGCCAGGGTTGGAAACGAGCGCGGAGGCAGATGTTGCAGCCTTTGCCTCGTCGATTGCCCGAAGGCGGATCCTGTTAGGATGGAGGTCAACCTCTCCACCCTGTGCCATGGCAAGGGGACCTGCTGGAATTCTTGAAACGGTCAAATTTAAACTGAGGGGAAGGATGGAGGGGTTCTACAACTCATGGGCGTTATTCATTATGCACGTTCGAGAATTGGACCACATCGAACATTAGGGGGTCGGGGGGTTTGGGGGAGAGGGACTGTATGTGTTAATGGTGACCATGGGTCATTCCCGATTCTTTTTTGTCATTTGTTTATGTTAACATGTGGGCTAATGTTTGGAGTTTGGTGGGAGGATGGGATCATTGTTATTGATATTAAAGTTAAAAACTCACCACTATTCTTAGAATTCCCCCTATACCAAAAAGGGTCGATATTCTAAATGGTGAACAGGGATTCCCACTCCCTGACTCCGATGCAGGCTTCGATGGGTGCTATTCAGGTCAAACTATATTTTCAAGTTATCCCCCGGTATAACCCATACCTTCACCGAAGAATTTTAGCTACTTACCCCTCAGTAGCATTGATATCCTGGGTCCTGCGTTGCTAAGTAAGTAAAGTCGGCTAATAACCACTGTTTCAGGTTAAAACTTTTAAGTTATTTTATTATTATTTTTTTCTTTTAAAAAGATGCAACCAGTCTTTGTAGAAAAGTAAAAAAGATCTTGCTTCTGGGTCCTTCTGGTTGGTTGAAGGGACCTTCAGGCCCAACTTGACAATCAATCTTCTTTTTAAAATCTGGTCTTCTTTAGATGTATTCGCTGTTGAGCTTGGTTGCTGTGTCCTATCTTTCCCATGTACTGAGCTGTGAGAGCTGGCTCCGCTGGATGTCCCCTTTCTTCGGGTTTATATTCTCTTTGTAAGTTATTAAGTTTTTATGACTTTATTGTAAATTTCACTTTGATTGTAAAAAGTATCTTTGATCTAAACATTCTAATACAACTAAGTATTCATTTTGACATAACCTCACCTCTCAGGTCTCTGATTACATTGTTTCCTTTGTGATGTTCAAAGTTCCTTTGTGATATTCAAAAATGCTTTGGTTTCAAGAGGTGTTACTTTTAATTCCTGTCATTTCTACAGTGGGATATATTAACATTGCGGAAAAGGACCATGTACGTCATGTGCAGATGGGAGATGAGGAAGTGAACAGGATAAGAGAAGAGTCATTAGAGGAGACCGATGTAACCGTTTGTCAGCAGGTCATGGCAGAATAGAGCGAATGAAGAACTAAGAAAAGGGTGGACGATCGTTGAACAAGGTGAGATGAAATAAAGTGTCATTTACTTGATGGTTAATGAGAACAACTGTGAGTAACACCTGACATTTAAAGGGATTTTATGAAGAAATTAAAGCAGTATACACAGTTTAAGTGGTTTCTATGGATATAAGAACAGTTTCTTTTGAAGAGATGAATTAGACATTAATGGAAATCTGAAAGCCAATAACACTGTTTGAATTTGGGACAATTCTGAGTTATGAAAAGTGTGCTTTTTAAAAAAAAACTGAATTTAAGACTAAGAACAATTAATCAATACATGTTACTGCCTGGGATCAAATGATATTATGAAGATGTTTTATTGGACTGCACAATTTCTCCAGGGCTTGTGATTGGGATAGGATAGTAACTAGGAGGATGCAAACAGGATTGGATTAAATCATTGATGGTTGAAGGCGAGACAGGAAATTAAAACCGCAAATAGGATTGGGATGTTGGGTACATTCGATGGAATGTTTCAATCTGGCATTGACATATATTAAGGCAAAGGCAAGTCTGGAGGAGATTAGTAAATTTGATAAACTTTCTCTTGGTGATGCTTGTGACCATGTCAATGTTTTTTTTCCAGAGAATAAAATTTGATACTGTGCAATATCCCGAAAGGGACCCATGTTTGGCTTTCCCGTGCGATTATACGGTCAACCAGTAAGGCACCGACTAGAGGAGCTAGGTAGGGATATACCGGGCATGTATATACCATTTTTGTAAATAAAACCTTGTTCATATTTTACTCGGTGTGGACTCCTCGTGTCCTTATTAAACTCTGGCTACCACCCGAGGCATCTGGGCCATATATTATAATAATAATCGCGTATTGTCACAAGTAGGCTTCAATGAAGTTACTGTGAAAAGACCCTAGTCGTCACATTCTGGTGCCTGTTCGGGGAGGCCGGTACAGGAATTGAACCCACGCTGCTGCCTTGTTCTGCATTACAAGCCAGCTATTTAGCCCACTGTGCTAAACCAGCCCCATATGTGGAGAAATAAGCAATATCTTTGTGATCTTGTTGACATGAGTGCAAGAAATTGTGACACTTGAGACACTGCGTAAGTGTGCAGTTGACTTACTGGATGCAGGAAACTAGTTGCAGGAAGTACTTGCAATTATCCATTGAAGAGCAGGTCTCAGGCCTGAACACAAATTGACAAACAACATGGCATGAAATGATTAATGGGGCTAATAGTGAAACAACATGAAATGATCAAGACATATACTCCATACAGAAATGGATTTTAAAACAATTGTAATAGAATCAAACACATCATTACATACACATCATTACATGTCAAATTAGTTCAAATTAAAGTGAAAGGATAAATCATTTGGATGAACAAGTTAAGGGTCTGATAGCAAATAAATCTGGTGAGGATTATCCAAGATGGATACAGAAACTGATATCTGGATAATATTTTAAGTCCATGCATTATATTATTTTGAATGATATTGAGTGAGGTGATCTGCAGGTGGGAGAGAAAGGAACATCAATCAAATTATTCAGAGATCACATTCAAGTTACAATAGATTATGGAATATAACAAATTATCTGAAGAGGATACAAAAACTAAAGGAAGATTTTCTTGTTACACAAATCAATATACTAAAGGTTTAGAGAAAGAAACCATCTTTGATTTTGCAAGTTTACAATTAAGTTCTGCAGTTCGTTTTTGTAATTCTTCAAATGTTTATATGTTGAATGTAGTTATATTTAGCAGATCATCAGTTACAACATTGATATGTATCCTATACAGACTTTGTGAAGTAAAGTAACTAATTCCAAGTAAGCACTGAGTAGTGCGTAGTAGCAGCAACCTCCAAATAACCTGTCCAGACCATGAAATCACTGACAAGGCTCTGATTTAATAACAATTTATTGTGATTTTGGGCAGATGGGCTTAAAACCAAGATATCAGTCATGAAGGTCTGACAGCATATTTCCCCCCACCCTGAACAAATGGACAAGGGAGACAAAATATTATTTTATCTTGGCAAGAAGTAATTTAAACAAATATGGAGAGGTATGGTCCCACAACTAATTGATACCTTTAGAGGGCCAGTCAAGGGACCATGGGATCCTGTGTTTATTTGATTTAGTTTACTTGGTTTTGCGTGAAACGGGGGACAATGGGAAATTATATATCAAGAGATGACCATCACCCTCGCGAAACCAATTAGACTAATCAGATTGATCATGCACCCCTTAAGCCAAATAAGAAATATTGCCTCATTTAGGCCAAATAGAATGTAATGAAGTTTTGTTTTTTGTGCCTGCTCTTCAGAACAGATGTTCGTAGAAGAAATTTCAACACAAAATTGACCTGTTTGGATAAACCAAAGATCAAAAGGGTGGGCTGAAAGGGTTACAAATAATACAAGCTAAAACACTTGCTGCTAAATCCTCAGGCAGAAAACGAGTGATGAGAAAACAGTTGTTTCAGCTGACTACAGGTAAGTCAAGGACCAAATTATAGAGAACAATTTATTTACATAATTCAGATACAAGGATTCACAGAACACTGTGCAGCTGTAGCTCATGTGTGTCAATTATAACAAAGGAACAATGTTGAACAGAGTTGATACATCACTGGTTTATTAGTTGTGAATAGACGTAGATAATTGAAATATTTGTACACCTTTGAATGGTATTTGCTAATTTCTTGTAACTGAATCCAAAAGTATAACTGTTTGTGTAATCCTTGGATCAGGATTCTCTAGTGTTTCACTAGTTAAGAGTGCTGGAGCCCTTGCTATAGCTCGTAATAAAGGCCTTGTTTTCAAAAGTAAAGAAGTACATTGCAGCTGAATGGCTGTATTCTCTCCCACAACACACACCATTGTACTTGAGGTTATATCCATGAAGGGAGGATGAACAGGTGTGTTTCTTTAGTCTTGAAAACAGGAAATCTGAAGTGGTGCCATAATCTTAGAATCCCTACAAAGTAGAAGGAGCCCATTTGGCCCATCGGGTCTGCACCAACCCTCCGAAGGGCACCCTCCCAAGGCCCAATCCTCTACCCCATCCCTGTAGCCCCACTAAGGGACACTTTAACTTGGCCAATCCACCTAAACTGCACGGGCGTGATTCTCCACCGCCCACATCGGGTGGAAGAATAGCGGGAGGGTCTCCCGACATTTTTCACGCCCTCCCGCTATTCTCCCCCCCCCCCCCCCACGCCCGACTCACGCCACAAATCGCCGCTTGCCATTTTTTACGGCGAGCGGCGATTCTCAGAGGCCGATGGGCCGGGCCTTCACGCCCATTTCAACACGGCAGCAAACACACCTGTTCGCTGCTGTCAGTAAACTGGCACCGATCGTCGGGCCAGCGTCCAAAACCCCCCACCGCCCTGCAAGATCAAGCCGCCACGTCTTGCCGGGCGGCTGAGGAGAAAGACGCCAACTGCGCATGCGCGGCTGATGTCATCGGCCGCGTCAGCCGCCATGACGCTTGACTTGCGGTCTTGATGACTGTCGTCAAGGCCGCACCGCCATTAAGCACGGGGCCGCCCGGGGGGGGGGGGGGGGGTTGAATCGGCCCCAGAAGTGGCCGTGAAGGCTACCGTGGGTCACCACATTTGCGGAGAATCGCGCCCCACATCTTTGGATTGTGGGAAGACACTGGAGTATCCGGAGGAAACCCATGCAAACAAAACGTGGAACAGTTAATCCTGCTGCTGAAAACTGGTCGGTTAAATGGTGGCCTCTTTAACAACTTCGGTGGCACAATTGTTAACATTGCTGCCTCACACCTCGGGGATCAATTCCGGCCGTGCGTCACTGTCTGTGTAGAGTTTGCACGGCATTTTGTCAATGGGAGGAAGGAATGGCTTTCTCCTTTCCTTTTGTTTGCGAGTTCAGTCGGAGCATCGTCCTCCATTCCAGCGGAACTGGAAACGGCGCCTTCCGTCATGACCGCTGTGAACCCACTCGCTTCTGACCCCGTGACCGGAAGTAACCGGCAGGAGGCCGGAAACGGAAATAAATCGAGGTAAAATGGTGTACGTGGCTAACGGTGAGAAGGTGGCGGGGAGCCCCGGGGAAGGGAGGGAGAGAGTGAGTTTGATGGGGGCTGCGGCGGAATGTCTCTGATTGAGGGGGACAGTAAGTGTCGGTGTTTCAAATCCAGTGTTTGTCTCTCTCTCTGGGTTTACCCGGGGGTTTCCTCGTCCCCCTCCGACCCGGGCCTCAGGCTGGTGTTAACCTGCTGTCATTATGGTGCAGCCACTGTCACCCACTCTCCAGGATGTGACCGAGCAGCGTGGGGTGGAGAGGAGGCAACAGCCGATGGCATCGGGATGAAATAACTTGTTGAATGACCGGGGCATACGCAACAAAGCTGGTTCGCTCTCGGCAGTTTAGAGCGGGCGGGTTCAGCTGGTTTGACAGCCCCGACGGTGCCGGCAACGGGCCGGATCTGCGCGGGGAGTATTTGTTCAGGGTGAATTGTTGGCCAAGATACTCTTCACCCTGATGAAATTTTTAGACACGGGATCAAACGAATACATCTCCGATAATATTTGTTCTGAGAAGCAGTGACCTCGATTTTAGTCGGGGTCTGGGTGGGGCTGGTTCCTGGCATCTTTTAAATATCCAGGCTACCAAAACCTGATGGGAGCGCCACTGCCAGGCACATGTGGGAACGATACCTGGCAGTCAGGTCAGTGATAAAGGGGGAAGTCGAGAGGATCAAGCCTTGGGCTGAGGGACACGCAGGTTTTTTTTGTGGAACCCAGATGACCTCTGTCCCTCATCTACAGGGAAACTTTTTTTGAAAAAAACAACAAAAACTTGCCTCACTGGCTTCATTTGTTTCTTATTTCGGCCCTTTGAAGATGTCTTGTCATCTATAATTTAGTGGGGGGGGGGGGGGTGGTTAAAATTTAAATGAGTGTTTTTGAAAAATGAAAATCGCTTATTGTCACGAGTAGGCTTCAATGAAGTTACTGTGAAAAGCCCCTAGTCGCCACATTCCGGCACCTGTACGGGGAGGCTGGTACGGGAATCGAACCGTGCTGCTGGCCTGCTTGGTCTGCTTTAAAAGCCAGCGATTAGCCCAGTGAGCTAAACCAGCCCCTTCTAAATGAAGTTACTGTGAAAAGCCCCTAGTCGCCACATTCCGCCGCCTGTTCAGGGAGGCTGTTACGGGAATCGAACCGTGCTGCTGGCCTACTTGGTCTGCTTTCAAAGCCAGCAATTTAGCTGTGTGCTAAACAGCCCCTTTGCCCTTTTGGCCATGTGTGTGCAATTCTCTTGGTACTACGCTTCAACACTGCCATGGACAAAGATTGTATATTGTAACTTCAACACAAGAGATGCTGATACCGAAGAAAAATGGTTATACCAATTTCCCTGCGTATTTCATTGCTTCAAGTGTGCGATGGATAATCAGAAGATCCTTGCTAAAATTCATCCAGTTGGGTCATGTGCAATTCCTGGAATGGAGATTGAATCCACAATTTGCAACTCAGGCGGTGGTACTAGCAGTGGTCTCCAACTCACCTGCCTAACAGGCAAGTGATTCTTACCAGATTCTGGCAGCAGTCAAAGCCTGGATATTTAAGCGACTGGAAGCCAAATTATCTCTTAAGCTTGTGCCAAATGCAGCCAAGCTGAGATGTTCAACTATCATCTTAGTTTCTGTCTCTAGAAAAATACACTTTTCTGTTGGAAGTTTTACTTAATCTCTTGCTAATCTTTTCACCAGCTAATTTCTTCATCTTTAACAACCACCTTCTCGAGGGCAATTGGGGATGGGAAATGAATGCTGGTCTAGCCAGCGAAGCCCACATCCCATGAATGGATAAAAAATCAAGCTAATTATTGGTTAGGTAAACATTTGGGAGTCAACAATCAATGCTTGCAGTTTTGTTTTCTATTTTCACTTTCCAACAAGCTCCATTAACATGTTAATTATTTAATTCCCATATTAATCTTGGTAAATTTGGGTACCTTCTATTTTATCTTTGGACCTTTTTAACAGATTGGGAAATCTCCATTATGCTTATTTCTCTGATGGAACTGAAGATTTAGTGTTCAGCGACTGATTAATTCAAAGCTTTGTTTATTACTTGGTCTAGGGTTTTCAGTGTTTTGGCAATTGCTTTCTGCGAATGTCATTTTCTTGTGTGAATAGTGCAGTGGGCTGATCCATGTTAATTTGTACGGTTTGTGTTTTATAAGCCATTAATAGGATTGCTATTTACCTATGCTAATCTTCAAAAAGTTTAAATGATCCCTACACATTGAAAATATGGAAGCGTGGATTCAATGAATCCTGGAATTAAAAGTTGCTGTTTGTGCTTTATTAATTGAATCGTTTCCATTTAACTTATTTGGGGCAAAGGAAGAGAAAATAATTGGAATTTTCTAATTTGTTACTGTAAAACATTAAAATGTTTGTGTTTCTGTGTGCTTGTTTATTGCTGTAGTTACCAAACATTTAAAAATACCTTTTTTGAGACAAAGTTAGGTCAGTGACATTGTGATCCCATCACTCCATAACATAAACGTTATAACCCATTTCCGAATGTAGTGGGAGATAGTTTAACCACAGGTACCACATTCACTTGAATTGTAATAGTTTACTTGGATCATGGGTGCCGAGTTCCGTGTGAACGCATGAGACATTACATTCCTACAAGGTTACAATATATTTCTTTAAGTGTAATTTCCCTATACTGGTACCAGTATATCTATCGTGAAAATGAATTATTGGTGTCATGCTAACACCTGAAATACACTAATTTTTTTTGTATGTATTTAATTTCTCTCTCAATTTGCTTTCAAACCCTTGAACAGGAGCAAGTCTGCATCCTGCCTCCAAATGTTGCCAATATTCTCTGCATGTATCTGCTGGCTGGGGATGACGTACATTTACAAATTTTTCTCATTAATGACCTAAAGCATTATGAATCATGAAACAGAAATATTAAAAATATATGTAAGATTGACGTTTGAGCTGTATTTTCCCCTAGCATTTAATCTTTTCGAGGGGGACATCCTAAATTGTGGTCAACCGGTCCTTCCTGGATGGAGTACTGAGCCTTTCCTATCCTAATGGAAGGTTGTTTCTATCAGTCTATGTAGAGAGATGTTCTAGGTCAATGTTAGCCTTGCATCTTCTGTAGATCATCAGTGCTTAATGTTGAAAGGATATGAAAAAAAAAGCTTGAAGTGTGATTTTGGTCATTAGGGCTTTGAGACATAGCTAGCTGAAAAATGGTCAAAGCTATGCCCATTCACTTAGATTGTTGTGACATTACATTCTAGAATTAGAATTGGTCGTTCGCTATGAGGCTTTAGAGGAACAGCATTTAGATGTTCATTCTATGATTCATTGTTCTGTACTGAATAAAAAGCATAAACTTCATATACTGTATTTCTTCCTTTTCAGGGGAAGTTGTGGATAGCAGGAGCCGGGCACCATGGAGTTTCTCATTAATAATTCAGTTTTTCTGGGGAATAGTGGAGTTTATTTCCTTTTTGTAAGTTTCAACCTGCATTTATTATCATAAGTATACAAAATGTTCTACTAATTCAAGCATTATAGGAAAGCACGATTGTTTCTGATTTAATGATCAAGAATTGTATTCCGCATTTAGCTTTCGGACATTGTTCAACCCAGCTGGAGCTGAATATAAAAGAACTGGAAGTCAGTCATCCTGGGGTAGACCCGACGATGGAAGAGGGTAATTTGATGTTAAATGCAAGCGGGAGTTGTTTCTTTCAATAAATCTCTTTTTCATTGTTCTTTTAAAGGTTCTCATTCCCCTCCAATTTTGTCTCCTTTACCTGCTGTGCTGCAAATGGAAATTCAGCCAAGTGGTCATTTGTTATGTGGGGAAATCATTTATAGCTCAATCCAACATGTTATTTGAATTAACTATGTAGCACAAGAAAGTATTAGAGGGTTTTGACTGTTGCCTCTTAATGCAGAAAGAAACATTTTTGTTTTTGTTTTTAAACAAATGCTATGGTAAATAGGACAAATAATTTTGTGCTCTTAAGATTTATTTTAAAGTTCAAATTAATATGCATAGCCCATGATGATACAAATTATTATTTTTAAATGCATCAATTTAAAGAATCTCTGTTGTAAGTCAAAAGTGTCAAATATTTCTGTTCAGTGTCAAAAGCCAATGAATTTATAACTGTGTTTAAAAAGCAAAGATAACTCCATATATTGGCATCTGCCACAAAGTAAATGCTACCCATTTTCATGAAATATAATCAAAAAAACGTGGGCCGCAGGGTGGTGCAGTGGTTAGCACTGTTGCATCAAAGCGCCGAGGACCCGGGTTCGATCCTGGGTCATTGTCCATGTGGAGTTTGCACATTCTCCCAGTGACTGTGTGAGTCTCACCCCTGTAACCCAAAGATATGCAGGGTAGGTGGACTGGCTATTTTTAAAAATTAAAACAGTAAAAAAAAATGTACAAGGCCAAATGGTACAAACACTAATCTTGTGTTGAGAAAACAGGGTACCTTCCCTTCAGTACCAATGTCCAGGGAAGGGGGGTAGGATATTCTGATTATTAAAACAGTTCACAGCACATTTCTACAAAAAACAAATGGTACAAGCACTAAACTTTGCACTGGAGCGACCAGATACCCTCCTCACTGTACCAACAGAAGGGAAATGAAAGAGGGTGTGGTGGGGAGAGAGGGGAAGGGAGGGTGGTGGGGTGGGCCCAATAGGACACTGCCTGAACTATCTATGGAGGCAAAAATACAAAATAATCTTCAATTATGGTGTGCCAGATTCTGGGAGTCCCCCAGAGTGGGTGAGGGGTGACAGTGTCCGGCACGAGTTTGCCCTGCATCCCACTGCAGAGAGCCTCATGTGCACCCTCCACTCCCGACACTGCGATCAGTGAATCATGCGGGTCTGTTCTGGGGCACACCATAATCTAAACGATGTCACCCAATACAATTTTCTATGGATTCTTCCCCCCCCCCCCCCCCCCCCCCCCCCTTGTATTTTTACACCTTGTAATTATTTTAGTGTCATGAAATCTTCATTAATGTGAAACTAAACCTACAGGCGTGAAAGTAGCTTTGTTTCATACGAAGCTAAATTGAAGTTTTAACCCTTTCTTGGCATTCAACTCAAATTGAGCTTAAACCTGTACCTTATTCCTGAAACACAATACAAATATAAATTATTTTATATCTCTTTCCTAACTAACTGGTTGGAATGTTGTGCCTAGTCAGTACATGCACTTCATCTTTTGCTATCAGTCTATGGGGAGACAGGTAGTGTAATTTAAAAATAAATTAAAGACCGTGGCAGCCTGATTTCCCTGAGCTGGGGAATCTAGAACATGATACGGTCTCAGGATAAGGGGTTGATCATAAAGGACTGTGATGGAGAAAAGTTTCTTGACCCAGGATTGTGAATCTTTGTAATTGCCTATCCTGGATGCTCCGTCATTGAATATAGTTAAGGCTAAGATGGACAATTTTTGGTCTCTGGAATCAAAGGATATGGAGAGCAGAGAGGAAAGTGGAATTGAGGCAACAGATCAGCCATGATCATATTAAATAGTGGAGCAGGCTCGAGGGGATATAAGGTCACCTCATGCTCCTATTTGTTGTCTTCATGGATTTTAGCAAGACCTTTGATGAGGTATCTTATGGTAGGTTGTTGCATAAGGTTAAGTCTCAGGATGAGGTAGTCAGTTATGTGGGAAAAATGGGTACAGAGGTGTGGGCTTCTGTAGGGGGCTCTTTCCAAGAGCCGGTACAGACTCAATGGGCCAAATGGCCTCCTTCACTGTAGATTCTACGAGAGGGATATGGGCCAAATGCTTAGTAGTTAAAAACTAGGCGGAATGGGCAAGTTGGGCCGAAGGACCTGTTTTCATGCTGCAAAAGTCTATTTCTGTATTCCCATGTTCAGTCTAGGCCCGTATGAATAACTGGGAGGGGGGGTTGCTTCACAAATTTGTGAGGAAAGTTCTAACTACAGATCTTGTGTTCAACCTGGATTATTACCTGCACTAGGGTTTTCTGTCCAAATGAACCTTTATTTAAATTCCTTGCATAACTGGATATTTTTTTTTTTTAAAACAGCCCCCCAGGAGCTCCACGGAGAAAAATGGGTCGAATAAACCATGGTGGAGGAGGGCCTGCACCACCTCCAATGTCTGGGGGATGAGGAAGGTAAGATGTCTGTTTCTAAACGAGAATATGTTCACAAATTAATATTATGAAGTTTGGTAAGTAAAGTGATTATTTGCTGGTGAGTTCAGGTCACTTATTTTTGTAATGTTTCATCCTTATTGCAAAGCAAATAGAATAATTATGGCAGACATGTGTATAATTCCACAAAGCACTGATTTGTCTTGGCTTGTGAACAAAGCAAGTTGGCTAAGTTACTCATTATAAGGGAATTCGACTTAGTTGGTCATTTTTATTTGATTTTTTAATGGGATTTTAAATTTTGTTTTTATTTGTTCATGGTATGTGGGCATTGCTGACGCGGCCAGAATTTATTGCTCATTATTACCCATGACAAGGTGCCTTCTTGAACCACTTCAGTCCTTGTGGTATGGGTGCACCCAATGTTGTTAGGGATGGGGGATTCAGGATTTTGACCCAGATACAGTAAAGGAAAGGCAATATCGTCAGCCTACTGTGTAATTTGGAGGTAGTAGTGTTCCATATGTCAGCTGCCCTTGTTCTTTTAGGCGATAGAAATCATGGACGATGCTCTTGGTGAGTTGCTGCAGTAGATCATGAAGATGGTACACATGCTGTCACTGGCACCAGTGGTGAACGGAGTAAATGTTTAAAGTTGATGAATGGGTTGTCATTCAAGAGGGCTGCTTTGTCTTGGGTGGTGTTGAGCTTTGAGTGTTGTGGAGTTGCTTGTACAGACATGTGGAGTATACCATCATACTCCTGACATGTGCCTTGTAGATGATGGACAGGCTTTGGTGAGTCAGAAGACTAGTTACTTGCCACTGAAATCCCAGCCTCTTATAGCCATGGTGTCTATATGATCCAGTTCTGTTTCTCATCAATGGTAGCCTCCAGATGTTGGTGGATAAACCAGTAATGGTAATGCCATTGACTATCATGGGGAGATGGTTAGATTCTCTCTTGTTGAAGACAGTCTGACATTTGTGTGGCTTTAATGTTACTTGCCACTTAACCCAAGCCTGAATGTTGTTCACGTCTCATTGTTTCCTTTATCTGAGGAATTATGAGAGATTGAACATTTGCAATCATCAGTAAACATCCTAACTTTTTTTAATCAATCTTATGGCGGGAAGGTCGCAGAATGAAGCTTCAGGGATTTCATACTGCAGTTGTCCATTAAACTCTACTTTAGCCATCAGATTCAATGTTGGTTTGTCAGCATGATCAGCGATGCACTTATAATTGTTCAGTCTGTGCTAAACATTACTCCAATTCAGTTTGGAGAATTCCAACTGAAAAACCACACTTTACTAATCCATGTTGTTGCTTCTCTTCCCATACCATAGTGAGGTTTTTTTCTCCTGGAACAGGTCACAAGCATGTCATCCGAGGCTTGAGGGGTGCCACTCCACACCAAACATGGCTGGCCAGGAGTGTCTCCCACTCTTACCGCCTGCCATTGGTGTGTGTTGGAAGGATTTTGCAAGATGCTACTTAACCTGTTGGCTGCGTTAGGAATGCATTTCCCTTGGCCATCAAGTCCTGGGGTGGGACTCTGTAACCTGGAGCTTCAGGCTTGGGCAGGGACACTACTAACTGCACCACAAGACCTCCACTTACTACAGGGTAGCATGGTGGTTAGCATAAATGCTTCACAGCTCCAGGGTCCCAGGTTCGATTCCCGGCTGGGTCACTGTCTGTGTGGAGTCTGCACGTCCTCCCCCTGTGTGCGTGGGTTTCCTCCGGGTGCTCCGGTTTCCTCCCACAGTCCAAAGATGTGCGGGTTAGGTGGATTGGCCATGCTAAATTCCCCGTAGTGTCCTAATTAAAGTAAGGTTAAGGGGGGGGTTGTTTGGTTACGGGTATAGGGTGGATACGTGGGTTTGAGTAGGGTGATCATGGCTCGGCACAACATTGAGGGCCGAAGGGCCTGTTCTGTGCTGTACTGTTCTATGTTCTATTCTATGGCAGTGTTTTATACAAACTTAATTTGAGATGCAATTATTAAGATTAGATTTTGGATTGATTATTGGGGGATAACATAAGTAACGGATATATTTTGTAAAATTTCTTTACAGGTAAATGCCTGTTTTTCAAAGCAGGCACTTGGACGTGCATTCATAAGGTGATGTGCAAGAAAATGGGAAAGATCAGGTGTCACTGATGTGAATGTAATTGTCCACCCAGAAGAGTTGCTCAAGTGTTAAATACACTGATTAATGATGTTGTGCTGGGAATACCTGAATTTAAAGGCACTGGCACAATGGAAATGCAACCGTGCAATATCTTGTGTTTAATAAAATTGACTTTACAAGCATTCCTCTCAAAACTTATGTTGAATAATCCTATATTGAACTTTTTGTTTCTTAAAGTCTAGGCATCGGTAAATTATTTTGAATGTTTTGCTTTGTGGACTAAAAATGCTCATTTTGAATGGTGGAACAGAAACACCTGATATCACCCCAATGTTTTTGTTAGCAGTATATCGAATATGTGTAATATTACAATTATGCTTAATGGTCTCCCAAGTCAAACTGTTGAGAAATTCACAGAAGTAATATAATTTTGCTTGGACACAGATTGGCAAGAAGAAAGTCCTAGAAACCTTTTTCTTTATATAGAAATACTACTGGAGTTTAATCTGCGATACATCTTAATACAGAGAAGTGATATGTTTCCTGCTAGGATACTTTATGTCCAATGAGAATAGTCACCAGCTGTTCTTTTGGTAACCAACGGGCATTTAATTGAGTCTTTTCATGGCAAATCTGCTTCTTAAAGAGCATGGTGAACTGCAAAACTTATAAATTGTCAAGTAGAATCATGGATAAGATGCACATAATTTCCAGTTCAACGCCGTTCCACTAGTTTGCCATGCAGAACTTCAGAAGTAACTGCCTTTCACCATCATGCACCTAATTACCTAACAACGAGAAAGCCTTTATATTTATATTGGTCAAGAAAGTGGGATGGACCTTGAGACAGCTCGTGACAAACCAGCCACCTCCTGTTCTAAACATAAGTACAGTATTGTACACTTTAATAATAATGGATACTTATGTACACTTTAATAATAATGGATACTTATGTAGGGCTTTGCTAAGGGATATGCCTACTTTAGGAAAAGTACACCACTCAGCCTCGAGTATGTTCCACTGCTATTTGATCATGGCTGAACCATTTACCCACCTTTCCTCCATCTCAATTGGTACGTTAAACCTAACAAAAAAATATATCATTGACTTTCAATTAATCCATCATCCATGGTCTTGGGCAAGAGTGGGGGAAAATGCTTCCTGATATCATGCCAAACTGGCCTAGTTTGTGGTGTGAAGTTAATGGAATAATTACGGTAGATTCTGACCACCTTATTTTTACGATTGTCATCAAAGAGATAAAAACTTTTTTTTTGTTCAGTATCTTTTCCTAGTTCAAAATAAAAGTTTGGATCAAATAAAATTCCATCAAGAGGCTGGAAGAGGAGGAACAAATAATGCAGATATTTGAGATGTACTGCTTTTTCCACCTCGGAGATTGCCCTTGCTTTATTTTACCCTGGTAGACAGGAGATCAACAATAGCTATGACCTTGCAAGTGTTTATCCGTGGCTCCTTGTCTTTTTATCAAAATCATTACCTAAATTGAATCAGCTTCCAAATACAAGGTAACAGTATCCAATTCTACCTCTCTCATCCCCCAATTGCCTCTGGATGAGCAGCAATATCCCCAAGTTGAACTTTGGGAGAACTAAATCCATTGTATTTAGACCCGCCACTAATTTCATTCCCTTTCCCATGATGGTCTCGGGTCAAACCAATGCTGGTATTTTGAAGACCTATTTCCCTGAGCTGAGTCTCGACTCTTCCATATGGTCTTGATCAAAAAGACTGCTTTTAGAATGTTTTTAAGTGACTTAAATGATCTTAAGTAGCCCAGCATGCTTTGCTTTAGCAATTTAGCCAGACGCCAAATGTGGAGGCGAGGGGTCGTTGAATCTTGCCTCGGTCCATGAACAAAGACAGATTAATAAATTTTCATTCTTGTGTCAAGAAATGGCATATTACAGAGATAAGGCGACAGTTGCTAAAACACCACATCCCATAGTAAAAGATAACAGTGAGATCCTGCTAAATTGAAAACCAACACCGATTTGGCCAACACATTTAAAGTCACAGTTATTGTAGAACAGAGGAGGAAGCCGAAAGATTAGAAGTGATTAACATTTACACTTCAATTCACTGCATCAGCAAATTTGCACCTATCTTGTGTTGTGAGAGTGCAGCCTGAAGTACCTGAATAATACATGATAGCTCTTGATTGAGACAGTTGGAAGTGCATTCACCTTGATTGTGACCCATGGAAGTTACAAGTCTAATCATCTTGAACAATACTTTGAAAATGAAACAGGTTGTATTCATTACTCACCGATTAATGTAACACACTGGAACAGTTGTACAAAACCGTTATTGTCAACAAGTTTTGTTTAAAGTCAGTTAAAGCTGTATGACACAGGATATTGTTTCAAGACAAATTACCCTTTCATTCAACCACTTCACAAGAAATCCATAGTAAACTATTTCCAGCTATGTACATTGTTTGCCTCTATCCCTACCTGAGCCCATCACTTGCTGCAGTACTCGCCTGTTTTCAATGTGCTCACTGACACTTGTTCCCCAAAATTTTCATCTGTGTATTTAATTCCTCATGGATTAAAGGGATCCTTACAGATGTGTAACCACCTCCAGTCCTACAATATTCTCAGAACTCTTCATTTCTCCTGTTTTGCCTGCTGTGCTTTTACTCTTTGCCCCAGCTATGTTTACAGCCACCAAGGAATTTCCTTCCCAATTGTAAGATTTATAGCCCCAGTTTAAACCCTACCTTTTTGACTAACCTTTTTATCTTGGCATTCATTGTACCTCCCTGGATAGCCCAGAATGTTGTTTCTATGTTAGAAGCACTGAGTGTTGTACTGTACATTAAATGTAAATAAACTGAATATTATTTTAGCCTGTTTTGATCTGGTTTAGTATGATTTTCACAATTCAAAAACAATGTAGGAATCTTAAATAAATTGTGGTATATGTAATTTACCATGAGGCTTGATTGTTGGGTCCATAATTTACCAAGGTAGTCATCAAAAGTTGCAGTGGCCACCTTATCAGTAGTACACATATTAAAACCATGGTAGTGCTTTAAAAGTTTGATCTACAAAGATTGTGGCAAATTTAATTTCCTTTTATTACGTCAACAAATGGAGTGCCCCAATCTTCCATAGATTATCCGGGACTGGTAAATCCTTGCATGCTTCTCTTGCTCTGGAAAAATAGCAATAGCGATAGCATGCACTCCATGGAGGTGGGACTGTTGCATTGTAAAGGGTGAGTGTCTGCCGTTCGGTCCACATTGCCAATTGTTTTAAATATACCTTTCATTACAACTACAAATGTTAGTTAAGCTATCTGGCTTTCTTACTTTTCACTAACAGAAAGCAAGAATAAAACATTGGCAAATTGCATACACATTAGAAATACTGACTAGAGGATCAGTTAAGACAAAATGTGCCATAACAACTATATTTATGGTGATAATGGATGCCACAGGTATGCAGCACAAATATACATTTGATTTGTCAAACATTTACAATTCTGAACCTAGATTTGCATGGAGAGCAGGCAGCAGCAGCAGGCAGCAACTGCATAGACTAAAGAGTGGACAGGAGCAGCACAGACGTGGGGGAGCATTGCCACAGGATCTACATACACACAGAGCAGCACTAACACAGGAGCGACAAACATGTCCGGAGAGCAGCAACGTCACAGGATCTACAGATCAACATCGCAAGGGAGCAGCACAGCCACCAGATCTAGAAAACACATGGGAGCACGGTCACAATCTCTACAGGTACACACAGGGAAAAGTGCTGCCGCAGGATCTATAGACACACTGGGATCAGCACTGGCACAGGATCTACAGACCCACACAAAAGGGGGAGCAGCACATCAACCTGGTGTGTAAATAAGACTTCTTACAGGATCTACAGACACACTTGGGGGAGCAGCACTGCCACAAGATCTACAGAGACACACACACAGGCAGCAGCACTGCCACAGGATCTACAGACTCGCATACAGGGGAAGCAACTCTGCCACAAGATCTACAGACACACACACACGGGGAGCAGCTCTGCCATAGGATCTACAGACACACAGGGAGCAGCTCTGCCACAGGATCTACAGACACACACACAGGGGGAGCAGCTCTGCCACAGGATCTACAGACACACACACAGGGAGCAGCACTGCCACAGGATCTACAGACACACACAGGGGGAGCAACTCTTCCACAGGATCTACCGACACACGGGGAGCAGCACTGCCACAGGATCTACAGACACACACAGGGGGAGCAGCTCTGCCACAGGATCTACCGACACACGGGGAGCAGCACTGCCACAGGATCTACAGACACACGGGGAGCAGCTCTGCATCAGGATCTACAGACACACACACGGAGAGCAGCTCTGCCACAGGATCTACAGACACACACAGGGAGCAACACTGCCACAGGATCTACAGACTCACACACAGGGGGAGCAGCTCTGCCACAGGATCTACAGACACACACACAGGGGTAGCAGCTCTGCCACAGGATCTACAGACACACACACATGGGGAGCAACACTGCCACAGGATCTACAGACACGGGGGGAGCAGCTCTGCCACAGGATCTACAGACACACACACAGGGGTGTGGTGATATGACTAGGAGGTTTACGGTACCTATCTGCCATGGGTGCAGAGCACTCGCTGCCCATTGGCTCTGGCCGGTCATGTGCCTGGTTGGTTGAGACTAGTCATGTGACTGCTCACCGATTGGTCAGGAGGCAAGTAGTCCCGCCTACGAGGCAGGGTATAAGAACCCATAGGACCCGGCAGTCGGCCTTTCTCAGTAAGTCGACTGCCGTGCACACAACTAGTCGATTAAAGCCTAATGTTTGGATCTTCATCTCGACTCGTGTCCAATTGATGGTACATCAATTTAATCAACTAGAAGTTTAAAATGGAGCTACGGATCAAACCAGACTGCCTCCGCATCAGCCCGCACGCTACAAACGCGTCAGCAACTTTTAAACACTGGCTGGCGTGTTTCAACAGCTACCTCTCCACCACAGACAGCCAACCCACCAAGGAGCAGAAACTTCACATCCTCCACTCGTGCGTGGGCACCGCCGTCTACTCGATGATTGAGGACGAACGAGATTATGACGCGGCCATGGACCTTCTGAAAGTACATTTCCTCAAGCCTGTTAACCAAGTTTACACGGTATCTCCTAACTACAAGGGAACAGTTTCCCGGTGAGTCCCTTGACGAATTTTATCGGGCCCTCGTAGGCCTGGGGAGAAATTGCGCCTGCCCACAAGTTACTGCGGCAGAGCACACAGAACTGTTAATCCGTGATGCCTTCGTTGCAGGCATGCTGCAACACTCTGCAATTCGCCAGAGGTTGCTAGAGAAGGACACCTTGAGCCTCGCTGAGGCACGGACCCTCGCATCCTCCCTGGAGGTTGCCGACCGAAACACCCCTTGGGCAACGTGGCATGCAACCCCCTTGTCCCCCGCCGACTCCGACCCCCCGCCCCCCCTCCCCCAGGCCTGCGCTGCGGGGCGCCCCGATAAGCTCACGGGGCCCCGCTGTTATTTCTGTGGCCTAGCAAAGCACCCCCGCCCGCGCTGTCCGGCCCGCTCCGCAATGTGTAAAAGCTGTGGGAAGAAAGGTTATTACTCGGTGGCCTGTCAGTCAAAGGCGGTCGCTGCTGTTCCATGCAGCGACCACGGATCACCTCCCCCGCGCTCCCCCAGGGCGCCGCGCGGCACACAGGCCCCCCTACCGCCGCTCCCAGTCACCACGAGTGACCCACAGACTTCTCTGCCCCGGACGCCATGTGTGGGTACCAGGCGACGCCAACTTGGAGCCCCGGCGGATTCGACTTCCGGGCGGCGAGCTGAGCGGTCGCACTAAAAGGGGGGCTTCCGTGGAGTGAAGAGGCCGGGGCGTTTATCTCCGCAGCGGGGAGAGCAGGGCAGGGAAGGGTACCCCACCCACCAACGTTACGGCCGGCAGAGGATTCTCGGCGGTGCCTCGGCAGCGTTTGCTCTCCCGACTTTGATGGGTGATTCCCCCCTCCCCTTGCCCGGTCTGTATCTGGAGAAGCGAGACAATAACCCCCGAGAGAGGAGCCACCGTACTAGCAGGAAAGCAGGGCCGCAGCACACCCCCAACAGGGGGGAAGGCACCAGGCAGGGGAGGGGGGGGGGGGTCACCCATCAAAGTCGGGAGAGCAAACGGAGACAGGAATAGAGGATAGAGGGGCAAAGGGAGAGACCGGGTTGGGGGGGGGGGGGACACACAGGGAGCGCGAGACCGGGGAGGGGAAATGCAGGGACAGAGGGACAAAAGAGGCCAGAAAAGGAACAGGGCTACAAAGTGCCACAACCAAGGGCTCGAAAGAAGGAACCGCTGCAAGCACCCACCCAGTACGGTCTGTGGGCGAAGGGGGCCCCCAGAGTGCAGGGGACTCACAGTGGACGGCCATGGCGGGTGCCCCCGGGACAAGGGGAAACCGCGGAGCGCAGAGACCCGACCGCATGGGGAGAGCAGTGATAGTGGCCATCCTGGATGGCCCCCTAATAAAGGGAAACCCCGGAGGGCGGGGGCGCGTCCACCAGATAAGTATGGTTAATCCCACAGGAACGAGGGGGCCGAAGCCCCCCACCAGGATAATCACCTGGAACGTAAGGGGACTTAACGGCCCAGTGAAGCGATCCAGAGTCCTCACCCACCTCAGAAATATGAGGGCCGACATAGTCTTCCTCCAAGAGACGCACCTGAGGGAGCAGGACCAACTGCGGGTAAGAAAGGGCTGGGTGGGACAAACCTACCATTCCTGTTATGGGACAAGGGCCAGGGGGGTGGCGATCCTGATCGGCAAGAGGACAATGTTTAGGGGGCAAAGACGGTTACAGACCCAGGGGGAGCGGTATGTCATGGTCAGCGGGGCCCTGGATGGGGCACCAGTAGTTCTAGTCAACGTGTACGCGTCCAACTGGGACGACATGAGTTTCATCGAAAAGACCATGGCAGAAATCCCGGACATAGCGACGCATCGACTAATCATGGGGGGGGGGGGGGGGGGGGGGGGGACTTCAACTGTGTACAGGATCCAAAGACGGACAGAGCAAACCCCAAAACGGGGAAAACCTCAAGCATGGCAAGGGAACTCAGTCACTTTATGGAGCAGATGGGAGCAGTGGACCCCTGGAGGTTCGCCCACCCGGGGGAGAAAGAATTCTTCTTCTCCCCAGTACACAAGGTGTTCACCAAAATTGACGTCTCTGTGGTGGGGAAAACGGTGCTTCCAGGGATAGACAAAGTGGAATACTCCCCAATTGTGATGTCAGACCACGCTCCACACTACATGGACGTGCGGCTAGAGACGGGAAGGGCCCAGCGCCCAACATGGAGGTTGGACGGTGCCTTACTAGCTGACAAGGCCTTCAGCGAAAGGATAGCGCGGGCCATAGCAGAGTACACGGAGAACAACCAAAACGGGGAGGTCTCACCCTCCACGTTCTGGGAAGCGCTTAAGGCCGTACTAAGAGGGGAAATCATTGCCTTCAAAGCGCAAAGAGATAGGGAGAAAAGGGTGGCTAGGCAGCAGCTGGTCGGCTCCATACTGGAGGTAGACCGTAAATACTCCGAGGCCCCGACCGTAGAGCTGGCAGAGAGGAAAGAACTATAAAGGAACTTTGACCTGCTCTCCACCAGGAAAGCAGTACACCAACTCTGCCAGGCGCGCGGGACCCTGTACGAACAAGGAGACAAAGCCAGCCGCCTGTTGGCACACCAGCTGAGGAAGCAGGCAGCCACCAGAGAAATTGCGCAAATCAGGGGTGCCGGAGGCACGTTGGAAACAGAACCAGAGAGGATTAACAAAACCTTCAAGGCCTTCTACCAAGAGCTGTACACCTCAGAGCCCCCAACGGGGATGTCCGGGATGAACCGGTTCCTTGATGGACTGGACATACCAGTCATGGGAGAGGGCAGGAAACGGGACCTGGAAGCACCACTAGCACTGGGAGAGATCATGGACAGCATTAGCTCCATGCAGGCGGGGAAGGCGCCGGGACCGGACGGATTACCGGCGGACTTCTACAAAAAATTTGCGACAGCGCTGGCCCCGCACCTGCGGGAGATGTTCACAGACTCACTAGCTAGGGGCACACTGCCACCCACGTTAGCACAGGCCTCAATCTCGCTGATACCTAAGAAAGGCAAAGACCCAACGGAATGTGGGTCATACAGACCCATCTCTCTGCTGAACGCAGACGCCAAAATACTGGCCAAATTCCTAGCCAAAAGGCTAGAAGACTGTATCCGAAGTGGTCGCAGAGGACCAGACGGGCTTCGTCAAAGGTAGACAGCTTACCTCGAACATCAGGCGCCTGCTGAACGTGATAATGACCCCCTCCGGGGAGAGAACACAAGAGGTGATCATCTCCCTGGACGCAGAAAAGGCCTTCAACAGAGTCGAATGGAAATACCTCATAGAGGTACTGGAGCGGTTCGGGCTTGGAACAGGGTTCACCGCTTGAGTAAAGCTCCTATACAACGCTCCCATGGCGAGCGTACGGACCAACAATACCAACTCCCAATACTTCCAGCTGCACAGGGGCACCAGACAAGGATGCCCACTGTCCCCGCTGCTGTTCGCACTAGCAATCGAACCACTAGCAATCGCGCTCAGGGCAGCAAAAAATTGGAGGGGGATCCAAAGGGGAGGCAGAGAGGACAGAGTCTCACTCTATGCAGATGACCTGCTCCTCTACATCTCGGACCCACAGAGCAGCATGGATGGAATCATTGCGCTCCTGAAAGAGTTTGGAGCCTTCTCGGGCTACAAACTCAACATGAGCAAAAGCGAGATCGTCCCAGTACACCCGCAAGGCGGGGGGGGGGGGGGGGGGGGGAGAGGCAGCACTAAAGGGGCTGCCGTTCAAACAAGCCCGACACAAATTCCGCTACCTGGGGATCCAAATAGCCCATAACTGGAAAGGGATCCACAAATGGAACCTCACCAGTCTGACGGAGGAAGTTAAAAAGGACCTGCAAAGATGGAACACACTCCCACTCTCCCTCGCGGGGAGAGTCCAGACAATCAAAATGAACGTACTGCCCAGGTTCCTCTTCCTGTTTACATCTATTCCGATCTACATCCCCAAGGCCTTTTTCAAAGCGCTGGACAAACTAATCATGGCGTTCGTATGGGGGGGGGGGGGGGGGGGGGTAAAACTGCTAGGATCCCAAAGAAGGTCCTACAAAAAACAAAATCCAGGGGGGGGGCTAGCCTCCCAAACCTACAATTCTAACACTGGGCGGCAACAGCTGAGCGAGTAAGGGGATGGATCCAGGAGCCAGAGGCCGAGTGGGTGCGTGCGGAGGAGGCCTCCTGCATGGGGACCTCCCTCCGGGCCCTCGCCACGGCAGCACTTCCATCCCCACCCAAAAAACACTCCAGCAGCCCAGTGGTGACAGCCACCCTCCAATCCTGGAACCAACTGCGGCAGCAATTTGGCCTGACCAAAATTTCGGACAAAGCTCCCATCTGCAACAACCATAGGTTCACACCAGCACTGACTGACGCCACCTTCAAAAGGTGGAGGCAGGACGGAGGGACACTGACAGTCATGGACCTATACACGGACGGCAGGATCGCAACACTGGACGAACTGACAGAAATTTTGGCTAGCCAGGGGGAACGAGCTACGGTATCTGCAGCTCAAAAACTTCTAACGAAAGGAGACAAGGACGTACCCACAACCGCCACGACAGACACTACTGGAAGACCTACTGGACGCAAGTATCCTAGAGAAAGGGAACTGTAGCGACATGTATGACCGACTGGTAGAAAGGGACGACACCGTACTGGACGCAACAAGAAAGAAATAGGAGAATGACCTGGGGATTGAGATAGGGTGGGGACTCTGGAGCGAAGCACTGCATAGGGTCAACTCCACCTCCACGTGCGCAAGGCTCAGCCTGACGCAACTAAAAGTGGTACACAGAGCCCACTTAACAAGGAACCGTATGAGTAGGTTCTTCCCCGAGGTAGTGGACAGATGTAAACAGTGCCAAAGAGGCCTGGCCAACCACGCTACATGTTAATTTTTGCGTGTTTTTTTTCTAATAAATTGTAATTTGTTGGATATAAAATATGAAAACTCAATAAAAAACATTTCCAAAAAAATCTTGGGGCCCCGACTCCACGTGCGGGTCCTGGGCGCCGCCATCTTAGGGCCCCGACTCCGCGTGCAGCCGACGGGCGCCGCCATTTTGGACCAACACAGAAGACCCCACCAGTGACTACTCTGCAAATGAAGACGGCCCAGACCTATTGCCACGACTCGCTGCAGTGACTCGACCAGTCGCGACCTTGCACGCTCTCTATGGCAACAACACAAATACTTCTCAATGGACATGAAGCGAGCTGCCTACTAGACTCCGGGAGCACAGAACGTTTTGTCCACCCTGATACGGTAAGACGCTGTGCGCTCCCCGTTCACCCAGTCAAGCATAAGATAGTTCTAGCCTCAGGTCCACACTCCGTTCACATCACCGGGTGCTGCGTAGCGGACCTCACGGTCCAAGGGAGAGTTTTTAAAAACTACAAACTCCTCGTCCTCCCCCGCCTCTGCGCACCGGCACTCTTAGGACTGGATTTCCAGTTCAACCTGCAGAGCTTGACTTTCAAATTTGGCGGCCCTATTCCCCCCCTTACTGTCTGCAGCCTCGCGTCCCTCAAAGTGGGCCCCCCTTCCTTATTTGCGAACTTCACCCCGGATTGCAAACCAGTCGCCACTAGGAGCGGACGATACAGTGCCCAGGACCGGACCTTCATCAGGTCCGAGGTCCAGAGGCTATTGAAGGAAGGAGTCATCGAGGCCAGCAACAGTCCCTGGCGAGCCCAAGTGCTGGTAGTTCGGACTGGGGAGAAAATCCGAATGGCCATTGACTACAGTCAGACCATCAACAGGTTTACGCAGCTGGACGCATATCCTCTCCCCCGTATCTCCGACCTGGTTAACATGCTCGCGAAGTACAAAGTCTTCTCCACGGTGGATCTTAAGTCCGCCTATCACCAGCTTCCCATCCGCGCGAGTGACCGCAAGTACACCACGTTCGAGGCAGATGGGCGCCTCTATCATTTTCTTAGGGTTCCATTCGATGTCATAAATGGAGTCTCGGTCTTCCAACGGGAGATGGACCGAATGGTTGACCAATACGACTTACGGGCGACATTTCCGTATCTTGATAACGTCACCATCTGCGGCCACGACCAGCATGATCACAACACCAACCTCCAAAAATTCCTCCGTACCGCAAAACTCCTTAATTTCACTTACAATAAGGATAAGTGCGTGTTTAGCACCGACCGTCTAGCCATCCTTGGCTACGTAGTGTGTAACGGAGTGATAGGCCCTGATCCCGAACGCATGCGCCCCCTGATGGAACTCCCTCTCCCCAACTCCCTCAAATCTCTCAAACGCTGTCTGGGCTTCTTTTCCTATTACGCCCAGTGGGTCCCGAATTACGCTGACAGAGCCCGCCCCCTCATCCAATCGAATACTTTTCCACTGTCGTGGAGGCCCGCCAGGCCTTTAGCCGCATCAAAGCGGATATCGCAAAGGCCACGATGCGTGCTATCGATGAGTCCCTCCCATTCCAGGTCGAGAGCGACGCGTCTGATGTAGCTCTGGCGGCCACCCTGAACCAAGCGGGCAGACCCGTGGCCTTCTACTCCCGGACCCTCCACGCTTCCGAACTCCGCCATTCCTCGGTGGAAAAGGAGGCACGGGCCATAGTAGAAGCTGTGCGACATTGGAGGCACTATCTGGCTGGCAGGAGGTTCACCCTCCTCACAGACCAGCGGTCAGTGGCCTTTATGTTTGATAATGCACAGAGGGGCACGATCAAGAACAACAAGATCTTGCTGTGGCGGATCGAGTTGTCCACGTACAACTACGATATCTTGCATCGTCCTGGAAAGCTCAACAAGCCTCCTGATGCCCTGTCCCGCGTTACCTGCGCCAGCGCGCAGATTGACCGTCTCCGCGCCCTCCATGCGCACCTCTGCCATCCAGGGGTAACCCGCTTCTACCACTTTATCAAGACCCGCAACCTGCCCTACTCCATCGAGGAGGTCAGGACTGTGACTAGGGATTGCCACATTTGCGCAGAGTGCAAACCGCACTTTTACCGCCCCGAGCAAGCGCATTTAGTAAAGGCGTCTCGCCCTTTTTAATGTCTTAGTATGGACTTCAAGGGTCCCCTCCCCTCCAACAATCGCAACACCGACTTCTTATGCGTGATTGACGAGTACTCCCGCTTCCCTTTCGCCATCCCCTGCCCTGACATGACCACAACAACCGTCATCAAGGCCCTCCTCTCCATTTTCTCCCTGTTCGGTTACCCCGCGTACATCCACAGCGACCGGGGGTCCTCTTTTAAGAGCGATGAACTGATTCAATTCCTGCTCAGCAGGGGCATCGTGTCTAGCAGGATGACTAATTATAACCCTCGGGGTAACGGGCAGGTCAAGCGGGAGAATGGCAGTCTGGAAGACCGTCCTACTGGCCCTACGGTCCAGAGAATCTCCCCATCTCCCACTGGCAAGAAGTCATCCCCAACGCCCTCCATTCAATTCGGTCTCTCCTCTGCACTACCACAAACCAAACACCTCACGAACGTCTTCTTGTTTTCCCTAGGAAGTCGTCCGCAGGATCCCCACTCCCGACCTGGCTGGCCACCCCCGGGCCCATCCTGCTCCGGAAGCATGTGCGGGTGCACAAGTCCGACCCGTTGGTTGAACGAGTCCAATTACTCCACGCTAACCCACAGTATGCATACGTGGAGTATCCCAACAGTCGGCAGGACACGGTCTCCCTTCGAGACCTGGCACCCACCGGCGTGCGGCCTCAACCCCCCACACCAACGCCCTCCTCCCAGTCTCCATTCCCCCCGGCGCCCCCGCAACCCAGCGCACAGGAACCCGCTCCCCCAGCCAGAGTTTCACTGGCACCGACCAGGGGTACAGACACAGGATCACAACCGCCACTCCCGGAGTCAAGGACGGCCACCAGCCCAACGTCACCGGCACCGCTGCAACGGTCCAGCAGAACATCGAGGGCGCCCGACAGACTGATCGTGTCTATCTGATGTTTCCACTGGACTTTTCTCGGACTCCTCGTGTCATTCAGAGTTCCAATGTACATATTTATTCTCTCGTTTTACTTGTATACTGTTCATTGTTTTGCACAATCGTCGCGAGCCAGAGGGCAGCCACCAATTACCTTGGTACACCTCACAAACTCTAGTCATATCACCAGTCCTACAGCTATCCCCAGCCCCCTCCCCCCCCCCACCTTCCTCCCCCCCCCCCCCCCCCCCCTGGTTTCTTTCTCATACAAGTGGTGAATGTGGTGACATGACTAGGAGGTTTACGGTACCTATCTGCCATTGGTGCAGAACACTCACTGCCCATTGGCTCAGGCCGGTCATGTGCCTCTCAGCTGGTTGGTTGAGACTAGTCATGTGACTGCTCACCAATTGGTCGGGAGGCAAGTAGTCCCGCCTACGAGGCGGGATGTAAGAACCCGTAGGACCAGGCAGTCGGCCTTTCTCTGTAAGTCGACGGCCGGGCACACAACTAGTCGATTAAAGCCTAATGTTTGGATCTTCATCTCGACTCGTGTCCCATTGATGGTACATCAGGAGGGAGCAGCACTGCCACAGGATCTACAGACACGCACACAGGGGGAGCAGCTCTGCCACAGGATCTACCGACACACACACAGGGAGCAGCTCTGCCACAGGATCTACAGACACACAGGGGGAGCAGCTCTGCCACAGGATCTACAGACACACACACAGGGGGAGCAGCTCTGCCACAGGATCTACAGACACACAGGGGGAGCAGCTCTGCCACAGGATCTACCGACACACACACAGGGGGAGCAGCTCTGCCACAGGATCTACAGACACACACACGGGAAGCAGCTCTGCCACAGGATCTACAGACACACACACGGGGAGCAACACTGCCACAGGATCTACAGACACACACACAGGGGGAGCAGCTCTGCCACAGGATCTACCGACACACACACGGGGAGCAGCTCTGCCACAGGATCTACAGACACACACACGGGGAGCAACACTGCCACAGGATCTACAGACACACACACAGGGGGAGCAGCTCTGCCACAGGATCTACAGACACACACACGGGGAGCAGCTCTGCCACAGGATCTACAGACACACACACAGGGAGCAGCTCTGCCACAGGATCTACAGACACACAGGGGGAGCAGCACTGCCACAGGATCTACAGACACACAGGGGGAGCAGCTCTGCTACAGGATCTACAGACACACACAGGGGGGAGCAGCACTGCTACAGGATCGACAGACACACACAGGGGGAGCAGCTCTGCTACAGGATCTACAGACACACACATGGGAAGCAGCTCTGCCACAGGATCTACAGACACACACAGGGGGAGCAGCTCTGCCACAGGATCTACAGACACACACATGGGAAGCAGCTCTGCCACAGGATCTACAGACACACACAGGGGGAGCAGCTCTGCCACAGGATCTACAGACACACACAGGGGGGAGCAGCACTGCTACAGGATCGACAGACACACACAGGGGGAGCAGCTCTGCTACAGGATCTACAGACACACACAGGGGGGAGCAGCACTGCTACAGGATCTACAGACACACACATGGGAAGCAGCTCTGCCACAGGATCTACAGACACATACACGGGAAGCAGCTCTGCCACAGCATCTACAGACACACAGGGGGAGCAGCTCTGCCACAGGATCTACAGACACACAGGGAGCAGCACTGCCACAGGATCTACAGACACACAGGGAGCAGCACTGCCACAGGATCTACAGACACATGGGAAGCAGCTCTGCCACAGGATCTACAGACACACACAGGGGAAGCAGCACTGCCACAGGATCTACATACACACACACAGGGAGCAGCACTGCCACAGGATCTACAGACACACACAGGGAGAGCAGCTCTGCCACTGGATCTACAGACACACACAGGGGGAGCAGCACTGCTACAGGATCGACAGACACACACAGGGGGAGCAGCTCTGCCACAGGATCGACAGACACACACACAGGGGGCGCAGCTCTGCCACAGGATCTACAGACACACACACACAGGGAGCAACTCTGCCACAGGATCTACAGACACACAGGGGGAGCAGCTCTGCCACAGGATCTACAGACTCACACACAGGGGGAGCAGCTCTGCCACAGGATCTACAGACACACACAGGGGGAGCAGCTCTGCCACAGGATCTACAGACTCACAGACAGGGGGAGCAGCTCTGCCACAGGATCTACAGACACACACAGGGGGAGCAGCTCTGCCACAGGATCTACAGTAAGAAGTCTTACAACACCAGGTTAAAGTCCAACAGGTTTGTTTCAAACACGAGCTTTCGGAGCACGGCTCCTTCTTCACCTGAAGAAGGAGCCGTGCTCCGAAAGCTCGTGTTTGAAACAAACCTGTTGGACTTTAACCTGGTGTTGTAAGACTTCTTACTGTGCTCACCCCAGTCCAACGCCGGCATCTCCACATCACAGGATCTACAGACACACACAGGGGGAGCAGCTCTGCCACAGGATCTACAGACACACACACGGGAAGCAACACTGCCACAGGATCTACAGACACACACACAGGGGGAGCAGCTCTGCCACAGGATCTACAGACACACAGGGGGAGCAGCTCTGCCACAGGATCTACAGACACACACACACACAGGGAGCAGCTCTGCCACAGGATCTACAGACACACAGGGGGGAGCAGCTCTGCCACAGGATCTACAGACACACAGGGGGGAGCAGCTCTGCCACAGGATCTACAGACACACACAGGGGGAGCAGCTCTGCCACAGGATCTACAGACTCACACAGGGGAAGCAGCTCTGCCACAGCATCTACAGACTCACACAGGGGGAGCAGCACTGCCACAGCATCTACAGACTCACACAGGGGAAGCAGCTCTGCCACAGCATCTACAGACTCACACAGGGGGAGCAGCTCTGCCACAGGATCTACAGACACACACAGGGGGAGCAGCTCTGCTTTAGGGTATTGACCGGCTTTCCATCCACCGGGCGGTAAAATGACTCAAGTGGATCAGGAGAATGGGAAAGAAAAAGAGAAAGAAAAGGAGAAGGAGCAGCGCGGGGCGAAGCGCCCGATCGTCCCCGCCGCCATCCCAGAGTCTGTGCTGGAGGTGAGATGGTCGGAGCGAAGGCCGAGAGCCGGCAGCAGCCGTTTTTGCATCCTGTTTGCGGCCCGGCTCTGAGCCCGGAGCGGGGAGGCTGCGGCCCGGCTCTGAGCCCGGAGCACGGAGGCTGCGGCCCGGCTCTGAGATGCGGCCCGGGGCGGGAGGCATCTGAGCCCGGGGGCGGGGAGGCTGCGGCCCGGCTCTGAGCCCGGGGGCGGGGAGGCTGCGGCCCGGCTCTGAGCCCGGGGGCGGGGAGGCTGCGGCCCGGCTCTGAGCCCGGGGGCGGGGAGGCTGCGGTCCGGCTCTGAGATGCGGCCCGGTTCTGAGCCCGGAGCGGGGAGGCTGCGGCCCGGGGCGGGAGGCTGCGGTCCGGCTCTGAGCCCGGGGCGGGGAGGCTGCGGCCCGTTCTGAGCCCGGGGGCGGGGAGGCTGCGGCCCGGCTCTGAGCCCGGAGCGGTGAGGCTGTGGCCCGGCTCTGAGCCCGGAGCGATGAGGCTGTGGCCCGGCTTTGAGACCCGGGCGGGGAGGCTGCGGCCCGTTCGCTCGGCCTGTCTGTGGCCTGCAGCCCCCCCCCCCCCCCCCGTTTTGTAGACTGGGCACGATTGGCTTCTTGGTGCAGTCATGTAAATAAAATAAAATAACTGCTACAATTAGAATCAAAATAATGAAGAACATTCAGGGGTAGCACAGTGGTTAGCACTGTTGTTTCATTACTCCAGGGTCCCAGGTTTGATTCCCGGCCTTGGGTCACTGTATATGCGGGGTGCGATTCTCCGACCCCCACGCCGGGTGGGAGAATCGCGGGAGTGCCGGGCGATTCCCGCCACGCCGCCCTGGCACCCGCACGCGATTCTCCCACCCCACCCAAAATGCGTGCCGAGGTTTCCGTCAGGCCGCTCAGAGAATCGCCGTTTCTAATGGTCAAGCGCCGATTCTCCGGCCCAAATGGGCTGAGCGGCCTGCCCAGTCCGACCGGTTCACGCCGGCGCCTACCACACCTGGTTGCTGCCGGCGGGAACAGCGCGCGAACGCTGCGTGTGGGGCCTGTGGGGGGGGGGGGGGGAGGATCAAGCACCAGGGGAGTGCTCAGGAGGGGTCTGGCCCGCGATCGGTGCCTACCGATCGGCGGGCGGTGTCTCTAAAGGACGCACTCTTTTCCTCCGCCGGCCCGCAAGATCAATATTCCATGTCTTGCGGGGCGCCCGCGGGGAGGACGGCAACCGCGCAGTGACGTCATTTAAGCACCGCCTGCCGTGTCATTTTTGCGGCGCCGCTT
The DNA here is from genome assembly GCF_902713615.1 of Scyliorhinus canicula. Lineage (NCBI taxonomy): Eukaryota > Metazoa > Chordata > Chondrichthyes > Carcharhiniformes > Scyliorhinidae > Scyliorhinus > Scyliorhinus canicula. The sequence goes on along the minus strand of NC_052156.1, from coordinate 37,365,560 downwards.
TGACGCGGCGCCAAGGCCCAGTGCGCGAAATTGACGCGGCGCCGCTCCTAACCCCCTGGGGGTGGGAGAATAGGGGTCAAGGAGCGGCCTCCGATGCCGGAGTGAAACACTCCAGTTTTCACTCCGGCGTCGGCACTTAGTCTCCCGTTGGGAGAATTTCGCCCGTGGAGTCTGCATGCTCTCCCCATGTGTGCGTGGGTTTCCTCCGGGTGCTCCGGTTTCCTCCCACAGTCCAAAAATGTGCAGATTAGGTGGATTGGCCATGATGAATTGCCCTTCGTGTCCAAAAATATTGGGTGGGGTTACAGAGATAGGGTGGAGGTGTGGGCTTGGGTAGGGCAGTCTTTCCAAGGGCCAGTACAGACTCGATGGGCTGAATGGCCTCCTCTACTGTAAATTCTATGAAACCGAATAAGCTAAAAAAAAATAGACTGAACTCGTAATGGGGTTGACCTATGATTGTTGAGAAATGAAATTAACACACAAGAGTGTTTTAATTTATTTTTAAGTTTCTTTTCTTTCTTAAAATGTTTCATTCAGTCTTTTGCATGAACAAACAAAACAAATGAAAACAGAAGTAAAATTATACAACATAATAAATAACCAGCATCCACTACGAATCACGAGGGCTCGTGATTCCAAATAAACCTGTTGGACTTTAACCTGGTGTTGTAAGACTTCTTACTGTGTCTATCCCAGTCCAACACCGGCATCTCCACATCAGGTAGTAGTAGATTAATGGCACCTATTTGATCACACTCCTGACTTGAGCCATTTACATGGTAGAAGAATTTTGAGATCAGGTGAACGATCATCATAGAGTACCCAAATTCTGCCTTATTCTTGTCACCCTGTCATTGACACAGTAGATCCAGCTAAGCTGTTAGTCAGTGATGGCCCCTTACCATCTCCAAGATATTGATAAGGGATTTGTCTGTGATTGTGCCGTTTTGAGCTTCTTCGTGATGGTTGTTGCTTGCCATTTGTATGTACAGCCTTCATGTTCCTTTTTATATGCTTCATCATCAGAGTAGCTGAATACTGGAATTGTGAACAAACAGTTCTCCTACTGAGCTAATGTTGAAGGAAACTTAGAACAGCATAGGTATTGGAGAGGATTTATAGGCAAGTGACAAATAGTTTCATAATGCACATGGGATGAGTTATGACTAAGGATGACACTTACCTACCACTTTCAACATAATACAAGTTATTCAAATTGCTTTAAACTTGAGCTGTAAGGTCTAAAAGGAAGACAGAAAAGGTAGGTTATACTTAATTAATCACTTTCAGTTTGCCTTATTTAAGCCAGGAAAATAGGATCAGAGAGGTTTTAAGTTAAATTAGTGAAAGGTGATGAATAAATGTTTGGAATAATTTACCAGTAAGGGTAGGATACTAAAAGCTTGAATTTTAAATACTTTTCTCATCCTGACTTTTCTTGTGTATGTTCTAATGATGGGTTATAAACTGAATCTTTTACGATTTAATTTTGAAGCCAATCCAGAGTAACTTCATTGTGGTTATTCATCCTGGTTCATCTACTCTAAGGATTGGTCGAGCTGCAGATACACTTCCTGTTAGTGTACCTCATATCATCGCCCGACGACATAAACAGCAGGGACAGATTCGATATGAAGATCCATGGTTACAAAGGGATGGTCTCAATGTAAGCTTGATTTTGTTTTTTTGTTGTGTCCTTTTTTAGTGCCTGAGTTGAGCCTTTTAGCCTGTCAACATTTGTGTTGTAGATTTTCCAGGCAGCTGCAACCATCCACACTCCATGCCAATATCAAAGAAAGCTGTCCACAATGATCTAGTGAGCTCTATGACGTGGATTTCCTCTTTCCCAGCTTCAGGTGCCAAGTCAAGGGATCATCAAGTAGGGTAGATAGCCAATCATATTGAAATACTCATGCAGGCAGAAAGCTAGGAAGTAAAGTGCACTGATTTTCCTTCACTTTTAATTCAATTTTACAGTGAGTGAAATAGATGACTGAGGCATGCACAGTGTTAGGTTAGAGACTGAAATAACAATTTTCAAATAGTTATTTTTTAAATGTGAAGTTTTAATCATAATTAACGTTCCACAAATATACAATTAGTTTTCAATGGTCAGAGAGGTTTTAGAGAAATAATTATGAACTTAATGTGTCATTTAAAAGCCCAGTCACACCTCATTCAACAAGGTATATTTTTTTCAAGGGTGTTTAAAGTGAGATTGATGGTGAAAGAGGGCAATTCCTGTCAGTTTAATGATTTATACTTGATTGCAATCTGGGGGGACATTAACCCGTGCACCCTGTGGAGAAGCGCTTCTTGATTTTCAACCTGTCGATTTTGTGTTTAACTTGACATGTGCGGACTCTGCAGGTTACTGTTTGTTTCAGAGGAACACTGACAGGTTTGCTGCATTACGCTGCAAGATCTGGACCCATGTTTAGGATTAAATACAATCAGACAATGTTTTTGTCCAAGAAGGCAAATTTCATCTTTGTTTTCATTGAAGTAATGTGTTTTTCATCTAATGATCAACTTAAATTGCTAATGTGAAGATAATTTAAAATTGGAAATCAACAAATCCATGATTTTTTTTTTAAAGAAACCAGAAAGTAATGAGCAAAGACAGAATGGCCTTAAAATGGTGGATCAAGCCATTTGGTCCAAAAAGATGTCTAATGGTGCAAGGCGGATACCAGCTCCTCCAGATCAGGTACAGTAATACAGTTTTCTGGAGTAAGATTTTATCACGGCATCAATTTTACACATAGAGAATGGTGGGGGAATCTTTTTCTCTTTAAAACAAACATGGATTGTACTTTCATTCTTCATTGCAATATTACTTTGGTCCAATTATGTATGATTGACAATCTGAAGATCAAATATTATTGTTATACTCTTATAGTTTGACATTTTCCACAGAGTTTGCCTTTAATATATGGGAAGATACTTTTCGAAACCCAATATAGTTTTAAAAAATACAGGTGGCAGAGCAAATGTTTCCTTAATACATAATGAATTTGAGAGCTTTGTGACTAGTGAATGACACATGATGACATTTTACATACTTTTCAGGTGAGGGCATACAACAAACAGATGCGATCTGCTGTCTTGGACACCAATTCTGGGGTCAGATGGACAAACACCTCACATCAACCCGAGTTTCTTGTAGGAGAAGAGGTATTTTTTTAACTTGATAAGTAAACTTTGTGTTGATGTGCATGCATATTCTTTACAAGAAAAATTCTATCATTGATACGAAATACCGTAGATGCCAAGAAATTCCCTAACACTCTATCGATCCTACAAAGTCAGAAGGGGAAGTGAACCTCAGCGTTGCTGTTTCTTCAAATCTAGCCTTTTGTTTATATTGGGAACAAGCTAGCTGGGCCCCAATCTGTCAAATAAAAACACTTGGATATTACATCAACAGTGAAACTTCATACAATTCAAACCATGGTTATTAAGCTGTGTGAGTAGAAAACAACAGTCATTGCACTTCAAAAAGTTATTATTCACTGTAAAATGTAATGTGACATTCTAAAGGCATGAAAGCCCAATATAAATTGTGGCTTGTACAAGTTTCAGCCTTGCCTCTGAGTCAGTAAGGTGTCCCATTCAAAAATCTGAGCACGCGGCTTAAGTTCACTCTTAAGTGGATTGAGAGCGCATGTTGTATTGGGTAAGGCAGGAAGGTAAGGTTCCATCTGCCCTCACAGAAAGATGTAAAAGATCTGATGACACTGCTTGAAGAGGAGCAGGACAGTTCTCCCTGATGACCTAGCCAATATTCCACCATTATCTGAGAGCACTGTTGCAGATTACCTGATCATTATATCATTGCTATTTGTGGAACCTTGTGTGCATTGAAAAGTGCTTTGGGCATCTTTACGTCATGAACGACACTTTAGAAATGCATGTTCTTTTGCATCTAAATTTAATTGAGTCAACAAGAAAATTCTGGATAAAAACAGAAAATTTTAACACTTTCATTTCGGTTAAACACCCAATCTTATGAAACTATTTTGTACTTGCTCTAGAATACTTTGTATAACTTGGCCAATGAAAAATGGTGCCATTTTTTTGCACTGCTAATTAAGTTAATCATTAGGCAAACTGATATTGTATTTTTAAAGGTGAAAGGACTACAGCCTATCCCAACCACTGCAGCACCTGATTCTCTAGCTTTCTAGCCCATGATGGTGTTAATCTCTCTTTGGTTCTTGTTCGTTCTATTATTTTTGCGCAGAATTTATGACACAGAAACAGGCCATTTGGACCAACCTAGCATTTGCCGCTGCTGCTAGAATTTGATCTGTCGACTTTTTGAGTTAGTTTAATAATGGATAGAGCAGCAACTGTGTCATAATAGAAGTTGAAATTGTACAATCCAAAGTTAAGCAGAATGAACGGTGTACTCATCTCATTCTCTTCCAACAGGCATTGTATGTAAATCCATCAGACTGTTACAATGTACATTGGCCAATTCGCAGAGGCCTGTTTAATCTTCATGCAGGACCCGGAGGCTCTCTCACTGCAGTGCTTGCTGATCTGGAAACTATATGGACGTTTGCTATTCAGAAGTTCCTAGAGATTCCCTGTAAAGATTTAAAGGTTAATAACAAATTTCCTGATGAACACAGTAAAACTCTTAAATGCTTTAGGCATTATTCTATTATGAAATATTTCACTTATTGATTGTTTTGCTATCACACATAGTACAAACAATTTGTTATAAAACTGCATTTAAACTTTAAATTAAGAATTCAAATGAATTGTAAGCTATTCACGTTTGTTTCACAATTCTCTAATTAAGTTATACAACTAATTCCTGATGAGCCATTCCCAAAAATTGTCAATATCGTGAGAAGTTCAATGAAACAATAGTTCTGATTCTTTAGGGTAAAATTTATACTTTTTACTGTGACCTGTGCTTTTGCTAATAGTGTACCTTTTCCACTTTTAATAATAATATTAATAATCTTTATCATTGTCACAAATAGGCTTACATTAACACTGCAATTAAATTACTGCGAAAAGCCCCTAGTCACTATACTCCGGTGCCTGTTCGGGCACACTGAGGGAGAATTCAGAATGTCCAATTCACCTAACAAGCCTGCCTTTCGGGACTTGTAGGAGGAAACCGGAGCACCTGGAGGAAACCCACGCAAACACAAGGAGAATGTGCAGACTCCGCACAGACAGTGACCCAAGCCAGGAATCGAACCTGGGACCCTGGCGCTGTGAAGCAACAGTGCTAACCACTGCTACCGTGGTTGCCCCAATAGACTCAGCAAATTCAGGGAAATAATGCATGGTGAGGGTGGGACAGATACTAACTAATACAATTTCCAGGAATATAATTAACGCTGCAATAGAGAAATAGAATTTGGATTAAAAATAAACACTTGGGAGGGCAGTGTGGGGGTGAAATTAGCCTATGCAACAGCACAAAGCAAGCTCACAGCAAATCAACAACTGATTTTGCCCCACACCTGTGTTTATACTCACTGACTTGCAAAACGTTACCAAGATCTTTAATTTCAAACCAAGTAAAAGCAACAGCGAGATGAGGAATTGAGTCTCCAAAAAGAATTAAAACTATCATATTACAGAAGCATTTAGGCCTGGTGAAAAATCGCCTTATCACTTCGCAACAAGTTCATTGTGACCACCCAGCAAAGATCAGTTTCAATTGTTCGAACTGTAATTCCTCGTCTTTCTCTGCCCTCTTTTTAAAAAAAAACTCAACCCGTTAATCTAACCTCGTTTATCTTTCCTTTAATTGTTTCTTCCTGTTTCCATCATCCATTCAGTAGTTGTCTAATGTAAGCCAGGAAATGTTTGTATTGTCTGTCCACAAAAAACAGTACACGTCTTACCTGGCCAATTACTGCCCCATCAGTCTACTCTCAGTCATCGGCAGAGTGATAGAAGACAGTGCAATCAAGCGGCACTTCCTCAGCAATAACCTGCTAACTGACAGTCAGTTTGTGTTCTGCCAGAACCACGCAACTCCTGATCTTATTAAAGCCTTTGTCCAAACATAGGGCAAAAGAGCTGAACTCCAGAGGTGAGGCGAGCCTGACTGCCCTTGACATCAAGGTAACATTTGACCAAGAATGGCATATAGGTGCCCAGGTCAAACTGAAGTCTATGGGAATTGGGAGGGAGGTGGATGTTCGCTGATAATTGCACATTATGTTCAGTATTGTACCATTCGCGACTCTTTGTACCAAAGCAGTCTGTATCCAAATGAAGCAAAACCTGGACAGCATTCAGGCTGGTGCTGATAAGTGGTAAGTAACATCTATTCCACCCCCAAGTGCCAGGCAAGACCATCTTCAACAAGAGAGAATCTGAACTATCTCCCCTTGACAATCAATGGCATTCCCATTGCTGAGTCCCCTCCATTAACATCCTGGGGGTTACCACTGACCAGAAAATAAAGTGAACTTGCCATATAAATACTGTGGCTGCAAAAACAGGTCATTGGCTAAGAAGTCTGAGGAGAGTAACTCGCCTGAATCCACAGAGCCTGTCCACCATCCACAAGGCCCAAGACAGGAGTGTGATGAAATATTCTCCACTTTCCTGGATGAGTACAGCTTTAATAACACTCAAAAGGCTTGACACTATCTGACACAAAGCAGTCTTCTTAATTGGCACTCCACCCACCATCTTAAACATTCACTCCCTGCGCCATTGAAGGACATTGACACAGCAACCTACAAGATGCACTGTAGCAACTTCTTCAACTACATCTTCCAAAAACTGCAACCTCTACCATTTAGAAGGTCAAGGGCAGCAGACACATGGGAACATCGCCATCTATCTGCAAGTTCCGCTCCAAGCCACTCACCATTCTGACTTGGAAATATATCACCATTCCTTCACTGTTGCTGGGTTAAAATCCTGGAACTCCCTCCCTAACAGCACTGTGTGTGTACCTACACCACATGAACTGCAGATTTTCAAGAAGACAGCTCAACACCACCATTTGAAGGGCAATTAGGGATGGGCAACAAATGCTGTTTGGTTTATCAGGATGACTGTGTTCAGTCTGACCATCATGAATGCTGCTCTGTTTTATTTCATAATGGAAAGTCTGCAGAGATTTCTCTCTGACCCAGAAACAGTCCAGTAAAAATAAAAATATCCATGAACATTTACATCTCCACTATTCAAACCTATCAAGTTGCTATTATCGGATGGATTTCTAGTCAGAGAAGGTATTGTGTTGCGCAGAATACAGTGAAACCATGTTGAGTCAAACTTAGATGACACAAAATTCTCGTTATATTGAAATCGTCAACCGTTCCTGGCGACAGAACATCAATTTCCATAGAACGATGCCTAACGGTGATAAGCCAAAATTACACGCTGGAAATTTGTCTAAGCTTCTCATATGATGCTGCAAAACAATCAGAGAGCAGAGTTAGACCACAAAAGAGGACAAAATCATGGAGGGCAAGGCAAGGCAAGCCCATCATTTGGCAGATAGCGGACACCTCAGAGGAGTGGGCAATTCTGTCATCAGGTTTATCCACTGTTATAAAGCACAAAACAAACATAATTGAACAGTCCGACAAACAGAATTCTCCCCAGCACAAAGAGGATGAGAACAGCTGCTTATCCCAAAGTTGAAGATCCTCTGCTGATGTGATTCACGGCAGCAGAAGCAGAGAACATGCCCATCTCCAGTCCAATCCTGGAGAAAAGGGGTGTTACCCTGGAAAAGAAGTTGGGATACGTGGAATTCATCTGCAGTGACAGTTGGTTGGACCGATTCAAGACGGGGCACAGCATCGAATTCCGCGCAGTAAACAGAGTGCAGCGGTTATGACAGCAGTGATGGATGATTAGGTCCATAATGGTCTTACCCATGTCTTGAACGTGTAACAACATTCTTTGATGTTGCATGGTGAAACGTGTAATGGTGGAAAGCGGAGCATGAAACCAGTCGTTACAATGGTCTGCGGCAATGTGATGGCACCGAACAGCTGCCATTTCTTGTGATATGCAAGTCGAAGAAACTACTTTGCTTTGGGAATGTCAAGACACTAACCATGCAGTCTGAGGCTAATAAAGCTGCTTGATAACCTCCGGCTTTTTCCAGTGCAAAGTCCTGGCATTTAGCAACGCCAAGTCATTGTAAGGTGTGCACAATTGAATAAAGACGTTTTCACCCATTTACTGTGTTTTCATTTGGCATTTGAATCTTGCCTTTGACATAGACCTGGTCTATGTGGAGACACGTTCATGTGGGAATGGGGCATCTTTGGCTTTTACGAAGTTGCCGGGGATTAGACTCATCAGGATTTTACTTGTTACCAGCGGTGTACCACAGTGATCAGTGCTGGGTCCTCTGCTATTTGTGATTTTTATAAATGACTTGAAGGATGGGGCTGAATGGTGGGTCAGTAGATTTGCTGATGACACCAAGATTGGTGGAGTAGTGGATGTTGTAGGCTGCGAACAGACGTTGATAGGATGCAGAGCTGGGCCGAAAAATGGCAGATAGAGTTTAACCCTGATAAGTGCGAGGTGATTCATTTTGGTAGGACAAATTTGAATGCGGATTACAGGGTCAATGGCAGGGTTCTGAGGAACAGGGAGATCTTGGGGTTCATGTCCACAGATCTCTGAAGGTTGCCACTCAAGTGGATAGAGCCGTGAAGAAGGCCTATAGTGTGTTAGCGTTTATTAACAGGGGGCTTGAGTTTAAGAGCCGTGGGGTTATGCTGCAACTGTACAGGACCCTGGTGAGACCACATTTGGAGTATTGTCTGTAGTTCTAGTCACCTCATTATAGGAAGGATGTGGAAGCATTAGAAAGGGTGCAAAGAAGATTTACCAGGATGCTGCCTGGATTGGAGGGTAGGTCTCATGAGGAAAGGTTGAGGGAGTAAGGACTTTTCTCATTGGAGCGAAGGAGGATGAGAGGTGACTTAATAGAGGTTTATAAAATGATGAGGGGGATAGATAGAGTGGACGTTCATAGACTATTTCCTCGGGTGGATGTAGCTGGGAGTATAACTAAGGTTCGGGGTGGGAGATATAGGAGGGGTGTCCGAGGTAGGTTCTTTACTCAGAGAGTGGTTAGGGTGTGGAATGGACTGCCTGCTGTGATAGTGGAGTCGGACACTTTAGGAACTTTCAAGTGGTTATTGGATAGGCACATGGAGCACACCAAAATGACGGGGAGTGGGATAGCTTGATCGGATAAAGCTTGCCACAACATCGAGTGCAAAACGGCCTGACTGTGCTGTACTGTTCTATGTTCAGTTGCTACGTTAAACTAAGTTCTCATCTGCCTGTTTAGGTGAATGTAAATTATTCCATGACATTATTTATGTCCAGGTTAACATTTATTCTTCAATTTATCTAAATTTCACATGTGTGCAAGTAAACTTAATCTTTCTTCAAACTCACTGAAAGTTTAATGGCAGCCACTAATCCAGCATGAATGGAGCTTTCACAAATGCTGCACCTACATCTATAATTGGAAAGCCATCTTGTGAGCGGGAGCAGCAGAGAATAATAATGTTCACTGTTTTGCAATAAAATGAAAGCAAAATACTGCGTATGCTGGAGATCAGCACCTGTGACATAGAAACAAGAGTTAGCATTTTTGAGTCCAACATGTATTTTGCCACGGCTCGGTAGAACTTGACATAGGAGCATTCAAAGCATTTTGAGGGAGAATATTGCACCAATTCAAGATTTAAAAAAAATAAATTTAGAGTACCTAATTCATTTTTCCCAATTAAGAGGCAATTTAGCATGGCCAATCTACCTAACCTGCACATCTTTGGGTTGTGGGGGCGAAACCCACGCAAACAGGAGAATGTGCAAACTCCACACGGACAGTGACCCAGAGTCGGGATCGAACCTGGGACTTCGGCGCCGTGAGGCAGCAGGGCTAACCCACTGCACCACCGTGCTGTCCTCAATTCAAGATTTTTAACATATAATACATACATTAAGACACATTTTCCTTTTGTATTGAACTTTTAAAAATATTTTGCTCATTCTGTAATTTATTTAATTGTTTTGTTTTGACACAAGTATTACAGGTGTATTCTGCTAATCCCAGATATCTATAACAGACAACACGTTAAAGAGCTGATAAACATCCTTTTGAACAATATAGGATTTTCAGGTAAGCATACATAGCATATTTATTATTGCAGGGGATCTGGTTGCACAAATGTAATTTTAATGTGGACTTGTTTCAAAATATTCAGCAAAGGAATGCTCCAAATCATATTTAGAAAAAGAGTGCATTTTTAGAACATGACATAAGAAATAAGTACGGGAGCAGACAATATAGCCCATGGACCCTGCTTCATTCAGTATGATCAAGCTGATCTTGGGCTTCAACACCATTTTCCCACCGATCCCCATACCCCTAGGTACTCTAAGGGACCACAAATCAGTCTATCAGAGCCGTAAATATATTCATCCACAACCATCTGGGGTAAAAATGTCTCCTCAGAATCTCAAATTAAAATTTCACTTTCCCTTCTTTCACATGCTGATGAATCTGCCATGCAGAGCTTGTTTCATTTCACAATTACGATTTTTCACTTTAAGTCTAGAATACCTATTAAAATTAATAGAAATACAGGGCGGGATTCTTCCGTAATTGGCGGGGCGGGTAACTCCGGCCAGACGGAGTGACGTGAATCACTCCGGCGTCGGGCCGCCAATTCCGCACCTTCAGGGGCTAGGCCTGCCCCAGAGTGGTTTGCGCCCGCCGGCTGGCGGGAAAAGGGCTTGGCACCACGCCAACCAGCGGCGAAGGGACTCCGCCGGCCGGCGCGAGGTGGCGCAGGAGCGCCAGCGCATGCTGGCCTCATCCCCGCTCATGCGCAAAGGGCTTTGTTTCCGCACCGGCAATGGTGGACTGCTACAGCCGCCGGTGCGGAACAATAGAGTGCCCCCACGCCACAGGCCAGCCCATGGATCAGTGGGCCCCGATCGCGGGCCAGGCCACCGTGGGACACCTCCTGGGGCCAGATCTCCCCGCGCCCCCCCCCCCCCAAGAACCCCTGAGGCCGCCCACGACGCCAGGTCCCACCGATAAGGACCCACTCCAACTTACGCCGGCGGGACTGGCAAATAACGGGCGGGACTTTGGCCCATCGCGGGCCAGAGAATTCGGGCAGCCCTGGGGCCCATTGAGATGCGCCGGACCCCACCATTCTCTGAGGCGGGCAGCGCGACTCACGCCGGGCCGATATTTGGGGGGAGAATTTGGAGGACGGCGGTGGCTGGATTCACACCGACCCTGGCGATTCTCCAACTCGGCGGGTAGTCGGAGAATCCCGCCCACAGTGTCTCAAAACCTTGGGCAGCAAGATGCCCTGCCAGATTTGGGATCCTGCCGGACTTTAGGTTGGGTGGTTCGGACCATGTCCGGTCAGGTGAATGCGGAGTGTGGGAATAGCCCGGCATACAAGCGGTGACTTGGATAACTAGTTGAATGCCACACCACGCCAATGCAGCACTTAGATAAATTGTCCAGCTAAGTTTTCTTTTACACAATTAAAATTGATGTATGGCACATTCTAAAAATGTCCAATTCTCAGGCAGCTCTGATCTTTGAACAGCCAGATTTGAGATACTGTATCTGTAGAAGTTAATAGCTTCTCATTTTTAAATGAGGTATTTAATAGTTGGTTAATCAAGAATATATAAATAATTATATTTGCTCAATCATGCATAAGATAAGAAATAAATACAGGAGATTATTCAATTTTAAGAACTTTTGACAATGTTTTTAGTTATTCTTTTCCTTCATTCCTTCTATAATGTTTTCCAGGTGCTGTTGTCCATCAGGAATCAATCTGTGCTACATTTGGAAGTGGCTTAAGCAGTGCCTGTGTTATAGATGTAGGAGAACAGAAGACCAGTGTATGTTGTGTCGAGGATGGAGTGTCGCAACGAAATACCAGGTCAGGCTTCACTTTTAAAGGTGGATTAAAGATTTTTGATTCAAAGGTCCAAACCAAGGTAACCAGTGGGATATCCGAACTTGCTGTGCATAATATCTGAGGCAAAAGAAGTGTTTGAAGTGGGGCATTTTTTAATCAGTTGCAGATTATAGAAGGGAAATATTTGCAATCCCGATATTTGGAGTGCAACTCAAAATATTAGTCTGATGTGCAAACAATTTAATATATGCCACTTTATATACGAAATACAGCTTCATATAGTTTTGCAATCTGACTGACTTTTTTGATCATTAAGTGTCGTCCTAATATTTTTCTGATATTAACAGCACTGCCACAACTTGCAGCTTTAAGTCACAATGATGACAATTGATAAATAGTAGCTGCTCCAGAGTTACCGTAATATCAAAAGAAAACCTTGTTTGAAATCTGCTACAGGTGGCACAGCAGCAAACGTATTGGACGGTTCTGGGGGACTTTCGCATTCCAGTGGGGACTGAAATTTTCAGTTGAACTTTGCTCAATATCACATTTGCCAGTCTGGTCTGACACATTTGAGGATGAATATGTTTGTGACTTTTAACCCTGTGCAAGGAGTCCATGACTGGATTATTCTGACCGTGTAACAAAGGGCGAAGGTATAGATCTGGATTGGGGGCAACAAAGTAAATATCATTAGGACTGAAGTGCACATTGACACTTCTGTGCATATACGCTACTGTCCATGGAGACATGTGTTTTTGACTATTCTTCAATTTGTTTTCATTTTTCAAAAACCTATTTGGCTTTATTTTTATGCAGTTCTTAAAGGCTTTATTCTTAAAACGATATTTTTGTAATTTTTAAAAATTTGTTCATGGGATGTGAGCATTGCTAACAAAGCAGCATTTGGCATCTGTCCCTAATTATCCTTGAGGAGGTGGTGGTGAGCTGCCTTCTTGAACTGCTGCAGTCAATGTGGTGGGGGTACATATGCAGCGCTGTTAGGTAGTGCTAGGATTTCAACTCGGTGACATTGAAGAAGAGGTGATATATTTCCAAGCCATGATGCTGTTTTATTTGGAGAAGGCTTGCATGTGGCGGGATTCCCAGGCATCTGATGTCCTTGTCTTTCTATGTGGTAGAAGCTCCAAATTCAGACGGTGCTATTGAAGGTGTCTTGGCGATTTTCTATGTTGCATCTTGTATCTGGTCTACAGTGATGCCGCCAATGTGTGCCAGTGATAGAGGTGAATATTGTAATGAAATTTTAAAAATGAAATGAAAATCAAATAGGCTTCAAATGAAGTTACTGTGAAAAGCCCCTAGTCGCCACATTCCGGCGCCTGTTCGGGGAGGCTGGTACGGGAATTGAACCGTGCTGCTGGCCTGCCTTGGTCTGCTTTCAAAGCCAGTGATTTAGCCCTGTGCTAAACCAACCCCAACACCACGATTGCAGGTGTTGGCGGGGCGCCAATCAAGCGGGCCACTTTGTCTTAGATGGTGTAAAGCCTTTTGTGTCTTGGAGTTGCACGCATCTTGTCAAACGGAGTCCCTTATAGATGGTGGAAAGATTTTGATGAGTCAGGAGGTGAGGTAGTCACTGTTGAATTCCAAATCTCTGTCCTGCTCTTGAAGCCACAGTATTTATATGGCCGGTACAGCTCAGTTTCTGGTCAATGATAGACCCCTCCTTAGGGCAACACGGTAGCACAAGTGGATAGCACTGTGGCTTCACAGCGCCAGGATCCCAGGTTCAATTCCGCACTGGGTCACTGCCTGTATGTTCTATGTATCTATATATGGTCGGTGTGGGGATTCAGCAGCGGTAATGTTGTTAACCATCAGGAGAAGATGATTTAATTCTCTTTTGTTGGAGGTGGTCAAGGACTACTTCAGTAACTAAGTGAATGCGACTGAGCACTTTCAATCATCAGTAAACATCCCCATTTCTAACCATGCGTTGGATGAAAATTCATTGATGACACCGCTGAAGATGGTTGGGCTGAAGATATCAACCTGAGGAACCCCTGCAATGATGTCCTGGGACTGAAATGATTGGCCTCCAACAACCACAACCATCTTCCTCTGTGCTAGGTGTGACTTCAACCAGTGGAGAGTTTCCCCCCAACTTCCCATTGACTCAAGCTTTATGAGGGCTCCTTGGTGCCACACTCCGTTAAATGCTCCTTTATGTCAAGGGCAGTCACTCTCATCTCACCGCTTAGGGTTCTCTTTTGTCCCTGTTTGGACCAAGGCTGTAATGAGGTGAGGAGCTGAGTCACCGTGGCAGAACCCAAACTGTGCATGAGGGAGTAGGTTATTTCTGAGCAAGCATCACCTGATAGCATTGTCAACGACACCTTCCATCATTTTGCTGATGATCGCAAATAGACTGATGGAGAGGAAATTATCCGGATTGCATTTGTCTGTTCATGGACAGGGAATCGCTGGGCAATTTTCCACATTCTTGGGTAAATGCCAGCATTGTAGCGGTACAAGGTCAGCTTAGCTAGGAGCATGACTAGTTCTGGAGCACAAATCTTCTGTACTATTGCCTAATAGATGAGGGTACATAACCATTCCTGTATCCAGCTCTTTCTTGATAACACGTTTAGTGAGTCAAATCATAATTGCTCCTCCCCTTCACTCCACCACCATCTGTGCCTTCGGCCACCTCAACCCCACATACTGCCTTTCTTCCTTCAAGACCCACCTTAAAATGACTGGCACCTGTGGCTCTTGTGACCTCATAAGGAGAGCAAGATGGATCATTCACAGCACTTCTGGCTGAAGATGGATCCAAATGCTTTTTGACATTGACACGCTAGGCTCCGCCATCATTGAAGATGCGGATATTTACAAGCCTGTTTCTCCGGTTAGTTGTTCAATTGTCCGCCACCATTCACGACTGGATGTGGCACGATTGCACCTTTGATCTGATCCATTGGTTGGGGAATCGATGAGTTCTGTCTATAGCATTGCACAGTTCTTTTAACATTGAAAAGTGCTTTATAGAAGCATTATCAAGCCAAAAATAGATACTAAGCCAGATTAGAAGACAAAAAGAGGGGTGATTTGAAGTGTGGTCAAAGAGGTGGGTATTAAGGAGGATCTTGAAGAGAGGGAAGTGATGAGGTGGCAATGTTCAGGGAAGTAATTTTAGAACATGAGGATGAAAGGCACAGTTTCTGATTGGTTGAGTGAAGTGGCGGTGCAGTTGGGTTTACAGGTATGTAAGCAAACCTTAACGAACCCGCATAACTTCAAGGTGAATGTTCTTCAGAATCAGTTTGATTAGGTTTGTACATTTTTATTTCATGTTATGCCAGTAATAAACATGGATACCGACGGTATTGTTGACTGATTTATCTATGTCTGGCAGATTGCGTTTGGCATATGGAGGATCTGATGTGACCAGATGTTTCTTCTGGCTTATGCAGCGGTCTGGTTTCCCTTATAGAACTTGCCAACTATTCAATCGAATGGACTGTCTTCTCCTTCAGCAGCTTAAAGAGACATTCTGCCATCTAGATCAGGTCAAACATGGCTCCAACAAAAGTTAAAGTAGGAAAACTCTAGGAAAGCAAGTGAAAATTTAAATTCTAAATCTTGTAATCTTCAGTAAATAATAGTTTATGGTGTTTAGGAATAATATGTTTTGGGGAAAGATGCGTAAAAATTGATTGAATAATCCTTCTAAATTGTAGGATAATCCTAGTTTCAAATGTTTGATTCGATGGTGGCACGGTAGCACAGTGGTAGCACTGTTGCTTCACAGCTCCGGGGTCCCAGGTTCGATTCCCGGGTTGGCTCACTGTCTGTGTGGAGTATGCACGTTCTCCCCGTGTCTGCGTGGGTTATTTCCGGGTGCACCGGTTTCCTTCCACAGTCCAAAGATGTGCAGGTTAGGTGGGTTGGCTATGCTAAATTGCCCTTACTGTCCAAAAAGGTTAGGTGGCATTACTGGGTTACTGGGATAGGGTGGAGGTGGGGGCTTAAGTAGGGCGCTATTTCCAAGGGTCGTTGCAGACCCAATGGGCCGAATGGTCTTCATCTGCACTGTAAATTTTATGAATCTATGAATATTTGCATTTTGAAGTGAACCCATATTTAAATTTTCCTATTGCAATTTCACGGGTGGGACTTTTCCCAATGAATGGGATTTGCAGATTGAAGCTGCCGGCCTCATTGCAGCTTTCTCTGCTGTATCGGTAGCAAATTGGAAAAGAAAATGCAAGGGCTGGGTTCCATGATGTAACACTCTGATTGAACC
This sequence comes from Scyliorhinus canicula, assembly GCF_902713615.1. Taxonomy (NCBI): domain Eukaryota; kingdom Metazoa; phylum Chordata; class Chondrichthyes; order Carcharhiniformes; family Scyliorhinidae; genus Scyliorhinus; species Scyliorhinus canicula. The sequence continues at coordinate 37,349,345 of NC_052156.1, read as the reverse complement.
CGGCCACCAGCAACTTTGTTTTTTAAAGATCGGGCTACTGTTTTTAGAAGCACCCCGGGGCACAGAAATAACAGTAGAACCCACCCCACTCCCACCTGAGCTCCCATGCATAGGATCTGCCCACACTGTGGGATACCATATGTAATTCAAGTTGGCGTCCCCTCACGCTGAGGCGAATCGATAATGTAATGGGGGTGTTATCAGGCACAGAGGCCTGGTAATTAGATTTAAATTTATTATTTAAAAAAATAAATGTTCTCAATTCATTTTTTCCAATTAAGGGGCAATTTAGCGTGGCCAATCCACCTACCCTGCACATCTTTGGGTTGTGGGGGTGAAACCCACGCAAACACGGGGAGAATGTGCAAACTCCACACGGACAATGACCCAGAGCCGGGATCGAACCTGGGACCTCAGCGTCGTGAGGCAGCAGTGCTAACCACTGCCCCGCCATGCTGTCCTATTTAAATTTATTCTAATGGGATTCTCGACATTGAACATCGAGAATTCCGATACATCACTGGTGGGGGTGGGGACAATTATAACCTGTAATCTGACCCTTTCGGTGAAACTTTGTGCTCCCGTTGCAATTCATGACCACAAACGAGTGTGCAAAATCCCAGCCCACAAGTTATAAAAAGTGCAACCAATGCCTATTGCACTAAATTTCAGGAACAGTTGAAATTACAGATTGATATAGGAGTGACAGACTCTTCAACCACTGTGAATTAAGAATTGACACAATTTCATTCCGTTCGTGTGCTTCCTGCCCAGACACCTTTCCCAAGTTGATAAATAAAATCAGCAATGAGAGTGCTGGATGCAAGTGAAAGTTTTTCTGTGGTCCGCACCAAGGTGTCTACTGAGACCCACTAAAATCTTCCCTTGGGTCCAATATTCTATTCCCCTAAGATAAATGCAGGGCTGGAGGAAAACTTTCATTCCATGTATGGGTCTGCCATTGGAATAAAGTCAAATTATATATTTTTAAAATATCCTGCCTTTTGTAAGACACCTGTCAAGCATTGCTTTAGTCTTCTATAGAAACATGCACAGAAACGTACATAGAAAATCGAAACAGGAGGAGAGCATTCGGCCTGCTCCACCTTTCGTTATGATCATGCTGATCATCAAGTTCAATACCCCGATCCCACCTTCCCCCCCATATCCCTTGATCCCTTTAGCCCCAAGGGCAACACGGTGGCACAGTGGTTAGCACTGCTGCCTCACAGCACCAGGGACCCAGGTTCGAATCTGACCTCGGGTGACTGTAAGCGGAGTTTGTACATTTTCCGCTTGTCTGTGTGGGTTTCCTCAGGGTGCTCTGGTTTCCTCCCACAGTCCAAAGATTGGCAGGTTAGGTGGTTTGGCTATGATCAATTGCCCCTTTGGGGTGGAGTTGCAGGAATTGGGGAGGATTGGGCCTAGATAGAGTGGTCTTTCGAAGGGTCATTGCAGAATTGATGGGCCGAATGGCCTCCTGCACTGTTTCTATGATTCTATCTAATTCCTTTTTGGAATTACACAACATTTTGGCCTCAATTACTTTATGTGGCAGTGAATTCCACAGATTCACCACTCTCTAGATGAAGAAATTTCTCCTCACCTCAGCCCTGAAAGGTTTACCCCTTATCTTCAAACTATGACCCGTAATTCTGGACTCCCCCACCATTGGGAACATTCTTTCTGAATCTACCCTGTCTAAACCTGTTAGAATTTTGTAAGTTTCTATGAGATCTAAACTCCAATGAATATAATAATAATCTTTATTAGTGTCATAAGTAGGCTTACATTAACACTGCACTAAAGTTACTCTGAAAATCCCCTTGTCGCCACACTCCGGCACCTGTTCAGGTACACTGAGGGAGGATTCAGAATGCCCTATTCACCTAACAAGCATGTCTTTCGGGACTTGTGGGAGGAAACTGGAGCACCCAGAGGAAACCCACACAGACACGGGGAGTATGTGTAGACTCCGCAAGGACAGTGACCCAAGCTGAAAATCGAACCCGGGGCCCTGAAGCGGCGAAGCAACAGTGCTAACCATTGTGCTACCGTGCCACTCGAGCCGTCCTCACCAAGTTAGGCTCTTCTCATATGACAGTCTCGCCATCACAGGAATCAGCCTGGTAAGCCTTTGCTGCACTCTGCAGCAAAAATCGCAACAACTTGCATTTCTTTAGCACTTTACACTTGGTAAAGCAATCCAAGGTACTTCACAAGAGTGTTATCAAACAAAATTTGATATGGAGCCCCAAAAGGCGATGCAAGAGAGGTAGAGAAGCAGAGGTTTAAGGATGAAGCATCCTTGGCAGCACAACCCCAATTGTGGAACAATTAAAATTAGGGATGCTCAAGAGTTCAGAGTTGGACGAGCACAAGAGATCTCGGTGGTTGTAGAACTGGTGGAGATTACATAGATAGGAAGAGGTGAATCCATGGAGGAATTGGAAAATGAGGTTGAGAATTTTAAATCAGGGCATTGAGAGCCAGTGCAGCTCAGTGAGAATGGGGGTTGTGTGTGAACAGGATGTGGTGAAGGTTAGGAGTTTGCAGAGGGTTAGAACATGAGAGAATTGGCAGGAGTGCAGTGGAATAGTCAAGAATAACCTTTAAAATACTCAATTAATCATTTTCACCTAACATGTTGTCCCATACCTTGCATTAACAAATAACTTACAAGTAACCAGTATACAAGTCAGTAAACCAGATTAAAATGGAAGTCTCTGATCTCATTTCATTCCTTCAGGCATCTCTTTCCACTATCCCCACCTTGAATGATGATGTTAAGTTGAAAGCATTATAAAGGTGTCGAGTAAAATATTACTCTTGTTCCATTTCACTAAACAGGACATTTCTGGAATTCAGGATCATGAATTCAAGGTCCGTCAACCAGATTCTCCAGCATTATTATACCAGTTGCGACAAGGAGATGAAAAGCTACAGGTGACTGAAACGTGTATTTTAAAGATGTTTCCTTTGAGTAGCATTCTAATTTGCAATCAATGAAGAATTTGTGGTCTTCTAACTAAAAATGTTGAGTTCAGTCTGAGCTAAATGCTGTATTATGTTTTGAAGAAACAGGAATATTGAATTTTTTGTCCAGACAGCTACCACTGGTTTTCTTTGTCCGTTGTGGGTAAAGACGCATTCGATTTTTATCCACCAAAATTCAGTCAAAGCTAAAGGTAGTTGTAAAGAACAAACTAGCCATCATAGTGTTCCAGAATGCAGTCTAAAGAAAAACCAGCAGTATCTTCTGATGATGAAAAAGTGTATTATTACCTTTCTTGGGCATTGCAGCAACAAATTATTAAGATGAGCAGGAGATGATTGGGAGGAAACTAAAAAGGCTTGCAAATTTTTAAATCAGCCATCATTTCTCTGCATTATTAATAATTCCAGGATCAATCTATTTCAGATAGGGCGGCCTTTAGACTTGAATTAATTTGGTCAAAAATGAGGACTTGAAATCTTTGATAGGCACGTGGGAATTTTAGCCTGCCACTCAGATGCTAATTCAGAACCAAATAAAAACTTTTGAGCTATGAATGCTGGTTAATAAATTTAATATTTGCTGACTATAGGCACCGATGGCACTGTTTTATCCAACTACTTTTGGAATTGTGGGACAGAAGATAACCTCATTGCAACACCGATTTCATGGTGATTCAGAAGATCCATATGATGAGCATTACTTAGTGGCAACCCAAAGTAAACAGGAGCAGGTGAGGGTCACTAATTTGATAATACTTCGCAGAAAAGTCTCTTTAAATTGACAGATATGTAGTGAAATGGATGAGACACAAGTAAATCATTAATCGTTACAAAACAATATATTAGCTTGCTAAAGAATCTGCAGAGACCATCATGGCTTTGTGCTTGTAAAATCTGAGAACTTGTTACACATTTTATACCGAGCCGCTTAATATGATACCACTGCTATTGCCTTAGGCTGCCAAAGCTATTGCCGAGAGGAAAGCATTAGCTAAGTATGCTGGATATGAAGGAGAATCGGGCACTCAGAACACCGACAGTGCAGAGAAGAGTCATTCTCATGAACTAGAACTTGGAACATCTCAGCATGATTGCCTATTGGGAGGAAATGATTCTGAGGATCTCCCAGCTGCTCTGATGGCCAGAAAAACAACTGTGTCACAATTTGAAGGAAAGGCTTTGGGGCTCGACAAATCAATACTGCACAGTATTGATTGCTGTGGTAAGAATAACTATGAAATGTACTGTAGTTTTATAAAAATAAGTGATGGGCATTCATTTGAAAACTGCTTTCAATCCTTGTTACATTTACAGGGCAGTGTGTATACTTTAAAGCAAAAGGTAATTAGCATTTTGGGTCATCAAATGCAAGAATAAAGGTAATTGTGTGCCGTTTTGGATATCATAGAAAGGACGTTAAAGATTTTCCAGCATTCACTAGAATGATTCCTGAATGTTATCAATGCAGCAGAGAAGCTAAGAGGAAATTTAATAATAGTTTTGGTTCAGAGGTATGAAGGATTTTATTGAGTGGTTGGAGAAATATCATTTCCTTTGGCTAGCAAGTCAATGATGAGGGATCATCAGTTTAAAATGATCACAGAATGAGGGCAGATGTTAGAGAAAATGATTTATGTGGCACATTGGTGACCTACAGAACACTTTGTCAGAGTGAATGGTTAAGGCAAAGACTATCGGACTCGTGAGGAAAAACTTTTGAATAATAATATTAATTACTGGATGAGCAGAAGAATCCTCCAATTGAATATTGGGAAGGCTGCGCCATTATTTTCGTTCCCTGTTCCAGCGCCATTCCCGAACTACTGACAACATTCTCTCTCCCTGGCAACAGCCTGAGATTAAGCATCTATTTGAAACATTTGCATCAGAGATGAGCTTCATATTCGTGCCATTGCTAAGACCATTTAGGGGCTGGTTTAGCACACTGGGCTAAATAGCTGGCTTGTAATGCAGAACAAAGCAGCAGCGCAGGTTTCAGTTCCCGTACCGGCCTCCCCAAACAGGCGACGGAATGTGGCGACTAGGGGCTTTTCACAGTAACCTCATTGAAGCCTACTGGTGACAATAAGTGATTATTATTATTATTTCTGCTCATTTCCGCCTCTGTAACATCGTCTGTCTTCACCTCCTGTCTCAACTTAAATCCTAATTTCTGCCTTCGTTGCCTCTAGACTGAACTATTCCAATGCACTCTTGGCTGGTCTCCCATAAACTGGAAGTAATCCAAAATGCTGCTGCTCGTATCTTACCTCACACCAAGCAAGCCCTTTTCCCCAATGATTCCTGTGCTCTCTAATCTACAATGACTCCTGATCAAACAACATCTTAATTTTAATAATTCTCATCTTTTTTTCAAAATCGTCACTCCCCTTTCTTTGTAATATCCCCTGTTGCTCTTTTTAATGAGTGGATTACTGTCCCACCTGAGTCACCAATAATGTTGCCAATCGGCACCGGAGTAAGGTTGCCAATTAATAATGATTCACTTTAGAGTCGCCAGGTATCAAATGATGCCACCACAAGGCTTTACCGGATATCGATCAAAGACCAAACAACCAGTTAGTCAGTTCAAGTTCAAAGATAGTTTATTTACACACAAGGATTACTTCGACATGCAATATAAAACACTACAAGTTAAACTACACCTTACAACTACAATAACCTATACTTAACTTCAGGGCAACTGGCTCTATGCAGATGAACAAGGCCTTTGTTCAGATCTTGCGTGGCTGGGTGGAAGAAGTGGCTTAGTTTCTGCTGGGCTCATCCGTCTGGTAGCGATCGTTGGTCTTGAACTTGCCTTCTGGTCGTAATGCTACACTTGGTTTTAGGAGTAGGCCGGGGCCAAGAGAGACCGAACGCATGGCTGTGTCTTTTTTTATCCCTCTGGGATTTGCGCTCTTTGGGGCGGTCCTTAGCTTTGGACCCAATAATTCAACAGGCTTCAATCACTGCCTTTGATTTTGGCCAATAAAGGGGTGGGTGCCTTGATGGCTGGGTGTGTCCTGAGTGGCCATTGACCTTAGCTGTTTGGGCTTTCTTAGCGAATGGAGTAGCGCTGGTTAGTCTGCATCTGTATCGGTTACCTGAGTACAGTCCTTTTGTTCTGGGGAAATGGGCAATTAGAATGCAAACGAGCGGGGGTTTCGATCGTGTCCCGCTATCTGAGTTGTAAATACACACACAAGCTCTGAGTGTGTCTGAGTCCTGAGTTGGCCATAATTCCCATGGTCCTTTGCAGGTGGCCATCTGAGATGGCTACACCCCCCAGTCCCACAATGCTACAAGATATCTCCGCTTCTCCAATTCCAGCTGTTGACCATGCTCCACCATTGGTCGTTATGCTTTTAGTTGCTTAGGCCCCAATGCACCAAATGGTCACCTTCTGTGCTGGGTGGTTCTATGATTCTGTACTTCAACAAAGAGCTGTTGGAGTCATTTATATTTGATTTATAAGCATAAGTTTAGAAGTATGTTTAAATTGACTTATGGAAATGAGTGATGCTCTGTTCTTGTATATGGTGTCTTATGGAGCAATCAAGCTGCGGTTTCTGTCTGACATCTCAAGTTTACAGGGTCAAGTTATTTTTGTGAAATTACAATAACCAAATAATTAAACTTTTCATGAGGAATGCAAATATCTAATTTTTTAACGCAAGTTTGAATATGTAACTTTTAATGGATTAATTTGTTAAGATTGTTTTGAACAAGCTCCTTATGTAATTTGGAAAAGAATCAGTCAAAGCCCCATGCTACCTTAATATTATCTTGGTACTGTGCATTACATAAGAGAAACATGTACACTTTCAGGCTCTGATGAAACAAAAAAGAAAATGTACAGTTCCATTTTGGTAGTTGGAGGAGGCCTAATGTTCCATGGGGCTCAAGAATTTTTACAACACAGAATTCTCAACAAGATGCCACCTTCATTCCGCAGAATAGTAGAGAATGTTGAAGTTATCACAAGACCCAAGGTGAGAAAAATAATGTTGTACAATATGGTATTGTTTAAGAGGTTAGATTAAATCTCTGGTTGATCTAGATTATCGACAGGTTAGAAAGCCATCAAAGAGACACAGTTTTACACGTATTCTTTAATGGGATGTGGGCACCGCTGGCAACACCAGCATTTGTTGCCCATCCTTAATTGCCCTTGAGCTGAGGCGCAAGTTAAGAGTCAACCTCAATGCTGTGGATCTGGAGTCTCGGGATGTCAGGTTTCCTTCCCAGACGGACATTATTGAAACAGATGGGTTTTTACAATAATCAACAATGATATCATGGGTACCATTACTGAGACTAGTTTTATAATTTCAGATTTATTAATTGAATTTAAGTTTCACAAGCTGCCATGGTGGGAATTGAACCCCTGGCCCCTGATCATTAGCCTCAGCCTCTGGACTACTCGTTCGGGGAAATTAACATTACGCCACTGTCTTCCCATAACATGTCATCAAAGCCTTCAGCTGACCGATGGAGTCCTATGGAGTCACCCGCAAGTGGAAAGGTGAGAATCGTTTTAACTCATGGGCAAAACAAGCGACGCACAGCAAGCAGGCATGACTCCTGTTGGCATTCTGCTTGCTGACTTCCCGATCAAAATATCAGAGAACAGCTGTCCTAACAGCAGGAGGCCACCAGCCGAGATTCTAAGGAACAGTCCCTTGCACAAGGTCAGAGTTATGGCTGGCGAATCCTCCTGACACATCAGGAAATCTTGAGGAATATGTCTAAAATGTACCACATTGGGCTTCTTTTGGCTTTGGCTGATGCTCCCTGCAGATTTTGGCTGGTGGGGAAGTCATTGCTGCTCCCTTGCTAAGTATACAGTGAACAAAAAATTCTATGTTCTTTAAAAACATTTTTGATCATTTTGAAGCTCACATATGAATATTTCTAAATATTTGAGGACCTTTGGTTTTAAAAGAAAATTTTTTTAAGGGGCAATTTAGCATAGCCAATCCACCTACCCTGCACATCTTTGGGTTGTGGAGGCGAAACCCATGCAAACACGGGGAATATGCAAGCTCTACATAGACAGTGACCCAGGGCTGAGATAGAACCTGGGACCTCGAGGCGTGAAGCAGCCTGCTGCCCATATTTGAGGACCTTTAATCCACTATAATTTAATGCCAAGTTCCACAACTCCAGCTTGTAGAATCACAGATTATTTTGAAATGTATTTCTTGTCTTTTGCATACAGATTAATTTTACTGGAACAGCATTTCTAAATGTATCCAACTGCATTGATAGTTAGAGTTCCTAACGGAAGCTTGACTTTCATTTACCCCACTCAACTAACTACGCTGCATAATTTTGAATGTTCTGCAGAATGTACCTAATGCTATCGCAAATCAACACTCTCAGTGAATTTAGTTGCCTACATGCCTGCTCATCTCAGTGACAGAATCTACTTTAACTTGCCCACCTATTGGAAACTATGTGGCGTGGCGGGCAATTAAAATGGAGTGGGAATTTTACTCATTCCTTCCTTGCTCTGATATGCCTAAATTTTAAGTTATTGGCAGCAAGAACATCCACCATGAGTTTGAGTGGAACTTTTTAAATATGCAAATTGCGCCCCAATGTTGCATTTTAAACCTAAGGACAGAGCAGCATCCATTTTGACTTCTGGAAACCTCATGTTAAAATTTAAGAAAGAAGAACAAAGAAAAATTACAGCACAGGAACAGGCCCTTCGGCCCTCCAAGCCTGCGCCGATCCAGATCCTCAATCTAAAACTGTCGCCTATTTTCTAAGGATCTGTATCCCTCTGCTCCCTGCCCATTCATGTATCTGCCTAGATACATCTTAAATGATGCTATCGTACCCGCCTCTACCACAACTGCCAGCAATGCGTTACAGGCACCCACCACCCTCTGCGTAAAGAACTTTCCACGCATATCTCCCTTAAACTTTTCCCCGCTCACCTTGAGCTCGTGACCCCTAGTAATTGAGTCCCCCACTTTGGGGATAACGCTTCTTGCCATCCACCCTGTCTATACCTCTCATGATTTTGTAGACCTCAATGAGGTCCCCCCTCAACCTCGTCTTTCTAATGAAAATAATCCTGATCTACTCAACCTCTCTTCATAGCTAGCGCCCTCCATACCAGGCAACATCCTGGTGAACCTCCTCTGCACCTTCTCCAAAGCATCCACATCCTTTTGGTAATGTGGCAACCAGAACTGTACTTTATCATTTGTACCTACCTACCTACGACTTTACGGAGAACATGTATGACACTTAAAACCACATTCATCCAATTTAGAGGATGGAAAATCTTGTCGACTTCAATTAATGCATATTCCACCTCTGTATACACGTTTGTCATGCATTCTGAATGGTAGGAGCATTAAATTCTAAGTTTTTACCCCATGTATTTTGAGACAACTGTAACGAGCATCCTGATGGTGTAAAATAATCATCTATATTGGTTACCATCTCCTCATCTCAAAGTTGAGCCCTCTGTTACGAATGCAACATCCAATAATCTTAGTTTTCTCTCCCCACTCTAAAATTTGCAGCCTGATGCTGTAAAAGAATAGAATATTGCTTCTACACCCAGAGCAGTTTCTCCAGCACTTCTACAAACCTGAGCAAAATACAAAGAAATCATTCTTGTCTATAGAATGATTCCTGCATTGAATAACAACCACACCTCGTTTCCCACTATTATCATCTTTGTTGTGCCCTTTTTCTTCCCTTTTGTACCACGTCTTATCTTTTGTCTTCCCATTTGTATTCATCCTCTTGTCGACCCCTTCCTACTAACTCTTCTTAAATACACTTGTTGTGTAAGTTAACATATGAAAAAAATGACTGCTCTAGCTAATATCTCAGGAATCTATTATGGAGGAAGTCTCAATGTGCATTTAGAAAATCATGGTGTCAATATTTTTTAAGAAACGGAAATTTTGTTTGACAAATTTGTTCAAGGTTTTTGAAGCTGCAACTAGTAGCATAGATGAATGACAGCCAGTAGATGTAGTATATTTAGATTTCTAAAAGGCATTCAAGATGCCACACAAAGGCAGCAAGGTGGCACAGTGGTTAGCATTGCTGCCTCACGGTGCCGAGGTCCCAGGTTTGATCCCGGCTCTGGGTCACTTTCCGTGTGGAGTTTGCACATTCATAGATTCATAGAATTACAGTGCAGAAGGAGGCCATTCGGCCCATCAAGTCTGCACCGGCTCTTGGAAAGAGCACCCTACCCAAGCCCACACCTCCACCCTATCCCCATAACCCAGTAACCCACCCAACACCGAGGGCACTTTAAATTTTTCTAATTAATGGTAATTTAGCATGGCCAATCCACCTAACCGGCACATCTTTGGACTGTGGGAGAAAACCGGAGGAAACCCATACACACACGGGGAGAACGTGCAAACTCCGCACAGACAGTGACCCAAGCCGGTAATCGAACCTGGGACTTTGGAGCTGTGAAGCAATTGTGCTAACCACTATGCTACCGTGCTGTCCATTCTCCCCGTGTTTGCGTGGGTTTCGCCCCCCACAACCCAAAAGATGTGCAGGGTCGGTGGATTGGCCACGCTAAATTGCCCCTTAATTAGAAAAAATGAATTGGGTACACTAAATTGTTTTTAAAAAGATGCCACACAAAAAGTTAATATGCACAATCTTAGTTTTGGAGGATTTTCTGAATTTTGAGAGTCTGAGTGGATGTACTAGTGGGAGCATTTCCTGTGCTTTGTCTCAAGAAGAAAAAGCAGCCTTTCTATCATTCTCTGGCCAAAATATGTTGGCCTTGTTGCATATCCAAAATAGAATTTGTTAGAAAATCTGCATCTCTGTTTACTCTGTTATTTTTATTTTATTTGACGTTCACTGAGCTTGAAAATTTTTCAACAGTGCAGAAAATGCAAAGCAATACGGCACAGTTTTAAAATGCCTTTCACCAATCTGTTGGAGAGATTCATAAGCTGAATCTTTTATCTTTTTATCATTAGGACATGGATCCACGCTTGATAGCATGGAAAGGTGGTGCAGTTCTGGCTTGTCTAGATACAACACAGGAACTGTGGATACATCAGCGTGAGTGGCAACGGTTTGGAGTACGCATGCTGCGGGAGAGAGCACCATTTGTATGGTGAAAGGTCCTATCCATAATGACCCTGACAAAATAAATGTTTGGGACTGATTTTTTTGAAAGCTTGGACATATATTAATTTTGTTATCCTTTCATTTTAAGAAAATGGTAAAATTGTTACTGAAATTATTAAAAGGTCTGCAGTTATATGTACAGTATTTTGAAAAAATAAAGAGGAAGAGTTTATCCATAGTCATGTCGCTGCGGCAAAACCATTTTCCTGATGATGCTGTTACTGTGCAACTATTTTGTATTGCTGATCGAAGAGACACGGAGATTCACCCCTGTGGGATTCTCCGTTCCCGCTGCAGTGAATGGAGATTTGGCTGGGCGCCAAACTCAGTCCTCGCTGACAGCGGTAGCGAGGCGGACTCGTGGCAGAGAATCCCGCCCGTGCTGTCTAAGCTCTTTGTCTTTCACTCGTCAGGACAGAATCGTAAGAATACCAAATTTCAACGGATACAAAAAATTTATACTGTATGAGAAAAGAGTGCTTTATTGATGGGCAAGTGGACTCTGGTAGTGGCATTGCCATGGATAATGCAAAAGGGAACAGTTATCTCTTAAGCTTTTGTTTGGAAAAAAGGCATGATGCCTGGACAAGTTATTTTTGTTTGCAACACACCGGATCCTGCAAATGAATATGTGCAGCTTCTACCTAGCTACATTTGTATATTTTGTATTCATTATAAATAAAGGTTTGCCTAACTCACCTTTGTCCTAAATTTAAAAAATTTAAGCACATTTATCAAACTATGAAATATATATATTTAGAATTACTGTGTTGGAAGAGGTGATTTGCTGTTTTGTTTCAGGCACCGTATAATAATAATCTTTATTGTCACAAGTAGGCTTACATTACAGTAAGTTTCCGTGGTATGCCCCTGGTAGACACATTCCGGCGCCTGTTCGGGTACACAGGGAGAATTCAGAATTTCCAGATTATCTAACAACACTTCTTTCGGGACTTGTGGGAGAAAACCGGAGCACCCGGAGGAAACCCACGCAGACTCGGGGAGAACGTGCAGGCTCTGCACACACAGTGACCCAAGCCAGGAATCCAACCTGGGACCTGGAACTGTGAAGCAACAGTGCTAACCACTGTGTTACCGTGCTGCCCTCTTTGAAATGATTTCAACCAGATAGCCTTTCATTTTCCTTCGGCAGACAAGGGATATCTTGCAATGAAGTACCAATATCTCAGCAGCTGCAGGTTACTTTTGCTCATACGCCCAGTCCACTTATGGTTGGTTGAGAGTTTTAGCTACTCTTTTTTTTCGCTATGGGTAAAACAATCAGGTTACAAATAAAGCATTATTCCCATCTTCATTTTGAAGACAACTGGCTGGAAATATACTTGTGTCAAGATGCAGTGGCATTATACAAAGCTTTATGCTGGTGTTGGAGAAACAAAGTCCATAGGATCCACGTGCATAGGATCAGAAGAAGGCCATTCAGCCCATCGAGTCTTCTCCGCAATTCAATACGATCATGGTTGATTGTCCACTTCAATGCCTTTTTCCCAACACTATCCTCACATCCCTTTGTCACTGGTAGTTAGAAATCTGTCAATCTCTACTTGGACAGACTCGATGACTGAGCTTCCACAGCACTCTGGGATAGAGAATTCTAAAGATTCACGACCCTCTGATTAAAACGTTACTCTTTAATCGGTCCTAAGTGGCATCCCTCTTATTTTGAAATTGTGCCATCTAGTTCTATACTCCCAACCAGGGGAAACACCATACCTGCAGCCACCATCAGTCGTTTTTTTTTGAAAAAAGAATTTAGAGTACTCAATTCATTTTTTCCAATTAAAGCGCAATTTAATATGGCCAATCCACCTACCCTGCACATCTTTGGATTGTGGGGGCGAAACCGATGCAAACACGGGGAGGATGTGCAATCTCCACACGCACAGTGACCCAGAGCTGGGATCGAACCCGGGACCTTGCCGCCGTGAGGCAGCAATGCTAACCACAGCACCACCGTGCTGCCCTCACCATCAGTCCTTTTAATTGTTTGGTAGGTTTCAGTGTGATCGCCTCTCATCCTTCGAAACTCTGGAGAGTACATGCCCAGTTTTCTCAATGTTTCTTCGTAGGACAGTCCTGCCATTCTGGGAACAAGTCTAGTAAACCTTTGTTGCACTCCCTGTATGGCAACAATATCCATTCTGAGGTAAGGGGACCAAAACTGCACACACTACTTCAGCTGTGATCTAACCAAGCTCCTTTACAATTGAAGCAAGAATTCAATACTCCTATATTCGAATCCTCTTCCGACCAAAAGCTAACATTCCATTAGCCTTCCTAATTGCTTTCATATTGGCGACTACACCAGGTCCCTTTGCACATCTACACTTTCTAATCTCTTACCGTTTAAAAAATACATTGCACTCTGTTCCTCCTACCAAAGTGGATAACTTGGCATGTTTCCACATTATATTCCAAATGCCATGTTCTTGCTCACTCAATATAAAACTGGTGGTTTTGTAGTTTTCCAGGGAACTAGAGCTCTATCTTGGATGGGTATGAGTTCCCTCATTTATGCCTGAATGAATAAACCGGTTTAAGCAAAGGAACTCAAAGTCTCGTTTGGTTTTTGCAGAATTGGGGAAGATCCTTATCTCATCTCACCATCATAAGCTACTCAACCTTTCCCCATTAAAAAATCCCTCCATATCCAGGAACAAGCGAGATAATCTTTTCTGGATTGCCTCCAATACCAGTATATCTTTCTTTAGATAAAGGGACCTAAACGTCATAGTATTTCCAGGTGTGGTCTGCCCTTTTATAGTTTTAGCAAACTTCCCTTTGAAATAAAGGCCAACATTCCGTTAGCCTTCCCTATTTGCTGAACCAGCATGCTAGCGTTTTGTGATTTATGCCTGAGGACCTCCAAATCCCTCTGTACTGTAGCTTTCTGCAGCCTTTAGCCATTCCCATAATATTCAGCTCCATTATAGCTCCTACCAAAGTGCAGAACTTCAAATTTCCCACATCATACTCCATCTGCCAAATCTTTGCCCAAATGGCCTGACCAGGTAAGGATGGCAGATTTCCTTCCCTAACTGGCTTGAGTTCATGCCACTGCACTTCATGATTCCCAGGGAGAGAGGTCCTGCGGGAAGGAGAAAGGAAGACAGTAGGAGTATGTATGCTTGTACATGCAGCGGAGGCTGGTCTCCAGTTGTCTTGGACCCTCTAGCCTCCGTTAAGCCCGTGTGGTAGCTGGGGTGCAGTGGCCATCCCATGTTAAAAGAACTCAAGCCCAGGCATCTTCCACCTCTTAAAGTAAAGTTCAGGACCTGTAATATCAGGACAACAACCGCGACAGACTGGAACAGTATACTGCTAGCTTTGCCTGGGAAATCAGGCGGTTTGACATTGACATCAAACCCTAAGTATGACCCAGCAGGCAGGGGAAGGCCAGCTAAAAGAACAAGATGACAGTTGCACCCTCTTCTGGAAAGGTAAACTGAAGAATATCGCCGCCTCCACAGGGTTGGCTTCACCGTTAAGAACAAACTAGTTGACTGGCTCCCCTTGCAGGATAAACTAACGCCTCTTGACCCTTCAGCTCAACCTAGCCTACAGCCTGTGCACTACCAACCTCGGTGCATACACCCCAACACGGGACGCTGCAGATGAAGTTTACTCCGGTCTCGGAACAATCCTTGGCCGAGTACCAATGGGCAACAAGCTGATCCTCCTCAACGACTTCCATGCCAGAGTGGGAAATTACAAAGATATCTGGAGAGGTGTAACAGGCAGAGCGGGGAAAGGGAAATCCAACACCAATAGTTCCCTGCTCCTGGCAAAATGCATAGAACACAGCCTTGTCGTAACCAGCACCTTGTTCTGTCAGAGAAACAAGTACCAGGCCTCATGGCAACATCCCCACTCCAAACACTGGTACCTGCTCGACTGCATCATTGTCCAAGCGAGTTATGGTAAGGACGTACGTATCACCCATGCCATAACAGGAGTCGACGATTGCTGGACGGGTCACCATCTAATCCATTCTGAGGTCAACATCAATGCAGCCCCAAAGCAGTGACAGCAACAGACAATGCCACAGGAAAATCAATGCTGATTGAAGCTCTCAAAAAGCCTAATAGCCCTGTTCAGCCAACCTGGTAACCCAGAGGCACAACGACTCCATAATCAGGCATGCCCAAGACGTTAAAACTTTCAGTGGACAGTTCCCTTGCTCCCCAGAAACATCTGTAAAAGGAATTAGAGTTGGAAACTTCAGACAGTCCTACCGTACCTGGATAGTTGGATGGAAAAATCCTGGTCTAACTCCTGGATAAGTCATACCTTGCTTAACTAATGGGCATATCAATTTGTGGGTGATTTTGATCCCAAACCAGCATTGAATATTGTGGAAAACACAAACGTTTAAAACACTTATGTTTAATATTCATGAACCATTTGCATCAATTACGCCATTGAATGTGCTGATTTTGTTAGTGAAAACAAGCAAAACCTCTATCCCACAGTGTCTGATGGGCATAAATGATGCTCAGCTGGCTTTAAGCTTTAATTTACACACTTGGAGGAATATATGGTGTGAGTTTTGCATTTTCTTCAAGCCCTAATTGTTTACACTGATTCCCACTTGCTTACGCTGCTTTTTACATTTCATCATATTAATAAGATACGCAAAAAACCTAAATTTTGGTATTACTTATTAGTTAAACCATCACAGGAAATTCGAGGCCTTGATATTTGAGTGCAGAGAATTGAGTTAAGTAGAAGAGGTCTGACTTTGATAATTGGTGAGAAATTATAATTAAATTCGCTCTCAGTAACTTGTGCACATCCTAATGGGTGATTGCTAATGTAAGTATTAGTATGTATATATGTATAGTCCTTGCTTGATGATGTAAGTCAGTTCAGCAAACTGATTTTATGAACCGACTTGGTTATGAACCAATGATGCTTCCTTGACCAAGAGTTCTAGGTTAGTCTGGTGCCTGTGATAGTCGTTGATGGAGCATTGATCCTAATTTCCTTGCAAGGCGCATCTTAAAATACCTTTTATGAATAATACCACTTTACATTGACACTTAGTACAATGTTATACTGTTTGTATTTATTTTCCCATTCCTTTTCTCACTAAGGGATCATTTTAACTCGTATGCCACTAGAGGGAACCATTGTATAGTTAGTTAGAAACTTCGCTCCTGTAATCATAATCACAGAGTCATACAGCACAGAAAAGACCCTTTGGCCCATCGCACCTGTGCCGATCGAAAGCAACTATCTAACTATTCTAATCCCATTTTCCAGCGCTTGGCCCATAGCCTTGGGATAGCAAGCGTACATCTAAATACTTCTTAAATGTTGTGAGGGTCTCTGCCTCCACCATCCTTTCAGGCAGCGAATTCCAAACTCCCACCACCCTCTGGATGTTCCCTCTAACCCTCCTGCCCTCAACCTTAAATCTGTTCCCCCTGGTCATGGACTCCACCAAGGGGGAAAGTCTGTTCCTGTCTATCTATGCCCCTCATAATCGTAGCACAATCTTCTAAAATAATATTTTTAACAGACTAATTTCATATTGGTGCACTTAATTATTTTTTAATTAATTAATGGGATGTGGGTACGTATCATTGCCAATACCAACATTTATTGAGATCACTAATTGCCCTTGTGCAGGTGGTAATGAGCTGCTTCTTGAACTGCTGGAGTGCTTATACACACAGTCCTGTGTTAGGTAGTGGTTAGGTAGATTGACCATGCTAAATTGCCCGTAGTGTCCTAAAAAGTAAGGTTAAGGGGGGTTGGGTTACGGGTATAGGGTGGATACATGGGTTTGATTAGGGTGATCATTGCTCGGCACAACATCGAGGGCCGAAGGGCCTGTCCTGTGCTGTACTGTTCTATGTTCCTTTGAGGGAGGAAGCTCCAGGAACGTGACCCAGCGATTGCAAAGGAACTTTCAAAGCAACAACAAATCTTTTATTGCCACATGTATGAAGTTACTGTGAAAAGCCCCTCGTCGCCACATTCCAGTACCTGTTCGGGTAAGCCGGCACAGGAATTGAACCTGCACTGCTGGTCTTGTTCTGCATTACAAACCAGCTGTCTAGCCCTCTGAGCTAAACCGGCCCATATCAGGATAACGTATGAATTGGAGAGTGGATGGTGTCAAACATGCTGATTGCTGAAGCTGCACTCATCCAGGAAAATATTCTGACTTGTGCATTACAGAAGTCTTTGGGAAGTCAGGTGATGAGTTGTTCACCACAGAATTGCAAACCTCAAACCCACTTTTGCAGCCACCATCTTATGCAGCTAGCCCAGTTATGCTTCTGGTAACTGTTAACCTCCATATGTTGATGATTCAGTGATGATATGTCGCTGAATATCAATGGGAGGTGATTAGATTTTCTATTTTTGGATATATTGGTAATATAAACAGCGCACTAGTGTAACATTAATTGTGTTAAATCTCAAACTATATTGTAGATAATCTGCTTTATACCACCCGGGGGGCACTCGGAGTGGCTGCGACCGCCCTGGTGGTGGAGGCGGGGGGGGGATCCAAGACAGCCAGACTCACGATCGGGGGCCATTGATCGGTGGGCACGCGCGATCAGGGGGGCCTATAATGTCGGCGCCGGCCTGCTGTGTGGGTCCACCATGTTGCTCGGACCCGTGGCCAGAAGTGCAGGGCCCCGTATCGGCAGATGGAGCTGCAAGGACTACTCCAGGGCCCTACAAGCCCCCTTCAAAACGGAGAATCACTCTGGACTTTCTCCAGGAAAGTCCAGAATGATTCGCGCCCGATTTCTTGCAGGGGTGGGACATAGCCCCATTATCAGAGAATTTCGCCCAAGAACTTTCATTTAACTTGTCAAAGAGAACTAAGGTTTGACTGAATTATATTGTTATGATCCCAGTTGATGGTAAATCTGGACAGGAAGATCCCAGAATTGAACCCTGGCTCAAAAGACTGACATTTACATTTTGTTCAGACAGTGTGGTGGATCAGAGCCGCAGGGCTGTTAAATACTTTTAATTACAAAAAAACAAATGTTTTATTAAAGATAAAAAGTTGGATTCTGTGACAATACTCCCTTATTTTAACAAATGCACGCAGATTTTAAGATTAACATGGATTAGAAAGTACATCTTAAACGACAATTGTCTCAGTAACTCAAAGTCCCTTTAGGCACACAGATTGGCTGCAGTCAAATATGCTCTCCACTCTGAATCCAAGTAAATTCTTCTCAAAGTCTCCCTAGATGATTGTCACATGAGAGTTTCTGAACTCCACTCGAAAAACACACTTTAAAATCTTCTTTCACAACAATGCTTTCCATCAGTGGTTTGCATTCAAAATTCCAGTCCACATTTTCCAGATTACTCTTCCAAACAAAGCCTCTGCTCTACGTTTAACAGTGAATCCAGTATCTAGGTTTTACAACTTCTCCTTCAGGATTTATTTGTCTCAACTGTTATATAAACTGTTCACAATTACTTCAACTACCAAATCCCAGATTCTATTAAGGTGGCATCAAACTTTTGATTTCCCTCTGAAGTCTGCTTTCCCACTTTAATTCCAATTACTGCAGCAGTAGCTTTCGCTCACAACACTGTCTGTTTGTCGCTTGAATTCTCCTGAACAATACCTTGGTCTCTGACTCTTAACTTCAGTCTTCTTAAGACATTCTTTATGTCCCAATTCTCTGGTTATCTGGATCCTATCTGGATCTTTGGAAATCTACCTCTTTGCAGCTCCCGTGATCTGTCCAGTCTTTCTTCTGGCAGAGTTGAGTGGTGCTCACTCTTTCTTCAACTGCAAACACAGCTTAAAAGTAAAACTTAAAAGCCCTTTCAACCTTAAAAGGGCCTCCAGTTGCTAAGCAATGTTCACATGTTTCTGCTATTTGAATTACTCTTCATGCCGTAACCCTTTCTAAACACAATAGTAGCACAGTTCAAATTGAACCAACTTCCACACATACACCTTTGTCCACCAGCATGAATCAAATTATAGGTTTTACCCTTCCCTTCACAGAAACATGAAATTAAACCCACTTAAAACAATACCTTAGCTCTAATGTTTACCAATACGAATATAAATCCCTTAACACTCGCTTTGTTTTCCTAACAATATGCTGACTTACAAATTTGAAATCGCAATTTTGCCATAATTTGAATAAACCTTTTTCGATACCAGTTGCTCATCATGGGAAGGGCATTCTTGTGAGAGTTGCTTCCTTTCAACATTATAACCCGTGAAGGCGGAGTTAACCTGCAGGTTGCTTTTGAAATTATTTAAAAGTTACGTGCAAGCAAATTATGTTGATAGTTTTTTATAATTTGTTCTTGGGACATGGGCATCGCAGGCTGCACCAGCATTTATTGCCCATCCCTAATCATCCTCAAGGGGGCAGTTAAGAGTCAACCACATTGCTGTGGATCTAGTGACATGTAGACCAAACCAGGTAAGGACGGTAAAATTCCTTCCCTAAAGGCCATTTAATGAACCAGGTGTTTTTTTTAAATGACAATGGTTTCCTGGTCATCATTAGACTTCTAATTCCAGATTTTTTACCATCTGCAGAGGTGGGATTTGAACCTGGGGCCCTAGAGCATTAATCAGGGACTCTCGTTAACTAGTCCAGAGACAATACCATTACGCCCAGTGTGTTGTGAAGCATTCCTGTCCTTTGTTAATTAAACTATTATTGCTAAAACTTAATTGTTTTGGAATAAGGATATGACAGACCCAGTGTGCTAGGCCAGAATTTTTCTTTTTTTTTAGTGCACCAAATCAGGGCAGAAAATAATACTTGGAAATACCATGATTTTGGCAGGCACAATGCAACTGATGCAATTGAGGGAATTGATATCCTCTAATCTCATTCTGTAATGTGTGCCCCACTTGAGCTACTGCAGAGAAACCACAATTGCATTTTAACTACAGACTACAAGAATGTTTTGCATATTGTTTTGTTTGTACAAGCAAATTGTCAACTTATTTGTTCCATCCATCTTCAAGCACACAAAAGGCGATTCACCCTGTGCAGACAATCAGCTGTTCACTTGTGCTCCCAGAGTCAAAACAATTACCTACATTGATGAGAATCTTTCGATACAAATTTGAGAATGTTCTGAGTTATTTCACATGTATGTTCCTCTTGAAATTCCATATTTAAAAGTTATTTGCAAATGAATTATATTGATAATGGGCAGATTTTAGCACAGCCCAGTGGAAATAGAGGTAGGTGGCAAAGGAGTTCCTGCTCCAACCACAACTTCCACCACGATCGAACACCTGCCGGCCATTTGACAGCCAAGCAGGCGTAGCTGCTGACAAATAGAGGCACAGGGGTGGGAAGCCATGCAGCAAAGAGGGTGGGTTGTGACCTGGAAAAAGGTGCTGGCAGTCTCGCAGCCCATACAGCGTCAGCTCGGTACGAAGTACTGAAATACTTTTGAGTTGAAAGAGCGTTGCAATCCTTCTCTCAGCAAAATCAGAGTAGCCCCTTCTAGAAGTGCAGCAACCCTTTGTCATTCTTCAGGCCACTTGGTCAATCCCCTTATTAACCAATCACCACACGAGCATCCCAATGGCTCCACAGCACCCGACAGCCCCTTCCCCGCCCCCCCCCCCCACCCCCACAAGAATACTTTGATGCTTGAGGAACCCGCTGTGACTGTGCAACAACGTGTGCGGCCCCACAGATCAGTAATGACCACCTGCATGTTATCACTGAATCATAGAATTTACATTGCAGAAGGAGGCCATTCGGCCCATTGAGTCGGCCCAGGCTTCCACCCTATCCACGTAACCCGACTTAACCTTTTGGACACTAAGGGGCAATTTAGCCAATCCACTTAATCTGCTCATCTTTGGACTGTGGGTGTAAACAGGAGCACCCGGAGGAAACCCATGCAGATACGGGAGAAATTGCAATCTCCACACAGACAGTAACCTGAGGCCAGACTTGAACCTGGGACCCTGGAGCTGTGAGGTGTTGGTACTTCTGTGTGAGTGTGCTTAACACTCAATTTGGCTCTGTTTCTGTTCTAAGCTCTGGAGTCGCCAGGTGTCGTTAAGACACCGCCACAAGCTTCAAGGTGAAGTTCAAAGCAATAAAACCATACACCAATTAGTAAGTCCAAACAACTGAGTTTATTATAATATAATTATAATAACTACCCATGCACACGCTAAAAGGATTAAACATTCCTACCGCTAAATAACTAATACTTATCTCGAAGGAACTGCTGGATCAGGGAACAAGGCCTCTTGCTCTGCTCTGGTCTGAAGACTTCAGGTTGGTATCAATTAAAAAGGGGTCAGGAGTGCCTATCTCTGGTAGCGGCCGTTGTGAGGCACTTACTTGTTGGCGGCTGCTGTCCGAAGGCTGGATTAGAAGACTGAACCATGTGTGGGACCTTCCTTTTATAGGTCCCAGGGGATCCGCGCCCCTTTGGGCGGACTCCTTTACCTGCTTGGAATCGATTGGGTCTCTTCCCAATCGATATGTTTGAACCCCCCAATCATGGGGCAGTTCCTCGGTCACTGGGGCGGTTCTTGGGACTTATTGTTTTGGGCTTCTCTGGTGCCGAAAGTCTGGCCTTCCATTGAATGTATCGATCTGTGTTTAACTTGTTTCCATTGTATCTAGGGATCGCCCAGTATCACCTCATTAGTATGTTAACTGGTTTCTTTTCACAGTGCTGTCTGGTTTCTACAGCAGTCAAAACTGGTTTCTGCAGCCGTCCCAATATACAATCGCTTTGCAAGCTGCTTGCTTTACAACATGTCCATTTTCCCTGCATTCCTTGCAATCTTCCATTTTGTGTTGGGCAGTGGCCACCCCATGTGGCTACAGAGGTAGGAGTGCTAACTACTGTGCCACCATGCCACCACTGTATCCTTCCAGCTGCTGTGGTAAGCCAAGATATCTCTTTCCTCGGGAATGAAGGAGCAGTCACACCAGCCAATCTAGAAAGTCTGGGTAGATATTGCAGAGAGATAAGCAGCCACAGCGTCATGCAGAAAACCTGGATCCAGTGCCCTCTTCACTCTGCCACAGTGAGTGACAACTCTCAATCTCCCTTGGGTCACAGGCAAATGGAAAGTGCATTTGACGGAACATCGGAGACCAGCAGGTGGAGGAATCAACTGTAGCTCTGTCAGGAGGCACATGCATGGTACAGTGGACACACACAAGGATGCCATCAAATGCTAGATTGACACTTGCACGACACTAACTCCAGAGATTACAATAAGCCCACTGAGCGTATTCTCTCTGTAGAAAGAGCACTGAAATGATGCCCATATGGCTCCCAGAGGAGAAGAGGGCCATGTTGCAAGAGATCTCTAAGAGGGGGTTGGGGTTAAGTGTCCCCTTAGCACCAACTCAAAAGGTATCCACCAAAATAAAGACATATTCCGGGTTTGCATATTATATCCTTATTCAGAGACAATTAACTTTTGGCACTAAAAGTTTAATTAACAAAAGAGAGGAATGTCTCACGACATACTGTCAACAGAGTTCACTTGCCCAAAATAAAATATGAGAGAGACAATGTAAAGTAAGTGGTAAAATTCATACGGAGCTGAGGGATCTTGTTTATGTGTATAGATCATTGAAGGTGACAGAATTGGTGGAGAAATGGTATTCTGGGCTTTATTGATAAGTGAATAGAGTACAAGAGCAAGGAGGTTATGCTGAGCTTATACAAGTCACTAGTTGGACCTCAGCTGAAATATTGTGCACAGCTTTGGGTGCTATGTTGTAGGATCGATGTGAGTGTATTGGACAGAGTGTATAAGAGGTGTACAAGAAGAGGTTGGGGTTCTTCTTGGAGAGATGTCTACGAGGAGATTTGAGAGAGATGTTCAAAATGATGAGGGGGCTGGACAGAGTAGATAGAGAGAAACTTCCCAAATGGAAAAGGAACATGAACAAGAATGCTAAGATTTTAAGTGATTTGCAAAAGAAGCAAATGTGATTTGAGAAAAAAGAAATCACACTGAGTGGTTCAGGTCTGGAATGCGCAGCCTGGAAGTGTGGTGGAGGCAGGTTCAATCGAGGCATTCAACAGTGCATTAGGTGATTTCTTGAATAGAAACTACATGCAGGGGCACAGGGAATGGCACGAAGCCATAGTTTTCAAACATTTTTCCCGGGACCCAGTTTTGCCAACTGGCTGACCTTCGGGGCACACGTCACGTTCACTTACCTTTAATGCGAAAGGGGAGCCTGCTTGGTCTTCACAATCTCAATCCAATCTGGTTCACAGGAGGAGAGGGCAATGTGCATATCAGGTGCAGACTTCATCTAAATGAAAACAGAAAATCCAACCCTGCACATTCATTTGGTCGATTTGGAGGGCAATTGCAATAAAATGCTTTTTTTACTCAGCACTGATATTACTGGGAGATACTACTCTAGAATGCTGACAGCTCGTAGGCTTTTGGCAGTTTTTAATGTGATGTCACAGGTCAGCTGCAGCAGTGTAGTCTTTTAATTTGGAGTCAGCTATAAGTTTTTAAAAATACATTTATAATTTCATGGCTGATCGTCCACTTCAATGTCTTTTGCCCAGCACTATCCCCATATCCCTTTGTGCATTGTTGTTCAAAATCTGTCAATCTCTACTTTAGACATACTCGATGACTGAGCTTCCACAGCACTCTGGGATAGAGAATTCTAAAGATTCATGACCCTCTAATTAAAACGTTACTCCTTAATCAGTCCTAAGTGGCATCCCTCTTATTTTGAAATTGTGCCCTCTAGTTCTGTACTCCCAACCAGGGGAAACAATTTAGAGTACCCAATTCATATTTTCCAATTTTTATTGCCCCTGCTGCATCACTCCGTCAGGTGAAGTCATTAAACCAGAGAGGCCTTCCTTTGGGGGGTAGGATCTGATGGCACAAGAGTCCAGGTCTTTGCTCTTCTAAAGCCCCCCACAATCATGGACTTGCCTTTCGTGCCAGGAGCCTTCTCTTTATCTTAACCACTGTCAAGATCTTTGAAGAAAATTAAGATTTAAGAATTGAGTCAAATAAAAGATATTTGGGTAAAATAAATTTTGAAGAATGGGACTAAAGAGTAATTGATAAGAGGGCATCTAGTTGCACAAGATTTATTAGGTGGATTATCTGAACAGGAAAGTGAATGGAGTGGGAACAATAGAGCACTGAATTAGGTGTTAGAACTGTAGAAGAGGAGGGTTCAGAGTGGAGAGATAAGAATACAATTTTCACTGGTCCAAGGGGTTATTTAAATAGAATAACATCAAAGGGAAAACAGTGGGCACAGTGAAATCGATAGCAAGAAGCAAAATCAGGTCGGAAAGAGTAAAATTTATGTGGATAGGGTTGAGGAATTGCGAAGGAAGAAAGACCCTGATGAGAGGTATGTACAGATCCCCTAGCCGCAGTCAGGATGTGGGGCAGAAAATAAATCAGGAGATAGAAAAGGCATATAAGAATGGCAATGTTATAATAATCATGGGGGATTTCAATATGCAGATGGATTGGGAAAATCAGGTTGGTAGTGATCCCAAGAAAAGGAATTTGTGGAATGTCAATGAGATGTTTTTTAGAGCAACTTGTGGTAGACCCTACGAGGGAACAAGCAATTCTAGATTTTGTGATGCATAATGTGGCAGACTTGATTAGGGAACTTAAGGTGAAGGAACCCTTAAGGGCACTGACCACAATATGATAGAATTTACTCTAAAGTTTGAGAGGGAGAAGCTGGAATCAGATATAATGGTTTTACAATTGAATAAAGGTAACTACAAAGACATAAGGGAGGAGCTGGCTGAGTTGATTGGAAGGGGAGCCCATCAGGGAAGATGGTGGAACAGCAACGGCAGAAGGTTTTGGGGGTTGTTCGGAAGGCACAACAGAAATTCATCTCAAGGAGGAGGAAATGTGTTAAGGGGAGGATGAGGCTACCATGGCGAATAAGGGAAGTCAGGAATAGCATAAAAACAAAAGAAAAAGCGTACAATGTGGCGAGGGTGAGTGGAAAGCCAAAGGATTGGGAAGCCTTTAAAAGCAAGTAGAAGGCAACTAAAAAAGCAAAAAGGGATAGAAGATGAAATAGGAGGGGACTTCCGGTGACAGCATATAGGAGAAAATTGCATGTTGGGTGGTTCTTGCTCGAGGCTCTGTTTTTTGGAATTTCATTCCCGGTCCCAGGGGCAGTTTTTGGATAAGCTAGTGGAGGAAAACATAAGGAAGGAGGGGAATTTGAAGAACCAGAAAAAAGCTGTCGGGAAGAATGGGGCGAGAGAAAGTTTGCCGTCGAGTCCGGCTGTAGGAAAGATGTTGAAGGCTGGGTCGCTGCTGGGTCGCTGGCTGCGCCGCGCTCTTCACAGTAGAGACTTTGGCCGAGGTGATGGCTCGAGAGTTCGAAAAGCAGTTTGCCAAGCATATGGAGGCGATGTGTAAAGAGATGATGGCAGCAATGAAGGAGCTGGTGGAGGAGGCGATGGCCCTGGTGAAGGCAGCAGTGTTGAAGACATCGGCCGAGGTACAGGAGCAAGGAGAGAAGTTGAAGGGATGGAAGAAGCTCTGAAACAAAATAGTGACCAGTTCATCTCGATGGATGATGACTTGCGGAGGGTGGTGGAGGCCAACAAAGGACTGAGAGCCGAGGTGGAGAACCTGGAGAACAGGTCCAGGCAGCAGAATTAAAGAATTGTGGACTTGCCCGAGTTGGTGGAGGGCCTGAGGCCAACTGAGTACTTCACAAAGACGCTGGCGGAGTTGCTGGGAGAGGGGGAAGAACCCTCCCCGTACGAGCTGGACAGGGCTCACTGGTTGCTCAGGCCCAAGTCAAAGACAAATGAGCCGCCAAGGGCGGTTATAATTTGTTTTCATAAATACCGTGTTAAGGAGAAAGTCCTGAGTTGGGAGACACAAAGGCATGCGATGAGGTGTGAAGGAGTTGCTATTTGTATATACCAGGAGTTAACTGTGGAGCTGGCAAGAAGGCGGGCAGCCTTCAGTCGGGTGAAAGCGGCACTCTACAGAAAAGGTGTGAGGCTTGTCATGGTCTACCCAATGGATGCGAGGTTTCGGAGATGGGAGGAGAGGGGGATCAAGGCAATGAAAGATCTGTTTGTAGGGGGACGATTTTCAAGTTTGGAGGAGCTGTGCGAGAAGTATGGGTTGGTGCAAGAGGAAGGGTTTAGGTACCTACAGGTCCGTGATTTTGCGAGGAAGGGTTTCCTGACCTTCCTGATAGCACCAGCCCCCTCGCTGCTGGAGGTGGTACTGTGGGCGTGTGTTTTGGAGAAGCGGGGGGTACCGGCGATTTATGGCGGGATTCTGGAGGAGAATAGGGTGTCCGTGGAGGGGATCAATGTGAAGTGGGAGGAAGATCTTGAGGTTTTGATGGAAGAGGGTCTGTGGTGTGGGGTACTGCGAAGGGTGAATGCTTCAACCTCATGTGTGAGGCTGGGGCTGAAACAATTGAAGGTCGTGTATGGGGCGAACCTCACAAAAACAAGGATGAGCCGGCTCTTTGAGGGGGTGGAGGGTGTCTGTAAACGGTGTGGGAGGGGCCCACATGTGAATATGTTTTGGTCCTGCCCGAAGCTGGAAAGGTATTGAGGGATGTATTTAACATCATCTCGGGTAGTGCTGCATATGGATTTAGAGCCAGGTTCCTTAGAGGCCATTTTCGGGGAGTCGGACCGGCCCGAGTTGCAGGTGGGTGCAGGGCAGACGTTTTAGCCTTCGCTTTGCTGATTGCTCGTAGGCGAGTTCTGTTGGGGTGGAATTCAGCCGCTCCACCCTGTGCCTCGGCGTGGCAGGGAGACCTGCTGCAATCTTTGACTCTGGAGAAGGTGAAGTTTGAGTTGGGGGGGGGGGGGGGGGGGCGCCGAAGGAGGGGTTCTACAATTCATGGGGTTTGTTTGTCATGCAGTTTCAGGAACATTGCCGTTAGATGTAAAGGGGGGGGTTCTTTGTCTAACTTTTTTAAACTTGCAAGTCGATATTTTAGGTTTTATATTGGTGGTGTTGTTTTGTTGTTTTCCTGTTTTCAGTTTGTATAGTGAAAATGATGAAAATATGACGAATAAAAAGATTTTTCAAAAAAGATGAAATAGGAGTGTAAACTAGCTAGTGATATAAAAGAAGAGTGCAAGAGTTTTTTTCGATTGATTAAAAAGTAAGAGTGAGGCAGAATGGACATTGGACAAATGGAAAATGAGGCGAGCGATGTGGTAATGGGAAACAAAGATATGGCAGAGGAACTGAATAGGTACTTTGCATCAGTCTTCACAGTGGAAAACACAAGTCGCCTGCCAGAACTTCAAGAGAGTCAGGGGCAGAGGTCAATGTAGTGGCCACCACTAAGGAGAAGGTGCTGGGGGAGCTGAAACGTCTGAAGGAGAATAAATCACCTGGACCAGATGGACTATACCCCAGGGTTCTGAAGGAGATGGCTGAGGAGATTATGGAAGCATTTGTGGTGGTTTTTCAGGAATCATTGGAGGCAGGGAGGGTCCCAGAGGATTGAAAAATAGCTAATGTAATACCGCTGTTTAAGAAGGGAGGGAGGCAGAAAATGGGAAATTATAGGCCTGTTAGCCTGACTTGGGTTGTTCGTACGATTTTAGCGTCCATTATTAAGGATGAGATAGTAGACCACTTGGAAATGCACGGTAAAATAAGGCTGAGTCAGCACAACTTTGTCAAGGGGAGGTAATGCCTGACAAATCTGTTAGAATTTTTGAGGGGGTAACGAGGAAGTTAGACAAAGGAGAGCCAGTGGATGTGATCTATTTGGATTTCCAGAAGACCTTTGATAACATGCTGTACAGGAGGCTGCTAAATAAGAAAAGAGCCTATGGTGTTAGGGGCAAGGTACTGGCATGTCTAGCCAATTGGTTGACTGGCAGAAGACAGAGTGGGGATAAAGAAGTCTTTTTCGGGGTGGCAGCTGGTAACTACTGGTGTTCCTCAGGGGTAAGTGTTGGGACGACAACTATTTACAATATACATTAACGAACTGGAAGAAGGAACTGAGGGCATTGTTGCTCAGTTTGCAGATGATAGAAAGATATGTGGAGGGACAGGTTTTGTTGAGGAAGCAGGGAGACTGCAGAAGGATTTGGACAGGCTAGGAGAGTGGGCAAAGAAGTGCAGACAGAAAACAATGTAGAAAAGTGGAAAGTAGGAAGAAAAGAGGCATAGACTATTTTCTAAATGGGGAAAAGCTTCAGAAATATAAAAATAAAGGGACGTAGGGGACTTAGCTCAGGATGAAAATGCAGGTTCAGTTGGCAGTTAGGAAGGGAAATGCAATGTTAGCATTCATTTCGAAAGGGCTAGAATACAAGAGCAGGCCTATACTGCTGAGGCTGTATAAGGCTCTGGTTAGATCCCATTTGGAATATTGTGAACGGTTTTGGGTACCCTATTTAAGAAAGGGTATGCTGGCCTTGGAGGGGGTCAGGAGGAGGTTCCTGGAAATGAAGGACTTGTCATATGAGGAGCAGTTGAGGACTCTGGGTCTGTACTCAGTTGAGTTTAGAAGGATGAGGGGGGGATCTCATTGAAACTTACAGAAAACTGAGAGGCTGAGATAGAGTGGACTCAGAGAAGATGTTTCCACTGGTAGGAGAGACTGGAGCCCGAAGGCACAGCCTCAGACTGAAAGGACAATCCTTTAAACCTGAGATGAGGAGGATTTTCTTCAGCCAGAGGGTAGTGAATCTGTGGAACTCTTTGCCACAGAAGACTATTGAGGCCACGTCACTGAGTGTCTTTAAGACAGCGAGAGATAGGTTCTTGATTAATAAGGGGATCAGAGACTTCCGGTGGTGACTTTGAAGGAGTAAGTCCCACATTTGGTGGCTCCTGTTCTGGTCGGACTTTTGGACCTTTTCCCCCGATTTTCTACTGGACTTGAATTGTAAAACTGATGACAGAGGCAATTGTGTACTGAATTCCCACATTGGTGCATGGAGTGAATGACTAGAAGTGCTCGTAAAGGCAGAAGGAGAAAGACAGAGAAGGCTTGGGTTGAAGCAGCAGCAAGAGACAGCATGGCGGAGGACCGGACCGGACCTCTTGTTTTTACGACCCAGCGGTCAACGGAGCAGCTGATGCAAGTTATTCAGGAAGGCTTTGCTAAGCAGAAACGGGACTGCTTGGACCCAATAAAAGAGTCAATTGAGCGGCCGGAGCTTAAATTGGACGCCCAAGATTGGGCGATCCAGAAACTAGAGAAGGCACTGGCTGACCAGGAGGAACATCAAACTGCAGTGGAGCTGGAGGTGGGGATGCTGAGAGACCAGCAGAAAAGGCTCCTGGAGAAGGTGGAGGACCGAGAGAATAGGTCCCGCCGGCAGAGCTTGAGGATCATTGGGCTCCCGGAGGGGTCCGAATGAGCAGACGCTGGGGCATACATAGCGGGTATGTTTGAGAAGCTGCTGGGGGAGGGGACATTCTCTCGACCCTTGGAGGTGGAAAGTACTCACAGAGCGAGGAAGCCTCGAATGGGATACCCCCCCCCGAGGGCAATGGTGGTGAGATTCCACAACTACTTGGATAAGGAGCGCATTCTACACTGGGCCAAGCAGACACGGAGGTATAAGTGAGACAATAGTATCCTGCGGGTCTACCAAGACCTGAGTGTGGAGGTGGCCAGGAGAAGAGCAGGCTTCAACCAGATTAGGTCGATCCTTTTTAAGAAAAAGGTGAAGTTCGGACTGTTGTATCCGGCCCGTCTCTGGGTCACGCACGAGGAACAGCACTTCTATTTCGAGTTGCCCGAGGACGCTGGACTTCGTGAAAAGGAAAGGACTGGTGGTGCACTGAGAACTTTTGAACTTTGCTGCAACATTCTTTTTTGTTTTTTTTTGTTTTTGTTTTTCTGTTCTTTTTTTTAAAAAAGTTTCTCGTTTTTCATTTTGTGGAAGCTGTTTGTAATGCCTTTTGTATTGATTTGGTACCAGCAGTAGAGCTGAGTGAATTAAGGTTTTCATTTGCACTGTTGGAGGATAGAGTTGGGCTTGTTTAGATCTTGGTGTTTTTCTGTCGGGAAATAGTGTGGGGATTGTTTGATGTTGGAATTTGTTTGTATGAGCAGGGACGGGGGGGGGGCAGCGGAGGGGGGGGCAGCGGAGGGTGGGGGGAATAATAAGTGGCAGACTATCCGGTGCCAGGGATGGGGGCCACCAAGCTAGCTCACGGAAGCGCAGTGGGGGGTGTGCATATGTTTGGTTTATTAAAGGGGTTGGGTTACAGAGTGTTGTTACGGGGGGGGGGGGGGGATGGGGTAAATGTTCTGCTGACGAGGGAGGGACTTGGGCTAAGGGACAGAGAGGAGGTTGGGGGCGGTGGCTGCCTGGGGGCGGACCGGTGGAGGCGCAGAGCATGGGCTGGAGGCGGGCCCAAAAAAGGGGATGGTTGAACGGCGAATGAGGAGGAGGCAATGAGCCTCCCAACTAGGCCGATCACCTGGAATGTTCGAGGGTTAAATGGGCCGGTCAAAAGGGCACGTGTGTTTGCGCACCTTAGGGGACTGAAGGAAGACGTGGTAATGTTGCAGGAGACGCACCTTAGAGTGACTGACCAGATTAGAATGAGGAAAAGCTGGGTCAGTCAGGTCTTTCACTTGGGACTAGATTCAAAGACTAGAGGGGTCGCGATCCTGGTCAATAAGCTAGTGGTGTTTGAGGCGGGTAGAATAGTCTCGGATGTGGGAGGTCGGTACATTATGGTCAGTGGGAAACTGGAGGGGGTGCAGGTGGTATTAGTAAATGTGTATGCACCAAATTGGGATGATGTAGAGTTTATAAAGAGGATGCTGGGGAAGATACCGGACTTGGACTCGCACAGGTTGGTCATGGGAGGGGACATCAACACAGTTATTGACCCTGGCTTGGACCGGTCAAGCTCAAAAATGGGCAGGGTGCCAGCAATGGTAAAAGAACTAAAAGGGTTCATGGAGCAGATGGGGGGGTTGGATCCATGGAGATTTAGGCAGCCGAGCGTCACGTAGTCCTCCTTCTACTCACACATGCATAAAGTGTACTCCTGGATTGATTTAGTGGACACGGGGTACTTGGCGATCACAATCTCAGACCATGCCCCGCACTGGGTTGACCTGCAGGTTAGTAAAGACAGTAACCAGTGACCACAATAGAGGTTAGATGTGGGACTTTTGGCTGACGAAAGGGTATGCGAGCGGCTGAGGAAATATATTCAGAACCACCTGCAGGTCAACGACACTGAGGAAATTTTAGCAGCGGTGGTCTGGGAAGCACTGAAGGCGATGGTCAGAGGGGTGCTGATCTCAATACGGGCCCATAGGGAGAAGATGGAGAGGGCAGAGACGGACCGACTGGTAAAGGAGATACTACAGATCAATAGGAGGTATGCGGAGATCCCAGAGGCTGGGCTTTTAAGGGAACGACGGAGGCTATAGGCAGAGTTCGGCTTCTTAACCACAGGGAGGGCAGTAAACGAAAGTAAATGACGGAGATGGGAACCTTGTTAGTGATTCAGAAGGGGTGATTAAGGCGTTTCGGGATTTCCACAGTAGGCTGTATAGGTCGGAACCCCCTACGGGGCTGGAGGGGATGAAGCACTTGTTGGAGGGGCTGAATTTCCCAAAGGTGGACGGGGAGCTGGTGGAAGGGCTGGGGGCCCTGATCGGGTTGGAAGAGATAGTGGTGGGTTTGAAGGCCATGCAGGCGGGTAAAGCCCCGGGGCCGGACGGATGCCCAGTGGAGTTTTATAAAAAAGGTCTCTGGGATATTGGGGCCGGTGTTGATGAGGATGTTCAATGAGGCGAGGGAAAGAGGGGTGCTGCCCTCGACGATGTCTCAGGCCATGATTTTGCTGATCCTTAAGCGGGACAAGAACCCGGAGCTGTGTGGGTCTTACAGGCCGATATCCCTGTTGCATGTGGATGCCAAATTGCTGGCCAGACTTTTGTCCTCCAGAATTGAGGATTGTGTTCCGGACGTTATTGGGGGAGGACGAGACGGGGTTTGTTAAGGGTAGGCAGTTGGTGGCCAATGTAAGAAGGTTGCTAAACGTGATCATGATGCCCCCAGAAGGTAGGGAGGTGGAGGTAGTGATCGCAATGGATGCAGAAAAGGCTTTTGATCGGGTAGAATGGGATTATCTGTGGGAGGTACTGAGACACTTCGGATTTGGGCGGGGCTTTATTGACTGGGTCAGGTTGCTGTATCAGGCTCCTGTGGTGAGCATACGGACCAATAGGACGACATTGGACTATTTTAGGCTAGATCAGGGGACGAGACAGGGATGCCCCCTCTCCCCACTGTTGTTCGCGCTGGCTATAGAGCCATTGGCAAATGCTCTGAGAGCCTCAAGGGACTGGAAGGGGCTGGTCTGGGGGGGGCAGAGCAGGGGGTGGAGCACAGAGTCTCACTCTATGCAGACGACCTGCTTCTGTATGTATCGGACCCAATAGACGGGATGGAAGAAATCATGAGGATTCTCGGGGAATTTGGCTGGTTTTCGGGGTATAAATTAAATATGGGGAAAAGTGTGATGTTTGTGGCCCAGGTGAGGGGACAGGAGAGGCGATTGGGGGAGCTGACTTTTAGATTAGTAGGGGGAAGCTTTAGGAACCTAGGCATTCAAGTGGCGCGGGAATGGGACCGGCTGCATAAATTAAATATGGCCCGACTAGTAGACCAAATGAAGGACGATTTTCGGAGATGGGACGCGCTTCCGTTGTCACTGGCTAGGAGGGTGCAGACGGTGAAGATGACGGTCCTCCCGAGATTCCTGTTTGTATTTCAGTGTCTCCCCATCTTTATGCCATGGTTCTTTTTTAAAAAGGTCAACAAAGTGATCACTGGCTTTGTTTGGGCGGACAAGACCCCGTGGGTAAGGAAGGTAATGCTTGAGCGGAGTCGGGGAGAGGGCGGGCTGGCACTGCCACATTTTAGTAACTATTACTGGGCGGCAAATAGAGACACTTTCAGGAAGTGGGTGGTGGGGGAGGGGTCGGCATGGTAGTGTATGGAGGCGGCTTCATGCAAGGGCACCAGTCTGGGAGCGTTGGTAACTGCGCCTCTGCCGTTCCCGCTAGCACGGTACTCCACCAGCCCCGTGGTGGTGGTGGCCCTGAGAGTCTGGGGGCAATGGAGGAGACATGTGGGAGCAGAGGGAGCGTCAGTCTGGTCCCCAATCTGTAATAATTACTGGTTTTCCCCGGGAAGTATGGATGGGGGGTTCCGGATATGGCGGAAAGCAGGGATTGAGAGGATGGGGGACATGTTTATAGAGGGGAGCTTTCCGAGTATGAGGGCGCTGGAGGAGAAGTTTGGGTTAGCGAGGGGAAACAAACTCAGGTATCTGCAGGTGCGGGACTTCCTACGTAAACAGGTGTCAACCTTCCCGCTCCAACCGCTAAGGGGGATTCAGGACAGGGTAGTTTCCAGAGGGTGGGTAGGAGAAGGGAGCGTCTCTGACATTGGAACATATGGGATCAAGGAGCTGAAGCACAAGTGGGAGTGTTGTATTTTATATTTTCCCCGCGTCTTGATTGTGATAGAGAAATACAAACATGATTCATTAGGTACACACTCCCCCCTTTTGTCATATCATGACAACTAGCTAAATAGGTATATCCATGATTTGTTTGAAAATGCATTTACACAAGCAGGCAAGCAATCCTATTCCTAGTAGCATTAGTAGTAGTAGAATAAAGGCCTTAAAGATCCAGTCAAATAATCCATGACCCAATCACCCTAGCCAACCCGGCGGGTTATAGTCGTGAAATTCACTGCCAATTTCTTGAATTTGAGCAGCCTGTCTCTTAATATGGTCGGCCAGGTTAGTGATATTTTCAGAGCCATCTAGAATGTAAGTACAGCACTCTTGGCCTATGATAGCGCACGTTCCTCCCTGCGAGGCTAACAGATAATCCAAAGCCAGTCGATTTTGTAATGCCACGGTCCGGACAGTCACTAGCTCAGCTGAGACCTCGGCCAGTGCCTGTCCAGTGTCCCTGGCTTCTGTTGCAGTTATGTTTGTCAGATGTTCCAATGCTGAGGCCATGTAGATCAGTTCGTTCATGCCTTGCCCGTTCCGTTTTAGAAATTGCTCTTTTTGCTCGCGAGGGGGAGTGCTTAAGGATGGGTCGGTGATGCATTTGGGGTATGACATATCCCAAAAAGCAGGATCCTGTCCAATCAATGGGGAGCCACGGATATGCTTTAGTGCCGCCTATGAAATAGGTTCCATTGTAGGCTGTAAAATCATCAGCTGATGTCATCCAGGGGATTGTATTGGTAGGTTGCACCTACTTTGCCCCATTAACTTTCCTTTCCCTGATTTATTAAAACATATGGAACCTTGAACATTATACGAGTGGACAGTGAGGGAGGGTGGCGTCAGGGCATGATTATAGGTAGGTTGATACGAAGCTGAAAATGTAGTCATGTCATAGCCAGCAGATCTCCATATTTTCATATTCCCCCTATCTCCCCTGATTCCTGTTTGGTTTTGTCGTAAAATCCATTCAACTGTTTCTGCGGTATGAAAGGGGAGGGATTGGAGAGGTATTCCTTCCCTTGAATGGACAGGGATGTGGGTGCAAACCCAACACTTGCTAATATTCAATTTTTCGGCGTAAAGATATGACATATGTAAATAGGTATTGGAAGGCAGGTCTCGTTTAGTTCGTTTTTTTACTACCGGGTGGCCATTAAGGCTAAGTAGTCCAGAAAGTCCAAAAATTATACTGAAGATCTTCATCCTGTGTTCTCGTCTGGGTTGGAGACTATCGTCTTGCAATCGGATAGATGTATCTAACTTGAACGTCCTTCAAGTTTGACCGAAGTTGGCGTCGTCAGTAATACGAGGAATGGTCTGCTCCAGCGTTGTCCTAGTTTCTTTCTGTCCCAGTTTTTCTACCAACACGAGGTCTCCGGGTTTGACCACTGGATATCGAGGGACGGCTGTCCCTGTCGTTACTGGTAGATGTACCTGTTTTACCTGTGAGTGAAGAAACTTCAAAGAAAGTGTTAATTGATTCAAATAGTTCTGCATTTGTTCCCCCATCACATGGAGGTCTACTCCCTCTAGGGGCTTTCCATGGGCATCCCAGGGAGTCCTCATTGGCCGACCATAGACTATCTCTGCAGCTGACAGTCTGGTCCGCGAATGGGGAGTCACTCGCATGTGAAACAGTGCCAAGGGTAATACTTTTAGCCAATTTAATCCAGTTTCTTCAGTTAATTTAGATAATTTTTCTTTTAAAGTCCCGTTGGCTCTTTCCAGAATTCCTGCTGCCTGCGGGTGATACGCGCAGTGCAGTTGCTGTTTAATTACAAGGGCTTTGCACAATTCAGTATTGATCCGAGCTACAAAATGTGGTCCATTGTCTGAGCTCACCATTTTGGGTACCCCAAAACGAGGAATGACTTCCGTTAACAACAACTTCACTACTGTATGTGCCATACAATTAGTGGTGGGGAAGGCTTCAATCCATTTACTAAACACATCGATTATTACTAAACAATATTTATAGCACTGTGCTTTTGGCAATTCGATAAAATCAAGCTGTATACAAGCAAAAGGATCATCTGGCAAGGGGGTGGTTCCCGGAGGGCATTTAATACCTTTACCCTTATTATGTTTCATGCAAATGACGCATCGATCCAGCTGCGTTTGTGCTGCTGTATTCAAATCTGGGTGCCACCAAGTTTTTAGGAGTAGCTGTACCACTCCCTCCTTACCAAGATGGGTACAAGAATGCAAATAATCAACAAGTAACGGCAATAAAGAATTCGGAATACAAACTTGACCAACTGGAGTCAGCCAGAGGTCTCGTGTCAAGGAGTGCGAACACCTCATTGACTTCCATAGTGTTCACTCAGAATCAGAGGCGTCCCTCTGTAAATTTTGAACTTCAGCTATCTCTGGCATGCCCTTCGTCCTTAATGCAGGTACCTGGTTTAGAGCCTGATTAGCCCCGCTGGGAACAATTAAAGAGGTTGATGAAGCTGCAGTTTTAGCAGCTGAATCAGCACGGGCATTTCCTAATTGAACAGGAGTGTCACCCTTCGTGTGCGCAACGTATTTAATAACTGCCAATTGACGGGGTAGCTGAATAGCATCGAGGAGATTTTTAACCCAAAGTGCATTTTGAATGGGAGTTCCCACAGAGGTGAGAAAACCTCGCTGTTGCCAGAGGCGG
This sequence comes from Scyliorhinus canicula, assembly GCF_902713615.1. Lineage (NCBI taxonomy): Eukaryota > Metazoa > Chordata > Chondrichthyes > Carcharhiniformes > Scyliorhinidae > Scyliorhinus > Scyliorhinus canicula. The sequence goes on along the minus strand of NC_052156.1, from coordinate 37,313,010 downwards.
CAGAAATCATGGGGTCACGTCAAAGGCATACCTAGAATCAGTGTAAACATTAGTACTTTTATCTGTGGCTAAAAAACATGCTTGAGTAAGGGCGAACAGCTCGGCTTTTTGTGCAGAGACAGGGGTCCGGAAGGCTGCTGCTTCCTGCACGTCAGTGTCGGTTACTACGGCATATTTCGACTGTGGGACGCCAAATGGGGAAATGGAAGAACTGCCATCAACATAAAAAATTAGATCTGGATTATCAATAGGCCTGTCTGTTAAATCCGGGCGAGGTGTGGAAAGGAAGTGATTCCGAAGCAAACAATCGTGTGGTGGGTCTTCAAGGTTATCGGGGGGGTTGTTCGAGGAACACAGCAGGATTTAAGGTTGAACAATAATGAAACGAGAGGTAGGGGTTTTGCAATAGTGAAACCTCATAGCGGCTCAATCGCGCTTGAGTCAGATGCTGGGTTTGCTGAGACGTTAGGAGAGCCACGATAGAATGTGAAGTATGCACTTGTACTGGTTGGTGAAGGGTTAGATTAGAGGCTGCCTGTGCTAACAAATGGACAGCAGTAAGAATTTGGGTGAAAAGGTCTGTCATACATAGGTCGTCCTAGTGCTGGGGCGGTAGCCAGGGCATTTTTCAGAGTAATGAAAGATTGCTTTGCTGAATCAGGTAGTTCAAACTTAAGTGGAGCATTTTGAGAGGAGTACGGAGTTAATTCTTTAGTATGTACAGTAACATTCGGAATCCATTGTCTGCAAAAGTTCACTAATCCTAAAAAGGCTCGCACCTGCTTGGGCAATGTAGGAAATGGGGTCTGCAGTATAGGAGTAATGCGTTCTTGAGTAAGGGAGCGATGAGTAGCACTAATTAGGACATCCAAAAATTTGACCTGTCGTTGACCTTTATGAACTTTAGCGGGCGGGATCACATATCCCCATAAATGGAGACGGATGAGCAGGTAAAAGGTGTCACGCTGGTTAGTGATGAAATCAGGGCTGGCAAGGAGTAAGTCATCAACATATTGAATGATGGTGGAGCCACCAGGAGGTGCTAATGTCACTAACTGGGAGTGCAATGCCTGTGAGAAAAGGGTTGGAGAATGAATGAAGCCCTGTGGGAGTCTAGTCCAAGTGTATTGTGTCCCCTTAAATGTAAAGGCTAACAAATACTGTGATTCAGGGGCGAGGGGTATCGCAAAAAAGGCATGTTGCAAATCAACAAGGGTAAAAATAGTCGCTTCCGGTGGGACATTGCTAAGGATTGTCGCTTGATTTGGGACAATAGGATGTAAGGGTTCAACTATCTGATTAATAAGCCGGAGGTCTTGGACTAAACGCTATTCGGATGGTCTACCTATTAGGAAGTGGAAGAATCGGGGTGTTACAGGGCGATTGGCATGGTATCAGAATTCCCTGTTGAAGGAACGATTGAATCATGACCGAGACTCCTTCTTCAGCCTCGGGCCGCAAAGGGTACTGTGAAATAGAGGGTAAGGGCATGTCAGGTTTGATTCTAATAACAACAGGAGGGACATTAGTGAGACCAACTTCGTGTTTGGAGGCTGCCCATAAATCTGCGGGTAGTTCAGGAGTCGTAGATCGGGTTGAATGATGATGGTGCAGTGTGCCAATGTGGACAAATGGGCGTTTAAAATATTCTAAAGTGCCTGCGGGTAGGGTTTGACTATCATTAAGGAAAGGATCAGCTTGTCCTCATAGTGCAGGTGCCAGAAATCCCAAGGACTTGGCACTGTAGCCTTCGTTGACAGAAAGGGTCACGTGGGTGACACAAGTCTCGACTGACGCCATAGTCTGTGGGGTAAATCGACAAGAAAGGCAGACCCTTCTTTTGTCTTGGTAAATGCTCTCCAAATCGGGCGAGGTTACTGTATGATCGTAGCAAAGAGTGACATGTGGATTGGGAATATCTAAGGGAGGTGAAAAGTGTGAGGGATCAAAATCAATCGACCACCACTGTGGAATAGTGAATAGGGGAAAGTTTTGAAGCTGGGCCTGCGGGATAGGTGATATGGTAATGCGGTTATCAAGGCTTGGGTCACTATATTCTCTCATCTGGACTCTATTGGGTGTTTTAAACAGTGGTACTCAGGGTTAACGTTAGCTGCCAGCATAGAACACAGAGCAATCAGGCGCAGGCACAGAAGTTATTAAATTCTGCAGCTGGTGACCTCGTATTTGAGACAGTTCTATAAACATTCCATTATCAATGCACTGTATTACCGCTCCGAATTTGCAGTGTCTAATCAGCAACTTTCTAATCAAGGTGGATAGCCTAACTTGGTTCTTTTCCATATGCGCATTCCGTTTTCAAGATCTGTCAATTCTATACTCAATTACGTGTGTGATGTTTTATGTCAGGGTCCGCATGCTTTTTGCCCTGTTTATGTGTTATTAAGCAGAGTTATCCGCATCTGCAGGAGATTATAATTTAAATCACGGAGTAATCGCGCTCCATGCATACCAATTAACAGCTCGAAGGTGACACCGTAAAGATTCTATGCCACCCGCCTTACAAAGTTAAGGGGAACCTTTTATCGTGAAGGTTTCAGGTAATAACAAGGACCATGTTGGCATCGATATCTCTTTACCTCTTTCAAATAATCCCAGCTTGAAACATAATTTTTAAAGTCAAAGTCTGAAAAATGAAATATGAATTCTTTCCCTCTCTCTCTTATCTATCTCTCTCCCTCTCTACATAATTCTGTCTGTCTTTGGAACTCTTGTTGCTCTTTCTCTTTATCTGTCTACCTCTCCATCTCTGCCTCTCCCTGACTCGCTCTCTTTCGCTCTCTCTAACAGTTCCTGTCTCTGTCGTTGGCTCTCTCTCTCTCCTTCAATCTCTTCCTCTGTCTCTCTTTCTCTCTCTTGGATTCAGCCCTTGTCCTTGCGGACAAATTTTGAACAAAAACATTTTTCATTCTCTTTCGAAAACTTTATCTGTGTTAATCCATTTAAGTTAATTTGCACTGATTAATTTTAGAGGCATTAGCTGTTCTCTGAGATGTATTTCTTCGTTTGTCAATTCAGAAAAGACCAACTGTCTGCTGAAATGGTTAATGTTTCCTGCAGAATCTAAGGGGCGGAGAACTTGGCGTGATGCCATTTACGTCTTTTCACGCAATCTAAAAACTTATTCATATTTCAATTACTCTTATTCGTAAAGTTACTTTCTTTTAAACTGATATAGTGTGAACTGAACAACTTTGGAACATTTTGGGAAGCTTGGGAACATTTGCAAGAGGAAATATGAATGTTTTGCCAATAGTTTAAAAACAATTCGAGTACGCATTTTGTTGTCCTTCAGAAGAACCACTTGTTATCATAATAAGGCCAGTACAACATTCCAAGCAGTAGTTAGTTATCATCTGATGTACTAAATTTCATTCATAAACAATGTTAAACTTTAGTCATTATTGCCAGCATGCTTCTAAATCGGTAACTTATTAACTTCACTTCTATAATTTCCTTATTGTGGATCTTTTAATCAACATCTTTTAGTCAATTATCATGTTTTCCGTAGAGAAGGGTTGTTCGATATTTACGGCTTGCGTCTGTGACCGAGTGCGTGTCGCTAAGGGGGATACGTTAGCAGGAGTTTCATTGGTAATGGGATCAGAAGTGAGAGTCAGGACTTAGGACAGTGGAATTGCAAGATCGGGGAGTGCAAAATGAGGGTGGGGTCCAGGGTTCAAATCCTCCTTGTCTTCCGTATCGCTTGAATGTGGGAACATCGGCATGCCAGAGCAACTGGGAGGATCCTCCTTTCCTATAATCTTACGAGCTAGCCCTATCTGTCTGGTGAGAGGAGGTTTCTTATTGCCGAATTGCTTTTTATCATTTTGACTGTTTTCCATACCAAAGCTCACATTACAATTTTAAAGTATCCCAATCTTTCGCTTTACCGTTCACACACTCATTAATATCTCTTTTGCGGGCTTTATCTCTCCAACTCATTAATAGTGATTGTTCGTTGCGTTAAGTGGACTGTTTTTTTTCCACTGTAAAATTAAACAATTTGAAACCGGCATTTTTTTTTCCAGATTGCTTTTTTTTTTCTGCACAAATGCTATTGTCAAAGTTCCAAGATCCCTGTGTTACTTAGTGGCCAGATATCGTTACCTAATTTATTGTTTAAAGCAGGGCTACAGACAGTCTTTGAATATTACGTTCTTAAGAAGGGGTTTCTAAACACATGAAAAATAGAGGGGAGTTGCCGCTAGTTTTATCTAAAGTTTGTCCCATAATGTCAGTAAAATGTGCCCCAGGCAAAAAAAACGCTCAAACAAAATTTCTGGTACCAAATCAAATTAAGGGTCCTTGACCCCAAAAAATTACTGACAGGGTCCCTGACCCGAAAAAATTATTGACAGGGTCCCTGACCCCAAAAACTTAATCAAAGGGTCCCTGACCCAAATTTATTGACAGCCTGTATAAATCTGATGCGGATGAAAAACGAGATCAACAAGGTCCCTGACCTGCGGCTAATTACACAAAAAAAATGTACTCACAGTCAAATTTAGATTCGAGAACCGTCACCTGTTTAGTTACTTCCGTCAGGGATGAGGGGTCGCAGCACAGATCCGAGAGAGAGAGAGACGAAGGTCAATCTTACCTTGTGCCGGCGTCTGTCTCTTTACTCCGGTCGTGGCTTTGATCACTTTTTCTCAGTCCCTCATGGAAGCTCACTTCAGGATATTGGATTTTTTCTCGCAGCGCCAAATGTTGTATTTTATATTTTCCCCGCGTCTTGACTGTGATAGAGAAATACAAACATGATTCATTAGGTAAGCAAAACTGAACTTTATTTCCGAATTTAGAACTGACTGCTAGCAGTAAATGGCTGATACTTGGAGTCGGAAAGCAGTCAATTACAAACTGCTGAGTCCGTCCCAAGTCTGCGGTATTACAGAAAAAGAAGGCGATTCTTATACATTATAGGATCAAGATAACATGAATACAGCTTGGTCAGGAATTTGATTGAAAGTAAAACATAAGTAATAATCGTTACAATGGCGTCACCTTGCTGACCTTTAGGGGACTTGAGTTTCATATCATTATCTTGTCTTTGTTTTAAGAAAGGGAAGAAGTTGTTTAGGAACAGGAAGAAATAGTTGTTCAGCTTGTTATGTATTAAGACTACTTCTAGTTCCAAGCCTTATCTAGACTCTCAGAGTCACCCAGTTCCCAGGACATGCTGTCTCTGTGTATTCTGTGCCTTAGGTTATATGAAATCAGTTTAAATTCACTTGTACCAAGAAAACTTGACTAGTTTTCCCATCATGCCATTATTTGCTTCACACAATACCACAGGAGGAGGAGCTGGGAGGAGAGATAGAGGATGATCTATGGGCGGACGCGTTGAGTAGAGTCAACGCGTCCGCAACATGTGCCAGGCTCAGCCTGATTCAATTTAAGGTTGTTCACCGGGCTCACATGACAGTAGCCTGGATGAGCAGATTCTTTGGGGTGGAAGACAGGTGTGCAAAATGTGCGGGAGGACCAGCGAACTATGTCCACATGTTCTGGACATGTCAGAAGCTTAGGGGATTTTGGCAGGGGTTTGCAGATGTCATGTCCACGGTGTTAAAAACAAGGGTGGCGCTGAGTCCAGGGGTGGCAATTTTCGGGGTCTCAGATGACCCGGGAATCCAGCAGGAGAAAGAGGCAGACGTTCTGGCCTTTGCTTCCCTGGTAGCCCGGAGACGGATACTACTAGCTTGGAGGGACTCAAAGCTCCCGAAGTCGGAGACCTGGCTATCGGACATGGCGAGCTTTCTGTGTTTGGAGAAAATTAATTTCACCTCGAGAGGGTCACTGTTAGGGTTCACCCAGAGGTGGCAACCGTTCGTTGAATTCTTCATGGAAAATTAATTGTCAGCAGAAGGGGGGGGGGGTTAGCTTAGCTTCGAGTAGGGGGTTAATAAAGGTGAGACCTGTAAGGGAAGGAGATGGCTTTTGCACTATGTTTAGAGTTTCGTGTACATTGGTTACAATACCAAAAATACCTCAATAAAATATTTATTAAAAAAAAATAAGGGGATCAGAGGTAATGGGGAGAAGGCAGGAGAATGGGGATGAGAACCATATCAGCCATGATTGAATGGCGGAGCAGACACGATGGGCCGAATGGCCAAATTCTGCTCCTATATCTTATGGTCTTATGATCTGAAAACAATGGTGATATGGGTTGCAAATTTTCTCATTGATCAGAAGATACAAAAACAGAAAAAATACTAAACCAGATGCTTTATTTAAATTATCCTATGAGTATTGTATTCCACAAAATCTGCCTGAATGCATTGATTATTATCAGCACATAAAGTATTCTAGGACTTAGCAATTAAGTTTCATCTTATGGTTTAGAAAGCACAAACAACACATCATATCACATTGCTGGGCAGCACGGTAGCTCAGTGGTTAGCACAGCTCTGGGTCAATGTTCATGTGAAGTTTTCACATTCTCCCCGTGTTTGCATGGGTTTTGCCCCTGCAACCCAAAGATGTGCAGGGTAGGTGGACTGGCCACGCTAAATTGCCCCTTAATTGAAAATAAAATGAATTGGGTACTCTAAATTTATTTTAAAATGGGGCTGTGTGAAAGTGGTAGCTATGTCTCACAAATGCACAGATTAATAAAACAAACTCACATAAGTTCTGCTTCAAGTTACATGAGTGGGGTTGGAACATAATGGAACTTGTAAAAATTTATTTAATTTGACCTGAACTCTCAGATTTTGCAGGTTATGGTGTAACGTTCTACCTAAATTACATGAGTAATGTGTGGGATTGGAGCATACTGGAACTCATGACAAACTGATTTAATCTCATTCATCTTTTGATCTGAACTCTCATATTTTGCAGGTTATGCTTCAGCATTCTACCCACTCAGAAAAATAACTTGCCGATCAATATCTTAAATGCTCTTCTTGGATTTCAGTCCCAGTGTCAGGAAACTAAGAGAAAAGATAAGTTATGAAGAATAGTGACTAAAGTATTACATTATCGTGCCTATGGTATCATAATATAACAAAATTTAAAGTAGTAAAAAGAAATGTATATACAAATATTTCATAAATTAAGATTTGCTCAAAGTTTCGTGTCAATTTATTTCTATGTAGTCATGGTCACCTTGGTGTAAAATTGCATTTGAATTGACTCATATGGATATCATTTGGTAGCACAGAACTTGAGTGTTGCTGCAAAAAGAGTCATGCTTTCAAAGCTTTTCATCTGGCACTCATTGTGGCAGAAGCACAAGAATACCAAGGGCGGGTTTCTCCGTCCCGCCGCAGCCGTTTTCAGATGCGCGGTGTCCCGCCGGCAGCCGGATTCTCCGTCCCGGCAGCCGGCTAATGGAGTTTCCCATTGTGGGCTCCCCCACGCCATCAGGAAAGGTGTGAGTGCGCTGCCGGCGAAACGGAGGATTCTGCCGACGGAGAATACAGCCCCAAATCTCAAAGGGAACAACAATTTATACTACATGAGAAGAGGGTGCTGATTGGTCGGCAAGTGTACTCTTGATTTGTAGAGGTGTTGCCATGGAGAATGCACCAGGGAACAGTTACCTGCCAAGCTTTTGTCTAAATTTGAACCAGGCAATTTGACTCTGAATCGGGGGGAAACAGTGGTGCAGTGATAATATCACCAGCCTAGCAATCCACAAACCCAGGCTAATGCTCTAAGGACACAGGTTCAAATCCTACCACAGCAACTGGTGGAATTTAAATGTAATTAAATAAAACTGGACTATATATACACACACATATGAGTCTCACTAATATCCTTCAGGGAAGGAAATCTAGCATCTTTTCCTGGTCTGGCTACATGTGACTACAGACCCATAGCAACTTGGTTGACTCTTAACCACCCTCTAAAATGGCCTTGCAAGCCATTCAGTTCAAGGGTAATTAGGAATGGGAAACAAATGTTGGCCTTATCAGTGATGCCCACATCACATGAAAAAATAAATGAAAATAAAAAATTGATCAAGGCATTGTCATGGAGAATGAACCAGGGACTGGCTACATCCAAGCTTTCATTTAGTTGAAATTGGTGCAATGCGTGGACATGTTCTTTCAGTCTACAAAGAACAGGGTGCAGTCTGTGAATATTAGTAGCTTCTAGCAGGTGAGCCACACTGAGCCCAATTTGTAATCGTAAATTGGTTATTCATGTAATATCAGACACTATGTTCTGCATTTTTCAAGCACTGGCTAGTTAAGTATGGTCAGTATTCTGCCTGTTATGAATAACCAAAGGGATGTACTGTTTAAAATGATGCACTGATGGGTCGAACATATGGCCTACATATCTTGTGTCATAACGGCACTGAAATTCATATACCACATTTCTCATTTGTGGTAGACAGAACATCCTTTTGGCTTGACAGCAGCATCCTGTTAGTGGAGAATAAATACCACTTGCATTGCTGCTGCATTGTAACAGTGTGAAACAGCTAACTTCATCTTTTGCTCAAATTTTTGAGATACTTGACACCCTTCCAGGGTAATTTGAGGTGGACTGTGCCCTTTTCAGGAGCAAAGGTGGCAGCCTTAGGTCCATTTATGGGTTTGAATGGCATACAGCGAACATTGATCTGATTGGGGTAGACATTACCCCACAGGATAGTTTGGATGCATCAAGCATCATCTCGGCACCAAGCTTGCATAGTGAGAAAATGGCTCAGGTCCTATTTACAAGATCTCTCGTTGTTTGCTGGAAGAAGACTAAAGGGTAAAATTCTTAAGGGGGCTCAGGAACAGGAACCTGAGTGTTTATGTGCATGAGTCATTAAAGGTGGCAGGACTGGTGGAGAACAGTCAATAAAGCATATGGTACTCAGGGCTTTATTAATAGAGACATAGAAGAGTAAGGAGGTTGTGCTGAAGGTACTGATTAGACCTCTGCTGGAATTTTGTGTACAGTTCAAGGTGCCATACTTTAGGATGGATGTGAACACATTGGATAGAGTGCAGAAGAGAGAGGTTTACAAGAATGGTTCCAGGGATGAGAAACTTCAGTTGTGAAAATAGATTGGAGAGGTTGGGACTGTTCTCCTTAGAGAGAAGAAGGCGAAGAGGAGATTTGTTAGAGATGTTCAAAATCAGGAGGGGAAAGGACAAAGTAGACAAGGGGGAATTGTTCCCACTCATAAAAGCGTCAAGAACGAGAAGACACAGATTTAAAGTGGTTTGCGGAAGAAGTCACATGTGATGTGATAAAAAAACGTTTCACTCAACGAGTGGTTTGGGTCTGGAATGCACAGCCAGGAAGTGTGGTGGAGGCAGGTTTAATCGAGGCATTCATGGGGTATTAGATGATTACTTACATAGAAAGAATGGGTAAGGGTATGGGGAAAAAGCAGGAGGAAAAGCACTAGAACATAATGCTCGTTTGGAAAGCTGGTGCAGGCAGGATGGGCCAAATGGCCTCCTTCTGCACCGTAACAATTTGGTAATTCTGAGATTCTGTGATAGTTTAATTATAAAAGACAGAAATTCTTCGCAACATACTGCTTGAATTTTACCTTTGAAAAATGATGTGTGAAGAACGGAAGGTGGGGAACTTTTTTTTTTGCAATGAATGAATGTGAGAACATGTTTAAAGGCAGCAGCCAGGTCATTTGTTTGACCTCAGTAGTTCAGGCTTCTGTGAATGCTGTTATATTTTGTGATGAGAAAGTGTGGTTCCAGTCCATACCTTTGCTGTTTTAAGGCTTGAATGAGCCTGCAGAAATATGCACCTCAACTTGGTTTTAAGAACATGAGGATAGTGGTCTCCGTGCGAGACACATCTTCCAGTGAAGAGGAGATGAGGAGGAGGAGAAGGAGAAGGAGAAAGCTAGGTGATCAGGGGCAGGATGCCCTGGAGGTACATGAAGGTGGCAGACCCTGTAGCAGAGAAAAGAATTGATGAAGGCAGGATGCTGCAACCTCAGAGGAGCAAAGCAAGGACTTATGCCCCCAATCGAGAAAAAGGAAGAGAATGAGTTAACTTCAAATGTATGCAACACAGTGCCAGAAGAGACTCCAGTTCTCTAGAGTCACCTTTCAATGTGAAATTATGGTAGCGGAATTCGCTCCCATCTGAGTGGCTGGTTATCCAATGCCAATAGCCGTCAAGGTCACTTCGGTGCTGAATTTCTTTGCAACTCGATCCTTTCAGGCAGCCTGTGAAAGCCTCAGTAATATTAGGCAGCCTGATGCACACCACTGCTTTAAGGTCTTTGCCGATGCAATGTTTCAAAGGGCAGGTCAGTACATCACACTATCCATGGACCACCACAATCAACTTGAATGAGCCAGAAGCTTTGTCGCAGTTGCGGGTGTACCTGGGGTTGAAGGAGTGATAGGCTGCACACACATCGCTCCAGCAGGCCAGCCTTGCAGATTTATAAACAGGAAGGGCTATAACTCTTTAAATGTCCAGTAAGTATGTGACCATCATCGAAGAATTATGCAGGACTTTGCTAGGTACCCGGGAAGCAGCAACAACTCTTGAACACCCAGGTACCAGACATGTTTAATGGATCTGATGCCCTGGATGGTTGACATAAATGATGTCTGGGTATTTTTCCCAGGGCAGAGGCACCTGCAAGAAATATTATATAAACCACATGTATATTTTAAAAGCACAATATACTGTATTTAGCCAGCATTGAAATGTTTGCGAGGCATCATGGGACTTAGCGAACTAACTTGACCACATTCCGTGTAAGGACAGTTTCACACAGACACACATAGAAAAGGCACATCCAATCAGCAGCCCCTGGGCAGATGCTCTAGTGGGATGCTGAACCAGCCTGTAACAAAATTAAGATATGGGGAGCCATGTATTCATGAGATCCAAGGACAGTTGACAATAGCATCTGGAAACAGTAAGAAACACCCCAGTTGTCCACAAAATGATCACACCATTCCCAGTTACCTAGTAATCAACTTCATTGGTTCTATAGATCAATTGTTATGGGCCAGGGTTTAGAAAATTCCAAAGTATATCATGGAGATCACCTGACCTACAACTGTTTATTGATTTTGGTTACGATGAGCACAAGGGCCTGCCTTTCAGGTGTTATTTAACAGAGGCCTTAAACACTTTAAAATCAAAAACAAAGTTTATTCTACAAATTTAGCTAACATTTTTATAAACATACACAGAAGAGTATTTACCACTTATCAACTACCAACATAAATACCCCACACAGCTACAGTACTCGATGTATAACCCTTAATAAATTCCCCCTTTAGCTGTTCCAATTTAATAACAAGATTGCATAATCCAGAAAACCCTTTTCAAAGGTGTGGCCCAGCACATAGTACTCAAGACCTGGTATGGATGCTCCTGTTTCCTTTCCAAAGCAGCAGGTTTGAATTTCTTCCAGAAAACTGTTATTTATTTTCAAGTTATCAAGCAGTCTGGAAACAGCTTTTAAAATGCAGATAGAGAAAAAAACTTCTTTCAAACTGTGCAGAACAAAACCAGTTCAAACTCAAAGCGAAAATAAAGCAACTCCCAGAGCAATAGCCCAGCTCCACCCACACAATGACATCACTGAAGCCATGTGATAAGACAAAAACATTTCTTAAAGGGACATTCCATAACACAATATATGATCATTACGATTGGAATGTGCTCAGCTGAGGAGGGCCAACTAACTATTTGTAATTGTATAAATGATGATGATTTTCTTTGCTCAATGGAGAGGTATTTGGATTTTCCAGTAGTCTACACCCCACTTGTGTGTATTAAAATAAACTGTTTAATGTTTGGAGTAGAACCAAGTGTCGAGTGATTCTTTTGGCTTCAACCCCGCTAAAAGTGGCAAGGGCTACCCTTTGAAGAAATGGCTCATGACGCCAGTGAGAGCCCCTAGAACAGACATAGAGTGGAGCTATATCCACAACCATGGACCGCCAGGGCCACTGTGATGCAGAAAATTAGCCTGTTAAAGATGAGGTTCCGATCCCTGGATACAACAAGAAGAGTACCTTAATAATAATGATATTTATTGTCACAAGTAGGCTTACATTAACACTGCAATGAAGTTACTGTGAAAGTCCCCTAGTTGCCACACTCCAGCACCTATTCGGGTACACAGAGGGAGAATTCAAAACGTCCAATTCACCTAACAAGCACGTCTTTCGGGACTTGTGGGAGGAAACCTGCTCATCAGCAAGTTCAGAGCTACCAGGCTCTGATTGGTGTTCCCGCAGCATAGTCACCTCGCAGTGTGGGGGCCCCCCATTGGCTGGAGCCGAGTGCTGCAGCGCTATGTGTTTCCACAGACGATAAAATTTACAGTGCAGAAGGAGACCATCAGCCCATCGAGTCTGCACCGGCCCTTGGAAAGAGCACCCTACTTAAGCCCCATGCCTCCACCCTATCCGCCTAACCAGGGGCTGGTTTAGCACACTGGGCTAAATCACTAGCTTTTAAAGCAAACCAAGGCAGGCCAGCAGCACGGTTCAATTCCCGTACCAGCCTCCCCGAACTGTGGCCGGAATGTGGCGACTAGGGGCTTTTCACAGTAACTTCATTTGAAGCCTACTTGTGATAATAAGCGATTTTCATTTTTTATTTCATAACCCAGTAACCTCACCTAACCTTTTTGGATACTAAGGGCAATTTAGAATGGCCAATCCACCTAACCTACACATCTTTGGACTGTAGGAGGAAACCGGAGCACCTGGAGGAAACCCACACAGACACAGGGAGAACGTGCAGACTCCACACGGACAGCGACCCAAGCTGAGAATCGAAATCGGGACCCTGGAGCTGTGAAGCAACAGTGCTAACCACTGTACTACCTCCTTCCATCCATCCAGAGAGTCACAGATGGTCAGTGTGTACTGTGTTCTGCACAACCTCGCAATTCAGAGAGGGGAATGCCTTGGAGGAAGAGGAGCCTCCAGATATTGGTCATTCCTCTGATGAGATCAATGAGGAGGTAAGGGAATGCCCTGGTGGAGAAATGCAAGGGCCTGCATGGGAGCACATGGATGACTGTGATACACGGGGAGCTTTACTAAGGTAGAGGCTCCACTAGGCCAAGCTTTTATGGCCTATGAGCTGTTTGTACTCACTGTGTCTCAACTTCATTCCACCTACACAGAGATTTCTTTCAGAGTGTCTTGTCAGCACACTCACCTTCTTATTCCCTTAGTTGCATCTTGATGAACCTTCACAATACAATGAATATGAATCATTTCTCCCGTCATTTCTTAAATCAATTAAACATAAACTCAACCTCTGCATGATGGGTAAGAGATAGATAATATATTAGCACATGACCAATGGAACCTCTAAGGAATATATAAACAAAATGTACCCATGTGGACCATTTTTGACTACTGTGGATTTTCTACACCCTCATCTGTGTGCTGCAGTGAAGTTCTCTCCCCTAACTTGCCGCTACATTGGAGAATGGCTGCTGATCTGTTTGTCCTTTTGCCCTGGATGACTTTGTAGGCATCCTCTGTGCAGCTGAGACTTGAGGGCTCCATCACGTTAGAAATGTTCGACTGAGTGGCGGGAGGACCTTCTGTTGCTGCAACAATCGAGATAGACTGTGTCAAAGATTGAGAGGCAGAGAGGCTGCCCCTGTCAGAAGTGCCCTGAAAAGTTCTTCCGATGGCAGCAGCTGCTGTTCAGTCTCAGCCTCCTTCAGTCTCCTTCCTTGGGCCTTCCTGCCATCTTTGAAGTCTCATGAGCTGGCTGCGTGTCCAGGCTCCCAGTCCTCCCGTTGCTCTGGCTCAGGGCCCTTGAGCTCAGCACCTGGGCAATGGAGTGCAGGTTTGATGCCCACCATTGCTTCTGCAATCTGATGTGTTTACCTCTCCAAGACAGTCGCCAATCTGTCCATGGAGGAAACTTGGTGCTCTGCTGAGTGTTTGATCACAGTGCACAAGTCCTGGATAGACACCACTACAGTCTGAGAATGCAAACACTCTGGTCTATACGCCAAATCAACGCACTCCTTGCACTGGACATCCAACATCTGCCACCCAACAGACAACTCTAGAGGTTCATTATTCACCTCAGACTCAGTCTCTGGATCACCTTGAACATTCCTCCAGCTCGAGGCTGCTCCACCACACTCTCTGGCAGGTACACATGTGAATGTGAAGTGACCGCACCAGATTGTGTTTGCCACCTTTCTGCCATGCTCATCATTACCAAGGTGCCGATATATGCTTGGTGCATGAGAGAGGAAGTGACCCTGCACCTTCCGAGTCTTCCCCTTCCTGCCCAGAGACTAATGTGGGTCCCTCAGAGCTGGTGGTCACAGCAATTGATGGTTTACCTGTGCAGAATACACAGAGAAAGTGTCTTAATTGGCCTTTCATAACTTTCAGAGGGTGTGTGAGGACATAAGATTCAATATCATTAGTTTTATGAGTTTTATTAGTTTTATGGATTATGAGATATGACGCCTTGCAACCAATAAACTACTTATAACAGCTTCACATGATTTCCATCAGGAAGCATTCCAGCCTTTTAACATATAAAGCACAAATTTTAATTTCACATAAGCTTGCCAAGAAGCACACCTGTAGATGCAGCAGAGTCCCCTGTGGTAACCCCAAATTGACAGTACCATTTTGAGAAAACTATTTCCTTTGGTTCAAGTCTGTGAATAGTCTTACAAGGAGATGATTCCTTGGTCAGTCACTCTGTCAACATCCCTTTCTCTGTGGTCTTGACTTGTTGGAGTAATTAACTCCAACTGCAGTGCCAAACGCCAGGTGGTGTGTCCCTTTAATTCCAATTCCTGGTACCCTTCCAGCCCTGTGAGAGCTTCTTAAAGACTTTCTTAAAACAGGATATTGGCAACCATGAGTCCTTGTCAAATTCTTCCCACTGACACTGCAAGGCTTACACACTCCACTGTACTCAGGCTCTTTACACATCTCTTTGATGGTGTCTTCAACACCATCAATCAGATTATACTGCCCATCAATCTAATTATACTGCCCATCAATCAGGTTATACTGTCCATCAATCAGGTTATACTGTCCATCAATCAGGTTATACTGCCCGTCAATCGGGTTATACTGTCCATCAATCAGGTTATACTGCCCGTCAATCAGGTTATACTGTCCATCAATCAGGTTATACTGTCCATCAATCAGGTTATACTGCCCATCAATCAGGTTATACTGTCCATCAATCAGGTTATACTGCCCGTCAATCAGGTTATACTGTCCATCAATCAGGTTATACTGTCCATCAATCAGGTTATATTGTCCATCAATCAGGTTATACTGTCCATCAATCAGGTTATATTGTCCATCAATCAGGTTATACTGTCCATCAATCAGGTTATATTGTCCATCAATGAGGTTATATTGTCCATCAATCAGGTTATACTGCCCGTCAATCAGGTTATACTATCCGTCAATCAGGTTATATTGTCCATCAATCAGGTTATACTGTCCATCAATCAGGTTATATTATCCGTCAATCAGGTTATACTGTCCATCAATCAGGTTATACTGTCCTTCAATCAGGTTATACTGTCCATCAATCAGGTTATACTGCCCATCAATCTGATTATACTGTCCGTCAATCAGGTTACACTGTCCGTCAATCAGGTTATACTGCCCATCAATCAGGTTATACTGTCCATCAATCTGATTATACTGTCCGTCAATCAGGTTACACTGTCCGTCAATCAGGTTATACTGCCCATCAATCAGGTTATACTGTCCATCAATCAGGTTATATTGTCCATCAATCAGGTTATACTGTCCATCAATCAGGTTATACTGTCCATCAATCAGGTTATATTGTCCATCAATCAGGTTATACTGCCCATCAATCAGGTTATACTGTCCATCAATCAGGTTATATTGTCCATTAATCAGGTTATACTGTCCATCAATCAGGTTATACTGTCCATCAATCAGGTTATACTGTCCATCAATCAGGTTATATTGTCCATCAATCAGGTTATACTGTCCGTCAATCAGGTTATACTGCCCAGCAATCAGGTTACACTGTCCATCAATCAGGTTATACTGTCCATCAATCAGTTATACTGTCCATCAATCAGGTTATACTGTCCGTCAATCAGGTTATATTGTCCATCAATCAGGTTATATTGTCCATCAATCAGGTTATACTGTCCATCAATCAGTTATACTGTCCGTCAATCAGGTTATACTGTCCGTCAATCAGTTATACTGTCCGTCAATCAGGTTATACTGTCCGTCAATCAGGTTATACTGCCCAGCAATCAGGTTACACTGTCCATCAATCAGGTTATACTGTCCATCAATCAGTTATACTGTCCATCAATCAGTTATACTGTCCATCAATCAGGTTATACTGTCCATCAATCAGGTTATACTGTCCATCAATCAGGTTACACTGCCCATCAATCAGGTTATACTGTCCATCAATCAGGTTATACTGTCCATCAATCAGGTTATACTGTCCGTCAATCAGGTTATACTGTCCGTCAATCAGGTTATACTGTCCATCAATCAGGTTACACTGTCCATCAATCAGGTTATACTGTCCGTCAATCAGGTTATACTGCCCATCAATCAGGTTATACTGTCCATCAATCTGATTATACTGTCCATCAATCAGGTTATACTGTCCATCAATCAGGTTATACTGTCCTTCAATCAGGTTATACTGTCCGTCAATCAGGTTATACTGTCCATCAATCAGGTTATACTGTCCATCAAACAGGTTATACTGTCCGTCAATCAGGTTATACTGTCCATCAATCAGGTTATACTGTCCATCAATCAGATTATACTGTCCTTCAATCAGGTTATACTGTCCGTCAATCAGGTTATACTGTCCATCAAACAGGTTATACTGTCCATCAAACAGGTTATACTGTCCGTCAATCAGGTTATACTGTCCATCAATCAGGTTATACTGTCCATCAATCAGGTTATTATGTCCATCAATCAGGTTATATTGTCCATCAATCAGGTTATATTGTCCATCAATCAGGTTATACTGTCCGTCAATCAGGTTAGTGTCCTTCAATCAGGTTATACTGTCCGTCAATCAGGTTATACTGTCCATCAATCAGGTTATACTGCCCATCAATCAGGTTATACTGCCCATCAATCAGGTTATACTGCCCATCAATCAGGTTATACTGTCCATCAATCAGGTTATATTGTCCATCAATCAGGTTATACTGTCCGTCAATCAGGTTATACAGTCCATCAATCAGGTTATACTGTCCATCAATCAGGTTATACTGCCCATCAATCAGGTTATACTGTCCATCAATCAGGTTATACTGTCCATCAATCAGGTTATACTGTCCATCAATCAGGTTATACTGCCCATCAATCAGGTTATACTGTCCATCAATCAGGTTATACTGCCCATCAATCAGGTTATACTGTCCATCAATCAGGTTATATTGTCCGTCAATCAGGTTATACTGTCCATCAATCAGGTTATACTGTCCGTCAATCAGGTTATACTGTCCATCAATCAGGTTATATTGTCCATCAATCAGGTTATACTGTCCGTCAATCAGGTTATACTGTCCATCAATCAGGTTATATTGTCCATCAATTAGGTTATACTGTCCATCAATCAGGTTATACTGTCCATCAATCAGGTTATACTGTCCATCAATCTGATTATACTGTCCATCAATCAGGTTATACTGTCCATCAATCAGGTTATATTGTCCATCAATCTGATTATACTGTCCATCAGTCAGGTTATATTGTCTATCAATCAAACTCCATCTCCTCATTCCACCATAGTTGACCACCCCTTGTGCCAGGTTATCCTGGCTTGCCGTTCAAAGGTCATGGAGGGCAGCACGGTGGCACAAATGTATAGCACTGTGGCTTCACAGCGCCAGAGTCCCAGGTTCGATTACCCGCTGGGTCACTGTCTGTGTGGGGTCTGCACGTTCTCCCCGTGTCTGCGTGGGTTTCCTCTGGGTGCTCGGGTTTCCTCCCACAGTCCAAAGATGTGCAGGTTAGGTGGATTGGCCATTCTAAATTGCCCTTAGTGACAAAAAAAATTAGGAGTTATTGGGTTACGGGGAAGGGTGGAAGTGAGGGCTTAAGTGGATCGGTGCAGAGTCGATGGGCCGAATGGCCTCCTTCTGCACTGTATGTTCTATGTTCTATGTCATCGAATGCAGTAAGACCTGATTCCTATTAAACAATAGGAAACAACTTTTATTTTAGAAAATCTAGCCAAAGGAAAAGGTAGTTTAGAGAAGAAAAAGCAGCTGCGAACAAGCATGGAAACCATTTGAAGGAATGGAAAAAAGCATGCCCGCAGGTAATAATATCACTGCTGATTACATAATTAATGAGTTGTTTCACTTAATCAAAGCACAATCACACTCCGTTTTAAATCAAGGTCTGCAAATTAACTTTGAAAAATTCAATACAGGCTTAATAGAGGTTCCATTAAAATCAAGAGGAATCTGGAAATAAAACGTAAAAATATATAATTACAAAAATTGGCCTTCCCTTTCTCTTCACCGATGTGCAGAGTGAAGACCTGCAAATCTCAAAGGGACTTTGCGCCTCTTCTGCATGAGGCACCACACCAACGCTGCTGCCCTCTGCTGCCAACTCCATCCAGTCAGGTCTAGTCACCCCGAGAGGTCTTCTCTTCCCATCTGCTGGCATTAAAACCTCACACCTGGGTGAAGGTGCCCTGTTGCACATTCCTCAATATCACTTGCACTGCGTTTGTTCAACACAATCCAAACAGGCGTCCTCAAGATCCCTTCGATATCATTCAACTCCCTGCCGGAGTTGTATGGCCTAGTTATTGTCATTGTCAATCCCTCAAAACGAAGCTGGCATCTGACAAGCTTTATGATTGATGTGTCCTTGGGTGACTCAGCAGGCCAATCTGGGAGTCAAAGTGGTTTGGGCAAACGGGACAAGAATTGGCCTGAGGGGGAAGGTTTTTGATCTAGGGCTCTGCTCTCTGTCCTTTTACTTTCATCGCTTCTTCGCAGCAGAATCTACGTGGGCAGTTTCTGAATGTGTGCAACGTGCTGGATGAGTTGCTACCAGATAGTACGGTTGGTGGCAAATTCTTCCCACACACCCATATCAATCTGTCCCCTTTTTAATGACCTTAATTAGTGGCCTTAAAACATTTTTCCTATCCTCCTTGAGATAGGGTGCCATCCCTAAACTAAGGATCTGCTTCCAAAGCTGATTATTCGACATGCAGATGCAGTGTCTAGATCAGCAGAGCAGATCATTCATGATCAAGATTGCAATGCTGAAGGAATTGCCTTCAGTAAAGATGCTGGAGCTTGTTTGCCTGTCTTGCCACTTAACATTGAGTATCTTGTGGACTCATCACCGGTGAAAACATCCCACCACCTGGAGCTGCCAAGGTTAGATTTTTAAAAACATTTTCGTAGGATGTGTGCTGGCTAGGTCCGCATCTATTGTCCATCCCAAATTACCTTTGGAAAGGTGGTAGTGAGCCATCTTCCTGGACTGCTGCAGTCCCAGTGATGTAGGCACACCCACAGTGCTGTTGGGGAGGGAGTTCCAGGATTTAACCCAGTGACAGAGAAGGAATGGTGATACAGTTCCAAGTCAGGACATGGTTTGGCTTGGAGGGCAACTTACAGTTGTTGGCGTTCCCATGCATCTGCTGCCCTTGTCCTTCTAGATGGTAAGAGGTCACGCATTTGGAAGGTGTTTTCTAGGAGCCTTGGTGAGTTGCTGCATTGCATCTTGTAGACACTGCTGCCATTGTTCATCGGTGATGGAGGGATGAATATTTAAGATGGTGGATGGGATGACAATCAAATGGTGCTGAACTTCTTGACTGTTGTTGGAGCTGCAGTCATCCGGGCAACTGGAGAGTATTCCATCGCACTCCTAACTTCTGCACTGTAGATGGTTGAAAGGCTTTGAGGAGTCAGGAGGTGAGTTAATCACAGCAGCATTTCCAGCCGTTGACCTGCTCTTTTGGCCATAAGGTGTATATGGCTAGGCCAATTCAGTTTCTGGTCAATGGTAAACCCAGGATGCTGAAAGTGATGGACTCAGCAATGGTTCCTTGTTGGAGATAGCAATTGCCTGGCATTTGTGTGTCCAAATGTAACTTGCCACTAATCAGTTCTAGCCTGAATATTGCCCAGGTCTTGCAGAATATGGATACACTGCTTCAGTAAATGAGGAGTGATCAATGGTATTGAGCATTGTGCAATAACCAGTGTACATCCCCACTTCTGACCTCAGGATGGATGTAAGGTCATTGATGAAGCAGCTGAAGATGGTTGGCCGATGACACTGCTGTGAGGAATTCCTACAATGATGACTCAGGACTAAGGTGACTGACCTCCAACAACCATCTTCTTTTGTATTAGGTATGACTGCAACCAGTGGAGAATTTCTCACTCAGTTCCTATTGACTCCAGTTTTGCTAGGACTCCTTGATGCCATATTTAGTCAAAAACACCTTTGAAATCAAGGGCAGTCACTCTCACCTCACCTCTGGAGTTCAGTTCAAATCTTTTCTCCATGTTTGAAACAAGGCTGTAATGAGGTCAGGAGCTGAGTGACCCTGGCAGAATACAAACTGAGCATCAGTGAGCAGATTATTGCTGAGCAAGTGTTGCTTAAAAGCACTGTTGATGAATTCTTCAATCACTTTGCTGACGATTGAGAGTAGACTGATAGAGTGGTAATTGGTCAGTTTGGCTTTATTCTGCTTTTTGTGAAAAGGACATAACTTGGCAATTGTCCACATTGCTTGGTAGATGCCAGTGCTGTTGCTGTACTGAAAAGGCTTGGTGGAGACCACGGCTAGTTCTGGAATACAAGTCCTCAGTAAGCTTTTATGGTTGCTGTCAGGGCCTAAAGCCTTTACTGTGTCCAGTGTTTTTCAGACGTTTCTTGATATCATGTGGAGTGAATCTATTTGGCTGAAGGAAGGCAACTGTGATGTTGTGGTCCTTGGGAGAAGATCAAGATGGGTCATCCACACTGCACTGCCAGCTGAAGATTGTTGCAAATGCTTCAGCTTTTATTTTGCACTGATGTGCTGGCCTCCCCCATTACTGAAGATGCAAATACTAGTGTAGCCTCCTCCTCCAGTTAATTTTTAATTTTCCACCACCATTCACGGGTGGATGTGGCAGGACTGCAGAGCTTAAATCTGACCTGCTGGTTGTGGGATCCTCAGCTCTGCCTATCACATGCTGCTTACGTTGTTTGGAATGCAAGTACTCCAGTACTTCATCAAGTTGACACTTTGTTTTTAGTATGACTGCTGCTGCTGCTGGCATGTTGTGCTGCAATCTTCATTGACCCAGGGTTGATTCCGCAGCTGGTTGGTCATGATAAAGTGGGAAATATGCTGGGCCATGAGATTACAGTTTGTGGTTGAATGTGGCTGATGGTCCACAGTGCCTCACGGATACTCATATTTGAATTGCTACATCTGTTCAGAATCTATTTAATTTACTACATTGGCAGTCCTACACAACACGATGAAGTGAAACGGGATTTTGTCTCCACAAGGACTGTGTGGTTGTCTTTCCTATAGATTCTGCCTTAGACAGATACATCTGTAATAGGTAGATTGGTGAGGATGTGGTCAAATAGTTTTTGCCATCTTGTTGGTTGCCTCTCCACCAGCTGCAGACTCAGTCAAACATTTATATCCTTTAGGACTCAGCCATCTTGGTCAGTAATTCCAATAATAGTATATAATGAAGGAATAAGTCTGAATCTTGACACTTACTGAAAGCAAATTTATATAATTTATAGAACTCATAACTAGGATCAGGTTGAGACTTCCGGTGGCGGCATGTAGAGGGGAAGTCGCATGTTGGATGGCTCCTGCTTGAGGCATGTTTTTAGGAGTTTTAATGTCTGGTACTGGGGGCAATTTGCGAATGATTGGGTGGAAGATATAAAGAAGGTAAAGAATGTCAAAAGGTTTAAGGAAAACAGCTGTGGAGAAAGGAGGGAGCGAGTGCTCACCGTCGAGTGAAAGGGCCAGCCCGGGAGCTAACAAGATGGCGGAGGCTTGGTCTCTGAGTGTGGCCGCACTGCTTACGGCAGAGAAGATGACTGAGGTGATGTCCTTGGAGCTGGAGAAGCGGTTTATGAAGCGTATGGAGGTGTTGAGAAAGGAGATGGCGGTGGCTTTGAAGGCGTTGGTGGAGGAGTCAATTTCCCGGTGAGGGTGGCTCTGGCGAAGTCATCGGCCGAGGTGAGGGAGCAGGGTGAGAAGATGAAGGGAGCGGAGGAGGCCATGTCGTAGCACAGCGATCAGCTCACCTCGATGGGAAATGAGCTGCAGAGGGTGGTTGAGGCCAATAAGGGGCTCTGTGCAAAACTGGAAGACTTGGACAACTGCTCGAGGCGGCAAAATATGAGGATTGTGAGCCTGGCCGAGGGGGTGGAGGGCTCAAGGCCGACGGAGAACTTGGCCAAGATGTTGGCGGAACTGATGGGGGAGGAAGAGGAGCCCTCTCGATATGAACTTGACCAAGCCCATGGGTCACTGAGGCCAAAGCCAAAGTTGAATGGGCCACCAAGGGCAGTATCATCTGCTTCCACAGGTACCATATGAAGGAGAAGGTTTTGAACTGGGCAAAGCAGAAGCAGGAGGTTC
Organism: Scyliorhinus canicula; assembly: GCF_902713615.1. Classification (NCBI taxonomy): domain Eukaryota; kingdom Metazoa; phylum Chordata; class Chondrichthyes; order Carcharhiniformes; family Scyliorhinidae; genus Scyliorhinus; species Scyliorhinus canicula. Next base: position 37,290,384 of record NC_052156.1, on the reverse strand, counting down.
AGTGGGTTGGTGATGGTGTTCGCATTTACCAGGACTTGACGGTGGAGCTGGCAAAGAGGCTTTCGGCTGAGTGAACACAGAATTGTCCAACAGCGGGGTGCGATTTGGAGTGCTGATCCAGCGAAGTTGAGGGTAACCTACAACACCAGAGACTTCTATTTCGAGACGGTGGAGGCGGCAGCGTTAGTGAAGGCAGAAGGCTTGTAACAGAAGTGAAGAATGGGACTGAAGAGGGGTTGTGGACTGTGAAAGGGGAGTTGGCAGAGTGTATCAAAGTAGTTTTGACCTAGATTGTTATTTTTTACTTCACGCTGTTATGGGGTTAAGTTATTTTGATTGTTATTCTTTGTTGCGATGGTTTTATTTGGCTGAGATGTATGTGTTTGATTGTTTTCCTGGGACTGGGCGGGAGGAGATGGAAAGCCTCGGTGGGGGGGCCCGTGCTAGCTAACTTAAGTCGGCTACTGAACAGAGTGTGGTGGGGAGGAGCTGCGGACATTGGAGCATGGCGAACAGGTTTCAATGGGCCTAGGAGGTGAGAAAAAGAGAGGGAGGGGATCGATACCGGGTGAGGGCTTTTCAAGAGGGAGAGCAGGGGGGGAATTCTGTGGGGAGAGGGGGTTCGATGTTAATGAACAGCTTTTTACTTTTGTTTTAGGCTGTTTGCTGCAAGGTGTATTTTAGTTTCGTTTTCAGAGCTGGATAGCTGCAGTCACAGCCAGAAGGTGTATGAATCTCGCTCTGTAATCTAAAGACTGTAAATCGATCCTGGTGATTTAAAACTAATAACAGTAGTGACTTTAACCTGATGTGCTTCTGTTAAAAGGTGTTTCTTTTGTAAGTCTCCTGGATGTTAAAAGGACAGCGTAAGCATTACTGAGTGTTGTATTCTTTGGGGGTTATATTTGAACTGATGGTTGCTCAGATGTTCACTGTATGTTTCTGATGTACTATCAATTATGACGAGATAAGAGTAGAGAGTAATCGAGGCTTTATTAAGCAGAGATGTGTTGCCTCCTGCAGCTGCTACCAGAAATGGGAGCAGCTTGGTGTGCACACACATTTATACTCCGCCTACTGGCCGGAGCCAGCAAGCAGGGATCTACCCCATACCTGTAGTACAGGAGCCTTACCGTATTACCTCTAATACAAGTATTATACAAACAGTGGTGACTACCACAGTTTCAAAAAGGTTAACTTGAGTTCATAGAATAAACATTGTTTTGCTTTAAAAAATACTTTTCCATTTCTGCTGTAGAGTGGGTCGTGTGCTCCCCATACCACAATCTATTAAATATTGTGGGTCAGGTGAACTCCATGACACACTTTGGGGTTTTCTAAACACTGGCCCATAACAGACCTGAACTGACTGACAGGTGGCCGGCACAAACAAGGTAGACATGGGCTCGAGTTTGTGATCCACCATGCTTCGCGTTCAAGATCAAGAGGACAGATTGTGGCCACTAAAATGGCCACCTGCAAAGGGTAATGGGAATTGTGGCCAAGCTGGGACACAGACAGTGCACAACCCTAGTGTATTGTGCAAAGGAAAAATCAGACCGAACTGAAAGCTGCACCTGTTAAAGGTCAATCACCGATTTCCCCAGGACAATAGACTCAAATCAAGGAATAGGACCAGTAGCAGACTCCCCGGCGCCACTCCACCTTATTTGGAAAGGTATATACACTTGGAACAATAACGACTAGGACCCGCCCAGCCATCAAGGTACCCGCCCCTAATTGGCCGGTATCGATTAGAGTGATTGAGACTCAATCGATCCATTGGACCCTGAGTTAACCCCACCCAAAAGGGCATGAAAGAGAAGAAGGATAAGAAGCCCCACGCACTAGGGATCGGTCTCTTTTGGGATCGGCCTGTGCCCACACCAATTGCAGCATAACGACCAGCCAAGTTGAAGACCATGATCGTTACCTGAGAGAGAGAGAGACGAGCCACAGCTGAGACAAACCTGACGATTTCAAGCCGACACACGTGGGGACTCAGATAAAGGCTTTATCTACCCACACAGAGCAGGTCATCCAGAAGTTAAGTACAGGTCATCTTAGTTGATAGGTGTAGTTTAATACGTAGCCGTGTGTATCATTGCACAGAGATAAGCCTTGTGTTCAATAATAAACTGTCCTTTGAACTAACATACTGGTTGTGTGGTCATTTGGTCAATACAAGAAATATACTCGAGGCTTGTGGTTTGATAATAAAGTGGCAACACTGGTAAAAGTAGCTCCACGGTCTTCCCAAGCATGATCTATCACTATTCATGTCTAGTGTCATCTGTGCTTTTTTCATTGAATATTTACTTAAAAATGGAGGTACGTCGCTAGAAAACACATCTGTACTGCTGAAAAGACTGACCCCAGCTATTCTGCAAGGGATTTTTTGAGGAGGTGACCAGGTGTGTAGATGAGGGTAGTGCAGTTGATGTAGTTTATATGGATTTCAACAAAGCCTTTGACAAGTTCCCACCTGGGAGACTTATAAAGAAGGCAAATGCCCATGGGATACAAGGTAATTTAATAATATGAATTAAAAATTGGCTTAGTTGTAGGACACAGAGGGTGATGACAGACAGCTGCTTTAGTGACTGGCAGCCAGTGTCCAGCGGCGTACCACAGGGATCTGTGCTGGGGCCCCAAATTATTCATAACTTATTTAAATGACATAGATGAGTATGTGGGGGGTAGGATCAGTACGATTGTGGATGACACAAAGCCGGGTGATTAACAGTGAGGTTGAATGTCCTGGGTTACGGGAAGATATAGGTGGGATGGTCAAATGGGCAGATAAGTGCCAGGTGGGATTTAACTGAAAAGTGTGAGGTGATACACTTTGGAAGGAGAAATTTGAGAAGGAGATATTGAATGAAAAACATGACACTTGTAAATTCTGAGGAAGAAAGGGACCCTGGTGTACATGTCCATAGATCTCTGAAGACGGAAGGGCAGGTTAATAGGGTTGGTGAAAAAGGCACATGAGACACTTGTTTTTAACAATCGAGGCATAGATTACAAAAGCATGAAGAAAAGCATGTATAAAACTTTGGTGAGGCCACAGCTGGAGTATTGTGTGCAATTCTGGTCACCATGTTGTAGGAAGGATGTAATTGCGCTGGAGGGTGCAGAGGAGATTCATCAGGATGCTGCCTGGGATGGAACATTTAAGTTCTGAAGAGAAATTGATCGGCTTGGTTTGTTTTCATTGGAGCAGAGAAGACTGAGGGGAGGCCTGATCGATGTGTCCAAGATTATGAGGGGCATGGACAGGGTGGATAGGATGCAGCCATGCCCCTTAATTGAAGGGTCAGCCATGAGCGGACACAAATTCAAGGTGAGGGGCAGGAGGTTTAGCGAGAAAGTGAGGGGAAACATTTTTAGCCAGAGTGGTGACAGTCTGGAATGCGCTGCCTGGGAGGATAATAGGGGTGGGTTGCCTCACATTCTTTAAAAAGTACCTGGATGAGCACTTGGCACGTCGTAACATTCAAGGCTATGGGTCAAGTGCTGGCAAATTAGGTAGGTAGGTTATGTGTTTTTCATGTGTCGTTGCAGACTCGATAGGCTGAAGGGCCTCTGCTGCACTGTATTTTCTGTGATCCTGTGACCACCTTTTTGGAAGACAGTAGCATGTTGTCATCTCCACATCTGAAGAACATAGAGCTCTAATACTCCTTGACCTTCCACCGATCTGCCTCATCATGAGACTCCAGGTGACAATTAAGCCAATCCACCCCACAAACTGTGGAAGTGCAACTTCTCTCGGACTGTGATTGTTCTGTGCCAGGTTTAACCTGGTAAATGCAGCAAGTTTTGATGCCGATGAGGATCGACGCCCAGACGCAAAGAAAGAAGATGGTTTTCTCCAAACCCTATTGTCCCTGAAAGTACTTTGAATGGATGAGTAAAGTCTCCAACCTGGTGTTTGTCTTCCCAGAAGCTCCTTCCAACAAGAGGACCAAGCGAGTAAGACTATATGACAGGCTTGCAGGGTTGGGGTCTGTGCTAGCTTCTCTACAGAAATGGGAACTGAGTCTCTGGGTGGGTGATCCTTAAAAGCTATTCAATTTAAGACTACTTGATTGAAAGACTTGAGTTCAGTCAGTGAAGAATCGGATTGATTGGTAACGATCAGATGTCCTTTTATCGGCTTCAGCCTTGTCCGAGTGATGGTTCCAAATTACAACGAACCGTCTGGCTTGCTGTTAGGATGTCTGCTTCTCACTCCTGGGCCATGCATATCTCCCATCACAGAAGCAATTTTCATGGCACTCTTTCTGTTCACCATCCTGCTGATTCTATCTGGTAGTTGGGATACTTACATTAATTTCAGGGGCACCGCAACACTTTTTACACCCACCCACGACGCACCCGCAGGTCGCCACCCCCACTTTGAAAAAGCCTGGTTTATATGGTTCAGCCTCAGAGAACATTGGTGGAGAATCAAAGCCTGATATTTTGCATCGCCCTTCTGCCATTCTGTAACTTAAATTTGTCAACAACCGTATACTCCTTTTTCCATCAGGGAGTAAAGACAAAATCCTTCTTTTACGGCAACCAATTACCAAGGCCTAACATTCATCATCTGCTAGCACGTTAATTCTAATATTAGTATATGGTGAAGGAATAAGTCTGAAGCTCATATTTTACCTTAAACAAGTTTATTCTTCAACCAGCTCGACTAGTAACAATCTCATTCTGCTTCCCCAGAACCCAATTTTTCCGTTCTGTCCATTTATACTCGTTTTGGAGGTTAGGCCAATGATCATCACCTGTCTTCAACAATGTAATTGCCAAAGGACACAATTGCTGATACATTGACCATCATCAAGAGTGGCATAGCAGTGTCAATGAAGTCCCCATACCCAGGGTACATTCTGCACCCCGCTGCCCTCAGCACACAAATAATAGCAGCCATCTGTGGAAGACCTTGGCTAGAATCTTTAGCAATCAAAAAGGAACATTTGTTTACAAATTTCAGCATGGAATGCCTTCAAAGAGAGGCAAGGTGCCAATATTCATGCAACCGTGCTTCCATTGTGCAATGTATTCCTGTGTTACAATAAGGAGTGGCAGTAACTAGGAGACAGATACAACAATATCTTTGAGTAAGTGGCAGCACATCGCTTCGGCGATGCACGCATAAGCCAGAATTTTACACGCTGATAGCAGGTGCACACCCGACACGTACTTGCAAGAAATTGCGCAAATGGAGAAAGATATTCACCTCGATGTAATCGCGCACGTATGTAATACGATGGTTGGAAGGCACATGAGGAAGTTGGGACCACACCTGCCAACAATTAATGGACCGGTTAATTACACAATTTAAAGTGATTTAATGCTGCCTCTGCGAATATGCAGTAGTTGTACAGGCACCACGGGCAGGCGGCGAACATGTTTTTATCCATTTCTTATCTGAATGCAGGATAAAAGGCCACCAGACCATAGACACTGTCAGATGAGAGAATGGTGCTGTTTATGAGGCGGGGTCTAGCGTTTATTTAGGACTAAATTTTCTTCACAACTTTGTCAGAGGATTTCCACAGAACTCCTGCCTTGTGTATTTCTATGAGTGGGGATTTTAGACTCAGCTGTTGGGACATCCTCTGAAGAGGAAGAGAGGGAAAGGAGAGAAAAGAGGCCAAATGTGCACAGGTAGCATGGCAGGGAGCGACCTACAGGAGAAGAGATGCAGGAAATGGGCTGTTGCCACTCAGCTCATTTGGATGGATAGCTCCTGGCCCTTGAGAAGGAGGTTCATGACTCCATTCCGGCAACCAAAAACAGAAGTGAAAGATAAAATAGGAGTCACACTATTAAGGCTTTAGTTTTCTTCTTCCCAGGTAAATTTACCATTCAAGAATTTAAACATGATCATGTCATGATATTGGAATGAATCCATATTTTTGCATGAATATTCTTGTACTGGCAATTCCCACTTGAACATGATGCCAATTATGTAATTGCAGTAGCTTGAATGGAAACACTGGGATTTGTGGGGAATAAAATCTTCCATGATGAACTCAGCTTCCATGGCTTCTAGTGTCCGATTGACTGCTCTAAACCCCTATTTGGGAGGGTAGGAATTATATCCATATGTAATTGTGAAACCATCCACCTTCCTACGTTGTGTCCAATGTTAAATGATCAATCTGATTTTTGATTTACATTTAAACTCTTGTGGTACCACACAGCAGGTGTATTAAAGCAAAGGGCTTCGAGAATCTACATTGAAGTCATTTTGAAAAATAGTTTGAGCTCAAACTGGAAAAATAATTATTTCCAGTTCAAAATGGGAGGGGCATTATTTTTTAAATAAAGCAGGCAATAACCTTAGAAAATAAATATGATGGGCGGGATTCTCCGTTTGCTGACGCCGAAATCGGGAAATGCGATGTGGCAGAGAATAGATTCTGACACCAAAATTACAGCAGGCGGCAATTTAATATCAAATCGTGATTCTCCGTCACCTCGAAAACACCATCAATAGACACCGTTTGCATATCATTAGCAGGCCCGACCCAGTATTCTCCGGGGCCTCCATGATTCTCCGCCTCCGATAGGCCTAGTTCCCGACGGCTTGGTTCACTTGTGCTTCTAAAAATTATGAAAGCGGCGTGGCGGCAGCTGAAGGAGAGAGAGGGGGTACGGAAGGTGTCCAACATCGCCATAGTTTGCTGACAGATGTGCCGCTGGCTGGAGAGTTTCTGCCAGGGCCCGGGGAGTAGTGGGGGGGAGCAGGAGATGGGCTGTGGGGTCAGGTTGGATGGACACAGAGCACCATTGCCACAGCCCACAAGACAGTCATGCAGCTGCGCACACCACTAACAGTCCACTTTGAACCTGGTGCCACAGGTCAAATAGGTGTCCCCTCAGGGCAGTCCCCTGGGTGCCCTCATGCCCCAGATGACCCATCAGCAGTATGGGTACGCTCCAGCACAACCAGTGCCATCATTTTGACTGGGAGGAGTGGGGATTGTAATGTGTCTGTGCGCTGCAGCTTGCCAGCTTAAGTTAAGTTGATCTTTTCTCTCCATCCCAGTTATGACTGTAACATGACATTCTGTAGTCTCTCCTTCCTTCCCCCTGTATGGTATGCATGCAAGAAACAACACTTTTCACTGTATACTAATACATGTGACAATAATAAATCAAATGCCGAGTGCCAATCACGGACCCGGCCAATCCCGCACCATTTTTCATTAGAATCAATTGTGCTCCACATGGTAGCCCTTCAAAGATAGCGGAATTGATCCAGGTGCAGCGCCGGTTTTTCTGTCCTAAAAGTCCATGGATTCTCTGTTGATTTCATCACTTAGGGTTGTACTCTCTGACCCCCGACTTCGAAATCCAGCCCAATGTCTCAGAAACGGAGAATGTCGCTCCATCACTTTAAAACAATGGTCAGATCTGCTTTTAAAAACTTTTGCATTTTGGAAGTATATTTATATTTAAGGGTTTCCAAGATCATACAATTATATCTTAGCTAGGAGATTGTCATTACCACAGTCATTTCAATAACATTATGCCTTCTGCTTTGGCGGCACAGTGGCACATTGGTTAACCCTGCTGCCTCACAGCGCTGAGGACCTGGGTTCAATCCTGGCACCGGGTCACTATCCATGTGCAGTTTGCACATTCTCTCTGTGTCTGCGTGGGTTTCATTCCCACTAACCCAAAGATGAGCAATGTAGGTAGATTGGCCATGCTATATTGCTCTTAATTAGAAAAAATTGAATTGGATAGTCAAAATTTTTTTAAAAACCATTATGCCTTCTGCATTAGCGGAGGTACATCGGCCACATTTATCAGTGGATGTTCAGGTTGCTGATTGAGGGTAACCTGTGGAGATACCTTTCTTCTAGTATTTCTGAATGTAATCTCTCTCTCTGAAAGCATTGTGCTGTGATTTTCTAGACATCAACAGCTTACTCAAATGGCTGCAGATAGTCTTGATTTCAAATATCCGTTATTAGGAATGTCTCCTTCATTCCACCTTGGCCTCCAAGACCCTACTTACTTCCCTAATGAAGGGTGGTCAATTGTTTACTGTTGGATAACTAAGAAGCACCGATTATGTGATGTTAGGAAATCCTCAGGAACGGCATATTGAACAGGAAAACTCACTATAAAATAAGTTGATTTAATGGCAATACTTACCTGGCCACGGCATGGTAACACCCATCAATATCTCACAGAAAACTGATTTCACGAATTTAAGGTGCAAAGTACTGCCTGTTTCTTTGTAATGTGATCATGGGAAGCATTAGGTCCAATGCATGTTCTCATATCCTGGTTCCAATTAATGTCTCTCAAGTCTCAAGATTCTTTCATTGGTTGCAGAGAGAAGACCTCCAAAAGAGTGGAAGGACCTAGAGTTGGCAACCTCAGTGTTCTAGAAGTCCAAGTACAGTGCATACCAGACTTACTCATTGTCAAATGCTAATCTAGGTCAAAACTAAAAAAGCCTTTGGCAAGGAACAATGGTCACCAGGTTGATATTCTATGTGGGTTCTGAAAGAGTCAGAGCCTCCCCTTCATGTGAAAATGTTTCCATTTTGCCACAAACCCCCCCTCACAGCTTGGTCTTGCACATGCACCGGAGAAAGTTCTTCTATGACGCACCTAGGAATTCCAAACCCAGAGGGTTTGCTCTAATTCAAGCTTTTAACACCTGAATTAACACATCGCTCTCATTGAAAAAAGATTAAAGTATCCTTCACAGTTTCCCAGCATGGCCATAAAGTACTGTAGCCAGGCTAAAGTTGATAACTGCCAAGAATCCCAAGTACAGATATTGTCATAGCGATGTGATGTGTTCATGTGTAATACTAATATTTCATTTCATTGGTTGCTCTGATACTTCTTTAAAGCAAGAACGACACATATTTCAGGTGGCTGCCATAGGTCACCTGACACACCTGTAAATGCAAGTTAGTTTCTGAAATTTTCCAATGCATGTTCACAACTAGGACATGCCAAGGCAAAACTCCTATGGAATTTCACATATGTTGATGCTAAGGATTACCTCAAAGATGAATTAGTTCTTACAATTTGCTTTTCCATAAAGCAACCTTTCAGGCAGAAATGGAAAGCCTGCTGGAAAAATGGCTATATAGAAGGTATTGATATGTTCTTCCTAGCTTATCACAGGGAAGAGTGACCCCTTCAGAAGTGGTGGCTGGGGCATTAAAGAAACAAATTATCTTGGCCATAATGTAATAGCCGAGGTCTGTCCGAATGTAAGCTGATCAATTACTGCCTGTGGAATATGAATACACGAAATAGAAGCAGAAGTAGGACGTTCAGACCCTTGAGCATGCTCCGCCATCTAATAAGATCATGGCTAATCCGCTTGTGTTTAAAATTTCACATTCCCATTTACCCTCAAAAAATCTTTGATCCCTATGCCTAACAATAATTCCTCTACCTTTCCCTTACAAGTATTCAGCGACCCCCACCTCCATCGCCTTGTGAACCAGGGAGTTCCAGGATCGCACGACCCTCAGAGAGTAAAACAAAAATCTCCTTTTCTCATCCTGAATTAGATTTTCAAACAGTGCTCCCTAGTTCTGGACTTAGCCACAAGAGGGAACAGCTTTTCCTTGTCCACGTTTTCTACGCCTTCCACGATCTTATATACTTTACAACCTTCCTTAAATAAGGGGACCAAAACTCCACTCAGTATTCGGGATGTGATCACACCAATGCCCCGTATAACTGAAGCATAAGACCCTTACCTTTATGTTCAATTCCTCTAATAATAAAGGATAACTTTTCATTAGCCTTCTTGATTACATGATGGGTGTGGTAGTCACTGTGGTGATCACAAGTTAACCAGATGCAATACAACTGAGCAAACACTAGAGGGGGCACGGGAGAGCCATATAAATAGACGGGGACAGGAAGTGAGGACACACTTCACTGAGGGCAGAACTTGGAGCAACACAGATACACCCACATCAGCTAGGAACACTGAAGGTAACCTTAGGAAACAGCTCTGAAGAGTGAACGAACTTACAATAAAGCATCTTCTCCACATTTGAGACTACGAGCTTTATTAAGACACGAGTAACAACACAGTCACCACTGATGTATACATTAGGTGATTTGTGGTAAGGCCCTGTACTACAGGTACGGGGGTAGCTCCCTGCCTGCTGGCTCCGCCCAGTAGGCGGAATATATATATGTGTGCTCCCTGTACAGCAGCCATTTCGCCAGCTGCTGTAGGAGGCCACATATCTTAGTGTAATAAAGCCTCGATTGTATCCAACTCTCGTCTTTGTACAATTCATCGTGCATTAATTTAATACACTAAAATTTTCAGAAGATGGACCTCCGCATCAAGCCGGATCGCCTGCAGCTGGATCCGCAGTCAGACAACGCCAAAAAGGACTTTCAACATTTGCTAGCCTGTTTCGAAGCATACATCGGGTCTGCGCCAGACCCAATTCCTGAAGCTCAGAAGATTCAGATCCTCTACACGCGGCTGAGCTCCAACGTCTTTCTGCTTATCCAGGACGCGCTGACCTACGCAGAAGCCATGGCGCTACTGAAAGAAAACTACGCCCAGTGGACTAACACGCTCTACGCCAGGCACATCCTCTCCACTCGTCGTCAACTACCCAGTGAGTCAGTGGAAGATTTCTGGCGTGCCCTAATTCCCCTAGTTAGAGACTGTGACTGTCAGGCCATCACGGCCACGGAACACTCAAACTTGCTCATGAAAGACGCTTTTGTCACAGGGATAGGGTCCGATTACATCCGACAGATCCTCTTAGAAGGGGCCACACTCGACCTAGCTGAGACTAAACATCTAGCGCTCTCGCTTATGGTCATTTCACACATCATCCAGGCCTACGCTCCCGACCACGTGGCCCACCCCTCCTGCGCATCATGGATTCTGCAGACGGCTGCCCCATCGTGGACCTCACAGGCGACCCCCCTCAGCCAACCCCATGCCTGTGCCGCGCGGCAGCCAACCAACCCCGAGGGACCCAAATGTTACTTCTGTGGGCAGCCTAAACACGCCCGACAGCGCTGCCCGGCCCGGAGCGTCCTTTATAAGGCCTGTGGCAAAAAGGGACACTTTGCTGCGGTGTGCCAGGCCCGCGCAGTCGCCGCTATTGTTCCGACTTCCCCCACGTGCGATCAGTGGGTGCCGCTATCTTCCCCTCCTAGGACCATGTGCGGCCCGTGGGCGCCGCCATCTTCCCCTCCTCGGACCATGTGGGGCCTGTGGGCACGGGCACTGTCATCTTTTTCAACCCCCACCACATGCGGTCCGCGGGCGTCGCCATCTTGCTCTCCCCAGGATCATCGGGCGCCGCCATCTTGTCTTCCTCATGACACATGCGGCTCATGGGCACTGTCATCTTACCAGGACCTATGCCTCCCCGGGCAACTCATTGCCTGCCACCATCGACGACCAGCCACATCTCGCCTCGGTCACGATTGACCAGTCTCACCCACACAACCTGTCAACTGCTTCCACCAACGTGAAGATCGATGGGCACGAGATCTCCTGTCTGCTGGACTCTGGGAGCACCAAGAGCTTCATTCACCCCGATACGGTAAGGCGCTGCTCCCTCGCGGTACACTCAGCCAACCAGATAATCTCCCTGGCCTCCGGGTCCCACTCCGTGGCGATCCAGTGGTACTGCATAGCTACCCTCACCATCCAGGGTGTGGAGTTCAGCGGCTTCCGCCTCTACGTCCGCCCCAACCTCTGCGCTGCCTTGCTACTCGGCCTGGACTTCCAGTGCAACCTCCAGAGCCTAACACTGAAATTCGGCGGGCCCCTACCATCCCTCACTGTGTGTGTCCTCACGACCCTAAAGGTTGACCCATCTTCCCTTTTTGCAAATTTAACTCCGGATTGCAAACCCATCGCCACCAGGAGAAGATGGTACAGCGCCCAGGACAGGACCTTCATCAGGTCCGAAGTCCAGCGACTGCTTCGGGAAGGCATTATCAAGGCCAGCAACAGCCCCTGGAGAGCCCAAGTGGTAGTGGTGAAAACTGGGGAGAAACACAGGATGGTCATGGACTACAGTCAGACCATCAACAGGTACACGCAGCTCGACTCGTACCCACTGCCTCGCATATCGATATGGTCAATCAGATTGCACAGTACCGGGTCTGCTCAACTGTGGACCTGAAATCCGCCTACCACCAGCTCCCCATCCGTAAGGCGGACCGCCCAAACACTGCCTTCGAAGCAGATGACCGCCTTTACCACTTCCTCAAGGTTCCCTTTGGCGTCACCAATGGGGTGTCGGTTTTCCAGCGGGAAATGGACCGAATGGTTGACTGGTACGGAGTGCGGGCCACCTTCCCGTACCTGGATAACGTCACCATCTGCGGCCACAATCAGCAGGACCATGACGGCAACCTTGCCAAATTTCTCCACACCGCCACTCTCCTCAACCTAACTTATAACAAGGAGAAGTGCGTATTCAGCACGAACCACTTATCCATCCTCAGCTATGTGGTCCAGAACGGAGTTCTGGGGCCCGATCCCGACCGCATGCGCCCCCTCATGGAACTCGCCCTCCCCCCACTGCCCCAAGGCCCTCAAATGATGCCTCGGGTTTTTTTCTTACTACGCCCAGTGGGTCCCAAACTATGCAGCCAAGGCCCGTCCACTCATTCAATCCACTCTGTTTCTCCTGACGGCCGAGGCTCACCAGGCCTTCAACCGTATCAAGGCCGATATCGCCAAGGCCACGATGCATGCAGTCAACGAGACGTTACCGTTTCAAGTCGAGGGTGATGCATCAGAGGTCGCTCTAGCCGCCACACTCAACCAGGCAGGCAGGCCCATGGCATTCTTTTCATGAACACTTCATGCCTCCGAAATTCAGCACTCCTCTGTCAAAAAAGAGGTCCAAGCCATCGTTGAAGCTGTGCGACATTGGAGGCATTACCTGGCCGGCAGGAGATTCACTCTCCTCACTGACCAATGGTCGGTAGCCTTCATGTTTAACAATACACAGCGGGGCAAGATCAAAAACGATAAAATCTTGAGGTGGAGGATCGAGCTCTCCACCTACAACTACGAGATTTTGTATCGTCCCGGTAAGCTCAACGAGCCTGCCGATGCCCTATCCTGAGGTACATGAGCCAGCGCACAGGTGGACCGACTCCAGATTCTGCACGACAATCTTTGTCACCCGGGTGTCACACGTTTGTACCACTTCATCGAGGCCCGCAATCTGCCCTACTCTGTCAAGGAAGTCAGGGCAATCACCAGAGACTGCCAGGTCTGCGCAGACTGCAAACTGCACTTTTACCAGCAAGACCCTGCGCGTATGGTGAAGGTCTCCCGCCACTTTGAACGCCTTAGCGTGGATTTCAAAGGGCCCCTCCCCTCACCGACCGTAACACGTACTTCCTCAGTGTGGTCGATGAGTACTCCAGATTCCCCTTCGCCAGATGTCTGCCACCGTCATCAAAGCCCTCAACACCATCTTTGCTCTGTTTGGCTTCCCCGCCTACATCCACAGCGACAGGGGATCCTCATTCATGAGCGATGAGCTGCGTCAGTTCCTGCTCAACAAGGGTATCGCCTTGAGCAGGGCGACCTGCTATAACCCCCGGGGAAACAGGCAAGTGGAGAAGGAGAATGAGACGGTCTGGAGGGCCGTCCAGCTGGGCCTACGGACAAGAAATCTCCGGCTTCCCACTGGCAGGAAGTCCTTCCCTACGCACTGCACTCCATTTGGTCGCTCCTATGCACTGCGACTAATGACGGGAAGTCCCCTCCGGGGTGTCACTCCCGACTTGGCTTGCAGCTCCAGGACCCATACTCCTTCGTAAGCACGTACGACTCCACAAGGTGGACCCGTTGGTTGAAAGGGTACAGCTACTCCACGCCAACCCACAGTACGCCTACGTAGCGTACCCCAACGGCCGCCAAGGTACTGTCTTCCTCAGGGACCTGGCACCAGCAGGTTCCCCACACACACACCCCTCCGGCCCAGCGCCACCCTCCTCTTCCCCGGCGCACCCAGCCGCAACTCCCGCCCCAGGACAATCCGTCCTTCCCCTGCCCACGCCCGAGGATGATGAAGATTTCGGCATGCTCACGGAGTCACTGAGGACCAGACCAACACCGGAATCGCCGCCACCGCTGCAGCGCTCCCAGCGGCAGATCAAGGCTCCGGACCGACTGAACATGTAACTCGATCCTTCTGTTTAATTCTCTCCCACCCCGCTGGACTCAATGTTTTCCTCCCTGTAATTTAAAAACATGTACTTGTGTATAGTTCTCCTCCACCCCGCTGGACTCAATTTTTTTTCTCTCTGTATTTTAAATCATGTACTTCTATATAGTTCTCCACCACCCCCGCCGCACTCAATTTTAACAGGGGGTGAATGTGGTAGTCACCACTGATGTATATATTAGGTGATTTGGTAAGGCCCTGTACCACAGGTACGGGGGTAGTTCCCTGCCTGCTGGCTCCGCCCAGTAGGTGGAGTATAAATATGTATGCTCCTTGTACAGCAGCCATTTCGCCAGCTGCTGTAGGAGGCCACACATCTTAGTGTAATAAAGCCTCGATTGTATCCAACGCTCGTCTTTGTGCAATTGATCGTACATCAATGGGGGCGATTCTCCGAGCCCTGCACCGGGATGGAGGATCTCCACAACCGCGCCACGACGCCCCGACGCCGGCGTACGATTCTCCAAGGTGCGGAGAATCAGCGCCATTTGCGCCGGTGCATTTGATGCTGCGCCAGCTGTGGGCCGCTGGAATCGGCGGGTCCGCTGATTCTCCGGCCGCGTGGATACGACCGAGACCCGCCGGCGCCGTTCACCCCTGGTCGCTGCCAGTGGGAACTCTGTGCGAAGGGCCAGGGGCAGGGAAAAGCGGTCCTTCACCGGGGGGGGGGGGGGTTCCTTCACCGCGGGGGGCCTCCGATGGGATCTGGCCCATGATCGGGGCCCACCGATCGGCAGGCCAGCCTCTCCCCCCCCGGGCCTACATTGTCCCGTGGACGGCCTCTGAACTCTGACGCCATGTTGAGTCGGGGCCGGCCGCAGAAGACGTCCCCAGCACATGCGCAGGTTGGCGCGGCGCTGGAAGGGAGGCTGGAGCGGCGTGAACTGCTCCAGCGCTGTGCTGGCCCCCTGTGGGGGACAGAATCGGTTGTACTTGGGCCCGGTTCGCGCTGTCGTGAAACGCGATGGCATTCACGACGGTGCGAACACTTGGTCTCCATTTGGAGAATCGCCCCTGCATACTAACCTTTTGTGACTCATGTACTAGAACACCTAGATCTCTCTGCACTTCAGAATTCTGTGCTTGTTTCCATTTTTAAGTAATACTCTGCTTTTTTTTATTCTTCCTGCAAAAGTGAACAGCTTCTCATTTTCCCAGATTTTCCATCTGCAGATTTTTTTGTCCATTTTCTCAACCGATCTATATCTACCTGCAACTTCCTCCTCACGGCATGCTTTCCTCCTTATCTTTGTGTCATCTGCAAATTTTTAGTAAATTTACCTACCATACTTTTGCTTCCCTCAGCTAAGTAATTGATATAAATTGTAAAAAGCTGGGGCCCCAACACAGGTCCAATACCTATCATTATTGTGGAGGAGTTCATGTGGCCAGATTCACTTTTTCAAAATGTAATTAATTACAACGTCCTGTTTTTCTTAAGGCTATCTGAAGAAGAGGTTTGCAAATGGACAAGTAATACCATCTCTCTCCCTGCTGTCTCAAGTCAGAATCTCTGTTACATTTTGGGATACAGTGTAAAAATAGAGAATTTCAATTGGAAGGAATTCTGTCTGCTTATTTCATACTAGGGTCAACAGACACAAGTTAAAAGGATACTTCATAATCAGAAACAGCATATCCAGGGGGAAACCAGGTCCACCATTAAAAAATACAATTCAGCACTGAACAGGAGTCAAGGAATCATTAGCAGTGAACTCTCTTTTGCACCTTATTTAACGAAAGCTATATTGAGTGTAACTTTCCCACCGCATTACGCCCCAGATGAATCACGGGAGGGACCCAAATCGGGCACCGGGTCAGGTGTGAAACCTCGCACGAGTCACTCGATTCACATCACCTGGATCAGATTAGATAATGATAGTTAAATGAGTTATTCAGCTCATTTAAGTATCCAGACATGGTTTTCACCCAGAGCCCAGGAGTCAACGGCCACGCCTACGAGGGCTCAATCAAGCGCCGTTTAGCACTAGTTTCAACAATTGTGGACCAGGCGTGATGGCACATCAGGATTCTTAGAGGCCATTAGATCCCTCCATGTGATTGGGGACAAGGCAGGATAGTACCCTGCCACGTCCACTGCCACCCGGGCACCTTGGCACTGCCAGCCTGGAACCTTGGTGGTACCACCCGTGCACTTGGTAGTACCAACATGGGTGCCCCGTTAGCACTTCCAGAGTGCCGGAGAACTGCCAGGGTTCCAGGTTGTCATTGCCAAGGGTCGGGGCCTGGGGAGCCATGCCCATGAAAGATAGAGAGTGGAGCAGTCTTTCAAAATGGCGTCCTGATCCGTGAGAAGCCAGCCCAGCTGGTGAGCTCACCTCCCCAGTGCAGGAAAACCTCCTGGGCAGGATTCTCCGGCCCACCATCTGCGTTATCATGCCTGGCGTGCCCTCACCGGCGGCGGGACTCTGTTCCCAATACCCGCCAATGGTATTTCCTATGAAACCCGCAGTCATGGGTGCGCTGCCGGCACAATGGAGACTCCCGATGCCTAAGTGTGGCCTGAACGAGAAGAAACCCCCAAGGCCTAACAAAAGGGCTAAGTGCTGTTGAATAGCGGTGTCAATCTGTGCATGCCAGACTCTGGGAAACACCCTTCCAAAAGGCTCCCAAAACCAGACTCGGATATGTTATCGGCAAATCGCACCTATTGTCATTGGTGGTAGTACAGAGGGGGTCGACTAGAATAATCCTGGGCATGGAGGGACTGCCATATGAGGAAAGATTAAACAAGTTGGGCTGCATTCTCCGTTGGTGGGATCCCCGCTTTGCTGGAATGGAGGATCCCGCTCCCACCTAGGACGCGCCTCACCAGATAATGCCTGCAGCAGGACAGAGAATCTCGCCCGTTGTGCGGGATGAGAGGTGATAAAAGACCACAGTTTTCACAACGGCATAAGGACATAGTCCCAAAAACGGAGAATCCGGCCCCTGGTCTTTTCGGACAGGAAAACTGGCATCAAAAGGCCACAGATTCAGCAGGAGGCTCGCAGGCAGCTGTCGTGGGGCTTGCAGTTTTAGCTGCCGATACGCCCCCCCCCCCCCCCCCCCCCCCCCCGCTCTTCCGGGTCAGAGGCTGCGCACGCACATGGCGGTGGCCTCCTGCGGCCGCACCGTGCTCCATGGCGGACTCAGCCCACAGACCTGGACCACCTAAATAGTGCCCCGCATCTGCCGCTCGCCAGACCCGGACTGCCCGCACACATAGCCTCCAGTCCCGAATGAGGCCCCCCCCCCCCCCGTCCTCTGATTGGCCCTCCCCCGACTGTGGCGGCAGACTGAGGCGGTGGACACTTGGCGCAGCGTACTCCCCGGGACATGATGTGGGAGACCTCCTAGCTGGCAGGTCCCTCCAGAGCAGTCCAGACACCTGTAACGCATCTTCAGGATGCTGAAGCAGCGCTTTGTCACACCCCAGGTCGCTGCATGGCTATCATTCTAGCGGGTCTACTCATCAGCCTGTGGTCTCTGGATGGGCGTCATCAGCACGGCCACAGTGGATACCTCCTGTCGCCCAGGAGCCAAACCCTCGGCCGGGTGTGCGCCTCGAAGAGGTCAGGAACCGTCGAGTGTGCCTGGATGAAGGCGTTGTGCGCCCACACCCTGGGTATCAGGCACAGATGTGCATGATGCACAGCTCATGATCACACACCAGTTGCACATTCATCGACGGAACACCTTTCAGTTTGTGAAGACCGGCCTGTCATGGGCCAATGCTCATACAGTGACAAGGGGCATCTCGGCAATGACAGCGAACCCCACTGTCCAGGCATCCTGGTGGGTTTGGTCCACATTTAATTCGATATATTGTGCCAACCGGGCATATATGGCCTCCGTGACGGCGCGGATGCACCTGTGCACCAAGTCCTGTGAGATCCCAGACAGGTCCCCACTCGGCGCATGGTAGGACCCGTGGCTTAAAGGTTCAGGGCAGCCGTCTTTGAAGTGTTGGCTAGTGTAGACTTGAGAGATGAACAGACACTTCCAACACTGATGAAGGTTCAACTCAATTTTATTAACTACTTCTAACTAACTAACACACGATGACTGTGGGTCTAAATGATGCTAACTTAAACTAGAGACCTAAGCCTTGTCCGAACCAGTTGATTCTCTCAGCACGTGGTGTGAGTCTGTGCTGGGCTGGATGAGTTCTTGTTACACTCAGAGGCAGCACCCAGAATGAGCGGGAACCATGGTGCCCTCTGCCTTTATAGTGTGTGTATTCTAACTGGTGATTGGCTGTGGTTTTGTACATGTTGATTGGTCCCTGTGTGTGTCCATCAGTGTGTGTCTGCACCATGATATACTGGCGTATATTATGACATCCCCCCTTTTATAAAAAAAATGTTGATATAGGCATGTGATAATAAATAGTGTGGGTGTGTGGAGAATGTACCTAGCTACGTGTGAGGTGCGAAGACATATGTACAAAGCTATATACAGGGAACAAGACTATTTACAGAGGAAGGTGCCTGGTGCAGATGACTACCATGAACTGGAACAACCAACAAATCTATTTACAAATCACTGGATAACGAATGCAACAATAAAGGATATAGGAAAAAAAAAACATTTCAGAGAGTCCACATGTGTACGGAGTTCATAAGTTCAGTCTCTGAGGTGGACGACGAACTCTGGTTGACCGTCTCAAGGGTGGGGCAATGGCTGGCACCTCAGGAGCCGGGAGGGCTGCAGCACCGTCAGGGGCAGGCAGAGTGACTAGAAATGCCACACAGTCCACGGCGGGATCAGTAGAAGAGCTGGTTAGAGGATCCCGTGACGACCCTGGAACCGGGCGAAGAGCACGTCTGTTGCGGCGCCGAATGGATCCATCCGGTAAGCGGACCAGGAAGGAGTGGGGGGGCCACCTGCCTTAGAATGACAGCAGGCGCAGACCAGCCACCATCCGGGAGGTGGATGCGAACCTTGTCGCGTGGATGGATGTCGGGAAGGTCAGCAGCCCGTGAGTAATAGGAAGTTTTCTGCTGCAGTTTCCGCCTTCCCATTGGATTTGGGGGATAAGGGGACTGGACGTAACATGCTCGAAGTTGTAGTGTCGGGCGAAGCTGGCCCATTCCTGGCTCGCGAAACAGGGGCAATTGTCTGTCATGACCGTCAGCGGAATGCCATGTCGGGCAAATGTCTCCTTACAAACCCTGATCACAGCCGAAGATGTGAGATCGTGCAGCCTGATGACCTCCAGGTAACTGGAGAAGTAGTTGATGATGATGACGTAGTCCCTGCCCAATACATGGAACAAGTCGATGCCCACTTTGGTCCAAAGCGATGTGATGAGCTCATGGGGCATCAGGGTCTCCCATGGTTGGGCGAGCTGAAAACGCTGGCAGGTAGAGCAGTTGAGCACCACATTGGCGATGTCATCATTGATGCCTGGCCATCATTGATGCCCGGGCTTCTCTGGCCCTGCAGTGGCACTTCTCGATTCCTAAATGGCCTTCATGGAGTTGCTCCAACACTAGCTGGCGCATGCTTTGTGGGACGACGATGTAATCCAATTTAAGGAGCACCTCGCCGACAAACGCCAGGTCATCGCGGACGTTATAAAATTGCGGGCATTGGCTCTTGAGCCACCCGTCTGACATTAGACGCATCACCCGCTGCAGAAGTGGATCAGCCGCTGTCTCGGGGTGAATTTGCATTAGGCGTACATCCGTAGCTGGCAAATGGGAGGCTGCAAGCTGAACGTGAGCGTCTATTTGGCAAATGAAGCCGTCATGATCACACGGAGTTGTGATTTGTGATTGACCTTGAGAGGCCATCGGAAACGGCAAGGTCCTTGCCAGAGGTATAGATCAGTTGAAAGTCGTACCTGCGCAGCTTGAGTAGGATAAGCTGGAGGTGAGGCGTCATGTCATTCAAGTCCTTTTTGATAATATTTACAAGGGGGCGGTGGTCGGTTTCAACCGTGAACTGCGGAAGTCCATAGACGTAGTCGTGGAACTTCACGACTCCAGTGAGAAGGCCGAGACACACTTTCTCAATTTGCGCATAACGCTGCTCTCTGGGGGTCATCGCCTGCGACGCATACGCAACGGGGGCCCATGACGAGGCCTCGTCTCGTTGCAGGAGCACGGCACCAATCCCCGACTGACTGGCATCAGTAGAGATTTTGGCCTCTTTGGTCGGGTCGAAAAAGGCCAACACTGGGGCCGTGGAAATCTTGGCCTTCAGCTCCTGCCATTCACGCTCATGAGCAGGGAGCCATCGGAAATCTGTGGTTTTGCGAATCAGGTCTCTGAGGGCCGTGGTGTGTGAGGCAAGATTCGGGTTGAACTTCCCGAGGAAATTCACCATACCCAGGAACCGGAGGACCGCTTTCTTGTCCTCGGGCGTCTTCATAGACGTGATTGCTGCAATCTTGTCCTCGTCCAGGTGCACCCCCTGGTCGGAGATGTAATCCCCCAGAAACTTGATACTCGACTGGCCGAAGGAGCATTTGGCCCTATTGAGGCGGAGGCCGTGTTCGTGCCTTCGAAAACATCATGGTATTGCTGGATGATGGCGTCGAGTTGCGCCCTGAAGTCTGTGTCAGAGAATGCAGACACATCGTTTGAAGAGAGAGAGTGTACTCTCTGCACTACATGGAGCAGCTTGCATGCCTGCGCACCAAGCAAGGAGGCTTTTGATGCAGCAACAATCTCGAACGGGAGAATGACGGTGTGAGCACAATGTGTCATCTCAAGGCGGCAGGAGCCGCTGGCGGCGATGGCATTGCCATTGTAGTCCAGAAATTTGAATGCAGATGGCAGGACAGCAGGCTGTACGCAGAGCTTGCGAAAATGAGACGATGCGATGAGATTGGCAGAAGCGCCAGTGTCCAGGCGGAACCTGACAGTGGACCGGTTGGCCTTAAGGGTGGCACACCACTCATCATCCTGGCTGCCGCTGTGGACGTGGACGGGTTCAGTACCACGCTTGGGGACACGCTGTTCGTGGTAACGACGCCGATTTGGAATGGGACCTGTGGGTCATTGCAGGCACAGTTGGAATCAAGGTCTAGAGTAGGTTCATTGATGGCAGGCTGGATAGCCCTGACATCTCTGTGGGGCTGGGTGATAAACAGCAAGCATGGAAGATCTGCACATTGCAGCGTAGTGGCCTCGTTTGCCACACTGCAGGCAGCGTCGGGATTTTGCGGGACATTGCCGCTTTAAGTGGGCGGAGCCACAGTTGCCGCAAGCCGGAGCGTCAGGACGTTTGTCGCGCCACCGCGCATGCGCGGGGCGATCCAGCGTAGCGTGCACCTGCGCAAAGCGGTCCGTGACGTCAGCGCGCTCACTGCGTGTAAGCGCGGGACTCTGCGAAAAGCGCACAAAATGGCCGCCATCGTTCCCTCAGAGCCTGAAAAGATTTCATCATTTGGACCCGTTCTGCCTCGTAAGGGGCTTGCCGCGCCGTTTCAGCAGCCTGGATGCAGGAGTAGCTCGTGGAGGCATGTTCATGAAGTACACAGGTCTGAATGGCCATGGAGAGAGTGAGCTGCTTTCCTTTTAGTAGCTGCTGGCACAGGGGCTCAGATTGAACACCAAAAACAATCTGGTCATGGAGCATGGAGTCAGAGGTGGACCCGTAGTTGCAGGACTGCGCAAGGACATGGAGGTGGGTAACGAAGGACTGGAAAGGCTCGTCCTTATACCCTGAATTTGCTGTTGAAACATGTATCTCTCGAAGCTCTCGTTGACCTCAACCGCGCAGTGGCTGTCGAACTTCAGAATTATGGTCTTGAACTTCGATTTGTCCTCCCCCTCATCGAAGGTGAGCGATGTGCAGAGCGTGGCCACCGGCTGTGAAGAGGAAGAGAGCAATCTTCCGAACGTCCGAGGCAGCTTCCAGAACCCTGGCTTTGAGGTCCAGCTGGAAGCGCTTTTTGAAATGTTTCCAGTTCGAGCCCAGATTCCCTGCAATGCGGAGAGGCGGCGGTGGGCGAACGGAGTCCATTCTGTAGGATGGCGCGAGACTGGTGGAAGGCAGATCACTGAAAGGTAGGTCTAAGAAGTGCGAGCACCCCTCAACTCCTGGTAACATGAAGTGTTGGCTAGTGTAGACTTGAGAGATGAACAGACACTTCCAACACTGATGAAGGTTCAACTCAATTTTATTAACTACTTCTAACTAACCAACACACGAGGACTGTGGGTCTAAATAATGCTAACTTGAACTAGAAACCTAAGTCCGAACCAGTTGATTCTCTCAGCACGAGTTGTAAGTCTGTGCTGGGCTGGATGAGTTCCTGTTACACTCAGAGGCAGCACCCAGAATGAGCGGGAACCGTGGTGCCCTCTGCCTTTATAGTGTGTGTATTCTAACTGGTGATTGGCTGCGGTTTTGTACATGTTGATTGGTCCCTGTGTGTGTCCATCAGTGTGTGTCTGCACCATGATATACCGGTGTATATTATGACAGTCTTGATGGCCACCGGGAACTGGTGTCTACCCCTATAGCCCCCGCAGTGCCAAGTGTGACATGATCTGGCAGATATGTCCCCCTGCTCAGCCGAACTCTTCGACGGCATGCCCGGTCTGGCAGGTCCTCAAATGACAGGTGCTGCTGATACACATGAAGCCTCATGTGGCAGCTCTTTCTCACTTCCTCCCCCTCGGCCTTTCGGGCGGCCGGCTCCCCATCCTCACCGGTTGCCTCCTGTTACGCTGGGGTAGGCACCGATGCGGCAGGGTCCCTCGAGCAGCTCCAGCACGTACAGTCTCAGTGCATCCCCCTGAGCTGCGGAAGGTAGGATGAAATGAAGGCCACCAGGACGGCACGGTAGCAGTGGTTAGCACTGTTGCTTCACAGCTTCAAGCTCCAAGGTTCGATTCACTGTCTGTGCGGAGTCTGCACGTTCTCCCCGTGTTTGCGTGGGTTTCTTCCGGGTGCTCCGCTTTCCTCCCACAAGTCCCAAACAATGTGCTGTTAGGTAATTTGGACATTCTGAATTCTCCCTCTGTGTACCCGAACAGGCGGCGGAATTTGGCGACTAGGGGCTTTTCACAGTTACTTCATTGCACTGTTATTGTAAGCCTACTTGTGACAATAATAAAGATTATGATTATTATTATTCATGGTTGGATTCTACAATAGAATCAAAGTATATACAGTATATGCAGAAGGAGGCCATTCCGCCCATCAAGTCTGTACCGGCCCTTGGAAAGAGCACTCTTCACCTTATTCCCTTAACCCTTCCTAAAGTTTTAGGAGGAAATTTATCATGGCCAATCCACCTAACCTGCACATCTTTGGACTGTGGGAGGAAACCTGAGCAGCCGGAGGAAACCCACACAGACACGGGGAGAACATACAAACTCCGTACAGACAGTCACCCAAGGCCAGAATTGAACCCGGGTCCTTGGAGCTGTGAGGCAGCAGTGCTAACCACTGTGCTGCCCCAAAGGAAGACACGTAGCTAGCAGGATGTTAGCATGATGCGTACTCTTGTGCCAGCCAAGTCCACGGGGTTACACAGTGGCCCTGGACTGCACTGCAGCCCATGTCCCAGCATTCCCCCTCCCCTTCTCCACCATTCCCACACCCACCCCCGGCCGTTCCCCTTGACACCATGGAGCACTCCAGGCCAGGAGCTCGTCCCTGCTAACAGGGATACCTCTTGCTGGTGCTTTCCATGCCAGCGGTACGCTCTGTGCCATCTGGTGCTCTCCTGCCTGGGTTGCTGTGGTCATTGCCGTGGGGTAGGCCACATGCTGCTCTGCCAGCAGTCGCGGCTGGTTGGAGGGGGTGGGGGTTGTTGGGGGGTGAGGACTGGGATGCTGGGGGGGTGGTGGGGTGGGAGCACCGCTTTGGTTAGTGTCATTCTGCACAATCAGCAGCCATGGTGGGCGGTAGTTGAGATGCGCAGCCAGATGTTTGCCTTGGACATCCCAATCCCGAGGGCCTCTTTCACCCTCTTTCACCCTGTTTCACCCTCTTTCACCTGTTTCACCCATCCTCTGGTAACCCCCCCATCACCTTGCTGCCCCCCCCCCCCCCCAGCTTAAAGAAGGCCCCCCCCCCAGCCTGTCTTAGCAATGGTAGGACAGGCAGCCCACAGTCACGCCACTGCATGTCCTACCTTAACTTTCTCCCTCATCAGACACGGCACCTGTTTCCCGATTTTTTAAATCACTAGTGAAACCTGCCACGGGAATTTCCCTCGGCGGAGGCCAAACTTCGCCAAGGCCCTGGAGAATACCTGGTCAGGCCCACTAATAATATGCAAACGGTGTTTACTGTACGTGCGGAGTAGAACACACTGTTGAAGTATCAGAGCATGGCATTTTGGTGTGCGCCCACTGCCCGCCACGATTTTGGCATCCCTACCGATTCTCTCCCCAATCGCGTTTCCCAGTTCCGGAGTCGGCGATGGAGAATCCTGCCCAAGATTCTGAGGGGGTTAGACAGGGTGAATGTTGAGAGGATGTTTCCACTCAAGGGGAGAGTGCAGGATCAGAGGGCATAGTCACAGAATAAGAAGGCACTCATTTAAGATGGATTTGAGGAAGAATTTCTTCTCTCAAAGTGTGGTGAATCTTTGGAATTCTTTACCCCACGCAGCTGTGGAGGCCAAGTCCTTGAACATTTTCATGGTTGAGATCGATAGGACTTTAATCAGTCGGAGAATTAAGGGTTATGGAGAGAAGACAGGAAAGTGGATTTAGTGAGTGTCAAAGAAGCCATGATCTTATGAAATGTCAGAGAAGGCTCGAAGGGCTGAATAGCCTTACCTTGTTCCTGTTTCTTACGGTCTTATGGGGCTGGATTCTCCGTTTCAGGGATTATGTCCCCATGCCATCGTGAAAACTA
The DNA here is from genome assembly GCF_902713615.1 of Scyliorhinus canicula. Classification (NCBI taxonomy): domain Eukaryota; kingdom Metazoa; phylum Chordata; class Chondrichthyes; order Carcharhiniformes; family Scyliorhinidae; genus Scyliorhinus; species Scyliorhinus canicula. The sequence continues at coordinate 37,265,305 of NC_052156.1, read as the reverse complement.
TGGTCTTTTACGCCAGAAAAACTGGCCTCAAAAGGCCATAGATTCACAGCCATGCAGCGGGCTAGCAGGCAGCTGTTATGCAGCTCATAGCTCCAGCTGCCTATACGGCCCCACGCACGTCCGGGTCAGAGGCCGCGCAGTGGCTCCATGGCGGACTCAGACCGCGGACCTGGACCACGGAAATAGTACCCCTGGTAGGCCGCGCACCCAACCTGGACTGCCTGCACAATAAAAGCCCAGTCCTTCATGAGGCGCCCCCTGCCCTCAATTGGCCCGCCCTCGGCTGTGGCAGCCGCAGATTGGGTCCGCAGCCGCCTTGTGAGTATCCCAAACGGCAGGATCACATTAGAAATACGGCGTTGAAAATTTAGCTGGTCAGAGGCAGAGAATAGCGGGGCGGACCTCTAGCAATGGCCAGTAGTGGGTAATCGGTGGGCCGTACTCCCCGAATACACCGCTTTTTGTGAGGCGGAGAATCGCCGGGGGGCAGCGTGAATCCCCCGCGGCCAGCTGCTGAATGCTCCGGCGCCGGGCATTTGGCGGGGGCGGGAATTGTGCCGCAACGGTCGGCGGCCACTGGCAGCGTGCCCCCCCCCCCCCCCCCCCCCACGAATCTCTGGCCCGCGATAGGTAGGGGCATTCTGAAATTAGGTTATGAATTTATCTGCCAAATTGACCTGCTGTTTTTAAACTCATTTTGTGTTTAAACCCAAGAAACCCTGTTGTATTGAGTGTATTGCAATAAATCAGTCAACAGTTAAGTTTATACACGGAATTGAAGCATTCATCCTTAAAATTTCCAAAACCTCTAGAACATAGAACAGTACAGCCCCTTCGGCCGAGCAATGATCACCCTACTTAAACCCACGTAACCCGTATACCCGTAACCCAACAATCCCCCCATTAACCTTACACTACGGGCAATTTAGCATAGCCAATCCACCTAACCCGCACATCTTTGGACTGTGGGAGGAAACCGGAGCACCCGGAGGAAACCCACGCACACACGGGGAGGACGTGCAGACTCCACACAGACAGTGACCCAGCCGGGAATCGAACCTGGGACCCTGGAGCTGTGAAGCATTGATGCTAACCACCATGCTACCGTGAGGCCCCTCTGTTGGCGTGATTGGAGGTGTAGGAAAGGATGGGCAAATCTTGAATGTCATCCTAATCCTGCTGAACAATATGAAGCAGCATTTAAAACTGATGTTATCTTCTAATCAGTACTTACAGTACACATGGATATATATGTTATTTACTAGTCATCATTTGATCCACTGATAATTTCAACTACTGATAAAATAATTCTTTGTAAAAGGATTCCACTGTCCCTGGATTTGCATATTTTCTTCCAGGGAATACAAGGATGAATGCTTCAATTCCGTGCGTAAACTTAACTGTTGACTGATTTTTTGCAAAAAAAACTCAATCCAACAGATTTCTTGGGTTTAAACACAAAATGAGTTTAAAAACAGCAGGTCAATTTGGCAGATAAATTCATAACCTCATTTCAGAATGCCCCTACCTATGTGCATTGTCAAAAGATCATACAAAATAGCAAGAATATGCCATTCAGCATTTTGAACCTCCTCTGCCATTCAATAAGATTACAGCTAATCTGATTGTGGGTTTAACTCCACTCCCATGCCTGCCTCTTGTAACGCTTAACTCTCTTGTCGATTAAAAACCTGTCTGTCTAATTCAGCTTTGAAAATATTCAATGACTCAACCTTCAGCTCTCAGGGGGTGAATTCTTAAGATTAATGACCCTCTGAGAGAAAACACTCTTCCTTATCCCAGCCTTAAACAGGAGACCCCTGAGAGGCGCGATTCTCCGCAAATGCGGAGAGTCGTAAAGGCTGCCGTGAAACTGGCTGTGTTTCACGGCAGCCTCCACGCCCCCTCCCGGGACCCGATTCTCCCCCCCGGGCAGGGCTAGCAGCGCGGCCCCGTGAAGCACGGCATCGCGGGCTTAGCGACCGTCGCCAAGCCCGCGCGCCAAGCGTCACGGCGGCTGACGCGCACGATGACGTCAGCCGCGCATGTGCGGATTGGACTGCTCCAACCCGCGTGTGCGCGGATGACGTCATCACGCAGATGCGTCAAACCCGCGCATGCACGGGCCGTCATGCCCCTCAGCCGCCCCGCGGACTGATCCTGCGGGGCGGCGGAGGAACAAAGAGTGCTCGGGTATCGGACCCGCTGCCCACAATCGGTGCCCACTGATCGCAGGTCCATGCCACCCTTGGCATGGCCGTGGTGCGGCCGTGCCAATCGGTGCCATGGTTGTCCGGGACGGCACTTTGCGGCCGTTTTCACGAACGGTGAGAGCAGGTGTGTTTGCGTTCGTGAAAACGGCCGTAAAGGCCTGGGAACTCGGCCCATCTGCCTGCGGAGAATCGTTGTTCGCCGTAAAAAACGGCGAGCAGCAATTCGTGTCGTGGGGCGGCCGTGGGGGGGGGGGGGGGGGGGGGGGGGAGAGAATAGCAGGAGGTCGGGAAAAATGTTGGGAAGGCCCTCCCGCTATTCTCCGACCCGCCGTGGGCAGCGGAGAATTGCGCCCATTTTAAAATTTGACCCCGAATTCAGGATTCCTAAACAAAGGGAAACATTCCCTCAGCATCTACCTAATAATAATAATAATAACAATCTTTATTGTCACAGGTAGGCTTACATTAACACTGCACTGAAGTTACTGTGAAAAGCCCCTAGTCACCACATTCCGCCGCCTGTTTGGGTACACAGAGGGAGAATTCAGAATGTCCAATTACCTAACAGCACGTCGTTCGGGACTTGTGGGAGGAAAGCGGAGCACCCGGAGGAAACCCACGCAGACATGGGAAGAACGTGTAGACTCCGCACAGACAGTGACCCAAGCCGGAAATCAAGCCTGGGACCCTGCCGCTGTGAAGCAACAGTGCTAACCAATGTGCTATCTTGGCACCCGCCCGTAACCACTTCCGAATCCTATATATTTTAGTAAGGCTATCTCTCATCCCTCTAAACTCTAATGATTGAAGGCTCGATCTGCTCAACATTTCCTCAGAAAACAACCCCTTTCTCCCCGGAATCAGCCCAGTGAACTTACTGAACTGCTTCACATGTGCCTTCAACATTCCATCTGCCTTTCCAATTATTTGCTGTACCTATATGCTAGCTTTTTAGACTCATGTGCAAGGACACCCAGGTCCCTCTGTACTCTACAATTCTGCAGTCTCTATTTAAATAATATTTGGTTTTTCCATTCTTCCTGTCAAATTGGGCAACCTCACATTATCCCACATGATGCCTAACCTGCCAAACGTTTGCCCACTCACTTAATCGATGTATATCCCTCGAGCAGACACTTTGTGTCCTCTTCACAGCTTGCTTTCCTACTTATATTTTTACCATCAGAAAATTTGACTACAAAACACTCAGCCCCATCATCCAAGTTATTAATATATGTCATAAATAGTTGCGGCCCCAGCACTGAAACATGTGGCACTCCCTAGATACAGTTTGCCAACCTGAAAATGACCCAGTTATCTTGACTCTCTGCTTCCTGCTAGTTAGCTAATCCTCTATTCATACTAATATATTACCCCCGATCCTAACAGCTCTTATATGGGGCGAAATTCACCGAAGACCAACGTGACGCCCATTACCGGCGGGCAAAAGTGGCGCTGGTGACTCCGGCGTCGGGGCCTGCTTATAAACCCTAAATCTCCCGTCCCGAAAGGGCCAGCAGCGGAGTGACGCTGTACTCCGAGGCGGGCGGCGGGATTTGAACAACGCCGTTTTATGGCGGGTGGGATAATTCTTAACATGGCGGGAGCGGGAATAACGCCGCCGCCGGCCGATTCTCCGATCCTGCGTGGGGTTGGAGAATTTCGCCCCTTATGTCATAACCTTTTACGCTGCACCTTACTGAATGCCTTCTCAAATTCCAACATTACACTTCCTGGTTCCCCTTTCCTCACTTTGCTTGTTGCATCCTCAACGAACTCTATAAATTTGTTTAACATAATTTCCCTTTCAAAACCATGTCGACTCTGCCTGATTGTACTATGGTTTCCGCAATGTCCTGCTCCTTATTCCTGAATAATGGATTCCAGCACTTTACAAATTACTAATGGCTAACTTGCCGATTGGTTTTCTGCTTTCTGTCTCCCTCCTTTAATGAATAGTGGTGTTCCAATATGCTGGGACATTTACAGAATTTTGGAAAATTATTGATGCACCATCAATTGGATACAAGGCGAAGATGTGATCCAACAAAAGGCTTTAATGCACAAGATGTGTGCCCGGCAGCAGACGTACAGAAGAATGGCCGACTGCCAGGGAACACGGGTTCTTATATCCCGCCCTGTAGGCGGAGCTACTTACCTCTCAGCCAATCGGCTGAGAGGCATGTGACTTACCCGGGCCAATGGGCAGCGAGTCCTCTGCACCAATGGCAACTCACCTCTGACCCCTAGTCATACTACCACAATTATAACTAATGCATCCATCATCTCTGCAGCCACTTTCTTTAAGGCTCAAGGATGTAGGCCATCAGGTCCAGGTCCAGGCAACATTTCAATCTTTAGCCCCATGAATTTTCCTAATGCTTTGTTTCTTGTGGTAGTGATTATTTTAAGTTCCTCACTTCTGTAGTGATCTGTACATCTGTACATACATCTGCACACACACCAGGCACTACAGCACAGATGTAACAGCCACATCATCACTAGAGGGCAGCATCAGAGACGGGTATAAAGGGTCCAGCCCAAGGGCGGATCCGCCTCTTTCAGAAGCACAGGGCTAGTGAGCAGCAGCAGACAGAGACAGCTCAGCACAGGCAGTTTACCTTAGCTTCACTGGTTATACCTCTTGACTGTATTATATCTAGTTAAGCTCTGGAAATAGAACAAACCCACTGAATAAAATATTTGTGTTAACTGGAAGTCTACAATCTCTATTCAGACTTAGAGAATAACATAACTTCCTTTTGCCTCTTGATTTGTTTTACTGTTGTCCTTTTTTTGTGCCTCCTACTGTGAGGACAGATACAAAATACTTACTGAAAGTCCCTGCCATTTCTTTGTTTCCAATTAATTTGCCAATCTCATCCTCAAGGAAAAGATTCTTACCTCAGCTACTCTTTTAATTTTAATACAACTTGAAGTAACTTTTACTGCCTTGTTAAAAAAATACTTACGGGGCAGCATGGTGGCGCAGAGGGTTAGCCCTGCTGCCTCAAGACGGCGAGGTCCCAGGTTCAATCCCAGCTCTGGGTCACTGTCCGTGTGGAGTTTGCACATTCTCCCCGTGTCTGCGTGGGTTTCGCCCCCACAACCAAAAGGTGTGCAGGTTAGGTGGATTGGCCACCCTAAATTGCCCCTTAATTGGAAAAAATGAATTGGGTACTCTAAATTTTTTTTAAAAATACTAGTTTATTCTCAATTTCGCCCTCTTTTGTATTAGTCGACTTGTGCTGGTTTCTAAAATCTTCTGGCCTACCACCAATATTTGCAGCCTTGTACACCTTTTCTTTCGATTTGATACTATCTTTAATTTCTTTAATTAGCCACAGATGATACACCCTCTTCATAGATTTGTTGTAGGGAGAAGATTATGATACAAAATAATCTGAGTAGTCTCCGGTACAGAACGTTAGTTTATTTTCCAATGCGTTGGGAGAGCACTTCCTCAGAGAATGTCTCTGAAGCAAGACCCTGCCCAACTGAGAAATCATCGGACATTTATACATTGAGAAGCACATAGGCAGTACATTGCTTAAATTCCAGCATCGTCTGATTTAGGTTTACATTAAACAAATACCTCTGTTTGTAGACTTTCACACTGCAGGGTGTCTGCTAACCCAGGAATTATCTGTCTCCCCTAGCGACCAGAGGCTACTCCTAATTTCTTCCCTGGTGCCTGTTGCTACCAGGTTTGGCCTTGTACTGCTGGATTTGTCAGCCAAGTCAGATCTTTTAGGAGTACAGAGGTCACCAAGCTGTCAAGCTACTGATATGGGCCCTGGAGACATCCGAAGTTCACTGATACTAGCTGAAACCACGTGAGAATGAAGCTAGCGGTACCTTTGCCACGTCAGCATGTTAGCCTGACCGTAGGTGCGATTCTCCCGAAAAATGACTAAGGGCGCGATTCAACCAATATGTTTCTAAGTGTGGTAGTGAGCGAGAATTGCCGCAAGCTTCCCGACGTTTGGCCCGGCGAGGCCATCATGACGATAAAACATTAATTGGTCCACTTATTGAGGCCCCACAGGATTCACGTCACAAATCATGGTTCGCCGGCTGATTTGCCGGGACCGCGCTCGCCAGCCCCACGCTAACAAGTGACAGCAGCACTTAAACCGATCCGGCTCAGCCAACCCCACCCATTTCCCAGCCATGCCTCCACGGAGACCAGCTCCACGCTTTGGTGACGCCGACCTGGGATGATTGCGAGACGCGGCAAAGGCCAAACTGGATATCCTGTTCTCTCAAATATCCAGGACGGTCAGCCACAGGACAGCCACCGCCGCCTGGGAGGAAGTGCCATGGGCATCAGCTCAGGGAGCGTGACCAGGAGGACCGGCACCCAGTGCCGCAAGAAGGTCAATGACCTCCACCGCGCAACACGGACGAGTTTGCACCGGACACCCGACGCCCCCCCCCATACTCCTGACCAATCCTCCCATACTCCCCATATCCCCAAGCGTCCTCCCCCAATGAACGGTGCATGCAGCTAACGATGCCACCTCTGTGCCCGGCAGGAGAAGTTGGCACACATCTGGTGGGAGATGGCCCAGAAAGGTGGCGGGGTGCCGGACATCAGAGGTCTCACTCCCGATGAAGAATGGGCCCTGGAGGACACGGGGGTGGCCGAGGACTGAGCGGTGAGCACCGTGGATATTAGCGTATGGCGCAGAGCTGAGGATCCACCGGCCCCCACCCAGATGACCTGTCACACGTGATGCCGTTAATGCCATACACACTGAGCTATCCCTCCCACTGAACACATGTCCATACTTCCACAGAACCTGCAGCAGAAGGCACTGGCCCATCCAGGGAGGCTCACCCCCCCCCCCCCCCCTCACCCCCCCCCCCTGCTTCCCATGACAACACCTCGGAGGGAAGCTCCGATGATGCCATCGTAATAATCAAGGCACAACTGTCATCCTAACCCTCCATCGATGCAGACACACATACCTCGGTGCGCAATGGTAATGGACAGGCCTCTGAAGCACATTATGGTGAGCACCACACACCTGTTAACGATCATCAGGTGGAGGCAGATGCTGAGCCTCTGAACCAGGTTTGCCCGGAGCTGATGCAGATGCTAGGGAGCAGCACTGAGATTCAGAGGGGGATGTCAGCGACACTCCAACAAATCCATAGCTTTTTGGAGCAGTCCCGGAGGCTACGTGCGCAGAAGATAGCGGCAGCAATGTGTGGCACCAAGGTCAACACTGCTAGGGTGGACACCGCAATGGAGAGCCTGGTGCACAATGCCAGCAGCATGAGTGGAGGTGTCCAAGGCATGGTTCAGTCAGTGATAGCCATGGCTGAGTGCGTCAACAGCGTGTCCAAGTCACCGGGTGACGTCACTCAGTACCAGGTGGACCTTGATGAGGCATTGTGGAGCATGTCCCAATCTCAGATGGGCATAACTGAGGCACTGCAGAGCATGTCCCGGCCATTGGGGGATTGATCCCACTCACTGAGGGGCATATTCAAGGGTATTGACACCATGCTGCGGACACTGGGGAGCCACCAAGCTACTGGGTAGCCGCCAGCTCCCTCGAGTCCGGCGCTGTCAGAGTTGGGGGAGGGCCGGTTGGCGGGCAGGAGGGGCTTCATTCAAGGCTGGGGGCAAAGTGTGCAGGTGGTCCGGAATAGGCGAGCGGCTGATGTGGGACACTATTTTGGCTGAGTCTGCCATGGAGAACAGCGCGGCCGCTACAGGCCGCTACCGTGTGCATGTGCGGCCTCTGACCCGGAAGTGCTGGGGGCCTTATCGGCAGCTGCAGCTGCGAGCTCTACGACAGCTGCTGCTAGCCCCCAGCAAATCGGGGAATCTGTGGCCTTTTGACGCCAGTTTTCCTGGCGTAAAAGACCATAGTTTTCCTGACAGCGTGGGGACATAGTCCCAAAAAAGGAGAACCCAGGCCGGAATGTAATGATATTCATGAGTAATTCTGTATGTTAATATGTTAGACCTCCAACCAGTAGGTGGCAGTAGAGTTACACCGTGTGACACTGTAGCCTCGAGGAGTCTGAGTGAGAAGTCGTCATGGATAGTTGTATTAGCTCTCGTATTCTAGTTGTTAAGAGTTTACAGTTCACAAGTAGTATTAGTATGGTTTTCTCCCCACGTTATTGTAATATAATAAATCTTAACTAGCCCAGAACTGGACATTCTTTGGTGCACCGACTCAATCATAGCAATGCAAGGGAACTGATGGCAGTTAATGAGGTGTGAAATGGAATATGAACATTCAAGTACAAAGGTAGAAAATAAAGCAGAGTTCAACATGGAAACAACAGAGCCTACTGGAATTGAAGGGGGGGGGAGGGTGAAATGGATTTCCATGAGACAAGTTACAGCAGGGATCTGACCTGTGAGAGTTTGGTGGGACAGACAGACTGCAGCTGTCATTGGCCCTGTTATGGTTCTCCACAATATTTAAAGATGTCTTGAATGCCTTACATATGCAAACCCCCTTCCCACCCCCCACACGGCAAAGGGAGACCCTCGACCTGGCCCCCTCCAGCCCCGCCAAACAATCCTAGCTCCTTTGAAGCCCCCCTCCCAACAGCACTGGGCCATCAGCTACTGTGCTCTTGAGCTGCATACTGGTAAATGGAGAGGGTTACTCACCTCCTTGCTCTCCCTCGGTGCCCATGGCACCTGGTCCCCACTTTTGTAGAGGACTACTAAATGACGGCCCACTAAGGGGGGGGAGGTTGCTGTTTTCTCTGGGCAACTGCGGCTTTAATCTCACTGATGAGATTTAAATTAATGCAAGTGAGGCGTGATCAGTTTCTTGCCCTTTCTGGGTGAGATCCTGATCATGGCAGCTGGAGCGGGCTGGGAGAATGTCAAACTGTTTGGTGCTGGGCGTGATTCCCATTTTAGCGCTCTCCAGCTATTCTCCCGATATAGCAGGATCGGTGCAGGGCGCAACGCGGCCAGAGACCGCGCCTGGTGTCTTTTACCCAGCATGCGAATAGAACTTAAATTTAATACAACCATATCGTCATCAAATCCCCTTAAAATCCTTTTGGTGAATTGCCTATATCCCCCACTCCCATTATAAGATCCCTTAATAAACCATCCTCCTTATTTTCTAATAGTATCAGAATCTTTCAGAGAATCAGCTGGATTATTATAATATATTTAAATTATCATTCCAAGTTTCTGAATTGTTTCAAAAGCAGTTCCTTCAGTCGCAATAATCTGCTCTCTGAAATTCTGGGGTAGAAATTAATCGAAGATAGTGGTGTGAGACACTTGGGGCACGATCCAACAGACACGCTGCGCCCAAAAAGCAGCTCACTGCAGCGCAGCATGGCCGATAAAAGCTGCTCCCGGGATCTACCCGGCTCGCAACACCTCGCAAGATCTTTTAAAAAATAAATTTAGTACACCCAATTCTTTTTTTCCAATTAAGGGGCAATTTTAGCGTGGGCAATTCACCTACCCTGCACATCTTTGGGATGTGGGGGCGAAACCCACGCAAACACAGGGAGAATGTGCAAACTCCACACGGACAGTGACCCAGAGCTGGGATTGAACCTGGGACCTCAGCGCCGTGAGGCATCAGGGCTAACCCACTGCGCCACCGTGCTGCCCCACACCTCGCAAGATCTAACGCAATTGTGCAAGATGTTGCAATGGAAATCTCACTCATTGTGGGCAAATCTGCATATTAGAGCAAGACAGCTAGTCTCACTGTAATATGGAGTTTCTCGAGGTACCTGAAGTGTTGGAATCTATCCCCTTTACCTCAGAGACCTCAGACGGGTGCTGTTCAGTACTGGTCTCCACAAACTCGTGAGAATCTCCCAAGGTATCGGAGGCCCCAGATGCATACCCTTTGAGCAGGGTGGTACCTTGGCATTGCTGGTGCTACCTGGACACCCTGACACCGGTTTCTAAAGCCTCCTAAAAAAAAATCTTCATTCGCTCTTCCTTTTTTCCAATCACCTTGCCAAACAGCTGGGATACTTTTGTTGCATCAACCAACTCAGAAAATTTAAATTCTTGTCACAGAATAAATTTTTTTGAAGATATTCAATTTCTTTCCAATGTCAAGAGCATCTGCATTGAGGTGAGGCCATGATCATCCGAAACCAACTCTGCTGGGCCAGCCATGTGCTTAGGATGTCAAAGTCGATTTCCAAACCAAATCTTCTTTTCGAGAGAACGACAAAGGAAGTGTTACAAAGAAACCCTGAAGGCCAATCTAAAGAAATACAACATTGACGTTTTTATAAGCCATGGTGGCTGGGGTTTGTATTTGGCTGAGGGGGGGAATGATGGTTATTTCGTTGTGGGTTCTGTTGGATGTTATTGTTGAAAAGTGTTAAAATTATAAATACCTCAATAAAATATTTTCTAAAAAGCAAGAAATACAACATAGACGTCCATGTCTGGGAGACCCTTACTCAGAAGAGACCTACTTGGAGGAACTTCCTGATTGAAGGGACACAACTCTTTGAGGATGGCAAATGGCAAGAGGAGGCTTGGAAAAGGAGCCCGAGAAAGGAATACCAGTGATCGAGAGTCCAAGGACCGATCCTGCCTCCCAGAAACATCTGCCAAGTGTGCCGTCAAAGATCAAAAATCAGCAATCATCAGCTACGCAAGAACTCACAGAACCCATGACCAGTAACATGGAGTTTCTTAGATGGACAATCATACTCGTTAGGGAGTGATCGCTGCAGAAGACTATTATAACATGACAGGAACATATATGATTAAGATTTAGTGCATGTTGAAGTTGATTTGACAGTGGTTGTTTGTTTAAACCTGCATGCACATTTCAAAAAGTTGACAGCCAGTTTTCAAAAGGAAAATGCTGCAGATACTGGAAATCTGAAATTAAAAACAGAAAATACTAGAAATGTTCAGCGAGATAGGCAGCATCGGTAACAAGAAACAATAGCCCAAATTTTCTTAGTGCCAATGTTGCCCGCGTGTTGCTGCCCACAAAGCTTCCTGAAAGACCTGACCCTTTAGCAATATCATCAAAGGGTCAGCGCAAACATTACTGGAGAAGATCATCATGTGCAAGGAGAAAGGATAAAGACAGGACAGGTCCCCTTTACACAACTGGAACTGCTCTGTTCAAGTAAAGATGCATGTCCTTTAGTAAATTAGTCGATTGATGAATGGATGAGGGGGGGGGTGAAATGGGTGAATGGGTAGTCAGGTGGGAGGTAGTTTGTCGGGGGAATATTTGGGCGTCAGTGGTTGCGGGAGTAGTCGGGTGATTGGGGGGTGTAGTCAGGTGATCTGGGTAAATGGTTGGATGGGGAGGTCGAGTGGTTGAACGAGAGTTAATTATGTCGGGGAATAGTCGGTTCTGGTTGGGGTGAGTTCATTGCGGGGGTGGAATCTGATTGTAGTTTTAAGTTGAGATACTGAGTTACACTGAATTAGACCAAATAGTATTAACCACTGTAACATTTCCTGGGTAATAATCCAGCCAGGTCCCCTGTGTCAGGCCCAAGGTTCTGACACTGCTGGAAGACTGCAGGCAGTGCAAATTAGCCCATCGTAAGTTTAAATATCCTCGGCAATTTCAGCACGCCTGCATGACAGGACTTCCACGGGATCCTGACATGCATTGCCCAACTTATGTCTGATCTCTGACCATCCAGATGTCAGAAGATTTGGGCCAACATTTCAGGTCAGTGACCTTTCATCAGAACTGAGACAGTTTTTGTTTTGCTGTGATAATCTTGTCGATATTTTCTGACCTTTACAAGACTTGTCCGATCAACGATAAATTTGCAAAATGGCCAGATTACATTTCCGTTTAAAGGATGTTTTTGAGTAGCACTTACTAAACTGTATTTTTTTTAAACTGCAATCACCCTCAAAGATCTTCCTTTTTTAAAATAAATTTATTTTTTCTAATTAAGGGGCAATTTAGCGTGGCCAATCCACCTAGCCTGCACATCTTTGGGTTGTGGGGGGGGGCGAAACCCATGCAAACACAGGGAGAATGTGTAAACTTCACACGGACAGTGACCCAGAGCCGGGATCGAACCTAGGACCTTGGCGCCATGAGGCCGCAGCGCTAACCCATTGCGCTACTGTGCTGCCCTGCCCTCAAAGATCTTCCTGCCCTCAAGGTAGGAATTTATACATTTGAGAAGTTATTCAGAAATTATGCTCTTGAAACCAGTATGGACAATCACCTATATTTTAGAATTGTTCAGTGATAAATTGGCAGAATTTGTACAAGACTAGTTGACGGGCAGGGGATGATAATCTGGTGCTTTGTACAGAAAAATGATTGATGATCATTCTGAATAGTCAAAGACTGCAAAGTTCTCTGAGTACGTCATCCGTTTGTTTCAGAAAAAGCTATATGATCCCTCAGAAGGTTTTGGCCCCAAGCATTTCATGTTCGTACTTACCCATTCCTGCCTACAAGGAGAACAAAACTGAGGTCTGTATTTTTTTCTGCGAGTTTCTAGAACTTCTGTTCGATGAACCTGACTTTTAAAAATGGTAGCCCGGTTGTCAGATGTTTGGTCCACCTGGGGGCAGGAAGGGAGGGGGAGGGTTACATTAGAAGTTGGACCAGCAGATCGCTCCTTGGCCTTTTGGTGAAGATCGATCGTGAGGTCAGGTGTATTGTCTGGATCAGGTATGTCTCTCTTGTGGGGGCCATGATTTGGATTCGATTTGACTTTGATTTGTTTTTTGGAGATGGCAAGGATATGGGTTAGGGGTTTGCCCCTGTCCACTCTGCACTTTGGCTTTGTAACTCTGATAAAGGTATAAAAAAAATGTTGGAGCAGTTATATGCCTGGAAGTAGTGAGGGGTAGGCTGGGTGTGGAAGGCCTGCTTGGGGCTCCAACACTGTCCAAAAAAAAAACATCCCTTCCCTCACCCCTGCACTCCTCATGCCCCCTCCATGCCAACCTATGCCACCTCATGCCTTATACCTACTACCCATCACCCTTCATACCTTTTATGTCACCTTCAAGCCCCATGGCCCTTCATTATCCCTGTTTCAACTTAATACCAACTCAGACAAACCCATGCTCACTGTCCACCACTTTTTACCATTACACCTACCATGCTAACTCACCCAGTATCCATCATGGGAAGAGCTCAGGACTCTTCCAGAGATTAGATAGAGTCCCATAAAATAAAGTTGTAAGTGTCTTTTGCAGATTTCACTAAATTGAAAAAAGAAATACTCTCATAAAAATCCATTTACTACATTTACATTCCTTCAATTACATAAAGCATGTAACAACAAATATTTCCTTCAAGTGCACAATCCCTTATAACATCAAGCATTAGAATTCACACACCCACGTCAATGAATCTATAATCATTTGTAACTGTCAGACTGTGAAATGATGTGTACCTTAGAGTGATAATGGATGATTGTGAAATCAGCAAGCAATAATCTTTATTTTAACACTCCAGCCACGTTGTTTCAAAGACTGGACCTTTAATGCCTTGACTTGGCACCTCCCTTTGACAGGATGCTTTGACACTTTTGGCAGGTCCACTTGACAGTTGGTTTTGATAGATGTGACGACAGTTCCAATGAGCTTGACAATTCATGTGTTTATACCTGTTTTATGCACATTCATGCCAACTTTTAAAAAGTAGTACTTTTGCAAAGTTCAGGGCTGCTCTTATCAGGTCTTCCCTGCACAATTCCATAGAATTCATAGCATCTCTACAGTGCAGAAGGAGGCCATTTGGCCCATGGAGTCTGCACTGATTCTCCGAAAGAACACACAACCTAGGCCCACTCCCCCGCCCTATCCCCGTAACCACATGCATTGATCAAGGCCAATTCATCTAACATGCACTGTGGGAGGAAACCGGAGTTCCCAGAGGAAACCCATGCAGATACATGCACACTCTACATAGTCACCCTAGACCGGAAGTGAACCCGGGCCCCTGGCACTGTGAGGTAGCAGTGCTAACCACCGTGCCACCGTGCTGCTTCGAATTTCACACTCCTAGGTTACCAAAATCCTCCTTGTATGGAGGCAGCGGATGATTTAAGAGGTCATCTACCTCAGGAAACCATTCCATCGCGAAACACAAATCGTCGGCATTTCAACTGTGCCACACGCCAAACTGGGAAGCGTCATGTTCAGAGGCAGGAATTGACATTTATGGGCTCGTCCACCATTTATGTTCTCCATCATGGTGAAAATCCAGACCGGAGTGTAATGGTGCAGTTTATAAACAGCTAAAAATTATACAAAGTTATTTCATGCATTAAGTGCTTGGTGTCATCCAAATGTGCATAAAATAATCACAAAGAGAGCTATACAAGTGTTTTGATTTTTTAAAAATGTAATAACATCGGAGTAAACATTTGTAATTAAATGACTCAGTCATTTATGCTAATAGATGCCTCCTTTTATTTTTTTAAATTTAGTATAGATGGAAATGGGATTTCCACCGAGAGTCTAGAATGATGGTGTGAGTATCAGCAGTCCAGGTATATTTTCATCCATGGAAAAATTCATGGTTGATCTCTGTCTTAGCCTTTGGAAGTCATGATGTAGAGATGCCGGCGTTGGACTGGGCTGGGCACAGTAAGAAGTCTTACAGCTCCAGGTTAAAGTCCAACAGGTTTGTTTGGAATCACTAGCTTTCGGAGTCATGAGCCCACTCACCTGAGGAAGGAGCTGCGCTCCGAAAGCTAGTGATTCCGAACAAACCTGTTGGACTTTAACCTGGTGTTGTAAGACTTCTTACTTAGCCTTTGGAAGTTCATGTCAAAGTCAATATTTAAAGCAATTAATATAAAATTATCAAAACGCAAAATAGAAAGAAACACTTGACAATTAAAAATTTTGTGTACATATTACTTATTTATTTCTACTTGCATTTCAAAAAATATTTCTCTTATTTCAATGTACATCATAGCACTCTAAGACCAATAAACAAAATGGTACAATTTTAAAGAGAGTACAGTAGCACATAAAGCTTGGGGTGTATGCATACAGATATCCAGTGACAGGACAAGTTGAAAAGGCCATTAAAAAAAAGCTTGTGCGATCCTTGACTTAAGCTACAAAAGCTAAGAGGTCATGATAAACTATTATAGGCCTCAGCTGGATGTATTCAATTCTGAGGACAACATTTTAGGAAGGATGCCAGGGCCTTAGGGAAGGTGCAAAAGAGAATTAGTAGAATGGTACCAGGGTTGTCGGATTTCAACTATGTGGATGGAGACTCTGGAGAAATTGGAGTTGCTCTCTTGAGAACGGAAACAGTCCAAGCCGTAAATGTCAGCAGAATATTTGACTTAAAATCCAATCATTTGGTATTCAAAGACATACAATCCCAATAGAAGCTGCTTGATTGACAGCAATTGGCCTGGACAGTTGTTCCCTCCCTACAAGGATACTGAAGTCAGAGTCAATGATTGAGACAGATCACCTCAACAAAGACCTGGGGCTGGATTCTCCGTTTCTGAGACTAAGTGTTGACGCCGACGGAGAATCCGTGGACTTCCACAACAGAAAAATTGGCGCCGCACCTGTACCGATTCCGCTAGTACCGGCGCCACATGGAACACAATCAATTCTTATTTTCCCCCTCAATTTAGAGTACCCAACTAATTTTTTCAAATTAAGAGGCAATTTACCTACCCTGCAGATTTTTGGCGTGTGGGGGCAAAACCCATGCAAATATGGGGAGAAGGTGTACACGGACAGTGACCCAGAGCCAGGATCAAACCTGGGACCTCGGCACTATGAGGCAGTAGTGCTAACCACTGGTCACCCTCCTGGATGTTGTGGAGGAGTGGCGGATGACCCTGTACCCCGGCCCTGTCCATCGTGCCTGGGCGCAGGTGGCAGAGGCAGTCAGCGCCGTGGGCAACGTCGCCTGCACCGGAATTCAGTGCCGTAAAAACGTCACAACCTCCTCATGGCGGCCAGGGTAAATGGGCAGCACTGTGGCCCTGGCACTAACCCCGGCCCCCTCCCACACACCCGTAACCCTCCCCCCCCCGGCGGTGGATGGACGAATCCCCACCCTGCCCCACATGCCAGCATCCATACCAGCTCCCATGGCCAGGTGCCCTAACCACTGAGGCCATTAGCTACCCACTCCCTGGCCTGCATGCTTTGGACTGTTCAACATTGTCGTTGTATGTGTTGGCATCCCCCCCAACCCCCCCAGGAGAATGCTGCACATGAGGCTTTGCCAGTACACACGAGGCCTCATACAGCGCCTCCTTGGCAACTGCCGCCCCTCCTCGGCGAGCTGGGCAGCTGGCTCTCCAACCTGGCTGGCTGCAATCTGCCCAACTGCTGCGCGCAACACTGCTGCAGCTTCCATCTCTCCTCGGGCAACTCCCGCTCATACAGCTGCCGGGTATCCTGCAGAGTTGCCGCGACCCTGGGCAGCACGGTAGCATTGTGGATAGCACAATTGCTTCACAGCTCCCATGTTCGATTCCAGCTTGGGTCACTGTCTGTGCGGAGTCTGCACGTCCTCCCCGTGTGTGCATGGGTTTCCTCCGGGTGCTCCGGTTTCCTCCCACAGTCCAAAGATGTGCAGGTTAGGTGGATTGTCCATGTTAAATTGCCCTTAGTGTTGGGTGGGGTTACTGGGTTATGGGGATAGGGTGGAGGTGTTGACCTTGGGTAGGGTGCTCTTTCCAAGAGCCGGTGCAGACTCGATGGGCCAAATGGCCTCCTTCTGTACTGTAAATTCTATGATCTATGACCAGCAGGACGGACACCATTGCTGGTCGGATTCTAAAATCCTTGTCTGCAGGGGGTGAAAGGTCGACATGTTAGTGTGGTGCGTATCCTTCGGCCCAACCAGGTCCACTGGGCTACACAGTGGCCTTCCCCCTGCCCCATCCCCTCACGTCTGCCCAATGGGTGTTTCCCTGGGTGATCCGCCGGTGGGTGGTGGCCGGTTGGGCAGGGAGATTGGGACGGGGGTTGGGTGGAGAGTTTGGGGCGGGAGGTGTGGCAGGGGTCACTGTGGTGAACTAGGGGCCAAAGTTGGGTGGTCGGTGGGTGCTTGGCAAGATAGCCGCTGTAATGGTGTTTGGTGCCTGGGCATTTCCCCAGTCCAGTGGGAGGGCCACCCCGGCTGCTCAGCCAGTTTACACCACCCCAGCCCTGGCAGCACCAACCCTCCCCCACCTCAGCCAGCACGGCAGTGTCTGGCCTGGCAGCCTTCAGTCACTCCTCTCCGTGTCCTACCTCCCCTCTCTCTCAGCAGCCACTACGCCAGGTTCACAATTTTTAAAAGCACATGTGGACCGTGCCATCGGGAACTGGCCCATCGGAGGCGGAGAATCGCGGGTGGGCCCACAAATGAGATGCAAACATGTTTAAACTGCAGGCAGTGCGCGTCGCATTTACGCCATTTTCAGGTGACAGAGAATCGCGATTTGCCGTCAAATCGGCACCTGCCACGATTTTGGCATCAGAAAACGTTCTCCGCCCAATCACATTTCCCGATTTTGGCATCAGCCCTTGGAGAATCCCGCCCCGGAGTTAAGAGTTAAGGAGCAGTGCATTTCATATCAATTTATTGAAGATTTTTTTGCATGTCGGGACTCCAACTCTTCCACTGGAATCTCAAGTACACTTGAATCTGGGTGAATGTTTTGCCAGTACTTTAATTCCGAAATTGCGTTTTTCATCTGGTGATTATATTGAATTTTATAATTGCAATATGGGGTCAGATTTGCATATTTTCTGCATGTTTTCTGTGAGGCACCATGTAGATTTTTGTAAAACTTATTGATGTCTTTCCCAAGGCAGTACTTCGCACATGAACTGAAAATACTCGGAATATCTTTGACTGAGCTTATTTCATCAAAGTAGACAATACTATACTTCTGCAGATGTGAACCATTTTGCAAATCACTGCAAAATATATTTAAGGCAGTAGAATACATGTCCTCTGAACTATTCATTTTTTGATCAAAGTTCGTTTTGTGACAAATGGCGTCCCATTTCATTTTGGCACCTTTGGAGCATACAATAATGACCTTATCCACATTCGCCTTCTGGGAGGCAAGCCATTGAGCAGGGCCCATTTCAGCAATTCTTCTCTTTTGCCACATGTCAATGAATACCTGGAATGCCTTGGAACTCTGCAGTAATTCAGCGAAATTCAGGACAACGTTTTGGAAGAGTGTATTATCCATAGAGTAAATGATCAGGACTTTAACTGGTTGCAGTAGCTGTGCATCATTGGTGAATAAGACTCTTCCATTGACTTTGCCTGGGAAAGAAAAGTTCTCCTTTGAAGTTTTATTGGTTTAAGAAAGCACATTCAATTCACAAATAAAGTAGCCTTCCATCAAATCTGGCATCAAAACTATAAATGGACCCGATTGTTTCAGCTAAGGACCAGGGTCCAAGTTTAATAGTTATTGCGTATGGAAAATTTAATTTGATGATAAAAAACTATTATGGGGGGGAGGGGGAGGGATGAAGCGGGGCGAACTAGGTTGTCTACCAAGCATTTTGATTTTATGGCAGAGATCACTAAATAATGCTTTGCTGACACCAGAATTTCTGGATTATGTCAATTATAACCGATTTGAAATAACAATTTCAGGCTGAGAGAAACCAAGCTCTGGCATGTGCACCAAATTACATTTCTGGAGTTTTGCTTTAACTGGACCACCCCTCCCCCACCCCCGGCCCCTCCCCCGCCCCACCCACACACACACACACACACACACAACATTGGGTAGCTTAATTTAAGAGAACCCAAATAACTTACCTTGTTTCCAAATCACAAAGAGCCCAGCTCCCAAAACAAAGAGGATCACACTGAGCACAGTGTAACCAAAGACCATAAACAGGTGTCCTGTACAAAAAGAAAAACATTTTTGTCTAAAGCAAGTGTACATTTTTGCAAACTTTAAATGGTGTCTGCTCTTTCTTGCAAGCTTTCCAACCAAATTTATGTGAAGGGTAAAATGCTACATGTGGAAAGTAGCTGGAGTTTGACAAAACAATCTCTATTTTACTGAAGCTTTATGTAGCTTTGTGCGTCTCTGCTCTTGGCATAGGAACTCAGCGAATGGTTGTATTGACCATGGAACCCAGTCGTACCTTGACCGACACTTTATCAAGCCAAACTCCACACAGAATCCTGCCAGATTGCTCCCATTATTCAAGTCAAGAGATGTCTCTATCTAATGACAGCTAGCTGAACTTCTGGAATCAATTGCTATAAATAAAACATTTATCCAGCCACAAGCAGATTCACAGGTGATTCAGCCTCAACTATTTAATCTGATTTTTTTACCTATAGCTAAATATGTTTGTTGCATTCCAGGCAGGCTGCTCAAAATATGTTGGCTGCAAAACTCAGCTCTGCAGCACTTGGATGCAGGTAGAATGTTTCCCCTTGTGGGGAAGAGCGTAACCCAAGGCCACCAATATAAGATAATGACCAGGAAACCCAATAGGGAATTCAGAAGAAACTTACTTATCCAAAGTGTGGTAAGAATATAGAACCTGCTACCATGGGAACTGGTTGGAATGAATAATATAGATACATTTAAGGGTAGCTAAACAAACAATGAGGGAGAGGACAATAAAGAGTTACAATGATAGATTTAGATGGAGGAGAGATGGACGGAGATCCAGTGGAACATAAATGCTGGCCAGGACAAATGAACATGTATCCTATTTAATCTAATGGTTCGGACTTCAGCAGTCAGGTCAGACCACTCGAGGCGAGACGGTGGCGCAGTGTGTTGTTCTTGTGGAGTTTGCACCATTCCCGTCCCCCACACACGGCGCTGAGGACCCGGGTTCGATCCCAGCCAAGGGTCACTGTCTGTGTGGAGTTTGCACACTCTCCCCATGTCTGCATGGGTCTCACTCCCACAACACAAAAGATATGCACAGTAGGTGGATTGACCATGCTATTTGCCCCTTAGTTGGAAACATTTGTTTTAAATTTTAGTCAGACCACTCGCCCCCAGTCTTCACTCCATCCCTTTGGCCCACAAGGTGAGAACGGAAGCAATCGAGAAGAAGAGGACAGGCTGCTCCGAGAGAGAGGAGGAACAGAAGATGGAGTTTTATCCATCCAAGGTCTTCAGGGAGAAATCTAGCAAACCCCCGCCTCCGCGAGGAACAGTGGACGGAACAATACGGAAGCGTTGTGAGTCTCGACCTCCTCTGGAGCCTCGGAGATCCTGCTTACTACTTTTCATGAAGGCCTGCTCCATCATGTGCCAATCAGGCATTTAAAGGGCAGGATTCATGGTCCCAGGGGGCCAGCAATCCTACCCACTGAGAGGCTGACAGCTTTTTTTGTATTCAGCAGTGCCACGAGGGGGTTGGTGGTGATCACCAGCACTACACCCACTCAAGATCTTAGATCGAGGATGGATCCAAGCACGAGTGATGGTAGGAAGGAGTCCCAGGGAGGGGGATGCAGGAGAAGGGGGTGTAGGGGGGTGAACGCTAGGGCAGGCAAGTGACTGTTTGCAAGCATCCCCCTCCCGAATGCAAGGTCCCTCAATCAGGCACTTTGAATGACAGAACCCATGGTTCAAACAAACCAAGTTTAGCTGGTCATGTTCTCCTTATGGTGAGCCCCCTTCCCGCCATGAGGCAACAGGATGAGGCCCTTAAGTAGAGATTAATTAGTAATTGCAATGGAGGCGAAAAGGCAGTGGGGTCCCTATCCACCACCCTACTGCATGATTAAATCACCCGAGCTATCAAGCATACCACAGGAGAGGGCACAAGATTCCGTCCAGTGTGAGTGGCATCTCTGTTTTAAGAAAGAGGTCATTGATATCTGTCACTTCTTCAGCAGACCTGTAGCTTCAGGACGCAGCGAAGACAGCACTTCCAGTGGCTATGAAGGTGACTGTGACCATGAACCTTTCCTGCATTGGATCCTTCAGGCTAGGCCAGCTGACATCTGTAACACCTCCCAGTTTGCTGTCCATGCTGTATTAGAGAGATCAATTATCGCCATGCCACGTGTCTTAAAGAGCCACATATAAACATGGAGATATACCACACTGAATGTGCAGCTGGGAGTGTGGCCATGCTCAGAACATCATGCAGGTGGATGCCTGTTATCCTGGCAGACGTCATGATGCTTTTATTTTGTTTCAGCCCTGCAGTATCACTAGAATGGGTGTCACCATTCATTATGATTTTCTGCATTATGCACAGCATCTCACCAGGAGGGCGCAGACCTCACCTTCCAGCTATATGGCAAGCGGCCGAGGAGGAGAATGACGACAAAGTGAGGAAACAATCAACATATCTCTTTCTCAGGTGGGCCATTCATGATCAGATCATCGTACTGCCGTAACAGTGAGCACACCCCAAATTACCCATGTCACAACAGTTCCTCACTTCTCTCTGTTGCTGACCATCACAGTGTCCTTTTGGCCGCAATACCGAAATGAAAGTCACCGCAAAACAAACACTCCAAACCAACTTTATCAAGCAAATTATCCAATAATGTGTACTACAGTAAACCAATCACTCTTATGCATTCCCCGTCTTCCAAGTACCTGTCTCTGTCCTGCTGATCTCATGCATCACTACCCCAGTAGGTGAAGCAGAATTGGCAGAAGCTGCTGACTTTCAGTGGGTGAGTTGTGCACAGCTTTGCAGAACAGCGCAGGGTCTGGAACCCCCAGCTCCAGGCAGCCTTGACATGGGCAGCGGCAGTCTGTCAGCTGGCAGATGGGCAACAGCAAGAACACTGGCAAAATGGCAGTGGTGAGAGGATGAATGCATTTGTCCTGAGAGTAGTCAGCAGGTTTGTGCTCTGTGGAGCCACTGGCAAACGCAGGGCAGCACCTCAGTAATCCTAGTAATATGACAGAGGCTGTGAGAGCCTGCAAGCCCTTTGAACAATGACAACAACAGCCTGAACTTGCTTGGCATCAGCCCAAGCTTTTACTGCAATACTCAGATGTTGGGAGGTTTCTTCTTGAGCTGCAATAAAAGCTGAGACATTGTCCATCTGAGCCTACGTCATGTTCAGTTCTCACCACTTCCCCGCTGGAAAAGATTACCAGTCTCCTCCATGTTCATTGACAGTGACAGCAGGGTTCCTAATGGGCCTGCTAATGCACCAGACAGCTACTGCTAACTATACTTCAACCACTAGGGTAACACTGCATGGGAGCCTTGGGACAGGCAAAGGCACATGGATGACAGGCAGTTTGGGACTGTACATGGATGATTTAGCTGACCGTTGGACAAAGTACCCATCAGCCTTTTTCAGTAAGGTACCTCATCAAAGTGCTCATTTGAGTTCTCTGTAGCAGAACTCGTGTACTACTCACCCTCCAAGGAGCTGGCACCAGCACAGCCCTTTTTCATGCCATTCCAGCAGGCCTCTTGTGCCTCTTTTGCCTGGTGACTCGGTGCACAGATCCCATCTCTGAGCTATCCTCTAAAGTACAAGCAGCCAGTGGCTGAGCTTGTGGTTATGAGTATGGGATAGAGTGGGCCGATAGGTTGCTCATTCAGAGGGTGGTGCAGTCTCGATAGGCCTCATGGCCTCCTTGCGCATTGAGGGATTCTCTGGATGGAGTCAGTGTTTCATCACCAGTGTCTTCTCCCTCATGCCATTCACACTCCTGCACCACAGCCTGGTCAGCTGGTAGTTCTTGGGTATCTGAAAGGAGGAATGGCCAAGGCCCCGTTGAGGGGAGGGGTGGAATACAAAGGTCCTCCATCTGCAGTTTGTATATCAGAAGAGTTATGGCTGAGGTAAAAGTAGGATGAGGAAAAAGGATTAGGTAGGAATATATCATAATTTTCAATCCTTTCAGCCCCACTACTGACCACAACCTCAGTATTGCCACACCAGTGATGGCCAACATCCATCTCCTTCATGAACGAGAGGACATACATCCATGCCTGACACCATCAGTTAGGTGCTGTTGCCTTCAGTCATAATAGAAATTTATAATATAGAAGGCCAATCAGCCCATAGTGTCTGTTCTGTCAGAGAACGATGTCCAGCCCACTCCTGCTTTTCAGCTAATCGGTGTTGAAGGTCACAACATTTCAAGCGAATGTACAAGTATTTTTTAAATGTGCTGAAGGTTGCCTCAACCACCTTTTCAGGCAGGGAGTTCCAGACCCCCACCACTCTCTGCATAAAATACATTTCTCCTTAACTCCCCTTTAATCACTCTACCAATTACATTAAATATATGCCCCTGATTGGCCTTTGATCTCAAGGAAATAGATCCTTCCTAACCTCTATTTACGCTCCCCATAATTTTATACACCTCAATGAAATGTCCTTTCAGTCTTCTCTGTGCCAAAAAAAATAACCTCAGTCTATCCAATCTTTACTTAAAATTAAGATTCTCTTGACGTCCTCATAAGTCTCCTCAGCACTCTCCCTCGTGTTCTCATTGTTTAGCGAATAGAATTGTACACAGCATTCCAGCTGTGGCCTAAAGGTCGTGTTGCATAGCTCAAATATTATCTCCCTGCTCTCGTAATTTATGCCTCAGCTAATAAAGCAAAGTATCCCAAATGCCTTCTTAATAAAGTTACGCAATCTGTCCTGCAAGAGAAAGAGATATGTGTTGGTGAGTGTGGTGTAAGGTGCTTGGTGATATGGTTGTTATAGTTCAATAACTGACTGTGTGTAAGATGTGAGATGCGAGTGTGAGGCTTGTGGCTGTATTTTACGTGTGCGAGTGAAATAAGGCTATAAATGTGCGGTACAGGTTGTGATTGATGGAGATTGTTAATAGGCCAGAGGTGGAGATGTGGGACGGAATTCTCCTCAAGGCCCGACGCCATTGTGAAACCTGGAGAGGTTCACGATGGTGTCGGAAGCCTCTCCCGGCCCCCTATTCTCCCCTACCCGGGGGGATAGGCGGGCCGTACCGGGAAACTTGGCGGCCGGGCCTTGTCCCTGGCTTCAAGGTCCGGCGCCCCAAGAATGACGCCGCGGCGGCGCCTAATGATGCCAGCCGCGCATGCGCGGATTGGACAGCTCAAACCCACGCATGCGCGGTTGCCGTCTTCCCCTCAGCGGCCCCGCAAGACGTGGCGGCTTGATCTTGTGGGGCGGCAGAGGGGAAAGAGTGCGTCCCCTTGAGATGCCGGCCCGACGATCGGTGGGCACCAATCACGGGCCAGTCCCCTCCCGAGCACGGTCGCGGTGCTCGATCCCCGATCCGCCCCCCCCTAGGCCCCACACTTACCTGGCGCGCCATGTTCACGATGGCAGCGACCAGGTGTGGTTGCCGCCATCGTGAACAGGTCGGGAACGGCTGGCCGCTCAGCCCATCCGGGTCGGAGCGGCATGTCGGAAAACCGGACACGCCATTTTGGGGGGGGTGGGAGAATAGCGGGAGGTGCGGAAGCAGACCTCCCGCTATTCTCCTACCCATCGTGGTTGGGGAGAATCGCGGCCGTGGTGCATTGAGTAGTGTGTAAGGTTAGTGGGACATAGTGCTGGGCGGGATTCTCCGCCGGCGTGATTCTCCGTTTTGTCGGCAGCCCGGGGGTTTCCCGATGGCATGGGACTGCCCCACAATGGGTAACCCATTGCCCGGCCGGCGTAACAGAGTATCCCGCCGGCGGGTCATGGCAGAAATGTGGCGCGGTGGAGCGGAAAATCCAGCCCAGGATATTTTAAAGATGCACTAATTAGCCTTAATCACTCAAATAAGGTAATTGAATTTCTTGGGACACTGCGACCAGGTCCTCAAGAGCGACGCTGCTCCCATTGCCTTCTTAGCGTTCATCTCTAAGGCCTGCTAGTCTCTCCTGCTGTAGCTCCTCCACAAAGGCCTCGAGTGCTCTGTCAATGAACATTGTGTCGATCCTTTGTCTTTTCTGGATCTATTTTTTGCAATGAATTCAAGCATCTGTTCAATCCAAAATGCAGCTCTCCTTTTAGTAGATGCAGGCTTGCTTCTCAGGGCTAGTCAGAACTTGTGCTAATCTTTCAAGGCTTTGCACCCTTTATCAGGCACATAACCACTCATCAACGCACTTGACAGCCCGATACCAGGATTCTGACGGAATCCGGCAAGTTCATCCCCGTGTAGAAATTAGCATGGGGGAGGAGGGAGACTCGCATCCTGGGTCCCTCTCCCAGTGGCTTCAGAAACCAGTAGCAATTCTCCCAGGTCGGAGAATCCAGGCCATGTTGCCAGTCCTCGGCTAAACTCTGTCAAGAATTTGTCTTTTGCCCGACAGCTGCAAAGAAAGTGTTTGAACTTCAAATGAAAAGACATCTTCACGACCCAAATAGGCTCCAGGTCATCTCTTACTATACCCTATGCCTCAGCGTTAAAATTGCAAATACCACACAGCTGTGAAATACTGAGAACTTGCTGATAAGAGCTTTCAGAATTACAGGTCGTGTGTTGGAGATTTTCAGATAGGGTCTGATGGTTTATACCAGAATAAGGTAATCAAACATTGAGAAAAATACGATAATACAACAAGATGCAGTAGATAAAGTGATGAGATATTTGACCTACTTAAACAATTGTGAGGTTTCAACATTATTTTCCAATTTTTAGCTATATCTCTTCATAGGTGATATTGTATTTATGTTACTGGAGTGTCCAGTTTGCCATGAGCCCAAGAAGCAATATTAACCAAAGAGAATGGCTAACACTTTGGTGTGATGCACAGTTGTGTTGCGTCCTGTCCCCCAATTAGCCACATGCTGGAGCCACCAGCATGCTGGAACCTTACCCTAACTAAAATCACCAGAGCAAAAGCATTAAGTAGTTTGGCGAGTAAATGTGTTAAAAGTGTCATCTTTGCTTTGCGAATTTAGGCCATGCGTCTCTCTCCCCCCCCCCCCCCCCCCCCCCCCCCCCCCCCTCATCTTCTTACATATCAATGATCCTAATCCTAACCACATTTGCAGAGTTCCAGTAAGGTCAGTTGGTGGGATTTCATATGGTAATGGTTGTGTTTTCTCACTTCCTAATCAAAAGCATGGAGGCAACGGAGCCATGAAATTTGGCTGCCATCAGCTAACATGGCACAACGCTTTCACCGTACTCAGGCAACCAACGTATTGTCATTCTCTTTGTGACTGATTACATCGGGAGATGCATTCCGCGCTGGTGCATCAGAGGAGCAGGATTCGCGGATTTTCGTGATCATGATTTGATTTATGGTTAATAATGATTCTTGAACTCGTGGTAAACTGGACACTTCAGTAGCACGAAGATAATATCATCTATGGAATTTCAGATCTGTCATAAACTGGTAATTTCCACAGAGCTGCTTCTGCTAAGAGGCTAAAAGTACTCGCAAAGTAACAGCAACAAAGAAGGAGCAATTCTGAGGAAATTCTCAGCCAGGACATCACCACATTCTGCCCCATATCTGTATTTGCTAGTTTCCGAATAGAAAAGTACAGCATATGATTTTCCTCATCATTTCCACATCAATCACTTTCGGGTGATCACCATTTGTCTCATTCTTAAACTTTGGTAACTTGAGACCACAAAATAGAGAGTCAAATACATGTTTAAAAGAAGGAACCTCTTTATATAAATACATAATGAAGTTTATCAATAACAGTAACACAGCAGAACAGTAGTAACAGTAATAACTGAAAACAGGAGCAGTGGTAAAACAGGTTTTGTTTACAGGTCACCCTCTGGCATACTGAAAAAGCCAGCACAAAGTCTGTGCAAGCTCAGAACCCTCAACAGACACCAGTGAAATAATTACATAGGAGAAAGGTTCATAAATGACACTCTGGAGGGCAGCACGGTGGGGCAGTGGTTAGCACCACTGCCTCACGGCGCCGAGGTCCCAGGTTCGATCCCGGCTCTGGGTCACTGTCCGTGTGGAGTTTGTACATTCTTCCCGTGTCTGCGTGGGTTTTGCCCCCACAACCAAAAGATGTGCAGGGTAGATAGACTGGCCATGCCAAATTGCCCCTTAATTGGAAAATAGGAATTGGGCACTCTAAAATTTAAAAAATAAATAAATAAATGGCACTCTGTAACACTTACCATTGCTGAATTCCCCTGAAATCAATTTCTTCCCACCGACAGTGTCTGGTTTATTGTAGTATTGAAATAAGATACATCAGTTAGTGTTGAAAGCCATAGTTATATCAATAAATGCATTATTAGTATGTATCATTTGAAAAATGTAATTGAACTTTTCAGTTGAAGATTTTCTAAGTGCAGAATGGACATTGATTCAAAAATTGTCTCAATAGCTGACAATTCCTCAAGGTTCATGCTGCTCAGTCCCTGAACTTCATCTGAACTCAATGGAAGCCCCATCGGCACATGGTATAGGATTTCCAGCGTGCATTTGAAGTTACAGCAACATAGTGGGAGCAACTATAAGGAAATTCCCAGCCAGGGCTCTCTCTTTGGTTCCACATTTGGATAAATAGCTGATGAAAAGAGACGTAAAACCATATAATTCCTACAGAGCAGAAGTAGGCTATTCATCCCATCGAGTCTACACTGGCCCGATGAAAGAGCTCCCTACCTAGGCCCACTCCCTCCGCCCTATCCCCGTAACCTCACCTAACCTGCCCCTCTGTGGACTGTGGGAGGAAAACAGAGCACCAGAGGAAACCCACGCAGACACAGGGAGAGAGTGCAAGTTCCACACTCAGAGACACCCAAGGCAGGAATTGAACCCATACATTTGACGTGCTGTCGAAGCTTTTCATCTTGCGCTGGGCAGGACAGATCCACAAGAATATCAATATTAAAGAGAACAACAATTTATACTGCATAAGAAGAGGGAGCTGGTTGGCAAGTGGACTCTGATTAGTTAACTACCAAGTTTCTGTTCAAATTCCAATCAGGCAGGTCATTCTGAATTGTCACGGCATTGCCATGGGAGAATGACTGCCCCCCAAGCTCTTGTTTAGTTGAAAACTGCGTAATGTGTGGAAATGTTTCTTCTGTCTGCAATAGACAGGGCACCGTGTGTAAAAATCTGTAACTTCTAGCACACATAACTGAGCCACACGGTGAGCCCAATTACTGACATTAAAGTGAACGTCAGTGTTATTATTAGCACAATCAGTGTTGCATAGTAAAGTGTTGTCCAATCACAAAATCACATTTAATGTTGAACGTTATGTTTTGAATTTTGTAAGCACGGGCTGTTTGAGTACAGTCAGTACTTTGCCTGTTGAATACAGCCGAAGGGACATGTTGTTTGATACAATCACCCAGTCATTAGGATGTATAGCCTACGTACTTGGCATCACACCAGCACTGAAATTCATATACCACTTTACTCATTTGTATATTTTTGGCTTGTCAGAAGAATTCTGTTAGTAGAGAATATCACTCCTATTGCTCCTGCATTGTAGCAGCGTGAAATGGGTAGCTTCACCTGTTGCTCAAATTTTTGAGACACCTGTTACAATCCTAGTAGTGGGCGGCACGGTGGCACAATGGTTAGCACTGTTGCTTCACATCTCCAGTGTCCCGGGTTCAATTCCTGCTTGGGTCACTGTCCGTGCGGAGTCTGCACGTTTGCCCTGTGTCTGCGTGGGTTTCCTCCGGGTGCTCCACCCACAAGTCCCAAAAGACGTGCTTGTTAGGTGAATTGGACATTCTGAAATCTCCCTCTTGTGTACCCCAACAGGCGCTGAAGTGTGGTGACGAGGGGTTTTTCACAGTAACTTAATTGCGGTGTTAATGTAAGCCTACTTTTGACAATAATGAAGATTATTATTATTAGTTGTATTATAACAGGACAGGAAAATCCCAAAATGGATTCCTGGCTCAAAAGACCGCAATTTATTTTTACATATAAAAGGTGGAGGTATAGTCACAAGACTACTAATTAGTTTTAACAAGGAAAAAACATTTATTAAACATGCAAAGTGGATTATTATACATGCTCCTTTAATCTCCTCTTTGCTTAACAAATAAACACAGATTAAAACGGACTACAAAGTACATCTTAAATTACAATTAACACAAGTCCCTTTTAAGCATACAGATTGGCTGTGGTCAAATACACACATTCCACTCTGAACCCAAGTTAGTATCTGTGGTTTTCTCCACAGAGTCTCCCCAGATGATTGCCACATGAGTTTCCAAACTGCACTCCTAAAAACACGCTTTAAGATCTTCTCTCATAATAATGTTTTCCCTTAGCGGTTTGGATTCTGAATTCCAGTCCACATTATACAAATTATTGTTTTAAACAAAGCTCCTGTTCGAAAACCGTGGTCACTTGGTCAAATAAAATTTTAAAATCTGAGATTGATGCTTTTAGTTGTTAGATATGCTAATGAAGAGAAATCAAAGATGAGTTGCTAAGAATTGAGGTTCCAATAAACTACATAGAAATAGAAGGGTATGTGCAAAATGGTGTCCTGTTACTATATTTCAGCAAGATAACTACATCGGAATTGCAAACGTGTGCCGAGGACATTGAAATCTGTCCTGCTAGTAGTTGCACCTCTATTAAAAAAATGACAAATAAAATCCATTGTAAAAAGGTGGGTTGATTTATTCAGAATTAACCAAACCCACAAGAAAAATGTGAGCAATACCCAAAATCAGCCTAAGTTCTTTCTGCTGATTTACCAATTATGGCGACAAAATAGGGCGGCAGCTGAATGGATGATAAAACAGGCTGACCTAAAAGTAAACTGTCAATCTAGATTACAGAAAAAAAGACCTTACCAATTCTCTTGGAACAGTTGAGCAGTTTTTCACGTATACGACAGTAATGTGGACATTTTGGGAAATATGGCTGTATCTAAAAATCAACATTTTAATTCAGTTATACATTCAATATAGACTGAGAAAAATAGAAATAATTCTTTATTCTAATTAGAATTCCAAATTATGAGTTCCAAGGAAAACATATGTTAATAAGGATTACTTACTATGACACAAAATCTTTCCGAAAGATCCAGTATTTCGTTCCTCACAAATGTTATGGATATTCTTGACCTGTTTGACTAGATGAAATAAATGAATTTGGTTATTAAACAACATGTTACCATTCACAAATCAATTGTGACATGGTTCTGATATGGTGGTTTAAATGTTTTCTTTCTTGTTAGCCTTTTTTCTGTGTTATTTCAATGCTTGTTTGCAGATCTCCACTAAAGTGCCTGTTGATCTGGCTGCCGAGATGCCTGCCCTTTGTATGATCGCTGCCCTTTGCAGGTATGTACATGGAATGTTTGATAGCTACACCAACAAAACAGCCAATATATTCTTACTCAACCGTCAATGCTAGAACTTTAACCTACTATATCAGCACATATCATCTGCAAGCGGACAGAATGCTTTATATAGTTCGTTAAAAGAAGCAGCCTTGCCCAAATTCCATGGAAAGAAGTGTAATTATGAATCAACAATGTGGGTTGGAAGCTATACAAATCAAATATATGGCCTGTTGCCCAGTTCCAGCGAAGCTCAATACAAACTTGAGGAATAGCATCTAACCTTTTCATTAGGCACTTTACAGCCTTCCAGACACACAGTTCAACAATCTAGTAACCCATTGCCCTCAAGCGAGTGTTAAATGGCAGTAGACAAGGACGTTCAAGATGGTGAGCACAGATTGCTTGCCATCCTTAAAATTCGAATCTCAGTTTCTCTCTCCACAGATGCTGCCAGACCAGCTGAATATTTTCAGCATTTTCTGTTTTTATCTCAGAAAAATCAAGGATGGGTCAAAGATGGGATTCTACAAACAAATAGAGACATTGGGCTGGGTTCTTCGGCATTGCCTGCCACAAGGTTGTCACGGACTGGACGCGGATAACTCAAGGGTCCATTGACCTCAGGCGGGAATTTCCAGTCGCCGGATTGGGGGGTGTGAGGGGGGAGGGGGGAATCCCGCCCATTAGATCATTTTGAAATTGAGGCTTCGCTCAGTTAACAGCACATTAATATCCGAGCCAGAATATTTGAAGTTCAAGCCCTAGTCGAAGGCTGTGCAGTATGGCGAGAGTTTAGTTTACATACCTGAGGAACTGTAGTTGCATTAAGTATTGGTGTCTGAATGAGATCACATAAGACAAGCTGAACATCATAACTTAATGAATTTGCCGTGGTAGTAAAATTGATTACCACGTCATTATTGACCATACACAGAGACATGTTTGGATTCCAATGAATATCTGTAAATGCACAATAACAACTAAATAAATGCAAAGCTAGTTTAATCCATCCGAGTTTCTGTTTAAACATTGGAATGAATACAATTTAAAAATGAAAAAAGCAAAAACTAGTGTGGTGAAATAAATTGATTTGTCTAGTTGACACAATTCACAACTTAGTCCCTCTTGGTGCACAAATATGAGATATATTATATACGAAACAATATTAAAAATGGATCAAATGTGACAATGGCAATAACTTTGATAAAAGCAAAACAATTACAAAATTATGAATATATAATAATTGTTATAATTAAATAGCCTTTAAAAATCTGTGGGAAAACGCTAGAAGTCAGATGATAATCATAGAATCATAGAAATTACAGTGCAGAAGGAAGCCATTCGGCCCATCAAGTCTGCACCGGCCCTTGGAAAGAGCACCATACCCAAGCCCACATCTCCACCCTATCCCCGTAACTCAGTAACCCCACTTAATCTTTTTGGACACTAAGGGCAATTTAGCATGGCTAATCCACCTACCCTGCACATCTTTGGACTGTGGGAGGAAACCGGAGAGCCCAGAGGAAACCCACGCACACACGGGGAAAACGTGCTGACTCCGCGCAGATGGTGAACCACGTCGGGAATCGATCCTGGGACCCTGGAGCTGTGAAGTGACTGTGCTAACCACTGTGCTACTGTGCTGCAATGCATAGCTCCATACTATGCATTGCATCCTAAAATAAGATATTTTAGGATGCAATGCATCGCATGGAGCTACCTATATCTAAAAACCATTTTTTCACACATTTTGTCTATCACCTCCAGACTTGGATTCAAAATGATCATTAAGTGTCATTAACCAGGGTTAAAGTTTAAGGCCATGAGCAGAGTTGGCAGATTGGAATTCCTTGCCATTGGCCAACATGCTGGTTCCTCAGCTCCATTTGGATCCTCGGCTCCTTTCCTGCAAGTGGGATGTGGGTGTGCAGCAGGCTACCCACCCACAGCAGCAGATAGCCAATTCAACTTGTTAAAGCGTTTTAAAGTCTATTATCAAAGGCTGCCTGGAGTTTTCCAGTTGGCCTGAATGGTGTAGCGGCCTGGAGGAAGCTGTAGGCTGCCATGTGGTGGGGTTCCACCAGAACAACAGATTCCATCACTATCTCCACGAGGTTCATATAAGGCCTGTAATTCCCTGAAAATATACAGCCATATAGTCATAATCTTGTGCCCTCCCCATTGGGAGTTTGGTCGTGGCATGAGGTATTTACTCAGGCAGATGGATCCCGGCACTTTCCTGTCTCCACTCTAATTAAGTCCAGGGTGAGGGGGGAGTCCCATGGATGGCAGGGTTGGTGCAGTCACAATGCAAACTAGGCAGTCACCTTTCGTGGCTAAATGTTGGTGGGGTGCAAAATATGAATGAACTGTTCATGAAACTACATAACTAAACAAACAGGCTTCAGTGAAAATGAAAGGTCTTGATGACTGATATGTATCTACATATTCCGACATACATATAGATATCCATTTATTTACATTGCGTTGCAGTCTTTCCCAAAATGTCATTTCCACTCCTCAATTTAAAAAAAAACAAAATTGTGCATCTTCTAATGTGACTACAC
Organism: Scyliorhinus canicula; assembly: GCF_902713615.1. Lineage (NCBI taxonomy): Eukaryota > Metazoa > Chordata > Chondrichthyes > Carcharhiniformes > Scyliorhinidae > Scyliorhinus > Scyliorhinus canicula. Next base: position 37,232,365 of record NC_052156.1, on the reverse strand, counting down.
AGGGAACATGATATCAAACACAGTTCTTGATCGAAATACCCTGCATCGGGATTAGGAAGTGGGAGGCCACTAAGAACCACCCCCTGCACTTTCTGCTCATCCAATTCAGGCCCTGCCCAATGACCCCTTTTCCACAATGCCCTTCCCATCATCACAGACCCAGGCCTAGATCCACCCTCGATCTTAGAGCTGGGGTGGGTGTCATACCAGCAATAGTCACTGCCTCTCCATTGGAATTGCCGAGTGCAGAAGAGCTGCTGACCTTGCAATGGCTGGCAGCTCTCGACGGTTAGGACGCCTGCCCCCAGGTTCCTTGACCCCAGGGGAGGGCTCGCCGCTGGCCAGCCAAATAATTAAGTGGTGGTGGGCCATCCTGAAAAGAGACTGTTGTGTATTCATGTTTGTCCCAAGCTGGAACAAGGTTACTTGATCAGTCTGATCATGTGACATACTCTTGATATCATCATCAGCAGTATGGGCAGGCTAACAGTCAGTCTACTCTAGCAGCTTGTGAGAAAAACCCTTTCCAATAAAACTCTTGTTTGTTTGTACCTTTGTGGTCTGCAAGTCTATCCTTTAAAAATACCACAAAGAATATAGGTGACGATGGAGTAAAAGCCACGCTGGAAGACTCTTGGGAGGAGTAAGAAAAAATAGAAAAATTGTTGACTGTGTGTAGACATCCGAAAAGGATTAAGGAGGTAAACCAAGCTGACAACGGAGAGGTGCCGAATAATAGCAACAACAATTTTAAACAACGATATTGGTGAAACAGCATCAAAAGAATCAAGTCATGTGCTCTGCCCAGAAGGTTCTGGAACGGTACTCCCGCTACTGTGAGTAGCAAGTCAAATACCCTGTAATTTATTTGAAAACTTGGGGAGTTTTGCAACACCCCTTGCAAAACTGGGAAGTGAACAGGCTGTGCTCAGGGTTACCTTGTTTGCAATGGGTGAGGTAGTGCTACAACGTTGTGGCACATTTTGCTTACCTAAGCCTTCCCACAGTAAAATGGGAGGTTTTGGCACCATGGGACCATACAATGAAAGCTCTGAGCATTGGAGTTCATACACTAAACACTGAAAGATTCAAATACTTTGTCCAAGCATAGAAAATTGAGACAGGACTTGTAGCCCCAACTTTCCGGAGTACAATGGCATCTGGTGTGGGGGGTACAGAGAAACCTTCAACCTCCTGTGAAGTCCGGTTTTTGAGCCTTGTTTTATGTTTCATGTTTTAAAAGAATCCAGACTGCGTGCACCTCCATACCTTTTCTCTTTGTGGCAAACAAAAAAATATAACGGAGGAGAAAACTGGCGACAAGGATTGAGGCAGGAAAATCGCCGAAGAAATTAGTTGACTAAATTGTGGAGATGGCACATTGAGCAAAAGAAGATTCTCAGGACGGGACTCACACACACACATACACACGTTGGCCGAAGCACTGATGCCGATGATGAAGTTTTAAAATTTTTTTTACTACAACCATGAATAAAGAAGACCGACAGTTCGAGGGAAATTTGCTTGCTGTTGAAGTGAGTGGGATCTGGGATGCATGTGTATGTGGTGAAGCTAAACAGGCTTACCTTCACAATTTTCATGATTTTTCATTACCACATTACGACATGCTACGTAATTAAAAAAAATATTGTCAGGTTCAAAAATGTTATATCTAACATGAACATAGTCTAAGATGCATTGAACTAGCTGCAGAAAACCACAATGTTAGCCTAGATTTTTCATCTGGGCAGTGGGTGCTGTCTGTTACATCACACAAATATCATTATTGACAGATGTAACTTGGCAATTAATTTCATCAGACTATTTGACCAGAGGAGAGACCTGGGGGCGATTCTCCGATATGGCGGCCAAGTGTTCGCACCGTCGTGAATGGTGTTGCGTTTCACGACGGCGCGAACAGGGCCCGGGCACGACCTAGAAGGGGCCAGCACGGCGCTGGAGCGGTGCACGGTGCTGGAGCGGTTCACGCCACTCCAGCCTCCGCGTGGCGCCAACCCGCGCATGCACAGTTGGGGCAGCTCAATCATGCGCATGCGCAGTTGGGCCGCGCCATCCTGCACATGCGTGGGGAACTTCTTACATGTGCCGGCCCCGACCCAACATGGGGTCAGTGTTCAGGGACCGGCCGTGGCGGAATGTAGGCCCCTATATTCTGCTCCCTCACACACACACATATATGCAGCAGTGAAACACAAGCAGATTTCCCTCTTCTCTAATCCTGATGAGCTGAAACGAATTGTACCACCATTTCTGTCAGCTAACATGGCTCAACCTAGAGAGCTTCTGTATGGGTTACTTGCTCTCTGCATAAACTCACTGAGTCATCATTAAGTTAATTATCACATTAGTATTCAGAAGACAGGGCTGCATCAGAATTTATTTATAAAGGTGGATGAGAACATAAGAAGCAGGACCTAGAGTAGGCCATATGGCCCTTGAAACTGAACTTTCAATAAAATCATGGCTACATTGATTTTAATTCCAATCACTGCCTAACCCCCCCCCCCCCCCCCCCCCCCCCCCATTAAATCCATTGGTGCCCAAACATCTGTTCATCTTATACTTGCTAGGAAAACAAAGGTAGTTTAAAGGGATGTATATTTATATTGGGAAACATTGGAAATAAAGAATAGTTTTAAGTAGGTTTAATTTAATGTTTCTCTACCTGAAAAGGGATAAACCTAGAATTCGATTCAAGCCGGACAAGGGTGTTTGTATTGTGTGGGGGTTGGTTTTATTCAAACCTGGGCTTCTAATGTACTTAATAAAAGGCATAATAAGCATGTGAGTGTTGCTTCGCAACTGAAGCCTTGTAAGGTAGAGAAGCTTTTAACTTTTAGCTAAATTTCTGGAAAGTTGGAGACAGGACTATGGGGAGTGAACATCTCTCAACTCTACCAGAAGAAAAACTGGACAAGATGGGAGCTGCAAAGAGGCAGGCTTCTTAAAGTACAAGTTGCAGTCCAAATAACCAGTGAACTGGGACAGAAAGAACATTTAAGACATCTGAAGTTAAAAACAGTGACCAAGGTATTGTTCAGAACAATTCAAGGAAGAGTAAACAAAGTGTTCTGAGTTAAAGAGTCAATTCCCGTACCCACAACCGCCACGACAGACACTACTGGAAGACCTACTGGACGCAAGTATCCTAGAGAAAGGGAACTGTAGCGACATGTATGACCGACTGGTAGAAAGGGACGACACCGTACTGGACGCAACAAGAATGAAATGGGAGGACGACCTGGGGATTGAGATAGGGTGGGGACTCTGGAGCGAAGCACTGCATAGGGTCAACTCCACCTCCACGTGCGCAAGGCTCAGCCTGACGCAACTAAAAGTGGTACATAGAGCCCACTTAACAAGAAACCGTATGAGTAGGTTCTTCCCGGAGGTGGAGGACATGTGAACGGTGCCAAAGAGGCCCGGCCAACCACGCCCACATGTTCTGGTCTTGCCCCAGACTTATGGAGTACTGGACAGCCTTCTTCGAGGCTATGTCCAAAGTGGTGTGGGTGAGGGTGGAGCCATGCCCGATAGTGGCGGTCTTCGGGGTTTCGGACCAGCCAGATCTATTCCTGGGGAGGAGGGCGGACGCCCTTGCCTTTGCCTCCCTGATCGCCCGCCGTAGAATCCTGTTTGGCTGGCGGTCAGCAGCACCGCCCAGAGCTGCAGACTGGCTGTCCGACCTCTCGGAATCTCTCCAAATGGAGAAAATCAAATTCGCCATCCGAGGGTCAGACGATGGCTTCCACAGAACGTGGGAGCCATTCATGCAATCGTTCCGGGACCTGTTTGTGGCCAACGAACAAGAGGAAGAATAGTCGGGTGGCCAAGAATCAGGGGAAAATGGATGGGAATTGGGGGAAGGTAGCCGGGGGGGGGGGGGGGGGGGGGGGGGGTACGGGTTCGTTATGGGGGTTTGATGGCTAGCAAAGGCCCAAAACCAAACTGTAAATAATTGCCTATAAACATGTGCCTCGGCCATATTGGGGAATGTAAAATATGTATGCCGGCTAAAGGGGGCGGCCACAGTTGTTATTATGAGGATGCTTACCTGTAAATCTACATGTTAATTTTTGCGTGTTTTTTTTCTCTAATGATTTGTAATTTGTTGGATATAAAATATGAAAACTCAATTAAAAATATTTTTTTAAAAAAAGAGTCAATTCCAGTACCGAGATTTAAAGTGGGACGTTAGACTTCAAAGTTGGAAGAAAGGTTTGATATAATTTTAATACAGTCTGAGAATTGAGAGTTAAAGTAATTGTGAATAGTAATTGTGGTATAAAATCCTGGACTGGATTTACTGTTATAAGTGGAGAGGAAGCTTTGTTTTAAAGTGTCATGTGGAAAACCTGGTCTGGATTTCGGGATGGATACTTATGGGAGAAGATTTTAAAATGTATTTTTGGGAGTGGAGTTTGGAAACACTCATGTGACAATCATCTGGGGGATTCTGAGGAGACATCCGCAAACATTCACTTGGGGTTCAGAGTGTAGAGTGTATTTGCACGCAGTCATCTTATATGCTTAAAAGGGACTTTATGTTAATGAGACCATTGTAGAATAATCAGTGTCAGTACTTTTAATCAGTGTTAATCCTATAACCTGTGTGCAATTACGTGGTGGGGAGAGGGTGGTAAATAAAGGTGTATTGTATTATAATCTAATAATTTTTTAACTTATTTTTTTCTTATTGTTAAAACTAATCAGCGGTTCTGTGACTCTGTTCCTCCACGTTATATATTTTTTTAAATTACGGTCTTTTGAGCCAGGGTTCCATTCTGGAATCTTCCTGTCCCATTAACATCAACTGGAATCGTAACATCTTGAATATATTCAATGAGTGAACATCCATAGCCATCTACAGTAGAGAATTCAAAGATTCACTTAACCACCTTCATTTTGGTTCTAAATAGCTTGACTTCATATTCTGACACTAAAACTCCAAAGTCTGCTCTGGTCAACCAGGGTAAACAATCTCTCAGCATCCAGCCTGTCAAACGCTCTAAGAGGTTTTGTGTTTTGAGGAGGTTGCTCCTCATTCTTCTGAACTCCAGAGAATATAGGTTCATTCTACTTGATCTCTCCTCATAAGGCTTACTGTCATTCCAGGAATAAATCCAATGAACCTTTGTTGTAACCCTTCTAAGACAAGTGTATCATTCCTTAGGTACGGAAACCAAATTGTATGCAGTACATCAGATGTGTTCTCACGGAAGCCACTGTAATGCAGTAAAACTACTTTATTCTTGTAATGCAATCTCCTAGCAATAAAGGGCAACATAAATATTTGCAGTCCTAATTCCTTGCTAGACCTGCCTGTCAACTTTCACTAATTTGTTTACAAGGATATCTAAATCACCTTGAACACCAACATTTCTTAGTCTCTCTCCTTTTTAAAAAATGTTATGTTTTCTACCCTTCTGACCAAAGCATATAATTTCATATTTCCCCCTCCCCCCTTCCCATGATGCACCTTCCACTTCCTTGCCCAATCATTTAATTGGTCTATATTACTTTGCAGCCTCTTTGCAGTCACCCAACAGCTTAGTTTCCTAGTTTCCTTAGCTTTGTAGGTTATGAGATCAATGTAAGGATCAGTAAATGGGGAATGGTTACGAAAAAACCTTGTTGAAGCTTAAGGGATGTTTGGATGCGGTTGAGAATTCCTCAGCAAGTAAGAATTGATTTTGTCACTTACTCAGCGCAAACTGAAAATTGAAAGGTGGCTAATAATATTCCAAATGCTAAGGATGGAGGAATTTCCTAAAATGCAATTAATAATCATGAAGTGAAGGCACAAATTATGAAAAACAGAAAACACAACTTTGTAGGGATGACCCTTTAAAGTATTTTACAAGCGGAGACCCCTAATTGGCGATGATGGTGAAGGTATTTAGAAACAGAATTGACCTTAATGCATTATATGTAGATGGCATGAAATACTTACATGGTGTGGAAAAACTTAATTTGTCAGGTTGGAATTCACCAATATTTGATGTTGGGATGTTGAAAGCTGTCACCGCGTATTTGATTTCGGGATAAACAGGATATTCAGCATAATGAAACTGCCACTTGAAAAAAGAAAAAATATATTTCAGGCAACAAGCTATGACATGTCAGGAAAGTTTACAGTATTTATCAAGTCCTGTACAATCCGATACAATTCTGAAATACAGGGAATGTATTCCCTGGTACTGATTGAAGAAAGTGGAATATGCAGTTTTTAAATAGACAAATATCAGGATCTTTAAGAATACATGTCAGACACCAAGAATCATTTAAATATGATTTTCAGGATTTCCTAAAGTAATTATGTTGTTGAGCTATTATGATTGGTGTCTCACACTTGTATAGTCAATTTCAAAACAATGGAGTTAAGGTAGTAGAAATTTATATTTAATGAGTTCCTTTCTAAGCACAAGTTTACACTTCATTTTATGTATGTTAGCTTATCCTTTGTATAATATGTGTTAAATTCATCAGAATGTCTTATACTCACTGGTTGATCTTGAGGACTTTGTGCCCTTTTGAATGATGCACTGTAATTGCATCGAAAACAGATGCTTTCTCGACCTTCAATGCATATCATAGTAGCTCTAAGTTCTTGAATGCTTCCTGGAAAAATAAATCACTTTTAGAAGATATGAGGAACAGAACAATAATCTGCAGAAATATGGCACCCCTACTGTGGCAAAATACATATGAATTAGGAGTGCAGCAGTGGGTCATTCAGCCCCTAAAATCTGCTCTGCCATTCAATAAGATTATGGCTGATCTGAATGTTCTAAAATGTCCAAGGTATGATTTTAAAAAGCTCATAATCATCCAAATATTACTTCCATCAATTTTCTTCAATTGGATGAATCTTTAAGTTAAGTGAATAGGTTTCAGCCAACATATTGATTGTTTTCTTCTTTTCATCTGTTACTACATCGGTCTATCTCACGTTATTCGGGAAATCCAGAATTTACAGAACTTATAGAATTAACAGAGAAGAAGGAAGCCATTTGGCCCTTCGTCTCTGCACCTGCCCTTACAAAGAACACCCAAATCTACCCTATTCCCGTAACCCAGTAACCCCACTTAACCTTTTTGGACACTAAGGACAATTTATCACAGTCAATCCACCTAACCCGCACATCTTTGGACTGTGGGAGGAAACCGGAGCACCCAGAGGAAACCCACGCAGATAAGGGAAGAATGGGCAGACTCCGCACAGACAGTGACCCAGCCAGGAATCGAACCTGGGACCCCTGAGCTGTGAAGTGACTGTGCTAACCACTATGCTACCGAGTTGCACAGAAGTTTATACACAATGAATAAAAGGTTCCCTGTACTTTATCTGTGGTCCACTTTTTTTTTTGTATTTTGAATCAATTGGTTGCAATCCTGCTTTTTATCATTCAAGCATTTCTGTAGATCACAAAAGGCAATTCTGAAAAATAAATTAATCTTAAAAAATTCATCATACTTTTTTTTTCTGTAAATTTAGACTACCCAATTTTTGTTTTCCAATTAAGGGGCAATTTAGCATGGCCAATCCACCTACCCTGCCCATCTTCGGGATGTGTGGGTGAAACCTATGCAGACACGGGGAGAATGTGAAAACTCCACATGGTCAGTGACCCAGGGTCAGGATTCGAACCCGGGTCTTCAGCGCTGTCAGCAGCAATGCTAACCACTGTGCCGCCAAAAAATTATCATACCTAATTATGTATTCCATTCTGAAGGTTCCAACTGCAACTTTTGTGTATTGGATAAATGTAGGTTAAGGATGGATTTGTTGAGGGCAAATTATGTTTAACTAACTTGATGTTTTAACTTGAGTTTTTTGATGAGGTAACAGAGAGAGTTAATGAGCAAAATATAGTTGATGTGATGTACACCAACTTCCTAAAGAAGGCATAGCAATGCTGGGTTTTATAAGCAAAAGCATAAAAAACAAAAAAGCAAGGAAGTTATTTATGGTGAAACGTGATAAAGCATTGGTTTGGTCTCAACAGGAGTATTGTGTCCAATTCTGGGTATCACACTTTAGGAAAGATGTGAATGCATTAGAGAGGATGTAGAAAAGTTTTACCAAAATGGTTCCAGGAATGAAGAATTAGACAGACACATGGATAGATCGGAGAAACTGTTCATGTTTTCCTTAGAGAGGGGAAAGTTGGATAGTGATAAAGATGTTGAGGGGTCTGGAGAGGGTGGGTAGAGAAGGGTTGAGAACCTGGAGACACTGATTTAAGATGAATGACAAAAGAAGCAACAGTGACGTGACAAAAAACTTATTTTATGTAGCGAGCGAATAGAATCTGGAATGCACTGCCTGAGAGTGTGGTGGAGGCAAATTCAATTGTAGCTTTCAAAAGGGAATTAATTGGATAATTGGCTGTAGTGAAAAGTCTGGCAGGGAAAATGCAGGCGAGTGGGACTAGCCGAGGTGCTCTTGCAGAGAGCTAGGGCTGAATGGCCTCCCTCTATGCCGTAATCATTCTTTGCTTCAATTAAACAGAGGAAGGTTGGAAGGACCAGGTTCTTGTACTTATCATGTAATGCCATGGGAGAATTGTCACTAATCTTGAAAAGCCCAGAAATACACATGTTCAATATATTTTAAATACAATATACATAATTTCTTTTGAAATAAAATCTTACCATCTGGACTGATGACCCAGCTGATATTAAACACTGGAAGCTGACTTTCTTCAGACAGTTGTAGCTGAACATCAAGTTTTAAAATATCCGAAGGAGTTCTCGCATGTGATATTGCCCATCCTGCTGGAGGTTCATTAACTAAATAAAAAATACTCTATTTTAGATTTTCATGTGCAATTATGCACACTATACAGTCACGTTAAAACTAACATAATTCACAAGCATGATATTTGAAAATTATTTCAGTAAGTATCATCTATAATGAAAATTAACCTATTATCTAACAACAGACACCGAAGGATGAGTTTACAATCCATATCTGTCTCTTACACGTGCCTTTAGTCTGCTCGGATGTTAAGATCAATATGAGAGCTTTCCTTTAATTTTGCTCTGCCATCTGGTATCCAGGGCTTGAAAAGTTACAACAGAATTGTCCCAGTTCATATCAACAATAGTTTGTTAGTAAATGGGCTTCAGCTAGCCCACATAGATACGTATGCTGCTCAATTATCTGTGGGGGAGCATTTGGAGTGGAAAGTGTTGAATAAACACACATGGCTCAGTAACCCTACAGAAATTGCATGACGTTTTAAATCGCCTGTTGAAGAAGAGACTATTATCTAAAAAGAACTGTCGGATAAGCATGATTTAGTTTATTCAATAAATTCAATTACACAGATCAGAAAATGTTGAGATTCTATCCTCCTCAAATACCTGTAGCAACTCATTCAAATTTCTGCTACTTCCATCCAATTGCTGGATGAGCCGAACCTGTAGTGCTCTCATGGAGCGAGGGATAACTGGGCCACCAGTGGTACAGTGATTAAAATCAGGGCTGCTTGGGAGGCCAGAATTAGAGGAGTGCAGATATCTCAGAGGGTTGTACATGCACATATGTAATGTGCAAATGTAGAATTTTGATAAATTAGGAAAATACACACTTACATTGCTTTCTTTCACACGTTATCTGTCGGCAGAAAAAAAAAGTGTTTCTTTCAAAAGAGGTGAATGGAAATGGAATACATTGTACAATTAATATTAATATGGTAACTTTTCTACATCCTCTGTAATGCATTCACATCCTTCCTAATATGGTAAGCAGAAATGTAACTGCAGCACAAAGGTTCCAGGTTCCAATTCAAAAGAGATGAAGATTTTGAATTAAGGAATGGGCGTATGTTTAATTTTTCTTGACAGAGGTTAGATATTTAAATGCAAAAGGTTAAATTATAAGATTGGCTGCCACAGTATTTAAATAAGACAATTTGTCACTTCTTATTGAAAAAATAACTTCTCAATTCATATGTTTTCTTCAGTTATGTTCATAAACAATTCCATCAATATTTGTCATCAGTTGCAACCAACATTACCTGTGAAATGTGGGCTAAATCTTCCGTGACCAGGGGCTGGTTTAGCTCACCAGGCTAAACCGCTGGCTTTTAAAGCAGACCAAGCAGGCCAGCAGCACGGTTCGATTCCCGTACCAGCCTCCCCGGACAGGCGCCGGAATGTGGCGACTAGGGGCTTTTCACAGTAACTTCACTGAAGTCTACTCGTGACAATAAGCGATTTTCATTTTTCATTTCAAATGGCAATCGCTGTTGGGTGCTTAGGGGGTGGCATGGAGCAGGGTGGTCAGTCAGGAGGTTTTTGGGGGTGGAGTATGGGGGGGGTGATCAGGGAGGATGGGGGAGTTTGGGTGCTCAGGAGATTAGTCGGGGGTGGTGGGGGAGTAGTTGAGCGGCAGAGGACATGTGATTGGGGCTCAGGTGCATTGGAATGTCCCCCTACCAACTGATGTAATAATAATAATAATAATCACTTATTGTCACAATTGGCTTCAATGAATTTACTGTGAAAAGCCCCTAGTCGCCACATTCCGGCACCTGTTCGGGGAGGCCGGTACGGGAATTGAACTCGCGCTGCTGGCCTTGGTTCTGCATTACAAGCCAGCTGTTTAGCCCACTGTGCAAAACCAACCCCTGTATATTATATTATATTAGTGAGCTTTGACTCCAAACTGATATAAATTGTACATTTGATAATTTTAACACTTTTTTAAACAATGCATGTAATATGATGAGAGATTTTGGTCCTAAAATTATTGAATTCGATCATTTGAGTTATCTTAAATTTTTAGATTGTAACCTGTCTTTCAACAATAAAACGCCTATAGATTGTAGTTCTTAGGTTCCCATTTTTCCATAATATTACCAACCAGCTTATAACAGACAACAAGTTGCAGTTATATAAAACTTGTAATGTAGTAAAACATTCCAAGGTATTTCCTAGGAGATTAATCAAACAGAAAATTGTAATTGAGCCACATGAGGAGATATTGGAAAACATGACAAAAGCTTAGTCAATGAGGTAGGAGTGTTAAAGGAGGAGAGGCAAAGAGGTTTGTGGGGGTGGGGAGTTCCTGAGTTTACTATTTTGACAGCTGAGGACATGCTCAACATTGGCGGAATAATTAAAATTGTGGCTGCTCAAGAGACCTGAAGTAGAGGTGCGTGGATATCTCAGACGGGTGTAAAACTGGAGGAGATTACAGAGATAGGAAGGGGTGAGAATGGGGAGGATTTGAAAACAATGATGAGAATTTTAAAATTGGTGCAAGATTGACAGGCGCTAATATAAATCAGTAAGCACAAGGGTGATGGGTGAACAGAATTTGGTGTGTGCTAGGACACAGGCAACGAGTTGTGGATAACCTAGGTAGGGTAGAGAGTATGAAGCTGGTCAGGAGTCTGCTACAATAGTCAAGTGTGGAGGTAACATAGGCAAGAGTGAGGCCTTCAGCAGCAGAAGAGCTGAGGTAAGGGGCAACAGGCAGTCTTTGTGGTGATGTGGATATTTTGTTGGATACGCTTCTCGGTGCCAAATACGGCATCAAGATTTTGAACAATTTGACCCAACCTAATTGCTATGCAGGGGAAGTGAAAGAGTCACTGGCTGGGGAATGGAGCTTGTGGGTAGGTCAGTCTTCCAAATAATTGGACAACATTCCTGCTCATACAATGTCGGAAGTTGGACAAAAGGTCTGTCAATTTAGGGAGAGTGGAGGGGCGGAGAGGGAAAGCTGGGGTATCAGCAACATCCATGTGGAAACAAAGGTTGTGTTTCCAGATGATGGGGGTAGCACGTAGCTGAGAAACAGGAGGAAGTCAGGGTTAGACCATTGGGAGACACCAGAGGTCATTTCAGAAGGCCGTGTATTTAGTTCTTTCTCGCGTTGCTATGCAAAGTCGTGAAGCAAGTAAATGATTAACACTTTTCTTAAAACAGAAGAGATTTAATATTATTTAAATTCCACAGAGCGAGAAGGTCTTAAAGTTGCCCAACTGTTTTTTTTTTGTTTTTGATTTACCAAACTTATAGAAGGCACCAATAACTTATTTAAACTATTGACAATAAAGGGTGTAGAAATTATTTAAAGTCACAAGAAGTGCAAACTTGGAGATGCCAACACATTCATGATTTGATCATCATTTGATCTCGCCTGTTATTATAACTTTTGGTATAAATCTGCTTTGAAAAATCTGAAGTAAATGTGGATTCATTGACAAACAAATATATTTTTCTTACCGTTATAGAGTCAGTTACCGCGCCGAGAATGGCAAAGTAAAGCAACGATATTGCGCGTGGTGTCATCACTCGGGGTGTGTTTTTGTTCCTGTTGAATCTCTTCCTTCACAATGCTGAAACACCTCTGCCTGGAGCTGCAAGTGGAACCTTTTATAAATCTTTGGTTGGAAATGAAACCAACGTCATCTTTGCTGATGACTTATCAATGAAGCCAGTAAGGGAAGTGGTTTATTTCGAAGTAACAGCGACACATGACTGTTAGTTTGAGCATTTATTGGCTTTGTAACTGTGGGAGAGGAATAACTATTTTTTGAAGTGTCGCTCTCGAGTGGAAGTAACAACGCCCCCCTGTGTTCCAGGGCAGATCTCCCGCAGGCTCTTGCCTTTTTCAGTCCCCACCTGGAAGTGCCCAACAGCCGCGGAGGGAGGGTACCAGCAACAACACTGCACCCAGGTTCCCCCTCTCTTGCCCTCATGGGCACAGAAGTCAGGCAGCTCGAAAGACCCTTCTCGACCCATGAAGCTGCATGGGTCCAGAATTACAAGCACCCAATTGAGTTCCTGGTTGGCGAAGAGACGGCGTGGGTGGCACTTTTCCGAGCAGGAGAGTGGAAAAGCGGTGTAACAGAGAATCATGCAGCTTAGTGCAAAGTGAAAACTGCGCAGGGCCATTTATTGGAGGCAGTCTCCTTTATGGCGCGGACCAGCATCTATCAAAAATCTCAAGACAGCAACAACACCAAAGGTCCAGTTTAGCAGCAGTATAACTGGAGTAGTCACTTTGAAAGGCAGAAATCTCGAGTAAGCGGGTGGGTGTATATACATCCCAACCGTAGAAATCCATATAACTAGGGGATGTATCTGCTGGCAATCTAATAGATATGGGGAATATGTAAATAACTTTGCAAATTTTCTCTCTGTAAAACTCATTAATATGTAAATCTTCCACACACCCTCCTTGTAGCTGCTCCTACCAAGAGATCTGTTGTCATGATATATCTGTGTTTGCATGGGAGATCTGACTTGCACCATATTCAGCTTTCCATGACTAACTATGGGCTTTAAAAGAGGCCATGGACTCCGATCATCACGGCTGCTTTCCCCTTTCACGGGGAGAGCTGACTGTTGATGATTTAACCTAAGGATCACCACACCTCAGGCTAGGGGCAAGGTTGAGAGGTCGGGCCATCATGAATAACCTCAGCCGGTCCGTACAGGAATTGAACCCACGCTGTTGGCCTCACTCGACATTACCAACCAGCTGTCTAGCCAACTGAACACAACCAGGGTTTACAATATGTGAGGTGTCATATTCTTGACAGGTGACTGGCCACTTGCCTTTTACTTTTATGAATGTGCCCGAGGCTTGTTACACACCTCACTTGTCTCCATCTTCTAAACCATTATGAGGGAGGGGTGGGTGGTAAGGGTGGGGGGTGGATTCCCTCATGAGGGTTGAGCTTGGTCAGGGGGCTGAAGCATTCTAGGGCGGGGGTTGCCCTTGGGCTAATGGGGGGGGGGGGGGGGGCTTTGCGCCTGTGAGGCCTTCAAGCCATCTTTTAATATTATGGAGACCCATGACAGGGACAATCACAGCTGTAGCCAGTCTGTCCTACCAACACTTCCAGGACAGAGCCCTACTGTGGCTTATCTCCTGAAAGTAAAATTCACTCCCTTTGACTGACCAGCCTCTAGCTTCATGGCCGAAAACTATTTCAGCTGAAGAATTAGCCTTGTTAGTCATGATGACACTTCATTCTCCTCAACTCTCAAGTGTCTCCTCAAGGGCACACATGCCATATCTCAAGAGCATGATTCCTGCACTGCATGTCAAGCAAACTTTGTAGCCTGAATACTGTGCCTGAACGCTAGGAACATCAGCACTATAGAGGCAGCTGCCAACAATCAAACACTAAAGAGCAGGGTTTCAGCATTGTGAATCTTCTCACGACCAAAGAGTAAATTTATGGATCAGGGGAGGGCACTATAGCGCAGTCTCCCAAAAGTTCCCAGCAGATGTCTAGGTCTAGGACCACCTGAAATGGCCGGGGATGAGTGTGCAGAGCAAGGTTTGTGAGACACATAATGGTGGGGAAGGTTTGGGAGATTTGAGGGTCCCGGGATGGAAACCCTAATGGTGTATCTTCTTCGCCAATTCCTTACAAACACGCAAATTGCTGTGGAGTTAATCTCGCAGCGGCTGCCCTTGCGTTGCTGGTGGCAGCCAAAGTGGCCAGACACAGGAGGAGGTAGAAGCGACCCCATGTACTGGAGGTGATATCCTTCTCCTGTGACGATGGGTTACAATCGCTAATCCCAATTCCTTTTGGTATACATAGGGGTGAAGAGAATACAGGGTCATTAGTAGATGGGTTTTGAGTGGAGTGTAAATTCTAGCAGAAATCATTTGACGCAGTGAGTATCATCCCTGCCTCTGAGCCAAAAGCCCTGGGTTCAAGTTCTACCCCGCCAGAACTTAGAACATAGAACATTACAGCGCAGTACGGGCCTTCGGCTCTCGATGTTGCGCCGACCTGTGAAACCATCTGAAGCCTATCTGACCTACACTATTCCATTTTCATCCATATGTCTATCCAGTGACCACTTAAATGCCCTTAAAGTTGGCGAGTCAGGGCAGCACGGTGGCCTAGTGGTTAGCACAACCGCCTCACGGCGCTGAGATCCCAGGTTCGATCCCGGCTCTGAGTCACTTCCGTGTGGAGTTTGCACATTCTCCCCGTGTCTGCGTGGGTTTCGCCCCCACAACCCAAAAACGTGCAAGCTAGGTGGATTGGCCACGCTAAATTGCCCCTTAATTGGAAAAATGATTGGGTACACTAAATTTATTTAAAAAAAAAAAAAATTGGCGAGTCTACTACTGTTGCAGGCAGGGCGTTCCACACCCCTACTACTCTCTGAGTAAAGAAACTGCCTCTGACATCTGTCCTATATCTACCACCCCTCAATTTAAAGCTATGTCCCCTCGTGTTGGTCATCACCATCCGAGGAAAGAGACTCTCACTGTCCACCCTATCTAACCCTCTGACTATCTTATATGTCTCTATTAAGTCACCTCTCAGCCTTCTCCTCTCTAACGAAAACAACCTCAAGTCCCTGAGCCTTTCCTCGTAAGACCTTCCCTCCATACCAGGCAACATCCTAGTAAATCTCCTCTGAACCCTTTCCAAAGCTTCCACATCCTTCCTATAATGTGGTGACCAGAACTGCACGCAGTACTCCAGGAGCGGCCGCACCAGAGTTATGTACAGCTGCAGCATGACCTTGTGGCTCCGAAACTCAATCCCCCTACTGATAAAGGCTAGCACACCATATGCCTTCTTAACAGCCCTATTAACCTGGGTGGCAACTTTCAGGGATTTATGTACCTGGATGCCGAGATCTCTCTGTTCATCTACACTACCAAGAATCTTGCCATTAGCCCAGTACTCTGCATTTCTGTTACTCCTTCCAAAGTGAACCACCTCACACTTTTCCGCATTAAACTCCATCTGCCACCTCTCAGCCCAGCTCTGCAGCTTATCTATGTCCCTCTGTATCCTATAACATCCTTCAGCACTATCCACAACTCCACCGACCTTCGTGTCATCTGCAAATTTACTAACCCATCCTTCTACACCCTCTTCCAGGTCATTTATAAAAATGACAAACAGCAGTGGCCCCAAAACTGATCCTTGCGGTACACCACTAGTAACTGAACTCCAGGATGAACATTTGCCATCAACCACCACCCTCTGTCTTCTTTCAGCTAGCCAATTACTGATCCAAACCGCTAAATCACCTTCAATCCCATACTTCCTTATGGTGGCTAAGGATGGTCCATTCATAATATGGCCAACAGGTTGAGTAACAACCTGTAAAATCTTTCCAACACACATCAATCGCAGGTGGTAAGAGCAGGAAAGACCGCTCGCCAGCCACGCTTGGCAGGTGGAATGATACCCATCAAGCTCTCAGCCTTTGGCGACAGACTAGGGACCTAGTCCAGGAAACTCTCACAATAGAATCAGATGAAAATCTGCCTTGTACACAACTAGGTGTGGGAAGTGAAACAGCAAACAATAGATCAGTTGAGGTCTCAACCTTTAAATCAAAGCTATGAAATATGTATGCTTGTGGATGAACTTTGTATCGTAGCCAAAATACTCCAAAATGTTAGCATAATTTACTAAATTATCTGGAAGTTAAACACCTAGTAGGGATTTCCGTGGAAATTTGATAATTGTGTTTAAACAAATTAATCAAATTAAATTCCTGGAAAAAATTTGCAAGTTGGAAAGATTCCAAACTCCATATGAACTGTTTACCATCATTACATTTGCTCTGTAAGATTCTCATGTTCATTTAACACTGTTAGCCAGGGAAGTAGCCTGTAATAAATAATACACATAAGATTTTCTGCATCATTTGTTCACATCAGAACTATTTTTTAATAAAGCTGGTGTTTACTCGGGCACTTTCCAATAGAGAAAAATCGATCAAATTTAGAGATTCATCAAAGACAGAAGAAAGTGCATTTAAAAAAAGAGAACAGTTTGAGATGCATTTTAGAAGAATTAAGTGCAGCACTGATTAGATCTATGCTTTTTCCTGAGTCTTATGTTCAAACCCAGCCAAGATTAATTGGGTTGAGTGCCTCCTCATTCTGCTGGTTGTATGAGACCCAGCCATCCAAATAATCTATTGATTAATTAATTCAGACGAGTTTAAGGGTCGGCTATGTGGGAAATAGGAAAAAGTGACTCACTAGAGCAGTAGGGAATTAGTATGAAGTACCTTGTGATCACTGTGAAGCAGATTGGGATCACTGTAATGGAGGCCAGGAATTACTTTGAAGCTGATTTTGATCACTTGTGAAAAAGATACGGATGACTGTGGAGTAGGTGTAGACCATTGTGGAGCAGATACAGACCACTGCGCAGTAGGTACTGATCATTGTGGAGTAGATACAGATCACTATGAAGTAGGTACAGATCATTGTGGAGTAGGTACGGATCACTGTGAACTGGTACAGATCATTGTGAGGGTACGGATCACTGTGAAGTAGGGATGGATCATTGTGTGGGTACCAATCACTGTGAAGTAAGGACGGATCATTGTGACGTAGGTCCAGATCATTGTGGAGTAGGTATGGGTCATTGTAGAGTAGGTACGGATCATTGTAGAGTAGGTATGGTCATTGTAGAGTAGGTACGGATCATTGTAGAGTAGGTATGGCTCATTGTAGAGTAGGTATGGCTCATTGTAGTGTAGCCACCTGGGGTGGCCACTGCCCTAAACAAAATGGAACATTACAAAGAATGCAGGGAAAATGGACATGTTGCAAAAGCAAGCAGCTTGCAAAAGCACTTGTGTATTCTGACTGCTGCAGAAACCAGACAGCACTGTGAAAAAAACAAGTTAGCATACTAATGAGGCGATACCCGGTGATTCGCAGGTACAATAGAAACAAGTTAACTCAAATCGCTACATTGAATAGAAGGCCAGACTTCTCGGCGCCAAGAGAAGTCCAAAACAATAAGCCCCAAGAACCGCCCAGTGATCGAGGGACTGCCCCGTTATTGGGGAAATTCCAATCAATCGATTGGGAAGAGACCCAATCGATTGCGAGTGTATAGAGGGTCCGCCCAGGTGGGTGCGAGACCCTGGGAGAGGTATAAGATAGAGACCCCGACCCCAGCTCGCTCTCTTGACCAGCTCCTCTTAGCCAACGCTCTCCTTGACCACCGTTGCAGCAGAAGACCTTGAGAAGGGGAGGCCTGGTCAGCAGCCACCATCAAGTAAGTGTCGTACAACGCACGCTACGAGAGTAGACTCTCCTGACCCCTTTAGTCCACACCGACATGAAGCCTGCGGATCCAGGACAAAGCTAGAGGCCGTTGTTCCCTGATCCGGCAGTTCCCTTATCCAGATAAGTATTTGGCCTGTTAGTGGTAGGATTAGCCTAGTCTTGTAGTTTTGTATGCATAATTAGTAGATAACTATTATAATAAACGTGTCTTGTTTGAACTTTCTAACTGGTGTATGGAGTTATTGGTCTGAACTTGAACTTGAAACTTGTGGCAGTATCTTAACGATACCTGGCGACTCTAGAGCTAAGGAATGAAACAGAGCCAAATTCAGTGTAAAGCACACTCACCCAGAACGAGCAACATTTAGTGGCGACTCCGCCGGGACTCGACTAGAAGTGGCACCCCCACTCCGAGAGAACCCAGAAATTTGAATCTGAAATCCAATTGGGAAAAGGAAAAACCACAAGTGTTCAAGTAGTTCAAATCAATCCTCATAATTCGGAAGTGTGTTTTTGCATGCGTAACTAACAGGGTTATAAGGTAAAATCGAGAGTTTTTTTTGCGACAAACTGTCGGGAGGTTATAATTTGGAAAATAGCGAAAGCCGTACCCGTATTTAATAGCACTGCCTTATTATCCCTCGTTCCAAATTTAAAAGAGAGCATAAGAGAGAAAGAGATGGCCATGCAGGCAATGGAACGCCTCATGAACCCTGAGCAGTTCGTGGTTGCAGCGACCAACAGCAGCAGAGTAGGTCAGTGTCCCGTTTGGGAGCTGGAACTCAGGAATTACCTCAAAGGGAAAGGATGGCCCCTTTGGAGTGAGTTTTGTTTGAATGAGGAGACAGGTCCCGGGAGTATAGGGCATACTTGGTGGGAGAACCTGTCTGAAATTCATAAGAAAAGTTTAAGTAAAACACGTAAGCCGATGGCAATTGTGTCCTGCTTGGCACAATTGCGAGGCACAGAGGAGGTTGTCAGGACGCTCCGAGCAGAGTTAGAGGAGAGGAATAGAATGAGCAAAGTGGATGTCAGGGACATCGAGAGAGAGAATTCAGAATTAAGGGAAAGGTTGGCAGATAAGGATAGAGAGGTGGATGATGCCGAGAGGGCACACCAGTCTTGTCTAGCCCATCTGAGCAGCTCCCAGGTACAATACGAAAAAGCCTATCAGGATGTGCAGCGTGCAGTCTTGATAAGAGAAGAATCAGAGAAACAGGTAGAGACACTGAAAAAGCAGTGTAGCGACCTAAAGGCAGCTTTAAGGGCACTCCATGCTGCCACAACTGAGCAAAGGCAAAGCACAGTGGACCATGCTAAATGTAGGAAGCAGATTGCGGAGCTGCAATCTCTGCTTTCTGTGCAGAATGGCTTCCAAGAAACCTTTAGAACACAATTAGAGGAAGAGCATGCCCCAGATTGGCAGGAGTTAAGTGAAACAGCGCAGCGATATGTTCAGGGAACATGTGCGCTAGCAGCGCAGCAGAAAAGGAAAGCGCCCCAACCCCCCACAGATCAGATAGCACCCGCACCAATGAACCCAGTCACCACCCAACGAAAAGCAACCGCAGACGGCGCACCCGAGATCACTTACACCACCCCCTTAACCGTGACTCAACTGAGGGACGCGTGTGAGAAAATCACCCCGTTTCTCCCCACTTCAGACCTCCACCAATTCTTTGCAAAAGTTAAGCAACAGGCGACCATGTACGGCCTTGATGCACGAGAGCAGGTTAAGCTCACAGTTTTGAGTTTAGATTCATCAGTAGTAGCAGCCCTCCCCGACCTACAGAACGTTGGAGGAGGCACCCTCGAAGAAATGCATACAGCTATTTTGGATGCGATAGGGTACAACAGAGGAGACCCAGTTGAAGGCCTAAACAGATGTAGGCAGAAAACGACCGAGCACCCCACAGCATTCGCAGGAAGGCTGTGGATTCACTTCACTGCAGTTTTCGGTGAATTAGACCGCGCACATTTGACCCAGGATAACATGGTTAAATGGACCCGCACCATCATCTCCCACGCCATAGATGCAGGACAGAAAGCCTGCTCCAATTACGACCCCTCAGAAGAGGCCCATAATGAAAAATGGGTATTGAAAAGATTGTCCCGCGCTTGGGAGCAATCTGTCCACAGCAAGGCAACATTTAAGAACCCCAAAGAAGCTCAGGCTGCAGCAGATATCCAAGCAGTAAGAACGCACCAATACCCCGCATGGGTAAATGAGGGACAGAACAGCCCCCCACAGAAATCATAGGAATATTTTAACTGCGGACAGTTAGGGCATTTTGCTAGGGAATGCAACGCCCCGCAGAAATCTCAGAGAGGCCAGCAGACAGGCACTCCGAACAGGAACAGAGCGAAGCCTATTCACAGTATAGGGACGCAGTCAGGATAGACCAATGCGGACGGAACGGACTGACTGTGTTCGGCTCCCCCACTTGGGTCTGTGACACCCTCTGGGACCGATCCGGACGACTGGTAGTCACAGCGAAAATTCGGGGAAAGTCCATAGAATTACTCTGGGACACAGGAGGGTCCCGCACGACCATTAATTCATCCACTACACCACAGGCAAACACGTCGCCCACTACAGCCACAATAACACTCAGCGGATTTATAGGACACTCGCAGCAAGGAACCATTACAGCCCCTGTACCAATTCAGCTAGGGAATATCTCCACCAGACACCCCGTTGTTTCAGTTAATCTGCCCCACACAGCAGAACACATACTGGGCATTGATTTTATGAATGCCCACAGCCTGTCGTTCGACCCAGTCAATCAGTGTGTCTGACAAATGGCAAAATCAGACAGAGCATCCGCAACACTCACTGTAGGTGAATACGAACATAGGATTAGCACAGTAGGCGACTATTGTTTTGACCCGACCACCTTAGCACGGACAAACAGGTTAGGGCAGTTCTGAACACACACAGGACAGCATTTGCCAGTCACCGGCACGACTGCGGCAGAATGACTGGACAAGTTCAGATTTCTGGACCTGACCCGAGACCACAAAGACAGTATAGATTGCCCCTAGAAGCGGAGGGAGAAATTGGAAAGGTTATAGAGAGCTTATTAGAGCAGGGCGTACTAAGGACAGTAGCCTCAACTAATAATGCCCCTATTTTGCCAGTGAGGAAGCCCGAAGGATCATGGTGTCTGACCATTGATTATCGGGAACTCAACAAAGTTACCCCAGCAGTAGCCCCCACGGTAGCAACAAGTCCCGAGACCCTGCTCAAGCAGGGTCTCAACTCCAAATATTTCACAGTATTGGACATTAGCAACGGCTTTTGGTCAATCCCATTGGCAAAGGTGTGCCAGTACAAATTTGCCTTCACTTTCAAAGGCCAGCAGTACACGTGGACATGCCTCCCACAAGGATTCCACAATTCCCCCTCCATTTTCCACCGACAGCTGGCAAATAGACTATCAAAATTTTCCCGACCCGAATGTCTGGTACAGTATGTGAATGACCTATTACTGCAGACAGACACCAAGGCAGAGCACATCACGCTTCTGTCTGAACTCCTACAACTCTTACAGTCAATCGGATGTAAAGTTAACCCCAGAAAGGCCCAACTGTTGGAGAATAAAGTGATGTATTTGGGTACAATCATCACGCACGGCAAACGCGAGATCG
Source organism: Scyliorhinus canicula (assembly GCF_902713615.1). Taxonomy (NCBI): domain Eukaryota; kingdom Metazoa; phylum Chordata; class Chondrichthyes; order Carcharhiniformes; family Scyliorhinidae; genus Scyliorhinus; species Scyliorhinus canicula. The sequence goes on along the minus strand of NC_052156.1, from coordinate 37,210,638 downwards.
AGTTCAAAAGAATTGACTCAATCGTCAAATTGCCCCTTCCCCAAAATGTTTCAGCCCTCCGGTCGTTTTTAGGACAGGTTGGGTATTGTCGGAACCATATCGATGGTTTTGCGACCAGGGCAGCCCCACTTTCAGACCTCCTTAAGAAAGGAGCCCCTTGGGAATGGCTTCCGCAGCATACAGAGGCTGTGGAAGATTTAAAGAAAGCCCTTAGTGCAGCACCTGCACTACAAGTTCCAGACCCGCTCTCCCCCTATTCAATTGAGGTAGCAAGCACAGATCTGACCCTCTCAGCCGTGCTCCTTCAGGAATGGCACGAGCAGCTACGACCAGTGGCTTATGCCTCCAGACTGTTAGGCCCAGTAGAGCAAGGATTTTCAGCCTGCGAAAGGCACCTACTCGCAGTATTCTGGGCAGTACAATACTTTTCTTACATTACCGGACTCAACCTGATCACCATTCTGACCGAACACACCTCCACACAGCTTCTATTGGACGGACGACTGAAGGACGGTTCAGTTAGCCAGATTAGAGCAGCTAGGTGGACACTTCTGTTACAGGGACGGGACATAACAGTTAAACGGACTAAGACACACTTTTTTAGCAGACAATCTCCAATACCCAGGACAACCCCATGATTGCGAAATAGTAGCCCCCCTCCACAACACAGGACCCTTCATTGCAAAGACGCCAGGAAGATAGGAAGTTCAACTCAAAGCCCCCAGCACACAGACACGTGTGCCCCCTCGAAGATTTATGTGGATGGTTCATCCACTATTTTAAATGGTGAGCGCATTACAGGATGCGGCATCTATGTAGAGGATGCGCAGGGACGCGCACTAGAAGAGATATCGCTAAAATTACCCGGTCACTTAGGCGCGCAGGCAGCAGAGCTCGCGGCCATAGCTTACATAGTGGACCACCCAGATTCGTTCCCCAGCCCAGCAGATATATATTCGGATAGTTTATATGTCTGCAACAGTTTAACGGACTTTCTACCCCTGTGGAAGACAAGAGGTTTTGTTTCCGCGGATGGAAAGCCCCATTCCATCAGCCCCATTGCTCCGCCATATCCTAGAACAGGCAAAGGATAGGACTTATGGCATCATTAAAGTTAGAAGTCACCATCGGTCATCCCCCCTTGGAAATGTGAAAGCCGACGCACTGGCTAAAGTAGGTTCCAGGCACGGACATTTTTGGGCACCCCCAGCTAGCGCACCAGCTAGCGCCCCTGTGAGCTCAGTTCAGGTTTCACAGACAGACATTGAGGACCTAGTACAGGCACAAAGACAGGACAGCAATCTCAGGGAGATTAGTAGAGGAAAGTTTTTGCCCCCTTACGACAAGTTTAAACACGCTCTGACCACACACGAGGGTGTGGTTATCAAAGACAAGTTGTATGTGGTTCCTGAGAAGGACAGGAATTAAATGATTGCCTTATTCCATGATGGTCATGGACATCAAGGGATCGACCCTACCACAGCCCACCTCCGGCAGCTCTGTTGGTGGCCAAATTTAAGAGACGATGTAACGCACTACATAGAGAACTGTTTGATTTGTGCACAGAATAACCCGGAGAGGTATTCTAAGAAGGCACAACTCAGCCACACTCGCCCCATTAATGGCCCCTGGACTAACCTCCAGATCGATTTTATAGGTCCATTGCCCCCTTGCAGGAATGGCTATAAATACGTACTGGTGGTCATTGATACGTTCATGAAATGGGTAGAGGCATTCCCATCTCGAACAAACACAGCAAAAACGACCGCAAAGATCCTGACACACCACATCTTTACTAGATGGGGACTCCCCAGAAGTATTGAATCAGACCAGGGATCTCATTTTACAGGACGGGTCATGTAGAACGTCCTGACCATATTCGGGATTAAACAAAATTTCCACATTGCGTACCACCCCCAGTGCAGTGATATCGTGGAACGCATGAATCTGAATCTAAAATCGACCCTTAGAAAGATGGTCCAGGAAAACAATACCACTTGAGATTCAGTGCTCCCATTCGCACTTATGTTTTTAAGAAATACTGTTTCAGCATCAACAGGTTTCACCCCACACACACTCATGACCGGACGCCCCATGAAAGGTTCTGAATTCCTTTTAGGACTCGACATGACCAGCCCAGAAGTGACGGCCCTCGCACACGAGACAGTAGTAAAGCAATTAGTGGAAACTGTAAGGTTGGCTCAGTTAGCAGCCGTAGTTAAATTGGGAAAGAAAAGGAAAAAGAGCAAGGCTTGTTTCGACAGGACAGTACATTCCACAGAGTTTCAGGTTGGACAACAGGTAATGTTATCTGTTTATAACCCCAGCAGTTGTTAAGTGTATGTCTGGTCCGAAATTCGCTTTTGAAAAAAAAATGAAGGGAGTCACAGAGAGTGACTTGGCCATTGATTTAAGGGACAATTGGAATAAGAGGACAGATACACTAGCATTAAAGGTATTAAACGGATCATTGACAGATACAATGCTTGATCCCCTAGCTTCGGACAAGCCAAGGAGATCACTGCAAGAACAAAAGCCAGAAGAGAACAAGAAAGAAGAAGGAAGAAAAATGACCGCCACGCCTGTAATTTTCTTTGCCACTGTTGCATTTTTGCACGCGAACGCGAACCCTTTTTCCCCCATGACCCCGGCCATTAATGTTTCCCAGACACCGACTACTCAAAGCCCAGTAACGATGACACGACCTGGTGCACAAAAGTTATGAATTGGTACTCCCTATCATATGTTGTAGAATCACTTTTGGCGATAGCAGTTCTCTGCATCGTAGAATAGACACTTAGGTTAAGGAAATGGAGAAGGAGAGCCTTCCGCTCTCGCGCCTCAACCATATACAGAGTACAATCCCCTATTTTCGGTTTCCACCAGTCCCCCCCAACCCCTTGACGTGTAATGAATGATTTAATTTTTGAGTTGCTATTGTAAATAAAGACCTTTTCTGACATATTGTGATGTTCTGAGCTCAACTGCCGAGCCAGAAATGGAATGTAATGATGATAGTGTTTTAAGGATAGGAAGTTAGAATGTTTAAATGTGTAGTTTACAAAGGATAGTTAGAGGTTCCCTAGTAATGCATGTCCCCTTTGACATAGCGCCAACCAGAGGCTGTTAGATAACAATTTTTTGCCATAATTGAGGAAAGTATAGAGGCCATGGGACTCTCTGAGATCAGGGAACACAAAGACACCGAATTTGGGTGATCCTTCATGATTTCTCATGGGGTGGCCACTGCCCTACACAAAATGGAATATTACAAAGAATGCAGGGAAAATGGACATGTTGCAAAAGCAAGCAGCTTGCAAAAGTGCTTGTGTATTCTGACTGCTACAGAAACCAGACAGCACTGTGAAAAAAACAAGTTAGCATACTAATGATGCGATACCCGGTGATTCCCAGGTACAATGGAAACAAGTTAACCAAATCGCTACATTGAATAGAAGGCCAGTATTCTCGGCGCCAAGAGAAGTCCAAAACAATAAGCCCCAAGAACCACCCAGTGATCGAGGGACTGCCCCGTTATTGGGGAAATTCCAATCAATCGATTGGGAAGAGACCCAATCGATTGCGAGTGTATAGAGGGTCCTCCCAGGTGGGCGCGAGACCCTGGGAGAGGTATAAGATAGAGACCCCGACCCCAGCTCGCTCTCTTGACCAGCTCCTCTTAGCCAACGCTCTCCTTGACCACCGTTGCAGCAGAAGACCTTGAGAAGGGGAGGCCTTGTCAGCAGCTGCCATCAAGTAAGTGTCGTACAACGCACGCTATGAGAGTAGACACTCCTGACACCTTTAGTCCACACCGACCGGAAGTCTGCGGATCCAGGACAAAGCTAGAGGCCGTTGTTCCCTGATCCGGCAGTTCCCTTATCCAGATAAGTATTTGGCCTGTTAGTGGTAGGATTAGCCTAGTCTTGTAGTTTTGTATGCATAATCAGTAGATAACTATTATAATAAACGTGTCTTGTTTGAACTTTCTAACTGGTGTATGGAGTTATTGGTCTGAACTTGAACTTGAAACTTGTGGCGGTATCTTAACGATACCTGGCGACTCTAGAGCTAAGGAACTAAGTTTCAAATGTTTTCACTGTAATAAACTAGGCCATGTAAAGTCACAGTGTTGGTGGTGGAAGAAAAGCACTGGGAAGGCTGATGTGGTAGAACAGGATAAGACAGTGGGGTTTGTTAAAGTGGTAAAGGAAAGCCCAAGTGAAGCAAAAGAGATGCAAAATATTGTACAGCCTGATCAAGAGGTGATTGATAAGAAGGTGCCAGGTCTCTTTAAAGAATTTACTTGTGTGGGTAAAGTTTACTCGTGTACCAGAAGGAGTAGGTAAAGAAGTCACAATTTTAAGAGATATGGGTGCTAGTCAATATTTGCTGGTAAGAGATGAAGAGTTATGTAGTTTGGGAGGAATATTGCCAGAAGGTGGTAATATGTGGAATTCAGGGTGGGGAGACTAGTGTTCCATTATATAAGGTAAGATTGGAAAGTCCAGTGAAGAGTGGTGAAGTGGCAGTAGGGGTAGTAGAGAAATTATCTTGTCCAGGAATAGTTTATCTTGGGTAATGATATAGCTGGATCGCACATGGGAGTGATGCCTACTGTGGTTGATAAGCCAGTGGAAAATCAGACAACTGAAGTGTTGAAGGACGAATATCCTGGGATTTTTCTGGATTGTGTAGTAACAAGGTCGCAAAGTCAAAGGTTAAGACAAGAGGAGAAATCAGAGTGAAGATAAAGCACGGTTCGATTCCTGTAACAGCCTCCCCGAACAGGCGCCGGAATGTGGCGACTAGGGGCTTTTCACAGTAACTTGCTGATGAAACATCAAAAATTTCAGTGAACAGCGGAGTTTCAACAGGCATTGTTGAAGGCTGTGATAATCAATGCTCCTGTGTTGGAGAATTACAAGGGCTCTGTGATCGGATTGAACTAAAGTATCTGACCTTAAAGTGAAATGCCAAGGCATAGAGAAATGGATGGATCGTGCAGAGACCTTCTTGTCCAAAGAGACTGTCAATCAAGAGGGATTCCAGTTGCAGAAAGAAGAACTAAAATGGACTATGTTATTATAAATGTTTTTTTTTGTTCATAAAAAACGAATATTTATTGTCAATATTTACTCCAGGAAAGTGAAAAGGTGAAAAATGAAACCATCTTGAAGTTGATGGTTTATTTTTTTCTTGGGGGGGAGGTGTCACGGGAGTGTATCTTTCAGGAATGCGTGTTTATCAAATAGCTGCAGTGATGTAATTGTGTGGGTGTATGTTTATCAAGTATTAACTGAATTCATAGAATAAACATTGTTTTGTTTTTAAAATACTTAAGGTCTCTGTTGCATAACACCTGGAGAGTGAACCCTTGTGCTCCCCATAACCAAAATCTATTACAAGTTGTGGGTCAGCTGAATTCCATGATATACTTTGGTGTTCTCTAAACCCTGGTCCATAAAAACTTGGGGGCTCGTGGGGTAAAAGTCTATCTTCCGTGATTGGGTTGGCTCAGTGAACTTAAAGGCAGTGAGGGGTGAGCATATTTGTGTTTGCTTTTCAGGTGTGCTATTCCAGTTTAAGTAGGGAGTGTGTTTTGGACAATGGCTTTTTCAGAGGCTCAGAAATTTGTTGGGGGGTGGAGAAGGTCACACGCAGTACCTTACGGACAGAGACTAAAAACATTGCAGTTAACATTACCTGACAGAATACAAAAAGATGAGGCACTTAAGGTGGTAGCTGAGCATTTAAAATTGCCTGAGACAAGTCGGACTCATTGGAAGTGGCAAAAATTCAGTTACAAATCAGGCAACTTGAAACATGAAAAAGAATTAAAGCAGCTAGAATATGAAATGAGAGAAAAAGAGAGAGAAAGGGAGATACAGATCAAGGAAAAGGAAAAGGAGAGAGAAGAAAGAAAAAAAAAAGAATAGCCCTGGTAGAACAAAAAGGAGAAAGGGTAGTACAGATCAGGGAAAAAGAAAAAGAGAGAGAAAGAGATAGAGAGCAAAAATAAAAGGAGAGAGAGGAAAGGGAAAAAGAGAAAATTTGAACTTCAGAAAATGGCCATGAGCCATGACATTCAGCTAAAAGTGGTGAATGGAAAGAAAAATGTACGGTCTGAGGAGAGTGATGAGGATAACGCCATAGTCATAGTCATAGTCGACAGCTTGGTGGGGATCTATTTAAATATGTCCACACATTGCCAAGGTTTGATGAGAAGGAGGTAGAAGCTTTTTTCATTTCATTTGAGAAGGTAGCTTAACAAATAAAATGGCCACAGGACATGTGGGTATTACTGATTCAAACAAAGATGGTCGCAAGAGCAAGTGAAGTATTTGCATCACTATCAGAGGAGGTATCGGACGTATGAGGAGGTGGAAAAATCCATCTTAGGTGCATAGGAATTAATGCCTGAAACCTACAGACAAAGGTTTAGAAGTTTAAGGAAAGAACCTGGTCAAATATCCATGGAGTTTGAAAGGATCAAACAGAGTAATTTTGATAGGTGGATAAGGGCTTTGAAACGTATGAAGCTCTCAGAGAAATTATAGTTTTGGAGGAGTTTAAAAATTAAATTCCTGATGTAGTGAGAACTCAAGTGGAAGAGCAGAAGGTTAGCAGCAGAAATGGCAGATTATTCTGAATTAGTTCATAAATCAAAGTTTGATTTCTGACATCAGTTTCAGCCTGTGAGGGGTAGAAACTGGGGAAAAGAGAAATACTCAAGTGGTAGAGGTAAAGGAGATCTGACGGGAGATAATAAGGAGAGTGTACCTCAGATTAAAAAAGAAATCCAGGAGCGTGGAAGGTTAAATTATCATAGAATTTACAGTGCAGAAGGAGGCCATTCGGCCCATCGAGTCTGCACCGGCTCTTCGAAAGAGCACCCTACCCAAGGTCAACATCTCCACCCTATCCCCATAACCCAGTAACCCCACCCAACACTAAGGGAAATTTTGGTAACTAAGGGCAATTTATCATGGCCAATCCACTTAACCTGCACATCTTTGGACTGTGGGAGGAAACTGGAGCACCCAGAGGAAACCCACGCACACACGGGGAGGATGTGCAGACTCCGCACAGACAGTGACCCAAGCCGGAATCGAACCTGGGACCCTGGAGCTGTGAAGCAGTTGTGCTATCCACAATGCTACCGTGCTGCATGAGGCGGCCAGCGGCGCCTAAGTGACGTCAGCCGCGCATGCGCAGGTTGGCCGGCTCCAACCCGCGCATACGCAGTTGCCGCTTGACGGCTTGATCCTGCGGGGCGGCGGAGGGGAAAGAGTGCGTCTCTTAGAGATGCCGGCCCGATGATCGGTGGGCACCGATCGCGGGCCAGTCACCTCCTGAGCATGCCCGTGGTGCTCGATCCTCCCTCCGCCCCCCACAGGCCCCACACTTACCTGTCGCGTGATGTTCACGCCAGCAGCGACCAGGTGTGGTTGGCGCCGGCGTGAACCGGTCGGGTTTGTCAGGCCGCTCAGCCCATCCGGGCCGGAGAATCGCCGGTCTCCGTGAAAAACGACGCGCGGCGATTCTCCGAGCGGTGTGACGCAAAATGCAACACGCCATTTTGGGGGGGGTGGGAGAATCGCGGGGGGTGCCAGGGCGGCGTGTCGTGATTTGCTAGGCCCTCCCGCGATTCTCCCACCCGGCGTGGGGAGCGGAGAATCGCGCCCTATGTTTGTCCTTTACTACACCAACACTCTCCACTCTAAAGATAGGGTTTGATCCAGTTAAGTGATTTATAATGGGGAATGTAGTACAACTCATACATTATGTAGGTTAGAAAATGTTTGTTCTATTAACCATGACCATACATTATGCACATATCACTTTTAGCTGCTTTACCTGATGCATTTACATCTTTGCTTATTAATTCATTGATTGTTTATGTTTGGGACTGTCGAGTTTATGATTCCATCCTCTATTCCTTATTCTGTACCTTATTCATTTCTGTCAATACCTACTTTAACCTGCTCCTCACTTGTTTAACTGAATAATCTAATAATGTTTAGGGCCGCACGGGAGCACAAGTGATTAGCACTGTGGCTTCACAGCGCCAGGGTCACAAGTTCAATTCCCTGCTGGGTCACTGTCTGTGCACAGTCTGTACATTCTCCCCGTGTCTGCGTGGGTTTCCTCCGGGTGCTCCGGTTTCCTCCCTGAGTCCAAAGATGTGCAGGTTAGGTGGATTGGCCATGATAAATTGTCCTTAGTGACCAAAAAAAGTTAGGAGGGATTATTGGGTTATGGGGTTAGGGTGGAAGTGAAGGCTTAAGTGGGTCAGTGCAGACTCGATGGGCTGAATGGCCTCCTTCTGCAGTGTATGTTCTATGTTCTATATCCCAGGCATTAAATACTGGTGTTCCAGTGTGAAAGGCTGTAACCACATTATTGACAAGACCTCTCCATACTCGACTAGTTCAATTCATTGTAGTCAGTTTTAGCACACTCATGTTACAGTGTTCATCCCATTGATAGACACCTTATAGGTCTTTGACTTCATATTCTCTTCAGGCAATACCTACTTTTTCCCTGAAGTTATTTTAATACATCCAAAAATTAAGTTTAATACATCCAAAAGTTTCCACCGGCCGATACTCCACCAGTCCAGTGGTGGTGGCGGCCCTGAGAGTCTGGGGCAGTGGAGGAGACATGTGGGAGCAGAGGGGGCATCGGTAAGGTCCCCAATCTGCGATAATCACCGGTTTGCCCCGTGGAGGATGGACGTGGGGTTCCGAATTTGGTGGAGAGTGGGGATTGAGAGGATGGGGGACATGTTTATAGAAGGAAGCTTCCCGAGTATAAGGGCGCTGGAGGAGAAGTTTGCATTGGCTGGGGGAAATGAATTTCGATATCTGCAGGTGCGGGACTTTCTGCGGAGGCAGGTACCAACCTTCCCACTCCTGCCATTCAGGGGGATTCAGGATCGGGTGGTTTCTCGATGATGGATAGGAGAGGGGAGCGTCTCGGACATATATAACGAGCTTATGGGTTTGGAGGAGACGCAGACCGAGGAGCTGAAGCAAAAGTAGGAGGAGGAGCTGGGGGGAGAGGGTGGACATGTTGGGTAAGATCAACGTGACAGCAACATGTGCCAGGCTCAGCCTGATCCAATTTAAGGTCGTTCACCGGGCTCACATGACAGTGGCCTGGATGTGCAGATTCTTTGGGGTGGAGGACAGGTGTGCAAAATGTGCCTGGGGGAGGGGGTGGAGGGGGGGCAGCAAACCATGTCCACATGTTCTGGGCATGCCCAAAACTGAGGGGATTTTGGCAGGGGTTTGCCGACGCCATGTCCAAGGTATTAAATATGAGGTGGCAATGAGTCCAGAGGTGGTAATTTTGTGGTGTCACAGGATCCGGGAATCCGGGAGGAGAACGAGGCAGATGTTCTGGACTTTGCTTCCCTGGGAGCCCAGAGGGACCCAACGCCCCCAAAATCGGAGACCTGGCTATCGGACATGGCTGGCTTCCTCTGCCTGGAGAAAATTAAGCTCGTCATGAGAGGGTCCCTGTTAGGGTTCGCCCGGACGTGGCAACCATTCATCGACTTCTTTGTAGAGAATTAATCATCAGCAGAAGGGGGGGGGGGGGGGTTAGGCTAGCGTAGATTAGGGGGGTAAGTAATAGTGGGACCTGCGGGAGAGGGAGGCGGTATTTGCACTATGTTAATATTTTCTTTGTTATATACATTGTTGATTCTGTTGCTGTTACAATGCCAAAGAAATACCTCAATAAAATGTTTGTTTAAAAAAAGTTAGTACAATGAGTTCAACTTGATGTGACGAATGGACAGGAATCTGAAACACCATAGACTGATCAGGATTCGTTATTCCAAAACCGTACATCCTGTTTTCAGTGTCCCATCAGCGTGACACATTGATCCGTCAATATAAATATCTCGGGCAACTGAAATCGGATTCAGCAATGCTGTCAGACTCAGTTCCATCTGTAAAGATGGTCATGGACACTGATGATGACTCCTATCATAAGATTGTTTGGTGGTAATATCCAAGTCACGTTGTAACAGTTGAGTGTTAATTTACAAATTCACTGAGAGGACATTTTCTTCTGGCACAACTATAATAAGTTTCTCCAAAATCCATTGATGCACACGACAATTTCTGTTTTTTAGCACAAGTGTCAAGCCAAGTTTAGAATAACATGGTCATGCACAAGGGTTTCAGCAGCAGATGAGCTGAGCCAACAACAGAGTCTCCCAATATTATGGATATAGAAATAAGGTATCTGACTTATGCCGGAGAAAAGAATGGAGTTGGTGGCTAAAGAACAGAGTTTGTAGCAGAGACCAGAGACAATAGCTTCAGTCTGCCGTATACTTAGTTGGAGGAAATATCAGCTTACCAGTATCGGATGTCAGCCAAGCAATGTGACAAGTTAGGGACAGTGAAGGGGTCGAAAGAGGTGGTGTTAAGGTTGAGCAGTGTATTGTCCACATGCATGTGCAATCTGATGTGCTTTCAGATGATGTTGCAGTAAATAGTTCAGAAATAGGAGGGGGTCAAGGAGAGTTCCAGTGGGGACACCAGAGGTATCAGTGTGATGCACTATCAATTATGATGAGACAAAAGTAGAGAGTAATCCAGGCTTTATTACGCAGAGATGTGGAGCCTCCTGCAGCTGCTGCCGAAATGGCTGCAGCTCGGAGAGCCCACACATTTATACTCCACCTACTGGGCGGAGCCAGCAGGCAGGGATCTACCCTCGTACCTGTAGTACAGGGGCCTTACCATAATACCCTCGTATGCAGTCCACACAATACAACAGTGGTGACTACCACAGTGCGCGAGCAAGAAGATAAACTAGAGCAGGCGATTCTCTGGCTTCCCCCAACGAGATAAGAGTGGATCCAGGTGTGGTGAATGTAACTTGGTAATTCACACTGTATCTTTGTAAGCGCAGTAGCGCTATCCGACCACTAGGGGGAGTAGCTCTGGGAATGCTCAGGAGTTTGCAGGGGGCTCCACCCTTGGCTCCACCCACGATTCCTCCCCCTTGTGCTGCTGTATAAATACCCTTGTCCAGAGTCAGCCTGCAGTTCACCGAGAGTTCATCAACGGGTAACAGGCTGGCTCTGTAGTAAGTAGATTAAAACCACTGTTCATATCGGAAAGCACGTGTCTGGTGAATTGATAGTTCCATCAATTTAATCTACTTAAGAACAGTCAAGATCGATCATGGAATCAGCCCTCAAGCCTGGGCGCCTGGAACTAGACCCACAGGATGCAGAGGCAAAAGAAATCTTATCCCACTGGCTGCGGTGCTTTAAGGCCTACCTGGCAGAAGCGAGCACAGTCAAAATGACAGAGGAACTGAAGTTAAGTCTACTGCACGCGAGGGTGAGCCACAGAATCTCTACGCAACTAAACTCGGCCGGTTCATATACTGCAGCGCTAGCGGTACTCGATAAGATATATGTAAGGCCCATTATCGAAGTTTACGCACGCCATGTGTTCACGACTCGCCGCCAGCGGCCTACAGAATCACTCGCCGAATTTTTGAGGGAACTCAATAATTTGTCAAATGACTGTAATTATCAAGCGGTTACCGCGGCTGAACATAGAGAACTTGCTGTATGCGATGTTTTTGTAGCGGGCCTCAGGTCGAATTATGTGCGCCAACGACTGCTGGAAAAGGGGGCCCAAGACCTAGAAACAACTGTGGAAGCTGCTACCACTGCGGTATTGTGTGAAGCAAATAATGGCATGATGGGAAAACTAGTCAAGTCTTCTTGGTACAATTGAATTTAACCTAAGACACAGATTCATAATACACATAGACAGCATGTCCTGAGAGTCTAGATAAGGCTTGGAACTAGTAGTCTCAATACATAACAAGCTGAACAAGTGTCTCTCCCTGTATGTAAACAACTTCTTCCCTTTCTTAAAACAAAGACAAGATAATGATATGAAACTCAAGTCCCCTAAAGGTCAGAAGGTGACGCCATTGTAACGATTACTACTTATGTTTTACTTTCGATCAAATTCCTGACCAAGCTGTATTCATGTTATCTTGATCCTATAATGTATAAGAATCGCCTTCTTTTCTGTACTATCGCAGACTTGGGACGGACTCCGCAGTTTGTAATTGACTGCCTTCCGACTTTCCAAGTATCAGCCAATTTCTGCTAGCAGTTCTAATTAGTGAATAAAGTTCAGTTTTGCTTATCTAATGAATGCTGTTTGAATTTCTCTATCACAGTCAAGACGCGGGGAAAATATAAAATACAACATTTGGCGCTGCGAGAAAAAATCCAATATCCTGAAGTGAGCTTCCATGAGGGACTGAGAAAAAGTGATCAAAGCCATGACCGGAGTAAAGAGACAGACGCCGGCACAAGGTAAGATTGACCTTGGTCTCTCTCTCTCTCGGATCTGTGCTGCGACCCCTCATCCCTGACGGAAGTAACTAAACAGGTGACGGTTCTCGAATCTAAATTTGACTGTGAGTACATTTTTTTTGTGTAATTAGCAGCAGGTCAGGGACCTTGTTGATCTCGTTTTTCATCCGCATCAGATTTATACAGGCTGTCAATAAATTTGGGTCCGGGACCCTTTGATTAAGTTTTGGGGTCAGGGACCCGCTCAGTAAGTTTTGGGGTCAGGGACCCTCTCAGTAATGTTTTCGGGTCAGGGACCCTGTCAGTAATTTTTTGGGGTCGGGGACCCTCCAATTTGATTTGGTACCAGAAATTTTGTTTGAGCGTTTTTTTTGCCTGGGGCACATTTTACTGACATTATGCGACAAACTTTAGACAAAGCTAGGGGCAATTCCCCTCTATTTTTCATATGTTTAGAAACCTCTTCTCAAGAACGTAATATTCGAAGATTGGCTGCAGCGCTGCTTTAAACAATAAATTAGGTAACAATATCTGGCCACTAGGTAACACAGGGAACTTGGAACTTTGACAATAGCATTGATGCAGGAAAAAAAAGCAATCTGGAAAAAAAAAATGCCGGTTTCAAATTGTTTAATTTTACAGTGGAAAAAAACAGTCCACTTAACGCAACGAACAATCATAATGAGTTGGAGAGATAAAGCCCTCAAAAGAGATATTAATGAGTGTGTGAACGGTAAATTGAAAAATTGGGAGACTTTAAAATTGTAATGTGAACTTTGGGATAGAAAACAGTCAAAATGATAAAAAGCAATCTGGCAATAACAAATCTCCTGCCGGCAGAAAAGTAGGACTGGCCAATAAGATTATAGGAAAGGAGGATCCTCCCAGTTGCTCTGGCATGCCGATGTTCCCCTATTCAAGCGATACGGAAGACGAGGAGAATTTGAACCCTGGACCCCATCCTCATTTTGCGCTCCCCGATCTTGCAATTCCACTGTCCTAAGTCCTGACTCCCACTTCTGATCCTATTACCAATGAAACTCCTGCTAACGTATCCCCCTTAGCGACACGCACTCGGTCACAGACGCAAGCTGTAAATATCGAACAACCTTTCTCGACGGAAAACATGATAATTGACTAAAAGGTGTTGATTAAAAGATCCACAATAAGGAAATTATAGAAGTGAAGTTAATAAGTTATCAATTTAGAAGCATGCTGGCAATAATGACTAAAGTTTAACGTTGCTTTTGAATGAAATTTAGATGATCAGATGATGTTAACTAACTACTGCTTGGAATGTTGTACTGGCCTTATTATGATAACAAGTGGTTCTTCTGAAGGACAACAAAATGCGTACTCGAATTGTTTTTAAACTAATGGCAAAACATTCATATTTCCTCTTGCAAATGTTCCCAAGCTTCCCAAAATGTTCCAAAGTTGTTCAGTTCACACTATATCAGTTTAAAAGAAAGTAACTTTACAAATAAGAGTAATTGAAATATGAATAAGTTTTTAGATTGCGTGAAAAGACGTAAATGGCATCACGCCAAGTTCTCCACCCCTTAGATTCTGCAGGAAACATTAGCCATTTCAACAGACAGTTGGTCTTTTCTGAATTGACAAAGAAAAAATACTTCTCAAAGAATAGCTAATACCTCTAAAATTAATCAGTGCAAATTGACTTAAATGGAATAACACAGATAAAGTTTTCGAAAGAGAATGAAAAATTTTTGTTCAAAATTTGTCCACAAGGACAAGGGCTGAATCCAAGAGAGAGAAAGAGAGACAGCGGAAGAGATTGAAGGAGAGAGAGAGAGCCAGCGACAGAGACAGGAACTGTTAGAGATAGCGAAAGAGAGCGAGCCCGGGAGAGGCAGAGATGGAGAGGTAGGCAGATAAAGAGAAAGAGCAACAAGAGTTCCAAAGACAGACAGAGTTATGTAGAGAGGGAGAGAGATAGATAAGAGAGAGAGGGAAAGAATTCATATTTCATTTTTCAGACTTTGACTTTAAAAAATTATGTTTCAAGCTGTGATTATTTGAAAGAGGTAAAGAGATATCGATGCCAACATGGTCCTTGTTATTACCTGAAACCTTCGCGATAAAAGGTTCCCGTTAACTTTGTAAGGCGGGTGGCATAGAATCTTTACAGTGTCACCTTCGAGCTGTTAATTGGTTTGCATGGAGCGCGATTACTCCGTGATTTAAATTATAATCTCCTGCAGATGCGGATAACTCTGCTTAACAACACATAAACAGGGCAAAAAGCGTGCGGACCCTGACATAAAACATCACACACGTAATTTCCTTAATCAATTGTTAAAATTGTAATCGGAAGGACCATCTGGCATCAGACAAAGTGTGCAATGGGTAAAACTTTAGATACAACTTTTAAAATGGCAGCGTACTGCAAACGCTGTGTGAACAACTAAAGACCTATCAACAGTAATAGAAGCTCAACAAGTGATTTAGGAAAATAATAGGGCGTCAACTGCTAAAAAGTTAGTTGCTCTATGGAGGGAATATTGTCCAAAATTGAAGGATGCTTCCTTGTTAGCCAGCTGGCAGGATAAAGAATTAAAATTGAGTATAGAATTGACAAGTCTTGAAAACGGAATGCGCATATGGAAAAGAACCAAGTTAGGCTATCCACCTTGATTAGAAAGTTGCTGATTAGACACTGCAAATTCGGAGCGGTAATACATGCATTGATAATGGTATGTTTATAGAACTGCCTCAAATACGAGGTCACCAGCTGCAGAATTTAATAACTTCTGTGCCTGCGCCTGATTGCTCTGTGTTCTATGCTGGCAGCTAATGTTAACCCTGAGTACCACTGTTTAAACACCCGATAGAGTCCAGATGAGAGAATATAGTGACCCAAGCCTTGATAACCGCATTACCATATCACCTATCCCGCAGGCCCAGCTTCGAAACTTTCCCCTATTCACTACTCCACAATGGTGGTCGATTGATTTTGACCCCTCACACTTTTCACCTCCCTTAGATATTCCTAATCCACATGTCACTCTTTGCTACGATCATACAGTAACCTCGCCCGATTTGGAGAGCATTTACCAAGACAAAAGAAGGGTCTGCCTTTCTTGTCGATTTACCCCACAGCCTATGGCATCAGTCGAGACTTGTGTCACCCCACGTGACCCTTTCTGTCAACGAAGGCTACAGTACCAAGTCCTTGGGATTTCTGGCAGCTGCACTACGAGGACAAGCTGATCCTTTCCTTAATGATAGTCAAACCCTACCCGCAGGCACTTTAGAATATTTTAAATGCCCATTTGTCCACATTGGCACACTGCACCATCAACATTCAACCCAATCTACGACTTCTGAACTACCCGCAGATTTATGGCAGCCTCCAAACACGAAGTTGGTCTCACTAATGTCCCTCCTGTTGTTATTAGAATCAAACCTGATATGCCCTTACCCTCTATTTCACAGTACCCTTTGCGGCCCGAGGCTATAGAAGGAGTCTCGGTTCTGATTCAATCGTTCCTTCAACAGGGAATTTTGATACCATGCCAATCGCCCTGTAACACCCCGATTCTTCCAGTTCCTAAGATAGGAAGACCATCCGAATAGCGTTTAGTCCAAGACCTCCGGCTTATTAATCAGATAGTTGAACCCTTACATCCCATTGTCCCAAATCCAGCGACAATCCTTAGCAATGTCCCACCGGAAGCGACTATTTTTACCCTTGTTGATTTGCAACATGCCTTTTTTGCGATACCCCTCGCCCCTGAATCACAGTATTTGTTTGCCTTTACATTTAAAAAGACGCAATACACTTGGACTAGACTCCCACAGGGCTTCATTCATTCTCCAACCCTTTTCTCACAGGCATTGCACTCCCAGTTAGCGACATTAGCACCTCCTGGTGGCTCCACCATCATTCAATATGTTGATGACTTACTCCTTGCCAGCCCTGATTTCATCGCTAACCAGTCTCCATTACCTGCTCATCCGTCTCCATTTATGGGGATATGTGATCCCGCCCGCTAAAGTTCATAAAGGCCAACGACAAGTCAAATTTTTGGATGTCCTAATTAGTGCTACTGATCGCTCCCTTACTCAGGAATGCATTACTCCTATATTGCAGACCCCATTTCCTACATCGCCCAAGCAGGTGCGAGCCTTTTTAGGATTAGTGAACTTTTGCAGACAATGGATTCCTAATGTTACTGTGCATTCTAAAGAATTAACTCCGTACTCCTCTCAAAATGCTCCTCTTAAGTTTGATCTACCTGATTCAGCAAAGCAATCTTTTATTACCCTGAAAAACACCCTGGCTATCGCCCCAGCACACGACCTATGTATGACAGACCTTTTCACCCAAATTCTTACTGCTGTCCATTTGTTAGTCCAGGCAGCCTCTAATCTAACCCTTCACCAACCAGTACAAGTGCATACTTCACACTATCGTGGCTCTCCTAACGTCTCAGCAAACCCAGCATCTGACTCAAGCGCGATTGAGCCGCTATGAGGTTTCACTATTGCAAAACCCCTACCTCTCGTTTCATTATTGTTCAACCTTAAATCCTGCTGTGTTCCTCGAATAGCCCCCCGATAACCTTAACCACCACACGATTGTTTACTTCGGAATCACTTCCATACCGCACCTCGCCCGGATTTAACAGACAGGCCTAGTGATAATCCAGATCTAATTTTTTATGTTGATGGCAGTTCTTCCATTTCCCCATTTCCCGTCCCACAGTCGAAATATGCCGTGGTAACCGACACTGACGTGCAGGAAGCAGCAGCCTTCCAGACCCCTGTCTCTGCACAAAAAGCCGAGCTATTCGCCCTTACTCAAGCATGTATTTTGGCCACAGACAAAAGTACTAATGTTTACATTGATTCTAGGTATGCCTTTGACGTGACCCATGATTTCGGCCGCCTCTGGCAACAGCGAGGTTTTCTCACCTCTGTGGAAACTCCCATTCAAAATGCACTTTGGGTTAAAAATCTCCTCGATGCTATTCAGCTTCCCCGTCAATTGGCAATTATTAAATGCGTTGCGCACACGAAGGGTGACACTCCTGTTCAATTAGGAAATGCCCGTGCTGATTCAGCTGCTAAAACTGCAGCTTCATCAACTTCTTTAATTGTTCCCAGTGGGGCTAATCAGGCTCTAAACCAGGTACCTGCATTGCGGACGAAGGGCATGCCAGAGATAGCTGAAGTTCAAAATTTACAGAGGGACGCCTTTGATTCTGAGTGAACACTATGGAAGTCAATGAGGTGTTCGCACTCCTTGACACGAGACCTCTGGCTGACTCCAGTTGGTCAAGTTTGTATTCCGAATTCTTTATTGCCGTTACTTGTTGATTATTTGCATTCTTGTACCCATCTTGGCAAGGAGGGAGTGGTACAGCTACTCCTAAAAACTTGGTGGCACCCAGATTTGAATACAACAGCGCAAACGCGGCTGGATCGATGCGTCATTTGCATGAAACATAATAAGGGTAAAGGTATTAAATGCCCTCGGGAACCACCCCCTTGCCAGATGATCCTTTTGCTTGTATACAGCTTGATTTTATTGAATTGTCAAAAGCACAGTGCTATAAATATTGTTTAGTAATAATCGATGTGTTTAGTAAATGGATTGAAGCCTTCCCTACCACTAATTGTATGGCACATACAGTAGTGAAGTTGCTGTTAACGGAAGTCATTCCTTGTTTTGGGGTACCCAAAATGGTGAGCTCAGACAATGGACCACATTTTGTAGCTCGGATCAATACTGAATTGTGCAAAGCCCTTGTAATTAAACAGCAACTGCACTGCACGTATCACCCGCAGGCAGCAGGAATTTTGGAAAGAGCCAACGGGACTTGAAAAGAAAAATTATCTAAATTAACTGAAGAAACTGGGTTAAATTGGCTAAAAGTATAACCCTTGGCACTGTTTCACATGCGAGTGACTCCCCATTCGCGGACCGGACTGTCAGCTGCAGAGATAGTCTATGGTCGGCCAATGAGGACTCCCTGGGATGCCCATGAAAAAAACCCCTAGAGGGAGTAGACCTCCATGTGATGGGGGAACAAATGCAGAACTATTTGAATCAATTAACACTTTCTTTGAAGTTTCTTCACTCACAGGTAAAACAGGTACATCTACCAGTAACGACAAGGACAGCCGTCCCTCGATATCCAGTGGTCAAACCCGGAGACCTCGTGTTGGTAAAAAACTGGGACAGAAAGAAACTAGGACAACGCTGGAGCGGACCATTCCTCGTACTACTGACTACGCCAACTTCGGTCAAACTTGAAGGACGTTCAAGTTGGATACATCTATCCGATTGCAAGAAGATAGTCTCCAACCCAGACGAGAACACAGGATGAAGATCTTCAGTATAATTTTTGGACTTTCTGGACTATTTAGCCTCAATGGCCACCCGGTAGTAAATAACGAACTAAACGAGACCTGCCTTCCAATACCTATTTACATATGTTATATCTTTACGCCGAAAAATTGAATATTAGCAAGTGTTGGGTTTGTACCCACATCCCCGTCCATTCGAGGGAAGGAATACCTCTCCAATCTCTCCCCTTTCATACCGCAGAAACAGTTGAATGGATTTTACGACAAAATCAAACAGGAATCAGGGGAGATAGGGGGAATATGAAAATATGGAGATCTGTTGGCTATGACATGACTAAATTTTCAGCTTCATATCAACCTAACTATAATCATGCCCTAACTCCACCCTCCCTCACTGTCCACTCATATAATGTTCAAGGTTCCGTATGTTTTAATAAATCAGGGAAAGGAAAGTTAATGGGGCAAAGTAGGTGCAACCTACCAATACAATCCCCTGGATGACATCAGCTGATGATTTTACAGCCTACAATGGAACCTATTTCATATGCGGCACTAAAGCATATCCGTGTCTCCCCATTGATTGGACAGGGTCCTGCTTTTTGGGATATGTCATACCCCAAATGCATCACCGACCCATCCTTAAGCACTACCTATCGCGAGCAAAAAGAGCAATTTCTAAAACGGAACGGGCAAGGCATGAACGAACTGATCTACATGGCCTCAGCATTGGAACATCTGGCAAACGTAACTGCAACAGAAGCCAGGGACACTGGACAGGCACTGGCCGAGGTCTCAGCTGAGCTAGTGGCTGTCCGGACCGTGGCATTACAAAATCGACTGGCTTTGGATTATCTGTTAGCCTTGCAGGGAGGAACGTGCGCTATCATAGGCCAAGAGTGCTGTACTTACATTCCAGATGGCTCTGAAAATATGACTAACCTGGCCGACCATATTAAGAGACAGGCTGCTCAAATTCAGGAAATTGGCAGTGAATTTCACGACTATAACCCGCCGGGTTGGCTAGGATGGTTGGGTCATGGATTATTTGACTGGATCTTTAAGGCCTTTATTCTACTGCTACTAATGCTACTAGGGATAGGATTGCTTGCCTGCTTGTGTAAATGCATTTTCAAACGAATCATGGATATACCTATTTAGCTAGTTGTCATGATATGACAAAAGGGGGGAGTGCGGTATTGTGTGAAGCAAATAATGGCATGATGGGAAAACTAGTCAAGTCTTCTTGGTACAATTGAATTTAACCTAAGACACAGATTCATAATACACATAGACAGCATGTCCTGAGAGTCTAGATAAGGCTTGGAACTAGTAGTCTCAATACATAACAAGCTGAACAAGTGTCTCTCCCTGTATGTAAACAACTTCTTCCCTTTCTTAAAACAAAGACAAGATAATGATATGAAACTCAAGTCCCCTAAAGGTCAGAAGGTGACGCCATTGTAACGATTACTACTTATGTTTTACTTTCGATCAAATTCCTGACCAAGCTGTATTCATGTTATCTTGATCCTATAATGTATAAGAATCGCCTTCTTTTCTGTACTATCGCAGACTTGGGACGGACTCCGCAGTTTGTAATTGACTGCCTTCCGACTTTCCAAGTATCAGCCAATTTCTGCTAGCAGTTCTAATTAGTGAATAAAGTTCAGTTTTGCTTATCTAATGAATGCTGTTTGAATTTCTCTATCACAGTCAAGACGCGGGGAAAATATAAAATACAACACCACGATGGAGGTCTCCTTCCGCATCCTTAACTCGTTCCCCACGGACCCCGCGTACCCAGGTACGAGGGTAGATCCCTGCCTGCTGGCTCCGACCAGCGACTCCCCCAGGCCTATGCGACGCGGCCGCCCAGCCACCATGCTGCCTCAGCCAGCCACTATGCTGCTCCAGCCAGCCACTCTGCTGCTCCAGCGTGCCATTTCTGCGGCCAGAACCAGCACCCGCGGCAGCACTGCCCGGCCCGCAACGTGACCTGCAGCAGCTACGGGCGGAAAGGCCACTATGCAAGAGTGTGCCTCTCAAAAAGGGCCCCAGCTTCCAACTCCCCAGCAGCACGAAGTAATCGCTCCCCACACCCGCAGACCCGCGGGGCCCGAAACGCTGCGGCCTATGCCCCGACTCCGCCCCCTCCCGCCACATGCGATCCATGGGGGCCGCCATCTTGGCAAACCTCCACCACGCGACCGGCCAAGTGCGACTCATGGAGGCCTCCATCTTGGACGCCATCTTCCTCGCCACCCGCCACGTGCGATCCACGGGCCCGACCTGCATCTCCACGCTCGGACAACTCATCGGAAGAGTATGACTAGGAACTCAGAGGGCAGTCATCACGGGGCCACTCCAGCACAGCTGATTGAGCCGCCGACTACCCGCAACTCAGCGCAGTCACTCTGGACCAATCACGCCCGAAGCATCTGCGAAATTCGATGGCAGAGGTCCATATCAACGGGTACAAAATGCCATGCCTCTTTGACTCCGGGAGCACTGAGAGCTTCATACATCCAGACCTGGTAAGACGCTGTTCGCTCCCCGTTTTCCCCGTGCGGCAAACTATCTCGCTCGCTTCAGGCTCCCATTCGGTCCAGATCCAGGGGCGTACCACCGCGACACTCACAATCCAAGGCGCTAGCTACTCAAAATTCCAACTCTACGTTTTGACCGACCCCTGCGCGCCACTCTTATTATGCTTAGACTTTCAATGTAACCTTAAGAGCCTCACCCTCAGCTTCGGAGGGTCCCTGCCCCCACTCACTATCTGCAGCCTCACTACGCTGCGAATCTCCCCCCCCCCCTCCTCTCTTCGCCAATCTCACAAAGGACTGTAAACCCGTAGCCTCTCGCAGCAGGCGATACAGCCTGCAGGATAGGGTATTTATCAGATCAGAGGTCCGAAGGCTACTCAGTGAGGGGATTATAGAGGCTAGCAATAGTCCCTAGAGAGCTCAGGTGGTGGTTGTTAAGACCGGGGGAAATATTCGCATGGTTGTCGACTATAGTCAGACCATAAATAGATTTACGCTCCTTGACACGTATCCCCTCCCCAGGATTGCAGACATGGTAAACCAGATCGCCCAGTACCGGTTCTTTTCCACAGTGGATCTGATGTCTGCATTCCACCAGCTCCCAATCCACCTGGAGGACCGCCACTACACGGCATTCGAGGCCGATAGCCGCCTCTTCCATTTCCTCCGGGTCCCTTTCGGCGTCAGGTGAGAGGTGAGAGGGCATGGGATAAAGTGGAGATGCTCAAAAGAAAAGAACGTGTTTGAGATATAAGAGATGGGACTTGCCAAGATTTAAGGATCAAGCAGAGGCTGCCTTGCAGCTGGAAGTCAGTTCGAAGATACCCAGAAGACTGACTTTCAAAGGACGTTGGAAGACTCACCCTGATATGACAGGGAGAAGGGAACATACCAAAAAGTCAGGAGGGAATTTGTAACTGAATGTACAAGGCTACTTTTGTGCAGAGAGCATGGCGGAATGTACTAATGGGCAATGAAACATTTCAGTTGTGTTAATTAATTAAGGGGAAAGTATCTTTTGTAATTTGGTTTATTAATTGTCTGTTAAGTAATATTTAGTCCACGTTGATTTTAGCTGTCTCGTTACAGTAAAAATCTTAAAATGTGAGATCTTGCCATGTAATCATTTCCATCAGTCATTGGGAAATTCATGTTCTTTTAAAAGTTGTTGGTCTGTATGGAAATCATAGCAAATTAGGGGCTCATGCGGGACACAAATTCAAAGACTTTGAAATGAATACACAGGAATTTTCCAGAGTTTAAACAAACAAGATTTTGCATTACCATTGCTGTTATTGAGTTCACAGAAGCAGTCTCATGGGAAGCGTTGGGAACAAAAGGTTTATTTATAGAAATAAGAAAATAATATGTACACAGGTCCTGACTGGGACTACCATGCCAGCTTACACACGGACTGGGTTTTGTTATGGGCCAGGGTTTAGAAACTCTAAAGTGTATTACGAAGCTCACCTGACCTATAACCTTTATGTTGAGTTTGGATGAGCACAGGAGCCTTCACTTTAGGTGTAATTCATGAGACTTCCTAGGCGCTTTTATCAAAACAAAGTTTATTATCAGAATGTAGTTAACATATATAAAACACAGCAAGAATTTGTTATCAATTACAAACATAAAGAAAACACAACAGCTACAGTAATCTATGTATATAACTTAATGAATCCCCCTTTGCTGTTCCAATTCAATACAACATCCAATAAACCAAAACCCCTTTCTAGGGCGTGGCCCAGCACACTGTATTCTCACTTGAATGGGACTGGTCCTTTCTCTGGGTTCCAGCCTCCTGACCAGCAAATTCAAAACTCCTTCCGGAAAGCAATTCTATCTTTAAAGTTACCAAGGCAGTTTGCCACATCCAATGTGCTTTCAGTTCCCTGGATTAGCTTTTCAAATGAAAACTGGGAAAGACTGCTTCTCTTCTGCAGTCCAAAGCAACAAACCGAAATTGAACCCCAAACAATAAAAACCCCTCTCATCTGACAGCCACAGCCCAGCTCCACCCAGAAATGATATCACTGAAGCCGTACTACAACTCATGTGGTAAGATCAACCTTTCTTAAAGGGACACTCACATGTCAGTTTACATACTCTAATTTTCTCTCCCACTGATAAGGGGGCTCCGTCCATCAGCAGGGAAGTTCGTACCACACGAGACTCACGGGGAGCCTAATCGGCCTGACCTCGTGGGCCCCATGTGGGTTACAACAGCTGTACATAGTGAAAAGTCAACGTGGCTATGATCAATACTCAGGTGCTTCTGGAAAGGGACACTACAACAGTTAGAAAATGTAAATTTGAAAGCTGTGGCAGAAGACTTAGGAGTAGACTCAAAAGAAGGGGTTCAAAAGGCAGAGATTATTGAAGAATTGGCTCGGCGCCTGGACCTTGAGGTGTGTAGCCACCTAAGATGGACACTGGCTACAAAATGGAGAACTGCTAAGGCTGCAGGGAGAAAACAGTCTTAGCAAGGACAAGCAGTTTGCAGAAGGCTAATTAGCATTCTGCACGTACAGAAACCAGTTTATGGCCAGGTGCAGAATCTCAGCTAAAGGTGTAAATGGCAACAACAATTTGCATAGTAATGAGGTGATCCAAATCTAGGCCCACACAATAGAAACATTTAAGTTTGAATGGATAATTTGAGTGGACGCCCAGACGAAACGGCACCATAAGTATCCATCACAAAGCACCATAGAGACCGCCCCACCCATCGAGAAGCGACCCTCAGATTGGGGGGTTTGGAAAATATCGATTGGGAGAAGGCCCAATCGATATACAGCAGGTAGAGACCGCCCCGAAGAGGCACGGACTTTGAGGGGGACCTATAAAAGTAGACCCCGCTCATGGTCCGGTCTGTTGTCTTGGCTCCAGCTCTCTGCTGTCTTCATCGCTTGCTGATACATCGCATCCCGACTCCAGTTCCATCACCAGCCGTTGAGCCACCAGCCATCAAACTGTAAGTTTCACCACAACGATCGCTACGTGAGCCAGACTTGCTAGACCCTGACGACCTTAATACTTTGAGAGTTGCAGACCAAGAACGGGACGAAGGCCTCGCTCCCTGACCTTGCCTGTTCCTGTTTAGATAAGTATTTTAGTCGTTTAGTTTAGAAGTAACTTAGTCTCTTTAGCGTATGCATGAGTATTTATTATATTGGTTATAATAAATATCAATCGTTTGAACTTACTAATCGGTGTACAGATTTATTACTTTGAACCTGACCTTGATATACTTGTGAGGTGTCTAAATACAGCACCTGGCGACTCCGAGCAGAATTACATACACAGAGCTGTAGTAGTGTTAAGCACACGGCCTTTAAACGGAGGCGTGTTAATACACTCCAATAAAACGCGTAATACACTCAAGTAAAATGTGCAACATTTAGTGGCGACATCCTGACGGGACGCGGTTACAAGTGGCACCCCCACTCTGTCAAGGACCCTGAAATTTGAATTAGAAATCTGAGTAAAGAAAAAGAAAAGAAATCACAAGTAATCAAGGTGTTCAAACGAATAAACGTAATTCGGAAGTGTGTTTTGTGCATGCGTACTAACAGGGTTGTAAGGAAAACCTGAAAGCATTTTTGTTGCGACAAACTTTCGGGAGTTTTGTGAACGAAACATTGCGTAAGCCTTACCCGTTTCGTGAGACATAACCTCACCACCCCCTGTTCCAAATTTAAGTGAGTCAGAGAAAATGGCCATGCAGGCAATGGAACGCCTCATGAACCCAGAACGGTTTGTGGTCGCAGGGACCAGCAGTAGCTCCCGTGTGGGAGCTGGAACACCGCAAGTATCTGCAAGGAAAGGGATGGCCCCTTTGGAAAGAATTCTGTATGAATGAGGAGACAGGTCCCGGAAGTATAGGATATACTTGGTGGGAGAACCTCTCTCAAATTCATAAGAAAAACCTTAGTAAAGCACGCAAGCCGATGGCAATCGTGTCCTGTTTGGCACAATTGCGAGGCACAGAGGAGGTCGTTCAGACGCTCCGGGCAGAATTAGAAGAGAGAAATCGGATGAGCAAAGTGGATGTCAGGGACATCGAGAAAGAGAATATGGAACTTAGAGGGAAGCTGGCAGAGAAAGGTAGAGAGGTGGATGATGCCAAGAGGGCACATCAGTCTTGTCTAGCCCATCTCAGCAGTTCCCAGACCCAGTACGAAAAGGCCTATCAGGACGTGCAACGTGCCGTCCTGATAAGAGAAGAATCAGAGAAGCAGGTAGAGGCTTTGCGGAGGCAATGCTCTGACCTAAAGGCAGCTTTACGAGCACTCCATGCTGCCACCACAGAACAAAGACAGAGTACAGTGGATCATGCGAAGTGTAGAAAGCAGATTGCGGAACTGCAATCTCTGCTTTCAGTGCAGAATGGGTTTCAAAGTACCTTTGGAACAAAGCTAGATGAGGAGAATGCCCCAGACTGGCAGGAATTAAGTGAGACCGCGCAGCGTTATGTTCAAGGAACATGTGCGCCAGTAGCGCAGCAGAAAAGACAAGCACCCCAACCCCCCACAGATCAGATAGTTACCGCACCAATGAATCCAGTCACCACCCAAAGGAAAGCGACCACAGAAGGCGCACCCGATATTACCTACACCACCCCCTTAACTGTAACCCAACTCAGGGACGCGTGTGAGAAGATCACTCCGTTTCTCCCCACCGCAGACCCCCACCAGTTTTTCGCGAAAGTGAAACAGCAGGCAACCATGTACGGCCTGGACGAGAGAGAGCAGGTTAAGCTCACGGTTCTGAGCTTAGACCAATCGGTAGTAGCAGCCCTCCCCAACCCACAGAACGTTGGCGGAGGCACCCTAGAGGAAATGCACACCTCCATTTTAGATGCCATAGGGTATAACCGAGGTGACCCAGTCGAAGGACTTAACAAGTGCCGACAAAAGAAAACCGAGCACCCCACAGCATTTGCAGGAAGGCTGTGGATCCATTTTAACGCAGTTTTCGGCGATTTAAATAGAGCCCATTTGAACCGTGAAAACATGGTTAAATGGACGCGCACCATAATTTCCCATGCCACAGATGCAGGACAGAGTGCTTGCAACAGTTATGACCCCTCAGAAGAGGCCCATAATGAGAAATGGGTCCTGAAAAGATTGTCCCGCGCTTGGGAGCAATCAGTTCAGGGCAGAGGCAAAGTAAAGTCCCCAGAAGAAGCTCAGGCGGCAGCGGACATTCAGGCAGTGAGAGCGCACCAAAACCCCGCATGGGTAAATGAAGGGAAGAACAGCCCTCCACAGAAGTCGCTTGAATGCTACAACTGTGGCCAGTTAGGACATTGGGCTAAGGAATGCAATGCACCCCAAAGATCACAGAGAGGCCAGCAGACAGGCACTCTGAATAGACACAAAGCAAAACCGATCCATAGCATAGGGATACAGTCAGGACAGACCAATGTGGACGGGACGGACTGACGGTGTTCGGGCTCCCCCACTTGGGTCTGTGACACTCTTTGGGATCAATCCGGAAGACCGGTAATCACAGCTAAGGTTAGAGGGAAGCCCATAGAGTTACTTTGGGACACAGGAGGGTCCCGCACCACGATTAATTCCACCACCACGGCACAGGCAGACACGTGGCCGACCACCTCCACCATCACACTCAGCGGTTTTACAGGACACTCGCAGCAGGGACACATTACAGCACCCGTAGCAATCCAGCTAGGGAACATTTCCACCAGACACCCAGTTGTTTTAGTGAATCTTCCCCGCTCAGCCGAACACATACTGGGGATAGATTTTATGAATGCCCATAGCCTGTCGTTCGACCCAGTTAACCAGTGTGTCTGGCGAATGGCAAGATCAGACAGAGCACCCGCTACTCTCACAGTAGGAGAGTACGCTAATCGGATTAGCGCAGTAGGCGACTATTCATTTGACCTGACTGCACTAAACACGGACAGACAAGTAAAAGCAGTATTAAACAAACACAGGACAGCATTTGCCAGTCACCGGCACGACTGCGGCAGAATGACTGGACAAATTCACGTTACCGGACCTGACCCCCGACCACAGAAACAATACAGATTTCCCCTAGAAGCAGAGGGAGAAATAGAGAAGGTAATAGGTAGCTTATTGGAGCAAGGGGTACTTAGAACAGTAGCCTCCACCAATAATGCCCCTATTTGGCCAGTGAGAAAGCCCGACGGATCATGGCGTCTGACCATTGATTATCGGGAGCTCAACAAAGTAACCCCAGCAGTAGCCCCCACGGTAGCAACAAGTCCCGAGAACTTGCTCAAACAGGGACTCAACTCCAAATTCTTCACGGTATTGGACATTAGCAATGGCTTCTGGTCAATCCCATTGGCAAAGGCGTGCCAGTACAAATTTGCCTTCACTTTCAAAGCACAACAGTATACGTGGACATGCCTCCCACAAGGATTCCACAATTCCCCCTCCATTTTCCACCGACAGCTGGCGAATGGTTCAGAAAAGTTTTCCCGCCCCGAATGTCTGGTACAGTATGTGGACGACCTGCTACTGCAGACAGACACAAAGGCAGAGCACATTACGCTTCTGGCCGAGCTCCTGGAACTTTTAACCGAGATTGGATGTAAAGTTAACCCACGAAAGGCCCAGATTTTGGAAAATAAAGTGATGTATTTGGGTACAGTCATCACACACGGCAAACGCGAGATCGAATTCAAAAGAATTGATTCGATTGTCAAATTGCCCCTTCCCCAGAATGTTTCAGCCCTCCGGTCGTTCTTAGGACTGGTTGGTTATTGTCGGAACCACATCGACGGATTCGTGACAAAGGCAGCCCCACTCTCAGACCTCCTTAAGAAAGGAGCCCCCTGGGAATGGCTTCCGCAGCATACAGAGGCTGTGGAGGAGTTAAAGAAAGCCCTTAGCGCAGCACCCGCGCTGCAAGTCCCAGACCAACTTTCCCCCTATGCAATAGAGGTAGCGAGCACAGATCTGACCCTCTCGGCCGTGTTACTTCAGGAACGGCACGAGCAGCTACGACCCGTGGCTTATGCCTCCCGACTTTTAGACCCAGTAGAACAGGGATTTTCAGCCTGCGAGAGGCACCTCCTAGCAGTTTTCTGGGCAGTGCAATACTTCTCCTACATCACCGGACTCAACCCCATCATCATTTTGACTGAGCACACCCCCACACAGTTACTCCTAGACGGTCGACTGAAGGACAGTTCAGTTAGCCAGATTAGGGCAGCTAGGTGGACACTACTTTTACAAGGACGCGACATTACGGTAAAACGGACCCGGACACACACATTTTTAGCCGACAACCTCCAATACCCAGGACAGCCCCATGAATGTGAAATTGTAGCACCCGTACACAACACAGGACCCTTCATAGCGAAGACACCCCCCAGGAAGATAGGGAACCCAAGACAAAGCCCCCAACACACAGACACGTGTGGCCCACTAAGGACATACGTGGACGGTTCATCCACGGTTTTAGATGGTGAGCGTATCACTGGATGCGGCATCTATGGCGAGGACGCGCAGGGTCGCGCACTCGAAGAAATAGCGTTAAAATTGCCAGGTCACTTAGGCGCGCAGGCAGCAGAGCTCGCGGCCATAGCTTATATAGTGGACCACCCCGATTCTTTCCCCAGCCCGGCGGACATATATATACGGACAGTCTATATGTCCGCAACAGTCTGACAGATTTTCTACCCCTGTGGAGGACACGAGGTTTTGTCTCCGCAGACGGGAAACCCCTTCCATCAGCCCCTTTACTCCGCCACATTCTAGACAAAGCGAAGATAGGACCTTTGGCATTATAAAAGTTAGAAGCCACCATAGGTCATCCCCCCCTGGGAATGTAAAAGCCGACGCACTGGCTAAAGCAGGTTCCAGGCGAGGACACTTGTGGACACCCCCAGCTAGCGCACCAGCTAGCGCCCCTGTGAGCGCAGTTCAAGTCTCACAGACTGACATTAAGGATTTAGCAGAAGCACAGAAACAGGATGAGGATCTCAGGGAGATTTTTAAAGGCAACTTTGTGCCTCAGTATGATAAGTTTAGACACGCTCTGACCACACATGAGGGTGTGACCATCAAGGACCAGCTTTATGTGGTCCCGCAGCAGGACAGAAACCAAATGATTGCCTTGTTCCATGACGGACACGGACATCAAGGAATCGACACGACCACGAGGCACCTCAGGCAGCTCTGTTGGTGGCCTAACCTAAGGACCGATGTAACCCATTACATTGAGAATTGCCTTATTTGCGCCCCGAATAACCCGGAGAGGTATTCCAAAAAGGCACAGCTTCGGCATACTCAACCAGTTAATGGCCCCTGGACAAACCTCCAGATCGACTTTATAGGACCATTGCCCCCTTGTAGGAATGGCTATAAATACGTGCTGGTGGTAATTGATACCTTTACCAAATGGGTAGAGGCATTCCCCTCAAGAACGAATACAGCTAAGACAGCTGCAAAGATCCTGACCCACCACATCTTCACGAGATGGGGTTTACCCCGAAGTATAGATTCGGACCAGGGATCTCACTTCACAGGACGTGTCATGAAGAACGTCCTGACCATATTCGGCATCAAACAAAATTTTCATATTGCGTATCACCCACAGTCCAGCGGGATTGTAGAGCGCATGAATCGGACACTAAAATCGACCCTTAGGAAAATGGTTCAAGAGAACAATTCTACATGGGATTCAGTGCTCCCATTTGCACTCATGTTTATCAGAAATACGGTTTCCACATCTACAGGTTTCACCCCACACACACTCATGACCGGACGCCCTATGAAAGGTACAGAATTCCTTTTGGGACTGGACATGACTAGCCCCGAAGTGACGGCCCTCACCCATGAGAAAGCTGTTAAAGACCTAGTTGAGACTGTGAGGTCTGCACAGATCGCAGCCGCAGTTCAACTAGGGAAACGGCGCAGACAACGCACAGCCTGCTTTAATAAGACCGTACACCCCACAGAATTCCAGGTTGGGCAACAGGTAATGCTATCTGTATATAACCCCAGCAGTTTGGCACCAAAATATTCCGGCCCGTATTCAATTTCGGACAAAATTAGCCCCTCAGTTTACAGGATAAAATACCCCAATGGAAAGACCGCGTGGTTCCATATTAACCAGCTAAAGGCATATGGAACACAGTCTAACCATGCACACCATGTCCTGTTAGACGCAGCAGAACACCTCTCCCCGCCCACTAGAGACACGTTTCCACCATCCCCCTCACAGACCAGTTCATCATCGGACTCGCCCACGACTCCGCCCACTGACCACAACAGACCACGCCCCGAAACGCCCACAAGCTGCCGCAGCAGAGACAGCGATACAGACACTGACTTTGAGGACAGCCACAGCACACAACCCTACAGCCCACACTGCAGCGACTATGACCCCGACTCCAGTGACCCCATGGAAGTCACCTATATCAAATATCCAGACCCACCACCCGACCCCGACTACCCCGACAATGCCCATTCAAGTTTAGACCCAACACTTTGGCACAGGGACAATTCATACAAACTTGTCCGCAACGATGAAAGTGACCCCCGGTCACATAATTACAAAATTGCATGCCTGATCCACACAAGGGTGTGGGATCCGGGAGAGCAGGACGACACGGTGTCTGAATCCCGATACGGCAACCCCTTTGTGACCCTGTTCACAGAGGCAGAGAAAAAGTGAGGTGTCCAGATGATGTAAAATAGGAACCGCTTGAGGGAAGCGATATCCTTTCTGATGGAACCTGCACGTATGTTTTGTTTGTGAGTTTATGTTTGTTTGTATTTAACGTTATTGGTTCAGTTGGAGGTTGGACACCTTCTATTCAGCTGAAAAGATTGTGACCACCTCGCACGCACTTTAGCTTGTCCGCCGAAATCTTTGAGAACTTCGGTTCCCAACCCAATGGTTTGATTGGAGATTTTTTCAGCTGTAAGGCTTGTGACCGCCTTACACGCACACTATGTTTCTCTGCTGAAATCTCTGAGAACTTCAGTTGCATCCTCTGGTGAACCGACACGGTTCACGACTTCTTCCCTGTTTCTTTTAGATGTTGGAGCATCTTGGCTCCTCCCTTGTTTTTTTAGGTGCCCCTCTATTCGGTGAATAGAGGCTGCAAACCCACGGTAAACACATTCTTGCCCGTTTATTCCAGGTTACTCAGGCAGTGGACAAACGGCCCTGAGGACCCGCCCTGTCTGAGAACCCACTTTGGTCAGCCAAGCTCGGGTACGGCACAGCACGCCTTACCCGGGGATTCCATTCAAATCTTACCCGTAGCGGCCCATACGCAACCCATTCGACCTTTTGTTTCAAATTTGTTTTCATTTTTCGTTAGGTAACCCTTAGGCCGCCATCCCACATGCTATTTACATCCAGGAACATTTGGATGGTAAATTAGCAAAGCCTGCGAGACGGCTCGCAGGAGGAAAGTTGTTAGGTATATTCTGTTCCTAAAATTCGCTTTTGAAAACAAAAATGAGGGGAGTCACAGGATGTGACTTGGCCAGTCATTTTAATGGGTCAATTGGAATTAGAGGACAGATACACTAACAAGTATGGATATTAAACTGTGTATTGACAGATACTGTGCTTGATCCCATAGCTTTCGAAGGACGAAAGAGGGTTCACAGCAAGGATCGGCCATACAGGAGGAAGAGAAAGAGAACGAAGAGAAGACCAAGATGGAAGCCGACCTATTACTGTTAAATGTTGTATTTCTATGTGTGGAAGCGAGTCACGTTTCCTCCATAACCCCCGCCGTCAATGTTTCTCTCACACCAACTCCCCCGTGCTCAGCTCTGATCAGTGAAGTTCAGACCTGGTGCACAAAATTTATGACATGGTACTCCATGTCATACGTGATTGAATCACTGCTAGTGATTGCAATCCTCTGCGTAATTGTACAGACCCTCAGGTTGAGGAAATGGAGAAGGAGAGCCTCCCGTTCCTGCCCCTCAACCATCTACGGAGTTCAATCCCCTATTTTCGGTTTCCACCAATCCCCCCAGCCCCTCAATGAATAAAGCACTATGTTAATAAAGGATACCCATGTATTATATTGTCCTGAACTCGACTGCCGAGTTAGGAAGTGATATGTAATGTGGTGTGAATGGATAAGGTTTTTAGACTGTAATAAAATGTTTAAGGATAAGGATAATAGTTGTGATAGGTAGAGGTTCCCGGTTTTGGTAATGCATGTCCCCTTTGACATAGCGCCAAGTAGAAATGTCAGATAAATTTTTTTCTTCCCATAGTCAAAGACAGAGTAGACGCCCAGGAACTTGCTGAGGTCAGGGAACCCAAAGAGGGCACCCAGAAGTACTCGAAGCAACGTGCATAGGTGATCCTTCACAATTTTATTGTGAGGATCACAAGGAGGGAATGTAGTCACCTAAGATGGACACTGGGCTACAAAATGGAGAACTGCTAAGGCTGCAGGGAGAAAACAGTCTTAGCAAGGACAAGCAGTTTGCAGAAGGCTAATTAGCATTCTGCACGTACAGAAACCAGTTATGGCCAGGTGCAGAATCTCAGCTAAAGGTGTAAATGGCAACAACGATTTGCATAGTAATGAGGTGATCCAGATCTAGGCCCACACAATAGAAACATTTAGGTTTGAATGGATACTTTGAGTGGATGCCCAGACGAAACAACACCATAAGTATCCATCACAAAGCACCATAGAGACCGCCCCACCCATCGAGAAGCGACCCTCAGATTGGGGGGTTTGGAAAATATCGATTGGGAGAAGACCCAATCGATATACAGCAGGTAGAGACCGCCCCGAAGAGGCACGGACTTTGGGGGGGACCTATAAAAGTAGACCCCGCACATGGTCCGGTCTGTTGTCTTGGCTCCGGCTCTCTGCTGTCTTCATCGCTTGCTGATACATCGCATCCCGACTCCAGTTCCATCACCAGCCGTTGAGCCACCAGCCAACAAACTGTAAGTTCCACCACAACGAGCGCTACGTGAGCCAGACTTGCTAGACCCTGACGACCTTAACACTTTGAGAGTTGCAGACCAAGAACTGGACGAAGGCCTCGATCCCTGACTTTGCCTGTTCCTGTTTTAGATAAGTATTTTAGTCGTTTAGTTTTGAAGTAACTTAGTCTCTTTAGCGTATGCATGAGTATTTATTATATTGGTTATAATAAATATCAATCGTTTGAACTTACTAATCGGTGTACAGATTTATTACTTTGAACCTGACCTTGATATACTTGTGAGGTGTCTAAATACGGCACCTGGCGACTCCGAGCAGAATTACATACACAGAGCTGTAGTAGTGTTAAGCACACGGCCTTTAAACGGAGGCATGTTAATACACTCCAATAAAACGCGTAATACACTCAAGTAAAACGTGCAACAGGTGGAAAAGGGTGATCCTAATAGCACACAGGTTGAGTTAGCTAGAATGCAATTACAAATAAAGAAAACATGAATTGGAGCTTAAGCATTTAACCTCAGCCGGGTTAACAAAACTGGAGCTCCTGGTGGTATATGTAAAGCATAATTCATTGACTGCATTGGAATTAGTAGTAATAGTGAGGAAAGTATTGAACCAGGAGGGGTAGTGCCAGATTCTAAAGTAAGGTGACTGGAAAATGGCTTTGGCAATTTCTAAGACCTGTTTGACAGTCGAGGATTTAGCCTTAGAGGGTTTGAAAATTGTAACTTAGGTTAAATTGATGGAATTGGAAGATATGTTGCAGTTGGGATACCTTGGTAAAATCTCCATAGTCACAGGTGACCACGGGCTGCTTTCTCCTAGAGGGGGCGAACTGATTGGCGGTGATTTTAACCTGAGGGGCAAGGTTGAGAAGGTGGGACCTGCATGAATGACCTCAGCTGGTACGGGAATTGAACCCACGCTGCTGGCCTTGCTCAGCAGTTGGGATATCTGCAGGGGTAAAGAAAATAGAGGTAATCAAAAGCATAGCTAAGCATTTGAAGTTGCAAGGGTTGGCCGAGAGAGGCGGAATCATCGGTCGCCAAAATCGCATTCGGCGATCGGCTGGAGAATCAAAGTTCCCGACCGAATCGGGGGCGGCTCCGCTTTCGCGATGCTCCACCCCCTCCAAAGCAGCCGCAACATATCAACGGCCTCAGGACATTGCCTGAGGCCCACCACAGTCAGGGGAGGGCCGATCGTCGGGCAGGGGGGAATTGAAATGAAATGAAAATGAAACAAAAAAAATTAACAGAGGCTGGGGGCACTGTGGGGGGGGGGGGGGGGGGGGTGGAGGGGGGGGGGGGAGGGGGGGGGGGTGTTTGGGGGGATGGTCTGGGGTGCGCAAGCCGGCCAAAGGGGGGGCACTATTATTGAGGGCTTGTCCCTGGAGGTGATGGCTCAGGTGAAGGTGTCGGTTGCAGATGCCCTGGCCCCTTCAAGGTGGTGCTGGAAAAGGCTGAGCAACTGGAGGTGAAGGCAGCAATGGTCAGGGAGCTGGAGAAAGCAGCAACCGATCATAGCGACAGGATTACCTCATTGGAGACGGAGGTTGGTGGCGATTCAAAGAACACTTAAAGGGAAGGTCGAGGATCAGGAGAGCGAAAACCTCTTCATTGTGGATATCCAGGGCAGGATACCACAGAGTACGTGACCCAGGTGCTAGGTACGCTGGTCGATGGGGGAGGGGGTGAACTTCCCCAAATCTCCAGAGTTAGACAGCCCACAGGTCACTCCGGCCGAGGTCCAGAACAGGAGCGTAACCATTGGCCATCATTGGAAAGCTGCATTAGTACAGAGATGGGCAAGGCACACATGGTCCTAAATGAGAGGGACATTCCAGGGGAAGCATTGTAGTGGTGGGGACGAGGTTGGGTAGAATACTGGCTATGTCAGGTCGCACACAGCGACAGCAGGAACGAGCACAAAGAACGGCAATTTTGGAAGGCCCCCAAGCAAAAGGGAAATCCTGAAGTTCAGGGGCGCATTGTTATGGGCCAATGTTTAAAAACCTCCAAAGTATATTATGGAGTTCACCTGAAGTATAACTTTTATTGAATGTGGCTAGGATGAGCAGAAGACCTGCCTTTCAGGTGTTATTTAACGGACTTCTTCAGCACTTTTAATAAATAAAAACCAAGCTTTATTCTAAGAATTTAGTTAACATTTGTATAAACACAGACAGCAAGAATTTTTATCAACTCCAAACATAAAGACCCCACACAGCTACAGCAATCTATGTATAACCCTTCATGAATTCCCCCTTAACTGTTCCAATTCAATAACAAAATCCAAGTAAAACCAGAAATCCCTTTTCAAAGGTATAGCCCAGCACACAGCATTCTCACTGGGATAAGACTGTTGTTATTGATACTCTGTGCCCCTTTTCAAACAGCAGATTTGAATTCCTTCCAGAAAGCAATTATCTCTTCTAACTTACCAAGCAGCCTGGAACAGCTTTTAAACTGAAGATAGAGAAACTCACTTCTTTCGACCTGTGCAGTTCAAATCAGTCCAAATTCAAAGCAAAAGTAAAACTCACAGAGCCACAGCCCAACTCCGCCCACAGAATAACATCACTGAAGCCATGTGATAAAACAAAATATTTCTTAAAGGGACACTCCCATGACTGCATCCACATGATAAATATGGCAACGACGGCCATCATGGAGGGCCCCAAACTAAGAGAAACCTTTGAGTGCAGGGGCACAGCCACATGGTGAGTATGGCGGCAACGACCGTCTTGGAAACCCCGGAGGGAACTATGGTTTACCCCGCAGGGAGGGGAGGAACAGAAACCCCCATCAGGATAGTCACCTGGAATTTCAGTGGACTAAATATCTCAGTGAAAAGATCTGGCATCTTCGCCCATCTGAAAAGCCTGAGGGCTGATGTTATCTTCCTCCAAGAGACACACTCGAGGAAGAAGGACCAAATGAGTGTAAGAAAGAGCTGGGTGGGACAGACTTACCAATCATTATACGAGACGAGGGCTAGGGGATTGGCCATATTGCTCAAGAAGAGGACAGCTTTCATGGCAACAAAGGTGGTGATGGGCCCAGGGGGACAGTATGTCATGGTTAGTGGTATCTTGGAAAGGGCACCAGTTGTCCTCGTAAATGTGTACACTCCCAACTATGATTTTGCAAAATTCATAAAGAAAACCATGGCTAAAATCTCCAACATTGACTCCCACCGACTCTTTATGGTGGTGGTGGTGGTGGGGGGGGGGGGGGTTTAACTGCATACAGGATCAACAAATGGACAGATCCAGCCCCAAGTCGGGAAACTATCAAACATGGTGATAGAGTTGAACAACTTCATGGAACAGGTAGGGGCAGTGGGGCCCTGGAGGTTCACGCACACAAGGGAGAAGGAGTTCTCCTTCTTCTCCGAGGTCCACAGGGTCTACACTAGGATCGACTTCTTTGTTGGGGGGAAAGCGATGGGTCTGGGGTAGTGGGAGCTGAGTACTCCACAATAGTAGTGTCTGACAGCACTCTGCACTACGTGGATGTGAGGTTGCAGACGGGTTGGGCACAACGCCCCCCCATGGAGGCTGGCCACGGCTCTCCTCGCTGACCAGGCATTCTGTAAAAGGATGTCACAAGCCGTCAATGGGAATGTTACCAGCAGACCAAAATGGGGTGGTTTACTCCCCACAATCTGAGAGGCACTGTGGTGGTGATAAGGGGGGAAATTATTGTGTACAAGGTGCACATGAACAAGAAGGAGAAGACGGCGCAGCAGCTAGTCAATTCCATACTGGAGGTTGATTAGCGGTACTCCTCGATCCCGATTGTGGAACTACTGGTGGAGAGAAAAAAAAACTACAAATGGACTTTGACTTGCTCTCCACTGGGAAAGCAGTGCACCAGCTCCACCTGCCATGGGGGACCTTTTACGAACATGGAGATAAAGCCATCCTCCTGCTGGCCCACCAGCTGAGGAGACAGGCAGCTATAAGGGAAATAGCTCAGGCAAGGGACAGGAGCGACAAACCAGTCTCAGCACCAAAACAGATCAACAAAGCCTTTGCAACCTTCTACCAAGAACTGCATGCCTGCGAGCCCCCGGAAGGAGACTCATACTGGTCATGGGGGAAGATAGGAGACAGGGCCTGGAAGCACCATTAGAACTAAGGGAAGTCATGGAGACCATTAAGTGTTGCAGGCAGGGAAGGTGCGGGGGCTGAACGAATTCCCGGTGGACGTCTGTAAAATATTTGTGCCAGCACTGGCCCTGCACTTGAGGAAGATTTTTGCAGACTCGCTAGCAAGGGTACTCTGCCGCCAACGTTGTCTCAGGCCTCAATATCGCTGATCCCCAAAAAAACAAAGACCGAACGGAGTACAGATTGTACAGATCCATCCCACTCCTTAACACTGACCTGAAGACCCTGGAAAGGCAGCTGAGAGCAGCATGCCAGAGATAGGCGCAGATGTTCAGGCGGGCTTTGTCAAGGGCAGACAGCTAACAGTGAATATCAAGAGGCTGCTGAACATGATCACGACCCCCATCCGGGGAGAGACCAGAAGTGATCATCTCCTAGATGCAGAAAAGGCCTTTGACAGACTGAAATGGAGATACCTCATTGAGAAACTGGAGAGGTTTGGGTTTGGGCCAGGGTTCACCACTTGGTGAAACTACTGTACAGCGCTCCTATAGCGAGCGTACGGACAAACACCACCAGCTCTGAATATTTCCAGCTGCACAGAGGCATGAGGCAGGGATGCCTGCTGTGCCCGCTGCTGTTTGGCCTGGCAATCAAGCAGTGGCGATTACCCTCAGAGCAACAAAGGGGTGGTGATGTATCCAAAGGGGAGACAGAGAGCATCAATCTCAGTCTATGCAGATGATCTGCTTCTCTACATCTCCAACCCCCTGGACAACCTGGAAGAAATAATAAAACTCCTGAAGGAGTTTGGAGCCTTTCCAGGTTACAAACTTTTTTAAAATTTAGAAATTTAGAATACCCAATTATTCTTTTCCAATTAAGGGGCTTTTAGCGTGGCCAATCCGCCTACCCTGCACACCTTTGGGTTGTGGGGGTGAAATCCATGCAGACGTGGGGAAAATGTGCAAACTCCACACGAACAGTGACCCAGGGCCGTGATCGAACCCGGATCCTCAGTGCCACAGTCCCTGTGCTAACCATTACGCCACATGCTGCCCCATCAGGTTAGAAACTTAACCTGAGTAAGAGCGAAATCTTCCCTGTGAAGCCACAGGGCGTTGGAGCAGAGCTGGGGGAACTACCGTTCAAACTGGCCCAGTCAAATCCGCTACCTGGGGATCTAACTAGTTCACGACTGGGCATGGAACCACAAGTGGAACCTGACGAGTCTGGTGGAGGAAGTAAAAAAGGACTCCAGGAGTGGGGCCCACTCCCACTCTCCCTTGCAAGGGGAGTGCAGAAGATCAAGGTGAACCTGCTGCCAGGTTCCTCTTCCTGTTCAGATCCCTCCTCATTTACATCCCCAAGGCCTTTTTCAACACAGTAGATAGGTTAATCATGGTGTTTGTTTGAAGGGGAAGAGCCCAAGGATTAGGAAGAAGGTCCTACAAAGGAGGAGAAATGTGGGAGGACTGGCCTTCCCAAACCTCCAGTTCTACCACTGGGCGGCTACCGCAGTAAGTGTATAGGGATGGGTCAAGGAACCGGGAGCGGAGTGGATGAAGATGGAGGAGATTTCCTGTGCAGGGCATCACTCTGAGTGCTAGCCACAACTGCACTCCTATTTTTCCGTTCTGGTGCTCAAAATGCCCAGTGGTAAAAGCCATATTCCGAACATGGGCAGCATTATAGCACAGTGGTTAGCACTGTTGCTTCACAGCTCCAGGGTCCAAGGTTTGATTCCCAGCATGGGTCACTGTCTGTGCGGAGTCTTCACGTTTATCCCGTGTCTGCGTGGGTTTTCTCCGGATGCTCCTGTTTCCTCCCATGGTCCAAAGGTGTGCAGATTAGGTGGATTGACCATGCTAAATTGCCCTTAGTGTCCAAAAGGTTAGGTAGGGTTACTGGGTTACCGGTTGTGGTAGTTGGTATTGGGGGTATTACGCTATCCAGGTTGAGGCTGCAAGACCATTGGTGTGGGAGGTACCTGAGACAGCAAGATCATTGGTGAAGTCTGCCTGCTGGTTCTGCCCAGTAAGATGGAGTATAAGAGTCTGTGTCTCCCCAGCTGCTGCATTCTGTACCTGCACTGTTGGGGGAAACATCTAGTCCAATAAAGCCTTCAATTGTACTGCAATCTCGCTACGAGAGTTATTAACATGGAGAAGTTCCGGCTCCCAAGAAGGAACAACCTAAGATACATAAAGGTCAAAATCTTCCTCCACAAAGAACGAACAACGTACCCCCAGACACCTGGACAGTCACTGCTCGAAAGACTACTGAATGCAGGAGAGCTAGGGGATGGCAACTGTATGGACTTGTATGGTCAACTGTTAGAAGAGGTATGCTCACCCCTACATGAGACAAAGAAAAAGTGGGAGGAAGAACTGGGCAGGGAGATAGGGGAAGGGCTCTGGATCAAATCACTGCACAGGGCAAACTTCACCTCCACGTGCGCAGGGCCAAGCCTAACGCAACTAAAGGTAGTGCACAGGGCGCACCTAACCAGAACATGCATGAGCGGGTTCTTCACAGAGGACAAATGTGAACGGTACCAGAGAGGCCCTGCCAACTACATACACACATGTTCTGTTCTTGTCCCAGATTTGTCGGTACTGGACATCCTGCTTTGAGGCCATGCCCAGGGTTGTGGGACTGAGGCTGGAGCCGAACCCATGGCAGTCTTCGGTGTATCAGAGCAGCCCAAGGTCTTCATGGAAAGGGTGGCTGATGCCCTAGACTTTGCCCCCCCCGATCGCCCTCTGGAGACTTCTGCTCAGCTGGCAAGCGGCAGCACCACCCAGACTGGCTGTCCAACCTGGCGGAATTTCTCAGGTTGGCGAAGAAGGCTTTCACAGGACGTGGAAGACATTCATCAACTTGTTTCAAAACCTGTTCATAGCCAGCAACCAATAAAGTAGGAGGGGGAGAAAGGGGACACGGGACAAGTCACGGAATAAGGAAGATAAAGGAAGTGTGGGAAGGCACTCGAAGAACCTGGGACAGACAGAAGAGAAGCAAGAGGCAGGTTTCTGGAAAATTACTGCCTGAACCACAAAGAATGTATGTAAACTATTGGAAATATGTGTTTGTGCCATGTATGGCCATGTAAAGTTTGCAATGAAATATGTAAAACCTGAATAAAATTTTTTTTAAAAAATCACTCTTATTTGGATAGGACCCATTATCCCCGTTTGCAGGAGAAGTCCCGGCTTGCCCTGGCTTGCTGTCTCTGACTACTGTATTTGAACTTGGCCTATCCAAGTTCCCAGCAGACCTGGCTGCAGGCTGTGATTTAATTTAAAGTGTCCAATGAATTCTGTGTCGGGCCTACAATTCAGGCTGTAGGCCATCGGGCCACAGTCCCTCCTCTTGATCCAGTGAGCATCAGCGAACCTGATGACACGACTCTAACCAAGTTCCTGTACGGACACATACCAGAGTCTCAGGCAAATAGTCCCAATCCCTAATATATACATATACATTGTGAGGATATCATAAATACCAAATTAAAAATGCTGTACATGCCACGTGTGAAAGAAATAACATTTTACAGAGGTGAGAGTTTTTAATATATTCCTTGGCCGTGGCGCCGGATCACTGTTTTCACATCCAGACACCGCATTAATTCTTTCTTCCAGGGGCCGAGCATTATTGTGAGGATGGTCAAATAGACAGCTGTGAGCAGGATGAATATTACAGTTAGGTGCGTTTTAGCCCCAATTTCAAACATCCTCCCGTCAGGCTGTGACTCCGATTTCACTAATGTTTCTTTTAATTTCCCCCGTTTGTTGCACTACTTCGATGAGGGTCTTGTGGGTGGTGACCAATTGTGTCCGGATTCGTTGCAATTTCTCTGGCAGAAGCTCTACTCCTGTGTAATATTTTTCAAAGTATTCTCCCAGGGTCTGCCTGAGCTCCTCACTGCCGTTTATCACCACTTTCTCTCTCCTATGTATGTGTGGTAGTATGACTAGGGGTATTACAGTACCTGGGAGTGTGAGCTGCCATTGGTGCAGAGGGCTCGCTGCCCATTGGCCCAGGTATTGTGTGCTTCTTATCCCTATTGGCTAAGAGGAAGGTAGCTCTGCCTACGAGGCGGGGTAGAAGAACCCGTGTTCCCCTGCAGCCAGGCCATTTCCTGTACATCTGCTGCCGGGCTCACTTCTTGCTAATTAAAGCCTTTCATTTCGGACTTCACCTACGTTTCATGTCCATTGATTGTGCATCAATTTAATTAGCAAAATTTTAAAGGACGGATCTCCGCATCAAGCCAGAATGTCTTCGACTCAGCCCTCACGCAGCGAATGCAACAGCCGTATTTAAGCATTGGCTGGCTTGCTTCAGTAGTTACCTTAGTACAGCGGAAAACGTCCCGACGAGGGAGCAGAAACTACACATCCTCCAGTCGTGCGTCGGCACCGCCGTGTACACGCTCATAGAGGACACGACAGACTACGACGCGGCTATGGACTTGCTCAAAGGACATTTCATACGGCCGGTGAACCAAGTCTACGGTCGGCTCTTACTAGCCACGGGGCAGCAGATACCTGGTGAGTCCCTGGATGATTTTTACCGTGCCCTCCTCGTGCTGGGGAGGAACTGCGGTTGCCCACAGGTGTCTGCTGCTGAGCATACTGAACTCCTGATTCGAGACACCTTTGTCGCAGGCATGCAATCCTCGTAGATCCGCCAAAGACTGTTGGAGAGAGAAACTTTAAGCCTCACGGAGGCACGGGCCCTCGCCTCCTCCCTAGATGTCGCGAACCGTAATGCCCGCTCGTACGCCCCGGACCGCGCGGCGGCCCCCTGGACAACATGGAACTCGGCCTCTCTCTCCCCCATGGACTCGCACCCCCCCTAGGCCTGCGCTGCAGGCCGTCCCGAAAAACCCACGGGGCCCCGCTGCTATTTTTGTGGCCAGATTAAGTACCCCCGTCAGCGCTGCCTGGCCCGTTCCGCAACCTGCAAGGGCGGTGGGAAGAAGGGCCACTTTGTGGCCGTTTGCCAGGCAAAGGAGGTCGCTGCGGTCCCAAGCAGCTACCGTGGGACTCCCCCCTCGCTCTCTTCAGGGGCCCCGTGTGGCCCGTGGACCTCGCTGCCCCACCCCCAACGCCACATGCGATTCCCGGGCGCTGCCATTTTATGCCCCCGACGCCATGTGCGGGGAACGGGTGCCGCTATTTTGTCCACTCCCCACCATGTGCAGCTGACGGGCGCTGCCATCTTGGATTGGCACCGAGGACCCCGCGGGTGACTACTCCCTGCCTGATGACAACTCTGAATATCTGCCACGACTCACCTCAATCACACTGGACCAGTCTCGGCCCCGTACCCTCTCCACAGCAACCGCGAAGATTCTGCTCAACAGCCACGAGACAAACTGCCTGCTGGACTCAGGGAGCACAGAGTTTCATCCACCCCGCCACGGTAAGACGCTGCGCTCTCCCTGTCTACCCGGTTAAGCAAAAAATCGCCCTGGCCTCCGGCTCTCACTCAGTACAGATCACGGGGTGCTGGACAGCGGACCTCAAGGTGCAGGGGAGGGAGTTTAAAAACTACAAACTATTCGTCCTCCCACACCTCTGCGCGGCAGCACTCCTGGGGTTAGACTTCCAGCGTAACCTCCAGAGCCTAACATTCACTGTCTGCAGCCTCGCGACCCTCAAGGTCGATCCCCCGTCCTTGTTTGCAAAGCTCACCCCGGATTGCAAACCCGTCGCCACTAGTAGCAGACGGTACAGTGCCCAGGACCGGACCTTCATCAGGTCCGAGGTCCAACGGCTTCTGAAGGAAGGGGTCATTGAGGCCAGCAACAGCCCCTGGCGAGCACAAGTGCTGGTGGCAAAGACCGGGGAGAAGAATAGGATGATCATAGACTACAGTCAGACCATCAACAGGTTTACGCAGCTGAATGGAGCTCCCTCTCCCCCATTCCCCCAAAGCCCTCAAGCGCTGTCTGGGTTTCTTTACATATTACGTCCAGTGGGTCCCCAATTACGCCGACATAGCCCGTCCCCTCATCCAATCAGCCACACTCCCCCTGTCGATGGAGGCTCGCCAAGCCTTTAGCCACATCAAAGCAGATATTGCAAAGGCCACTATGCGAGCTATCGATGAGTCCCTCCCCTTCCAAGTCGAGAGCGACACCACCGATGTAGCTCTGGCGGCCACCCTCAACCAAGCGGGCAGACCAGTGGCCTTCTTCTCCCGTACCCTCCACGCTTCCGAAATCCGCCACTCCTCAGTGGAAAAGGAAGCCCAGGCCATAGTAGAAGCTGTGCGACATTGGAGGCATTACCTGGCCGGCAGGAGGTTCACTCTCCTCACAGACCAACGGTCAGTGGCCTTCATGTTTGACAACGCACAGAGGGGCAAGATAAAGAACGGCAAGATCTTGCGGTGGAGGATCGAACTGTCCACCTACAACTACGACATCTTGTATCATCCTGAAAAGCTAAACAAGCCTCTCGATGCCCTGTCCCGCGGCACCTGTGCCAACGCACAAGTGGGCCGCCTTCAAACCCTCCACGCGGACCTCTGCCACCCGTGGGTCACCCGCTTCTTTCACTTTGTAAAGAACCGCAACCTGCCCTACTCCATCGAGGAGGTCGGGACAGTCACTAGGGACTGCCACATCAGCGCGGAGTGCAAGCCGCACTTCTACCGCCCCGAACAAGCGCATCTGTTAAAGGCTTCCCGCCCCTTTGAACACCTCAGCATGGATTTCAAAGGTCCCCTCCCATCCACGAACCGCAACACGTACTTCCTTAATGTGATTGACGAGTACTCTCACATCCCGTTCGCCATCCCCTGCCCCGATATGACCACACCTACCATCATTAAAGCCCTACACACCATTTTCTCCCTGTTCGGATTCCCCGCTTACATTCACAGCGATAGGGGGTCCTCCTTTATGAATGACGAACTGCGTCAATTCCTGCTCAGCAGGGGCATCGCCTCCAGCAGGACGACCAGTTACAACCCCAGGGGTAACGGACAGGTCGAGAGGGAGAACAGTACGGTCTGGAAGACCGTCCTGCTGGCCCTACGGTCCAGAAATCTCCAAGCCTCCCGCTGGCAAGAGGTCCTCCCAGACGCCCTCCATTCAATCCGGTCACTTCTTTGCACATCCACTAATCAAACGCCTCACGAACGCCTTCTTGTTTTTCCGAGGAAGTCTTCCTCAGAGACCCCGCTCCCGACCTGGCTGGCTACCTCCGGGCCCATCCTGCTCTGGAAACACGTGCGGCTGCACAAGTTGGACCCGTTGGTCGAGAGGGTCCAGCTGCTCCACGCGAACCCGCAGTACGCGTATGTGGAGCACCCCGACGGCCGACAGGACAGGGTCTCCCTACAGGACCTGGCACCCACCGGATCCCGGCCACCCCCCCGGCGTCAGCCCCCCCAACCACCCCCCAACCGCAACTGCCCCCGGCAGGCGCTCCCCTCCTGCCCCACCGACACCCTTACACGCGCTGCCTAATGGACAGGACGACCCTCCCCTGGCCTGGCCCTCGCCAGCTCCGACCAAAGGTACGGACGCAGCCGCAAGGACAGGACAGGACAGAGTCACGGACGACCACCGCTCCAACGTTTCCAGCACAGCCCC
This sequence comes from Scyliorhinus canicula, assembly GCF_902713615.1. Classification (NCBI taxonomy): domain Eukaryota; kingdom Metazoa; phylum Chordata; class Chondrichthyes; order Carcharhiniformes; family Scyliorhinidae; genus Scyliorhinus; species Scyliorhinus canicula. The sequence goes on along the minus strand of NC_052156.1, from coordinate 37,165,695 downwards.
GCAGGTCACGGACGACGTCCAAGGCACCCGATCGGTTGATCGAGTCTATGTGAACTGTTGAGGGACTCTTGTTCTTTCTTGTTCTCTGGTTTTTTTTGTGTTCTCAAACCTGTATATAGTTACTGTGTCTTGACTGGACTCTGTAAATAGTTGCCGCTGAAACAGGCCCCTGCGGCGCTTTTACATAGAATTTACAGTGCAGAAGGAGGCCATTCAGCCCATCAAGTCTGTACCAGCTCCTGGAAAGAGCACCCTACCGAAGGTTAACACCTCCACCCTATCCCCATAACCCAGTAACCCCACCCAACACTAAGGGCAATTTTGGACACTAAGGGCAATTTAACATGGCCAATCCACCTAACCTGCACATCTTTGGACTGTGGGAGGAAACCGGAGCACCCGGAGGAAACCCACGCACACAGGGGGAGCTGCAGAGGGGCTGTTTAGCACAGGGCTAAATCGCTGGCTTTGAAAGCAGGCCAGCAGCACGGTTCGATTCCCATAACAGCCTCCCCAAACAGGCCCCGAACAGGCGCCGGAATGTGGCGACTAGGGGCTTTTCACAGTAACTTCATTTGAAGCCTACTCGTGACAATAAGCGATTTACATTTACATGTGCAGACTCCGCACAGACAGTGACCCAAGCCGGAATCGAACCTGGGACCCTGGAGCTGTGAAGCGATTGTGCTATCCACAATGTGCTATCCACAATGCTACCGTTCGGCCCGTCGTGTTCGTGGGCGACGGGCCGAACACCCGCCAAGTTCCGCCGAGTTCCGCCGAGTCCCGCCGGCATGGTTCAAACCTGGTACCACCCGGTGGGAGCTCAGACTCGCGGCCACTGTGGACGTCCTGGTGGGGGGATGGTGGAATCTGACTCGGGGGGGGTGGGGGGGGGGGCCTCCATGGGACCCAGGCCCGCGATCGGGGGCTTCCGACCGATGGGCGACTGCGATCTGGAGGGGGCCTACCTCCTTCCGCGCGGGTCCGCTGTTAGGTCCCTCACATGTTGCTCCATGCCGGCACAGAGACGGCCGTCACGCATGCGTGGACCTGCGTCGGCTGTGCAGGGCTGCCTTTCCGCGCCGGAGCAGTTGGTGCTTCTCACAAGTTGCATGAGTGGAAGTCGTGTTTGTAAGAAGAATTGGAAGAAGGCATTGAAGAAAATAAGATGATGTGAGTAAGGAAAGAGCAGAGGTCAGCAAGATTGAAAGCGATGAAGGCTCAGTTCCAGCCCAACTTTAAATTCGAGCGGAACGGGCAATTTTATGGAGATTATCTTCAGTGAAATCAAAGAAAAAAGAAACATGATTCAAAAGAAAGAAAACAAGGGACCTGTTTAATGCTGCAGTGTACATGTAGGATGAACTACTCCGCCTACACAGAGTGTAAGGGTGTTCCCCCAGGCAAGACGAACACCTTACATTGGAAGAATGAGTAAGCCGGGTGGGAGGGGTCTTTGATTATGTTGCAGGCTTTCCCAAGGCAGCGGGAGGTGAAGGCACTGTCAATGGATGGGAGGCAGGTTTGTGTGATGGACTGCGCTGTGTTTATGACTCTCTCTAGTTTCTTCCGGTGTTGAGCAGTTGCCATACCAGCCTGTGATGCAACCAGATCGAATGCTTTCTATGGTGCATCTGTAAAAGTTGGTAAGAGTCAATGTGGACATGCCGAATGTCCTTAGTTTCCTAAGGAAGTATAGTCACTGTTGCGCTTTCTTGGCTGTAGCGTTGATGTGGGTGGACCAGGACAGATTGTTGGTGATGTGCACACCTAGAAATTTGAAGCTGTCAACCATCTCCACCTTGGCCCCATTGATGCAGACACGTGTGTGTATGATACTTTGCTTCCTGATGTCAATGACCAGCTCTTTACTTTTGTTGACATTGAGGGTGATGCACGATCAATTGCACGAAAGACTCAGATTGGTACAACTGTGGCTTTATTACAGTCAGATGAGTGGCCTCCTACTGCAGCTGCAGAATGGCTGATCAGGAGGAGGACATTAATATTTATACGGCTCCTTGTGGGCGGGGCTAGCCGGCAGGGGCTACCGGTGAACCTGTAGTGCAGGTCCTACTGTACATCCCCTAATACAGGTGCACACAGTGGTTCACCACATTCACCCCCTGTTAAAAATGAGTCTGGCGGGGGTAGCGTGGAACTATATACAGATTTACAAATAATTTACAGAGGGGAGGTGAAAACAATATGTCCATTTTGTTGTCCGGTGCCCGTCGGAGGTTAGGTCGGTCCGGTGGTTTGACGGTTCGTTGGGAGTGACGTAACGGTGGCGGCGATGTCGGTGCTGACGGTGTTGGTGCTGGCCAGTAGTCGGATGACTCCGGGAGCGTGCCGAAATCTTCCTTTTCCTCTAGTGTGGGCAGGGGCAGGAGGGATGGACCTGGTGGGGCTAATGTTGGGAGCGCGGTGGGAGGGGAGGGTGGCGCGTGGGTGGGGAAGTGTGTGGGAGTGGACCCTGAGGGAGCCAGGTCCCTGAGTGAGACCGTATCCTGGCGGCCGTCGGGGAACTCCACAGAGGCATACTGGGGGTTGGCGTGGAGCAAGTGTACCCTGTCCACCAAGGGGTCCGCCTTGTGGAGTCGGACATGCCTACGTAGAAGGACCGGTCCTGGAGCTGCGAGCCAAGTCAGGAGCGACACCCCGGATATGGGTTCCTGGGGAAGGTAAAAACACATTCAAGGGGCATGTTATTTGTGGCAGTGCACAGTAGAGACCGTATAGAGTGTAGTGCATGAGGGAGGACCTCCTGCCAGCGAGAGGCTGGGAGGTTTCTGGACCGTAGGCCCAGCTGGACAGCCCTCCAAACCGTCTCGTTCTCCCTCTCTACCTGTCCGTTTCCCCGGGGGTTGTAGCTGGTCGTCCTGCTGAGCAGGAACTGACGCAGCTCATCGCTCATGAATGAGGATCCCCTGTCACTGTGGATGTAGTCGGGGAAACCGAACAGAGCGAAGATGGTGTTGAGGGCCTTGATGACGGTGGCAGACGTCATATCGGTGCATGGGATGGCGAAGGGGAACCTGGAGAATTCATCGACCACACTGAGGATATATGTGTTGCAGTCGGTGGAGGGGAGGGGCCCTTTGAAATCCACGCTGAGGCGTTCAAAGGGGCGGGACGCTTTCACCAGGCGCGCGCGGTCCTTCCGGTAGAAGTGGGGCTTGCACTCCGCACACAGACCTGGCAGTCTCTGCTGACTGTTCGTATGTCCTCGACGGAGTAGGGCAGATTGCGGGCTTTGACAAAGTGGTACAATCAAGCGACCCTCGGGTGACAAAGGCTGTCGTCCAGGGCCCGGAGTTGGTCTACTTGTGTGCTGGAACATGTACCTCGGGAGAGGGCGTCTGGGGGCTCGTTGAGCTTGCCGGGGCGATACAAAATCTTGTAATTATAGGTGGAGAGCTCAATTCTCCACCGCAAGATTTTATCATTTTGATCTTGCCCCGCTGCGTGTTGTTGAAAATGAAAGCTACCGACTGTTGGTCAGTGAGGAGAGTGAATCTCCTGCCGGCCAGGTAATGCCTCCAATGTTGCACAGCTTCAACGATAGCCTGGGCCTCTTTTTCAACGGATGTGTCGAATTTCAGAGGCATGAAGGGTGCGGGAAAAGAATGCCGCAGGTCTGCCTGCCTGGTTTAGAGTGGCGGCGAGGGCAACATCTGAAGCGTTGCTTTCTACTTGAAAGGGCAGTACCTCATCTACTGCGTGCATTCAGGCCTTGGCTATGTCTGCTCTAATACGGGCGAATGCATGTTGTGCCTCGGCGCATGCGGTCGGGGTCGGGCCCCAGGAGTCTGTTTTGGACGACATAGCCGAAGATGGCTAGACGGGTCGTGCAGAACACATACTTTTCTTTGTTGTATGTAAGGTTGAGGAGAGTGGCGGTGTGGCGAAATTTAGAGAGGTTGGCGTCGTGGTCATGGTCACTGGTCATGGCCGCAGATGGTGACGTTGTCCAGGTACGGAAACGTAGCCCGCAGACCATACCGGTCGACCATTCGGTCCATCTCCCTTTGGAAGACCGAGGCCCCGTTAGTGACGCCAAGGGGAACCCTAAGAAATTGATAAGAGCCGACCGTCCGCCTCAAAGGCAGTGTATGGACCGTCCGATTTACGGATGGGGAGCTGGTGGTAGGCGCGTTTCAGGTCAATTGTTGAGAAGACCCGGTACTGTGCAATCTGATTGACCATATTAGATATGCGGGGGAGAGGGTACGCGTCGAGCTGCGTGTACCGATTGATGGTCTGGCTGTAGACTGTGTTGTTCCTCGTGTCTTAATAAAGCTCGCAGTCTCAAGTGTGGAGAAGATGCTTTATTGTGGGTTCGTTCAGTTTCCAGAGCTCGACCTAGAACTACCTTCCAGTGCTAACTACCAGCTATGCTTGCTGTGTGTGCTTACCAGCCCGCCTGCTGTGAAGAGTGTGTCCTCACTTCCTGTCCTGATGTATTTATATGGCTCTCCCGTGCTCCCTCTAGTGGTCGCTCAGTTGTGTTGCATCTGGTTAACTTGTGATCACCACATCCCCCTTTTTCTCTTAACATATTTTCTGAACATCGTTAAAGAAAATTGTATATCCTGTCCCAGTGTATTTATAGCTCTCCCGCTCGTGTTTGCTCTGTTGTTTTTTTGTATCTGGTCAATCTACGATCACCACATCCCCCTCTTTCTCATTACATAGTTTCTGTACATCATTAAGGAAAATTATACAAAACAGTAACTTATGATATGCGTATCTATACAAGTGATGATGCTATTGCCTTAGTTAACAAAGCCAATGTATTTATATGTCCAAACTTAATAAACACATTTATGAGTCCAAACTTGATGAATTTGTTCAGAGCTTTTTTTTTTTTTCTTTTTGTTGTTGATGACGTGGTGATATTGATATTGCAAGTCCGCTGTGAATGTTGTTGGTGTTCCTTGTTATCTTAAGTACCCAATGCGTCATCCCGAGGTGTTTGCATGGTCACATCACTGATGTTGACTGGCATGGACTTTTTTCTGTGCTTGTGGTGTTGATTTATTGTCTCATCCGCCTTGGATGCTGGTGTGCTTTGCCATTGTGTACAAGTCGTTGTTTCATTGCTGTTGTTTCTGTCGTTCCTGTTTTTGTTGTTTCCGTTGCCGTACTTGTCGCTGTTTTTGTCGTTTCCGTCTTTGTTGTTGTCGCTATCTTTGCTCCTGACTTTGTTGTGTTTGTTGCCATTCTTGTTGTTTCTGTCTCTGTCGTTGTCGCTATCTTTGTTCCTGACTTTGTTGTGTTTGTTGCCATTCTTGTTGTTTCTGCCTCTGTCGTTGTCGCTATCTTTGTGCCTGACGTTGTTGTTTGTCTTGTTGCGCTTCATGTTGCTTTTATTCTTGCTGTTGTCGTTCTCGTTTCTGCTGTGCTTCTTGCTATTGTTGTTTGTCTTGTCGCGCTTCATGTTGCTTTTCTTCTTGCTGTTGTCGTTCTCGTTTCTGCTGTGCTTCTTGCTATTGTTGTTGGTCTTGTCGCGCTTCATGTTGCTTTTCTTCTTGCTGTTGTCGTTCTCGTTTCTGCTGTGCTTCTTGCTATTGTTGTTGGTCTTGTCGCGCTTCATGTTGTTTTTGTTCTTGCTGTGTTTCTTTTGACTTTTGTTTTTCTTGTTATACTCTATGAGTGTCCCGAGTGGATAATTTGAGTCATTGAGCATTCCGTCTCGCGAGTGGTGCGAATGATCTGATGTGCAGGTGCAGGTGACATCAATCAGTTGTGGAGAATTGGATTCCGCATCTTTGCTTTCTTGGTGCTCGTCTTCCGGAGTCAAAGTCTTCTCGATTACATTTGACGCGGTGTCTGTGGACTCTCGGCGCTCCTCTTCTGGAGTCCAAATCTGCATGATTTCAGTTGACGTGGTTTCTCTAGACTCTTGGTGCTCCGCTTCTGGAGTTAAAATCTTCATGATTTCTGTTGATGTTATCTCACTGGACTCCAGGTGCTCCTCTTCTGGAGTCAAAATCTGCATGTTTTCTTTCTGTTTGATGTCTCTGGACTCCAGGTGCTCCTCTTCTGGGGTCAGAATCTGCATGGTTTCTTTCGGCATTGTCTCTGTGGACTCCAGGTGCTCCTCTTCTGGAGTCAAAATCTGCATGTTTTCTTTTGGCATTGTCTCTCTGGACTGTTGGGTGGCCCGACTCTGTGCTTCTGTACAGACAAGCTGAGAACTGTCAGTCTCACTGTGATCCTGTACGTCGAGTGCGAGCACCTTGTCACTGTTTTCGCTCTGTGCTTCGGTACAGACAAGCTGAGAACTGTCAGTCTCACTGTGATCCTGTACGTTGAGTGTGATCACCTTGTCACTGTCTTCGCATGCAGTGGGCAGAGGTGCATTGTCTTCTTCTTGTTCCTGTGAGCGTGTTGGACTTTCATAGTCCGCTCTTTCTTCTTGTTCCTGTGAGCGTGTTGGACTTTCATAGTCTGCTCTTTCTTCTTGTTCCTGTGAGCGTGTTGCACTTTCATAGTCTGCTTTTTCTTCTTGTTCCTGTGAGCGTGTTGGACTTTCATAGTCCGCTCTTTCTTCTTGTTCCTGTGAGCTTGGTAGACTTTCATAGTCTGCTTGCGGTTGCTCAGGTACAGCGGGTTTACCTTCATGGTCTTGTTCATGCTTGGTGTCCGCCCGGGAGTGTTTGCTTGCATCCCTGTTGGCGTCTTTCATCACTCGCACTGTGGAGCCTGTCATCGCTCGCTCCGTGGAGTCTTCCTGTGCTCTCTGTGTGGCGTCGTCTTCGTCTTGGGTATTGCTGTCATCCAATGTATCGACGAGCTGCCATGGCACCATGGTGTTGGATTCATCCACCATGAGTAGAGTCGTGTTGAGCTTTGCAACGGTGTCGCTGATGCTGTGATCAGCATGTCCAAATAACTCCTCCATGTCTGAGTAGTATTCTTTGAAACCCATTTCATCTTCGTTGGCTTCTTCTACCACGAGTTGATTCGTGTTGAACTTTGCGACCATGTCGCTGATGCTGTGATAAGCATATCCGACTGACTCAGCTGTGTCTGAGTAGTATTCTCCGAAAACCAAATCATCCTGGTTGGATTCTTCTACCACGAGTTGATTCGTGTTGAACTTTGCGACCGTGTCGCTGATGCTGTGATAAGCATATCCGACTGACCCAGTCAGGTCTGAGAGGTAATCGTCGAAAAACAAATCATCTTTTGTTGTTTCGGAATTCTTTGTGTTCGCTTCACTGTGTGTGGTGAAGGCAGCTTTTTCCAAGGTTTTGTGCAAGTTGTTTTTCACTGTTGGTTTAAGTTCAGGCGTTTTTCTGTGTTCTGAGGCAAGAAAATTTGGTTTTACCACTTTAAGTGTCTTGTTTTCAATTTTCGGGCATTTCCCTTTTAAGTGGGCGTGGTCAGGATTCTCAGACGTCATGACGTCACGCGTTGGAACGACTTGCACATGCGCAAATCGGCTTTCTTTCCTTGTGCGGTTCGGTGTCCATTGCGCATGCGCGGCGTGCGCATGCGCATGACGGTCCGCGACGAAGACTTTTTTTGACTGCGCATGCGCGGCTTGCGCATGCGCATGCCGGTCCGCGACGAAGACTTTTTTTGACTGCGCATGCGCGGCTTGCGCATGCGCATAACGATCGGCGCCGCGATCTTTTGTAAACTGCGCATGCGCGACTTCCGGTTCCGGCGCATGCGCGACTTCCGGTTCCGGCGCATGCGCGACTTCCGGTTCCGGCGCATGCGCAGACGCGATTTGTAGTTCTTTGTTTACCATAGACTGCAAAATGTGCTCCGACGCCATTTTATCGCGGATTTCAGCGTTTTTTCTTTCTAAAAGTTGTGAGTTACCTTTTCTTTCCGATCTGGACTGGATTTCAGCGTTTTGGCTTTGTGAAAAATTCCTGTTATTTCTTCTTTTTGATCTGTACTGTGCATTCGCGATTTCCTGATCTTTTTGTGATTTTTTAAGTCTTGCATCACTCAGTCTCTGTGCAGGTTGGACTGTGAGCATGCCTTGCTGTTCAAATTTCTCACAGTACTCTTCAAATTTGTTTAGTAACGTTTGTAAGCTGTTCCTGTCTTCACCTTTTGAGTGTTTAAATCCATTATACACTTTCTTATTGACAGGCCCTTCGATGAGAATTGCTATTTTAATTTTGTCTGAGGCGTCTGCTACATCATTAGCTATGAGATAAAAATCGAACATTTGTTTGAACCTTTTCCAGACATTTATTACATTACCAGTCGTGTCCAGCTGAGGTGGGTATCCATGCCACATCCTCGAATTAGCGATGTCTTCCCCAGTCAAATGTCCAGTAGGAGATTTCCATGCCATTTTGTGCTTTCTGTATCTGCAGCTGAGTTGTCCTGTCGTAAGCGTCTGAAATCACTCCTAGGTACCATGTGTTGTTCCTCGTGTCTTAATAAAGCTCGCAGTCTCAAGTGTGGAGAAGATGCTTTATTGTGGGTTCGTTCAGTTTCCAGAGCTCGACCTAGAACTACCTTCCAGTGCTAACTACCAGCTATGCTTGCTGTGTGTGCTTACCAGCCCGCCTGCTGTGAAGAGTGTGTCCTCACTTCCTGTCCTGATGTATTTATATGGCTCTCCCGTGCTCCCTCTAGTGGTCGCTCAGTTGTGTTGCATCTGGTTAACTTGTGATCACCACATAGACCACGACCATTCTGTGTTTCTCCCCAGTTTTAACCACTACCACTTGAGCTCTCCAGGGGCTATTGCTGGCCTTGATAATACCCTCCCGAAGTAGCCGCTGGACCTCAGACCTGATGAAGGCCTTGTCCTGGGTGTTGTACCATCTGATCCTGGTGGCGACAGGCTTGCAATCCGCAGTTAGATTGGCAAAGAGGGAAGGGGGGTCAACCTTGAGAGTCGTGAGGCCGCAAACGGTGAGTGGAGGTAGGGGCCCGTGGAATTTGAGGGTGAGGCTCTGGAGATTACACTGAAAATCCAGACCCAGCAATAGTGCAGCGCAGAGGTTGGTGAGGACCTAGAGGCAGAAACCGCTGAATTCTACGCCCTGGACAGTGTGATTTACCACACAGAACCCTCGGATCGAGACAGAGTGGGATCCGGAGGCCAGGGAGATCCGTTGGTTGGCGGGGTGGACCGCGAGGGAGCTGCGCCTTACCGTGTCTGGGTAAATGAAGCTTTCGGAGCTCCCGGAGTCCAGCAGGCAAGAGGTTGCGTGGCCGTTGATTTTCACTGTCGTAGAAGCGGTGGCCAGGTTGTGAGGATGGGACTCGTCCAGTGTCATCAAGGTGAGCTGCTGGTGGTCGTCAGATGGGGGGGCGTCGGCGACCCGGATCCAGCGTTCCAGTCCCATGGGGGAGACAAAATTGCGGCGTCCGGAGGACCTGTTGGGAACAAGATGGCGGCGTCCATGGAGCGCACGTTGTGGGGGTGGGGCAAGGTGGCAGCACCCACGGGCCACACGTGGACCTGGGGGGAGAAGATGGCGGCGCCCACTGGTCGCACGTGGCCCCGGGGGGGAGACGATGGCGGCGCCCATTGTGCATTCGGCAGGGGGGAGGTGGCGATGACGGGTGCAATTACAGCGACTGCGCAGGCCTGGCACACAGCTGCGAAGTGGACCTTTATAACTGCAGGATTTGCAAGTCGTGGTGCGGGCTGGGCAGCGTAGGCGGGAGTGCTTCTGCTGGCCGCAGAAGTAGCAGCGGGGAACCCCAGGGTGCGTGGCGATGCGGGCGGCGCAGGTGTATAGATTAGGAGGGGCCCCAGCCTGGTGGGTCGTTTGCGGGGTCCAAGAGGGGCAGGAGGGGTGGGCCGTGCAGCGAGCGGGGTAGGCTTGGACGTTTCGAGATGCGACCGCCATGGAGAGCGCTAAAGTTTTCGTCTCCGTTAGGTCGAGCGTGGCCCCTTCCAGCAGTCGTTGTCGGATGGGGTCCGACGCAATCCCCGTTACGAATGCGTCACGCATGAGGAGATTGGAATGTTCAGTGGCCATGAGGGCCTGACAGTTACAGTCCCGTACGAGTGGGATAAGAGTCTGCCAGAAGTCTTCGATCGGCTCACCAGGTAGTTGTACGCAAGTGGTGAGCACATGCCTTGCGAAGAGTGTGTTTGTCTTCTGAGCGTAGTTCTCTTTTAGGAGTGTCATTTCTTCCGTGTAACGTGGGGAGTCCTGGATCAACGGGAACATGCTGGAGCTCAACCTGGAGTATAGAACTTGGATCTTCTGAGCTTCCGTCGGCGTGGGGGTCAAAGTGATTAAAGTCCTTTCTGGCGTCGGGCGAGTGCGGAACCAGTTGCAGGCGATCTGGTTTGATCCTGATGTCCAGAATGTAGAAAACTCTGACTGTAATAAATTGATGCACGGTAAATAATAAATCTGACTGTAATAAATTGATGCATGATGGGGAGTGATGCACGATCAATCGCACGAAAGACTCAGATTGGTATATCTGTGGCTTTATCACAGTCAGATGCGTGGCCTCCTACTGCAGCTGGCGAAATGGCTGATCAGGAGAAGGACACGCTTATTTATACGGCTCCTTGTGGGCGGAGGTATCCGGCAGGGGCGACCGGCGAACCTGTAGTGCAGGTCCTACCGTACATCCCCTAATACAGGTGCACAGTGGTTCATCACAGAGGGATAGATTGTTGTTGTTACACCACTTCACTAGGTTCTCTATCTCCCTTCTGTATTCTGACTTATCATTGTTTGTGATCTGACCCACTATAGTCGTGTCATCAGCAAACTTGTAGATGGAGTTGGAGCCAAATTTTGCCACGCAGTCGTGTGTATACGGGGAGCATAGTAGGGGGTTAAGCAGGCAGCCTTGCGGGGTCCCGATATTGAGGACTATCGTGGAGGAGATGTTGTTTTTTATCCTTACTTTCTGTGGTGTATCAGTCAGAAAGTTGAGGATCCAGTTGCAGAGTGAGGAGCCAAGTCCTAGGTTTTGGAGCTTAGATATGAGCTTGGTGGGATTATGGTGTTGAATGCGGAGCTGTAGTCAATGAATAGGAGTCTGATGTACGAGTCCTTGTTGTTGAGATGCTTCAAGGATGAGAGTCAGGCCAGGGAGATGGTGTCTGCTGTGGACTGGTTATGGCGGTATGCAAATTGCAGTGGATCTAGGCATTCTGGGAGTATGGATGATGTGCCTCATGACCAACCACTCGAAGCACTTTGTGATGATTGACAGATGTTGAGGCACGTTGCCTGGTTCTTCTTTGGCACTGGTATGATGGTGGTCTTCTTTAAGCAGGTGGGGATCTCGGAAATGAGTAAGGAGAGGTTGAAGATGTCCGCGAACACATCTGCCAGCTGGTCTGCACAGGATCTGAGTGCCCACCCAGGGACCCTGTCAGGACCCGTCGCCTTCCGAGGGTTCACTTTCAAGAAGGCCAATCTGACTTTGGAAGCTGTGACAGTGGGTATAGGTGTGTCCGTGGCTGCTGGGGCAGTTGACAGCGGTTTGCTGGTTTTCTGATCGAACATTGCATTAAGTTCATCGGGGAGGGGTGCGCTGCTGCCGGAGATTCTGCTCAGCTTCACTTTGTGCCCGTTATGTTGTTTAAGCCTTGCCACAACTGACGAGAGTCTGTGACGTTAGTCTGTGACTCTAGCTTGGTCTGATATTGTCCCTTGGCATCCCTCATGAGTCTGTGACATTAGTCTGTGACTCTAGCTTGGTCTGATATTGTCCCTTGGCATCCCTCATGGGTCTGTGACGTTAGTCTGTGACTCTAGCTTGGTCTGATATTGTCCCTTGGCACCCCTGATGAGTTTGTAACGTTAGTCTGTGACTCTAGCTTGGTCTGATATTGTCCCTTGGCATCCCTGATGAGTTTGCAGAGGTTACACCTGGATTTCCTGTATAGGTCAGGGTTGCTTGACTTGAACGCCTCAGACCTGGCCTTCAGTAGGGAGTCAATCTCCCAATTAAGCCATGGTTTCTGGCTGGGGAACGTACTTACTACTTTCTTTGGCACGCAGTCTTCTACATATTTGCTGATAAAGTCTGTGACGGTGGTGGCATTCTCGTTTAGGTTGGTCGCTGAGTTTTTAAATATGGACCAGTCATGTAGGAGCTCTTTTGCTGCCATGGACCAGCAGTGCACGACCTTCTTAACCAGATTCTCCCGCTTAAGTTTCTGCTTGTATGCCGGGAGAAGGAGCACCTTCTTATGGTTCGATTTTCCAAAATGCGGTCCGGGGACAGATCGGTAGGCACCCTTGATTTTTGTGTAGCAGTGGTCAAGAGTGTTGCCGCCCTTTGTGATACAGGAGGTGGAACTTTGGCAGTACACCCTTGAGGTTGGCTTAGTTGAAGTTCCCGACCACAATGAACAAGGCCTCTGGGTGTTCTGTTTCATTGTTATTTCTAACTGTATAATTTGTCCAGCATCTTCTTCACTTCCACCTGGGGTGGGATGTAGGCCGCTGTGATAATGGCTGAAGTGAACTCCTGTGGAAAGTGGTATGGGCGGCATTTCACAGTCAGATATTCCAAGTCCGGGGAGCAGTAAGCCGTCAGGGTCGCCACATCCAAGCACCAGGAGGGGTTGATGAGGAGGCAAACCCTTCCACCCTTTGCCTTGCCTGATGACTCCGTGCGGTCCGTCCGGTGCATTGAGAATCGTCCAGGTTGTATGGAACTGTCCGATGAGGCAGGAGTGAGATATGTCTCTGTGAAACAGAGCACATAGCAGTCTCTTACTTCCCTCTGAGAGGCAAGTCTAGCGTTAACTTCATCCAGCTTGTTTTCGACCGCTTGGATGTTTGACAGGATTATGCCGGGAGAGGAGCTTTGAAACCACGTTGCTTTAGTCTCACCTGCAGACCGCCGTGCTTCCCTCGCTTCCTCGGTCAGCGGCTGCTTCTGGATGGTTCCAAGTTCCGATGGGAGAAGTCTGACCGTTGGAAGGTTGGTGATTATATCTGGCGGGTTCCGGGGCGCTGGTTTCGTTTTCAGGGTCAGGTCTGGCAGGGTCCCGGGCACTGGTTCTCCGGGTTGGGTCGCTGGGTGGGCCTCTCCGAGTTGGATTGGGCTGGGTCTCGTGGTTGGGGGCCGGGCCGGGTCGGGCGCTCCGGCGGTTGGTTCGAGCGGTCTGGGGGCTGGCGTCGGTTATCAGACCAGGTCAGGTCCTATTCGAGGTCGGCGTCAGACTTTCAGTTTGGTCCTCTTCAAAGTCCAGATTGGGTCAATGGAGAAGTCCTTCTGGGTCAGGTCGGGTCATCTGATCCAGTCCATGGGCATCTCAGCATCTTCAAACCTGCAAAAGAAGATAAAAGAGAAAGGTTAGTGATAGTGTTAGTGTTGAATTAAGTTTTAAGGTATTAGTACGGTTAAAGGAGATGGAGGAAGAGGATCTGTGTGAGAGAGCTCGCAGTTGGGACTTGCGGTGGCGGTCGCACATCAGGTGGCTCTCCTCCCAATCGGACCAAAATGTGAATGTTCTAGGATTCTCTAAACCCAGAAGGTATTATCAGTGAATAAAGTAAAAGGAAAGATGCCAGCAAACAGTGGTTCAAAGAGCTGACGAAAAGGCAGAAGTGGCCGTAAAGAGCAGGAGCAATGAGCGGATGGACCAGCTCACGAGGCGGAGGCCCAGGCGAAATGAGAGGGGGCGAATGGCGCCCGAACAGCAGAACATGAACAGGCAGCGACACCCCCACTACACTGCGATATGGATGGAAGATATTCCTAAAAAAAGAACTGACATGAGGGAGGTAATTAAAATGGAGTTCCAGGTGGTGGTGAAAGAGGTGGGGACGGAAATGATGGCCGCCCTCCAGTGCACGATAGACTGCCTGGGGAGGAAGGTTGAAGGTTGAAACCCAGGAAAGGACGGTCCTGGAACTGGAAAAGGTGTCAACCAACCAGAGTGATAGGATCATGCATGGCGTTTGGTCTGGAGTGTTTGCTTGCTTCCATTTTGGAGTCTGTCAATGAGCTGTCCGTGGAGGCTTGCGTCACTCTCTTTGTGGAGTCATTCATCGCTCTCACTGTGGAGTCGTGCAGTGTTCTCTCTGTGGAGTTAATCTGTGGTCTCTCAATGGAGTCGTTCTGTGCTCTTTGTGTGGCGTTGTCTTCTTCTTGGGTATTGCTATCATCCAATGTCTCGACGATCCACCATGACATCATGGTATTGGATTCATCTACCATGAGTAGAGTCGTGTTGAGCTTTGCAACCCTGTTGCTGATGCTGTGATCAGCATATCCGAATAACTCAGCCATGTCTGAGTAGTATTGTTCTAAAAACAAATCATCTTTTTTTGTTTCGGATTTGTTTTCATTCTCTTCACTTTGGCTGGTGCAGACTGCTTGTTCCAGGATGTTGTGAAAGTTATCTTCCACTGCTGGTATAAGTTCAGGCATTGTTCTATCTTTTGAGGAAAGAAAATTGGGTTTTACAGCTTTAAGTTTCTTGTTTTCAATTTTCAGGCATTTCCATTTTAGGTGGGCATGGTCCGGGTCCTCTGACGTCATGACGCTCGTGACAACATGCTTAGGTATCAATTGCGCATGCGCAAATCGATCTTCCTTCACTCTGCGGTTTTTTGTACACTACGCATGCGCAACTTGCGCATGCACAGAACCATCTTCGAATAGTACGATCTTTTCTTTGAACTGGGCATGCGGAGAACGATCCGTGACCAAAACTTATTTTTCTTACTGCGCATGCATGGCTTGCGCATGCGTGGCTTCTGTTTCCTGTGCATTTGTAGATGCAGATTTTCGTCTTTTGTTCCCTGGAGACTGTAAAATGTGCTCAGATGCCATTTTACAGTGGATTTCAGCGTTCTAGTCTTTGTAAAAAGTTCAAGTTACTTTTTTCTTTCGATCTGGACTTTTCAATCGCGATTTTCAGAGTTAACCCTTTCTGTTCTGGTTTCGATTGTTTGAGTTTTGCATCACTCATTCCCTGTGAAATTTAGTCTCTGGGCATTGAATGTTTTAAAGCAGCATTGTTACTGATGTTACAGTAATCTTCAAATGTTTCAGTATTACTTCTAATTTGGTGCTGTCTTCACCTTTCAAGTATTTAAAGCAATTATAGATTTTTCTAGCTTTCTGTCCCGCTGTTGCGAGTAGCAGCTCTATTTTTGTTGCGTCAGAGACTGCGTTCACATAATTTGCTACGATACATATCTCGAACATTTGTTTAAAGCTTTTCCAGTTGTTACTTAAATTACAGGTTGTTTCCAGCTGCGGTGGAGGTCCAAATTGTAGTAAATTAGCAAAGTCTTCCAACGCCTTTCTTGCCATTTTGGTCTTTCTGTGTCTGCAGCTTGTGTAATCTTATAGTAAGCGTTCTGAAGCCAAGCCTGGTATGTGTTGTTCCTTGTGTCTTAATAAAGCTCGTAGTCTTAAAGTTGAAGTAGATGCTTTATTGTGAGTTTTTTCTCTCTCCAGCGCTTAACTTGATGTGAAACAGTCTTTGCTGCCAGTCTGTGTCCTGCTACCAGCTCCCATTCCTGTGAAGTCTCCTGACTTCCTGTTCGTGTGTATTTATACCTCTCCCGTGCTCCCTCTAGTGCTTGCTCAGTTGTATTGCATCTACACAGATATACAATCACTACATCCAGCACCTGTCAAATAGGGACGGCTGCGTTGTTGTGGTCTGCTGCATCCTTCACAATATAGCCCAGCAGAGGGGCGATGTACTGGAGGAGGAGGGGGAGTATCACGATGAAAGGCACACCTCTCCAGATGAGTAGGAGGGGGCAATGTTTGGGACATGGGGGCTGGACATGGACGGGAGACTGCACTATGCCACTGGCAGGGCCAGTGAGCACGGGACGAGTTAATAGCCACAGGATTCACCGACTAGGAGGGAGGGGTTTGCTGAGCAGGAGCACTGAGACCATAGTACAGCACAACCTCACCACCCACAACACCCATGAAACTCACCTCCCCCACTACTGACCAACCTTAGCTCCCACACCACCCCATCACCCGCATGCACACCACTTATCCATGAAACATCCATCTGCGGCACAATGGACTGGGCCCACACGGTTGCTAGTGAAAGCGGGTCTGGTCCATGCCATGGAGGGTGATGACAACCGGTTCTGTGATGAGCTCTGAGCTCCATATCGTTGGACAATGCCTGACTCGTGGCCACGGTAACACCCACCAACTGAGTGGTCCCTGTATGCGGGTTGGACACTGCATCATATGGCCCTGTCGTTTCGCTGGGGATAGGGTGGCGTGGATGTCTGGGGGAGGAGGGGTCGCGCACGTCACACCCACCAGGGCTCAAAGTTCCATCACCCCTCACCCACACTGGCACTCAGTTCCCGCCCCACCCCACATGCATCGGATAGAGCACAAAGGCAGCTTTCAGCGGTGAAATAGTGTGTTTAATAACAAAAGTTCTATACATGCGCCCTAACCCCTGTAACTAAGCTGTGCCCTGCACCCGTGCCA